>NC_065574.1:18687500-20030833 GCF_937616625.2 Mercurialis annua
ACTTGATTATACAACAAAAATAAACAACATAACTTAGGCCAAAACAAACCCAAAATCATCGATTTAGCCAACAACCAATTGAGCACCCCAGGTATTAATTCTATCATACTAAATCAGCCCTAGGTATAAGATTTCCAGCCCTTTGAATTAACCAAAAAATAGAATTACAATTTAAAGATAACAACCAATTGATATACCCTTTAATCAAAACAAGTTTTCCAGCCACCCAATGTATAGACATAACAAACAAGCTAAAATCAATCCCTAATACACATTTTCAGATTTTAAATCAATAGCAAAATAGAAAATTAAAGCCACAACACCCAAAGTATTCATCCAATTCAACAATATAACAAACTATACACAACTAATTAAAGTAAAAGGATCACATACCTTTTGATTAGACAAAGATCATCAAAACTCAGAAATTATAATTCAAAATCAGCCTGCAAACAATCAAACACAATAGCTAATGAATCTACAAAGACAGAGATGAGAAACTAATGATTAACCACAAAAAATGATGAAAAGACTTACTAATGATCAAAATAGGACAAGGATTTGATAGAAAATGGTTTAGAAATAAGCTCCAGCCGTTTTAGGTTTTCAAAAATGAGAGAATGAAATTAGGTCGAATAAGGTGAGTTTAAATAGATATCAGCGAACTAAAAAATGTCGCGTCGCGCTCGCGACACACATGTCACGCCTGTGATTCATCCTTGTCGTGCCCGCAAAAAGCTACTGCCAACTCAAAAATTAAATTTTTGAAACTGAGCTTGGGATCGCTCCGAAAGCCCGAGCCACACTTAAAACATCTAAAAACAACATATAAAAGGTATTGAACCCTCAAGCCATGATTCCAAGTATTCAAACCAACATAAACGAACCCAAAGTATATCGGGAAGTCTAACGGAACTAGCAAAAAAAATACGGGATATTACAGAGAAGCTCATTGAAAGAAGCTCACTTTTTATCTTGGTTGGGGCTCGACATTTTATTGGCAAAGTTGAACCAATTATTATAAAGGCATTGGCGCTTTCATATCGATGAAGGAGATGTTGCCTACTACCTATAGTCATTTACTATTTAAAGGAGATTGTTAGGTTCTCATCAATATACTTAATTCCTTCTCAAGTACTGATAAAGATGTCTGAGTAGTAATTGAAGATATATTTAGCCTAATTTTTCGATTTACAGAAATTAAATTTGAATATGTTAATTGCAAATATAATTGTGTGACCCATTTGGTGGTTAAAAATGTTTTTTCGGTGATTACTTTCGCAGCACTAATTATTTTATTTTGGAAAAAGTTACTCAAAATTATTGAGGTGTCATTCAATCTAGTAAATTTTACATTTCATTATATGTGATTTAGCATTTGATAAAAAAACCATTTAAATTTTTGTATATATTTTTACATACAATTTTAATATATATATATATATATATATATATATATATATGTGTGTGTGTGTGTGTGTGTGTGTGTGTGTGTGTGTGTGTGTGTGTGTGTGTGTGCGCGCGCGCGCGTGTGTGTGTGTATGTGTTTACCCTTATTGATTACTTTGTAATTCTACTTGCTTAAACATTAATCTATTTATATTATATATAAAAGCACAGATTGGGGGGGGGGGGAGGGGGAGGACAGACACATTTACGTTAATACCTTTTTATTTTATAAAATATGATTATTAATTAGACAATTATTGAGATAATTATTAGAGTTAGAGTATCGACTAAAATAAACTACTTATAAGTTATAGTACTATGTCAAGGTAATTGTTTAGAGTATTAATTAAAATATACTACTTTAAATATTTAATAATTACTATTTTAATTATTATTTAATCATTAAAAAATTTAGTTATGATAAACTACTTCTAATAAATTACTATTTGATTTTTTTATTCATATTCCCTCTAAATAAGATAAATTATTATGATAATATTCTTAAATACTATTAATTTAATCAATAAATAATAACATCAAGTAATTAAAGTATTAATAATTTACTTAATTAGGTTAGTAGTAGTTCTATTTTAACTGGACTCTATTTAAATAAAATAGTTGTTTGATAATAGCTATAAAAATATATACTTATCTATACTATATATAAAAGCACGGATGGGGGTGGGGGAATCTACTGAATAATCCTTTTCAATTTATTACTAAATAGAGATTTTATAGTCATTAATATTAATCACTATTGTAATTAAAGTACTAATTAGAATAGATAGCTAAATTATCTCCAATTTAGTTTTTAGTATGTAAAAATTAACTAAATTGTCTCCAAATTAGTAGGAATACCTATTTTCTAATTTGATTGAACTACAAAATCAAAATACTGTATTTGGTCAATATATTATTATTTAAATTTCTATCTTATTATTCAGTATGGAAAAATATTTTATAACCGAATATATTATATTTACTTTTATAAAAATTCTTAATTAATTTAATATTAATTATAAATAAAAAATTGATATAATTATATTTAATTTACTAATATGTTCATTTACGAGTTACGTTACGAGCCACGTGCATAACACGTAATGCGAAACTAGTCTTATAAAACACTTTATTTTGTTATGACAAAATTATATACATGTTAGCTTTTAGATTATCCACTTTCTCAATCCCAACTCATCCCATATCCTATATTCCATTTCTGCCATACTATCATTATAAGCATCGCAAAAAAGTTCAACAATTTGAAATTTTTTAATCTAAATAATTACATTATATATTGCAATTCAACAAATTTTGAAAACAACAAACTGTTTACACCGGCCCAGAGAGTCATGGAGGACAGACACATTTACATTAATACCCTTTTATTTTATAAAATATGATTATTAATTAGACAATTATTGAGATAATTATTAGAGTTAGAGTATCGACTAAAATAAACTACTTATAAGTTATAATACTATGTCAAGATAATTGTTTAGAGTATTAATTAAAATATACTACTTTAAATATTTAATAATTATTATTTTAATTATTATTTAATCATTAAAAAATTTAGTTATGATAAACTACTTCTTATAAATTATTAATTTAGTTACTATTTGGTTTTTTTTATTTATATTCCCTCTAAATAAGATAAATTATTATGATAATATTCTTAAATACTATTAATTTAATCAATAAATAATAACATCAAGTAACTAATGTATTGATAATTTACTTAATTAGGTTAGTAGTAATTCTATTTTAACTGGACTCTATTTAAATAAAATAGTTGTTTGAAAATAGCTATAAAATAGTTGTTTGATTTAGCTATGAAATTGTTTGACACGTATATACTTATCTTATAAAACACTTTATTTTGTTATGACAAAACTATATACATGTTAGCCTTTAGATTATCCACTTTCTCAATCCCAACTCATCCCATATCCTATATTCCATTTCTTCCATACTATCATTATAAGCATCGCAAAAAAGTTCAACAATTTGAAATTTTTCAATCTAAACAATTACATTATATATTACAATTCAACAAATTTTGAAAATAACAAACTGTTTACACCGGCCCAGAGAGTCATGGGTCAGAGTTTTATATGGGCTTATCAAGGGAATAAAGCCCAACTAAAAACCTTTTAAGATTAACTTTTTATTTTTGATAGGAATTTGTAGCTCATTAGGAGTATTTCTCTTTAAGAATATTACTTAGAGTTAGATTAGAAGACTTGATTTTGTAGAGTTATATATAGCTCAGAACTTCATTATTTTTGTATCAATAAATTAATCAATCAAAAACCAAGCCTAGTGCTTTTATCCCGCAATCTCCGAATTGTCTTTAATTTAGGAGTAGTTTCGAAATTATTCTCGCTTGGGTTTCTTAACTCCCAGATTAATATTATTTAGATTACGTGGTTGAGTATTTTAACCAACGAAGCCCTGTGAATATCTTCACAAGGTTGTTAAAGCATCAAACCTCGAACCGATCCCGATTACAAATTCAAAGATTCGAGTCCTGATTATTTCTAAGCGGAAATCTTTTGGCGACTCCACTGGGGACTTCGGTTTATGGTTAGCACAAAAACAGACTTTAAAGACGATTCCAGGCACGCTCGGTTTGTACGCTGACAATAGTTGAAGCAGGGAAACGTAGTAAACGATTTTTGATTCGGACATATTAGAGATCGTGACCAAGGATAAACAGCAGGTGAACCAGCTAGGCAAAGGGGACAATCCCCCTGTCACCGATGGGACTCCAACGAACAAGAATGATGAAGTGACAGATGACTCCACAGACTACGCTCGCCAGCTTCCTCCTTCTCGCCCTTCCTTATCACAGGCCGACTTCTCGGCCATGAGGGGCGAGATCGCTTAGGATAATAAGCAGATGTTTGATGGCGCGATGCATTAGGTGTTGGAAGTAATGAAGAACCTCATGTCTGATCAGGCATCTGTTCAAAGACAGATTTAGAATAACTTAGACGGCCTTAGTAAGGCGGTGGAAAACTTGGGCAATCTCTTTTTCGGAAAGTCAGTGGCCGAACAGAGCTCTAAAAGAGCCGAACAAAACCTGACACCGAGTCGTTTCGGATATTCAGGTGGTTCGCCCGAACAAGGGCAACAGCCCGGTAAGCTACGATATACTTACGGGTCTGTCAAACTCTTGACTAGACCCGAAGCTGATTCGGCTGGCAGGGCCGATCATATGGGGGCAAGTACATCGGCTCCTCAAGGGCCGTTCAAACCTTAAGAGAATGGATCATGCTTTTGAAAGTGGAACTCATGTATTGAATGATATTGTGCATATCTTATCTACTAGTGATGTTGCACTTGTGTTACATGAAGTGAAAGAGGATGATGCAACCTTTGATCCACTTTTCTTTCTCAGGAAACTAGAGGCCTACCCCTTAGGGTCTCCATTAGCTGAATGAAGCTTTTATCTTGGAATTGTCAAAGATTAGGAATCCCTTAACAATTTAACAACTTCACATCATGTGCAAGCTTCATTTCCCTGATATAGTTTTTGTTATGGAAACTAAAAACCAGGTAAATAAAACTTCTGTTTTGACTGAAAGATAAGGGTTTAAGGATAGTTGTTTTTACCCTATTGGCTTATCTGGTGGCCTTGCTTTGCTCTAGAGTTCAGAGTTGCAATTGTCTATTTAACAATATGATAGTTTCTACATTATAGTATCTATTAGTGGTAGTAATAGTGTTATGCTAAATCTTATCTGTTGCCATTACACACTAAGCAGTCTATTCGCAATGGGTAATTTCAAGTTTTGAAATCCTTTAAGCAGTCTTTCAGTCCTTCTTTTGTTCTAGTTGGAGACTTTAATGATATTGTAAGCCAACAAGAGAAGATTGGTGGTCTCCCTTTTGATCCTATCAATCATGTAACTTTTCAACAATTTAATATATGATATGCAAGTGCATGATTTAGGCTACTCTGGTTGCAATTATACTTGGTGTAGTAGGCATAGTTATCAATGTTTGATTTAAGAAGGACTTGATAGATGCTTAGCTAGTGATGAATGAGTTGCTTCTTTTCCTAATGTTCAAGTCATGCACCTAAAGGATATAGGGTCAGATCATTATGCTATCTTTTTAAATATGGATACTAGGCCAATGAAACCTCCAAGATTGTTTTTCTTTGATAAAAAGTGGATCAAAATCAATCAAGTTGTTCAATTAATTGAGTTTAATTGGAGAAACAAAGTTGTGGGATCTCCTATGTATCAAGTATATGTGAAGCTTAAATTATGTCGACATAGTATTGTGGAATGGTCCATTCATAACAATCAAAATGCTCAAGTTAAAATTAATTCAATTATGAAGGAATTACAATTGGCCAAACTAAGATCTTCTCAATCAATTAATTGGGATTATGTCAAACATTTAGAGTCTCAATTATTTTTAGCTCGTGAACAGGAAGAACTCTTAGAAACAAAAAATCTCATCGAATATGGCTGCAAAAGGGTGATAAAAACACATAAAAAATTCATGCATCAACCATGCAACGTAGACGCAAAAATACAATAAAAGGTATTATGGACTCAAATAATGTTTGGCATACTAATATGGGGGATCTTACTCGAATTATTTGTCAACATTTCCAAACTCAATTTCAATCTTCTTATCCACCTCCTTTGGATCATGTATTCTCTACTTTCCTTACACATATTACTCCTATTATGAACTCTTCTGTTTGCCAGCCTGTTTTTAGGTTGGAAATTAGAAATGATGTGTTCTCTATTCATCCTGATAAAGCCCTAGGGAGTGATGGATTCACTGCTCTATTTTTCCATAAATTTTGCTATATCATTGGCAATGATATCTGTTCTTCTATAAAAATGTTTTTTAGAGGAGGACATATGCTGGAAAGTATGAATCACACCATTATTTCATTGATCCCTAAAATTGTTAACCCCACTAACGTTGCTGATTTTCGCCCTATTAGTTTGTGTTCAGTTTATTATAAAATCATATCCGAAATTCTTACTAATAGGTTACATGAAATTATTCCTACCATCCTTTCTCAAATGCAAAATGCGTTCACTAAAGGTAGATCTATTTCCGATAATATTTTGCTGGTTCATGGAGTTATGCACTATCTTCGAACTAAAACTAGTTACAATGCATATTTTATGGCTCTTAAACTTGATGTTAATAAAGCATATGATCGATTAGAATGGTCATATATTCGTGAAATTCTAAGAGCTTGGGATTTTCATTCACAGTTTGTTAATTGGATCATGGAATGTATCACTAAGGTCTCGTATTCTATTAGAATTAATGGTGTCAATTCAAGTCATTTTTATCCTTCTTGAGGCCTATGTCAGGGTGGTCCTTTATCTCCTCTTTTTATATGTGCTTTGTTCAGAAGGGTTAACTCATATTGTAGCATCTGTGACTCAAGCTAAAAGTCTTACTGGTATTAGACTTAATTAACATTGTCCCACACTCACACACTTACTCTTTGCTGATGATACCATCATTTTCTCACAGGCTTCTCTAGTGGATATTGCTTCCATTCAATCTTTACTCAATGACTATGGTTTAATGAGTGGACAATATATTAATTATCAAAAATCTTCAGTCTTCTTTAGCAATACCATAGATCCATTCCAGAGAACCCTTTTTTCTAATTTTCTTAGCATTTCACAGCATACTTCTCATGATAAGTATCCAGCTTTACAAATCCCATGTGTCGTAATATAATAGATGGCACTTAGATAGCTACCAAGTCATGACAAATGTAAGCTTCCGATATGAATAGCAAGGTCATTATGTGAGAAAATGCTCACATTTCGTGTAGTGGAATACTACAGATAATACGAACCAACCGTCTCCAAAAAGAAAGTTTTTCGCGATGGTTTCTGGTTGGATACAACTAGCTAATCCACATAATAAAGGTGAACATCGTGAAGTTTGAACGCGAGAAGCTCAATAGTGATCAAACCTTTTGAGCTAGTCTAGTAGAGACAAGAACGCTTAAGGCGTACTCTTCGAATGACGTTTAAACCACACGAGTAGAATTATATCTTTTCGTGTATAAAAGATTTATATAGTTTGCGAGCGATAAAACTATAAACAATAAGATTGAATTTTTATACAGAGTCTTATGTCAAAAGAAACTTACGTAAATCTCGTTTTGTGAAAAGAAATGCATTTGATAAAGTGAGATGTTTTGAAAAAACATAAATGTGCCCGGACACAAATCATAAAGACATTGCATTGACACGAATAAAATTGAATCACTACATAAATATTGCATTCATTAGTAGGACATGCATCGTATACATTGTGTATGTCTAAAATGAAAAGAGGAGTGTCTTTGTAACTCTTGTGATGAGAGAAGTCATCACCCCGGTACACAATTATCACATGATTTGGGATATGAAAAGAAATGAGATTTTAAACGGATAAGTTTTTAATTATAAGTAAGTTTAGATAGTGACTCTGTACATAGAGGCATAGAACAAGATTGATCACCTTGTTAGGCTTATACAAGAACATACGTATATAGAACGACGAGTAGTGTAATAGGAAATGAAACGTATCGAGATTTGAATCGATATCGAATACAAGTACAACGATGCTACTTTACATGTTTGTAAAGTCATAGCGATTAAGTTTAAACTAAAAGCGAGTTTACCCACCCGAATGAGTAGATAGAATATCGAAGTTAGCAACGTTATGGGATATGAACCTTTAATGTAAATAGATCAAAGAAAGAGAATCAATTCATAATAATTATGAATTGAGTAATAAGAAGTTACTCGATAAGAATATCAAGATGTTTCCACCCAAGAATGGTATCGGATGGAAGTCGTATGAAATTAACTTTGAAATCAACAGTTAATGAATGTTTGATCAGTGTATCGTAGCATGGGAGGAAGAGATTGATAAGGAATGATTAAAGATTGGTTAAGTTTTTTTTATGAAAATTCGAGGACAAACTTTTATAAGAAGGGAAGAATGTAATAACCTAAATTTGTAAGGTATTACTTATAGTGCCACAAGGTAAAATTGTGAAAATTAAGATCGAGAATGTCAGGTTAAGATTGGATAATAATAATTTAGACTAAAGCGGGTCTATCAGAACTATCGTACAATAATAATTTAAATAGAAAATTATTATTCGATAAATTTGATTTGATCAGGATTAAATAAAGATTAATAATTCAAAATAAAATATTAGAAAGTTCCGAACTAATTAATTTTACGATAAAGAACGTAAAATAAATTTATGGATATAAGATTAAATTACGTGAAATTTGAACGAAAATATTTTATTAAGCGGAATTTGGATATTCATGAAAATAAAATAAATTGGAAAGCCTGAGTTGATAATTTTCATGCCAGGGTCTGTGAAATATTATTAATAAATTATCGAAGAAGTTTTGTAAATTTGCGAAATCGTTTTGAAATTAAGCACGACGGTTAATTAAAAATTCAGATTAAAGTGGAATTTAGTCCTATTAGGTAAAATGGAATTTTTGCCATGTGATGATGTAATAAACTTGTTGAGGAAGGAGTTAAATTCCATCATCTTCATTTGATGGAAAAAAATGAAAGAAAAATAACGCTCACTTCTCATATTTTCCTCCATGGCCGAACCCTACTCTCATAGTGCTAGACTCACTATTTTTCAAACAAAATCCGTGGTTCTTGAGGCAATTTAATGATGGAGCAAAGGTGATCAAGATAAACTCAAGAATTGGTAAGTTCCATGGTTTAATTTGATGGAAGATGAAAGAGAAAAGTTAGGATTTATGAGATAAGTTAATGATTTTGTGTGTTGATTGTTTATGAGGTTATAAATAAAGGATTTGGAGCTTGGATTTGAAGATTGATTATCAATTTTGAAGGAACATAGATCGGTCATAAGCTAGAACAACAATCAAAGGTATAATTCTGAATTATTGAAAGAATTGGATGAGAAACATTAAAGATTTTGAGTTATGTTCATAACTTTGTATGTTTGATTGCTTGAGAGGTTAATCTATGATTTGGGAGCTTGAAACTTGGAGAAATCATAGAGGAATGTGTTCGGTTATCAAGTCAACACATCACACTTGAGGTATACATTCTGAATCTTGAATATTCATGGTGAATTTATCGAGTTTTGATTGAATTTGGTTGAGTTTTGGTTGAGTTGTAAACTGTTATAAAAACTATTAAGGAGTCATGTTTGAGCTAGGTTTTGGATGTGTTGGAGTCGAGTTTTGTGGCAGAAAATCTGTCGGAATGATAGTCGGTGTGTTAGACTTTACCACAGAGGTGGCGGTTCTGCTACGACAAGTAGAACCAGTCTACTCTAGTGAGCAAAAAATGGTTGCTAACTAGAGTAGACAGCCCTGTTTTTTGGGTTGTTTCTACCCAGAAACAGGGCAGCCCATGGGAGCTTTTTTGGCATCTCCCAGCCGGCCGTACGTACCTCGGGTGTAGTTCGGATCTTGACAAATATTGTAGAATGGATATCTGAGAATACAAATGCATAAATGGATTAGCCGTTCGACGTTTTTAAATATGTCGTTTACCGGCCCAAAGTCGACTAGTTAGCCACTTTGGAAAAATATTAATTTTAAGGAAAAAGGCTAAGAAAAATAAATTGGATAGTTGGAAGTATAAAATGTTAAGAATCGAAGTTAATAACGAAATAGGCTTCGAAAAAATCGAATTAAAAATGGATTAGATATATTTTGTATTAATAAAATACTATTTTAAGAGTTGTGTTCGAAACAAGTTTGAGAGCGGTTTTTGAAGTCGTTAGGGGCATTGTTCTTGTCCGGAATTATGCATATGACGTGAGTGCATGTCGTACTAGACCCCGACAACATCAGTTCTGCTCCAAGAGGCAGAATATGCCCTGCACAACAAGTCAAAGTATGCTTGTTAGGCATTCTTAAGGGCTGCCAACAGCTTTAAAATTGTGCGCGATATGCAGTTCGAGTACGTTTTCCGAACCCCTACGCATACCAAATCAAGTTCGAACCTAAACGGAAATTGTAGATTGTATTAAATAGATTAAATTGTCCATATTTAATCTATTTAATAAAGGAGTCAACTTTAGAAATTTATTGTGACTTATCGAGATGTTGAAACGAGTTCGAGTGTAAATGGAAGTTGTAAGCAAAGTTGTGGAATATAAGAATGCCAGATTTATTTTGAGTTATTAATGTTTTAAATACGGTGTTTTTGGGCTCAAACAGTAGCTCCTAAAACGTTATTTTGATGTCTTTTAAAAACAGCTTTAAGAAAGCAACTTCCGAATTAATATTCAACACCTTTGCGTGATAATTTCATTCCAAGACCTAAACAAACATTGTAGGTGACATTCTGAACTTTAAGAATGTCAATTTTTTAAGGGTTAGACTATTTTAAGTAAGCGGTTTCGATAGCCGAAATTGGCTAGAAATCCAATTTTGGTTAAAATAATTATAGCTAGAATTTTATTAACTTGCTATTATCGAATATGCGTAGACCTGGTGAGGCAATTACCGACGGGGCTCGGTATGTAAAGAACGAGATATCGATATGCTAAATTTGAAGTGTTTGGATAGCAAGTCGTGACTACACTTTAAATTACTCGTCAATATTCAAAGCCGAGTATTTTAATACGAATGACTATATGAATATTTATATGATTGAATTGTATTTGAAAGGTATATATATTGTATGTTGAAATTGTATTACGACGTATGCTTTGAAAATAATTATTTGATGTCTTATGGTATTTTGAAAATAACATATTTATATGAAAGAACGTAAATGCTTAAAATACCGGGAAGGGTAAAGCAATATGAAACATAATCATATATCGAGTAAAATACGAGATTGAACATCAAATAATATATGAGTATCGAACAATATATGAATAAGGAAAAACGGTACATTCCAATACGTACTATTAAATGCAATCAATACCCTATATGTGTGTGTTGTAAATGTATGTTTAGATTATGTTGTGCTTGCCATGGTCCATAAAGGATCATGAAAACCAAACGCAAAGTATCGACACGATAAATACACGTGGTAAGAAAATTATACTACGGTACAATCATTAATAAAGATCCGAGATACGAGATTGAACTCGGTAGAACTATCCCGGGACCTATATCTCACGTATTCTTGATAAACGTTATCGGGACTCAAATGATAAGAAAATCAAACATAAATTATATCGAGTATTAATATGAGATAAAGAACGATAAAGAACGACAAGGACAATATGAACTTAATCGCCCTATTAGACGACAACGGGAACGATGCGATTATCGATTGAGATCAGAGGAGATGCAATATCAGAATATGAAGACAAACACGAGGTCCTGAGATAATTCCACCGAGTTCAATTATGAACGATGCGATTATTGTTTCAATTATGAAACACGCTTTATTAAGCGAAAAATTTATAAATGATTTTAGGCTTGCTATGGCTTTCGGAACTACCTTTCCCATTCCCTAGCACCGGTCTCGGCTCATAAATTTGGATCGTGACACCTTGTTGTCGAATTGCTTTCCATTGTCCGTGATGATGATCTTTGGTATGCCGAAGTGAAATATTATCTCTCTTCGGAGGAAAGTGCGAACATGTGCTTCTGTTATCGTTGAAACTGCATCTACTTCTAACCATTTTGAAAAATGATCGGCCGCCACGATTAATAATTTCCTTTGTCCACTGGCAATGGGTAATGGACCGACTATGTCAATTCCCAAGTACTGAACGGCTAGGGGATGATTATTGGGCTTTGCTCGGCCTTCCTTGTTCCGATTGTAAACTACTGGTTCTGGCCTTCTTGGCTACCTTCCTTTGTCTACCTTTCTTATGAGTTCGGCCATGTTTCCTTTCGGTTTCTTTACTCCGCTTGAAGTCTATGAGAACTTTGCTCCACTTCTTTTAGGAAATCTAGCCCATCGTTTAATCTGTCAAATTTCTTTGACCTTAATTTCATATAAGCCAATATCCAATTTCTTTCCTCACGTTGATACCGTCCTTTTATCAATTGTTCTATCCTTAACATACAATTCCGTTTATCAGTTACTTCTACTACTATGATTCCCATCGATGTTGGGTTGATGCGGCACTTCTCGTGCCTGCACATACCCCGCTTGGTCTATTATAGGTTCCTCTTGAACTCAGCCTCGTCTGCGGCCTCTACTTGCCGAATGGACTGGGTCACATTCACCTTTGCTATCTCTGGCCTCTTCTCGGGTCTTGTTTACTTATTTGTGCTTCCTTGCTTTGCACAGCACGTGCTCGAATAGCTCTTTGTTTCGCCATACTATATAAAAAGGAATCCCGATGAATTCTTTAAATATAGCAAACACCAGCCATTGTAACTACACGTCGTATGTGTAGGCTGATCCTTAGGAATTATCTCATTCCTTTAGGCTATCTATTGCTATGTTCCCTCTATAAGTCTTGTGAGTATAATTCATCGTAGACTTAGCAAATTCAAAATCATGTACTCGCGTTGTACATATTCTACTCGTATCACAATTGTGGCTATTAGCATCTATGTTAACCGAATCCAAAGAAAATTTGTGTCTCCTAGATTTTCCTCGGCTACGTCGCGTATTTTAAGTCTTGCAAGCATTCCGTTTATCATAGACTTAGCAGAACGTAGCGGCATCTAATCAATAAGCACAAGTTCTATCTATAACAATCAATCACAATATATGTTTCAATTATTGCATACATATTTCATCATCATATAACATTCAATCAATTCAGAATCATCATGATTCACAACGATATTCTCATATATTATGAGTCTCGAGAGTATACAACTCTTCGTAAACTATAGATACTCAAAAGCGTATTGCTAACTCGAGTAAATAGATAACATAGATTGTGCTCATGCACACATCTTTGTAAAACGTTTGAAAAATCGATGAAAACGACGATAACATTTAAAGGACATGACTGGAAATCCCTATAATCCGCAGTAGTTCCTAGGATACTGATAGACTCTTTCCTATACTCCAATCACAAAATAAAAATGGCCTAGGAACACTAAACCATTGCTCTAATACCAACTTTGTCACGACCCAAATTTATGAGCCGAGATTGGCTCTAGGGAATGGGAATGGTAGTTCCGAAACCCGAAGCAAGCCTAAATACATTTACAAATTTTTCGCTGAATAAAGCGTGTTTCATAATTGAAACAATATCAAAATACACATGACCCCACTTTGAACAAATATCAGAGTTCCAAACGCGATATACAAATATATAGTCAAAAAAACTAGACTACTATGTACCGCTAGAATGGAAGTCTTCTATCACGCCTCGTACAAATGACATCTGAGAATTAAAATTTCAAAAGATTGACTGGTCAAATCATAGCTTACTCTTCCTGTGAAATGGGAGGAGCAACGGGGTCAGTATAAAACTGAGTGAGTTCTCCAAATTATAAGCAATGATACATAAAGGGTGAAAACGTTTGAAAACCACTTTATATGGAAAATTTTGATTTTCTCAAATCATATTTGTATATACTTTACTCAATTCATATACGTTTCAATAATTGAATATATATTTCATAAACTGTATGTTTATGTTATATTCATACTTAACATCTTTTATTTCTCATTATCGTTCGATGTTTTTCTTTTCTCGTTTTTTTTCTTTAGTTTTTGACGAACGTTTTGAAATTTAGATCGTATTGTCCTAATACATCCATGTCGAGATGCAATTTTGATAAGTCGCTTATACTTGTTCCTTATGGTTTTGTCACAGGATAGGTCCACCGAGTTTAACCCCAACCATATGATACAGTCATGGGATAATTCCACCTAGTTAAACTCGTACCATTTGTTACATCCGTACTAGTCGTTGTGAGTCCCAAAATAGTTCCACCGAGATAATTCCACCGAGTTCAACCTCGTGTCCATATTCGAATTCTGATATTGCATCTCCTCTGATCTCAATAATTTGTTTTAGGGGCCGGTGAATACCCCTGAGAAGTGTTTGATAAGTTTGACCGTACTTCGTATCCAAATTGAGCAAAGTAAGTTGTAAATGAGAGTTTAATTAGTAAATATGTTGGATTTAATAATAGTATGAGGTAAGGGCTATTATTAATTAGAGTAAGTAAGGGAGTTAGAAAATAAGATTTTTCGATAAAAGTTTAAGAGTTAAGCATGACAGTTTTGTGATTGAGTTAAATTGGACATTTAACCCATTAAGTGTGGTGATATGGCTTAGGTATAAGGGTGAGGTGGCATAGGATTGAGGGTTTTATGGGTGTATGTCTATCTTAATTCATTAAATAAAGAAGGCATAAGAAAATAGAAAGAAAGAAAAAGAGAATACCCTTACCTTTCTCCTTCCTTTTGCCGTGAAGACCACTATCATCATCACCGTAGGAATAGCTCATCAAACTTCATCTTTTTTGAAGCTTTATCATCACAAGGCAAAGGTAAATGATATACCTCTATGAATTTAAAGATTGCTTAAGTTTCTATGGAGTTGTGATGATAATAAGAAATTAGGTTTTGATTGAGATTTGGAGTTTTGGTTGGTTGTGGATTGTTTAAGGTTTATGATGAATCTATTGCTTGTTTTGTGTGTAAATTGTGATGAATTGTAGGTATGATGAAGCCCCAAGCTCCGGCCAGCCATGTCCTTACTCAACGAGCAATGAATTCTGCCCTCCATGGCAGAATTGCTGCCACGGTGAAGCAGAATTTTTCTTCACCGTAGCAGAATTCTGCTACGGTAGAATTGTCGCTGTGAGCTCTGCTCAGTGCGAGGAAGTTATGGCAGCCCCTTGGGGCTGCAAGGGCAGTCCCTATGGGGGGGAGTACTTTCGATTGTTAAACTATAGCTCGACAGTGTTAAGTTTATGTCGAGATTGAACGAGTTTGTTAAAAGGTTTTGTGATGGAAGATTATAATGTTTTAAACTAAGGTTTGAAATGATTGGAATGTTGATTAATGACATGAAAAATGTATCGGGAATACATTTTGGATAGCAATACGAGATTGCTATAACGATAAATTATATCAAGTTAGTTGGATATAAAAGTTAGACGTGAATAACGTAATAAGTTAAGTACGTGTTCTATCTCGAGTCTAAAGTCTTTTAAGTTAGACTCTTACCTACGTTGTTTGTATCTTACCTAGATCTGACAAGGCAAGTGAATAACGAACAAGGAGTTCCACGAGTTTGATGGAAAGTGATCGATAAAAGTAGGATTAGCAAGTGGTGAGTTTATAAATATTTACATTTGATGTATTATGTGTGCATTACTTTTAAATGCAAATTGTTTATACAAATTGCATAAGTATTATTTAGTGTCAAAATAACTTGTGTAAAATGCATACATCATCAGTTTAAAACCAATATAGACCCGATAAAACAAGCTTTCCTATTGAGCGACAATAGGAATTGTGTGATCACCAGTTAAGCTTAACATGATTGAATTACTTCGTCGGTACCATGGTTTGATGTTGTGTGGTGTTGTGTGGTGTGGTGTTGCCTAGTGTGGGTGGACTCGATCGAATTGTTTTGAGGCCCACAACTAGAGGGTAACTTTGTTGGATGATCCCGAGTTTGTTTGTTTGTTCGTTTGTGTATTCGTTTGTTTGTTAGTTTGTGTGGTATGTGGAACATTAGAAGTCGTACAAGTAACAAGTACTTGTGGAAAATTAATCTGGAATCTTCAGGATTTAACTTAAGGATTAGGGTTTCAATCGGAGACTTGTATTTGGGTGCATGTGTAAAACTGTTTATGCATTGTTTTGTTCTGTATACTCATTTGTAAATTATTAACTCACTTACTGTCGGTTGATTCCCCCCATAGTGTTTCCTTTCAGGCAACAGTCTTTTTGAATGTCAGACTTCTATACTAGTTCAGAAGCCCGTCCTTTTGGCAGTATGTCTAGAAGGCGATACCAATCGTCAGCGCTGCAGTAGTATAGTAGTGTCAGAACTCAGTTGCCCAGTTGTTTGTTTAAATGGTATCATGAAACAGTTTTACGTTGTTGCATAACTCTGATGTGTATAAGCTTCGAGTACGCTTTTACAAAACCGTTTGTTTTTTGTGTGTATATGGCAGAGCTATGTGATATTTGAGATCACACAGTAAGACCCTAGTTCCCGTACGTCGATTGTAGACGATGTTTGATGTTTTGTAAACGTTGAACGTTTTATGAAAATTATGTTTGCAAGCTTTAATTTAATCATGGAATACTTGAAAAAGTATATATAGAGTTTTGTATCATTTTATTTTAGACTTGCTACGGGTTTTGGAACTACCATTCCTGATGGATAAAGGACCAGAACAAGGGACAAGACTCACTACAACGGCCCTGAATATGGACCCAGAGACTGATCTAAGCAGGTCCCTGACCCAGTACGCAGCTATAACAGCTGAAGATATCAAGATAACACCGAAATCCCTTAAGATCAGGGATAGAGGCGAATCTCAAAAGAGATAACTAAGACTAATAGAGAAACAATCCTATTAGGATACAAAGACTATGTAATATATATATAGCCGAAGCCTAAGCCAGGTAACTCTCATATATTGACTTCTCATCATTATTTTTACTGAGACCTCACCGGAGACTGACTTAGGCATCGGAGGGTGTTCGAGCCAACACCAGCTCGAATCCTTCTAACCTGTTAATCTTAGCAGGTGGGAGCTCAGCGACAACAGTGACAAAGACGATCATCAAAACCATTATTTGGCGCCGTCTGTGGGAACGACTTTCGTTTCTAATATAAGTTTTAATCTTGGTTTTGAAGACGGAATTGATGGAAGAGAAGAACCACCACCTCCAGGAGTGGTCGTGACAACAGCAGGCTTACCAGCAAGCGGGGGTCCGACCATCCCTCCCCTGATACCCGAAGGAGGAATCAGAATTAGCGTTCCGATCTCCAGTGGGACCGTACCAGCAACCATGGGAGTCGCGTACGACATCACACCACCACCCATGATGAGGAACGTTCAGGGCATACACCCACTAAGGAACACAACCTCGCCGTGGGGATATTTTACTCCGCAATATCAGCCACCTATGACATACTAGCAGCCGGGAGGAGGATGGTATCCAGGTTACTATCCGTGGAGTCAACCTAATCAACCAGGGTATCCGCGACCAGTCCAGCCTATTCCCTTCCCGTCCCTAGACACAGAAGGAACGGTAACGTCAACGGCGCAGATACCCCCATACGTATCACAAGGGGTGCCTATGCCACCCCTCTATCATGAGGCAGTAATGAAGAGCATCAATGACTTCCAGGACCACCTAATAGGACTGGCAAGAGATCAGGAAAAATTCGCAGGAGAGCAAAACCAGGGAGCTGACGCAGCGACCAGACGTAGAGAGGATCCCCCAGTCACTAAGGAAAAGGAAAAAAGAAACGCACCGAGAAGAGGACAATCTGAGCCCGTACTACAAAAGGAGAAGGAGAGGCTAGACAAGGGACCAGGAGCAATCCCCCTCCTTGGAGACAAGACAGCCCAGGAGAAGGTCGAGGAAGCAGTAGTGCGGAACAGCGGTCGAATTCATGTAATTGAGGACGATAAATCAAAAGGAACCAAGATGCCAGGGAAGCACAGCAAGGACGCCGAAAGCCATTCATCCAACAAGAGGAGGGGAGCGGACAAAAACATTGACGAGAGAATTAAGAACGCCATGAAGAAATATCAGAAGGAAGGCAAGGGAACAGAGGAGGAGCGAGAGGACGAAGACTCCCCACTCAACTCAGAGATACAGTCGGTAAGGTTCCCTTCGAGGTTTAAATTACCAACTTTTGAGCCTTTTGATGGAACAGGAGATCCGAAAAGCCACATCTCGAAGTTCAAGACGATCATGATGCTGCAAGATGTGACTGATCCCATGCTCTGTAGAGTTTTCCCTGCGACGTTAAAAGCATCGGCGCAAAAATGGTACTCATGTCTCAAGGCAGGGTCAATAAGTTCTTTTTCCGACTTAGCATCAGCATTCAAAGCAAGGTTCAGAACAAATATCCCCATGCAGAAGAGTTCCAGCGACTTGAGGAAGTGCAAGCAAGGAGAGCAGGAAACCCTCAAAAATTTCGTAGAAAGATTCAACAAGGAAGCAGTGCAAATCGAAAACCTGAACCATGACACAGCCATCGAAGTAATGAAAATGGGAACAAAGTTTGAAGAACTCCGTGACAAGATCCTGATGAAAAAGCCGACCACATTTCAAGACTTAATGCTGATAGCTCATAAATACGTGGAACTAGACGAAGCCCGAAGAACCCTCACGAAACAACATGAGCACACCAAGCAGGATGGTTCCAGATATCGAGGGAAGAAGGAGGAAGAACGGCCACGGACTCAGCGATATGGCACAGGGCATAGACCCTACGATTTCACCCCGTTGAATAAAGCCCCAGTATACATACTCAGCTGGATGAAACAGAACCGAGTGATGTTCAATGTACCCCGGAAGATGGATCCGGACATCCAGAGAGACAAGAGCAAATACTGTCGCTTCCACGAGGGCTATGGCCACGACACGGACAGATGCTGGGACCTGAAAAGAGAAATAGAGCAGCTAATCCAGTCTGGACTCTTGAAGAAGTTTGTCAACGACAGACCTGGAGACAAAAGAAAAGGGGAGTCCACAGAAAAGGAGGAACAAAACAAGAAGCAGAAAGAGGTCGCAGGCGTAGTAAACGTGATAGAAGGAGGAGAGCCCTACAGCAATAATCAGAAAAAGAAAAGGAACAGAAAAGGGTCGGCCACGGTGTTCGCAATTGAAAGAGAAGTAATCCCAGAGATATCGTTCGGGCCAGACGATGGACATCATGTGAAGGGACCACACAATGACGCGTTGGTGATAGAGGCCATAATCAGAAACCACCTAGTAAAACGGATACTGGTAGATGAAGGCAGTTCTGTGAACTTATTAACCTTGGAGGCATTCAAAGAGATGAAAGGCTCAGCAACAGACCTGCGGAAGTCCTCAGTCCCACTAGTAGGCCTGGGAGGGGCACCAATACGTCCGGAAGGAACAGTAAGTTTATACGTAGAGTTGGGAAATAGAAGTGAAGGGCCAGTCAAAAAGATGCATGCTCAGTTTAATGTAGTAGACCTTCCACTAGCCTACAACAGCATACTGGGCAGACCATTCTTATACCAGTCGGGAGCTGTGACTAGCATCAGGCTGCTGACCCTGAAAATGCCAACGTCATCAGGGATAGTAGTGGTCAGAGGAGACCAGGAGATGGCCAAGGAATGCTGCTTGGTAACAACAAAGGAAGATGAGAGTTTGACTATTGAGGTGTTCCCAGGTGACGCAGTAGAAGAGGAGGAGTCACAAGGAGCAGAACCAGTAGGCGTCATGAAAGAGCTCCACCTAACTGAGACCAAGATGGTCAAAGTAGGCACAGATGTACCAGAAAAGGTAGCACATGAAATAACAGAGATACTGAAAAAGAACGTGGAGTCTTTTGCCACTGAACCAACGGAGATCGTGGGAATCGATCCCAAAGTAGCGTCGCACAAGCTGAACGTGATCCCAGGAAGCATACCCAAAGTCCAAAAGAAGAGGAGATTCACGGAGGAGAGGCAAAAGATAATCGCAGACGAAGTAAACGTATTGGAGGCAGCAGATTTTATTCGCGAAGTTTTCTACCCTGAATGGGTGGCAAATGTGGTCCTAGTAAAGAAGGCAAATGGGAAGCACAGGATGTGCGTCGACTTCACAGACTTGAACAAGGCATGCCCAAAGGACAGCTACCCGCTCCCCAACATAGACCAGTTAGTGGACTCAACAGCCTGCTATCTCCTATATAGCTTCGTCGACGCAGCGCAAGGGTATCATCAAATACCGATGGAGGAGAAGGACCAAGAGAAAACTTCATTCGTCACGGACCGAGGGACGTACTGTTACAAAGTCATGCCGTTTGGATTAAAGAACGCAGGAGCCACCTATCAACGTCTGGTCAACTTTATGTTCAAAGACCAGTTGGGGAGGAATGTAGAAGCCTACGTAGATGACATAATTGTGAAAAGCCTAACAGCAGAGGAACACGCCCAGGACTTAGAAAAAACCTTCAAAGTCCTGAACAAGTTCGGAATGAAACTCAACCCGGCAAAATGTGCTTTCGGTGTTAAAGCAGGGAAATTCCTAGGCTATCTGATCAGCCAACGAGGAATAGAAGCAAACCCAGAAAAGATCCAAGCAGTGATGGATATGAAGGCCCCCCAAAGTGTGAGGGACGTACAGAAGCTGAATGGCAGAGTCACGGCACTGGGACGTTTCATTTCTTCCTCAGCCAAAAAATGCCTGCCATTTTTCAAACAACTCCGGAACATGAAGAAATTCAAATGGGTTGAGGATTGCCAAGTCGCATTCGAAGAATTGAAGTCATTCTTGACTAACCCGCCCCTACTGAGTAGGCCCGTAGCCGGGGAGAACCTGTACCTGTACTTATCGGTAGGAAGAGAGACTATCGCCTCAGTACTAGTACGGGAGGAAGAAGAGGAGCAACGGCCGATATACTACATAAGCAGAACGCTAAAAGGGGCAGAGCTCAATTACCCAACCATAGACAAACTTGCACTTGCCGTCGTCATAACTACCAAAAAGCTCAAACCGTATTTCCAAGGACACACAGTCATAGTGCGCACAAACCAGCCTTTGAGGAAAGCACTGTACCGACCTGAGACTTCAGGACGATTGGTCAGTTGGTCGGTACAACTGGGAGAGCACGACATCAGGTACGAACCAAGGACCACCTTGAAAGCTCAAGCACTCGCGGATTTTGTGGCAGAGATGACAGAGAAACCGTGTGACTCAGCAACCGAGGAGTTGACATGGAACTTGTTCGTAGACGGAGCCTCCAGTGACCAAGGAGCCGGAGCAGGCGTAGTCCTACTAGGACCTCACAAAATAGCAATTGAGTATGCAGTACACCTAAGCTTCAAGGCTACTAACAATGTGGCAGGTACAAATATGTTTTATTCATTTCTCAGGCAAATATTTCTGCCATATGCTAACAATATAGCAGAATATGAGGCCCTCTTAACAGGACTTGAAATCGCGATTGAAGTAAAGGCGGAAAAGCTAAAAATCCATAGTGATTCCCAACTAGTCACTAGCCAGGTGCTGGGACAATTCCAAACCAAGGACCAAAACATGGCGAAATACATGGCAAGAGCAAAGGAACAACTCAAGAAGATTGAAAAGAACGGAGGACAGTGGGAAATCATACCCATCCCCAGAGAAGAGAACACTAGAGCAGATGCAATAGCCAAGGCAGCCGCAGTGAAAAGCCAGCTATACGTATCACTCCAGATGAAGGAGGAGCGGTTAACACCAACAGTAGAAGAGCAGCAGGTGTTACCAGTCCCAGTCCTAGATCCATGGATGCAACCCATAGTGGCATATTTAGCGGACGGAGTCCTACCCGAAGGACGTACCGAAGCGGCTAAGCTAGTTCGAATTTCCTCCGTCTATTCACTAATAGAAGGAGCACTGTACCGGACCTCAGTCACACACCCATGGTCTAAATGCATATCACTAGAAGAAGGAAGCTACGTCCTTCGGGAAATCCATGAAGGAGAATGCGGAGCTCATGAGGGCGCAGTAACTCTATACAGAAAAGCAATATTACAGGGATTTTATTGGCCCACGATGAAAAAAGACGCTGAAGAAATGGTCAAGAAGTGTGATAAATGCCAGAAATTTGGGTCGCTCATCAGAACCCCAGCCGCTTACCAGTCAACTATTGGAAGCCCTTGGCCCTTCATGATCTGGGGAGTAGACATACTGGGACCCTTTGTCCCAGCGAGAGGACAAGTTAAGTTTATAGTAGTCGCGGTCGACCATTTCACCAAGTGGATAGAGGTACAACCCATGAGCACCATAACCAGTAAGAAAATCCAGAAGTGGTTATCAAACGAAGTCATGAGCAGGTTCGGCACTCCACATGCCCTAGTCACAGACAACGGGAAGCAATTTGACTGCGCCAGCTTCAGAGATTTTTGCACTGAGCTAGGAATTCTGTTAAAATTCTCCTCAGTAGCACACCCGCAAACCAACGGACTAACAGAAGTCACCAATCGCACCATCCTTTCTGGAATAAAGAAGAGGCTAGGAGACTTAAAAGGGAGATGGGTTGATGAGCTTTATCACGTAGTCTGGGCCTATCGAACTACCCCTAGAAAAGCAACAGGGGAAACCCCATTTCGCCTCACGTATGGCACCGAAGATGTTCTCCCAGTAGAACTTGGAATGCCAACCTTACGAGTTCAGGTCTTAGACGAAGATCGCAACGAGGAGTCCCTAAGGCTATGCCTGGACCTCCTCAAAGAAAGAAGACAGCAGGTAGCAATCCGAGCTGAGGCATACCGCAGACAAATGACCAAGTATCACAACGCCCGAGTCAAAGAAAGAAAATTCGAAGAAGGAGACTTAGTCCTGAAAAAGGCAGAGATTGGAAGAGGAGCCGCTGGAGTTGGAAAGTTAGAAGCCAACTGGGACGGTCCATATCGCGTAGTAGCAGTAGTCGGCAAGGGCGCATACAAAATAGCTCACCTAGATGGGACTCCATTACCTCGGACTTGGAATGTTGAAAATCTGAAGCTATACCTTCAGTAAAAGATGTAACCACCATTCATTAATAAAGTTACTTCTTTTCTTCTTACTTTATTTTTATTCATTTATGTCAGCCATATGAGTATAACCAGTAGTATGACGAAGACACAGGACGCAGCTACACATGTCTATATATAAAAAAAAAAAAAAGGAACGCAATCAAAGTATATGACACAACAAGACGACCCTGCAACCAGTCGCCAACACTTGCAATACGAAAATACAAATTGTTCAGTTAACCAAAAGAAGGGAGTCTACTACAAAGACTCCCCAACTACGTACAAAAGCTACCTAACAAGTAGCAAGAAAAGAAACGAAACAGCCAAACACACGGCCTATACATCTTCCTCCGGTAGGGTCGCTCCCTCCTTTGGACCAACCGCATCTCCTACGGGAAGCAAAATGTCAATTGGGTCCACGTCACCCAGCCCTTGGTCTGAGGCATTAGCTTCAGCTTCGGGGGTCAACTCAGTAGAGGGCACAGCCACCTCAGTCCCAGCAAGAATTTCAGAAGAGGGCGTCGCTTCCTTCTTCTCAACATCTTTGACATTCTCCTCGGATCCGATCGCATCAATAGCCCCATCATTAACTGCATCCGACGGAAGAATAGGAGAAGCACTTCGCCCGGCTTTCTTCGCAGCCACCTTGGCCGCAACACGTTGACCCAGCGCGCGAAGATCAATAGACAGAAACTTACTTATTTCATACTCCGGGTAATCTGCACGCACAATTTTAATGACGGTAGAGCAGAAATCAGTCAAACACCCACTTACGTACACATTAGCATCCTGTTTGCTACTTCTCTGCTCCTGCAACAACTTGTCATAGGAGAGCCTCAACTCCATCAGAGCATTCTCACGATCAGAGACCTTTTTCTCCATAATTTTCAGGCGATCAGCAGCCGTCTGACTCAGCTTGGATAACCTGACCTTCTCCGCAGCCGCAGTAGCCCGAAGGGAAGCCATTTCCTTTTCATGCTTGTGACTCAAGGAAACCATCTCATCTCGGTGACGACGCATCAAAGCATTCCCTTGCAAAAGCTGACAGAACACGGTACAAATAAACAACTAAACAAAAACAGAGGAAAAGAAGAAAGAAAAGACAATGAGGAGGGAATTATTTCAAACCTGAAGTAAAGCGATGTCAACCCGGTCGCAGGCATCACTTTCCGAGAGATCGGTCCAAGACTCCATATCCTGAGGGAATTGAACAAACTGCGAGAAAAGAGACGCAATACCAGGAGAGGCCACAGTCACATTGTCCACGTTTCGCTCCAACCACTCCCTCGGGCTGGGGCAAGCATCCAGGTTCGTTTTCAGGCGCTTGGCAGACCCCTGTTTGGCTTTGTCACGGCCATCACGGTTCTTTTTCGCGGAAGGGGCAGCCAAGGTAGCATCCATGGATTTCTCCAACTTCACCACAGGCTTAGGAGGGAGCGAAGTAGACGCTGGAACAACACCAGTAATCACAGGGGCATCTTCATCAAAGGACAATTTCAGCGAATCCAGATAGTTCTCACCCATATCTGCAGTTGCCAAAAAAAAAAAAAAAAAAAAAAAAAAAACAAACGAATCATAAGATGAATCAACATCAAGTCAAAGAAAACGAGACAAATTAAAGCATACCATGAGAGGCAGTCAGATCTACATAAGATCCAGTAGGAGAATTATGGCAAGATTGAGATAGGGTACCCTCACTCTCTAGAGGACCCTCAGTCACAGCACGAAGGGGCAACTCAAGATGAGGAAACTCTCGCAAAAGGTATTTATCTACTAAATCACAACAATCGTACATACAACTTTTGGCGTCATCAATAAGAGAATCTACTACCTCCAACTCAGTAGCAGAAAGGGGAGAGAAAGCCAACGAGGCTGCATCATCAACCCACTCAGTAGGAAAATCAACAAAAGCTTCATCATGACTGACAACAAAAAATGACCGCTGCCAACGCTTAGTGATCTTAGGGAGACCTTCAACTACCCTCTTACCCCTATGAGCAACTAAACGAACGTAAAACTCATTGTTGCGACGAGACACGAAGAACAGTTGGCTAAGGAGACCTAGAGAAGGGACTAAGCCCCGTTCGTGAGACAACTCAACGAAGCAACAAAGAGTCCTAATGGCGTTAGGGTGGATTTGAACCAGAGGAACTTGATAGTCTACAATAAAGGCTTTGATCAGAGGATCCAAAGGAAAACGCAAGCCACAACGCAACTGCTCTTTATAAACAATAACCTTGCCGTCACCGACGAAGGTGTTAGCAGCAACTCGAGAATCGCAGACAGAAAGGGAATAGCTAAGAGGAATACCATACTCTTCACGAAATTCAGCCAAAATCTCTTTATCAACATTGGAGGTAAAAGTATCAAGCGAATTCCTATACTCTACAGCCGTACCAGACGAGGGAAGAGAGACAGAAGACCTAGTCCGAGGCATTGAATCAATTACACTACTAATAAAGCAGATAATAGAGATTTACCTGATAAAAGGAGGAAGAAAACACCCAAAGATTGAAGGAAATGAAGCCGAAGCAAGAGCAGATCAGAGGAGGAAGAAGGAGCAGTTAAGCCGAAGCAAGAGCAGATCAGAGGAGGAAGAAGGAGCAGTTAAAAGAAAACAAAAATGAAATTTGAAAAAGCATTTAAAGAAGCAACTAGAGAACCGTTAAGCGGTTACCTGCGTGAAACGTGGCGACAGGCGGAAGTCCAGGGGATTTCAAATGATTACAATTTTGAAATTTTAAAAAAATTAAACCAGCTCCATAAGCGCCCAAGTAAAAACAACGGGCTGGGCCTAGGTAACTTTTTCTAAAGCAAGTACGCCGAGAACCAAGCCCGACAAAGTACCGGCCCCAACAAGCAGTCGCACAAACAAGCATAAATACTTGACAAAACTATTTTTCGGGAGGGACTAATGATGGATAAAGGACCAGAACAAGGGACAAGACTCACTACAACGGCCCTGAATATGGACCCAGAGACTGATCTAAGCAGGTCCCTGACCCAGTACGCAGCTATAACAGCTGAAGATATCAAGATAACACCGAAATCCCTTAAGATCAGGGATAGAGGCGAATCTCAAAAGAGATAACTAAGACTAATAGAGAAACAATCCTATTAGGATACAAAGACTATGTAATATATATATAGCCGAAGCCTAAGCCAGGTAACTCTCATATATTGACTTCTCATCATTACTTTTACTGAGACCTCACCGGAGACTGACTTAGGCATCGGAGGGTGTTCGAGCCAACACCGGCTCGAATCCTTCTAACCTGTTAATCTTAGCAGGTGGGAGCTCAGCGACAACAGTGACAAAGACGATCATCAAAACCATTAATTCCCATTCCCTAGAGTCGGTCTCGACTCAATATTTTGGGTCGTGATAGTCGAACTATTTTAAGTAAGCGGTTTCGATACCCGAAATTGGCTAGAAACCCAATTTTGGTTAAAATAATTATAATTGGAATTTTATTAATTCTTGCTATTATCGAATATGAGTAGACCTGGCAAGGCAATTACCGACGGGGCTCGGAACGTAAAGAATGAGATATCGATATCTAAATTTGAAGTGTTTGGATAGTACAGAAGGAGTATTCTTTTGACCTAAACAAGGCCGATGAGATCTTCAATGCATTGCTCAAGGATGGACAGATCACCTTGAGTGAAGGTCATGTGATCCTACCACTAAAAGAGATGGTTGGGAAGGATTACTGCAAGTACTACAATTCTTTAAGGCATAATATGAACAATTGTGTAAACTTCAAGAACGTGATCTAGAAGGCGATCAATGAAGGAAAGCTTTTGTTCCCTACTAAGAAAGAGGCCGAGGTAAAATAAGTATCCATCAACGCCGTTCGGGCGCATTTTGACAGTTTCTTGGAACAAGGGCGAATCAAGAGCAAATGGAGTCCTAAGAAGCCCAAACTCAAAGTTGAAACTGATGGGCCTAAGTGGCGAGCAGAAAAGGGGCGACCCGAATGAAAAAAAAGGAAACGTAATAATTTGCCCCCGCCAGAAGTCACTTGTCTGTCTTGCAGTACATGTTTCGCCACAAGCAAGGCCGACAAACTTAGGGTGAATCCTAAGAGGTTCAAACCTAAATCGCCAACTGGACAGTGGCAGAAACATCAGCCACAACGGGAGTCCAAGACAACCGTGTTCAAAAAGATTTTTTGGCCAACGGAGGAGACCCCTCGTATGACGAAAACCCAAAAGCGGCGGATGCAGAGGTTAAGGCAGGAGTCTAGGGCTAACCATAACATGGGCAATGTCACTAGATCGGCCATACCCCTCAAAGACCAATTGGCTTTCAAGCCTGAACGGGTAAATGTACATATAGCTGAGAGGCTGGGGCAAAGACGCAGACGCCGAACAGCCTACCATGCACCATCAAAGGTGCGAAAAATATGGGTACCAAAGAAGATCGGCGAGGTTGAAGGGGCGACTAGCACACAACATGATGAAGCGGTCCCAAAGAAGCCTGAACCAAAAGATAACAAGCGGCGATCATATAAAGAGGTGCTCGTCTCCCATCAGGATGGTCAATTAAAAGCAAGGGTACCATGTGATAGAGAAGTGGTCGTCTCTCACAAAAAAGGGTTACTTACGGCATGGGTCCCGGTGCCAAGGGATGAATTCAGTGTCAAAGTGGTTACGCTCCCTGAATTGTATAGAAGCAAGCGTGGGCAAAAGGCAACTTTGCAAGGGGATGTAATTATTCCCGAGGAAGATAGTGTCGATAATACGGTTGTAGTATCACTCAGCCAACCACCAACAAGGATAACTCGTCATATTCGGCCATAATACATCAAGGTCGATCTAAATGGAGTTACAATCAATAGGGTACTCATAGATAACGGTGCAGGGGTTAACATACTTCTGGTGAAGATGCTTAAGAAGCTCGGTATAACTCGTAACCAATTGGACCCAACTGATGTATATATGACAGATTTTGTTGGAGGTGAAACACCAGCCGAAGGGTATATTACTCTCCGAATCAAATTCGGTCGAGTTGAGACCGAAGAGGGTTTCTTCGTAGTAAACGCGAGTAATTATAACATATTGCTCGGCCGTGATTGGATACACTCCAACATGTGCATACCATCCACTATGCACCAAATACTATTCATTTGGCGAGAAGATGGTGAGGCCGAGGTAGTCCAGGGTGACCCTAATCCCTTTGGCGAAGATCATAACGTGTTAGAAGTCAGGTTGTATGACGAAGCGGTACGGAACATACAATCTCTTAGCTCTAACAGACAGGCAAGTGTACCCCGCTTGTTGGTCAACTCGGATCGGCCAGTATCAATTACCCTCGGGGGCAACGACCGATCTACCATCATCAACTCTTAAAATGATTGCACGCCATAACGAATTAAGGGAGAAGATCAGGCAACTCGCCTCTCTATACGAGGTTGCTTCGGCCGAGTGTATCTATGAAGATCAAGAGTAAGATCCTACCGGGACTCTGAAGATAGAGGACTTGCAGCTAGCAACGGGCAAAATGGAAGATGACCTCGCCCGGGTACAAGATGAACTAATGGAGGTGACTTTGGGAACTGATGACTCGCCCACGCCTATATATATCAACTCAGGATTAAGCAGGGAATTCAAGGCACAGTTGATCGCCTTCCTCGTCGAGTATCAGGATTATTTCGCCTGGTCATATGCTGAGATGCCTGGGCTGGACCCGAGAATTTCCGAACATAAACTCCCTTTCAAGAGCGCATTTAGACCATATCGGAAACCACCTAGACGAATGTCAAGGGAGGTGGACACCCTTATCTAGGACGAAATCAAGAGGTTGGAAGATGCGAAGTTCATATGAGAAGCACAATACACCGAATGGTTATCTAATATCGTCCCAGTGATGAAAAAGAATGGGAAACTGAGAGTTTGTGTGGACTTCAGGAACCTCAATTTGGCTACCCCGAAAGATGAATATCCTATGTCAGTGGCCGACATGTTGATAGACAGAGCAGCGGGGCATACGGTGTTAAGCTTCCTTGATGCACACTCAAGGTACAACCAAGTGCCAATTAATAAGGATGATGTATCCAAGACAGCCTTTCGGTACCCAGGGCCGATCAGAGCCTACGAATGGGTGGTTATGCCTTTTGGCCTGAAAAATGCAGGTGCCACTTATCAAAGGGTGATGAAAAAAATGTTCAAAGGATTGGATTGACTCGAGGTATACATTGATGATGTAGTGATCAGTTCAAACAGCGAGGACATACACTTAACCGATTTACGAAAGGGATTCGATCGTATAAGAATAAATGGACTAAAAATGAATCTGTTGAAGTGCGCATTCGGAGTATCGGCCGAAAAATTCTTGGGTTTCTTGGTTCACCGGCGGGGAGTAGAAATAGATAAGAGCAAAGTAAAGGCGATCATCAATGCTGAAACACCAAAAACAAGAAGCAACTTCAGAGGCTAATCGGTCAAATAAATTTTTTAAGGCGATTCATTGCAAATACTGCGGGGCGACTTCGCAGCTGGAGTGCCTTACTAAGAGGAAAAGAGACCAATCAGTTCATCTGGACGAGCGAGCAATAGAGGGTGTTCGATGAGTTGAAAGTGCACCTGGCGAAACCCCCGGTTATGATGCCTCCGAAGCCGAACAAGACTCTGTTGCTTTATTTATCGGCTGCTCATAGTCTTTGGGTTGCATGCTCGCCCAGGAGGATGAAGGAGTCGAAAGAGCGGTTTATTATTTGAGTAGCGGTTTGACCGATACAGAGATCCGCTATATCGAATAGAGAAGATGTGTCTGTGTCTATACTTCACCTGCTATAAACTCTGATATTACATGTTACCGGTGGTAGTATACGTCTTGTCCCAAACCGATATCATTAAGTACATTTTGTCAAAATCATAGTTGAGGAATCAGATTGGAAAGTGGGCGATTGCTATGTCGGAATTTACCCTGCTATATGTTCCTCAAAGAGCAGTAAAGGGGCAAGTCCTGGACGATTTCTTATCGGATCATCCTAGTATCACCCTGAAGGAGGACCGGTAAACTGTTTTGATATGACCACTTGGAGAATGTGGTTCGATGGATCTAGAACTGGACAAGGAGCAGGAGCAGGATTTCATATCATATCGCCCCTGGGGGCATCTTACCATGTATCATTTGCGCTCAATTTTGAATGCACAAATAACCAAGCAGAGTACGAAGCTCTGATATTCGGTCTTGAAATCTTGGCCGGGTGCAACGACGATCCATGTACGGGGAGATTTTTTGTTGGTTATCAAACAAGTGATAGGAGAACTCAGGTGCGAATTCGAAGTCCTGGTGAGGTATTGCAACAAGGCGAAGCATTTAATAGACGGTTTCCAGGATACTAGGTTGGAGTACACAGAAAAAGCTATAATTTTATCGTCAATGACTTAGCTCACCATGGTATTGGCAATAAGGTGAACCTCCAATTCGATGCCATCGAAAGAGAAGCGCCAAACCTCCACACCGGGGGCATGACCATTGAAGAGAATTGTTATTTTGTGTATCAATTGGATGCAACCCTAGATTGGAGGACCGAAATCCTCAAATGGTTCGAAAAGCCAGATCTGACAGATTAGAAATTGAGAACATTGGCCCTGAACTATGTCGTACTCGCGGGCGAGCTTTACAAGAAGCGCTTTGAAGGTTTGCTTTTTAGATGCATCGACTTAAAGGAAGCAATGTTAGCAATGGCCGAGGTGCATGAACGAATAGCAGGTGCTCACCAGGCGGGGCCAGAATAAGATGGTTAATTCATAAGTATGGGTTTTATTAGCCGAAGATGGAACAAGATTGCATCAGGTATGCGAAAGGATGCGAAGTTTGTCAGAAATGTGTACCGATACAACATGTACCTGCCAAAGAACTCCATTCCATCATCAAACCATGGCCGTTTCGGGGATGGGCAGTAGATCTTATAGGGAAATATACCCTGGTTTGTCGGATGGACATACTTTTGTCATTTTCGCTACGTGTTACTTCATAAAATGGGTCGAGGCAAAACCATTGAAATCACCTACGCAGGAAGCTGTGATTATATTTTTCAAAGAATACATCGTGCATCGCCATGGATTGCCTGAATCGATCACTACTGATCAGGGGACGATGTTCACAGGAGGTGATATAGTGGAATGGGCCTCCCAAATGAAAATCAAGATGGTGCACTCGACGACATACTATGAACAGGCCAACGGGCAGGCCGAGGCGACTAATAAGGCCATTAAATTTATCGTCCGTAAGATGATCGAGGAAAACCCAAGGCAGTGGCATGTTTTGTTGTCAGAAGCTGTTTGGGCGAATAGAACAAGTCAAAATTCGGCGACAGGGACCTCACCTTTTAGGATGGTGTTTGGGCATGATGCGATGCTGCCAATGGAGTTAACTGTTATGTCGACTCGCCGCTTGTATCAAAACAAGTTGTCCAAGGATGATTATTTTGATAAGATGGTGATAGAATCTCTTGATTTGTGATAACTTCGTGGATTAGCGGCGGTATTCTGATTCGGCGGAAGCTTTCAAGACCGTACCTGAAAGGCACAACACAACCGTAAGAAGGATGCCGGAAGGGGATTTCGGCAAACCACTTCGATGGTCTAGTCAGTAGATGTTTGGTGAGAGAAAGAATAACAAGTGAAAAGGAGTTAAGAGTTGAGAGAAAAAGAGAATTAACCTTCTTACCTACTTTTTCTTAGCCTTTTATACTATGTCTTTTATTCCTCTTTGTCTGGACCGACAGACCTGATTTCATTCTCTTTGTCTGTGCAGATATTGTCTGGAATGTCAGGGTATGTTCTGACAGGTTTTGTCTTTGTACTCAGTGAAAGGTGAACTCGGGTGAGACCGAGATGGTATTTGCGTGTATGCTGTTTGGTGAAACCGAGATAGCATTCCTATGTATGCTGCTCGCTGTGTGTTCTGTTCGGTTTGACCGAGATGGTGATACAATATGTCATGCTCGGTTGGAACGAGATGGTATTGTTTATGTACCTTGGTCGGCCGGTTGGGGTGGTTTTATGGTTTGCCTTACCCGGTTTATATCCTATTCAGAGATTGTTCATCTAGGTTGTTATCACCAGTCCCCCCCTAGTCTGTTCGGATATTTATGTCCGAGTGTGGTTGTGTTTGGTATTTCTGCTTGCTCGGTTTTGATCTTGGTCGGTTGTGAGCTTGCTAAGTCGTCTTTTGGTGTCTTTTGGTTTGCTTTCTTATCCAACACGCTTACTTGACACGTGTCTTCCCTTTAATGCTATCGTTTGACATCTGGTATCCACTAGCACATTTATTGAGGCGTCGTTTCAGTTGCCTTGCTTCGGTTCCTATAAAAACCCTCATTTTTTCCTTTGTTCAGTTTTCTTTTTTCCTTTCTTTCCTCTCGTTTCTCTTTCCTTTGTTTTGTTGGTGTCTACCTTTCTATTTTCGAAGATATTCATCAGTAAGTTGCTTCTTTTCCTTAGTTTTGATCTTATTTATTGTTATCTCTTCATCTTTTTTCTGTTTGTTCTTCGTATTTCTTGAGCGTTCATCTTCTGAGTTAGTATAGGTGGGTAGTTTGATGTTTTGATTTTGTGTTTTTTTGTTTCGGTTGAATAATGTCTTATGAGGAGGATTCCCAGAACGATTTTATGGAAGTTTATGATGATGGAGAGGGTAACTCGGACGGATGTACATCTGGAGGTGATAAATCGGAGGCCAAGCTGTCTAGCTCGGCTAAGGGACGGTCTATTGACGTTCCTTGTAAAGTAGAGGAAGTAGGTTGTTCGGAAGCCACCTCTTTTGTTAAACCGAGACGAATTAGACCTAGGAGTAGCAAAACTGCTGAGTCTCGAAGAATTAGGATGGAGAACGCGTTTGCCGAGTTGAACCAAGGGTATTTAGATTATCTTCTTTCTCAAATAAACTTACGTGAGGGGTATCGGTTTGAACTGTCCCCTCCTGGTCTAACCATAAACACTCCGGCCGAACCGGATTATATAATGGTAAGAGTGGAACACCTTCATTCGGGTGTTCGCATTCCTCTGCAATCCGACTTAGTGGCTTTTCTAAAGTTTTATAATATGCCTCTTAGTCAGTTCCACCCGAATGGTATTAGGCATTTCCTATGTCTTCGTCGGCTATGTAGACGGCGTAAAATTCCTTTCTCGGTAGAGTTCTTTGCTAGTATTTATGGCCTTATCTTTGGTGGTGCTTATGACTTTTCCTCTTTCAAATTTCTTAAGTCGGAACCTAGGCATGTTATAGAGAAAGTGTCTACCTCGGTTAAGAGGTTTAGGGAAGACTGGTTTCGGATTTACCATCCTACTGCCTTCGCCGACCTGCCTCAACGGTGGTTGTGTACTTCTCCCGTGACTCTATTGAGGCGGGATGCTGCTGGGAATGAGAACCATAGACTTCTCCAAAACGTTTTGAAGACGACTGGTCCAATAAATACTTATTCTCTTATACCGAAACTGCCTATTGTTAAGTTTGACCCGAAGTGGGAAGGTTGTTCTCGGTCTTTGCTTATTATTATTTTTTTATTTGGAATTTTTGTGTTATCTTGTTTTGTTTTCTTATCGGTTTTTTTTGTTTCTTGTAGTGTTTAATATGGCTGCCTTTAATGCTGCTCGGCGAAAGGGCGATGGTGCTACTGTTAAGAAAGGGTCCAAGGTTTCCGAAAAAACCTCTGGGGAGAAAGCTGCTTCGGGTCTTCCTATTACAACCCCTGCTAAGCCTTTATCAACTGTGCTTCCTTCGGTTAAACCTGTTAAGCGGAAGAATTTGGATAAGGGTAAAGAACCTTGTTCTACTGCCGAGGTGAAGGGTGCCACTAAACTCCCTAGTGCTTCGGATGTGGTTGTGGGGTTAGAAGCCTCTACCTTTGCTGTGTCCGGGATGGACAAGAATTTGTCACCTCCTTTAAAGAAGCCTAAGACGGGTGATTTGGGAGTTACCCGTGTTGATGCTGAAGAGGTGAAATTGACTCCTCGGATTCTTGCTCGATTCCTGAAGTCTAAATCCATGGAGGATACTGTTGACTCGCTGACGACCTTTGTCTTTTTAGGGAAACGGTGTCTTTTCCTCGAGATCGGGAAGCTCTCTCGGCTACTCCTCAAAAGGACTTTCTTGACACTAGTGTCTCTCTGTCCTTCCAGGTTTGTTTTACTCGGTTATTGTCTTTTTTTTTCTTTTTTTTTGTTAACTTTGGCTAAAGTTTTATTTGTTTTATGTTCCTTCCCCCTTTTTTTAGCTGATTAACCATTTATTGGGAGCTCGGTCCTTCCAAGAAGATTTGGCTGCTCAGGCTTCAGAAGATAGGGAGAAATTGACCACTGCTCTTGCTGACCTGGAGAAAGAACAGCTTCAAAGGGCCAATGTTGAATCGATCTTGGCGAGCAATACGGAAAAATTTAATGCCAAGATCGAGAAGCTGAATGAGGAGATATCCGTTTTGGTCAAGGAACGGGACGAGCTTGCTCTTGTGAAGACTGCTTTTGACAAAGAAAAAGAAGAGCTTCGCGTGCAGCTGACCGAGAAGTTTGATAAGGAAATAGCGGACTTTCAAAATACTATCAAAGGGCATCATCAAAGTTATATGCGACTGCATGATATTCTTGATGACGCGACTAAGGTGGTGGAGACTCAGCGCGATGACCTGATGAGGGAATTTGCCTATCTTACCGATGTCATGGAAGATGATCTGAAGGAGCGTGTCGGTCCGCTTCTCCGAGCTGATGTTGATCCTACTTGCTTATATCTTGATATGGAGGGCATGTATCAGAAGATTCAGGCCGAGCGTGATCTTGCTAAGGAGAACGCGAAGGAGGCAGGGGCTGTCGAGCGATGTGCTGAAGATTTTGCGTCCGAGCTACGGAAAGAGCTTGAAGATGATGTCGTTCCTTCTACGGATGGATTTTCTACTCAGGGTGCTGATGTTGTTGTGACCGAGAAAGTAGATGATGCTGGGATTGAGGAGGCTGGTGCTGTTACACCGAAAGAAGCTGATGGTATAGCTACCTCGTCTCCGACTTTGATATTGGAGGTTCGGCATTATGAGGAGGCTGGCTTGAGTGAGAATGATGGCACTTCATATGGGGCTGCTTTGTCAGTTCCCGAACATGTTAGCAATGCTGTAATAAATTAGATTTCTGGTGCCTTTTGTAAAGAATATTTCTGGCTAAGTAATATATCATTTTCTTATTCCTGTTGTGTGTTTTTAATTTTTGTTGCGTTGTGATTTTTTTTGAATCAATGATCTAAATCGGCTTTAATCATATTGGGCTTTGGCCGTATTCGGTTTTAAGCTATTGCTTTTAATTGTGTTAAGCTATGGCTTGACTCGGTTTTAAAGCTATTGCTTTTAATTTAAGATATGGCTTAGCTCGGTGTTAAGCGATTGCTTTGGAATTTTTTAAGCTATGGCTTAAATCGGTTTTAAGCGATTGCTTCTAATTTTGTTAAGCTATGGCTTAACTCGGTTTTAAGCAATTGCTTTGAATTTTGTTAAGCTATGGCTTAACTCGGTTTTAAGCAATTGCTTCGAATTTTGTTAAGCTATGGCTTAACTCGGTTTTAAGCAATTGCTTCGACTTTTGTTAAGCTATGGCTTAACTTGGTTTTAAGCAATTGCTTCGAATTTTGTTAAGCTATGGCTTACCTCGGTTTTAAGCAATTGCTTCGAATTTTGTTAAGCTATGGCTTGGCACGTTTAGTTTCTTTTGTTTTTTCTTGACTTAATACATTTGCGTGTCCCTGTACTTTTCTTTTTTTGCACATAAGATCCCTGCACTAAAATATCCCATCATTGAATCCCTGCACTTTAACTTCCATCATCCCGAGGTCCCTCTGTTAAGGCGAGTGTTGACGCCGTTAACGCACTTTCAATTTTTTTAACTTTAGATCCCTGCACTTTTAATTTTTTATAATGTTACGTCCCTGCACTTTTAAATACAGAGAATGTGTATAAATATACATTAACTTTTAGTTTAATAAAACTAAAATTAAGCATAAAATACTAAAACCAATATTTTTAATGGGTATGAATTTAACATATTTAAATAATAATAATGTCAAAATTTCTATCTTTTAACTATTATTTTATTTAATATTTAAATTATTCTTACTAAATGTTTAATTTATTATTATTCATCTATAAACAAAAAATATATAATTTATTAATTTTTTTCATTATGTTGAAAAATAAAAGTGAATTTAATTTTTTATTTTAAAAAGTAAACATTAACTTAGAGAAATAAAACTAATTTTAATATTTATTATTAAATAATTAAAATAATATTCTATCCCGATAAATTTTTATTTTTTTAAATAATATAACAACATTGCACTTAGAGGTGTAAAACGGACATTGATATATGTCAACTTCGAAGTTGAGTATGTCATATAAGCTTACAAGTTCGAGCTGTCTACTTCCATTTATATAGGAGACATATCAAGCGGAAGTCTGAATGGATTTCTAATTTCTTAATAATGTTTTATGTCACCTTTAACTTTTTTAAACTAATTTTGAATATTTCTTGAGTAAGGACCTCATTCACGAAACGTACTCTAATATTTAAATCATATTTATTTTGATAAAATGATCGTTAATATAATTTTATTAAATTTTTAAATTATTATTACTTAGCTTTAAATAAAAATAAAATTAATTAAATTTTTTTTATCATGTTAAAAAATAAAAGTGAACTAGACTTTTTTTTAATAATTGTGAACTAGACTTTTTATTTTTTAAAAGTAAATATTAAGTCACATAAATAAACTAATTTTAATATTTGTTATTAAAATATTAAACTGATATTCTATACTAATATTTTTTTGTTTTTTTAAATAATATAACAACATTGCACTTACAGGTGTAAACAAACGTCGATCCTTATATATGTCAATTTCGAATCTGAGTGTGTTATATAAACTAACAAGACAAAGTTGGCTACTTCACTTTCTAGAGGAGACATATAAGACGAAAGTCGAATGGAATTTTAATTTTTTATTAATTTTATCTAAGTTGCCTTCAAAATATTTTAAAATTAATTTTGAATATATTTTGAGTAAGGATCTCATTTACAATATATACTTTAATATCCAAATCATATTTATTTTTATAAAGTGATCGTTAATATAATCTAATAAAAAAAAAATATATATTTTTATTAATTTAATTTACATTTTTATTGTTAATTTAAACATTATAAAAATAAATTAAATTGCATCAACATCTTATATTATTAATTAAAAAATTATATAATTTTTAAAATATATATATATTAAAATAAATTTTTAATTTTTATTTTATGAAAATAATTATAGGGACTTCGTTTCTCTAAAATCAAAGTGCAGGGACCTTATTTGTATAACTTAAAAATATAGGGACCTAAAATTAAAAGTGCAGGGACCTTATTTGTATATATCAAACTACAAAAACGAATTCTAGTCTCATTAACGGCGCGTGTAACAGAAGGTTAACAGAGGGACCTCAGGATGAGGGAAGTTAAAGTGCGGAGATTTAATGATGGGGTATTTTAGTGTAGTGACCTTATGTGCAAAAAGAGAAAAGTGTTGGGACACACAGATGTATTAAGCCTTTTTTTCTTTTATTGATAGGGGAAAAACTTTCATTTTTGCCTACAACCGACCTTGACCAAAATGCAAGTGAAAAAACCCCTGACTGACTCGATTAACCTGAATGTTGTCTACTGATAGAATCTTGTAAGAACCCTGGCATTCCAGGTTCTTGGTAGGTCTCGACCTGATAGATATGTTAAATAATAGGCTCCTCCTTTTCCTACTTTCTTTACTTGGTAAGGTCCTTCCCAGTTTGCTCCGAGTTTGGATACTCCTGCGTTACCTTTTGCTATGTCGGCTCTTCGTAGTACTAGATCTTCGACTTCAAACGTTAGGGGTTTAACCCTTTTGTTATGATATGTTGTCATCCTCTGTTTGTATGTTTCTATGTGTAACAGGGCTTGCTCTCTTCTTTCTTCTAGCAGGTCGAGGCAGAGTCTAGTGTTTTCTTCATTTTGTTGCTCATCGAAGTATTGGACTCTAATGGTGGGCATACCTATCTCTACTGGTACCATTGCCTCGCATCCGTAGGTTAGGCTATATGGGGTCCTTCCTGTGCTAGCTTTCGGCGTGGTTCTGTATGACCATAGGACATTGTGTAGCTCATCGGCCCATCGACCTTTTGCCTCGTCTAGCCATTTCTTTGAACCATTGACAATGGTTCGGTTGGTTACTTCGGTCATCCCGTTGCTCTGTGGGTGGGTGACCGAGGTGAACCTTAAGTCAATTCCTTTTTCAGTTCAGAATTCTCTGAAGTTTTTGTTGTCGAATTGCTTCCCGTTGTCGGTTATGATGATTTTTGGGATTCCGAAACGACATATGATTTCTCTTCGGACAAAGCTCCGCACTCTTGCTTCCGTTATGGTAGAGACAGCTTCGGCTTCTACCCACTTTGAGAAGTGGTCAACTGCTACTATCAAGAATTTTCTCTGCCCACTTGCCATTGGAAAAGGTCCAACGATGTCTATTCCCCACATGCTGAATGACCAACGACTTATTATTGGATTTTGCTCGGCCGTTGGTTGATGGTGTACGTTTTGGTGGTACTGACATTTCTCAAATTTTTTTACCAGGCATGCTGCATCTTGTGCTAGTTTCGGCCAGTAATAACCTTGCAAGACGGCTTTACGACAGAGTGCCAGATGTGAGATGTGGCTTCCACATATGCCTTCGTGTATCTCGGCTAAGACGTATTTCCCTTCCTCCACCGTGAGGCATCTGGACCAAGGGTGTGAGAATGATTTTCTGTATAGAGTCCCGTCTCGGTATGAGAAGTGTGGTGCTCGGCGTTTTACTTTCTTTGCTTCCTTGTTATCTTCGGGCAGGCTTCCGTTTTCAATGTATGATATGATATGTTCCATCCATTGATCCAACGGGTTGATGAGGAACGTTGCTTCGGGATTCTGGATACTGCTGAAGTTTTGGACTGAGCACGGTATGCCCGGCATTGTTTCTTTGGCTGCTCCGGCTTTTGCCAATGTATCTGCTTCTGTGTTTTCCTCTCTGGGTATTTGTTCTAACTCCCATTTTCCGCCCTCTTCGGTAATTTTTACGAGCAGCTCTTTAATTCGGTCTACGTATTTTTTCATCTCTAGATCTTTTACCTCGTATAGACCAAGTACCTGGTTAACCACCAGCTGAGAGTCACTCTGCATTTCGATGTACTCGGTCTTGACTACCGTTGCCATCCTTAACCCACTTATCAAGGCTTCGTATTCTGTTGCATTGTTGGTTGTCGGAAAATTGAGATGGATCGAGTTTTGCATTTTTATCTTATGTGGCCCTCTTAATATCATGCCCTCTCCTGCGCCTGTCATATTTGATGCCCCGTCCACTTGTAGCGTCCAGCTGACCAGGCCCTTATCTACCTCGGTAGGTTGGTCGTGTGTTGTTGTTTCTGCTACAAAGTCGGCTAAGATTTGAGCTTTCATTGCTGTTCTCGGTTCGTATTTAATGTCGTATGATCCTATCATGACTGACCAGTTGATTAGTCGTCCTGATGTTTCTGGTCTTGCTAGTGCTTTTCTCAGAGGTTGGTTTGTTCGGACTATTACTGTGTGAGCTTGAAAATACCTTTTTAGTTTTTCCACTGTTAAGACCAATGCTAATGCGAATTTTTCAATTTTGCTATATCTGAGCTCGGGCCCTTTCAACACCTTGCTCGTGTAGTACACTGGCTTTTGCTCGGATGCTTCTTCCTTTACCAGTACCGATGCCACTGTTTCATTAGTGACACTTAGGTATAGGTATAACACTTCTCCGGTTTCGGGTCTTCCGAGTAGTGGTGGTGAACTCAGGAATTTTTTGAGCTCTTCAAAAGACCGTTGACATTCTTCGGTCCACTCGAATTTTTTCACATTTCTTAATGTTTTGAAAAATGGGAGACATCTTTTGGCCGAGTTAGACACGAATCGACCGAGGGCTGTGATTCTACCGTTGAGCTTATGAACTTCTTTAGCTGATTTTGGCGCCTTCTTGTCTAAAATTGCTTTCGTTTTCTCCGGGTTTACTTCGATGCCTTTTTGGGAGATGAGGTAACCAAGGAATTTCCCTGCTGGGACTCCGAATGCGCATTTGTCCGGGTTTAGCTTGAGTTTGTATTTTTTCAGCTTGGTGAAGACTTCTTCCATGTCTTTCGCATGATCTTCTACTTTTCTGGACTTAACGATGATGTCGTCAACATATACTTCCATGTTACGACCGATCTGGTCTTTGAACACGAAATTCATTAGCCGCTGATAAGTTGCCCCTGCGTTTTTTAATCCGAAGGGCATTTGTTTGTAGCAGTATGTGCCGCTGTCGGTTACAAAACTTGTTTTCTCTTCATCTTCTTTGTGCATTGGGATCTGGTGATATCCTTGGGCCACGTCTATGAACGAGTAGACTTCGTAGCCGCTGGTTGAGCCGAACAGTTGGTCTATGTTTGGCAAAGGGTAGCTGTCCTTGGGGCATGCTCGGTTAGGTCTGTGAAGTCTATGCACAGCCTCCATTTTCCATTTGGCTTTTTTATGAGCACGACGTTTGATAGCCATTCCGGATATTACACTCTTCTGATGAAACTTGCTGCTAACAATTTGTCTACTTCGGCTCTGATGGCAATTTGTCTGTCTACTGCGAAGGCTCTTTTTTTTTGTTTGACTGGTTTATGCTTCGGATCAACATTTAGTTTATGTGATATTATTGCCGGGTCAACCCCTTCTATCTCGCCCAGGGTGTTGACAAATTCGACCTCGTTCCTAATTAGCATGTCGGTTATCTCCTGTTTTATTGGTTTGGGCAGTGCCGCGCCTATTTGGACCGATCTTGGTGTTACTCCTGTCAGATTAACCCTTTCTAGCTTTCCATGTGGTTCAAGCTTACCTTCATCCGAGTCTGGTATCTCCATTGTTTCAATAGCCAGGGTTTCTGATACTCCTCTCATTGATACCAAATAGCATTGTTTGGTTATGTCTTGCCTTCCTTTGACTGTCACCACTCCTTCTTCGGTTGGTATTTTCATACACAAGTATTTGATGCATGTGACAGCCCCGGTGTTGTATAACATTGGTCTGCCGAGTATGACGTTGTAAGCAAGTGGCATGTCGACAACCATAAATAGTGTTTTGAATTTCTTTGTGATGCCGATCAGGCCTCCTTTTGGTGAGCCATTTTCTTTTCCTAGTTCCACTGTTAGTTCTGCCACTCCTTCTGCTTGTATCGGTGTTCCCCCCAGACCGACTAGAGGAGTTCTGACCGGTTTGAGATTTAGAACTGAGCACCCTATACCGAGGTATGCCTGCTTTATGATGAGGTTAACGGAACTTCCTTCATCGACCAACTGCCTCATTACCCAAAAAATTTCGACTAATCCCGAGATTACCAAGGGGTCTTGGTGTGAAAATCTATTCCTTCGCCATCGGCTGAGCTGAAACTGACCTCGGGTAGAGGGCTAGCTACCGATATATTCATCACCACTTTTTGCCTTTTGCGCCTTCCTCATTTGTATTTTGGGTCGGCCATTCCGCCTGCTATGGTGTTAATTACTCCCGATACATTTTGTCTTTTCGGTGGTGGTGCCTCTTCTCTTTTCCCACTATGCTCTCCTCGGTAGCTTCCTCCCGAGTTATAATTTTTGATTTGTGTAACAAAGTCTTTTAAGCGGCCGACTTGCACCAATCGGTCAATTTCCTTCTTCAGACTTCCACACTCATCGGTGACATGGCCGTGGCCATCATGGAATTGGCAGTATTTTTTCCTATCTCCTTCGTACTGAAGCTTTGGTGGGTATCTTACTGGCTCATTATTGTTCTATATCCACATTAGGATATGCGATCTCGGTGTGTTAAGTGGAATGAAGGCTTGATCTTCTACTTTTACAGGTCAGTGTGGTTCTGTTCGTGGTGGATCGGATTATTGTTGGTTTCTTGGCCTGAACCTGTCTTGTCTAGCCGTCTAATTGAAAGTAGGCCTTGGTGCTTGGAACTGTGTTGCTGTTTGCGTGGCTTTTCGTCGTTGTTCTTCATCCAAATTTATATAATTCCAGGCTCGGTCCATGAGCTGGGAGTAAGTTTGCACCGGATTCGTTATCAGGTTATCTCTAAATGCCATCATCGTCGTGTTGTCCTTCATTGCGTCTATCACGGTATCATCATTCAAGTTTCCTACTTCGACAGCTTCGGCATTGAATCGGCCGATATAGCTCTGCAAACTTTCTCCTGGCTTCTGATAGCAAAGCTTTAGGTCACTGGACTTCTTTTTCCGCTGTATGCTTGGTGCGAAATGAGTTCGGAAAGCTCTTGCTAGCTCGTCAAAGCTTTGAATAGAGCCTTCTTTCAGGCTTTGATACCAGATGGCAGCCGGTCCTTTCAGGGTTGTTGGAAAGAGTTTGCAGACGGCGGCCTCGGATAAGCTTTGCACCATCATAACCACTTGGAAACAGCTTAAGTGTGTGATCAGATCCCCTGTTCTATTATAGTCGTCCAACTGCGGTGTTTTGTAGTTTAAAAGGAAGGGTTCATCTCGTATCTCGGTCGACAGTGGGTTTTCAATGTTTAAGAAGATTGTGTTTCTCGGCTCTTTCCTCCTGAACTTTTCCATTTCGGTTCTAACCCTTTCGGTAATTTCTTGCTCCAAATTCTTTTTCTTTGGTGAATCAGCACCCGAGCTGTGCACGCTTTCTTCGATTTTAACCCGTTTTGGCGTCTTTTTCTGTCCCTTTGGAGTTTTGTGTCCGGCTAGTATTCCTTGCCCTTCCTTTGGGTTTTGTTCGCGCAGATTTTTCTCGTGGTTTATTTCCTCGGGTGTTGTTTGGCCTTAGTAGAATTCCTGCGGGTGAGGTGGTGCGGTCGGTATGTATGGTGGGGTGGTAATGTTGCCCTGAGATGTGGTTGCGGCCGTTGGCCGAGCATGGGCTTGTTGCACCTGTTGAAGAAAAGCCAGTTGCCGAGAATGAAACTCGATGTATTCTTGGATTTGTGGTGGTGCAGGGTTTTGAATTTCTGTGGTTTTGGTCGATTTGGGAGTGGGGGTGGCGCTCGGAGTGAATGTGAGGTTGATGGGGGTTACGCCCGGTCTTAATGAAAATTTTTGAGTGGTTTGCTGCATAAGAGTGAAGTATGATGCTGGGGGAATATTTCCCGATAGTGGCCTTCCCCACGGATAATGAGTGGTGACCCCTGATGTAGTGCCTGGGTGAATACCTCCTCCTGATGTTGTGGCCGGGCAGAACGAGCTTTCACCCGTGGCCCTTCGTGGCGGCGCGTTAAGCCCCTCTCCTGTTCTATTGTGGTGTGTATCATTATCTCCGATGGCAGGATCGTCTCCCTCTACTCTGCTCATCCTATCGCCTTCCGGTAGAAATAGAAAGGGGGAAACTTTCTTACTTTCTTTCCCACAGACGGCGCTAAATGATAACTTCGTGGATTAGCGGCGGTATTCTGATTCGGCGGAAGCTTCAAGACCGTACCTGAAAGGCACAACACAACCGTAAGAAGGATGCCGGAAGGGAATTCCGGCAAACCACTCCGACGGTCTAGTCAGTAGATGTTTGGTGAGAGAAAGAATAAGAAGTGAAAAGGAGTTAAGAGTTGAGAGAAAAAGAGAATTAACCTTCTTACCTACTTTTTCTTAGCCTTTTATACTATGTCTTTTGTTCCTCTTTGTCTGGGCCGACAGACCTGATTTCATTCTCTTTGTCTGTGCAGATATTGTCTGGAATGTCAGGGTACGTTCTGAGAGGTTTTGTCTTTGTACTCAGTGAAAGGTGAACTCGGGTGAGACCGAGATGGTATTTCTGTGTATGCTATTTGATGAAACCGAGATAGCATTCCTATGTATGCTGCTCGCTGTGTGTTCTGTTCGGTTTGACCGAGATGGTGATACAATATGTCATGCTCGGTTGGGACGAGATGGTATTGTTTATTTACCTTGGTCGGCCGGTTGGGATGGTTTTATGGTTTGCCTTACCCGGTTTATATCCTATTCAGAGATTGTTCATCTAGGTTGTTATCAATTTGGACGAAGAAAAATTGACAGCATTGGACCACCAGGCAGCTCAGAAAAGGAGGGTACAACGAGCATACAACAAGCGAGTAAAACCAAAGTCGTTTGTCGTGGGCGATATAGTGTGGAAGGCAATTTTGCCCATAGGCCACAAGGACAGGCGATTCAGTAAATGGAGTCCAAATTGGGAAGGTCTGTTCATTGTGACTACTAAAATAGCTGGCGGTGCATATGTTCTAGCCGATATTGATGGGGAAGAACACGAGAGGGCGATTAACGGTCCATTTTTGAAGAAATATGTTCCTAGTTGCTGGGAAAATATTGACCGACGATTGTTTGGAGCTGACAAGGAATAGTTCGCCCAGAATACAACTATCGGATATTGTTGGCCGATAATTTGAAATGTTATTAGAAAGGCCGATATATATAATTTTGAAATGCATTGTAAGAATTCGGCCATAGCTTATGAAAGTTGAGTTTTTTCAACGGGTTCTCCATTTTTCTCAACTTACTAATGTAAAAATTTTATTAAGTAATTTAAGCAGGTCAACTTAATCAATATCGGACTTATAGACCGATAAAGCTAACAGATGGCAAATAAAAGTTGAAGTGCAGTAATGAAAACATTAAAATTTGACCCCCCAACCGACTGAAATTATCAGAATATTCAGGAATACAAAAGTGCGAAGTTGATAGATGAAACATTGTTCAGAACTTAAAAAAATTACAAATTTAAAAGTGGCTAAAGCAATTGCCCAACTCGTTACAAATGTAATTGTATTCAGTACGGGCTGCTTCACTTTTTGGCTTTAATTTGGCGATGCTCCCTTTTAGGTTGCGCTTTTTAATTTTAAGGCCATCCACCATGTCCTTCTCCAAAGAGGCTTTCAGATCTCCGATATTCTTTTCTTCTGTCCCCAGCTCAAGCTGCATAGCGGTAATTTTGTCTCTTAACTCCTTCGCGTGAGTTCCGCGATCCTAAAGCGTTGCAACTTCCGACTTAACGGTCACCTTCATGGATTCCAGCTTTTCTTTCACTTCAGCCTCTTGACGAATCAGTGTGTCATGCTCGGCCTGAATTAATACCGATTCGTCATAGATTCTCTGGAAAGCAGGAAGTGAAGCCTCCAACTTAGCCACAGCGGAACAAGCCTCCTCGCCAAGGATCTCTACAGGAGCATCAGCCAAGGCTGCCGTTGATTTCTTCAACTTCTCCACGCCTTCAGGTGATTTGAACTGGGTGATGCCTTGATCTTTCATCTGCGGCATCACATCCAGGTGATCCTCCCAGTTTTTAGAAGGCTGGTTGTTCGCCTCTATTAGCAGCTCGCTCGCAATAATATGAGATGCTTCATCCTCGCTGTCCGAGTCCAAAAAGGCAGGTACTTTGGACGTTACATCATCCCCCTTGGCCGAGGTGGTTACTAGGATCTTCCAGGTTTGACCACAATAGAAAATTAGCTGCTAGGCAAAATGTTGGTAAAAATAAGCAATAAAGAAGATACCTTGAAAGCTGGAGGTTTAGACATCTTCTCCAGGTTAAAATATTTCGGAGCTAGGGGCGATAAAAGCCGGGGACTTCCATCCTCGCTATAATCTCTGAAACATTAGGGGTTTGTGAACTTGTGGCTAAGGAAGTTTGTGTGCTGCCCTCCCCAGTTTGGGTGTCGCCCTTGGAAGACGAGTGGCAGCTTTGAGAAGGGGTCGCTGCCGGCGACTGATCAAACAAAAAAGACCCTTTTCGCTCTGTTCGCTCCTTCTGTTCGACTTGCTCCTTTGGTTCGGATCGCCCTTTCTTTGGTTTAGGCTCCTTGGCAGAAGCCTTAGCGGCTCTCTTCTTTTTCGCCTTCTTGGTTGCTGGGTTCTCCTCCTCGTGGTGGTTTTCCCAATTGTCCTCTTTCTCAAAGTAAGGAACTCCGACTGAACAAAAATGAAAATTTTAAAACAAAGGCATTTCTCATTTTTACAGAAAATAAATTATTCGCCATTACCTGGGATCCTATGGTAACCGATGCGCACCATTTCGTTTATAGCTTCTTAAAAAGGTGGGCATCGGATGCAAGTATAAGTTACAGCCAAATCAGTTAAGTCTACCTTTTTAGATTTTTTCTTAGGTTTTTTAATAGGGGTGGCCGAAGACATGTTACACTTGGGAACTATGGGGGATTTGTACTTGAACTTGGGCTGAACTTTTTCTATAAAGAGTTGGTAGGGCAGGTGGCTGTATTTGTCTTCCCAAATTTTATCCCAATTTTTATAGAAGTTAGACCGAGCTATTCTCCTATATTCTTGCATTTTAAGGTTCATTCCTGGGCGATCTAAAGGGTCGAATTTAAATTTATAAAAACGTTCGAAGCGAGAAGTTTCGAAAATATAACCAAGTTTACCTATGAAAGTTTGGCGTTTGGGAGCCTGCAAAAGAAACAAATCGGCATGAGTAGGTTTTCTGGTTAAAGGAGGTAAATCAAAATTATGCAGAGAGAGAATTTCTTAGGGCGATAAATCAAAGGAGGTTTGGACTATGGAATTCCACCAGTTTGTGAGCTCCGGGGTGCAGGAAAGGCAGACACTTGGGCGAGACAATTCGGATATCGGAGGAAGATAGTGTAATACCCCAAATATTATAAAATAGTTAAGTCGTGGCACGTGGTGTGAATTCCGATAAATTAAATTAAGAAAAATTTAATTTAATAGTACCAGAAATTTAGAATAATTTTTATTAAGCGTATTAGCGGGATGTGAGAGAAAAGTTTAGAAAATTAATATAAAATAAATTATATATCCCGAGTAAATAATTATTTCTCCAAAGTCCGCGAAATATTTTATAGTATTTATGGTAAAGGTTTCGAGTCAATCGGAGACCGTTTAAAATTTGGACGCGGATAAGCTTTGGACTAAATTGCAAATTTTGAAAGTCTCAAGGACCAAAGTGCAATTTAGCCAATCTTATATAAGAAATGAATATTGAATGAAGGATCCAGAAGCCTTCATCATCAGTTCATTCATTCTCTTCGTCGATTTCTTCGTTTCCTTCGCACGATCTCGTTTCTCGCCCGTTTTCGACGTTCTATAGCTTGAATCGATCGTATTTCAGTGCATAATCAAGGTGAGCACGTCATTTTTCCCTTTTAATGGATGAAATTGATGATATATCGAGTTAAAGTTTTAGGCTTCGGAACAGTTTTATCGTTTTAACGATTTAGGATCGATTAATAGCGTTTTGAGTTTAGATTTCGTGTTATAGATGTTTGTAAGCGTTGTAAGAATGATTTTGGAGCGGAAAGCACGTCGAAAATCAAGCCCGGGGTGAAAACCCGCGGTTGAGCGCCGCACGGTCCAGCTGTGCGAACGCATAGTGAGACGTGTGATCGCACAGTGTTTCGGCCGATCGTTTACGTTTTGAAAATTGTTTGTATTCGCGTATCGTAATCAGAATTGATCAGTTATCGATTCGATTAACTTGAGTTGTTTGACCTAACGAGGTTAAAGGAGAATCGATTCGGAAGAGAACTACGAACCGAAACGAGTTAAGAAACTGTTTATCGGGATTAAACACGTGAGAAGCACGATAGTCGATACGTTTACTATGTCGTGTCTTGAGTTTAGAGTCGATCCTAGAATAGGAATCTGATGTCAGACTATTGTTTTAAAATCATTTTAGATCCGGCAAGGCAAGAAGCTGCTGGACAAGGAGCTCGAGAAGCTTGACGTTTCTGAGCACCGAAGTATTTTGGATAACATTTTCAGATAATTTATATATATATACTTTTAAAATATTTACACAAAAAAATGATTTATATTGCTTTACTCTTGAATCAAAGGTTATCAATGCAATGCTTTTACATGAAATACATACATGTTTAGTCTAAAACTAGTATTGATCCGATGGAACGCGTCTTCCTATTGGACGGTAATAGGACTGTGTGATCACCAGTTACGATTTATTACAACTGTGAACTTGATTATGAATATGAATGCGAAAGTTGGATATGTGAAGTGTAGATACGAGGTTGAACTCGGTTGAACTATCTCGGGACACGTATCTAGTGGGTTGAACTCGGTTGAACTATCTCGGGACCCAAAACTTGGGATTAAAAGGTTGGTCGCGAATGACGCGGTTGAGTTATCCCAAGGACGAACTATTTGGATCAGTTTGATTTGATTATATACATTTGGCATGTTCGAGGATCAGAGTTTCAATCGAATCTTTTACTCGGTTGCACGTGATTTAAGTGTTTATTACATTGCTTTATGTTTTATATGAATACTTATTAGTAAATATATGAACTCACTTAGTATATTCCCGTATACTGACCCCTCACAGTTTTCCCTTTCAATTAAAAAGAGTTTTGAAGCAACGGACTTCTATCCTTGATCCAGAAGTTTGATATTTTGAAAGTATGTAAAGAAACAGTACTTTACTTCTAGAGCTGCAGTAGATAGGAGTTTGTGTTATTTTGTATCAACAGTTTTCTGTAAATATAACTCTGATATTTTAACATATGTATATGTTATGTTTTCTGCGCTACTACCGTTTGGGATTTCCAGAGGAAGATGTATAGCCTGACATATTTGTTGCATGACCCGTGTTTATGTTTGTCGTGCATGACGTATGATATTTGCGAATAATTTATTTATGTTTTTAGGCTTGCTACGGGTTTCGGAGCTACCACTCCCATTCCCTAGCGCTGGTCTCGGCTTATGAGATTGGGTCGTGACAAAGTTGGTATCAGAGCAAAGGATGGGAGGTTTGGCTGGTGAGCGGGGGTCCCGGGACCGTTCCGATTCTAGGGAACTCTCACTCATGATCTGTGATGAAGTGAGGCTCTCCACCCTAGAGCGTATGGTAATGCATATGGATGTCACCCTATGGGATAGGACGGAGTCCATATCGGTTACGACCGCAACTTTGAAAATGTTGGTATCGGAGCATGGTCCAGTTACCATTGCTCATACCGGATATGGAGAAGACCATCACAAAGTTGCATGGGATGCTTTAAACTGCTGAAAAGAGCATCAAGAATGAGATTAAGGATGTTCTCATGGTCAACAAGGGAAAGGGTATGAAAAGGTCTGGTAAGGGCAAGGGAAAGGCTTTTAAGAAGTCTAAGCCAAAGCCCAAGCCCAAGACCGAGGATGAACCCAAAGCAAAACCGCCAAAGGAAGGAACTTGCTTTTTCTGCAAGGAACCTGGACATTGGAAAAGGAATTGCAAGAAATATCTGGATGATCTGAAGAAGAACAAGGGTAGTGAGACTACCACTTCAGGTATTCATGTTATAGAAATTAATCTTTCTACTTCTGATTCATGGGTATTAGATACTGAATCTGGATCTCACATTTGTACTAATGTGCAGGGTCTAAAAGGAGTAGAAGTTTGACAAAAGGCGAAGTGGACCTATGAGTTGGCAATGGAGCAAGAGTTGCTGCTTTAGCTGTAGGGACTTATGAGTTATCTTTGCCTAGTGGACTTATTTTATCTTTGAATAATTATTATTATGTACCTACCATGTGTAGGAATATTATTTCTGTTTCTTGTTTGGACAAGGATGGTTTTGAATTTATTATTAGGAAAAATAAATGCAGAATTTCGCTTAATAACATTATTTATGGATATGCTCCACGCACTAGTGGTCTTTATATTTTGAATGTTGAAGACACTAATGAAAAATCAATCTATAACATCAATGCTAAGAAGTTTAAGTCAAATGATTTAAACGCTACTTATCTCTTGTATTGTCGTTTAGGCCATATAAATGAGAAACGCATTTTAAAACTTCAAAGAGATGGACTTTTGAATTCATTTGATTATGAATCATTTGAAACATGTGAATCTGTCTAGTGAGCAAAATGACAAAAACACCTTTTATTGGACAAGGTGAAAGAGCTAAAGCTTATTGGGCCTCATACATACAGATGTATGTGGTCCATTAAGTACAAAGGCTAGAGGTGGATTTCAATACTTTATTACTTTTACTGATGATCTCAGTAGATATGGTTATGTTTATCTGATGAAACATAAATCTGAATCTTTTGAAAAGTTCAAAATATTTAAGATTAAAGTACAAAATCAACTTGGTAAAAATATTAAAACACTAAGATCTGATCAAGGTGGTGAATATTTAAGCCAAGAATTTGTAGATCATCTAAGAGATTGTGGGATCATTTCTCAATTGACTCCACCTGGAACGCCACAATGGAATGGTGTGTCTGAATGGAAAAATTGAACTCTATTGGATATGGTTCGATCAATGATGAGTCAAACTGATCTTCCAATCTCATTTTGGGGTTATGATTTAGAAACCGCTACATTCATTTTGAATAGAGTTCCATCAAAGGCAATTGAAAAGACATTGATAACAACCTAGATGAACAATCTCTGAATAGGATATAAACCGGGTAAGGCAAACCATAAAACCACCCCAACCGGCCGACCAAGGTACATAAACAATACCATCTCGTCCCAACCGAGCATGACATATTGTATCACCATCTCGGTCAAACCGAACAGAACACACAGCGAGCAGCATGCATAGGAATGCTATCTCGGTTTCACCAAACAGCATACACAGAAATACCATCTCGGTCTCACCCGAGTTCACCTTTCACTGAGTACAAAGACAAAACTTGTCAGAACATACCCTGACATTCCAGACAATATCTGCACAGACAAAGAGAATGAAATCAGGTCTGTCGGCCCAGACAAAGGGGAACAAAAGACATAGTATAAAAGGCTAAGAAAAAGTAGGTAAGAAGGTTAATTCTCTTTTTCTCTCAACTCTTAACTCCTTTTCACTTCCTATTCTTTCTCTCACCAAACATCTACTGACTAGACCGTCGAAGTGGTTTGCCGGAATCCCCTTCCGGCATCCTTCTTACGGTTGTGTTGTGCCTTTTAGGTACGGTTTTGAAGCTTCCGTCGAATCAGAATACCGCCGCTAATCCACGAAGTTATCAGACACCATATGAGATATGGACTGGAAAAACTCCTCGTTTGTCTTTTCTTAAGATTTGGGGATGTCAAACTTATGTGAAGCGCCTAATTTCAGACAAATTAGCACCCAAATCTGACAAATGCCTTTTTGTAGGATATCCTAAAGAAACTAAAGGATATTACTTCTACAATGCTTATGAGAACAAAGTGTTTGTTGCTCGAAATGGTATCTTTTTGGAAAGAGAATTTATTTCCAAAGGAACCAGTGGGAGTACAGTACAACTTGAAGAAATTCAAGAACCACAAAGTAGAATTATACCAAGTATGGAACCTCAAATGAATCAACAGCCAATTGCTGAACCAGAACAAGTACCACAAGGCCAAAGGAGGTCTGATAGGACACGTCATAATCCTATGAGATATGGATTTCTCATAACTGAGAATAATAATGTGATGATTGTGGATCAAGAAGAACCCACATCCTATCAAGAGGCCATAAATAGTCCTGACTCTGAAAAATGGCTCGAAGCCATGAGATTTGAAATGCAATCCATGTATGATAATCAAGTTTGGACCTTGATTGACCCAATGGATGGTGTAAAAACCATTGGGTGCAAATAGGTCTTCAAAATGAAGACTGACATGGATGGCAATGTGCATACCTATAAAGCAAGATTGGTTGCAAAAGGTTTCAGAAAAATACATGGTATTGACTATGATGAAACTTTTTCACCAGTAGCTATGCATAAATCCATTCGGATTCTCTTTGCCATAGCTGCATATTATGACTATGAGATATGGCAAATGGATGTCAAAACAACATTTCTTAATGGAAACTTACTTGAGGATGTGTACATGACACAACTTGAGGGTTTGCCAGTCCAGAGAATTCTGGAAAGGCTTGCAAGCTTCAAAAATCCATTTATGGATTAAAGCAAGCTTCTCGGAGTTGGAATCTTCGTTTTGAAGAAGCTATTAAAGAGTTTGGATTCATCAAGAATGAAGATGAACCTTGTGTATACAAGAAGGTTAGTGGGAGCGCGATTATTTTCTTGGTGCTTTATGTTGATGGCATTCTACTCATTGGAAACGACATTCCCATAATGCAAAATGTTAAATCATGGTTAGGGAAGTGTTTTTCAATGAAAGACTTGGGCGATGCTGCTTATATATTAGGCATCAAGATCTATAGAGATAGATCTAGAAGACTCATTGGCCTAAGTCAAAGCACTTATGTTGATAAGGTATTAAACAGGTTTAGTATGCAAGACTCCAAGAGAGGATTCTTGCCAATGTCACATGGCATCAGTCTCAGCAAGACTCAGTGTCCTAAGACACAGGGATGAGCGAGACCGCATGAGTAAGATTCCATATGCTTCTGCTATTGGATCTATCATGTATGCAATATTGTGCACTCGACCTGATGTCTCGTATGCTTTGGGTACAACGAGCAGATACCAGTCAAATCCAGGTGAAAGTCACTGGGCAGCAGTTAAGAACATCCTTAAGTACTTGAGAAGAACCAAGGATGCATTCTTGCTATATGGTGGTCAGGAAGATGAGCGGATTGTAAAGGGTTACACCGACGCTAGCTTTCAAACTGACATTGATGATTATAAATCACAGTCAGGATATGTGGTTTGTTTGAATGGAGGTACTTTCAGCTGGAAGAGCCCGAAGCAAGACACCGTAGCTGATTCTACAACAGAAGTTGAGTATATAGCTTCTTCAAACGCAGCTAAGGAGGCTGTTTGGATCAAGAAGTTCATAATTGGATTAGGAGTTGTTCCTAGTATATCCAATCTAGTGAACTTGTTATGTGATAACAATGGGGCTATAGCACAAGCAAAGGAGCCCAGATCACATCAGCGATCCAAATACATACTTAGGCGTTATCATCTCATTCGAGAAATCATTGAGAGAGGAGACGTGAAGATATGCAGAGTTTCGACAAATGATAATGTTGCTGATCCGCTAACTAAGGCTCTTCCACAGCCTAAGCATGAGAGTCATACTAGGTCCATGGGTATTAGATTTAATGTAGATTGGGCCTAGTGCAAGTGGGAGATTGTTAGTGATATGCACTAGGTCAATCATGTTTGACCATGTATTGACTTTATCGTTTTGTTATTTATTGATTGGCTTTTTTTATCATTTTAAGTTATGATTAAAATACTTGAATGGTTAATTCTTTCTAAGGTCATCAAGTATGTGACTTGATAGTAGAACCCTTAGCTTTGATAAAGAATTATATTCCATCTATCCCTAATCTTAATAGAACATTCAGACTAGTATGATGTTGATTGATGATTATGTTTTACTAATCATGTATATGAGATATTAAGTCAAATCATAGGTGCTATTTGAGAAATAAGGCATTGGATGACCCACTTTGAGAATACTACATAGATCACTGTCATAAGTAATTCTCATTACAGTTCTATTAGTATAATCCTTTGACCTTGAAATCATCATGGATTTCTACATAGCTATTTCATATTTTGATACAGTCTTACATTATCTTTAACAGGATAATGGAATAGATTGTCATTGGATATGAAAGTAACTATGTGAGAAATGTGAGTGACTGAGAAAGAATTTGTCCCTCATTTATTTGAGTAAGATATCTATGGGCCCCTTGAAGAAGATAGACTGAAGGAAATGCATGGCCATGCTAAATGAATCGATAAAGAGTTATCATTTTCAGTCTACTTAGAATCAGGAAACTAATGATTAAATATTATAAGGATGACAGGACTATGCCTTATATTCAATCTGGATATCGAGAGACAAAGGGATTAAAATATTATTGTAAATGGTTAAATCGGATTGTTGATATTCGTATAACTTGGGTAGTCATAATGTCTTGTTAGAGGCCACTTATGACTTGTGGGCTGAAATAGGGATTTCAGACCTACTGCCAACGTTATATGAACCTACAGGGTCGCACACTAAGAACAGACTCAAAACAGTTATGGGTTGTACAAGCCCAATGTGATTAAGTGATTAATTATTATATATATATATACATATATATATATATATATATATAAATATATATATTAATTCGAAATTTAAGGATAAGTGTTTTCCTTAATTTATTACTTTTTGAAGTTAATAATTATAATAATTAATATATATGGATGATTATCAAAAAGGAGTTTTTGATAAACATAAACTTGTAAGAGTTACAATGAGATTGAAATACGAATTTGTCTCAAACCCTAGTGTTTTTGTATGACTATAAATACACATTAAGGAATGGGTTTGAGGATCACGAAATTCATTATTCACTGAATCACTAAATAATTTGAAATTGCTTGTGAAGCAATAGTGCTAGCACACAAGCATTACTTTTGGTTAAGGTCTGTTCGTGTGGATACTCGTAGAGGACGCATTCTTTTGGAGGCGTTTCTGATCCGAGGCCAGGTATCACCAAAGTGAACCACCTCCTTCCTTCCTACATTGCTATTTGAATTCGACATACAAGTAAGTATTAATTATGTTGTTAATCTATTTATTCTAATTACATGGATCTTGGTTTGGGTTTTAGATAAAAAAATTGAAATTCCGTTGCGTTATGAACCTAAAACCAAACAATCCAGTCATACGTTGGGAGTTACTCTTGATCCACACCGCGTCAGCAGGAACGCAAGAGGGATAGACATGGATCTCAGGTTAGTGCATCATGCACAGGATTTGGTGCCAGATCCATGAGTGATATGGGAGGTGGAGCACCTATTTGTTTGAATTGCAACACGAGACGTTATGGAGTGTGTCGTAGTATTTCTGGAGCGTGTTTCAACTGTGGCCAACAAGGTCATTTTGCAAGATATTGTCCACGACAGATGCCTCAAGGTTCAATGACTACAGTAGTACAACCTTCCTATCATCAGCAGAGAACTGCTCATCAGGCAGCGTTAGGGTATGATCAGACGGGAAGTACCTTCACTGGCCAAATAGGCCGTGGTTATGGAAATCGGGGAGGAAGAAATGGCAGAGGTCGCGGTACTGGCCATACTTCACAGGCTTGTGGGAGTCAGGCCTGGGCTTTTGCACTGAATCCTCAGGAAGCTCAGGCTTCCAATGCTGTATTGCAAGGTACATTTTCTATCGCTTCTCAAGACGCATTAGTTTTGTTTGATTCGGGCGCTGCGCATTCATTTGTTTTGCCTAACTTTTCTGGTAAGTTAGGAGTGCAACCAGCATACCTTAAGAATCCCTTATTAGTAGCTACCCCAGTTGGTGAGAGTGTGGAAGTTAGTATCGTTTATCCATCTTGTCCCGTAAGAGTTCAAGAACGAGATTTGCTTGTGGATTTAATCTTACTTGAGGTATTAGCTTTTGACGTCATATTAGGAATGGTTTGGCTAGATCAGCACTATGCCAATGTGGATTGGCGGAAGAAGACGGTAACATTCAATACGCCTGGAATTGAACCAATTTCAATCCAAGGTGATAAGATGGAGTCTCCTACGAGTATCATTTCCGCTCTTAAAGCTTGTCGTATGTTAAAGAAGGGATGTCAAGGATTTATAGCCATAGTACGAGACGTGGAGAAGAAAAACATAAACTTAAGTGATGTACTAGTTGTATCAGAATATCCAGACGTTTTTCCAAAAGAATTACCTGGTCTACCCCCAGATCGTGAGATAAACTTCTGTATTAAATTGGCTCCTGGCATGAGGCCGATATCGATACCTCCTTATCATATGGCACCTGCAGAGTTAAAAGAACTAAAAGATCAACTGGAAGAGTTGTTTGATCGTGGCTTTATCAGACCAAGTGTATCCCCATGGGGTGCACCAGTGGTGTTCGTGAAAAAGAAGGATGGATCGCTTCGACTCTGTATCGATTATCGACAGCTGAACAAGGTGACTATCAAGAACAAGTATTCGTTACCTTGAATTGACGATTTGTTCGACCAGTTACAAGGAGTGCAGTACTTCTCCAAGATTGACTTAAGGTCAGGCTATCATCAGCTGAAGATTTGCGATGATGACATTCAAAAGACTGCTTTTCAAACTCGATACGGTCACTACGAGTTTCTCTTTATGTTGTTCGGACTAACCAACGTACCAGCTTTGATGAATAGAGTATTCAAACCGTACTTGGACCAGTTCGTGATCGTGTTTATCGATGATATTTTGATATATTCACAAACGGAAGAAGAGCATGCACAGCATCCGAAAATAGTACTACAAACGCTAAGAGAGCATCAGCTTTATGCCAAATTCTCTAAATGTGAATTTTGGCTAACGGAAGTAGCTTTCTTAGGTCTCGTGGTTTCTCAGAGTGGTATTAAGGTTGACCCAAAGAAGATCAAAGTTGTGATAGAATGGAAACGATCTGACTCAGTTACCAAAGTTCGAAATTTTCTCGGTTTAGCGGGATATTATAGACGATTCGTACAAGACTTCTCAAAGATCGTTGTACCATTGACGAAGTAAATTCAGAAGAACGCTAAATTTAACTGGACGGACCAATGTGAACTCAGTTTTCTGAAGCTGAAAGAGTGTCTGACGACGGCACCAGTCTTAGCACTACCCGAAGGAATGGAAGGATTCACAGTGTACTGTGATGCGTTAAGGGTTGGACTAGGATGTGTCCTAATGCAACATGGTCGAGTAATCGCATACGCCTCGCGACAGCTTAAGAAACACGAAATGAACTATCTGACGCATGATCTAGTGTTAGCAGCGGTGATTTTCGCACTGAAGATATGGAGACATTATTTGTACGGCGCAACGTGCGAGATATTTACAGATCATAAGAGCTTAAAGTATATTTTTGATCAACGTGAATTGAATCTCAGACAGATAAGGTGGATGGAGCTATTGAAAGATTATGATTGTACGATACAATACCATCCAGGCAAAGCCAACGTAGTTACGGATGCGTTAAGTAGAAAGTCGGCAGGAAGTCTCGCGCATATTATGACGACATGGCGGAGACCATTAATAAAGGAAATTCATACGATGTTCAGCCAAGGAGTCAAATTCGAGGTTTCATCTCTTGGAAACCTAATGGCTCAGTTAACTATATGATCGATGTTGATAGACCAAATTAAAGAGTTGCAAGTAGACGACCCTCTACTAAAGCATCTAACTGATGAAGTTCAACAAGGAAAGAGTCAAGATTTCAAAATTCTCAATGGAGTGTTAAGATATGGCAATCAAAAATGTGTACCAGACGTGGAAAATTTGAGACAGAAGATCATGGAAGAGACTCATGGAACGATCTACAGCGTTCATCCTGGTTCCACGAAGATGTATCATGACATCAAAATAACATACTGGTGGAGCGGAATGAAGAGAGATATCGCAGAGTTTGTAGCAAAATGTCCGACTTGTCAACAAGTCAAGTTGGAGCATCAACGACCTTACGGATTTCTTCAGCCGTTAATGGGAGCAAATCACGATGGATTTCGTGGTTGGATTGCCCAAAACGAAGAGAAGTTTTGATTCCATTTGTGTAATCGTGGATCGTTTGACGAAGTCAGCACACTTCATTCCTATCAAGACGACATATTCTGCAGCATAGTTAGCTCAAGAATACATCGATAAGGTCGTGAGCCTACACGGATTTCCAGTGTCAATAGTGTTAGACAGAGGTTCTGAGATAAGGTGGATGGAGTACCAGAAATTTAGAATAATTTTTATTAAGCTTATTAGCGGGATTTGAGAGAAAATCTTAGAAAATTAATATAAAATAAATTATATATTCCGAGTAAATAATTATTTCGCCAAAGTCCGCGAAATATTTTATAGTATTTATGGTAAAAGTTTCGAGTCAATCGGAGACCGTTTAAAATTTGGACGCGGATAAGTTTTGGACTAAATTGCAACTTTTGAAAGTCTCAAGGACCAAAGTACAATTTAGCCAATCTTATATAAGAAATGAATATTGAATGAAGGATCCAGAAGCCTTCATCATCAGTTCATTCATTCTCTTTGTCGATTTCTTCGTTTCCTTCGCACGATCTCGTTTCTCTCCCGTTTTCGACGTTCTATAGCTCGAATCGATCATAATTCAGTGCGTAATCAAGGTGAGCACGTCGTTTTTCCTTTTTAATGAATGAAATTGATGATATATCGAGTTAAAGTTTTAGGCTTCAGAACGGTTTTATCGATTTAACGATTTAGGATCGATTAGTTGCATTTTGAATTTAGATTTCGTGTTATAGATGTTTGTAAGCATTGTAAGAATGATTTTGGAGCGGAGAGCACGTCGAAAATCAAAGCCGGGGTGAAAACCCGCGGCTGCGCGTCGCACGGCCCAGCTGTGCGGACGCACAGTGAGACGTGCGCTCGCACAGTGTTTCGGCCGATCGTATACATTTTGAAAATTGCTCGTATTCGCTTATCGTAATCAGAATTGATCAGTTATCGATTCGATTAACTTGAGTTGTTTGACATAACAAGGTTAAACGAGAATCGATTCAGAAGAGAAATACGAACCGAAACGAGTTAAGAAACCGTTTATCGGGATTAAACACGTGAGAAGCACGATAGTCGATAAGTTTACTATGTCGTGTCTCGAGTCTAGAATTGATCCTAGAATAGGATTCTGATGTGAGACTATTGTTTTAAAATCGTTTTAGATCCGGCAAGGCAAGAAGCAGCTGGACAAGGAGCTCGAGAAGCTTGACGTTTCTGAGAACCAAAGTATTTTGGATAGCGTTTTCAGTGAGTTTATACATGAAATACATACATGCTTGGTTTAAAACCAGTATTGATCTGATGGAACGTGCCTTCCTATTGGGAGGTAGTAGGATTGTGTGATCACCAGTTATGATTTATCACAGCTGTGAACTTGATTATGAATATGAATGCGAAAGTTGGATATGTGAAGTGTAGATACGAGGTTGAACTCGGTTGAACTATCTCGGGACCCGTATCTAGTTGGTTGAACTCAGTTGAACTATCTCGGGACTCAAATCTTGGGATTAAGAGGTTGGTCGCGGCTGACGCGGTTGAGTTATACCGGGGCCGGACCATTTGGATCAGTTTGATTTGATTATATACGTTTGGCATGTTCGAGGATTAGGGTTTCAATCGGATCTTTTACTCGGCTGCATGTGATTCAAGTGTTTATTACATTGCTTTATGTTTTATATCAATACTTATTAGTAAATATATGAACTCACTTAGTATATTCCCGTATACTGACCCCTCACAGTTTTTCCTCTCGGGTAAAAGAGTTTTGAAGCAACGGACTTCTATCCTTGATCCAGAAGTTTGATATTTTGAAAGTATGTAAAGAAACAGTACTTTACTTCTAGAGCTGATAACGGTTTTCTGTAAATATAACTCTGATATTTTAACATATGTATATGTTATGTTTTCTGCGCTACTACCGTTTGTGATTGCTAGAGGAAGATGTATAGCCTGGCATATTTGTTGCATAACACGTGTTTATGTTTGTCATGCATGACGTATGATATTTGCGAAAAATTTATTTACGTTTTTAGGCTTGCTACGGGTTTCGGAGCTACCACTCACATTCCTAGCGCCGGTCTCGGCCCATGAGAATGGGTCGTGACAAATAGGCTCGATTAAGGCGGGTGATGTATTGAAGCTCGAAGTAATTTTCAATAGAAGCTCTATGGGTCCCGCAATTATTAAAGGCGATCAATTAAGGACAGGGAATGCCTTGACAGAAGCCGTACTGGCAAGACACGTAATTTGGACAGTAAGGTTCGACCCCACTACGGTCATAATCTAGTTTGGCGATCACGTTCCTTGATTTAAGGGCACTTCCCCAGTACGGACCACCAAGTTTTAACCTAGGGTCATCTTGTATCGCCGCTTCCATATCCTCATCATCCCATCCGGCAAAGAGCCAAGATGGTGGGTAGGTGAGTTGCAAGGCAGGGAAGATCAATTCAGGCGATCTAACGACATGATTATTGAATACTTGGAGCACGTCAAGTATGTGTGGAAGGCGAGTCCCGACCGATATTAATTGATAACCACAGAGTTCGGCTTTGATTGGAGGACCAACTTCAAATAATTCCGGGAAATACAGAGCGAGCCATAATTGTGCGATCAAGAGAGAACTGCCTGGGCATTTGAAGACTCGTGGGTCACTAAGGGGAACGATGTCGCCAGGGAACGGTACAGATGAGCCAGCATAAACTCGCCCAAATTACATCGGCGTCCTTCGGCGAGTACTCCAGCGAGGAGGAAACAGTCTTGAGTTACCCGGAAAGATGAGGTGCACAAGATGTATTTGGCGATAAAAAATGCCAGGAAGGCGACATGCTCTTTGTGGTCTGGCTTGTATGGCTCCTCGCCCATGAATAACTTCACAAAAGAGCCATAACTTTTTTGTTCCTTGGTTATGACGAATTCTGGAGTATCGGCATAGATGTTGGGGTTGATCTGTTTGCCGTTGATTGGGATGTTCAACATGAGCGCTAGGTCAAGCAAAGTGATGGTCATCGGCCCAGATTTGAAGCATAAGCAATTGATGGCGCTTGACCAGTATAGCGAGGCTCTCCATGATGTAGTGCTTGGCTACGGGTCTACTTGCTTTACATAGCTCAATGAGGTCGAAAATGCCTACGTCGATCCATAGTTGGCAAAAATGGGGAATGAGTCTGATTACCCACTTTGAGAACCCAGAATGCTCGATCGGCCAATTTCAGAAGGTAGTGTCGACCCAGACGGACGATTGATGGGGTAAGGTGAACCTGGGAGGAGCAGCTTCGTGAGTTAGTGCGTGGCATCGTGCGAAACAGCTGTAGGTGATGTGGCATCGAAGGGGGTACCGAACCGTTTATAGATGCGCATCCCTTTAAATTTTGCCAAGTTAGAATATCGGCCAAGGAGTGTTGGATCTGGGCCTTTTTTGTAAGGAACAAGCCCAAAATTATTATTTCAGACTTGTTGGGGGCATTGTTTACACCGCCCCGAAAAATTATGGGTCAGAGTATCACATGGGCTTATCATGGGAATGGATCCCAACTAAAAGCCTTTTTAGATTAGTTTTTATTGTTAATAGGAATTTGCAGCTCATTAGGAGTGTTTCTCTTTAGGAATATTAGTTAGAGTTAGATTATGAGACTTGATTTTGTAGAGCTATATATAGCTCAGAGCTTTATTATCTTTGTATCAACAAATCAATCAATCAAAAATCAAGTCCAGTGCTTTTTATCCCGCAATCTTCGGATTGTCTTTAATTTAGGAGTAGTTTCGATATTAATCTCGCTTGAGTTCCTTAACTCCCAGATTAATATTATTTAGATTACTTGGTTGAGTATTTTAACCAACGAAGCCCTGTGAATATCTTCACATGTCTATTAAAGAATCAAACCTCGAACCGATCCCGATTACAAATTCAAAGATTTGGGTCCGGATTATTTCCAGGCGAAAACAAAGTTATGAACATAACTCAAAATCTTTAACATTTCTCATCCAATTCTTTCAATAATTCAGAATTATACCTTTGATTGTTGTTCTAGCTTGTGACCGAGCTATGTTCCTTCAAAATTGAAAATCAATCTTCAAACCCAAGCTCCAAATCCTTTGTTTATAACCTCATAAACAATCAACACACAAAATCATTAACTTATCTCATAAACTATAACTTTTCTCTTTCATTTTCCATCAAATTAAACCATGGAATTCACCAATTCTTGAGCTTACCTTGATCACTTTTACTCCATGATTAATTTGCCTCAAGAACCATAGATTTTGGTTGAAAAATGGTGAGTCCGGCACCATGAGAGTAGGGTTCAGCCATGGAGGAAAATAGGAGAAGTGGGAATTATTTTTCTTTCATTTTTTCCATTAAATGAAGATGATGGAGTTTAATTCCTTCCTTAACAAGTTGATTACATCATCACATGGCTAAAATTCCATTTTAGCTAAAAGGACTAAATTGCACTTTAACCCGAATTCTTAATTAACCGTCGTGCTTAATTTCAAAACGGTTTCGTAAATTTAAGAAACTTCGTCGATAATTTATTAATAATATTTCACGGACCTTGGCATGAAAATTATTAACTCGGACTTTCCAATTTATTTATTTTATTTTATTTTCCTTAATATCAAAATTCTGCTTAATAAAATATTTTAGTCCAAAATTTTACGAAATTTAATTTTATATCCATGAATTTATTTTACGATCTCTATCGTAAATTTTATTAACTCGGGACTTTTCAGTATTTTGTTTTGAATTAATAATCTTTATTTAGTCCCGGTCAAATCCAATTTATCGAATAATAATTTTCCATTTAAATTGTTATTGTACGATAATTCTGATAGACCCGCTTTGGTCTAAATTATTATTATCCAATCTTAACCCGACATTCTCGATCTTAATTGTCACAATTTTGCCTCGTGGCACTATACGTAATACCTTAAAAATTTAAGTTATTATACAAGGTCTTCAGGGAATATTGCACCGAGCTGGGAATAGACCTAAGGTACACATTCGTAACTCACCCCCAAACTAACACGATGACAGAAGTCACTAACAGAACCATTGTGAATGGTTTGAAAATACGCTTGGATGAAGACAAAGGGCGATGGGCAGATGAATTACACAGTGTCTTATGGTTGTACAGAACCACTCCCAAGCCAGGAATAGGAAGAACTTTGTACAGCCTAACATATGGATGTGAAGCAATGGTCCCAGTGGAAATAGGCATGCCCACCATCCGAGTACAATACTTTGATGAGCAAGAAAACGAGGAAAACACAAAGGTCTACCTTGATCTACTCGAAGAGCAAAGAGACAAATTCTTAATGCATATTAAGGCATATAGGTAAAAAATGGCCACATACCACAACAAAACGGTCAAACCCCTAACTTTTGAAGTGGACGATCTAGTCTTGAGAAGAGTAGACATAGCAAGAGGTAACGCTGGAATAGCCAAGCTCGGAGCCAATAGGGAAGGCCCCTATTAAGTAAAGAAAGTCGGAAATGGATAAGCTTATTACCTAACTTACCTATGAGGTAGAGACCTACCAAGGACTTGGAATGTCAGGGTCCTCAAAAGGTTCTATCAGTAAAAATCAGGTGATCGAGTCTGTCAGAGGTGTTTTCATTTGCATTCGAATCAAAGCCAGTTGTAAATGAGGATGCAAGTTTTTCCCCTATCAATAAAAGAAAAAAGAAAAACAAACAAAACTTGTCATAGCATAGATTAATAATCGCTTCAAACTGATCCAAGCCATAGCTTAACAGCGAATTAAAGCCATTGCTTGAAACCGATCTAAGCCATAAACAAATCGCTTTAAACAGAGATAAGCCATAGCTTAAAGACGAATTAAAACAATCGCTTTAAACCGAGATAAGCCACAACTTAAAGACGGATTGAAGCAAATCGCTCTAAAACGATCTAAGCCATAGCTTAACAATGAATTAAAGTCATCGCTTCAAACCGAGCTAAGCCTTCGCTTAAAGAAAAATTAAAACGATCATTTTAAACTGAATACAGCCATGGCTCACAAACGAATTAATGCAATCAATTCAAACCGAGATACGCCATAGCAAATCTACAACTCTAAATTATTAAAATAAACTGGAAACAATAAAAAACAATCAGATCAAACCAGCAAATAAACAAAAGCATGAAACCGATATGTTACTTCAAAATATTCTGATACAAGAGAAAGGAAACCAACAAAATAAAAACCAACTATCTTCACAAAAAAAAAATTCTCAACCTCATCAAGAATCAGCAAGTTAATCCCCGACCGAGAACCATTACCTTCACTAAGACCAGCCTCTTTGTAATGACTAACATCGAGATGACCAGACAAGGGAAGAGTCGGCACAGAATCAGGATCATTATCATTAAAAGACTTAGCATGATCTTTATCCATCTCATCAAATTCTCGAGTCATCTCGGCCTAGCGATCATTAGCAGCATCGGTAACAGCAACCCTCTTCTAAAACATTACTTGTACAAACCGGCCGTATCCAGATACAAGCATTCCAGATCTGTACTAGGCAGGAGTAAGAGACCAACTCTCTCCCTCAGATCATCTTCCAATTCATCGGTGAGTTGACCAAACTCAGCAGCAACCTCCGTCTTAGCATCCTTGACGACTTTCATCAGCTCCTCCGAAGAAGTCTTCTTCTGCTCGGCCAAAAGCTCCTTGTACTGCTCCTGTTGCTTTATCAAATCCAGCTCCATTTTGCGCTTTAATTCAACCTGGGTGTCAGTCAAGATTTTCACTTGCTTCTTCAAGTCGGCAATCTGGCTATTAAATTCCTTAATATGATTATCCATAACGGATTGCACATTATCTCGGGCCATTTGCTCTGACTCCAACTCGGAAACAGTAGTCTCAGCTCTCTCTCTATCAAACGAAGCTTGAGTCACCAGATCATCTTGAAATGACCGAGCACCGAGAAGGTGATTAATCAGCTATAAAAGAACATCACAGACATAGAAAAATATACAAAGAAGAAGAAAGAAGAAATTAACAATAACTTTCAAAATCAACTAACCTAAAAGGAAAGGGAAAAGCTCGCATCCAAGAAATCCTGAGGATGAGTCTGCTTCAGACCATCACTATCCTTAGGCAGCGAGCACATTCTAGCCAAAAAAAGGGCAGTAGAGAAATTCTCAACCGAGTCACCATAAGTCTTCTTCTTTAAATACCGAGCCATTACCTCAGGATTCAAAACAATCTCTCCAGAAGCATCAGCGGCTACCGTCTCGACAACTTTTCCCTTGCCTTTCCTAGCACGCTGAAAAGCGGCACCCTGGCTAGCCAAACTCTCAACCCCTTCCTCGGGTTGATTATCAACAACTTTCCAAACCTCACCCGTAGTTGCTGACCTAGCATTCAGAGCAAGCACAATCGGATCAACTTGATTTTCAACACCATCAGAAAGATCCTCTTCAAACGCATCTATCTCGGCAGACAAATGAAGCCCACCAAAGTTAGCTGGGCGTTTGGCTATCGTCTTCGAGCGCTTGTGTTTATTGCCAGGCGCAACAGTGGGCACAGCCACAGAAGCCCCTAAATCAGTTAACTTGACGAAGCAGCAACATCAACTGTAAAAACCGGATTAGCAGCCGACTTTGGAGGATCATTAGAAGAAGGTTTGGACGGTTTTTCCCTTGGTAGGCCGAACACAACGAGCAGCATTGAAAGCACTCATGTCCATAACTGCAAAACAAAGAAAAGAAAAATGAGCCGAGAACAAAAAAAAGAGCAAGGAAGAAATAAACAAAAAATGTACATGCAAGCCGAGAACAACCTTTACGTTTGGGGTCAAACTTAACAACGTTCAACCGAGGCAAGATAACAGTGGTATTCACGGGACCGGTCACAGCCAACACTTCCTGAAGCAGCCCATGAGCTTCTTCATGAACCTTGTCCCTCCGAATAAAGGTGTGTTCTGGAGGAAGACAAGGCCAACCACGAGGCAACTCGGCAAAGGAGGTTGCGTGCCTAAGTCGGAACCAGTCTACCCTAAATCTCTTTAAGAAGGTAGTCACCTTGTCAACTACTTGCCTCGGTTCCGACTTCAATATTTTAAACGAGGCAAAATCATAAGCCCCGTTAAAAGTCATGCCATATATACTTACAAAAAGAAAAACAGAAAAAACAAATTTTATTCTTCGAGCATATAGCCCGAAGAGTGAAAAAAATGCATGATTCCATTAGGATGGAATTGGCTGAGGGGCATATTGTAAAACCTATGGAAAGAGACCAAGTCGGCCTGGAGAGGAATCCTAACACCTAAATCAAGGTGTTCTACAAAGAGGACCACAAAATCCGGGTCAAACATGGAATTTATAGTTACACCCGTAGGAGACAACTCTAAAGAATACCCCTCTGGAAGTCTTATTCTAGAACCTATGTAGTCCAAATAATTTTGATTCAGTTTGGAAGAAGTGGTCTCCATCATAACACTCCGAACCTCGGCTGTCTTAGATTTCCTAGGTCTAATCCGCCTAGGCTGAGAATAAGAAGTAGCCTCGGAACAACCTACCTCATTCGGGTTATTCTCACCAACTTCATCATTCTCATTATTACTACTGTCTGAGGTCTCCTCAGAGTTATCTATATCATGTTTGGTCAAGTTTTGGGAATATTCCTCATGAGACATTATTACAAAATCTAATTTGAAAAAGGGTAGGAAACAATAAATCTAAGCTACCCAAACCTTAAATATATCAACAAAAACAGAAATCTAAGAAAGAAACAAAAATACAAACAAACTTAAAGCAAAATAAGATAAAACGGAGGAAAAGAAGAAGAACTTACGTATGATCTTGAGAAAAGAACTCGAAGAAATTCAACCAAGGGAAGAAAAGAACGAGAGTAAAAAGAGAAGAGAAAGGAAAGAAAGAGAAAATGAAAACAAAAACAAAGGCTTTATATAAAAACCGAGGGGGCAACCGAAAAGTCACTTCAATGAATGAGCCCAGCGAAAAGGCACCTCAATAAATGTGCTAGTGGAAGAAAAATGTCAGTAACAAACAGATAAGAGAACACACGTGTCAAAAAACGTATACAACAAGCAACCAAAAAGACAACATCATAAAGATACTGATAGAAACCGAGCAAACATATAGCAGTCAAAATTCTCAAACCCGGACATAAATATCCGGCGACCTAGGGACGACTTGTGATAACAAGGCAAATGGACCGACCTCAAAATGAGGCACCATATAGTGAAATAAGCATAATCGAATCAGGTATAACATCCGAGCATAAACAAAGAAGCCCAAATAGAACATCTCAACTAAACAGAACAAGTCTTCAGAACATACTCGGATAACCAAACAAGGCCTGACAAGCCAAACCCACCAAAGACGTACGCAGACAAACCGAGTTAAGTGGCAGAATACCATATATAAACCGAGGAAGGACCTACCCGTACCACCGAGCAAGACATTCCCTGATTACAAGGAGACAAGCTGACATAAGGTACACTGATAAACACCTGACACCCCTGCACAGACAAAGAGAACAAACTGATTATTGTCGGGGATATACGAACACATCACTATCAAAACACAAGAAAACTAAGAGATAGTATAAAAGGCTTAGAAAAAGTAGGTGAAAAGGTTAGTATTCTTTTTCTCTCAACTTTAAACTCCCTTCACTTCTCATTTCTTTCCCTTATTCAAATAGTTACTAACTTGACCGTCAAAGAGGGTTGCTGGAATCACCTTCCGGCGCCTTTCTAATAGTTGCATTGTGGGTTTCAGGTACCCTTAAATACTGGATTCAAGACAGCCCAAGTGATTCACAAGTTATCAATTCCTATCATTGCTATGATGTGTTTTACTCTTCCAAAATCTTTATGTCTTTGTATTAACTAGCTTATTCGACACTTTTGGTGGGGCCAATAGAAAGACGAGCATATAATGGGTTGGGTTTCTTGGGATATTATGTGTCGTAGTAAATAGGAAGGTGGATTAAGGTTTAAGGATCTTCATCATTTCAACCAATCTCTTTTAGCTAAACAATTTTGGCGTATTACTCAAAATCCTAATTCCTTACTTCATCAAGTTTATAAAGCACAATACTTTTGGAATTCCAATATTTTGCATGCTAAGTTGGGATCTAGACCTTTTTGGGGTTGGAGAAGCTTGTTATGGGGATCAAAGCTTCTAATTTCAGGTTTACGATGGCAGATATCTTCTGGGAGTAACATTTGTTGTTTATTTGATCTATGGTTACCATGAAGTTATCCTTTTGTTCCTCAACCATTAATTGGCTCTACTAATGATATGTACGTTGCTCACATTATTTATTAACATTTTAGATCATGGAATTATAATTTGGTTAGACAGTTATTTCATCCTTGTGATGTTGAAAAAATATTACAAATTCCATTATCCTATTGGAGGCACCCATATAAACTTATCTGGCATTTTACACCCTCTTGTCGATATTTTGTTAAATCTTGTTATTATGTTTCTCTTCATCAACACTATAGAGAATATGCATCTGTTATTCCTAGTATGGCAAAGAAAGATTGGCAGGTTTTATGTCATCTCAAAATCCCTCATAAAATTAAGACTTTTATTTGGATATGTTTACATAATGGTTAACCTACTGCCTCTAATGTGAATTATAGATTAAACTTGTCACTTGGATGTACATTTTATAATCAAGATGAATATATTATGCATCTTCTCTTCCATTGTACCCGTGCTAAACAAATCTGGTTTGCTTCTCCTCTAAGTTTTCAATAAACTTGGGAAGCTATCCATTCATTTCCTATTACGTGGAAAATGGTTGTTCAAAGGCTAGCTGATTTGGATGCAGAATCCTCAATTCACTTTTTCTGTTTTCTCCTCTGGTTTATTTGGAAATCTTGAAACAATCCTCTATTTAAATTTCAAACCACTCCGGTCTCAGAGGTTGTTTCAAATATGACGTCTCAGAGCGTCGTCTTCAAATATGACATTGTTCCATCCTTTACAAATAGCCCAATATAAAGCTTCTCGGTTGTTTCAATTTTAGCTCTCTGAGAAGCTTTATATTAGGCTATTTGTAGAGGATGGAACAACGTCATATTTGAAGACGATGCTCTCCAAGTATCCTCTACCATTAATTCTAGTATTGTAATACCCCGTATTTGTTCGTTATGTTTTCGACTTAATTTCGGATTGGTTCGGATTATTTTTTTTTGCATTATGACACCTCGATTGAGCCTTGTTTTGTATCTTGTATGTGTCATATGTGTCATACTGGTATTCGATGTTGATTTGATTCGTTTCCGGATAATTATGGTAGATGTGTTTGTGCACTTTTCAAATCTGACATGCTTTAGTAAAATGTCCATATTTCCCAATTGCATCGTCGGATCGGACCGCCGTTCGGATATGTTGTTCCTATGAGAATTTTGTAAACTCTGGACGGTTAAGATCTTTTTTGGATTGTCGCGGGCGCGACTTTTCTTTGTCGCGAGCGCGACATTTGTCACGGGCGTGACACGGGCGCTGCTGACTCGAGTTTTTTCTATTTAATGACCCCTATTTCGACCTAAATCAGTTTTTAACATTTCTAAAACCCTAAAATGGTTGAGGCATTACATTTATTTATTTCCACACCCCTCCCTTGCATTTTTTTTATCTTTGGTAAGTTTTTTTAACATTCTAATCATGGTTTAATTGTTGATTTATGATTGTTGTGTTCATGGGTTCAATAGCTATTGTATTTTGATGATTGTAGGCTTGTTCTAGACTAATAATTTCTCGGTTTGTGATTCCATTGGCTTTCAAGAGATATGTGTTTCCATTTCCTTTGTGTTTTGCGTAGGAATCGCTTGTTTGTTGCTTTGGATTTATACATTGGGTGTTCTGTCTTATATATTTTGTTTTGCTATGTTTTAAAATCTAGAAATTTATGTTAGGATTTGGTTTTAGCTTGTAGATTTTAATTGTACCTTGGGTGATGCAAATCGATAGCTAGGTGTTAGTGCATATCGGTAATTATGCTATACTATGATCTAATTGTTATTTTTGGTTTGTTTAAGTGGCTGGAAATATTAGACCTAGGGCTGTTTTAATATATTAGAGTTGTTACTTTGGGTGTCCAACTGTTTGATGGTTTAATGGTTGATTTTCGGGCTTATTTTGCTTATGTTTGGATTGGTTTAGATGAGTTGAATGCATAAGTATGTAAGTGGTTGCTTAGAGATGTTTTAGGGTTGTTTTGGTGGATTTAAATAAGTTGTCTTTGTATTAGATTGTTTGATAATTAATTGGTGGAATGGTGTATAAGTTAGGTTGAGTTTTGTTAAAGTTTAATTGGTTGTTTGATGTATTATTTCAAATCTGAGTTCGTATGTATAAATGTGTTTAAAATCATTATTGATTTCATTTAAGGTGGCTTATATGAGTTGTATATTCTTTGGGCGAATTTGCCAAGTGTTGGCAAATTATTTAGCAAGTTCTTGCTAGTGGATTTTTTGTTGTTAAGCTTTAATTGAGTTCTTTGATTTCAAAATACTTATTGGTTTTATTTAAAGGTTTCTGGATTTAAATTTGATTTATACTTCGGTTTATGTTTGGGTCGGGTTAGACTTGGATCGCCCGACATGTTGCGTTGAGCTTTCGGTATGGTTTATGGCTAACACACTACTTTGAGAATTTTACTTGATTTTTAATATTTTCACTAAGTTATATAAGAACTCCGAATATTGTTTTAAAGTGAGAACCCATCTAAGCTTAACTTGTTAAATTGCTTTGGTGTGTATGTGTGCTTTACTTACTTTGGCTTATACTTTGACTTGTAGTTTGAGATACTAGTCCTATATGGTGTCTAGTATTCTTAGAGTTAGAGGATGATTTGATTTTAACTTAATCTTTGTTTTTAGACCCGTCGATTGTTCATGCTTCGGAGTCAGAGTAGGTTTAGTTACTTGGTAGGTTTTCACGTGGATTGGCAAGTAGTGAGTTTGTAGTGCTATTTACCGCTTTATTACGTAACTTATGTATTTTAGTACATAAATGTTTTCAAACTGTTTTCAATGATTATGCAACTGGATTGGAACGAGCTACTCGATAGGCATTATCGAGACTGTGTGCACCGGTAAGTACTTTGGGTTCGGTTGACAAGATGTCTGGCTTACTTTGGGATTAACGAGGATTTGTTCCCGTTTACTTTGGAATTTACTTTGGGTTTCATTTCAATATTGTTTCCATAATGTTATATATATTAGTATGAAAGGGTTTTATGGTTTTAAAGGTTTTCACTTAATAAATGTAAATAGTATTATGAACTCATCTCAGTATATCTGACCTGTTGTTTTCTCATTTCCAGGATTTCATTTTGAGCGTGTCAGTGACCTCCATCTTTGCTGATTTACTCGGAGGTTTATTTTTTAAAAATAAAGATGTCAAACTTACTTAAAACTCTTAGTCTGCAGTAGTAAAAGTTATGTCTTTATTATTTTAGACTGTTGTTGTTAGATCAATATGACTGTTGTTTATGCATATGTTGGCATGTATTACTTTGGATTCATATCATTTATATTATTGGCATGACGTTAGAGTTTCAGATTTGTGCCGAACATTTGGTTATATAATTGTTATATAATTGTTATATAAACTGTCAGATTTAGGTTGGAGTCGGTTGCCCCCGAGCATTGATTTCTTTGCAGGTTTTGTACGTTTGTATGTTTATCCGCGAGGCTAGCCAAGGGTTTCGGTACTACCATACCCATTACCCTAGCGCTGGTCACGATCTCTGATTTTGGATTGTGATAGGTGCCGCACAGTGCCGGCCGGTCTCGTAAGTTATTTTTGGTTTCCGAGAACTTTGTGCGACTTCGCGAACTTCCCGTATTTGACATTATTAGGATCTTAGGAGTCTCCACCAATATAATGAGTGCGATCGGTCCACTTATAACACTGGTCTATTAGTGGGTTCGGGGTTAGTTACGTATAGGGAAGAAATTACATCACCCTATCCCACCTAGATAAATTGGTTCTTTAGGTGCTTACATGATGATAAAACGTTAACATGTATCAATTGTTTAATTTCATGGATTTTATTTCCTTTTGGATCCCTTTTCTACACTAATTTCAGTTTTCAGTGTCATTTAGGATTTGATTCGAGATGCATCGGACCGAACCGAATCGTAGCTATGGATTTCAGGTAACAGATTCCAGCAGCAGAAGCATTATTGTTTGACAAACTTTTGATTTTTTTAATTTTACTTTGTATTTTTGATCTCTTGATTTTTTGAATTTCTGTTATTCTTGATCAAGGAAAAATGTGGGGATTTGATCCTAGGGGGCCTTGGATCTAAGAATCAAGACCATTTTGAACCAAAAATGTTGAATGGACACTAACTGTTTGATGCCTACCTCTACTGGTTAGAAGAAATGTTATCAAAATTAAGACCACTCTCAACATTTAGGTGAGCCACACAAAGTTATTTTCTAATTCTGATTTCATACTTTTTGGCTAATGTATGTGAGCTTTTGTGATTTATTTGGGTATTGTTGACTGTAATTTTCTACTTTACAGATGAGTTGATATGGCCAAAGCGGGCCTTCTGCGAGCTCAATCGTTCCTTAAAGTCAGATAACCGGGACGGAATGGAGAAAGTAGGTACGTCTTCTTTCTCTCGTTCCCTTAGTTTATGTGATGCTATTTGAATCATATGATCCTGTTTATGGATGGGTTTGACTATTAGTTTTATGTTTTACCATTTGCCTACTTAGTTCTCCTTGCCTACCATTCTTTTATTTGTGAACTTAATTAACTGTTTTGGTGGCTATTCTAACAAAATTTTAATCCATTGCAGCCTGCAATTATGGAGAGGACATAGAGCCTAAGATCGAGTTTGACTTTGACGACAACCGAGGACTTACTAAAGGCCCTGAACATGTAAACGTATAAGGGGCTGAAAGTGATGGACAACGTGAAACTAAGTACTTCAACCATTATATTTGTTCAAATATGTTGCTTTTGAGAGTTTATGTGATGATTCTGAAATTTAGGTGTTTTATGATTAAGCTTGATAGTTGAAATCTGATTTTGACAATTCTGGGTTGGAGACTTTTATGACAAGTTTTGGTTTTTAAAGATGATAAAACATATTCAATTTAATGAAAAAAAAATACTATGCCTCAATTTTTCTTTCAGTTTGTTGTTTTATTTTTACTTTTACTTTAAAAGTGACAAACTTTACATATTCATCCCAAAGATTTTTGAACACCAAGCATCCTTGGAGGCCCCTTTTTAGAGAGATTTCATAATCTGGGCATTTTTCTACAAAGCCATAAACATAGCAGCAATAATGTGGCTGCAAAAATTTGTTTTTATTAAATTTTCAAAACAATGTACACATATTATGCTATGAGAAAACTTTAGTTGTATTATTTTATCTCAGAACACATTTTGATGCTTTGATTGTGTCTTCCAAAGGTTCATTTTTAGGAGAAAATGTGATAGTAGACCACTTAGGTTAGTGATCTTTTCTGTTTTTTTTAGAAGATTGTAGATGATGTATTTAACAGAAATGCATGCATCTTTTTAAAATGAACACGATTTCTTAACTTTTGACTCATAAACACCATGGATCTACAAGCATTTTTTCCAAAAGAATAGAATAAGAACTTCCTTTGAACACCAAAGGAAATCTCTTCTAGTTCTTTTGCAAAAAAAGGTTCATCACACACAAATAATACTTTATGAATAATACGATAAAGGCAAACTGAAATAATATAAAATAGATGGGAAAGTGTTAGATCTTTACTTTTAAAGTAAAAGTTTCCTTCTTTTTGGACTGGGGTGGCAGATTTGATGTAGAAAGTTGCTGAAAATGACTAGTTTTTCTACTGTTCTGAGTATCCTTTTTTGAATAAAATATTTTAAAGTTTTGTTGTGATGTGCTTGAGATGAAAGTGACCTCTTTTAATATGGAGTCTTGGTTAAAGAAAAGAAACTCCTCGTTAAAAAATAAAGGAATATTTGCTTTTGGATTTTGAACACCAAAATCCAAAAGAAGATCAAAAGTTTTCTCCTTTTTGCTGTGTATAGCTGTTTTTGTGTGTGTTTTTAAGTTAGTGGTGGGTCCTATTATAGAAAAAAGGGAAACTTAGGGCCTACTTTATCCACTAACCCATTTTGTCTTAATTAGTTTTTTATTATTAATTGGGCTTTTAATTGGATTTTAAAAGAGCTTAATCCTAATTTGTTTATAACAAAGCAAAGTGGCCAACTGACATTTTGCCCCCCTCCCCCCCCCCCCCTTGATTTTACAAGGCTATGCAATCAGCCCCTGAATATTTGAATTAACAATTCAGCCCCCGAAGTGCCAAAATTACAGAAGAGTCCCTGAAGTGCAAAAATTGCAAAACAATCCTTGAAGTGCAAAAATTGCAGAAAAGTCCTTAAATTTTAAGAAAATTACACAACAGTCCTTCAACCCTTTTTAAATAATAAGTTGTTATTTAGTCCGTTGGTTGTATTTAATGTAACTTTATGCTCTCTTTTATTCGGAATTAAATCTTGTAATTTTATTAAAATGGATGTCATGGTTTGACTTTTAATAATTTATTGCTTAGTATTTAATTTATGGATTTCTGAGTTGGGCCATAAGGATGGAAAAATGATATGAGCCCAGTATGTTAGTCTAAACATTGGAGGTCCAGTTTATTAAGTTTATTTTAACAGGCCTAAGTTTGAATCTATTTGGTTGTGATGAATAGACTATTTTCGGGCGCAAAGTTAATTCGCACAAGTCAAATGCAAAATTTTTTCTTTTACGGTAAATTAATATAGATTATTTGATAACTTGTAATATTGGATTAATTCATCCCAATTCTTATTTTTATAAATCCTTTCGTGTTTTAATAAATACGTGTTGATCCCGTATCTAAAATTGGGTGTCAATAATAGGTATTTGCAATCTTTCTTCGGTGTAGGGTATCTGTGATGACATTTGGCGTCTCAATCAAGCTTTCCAGTTTTCGATGTTTCGTTCTATTCCACGGTCGGAGAACTTAGACTCACACAACCACATTCAGCTTATCAAACATTCTATGGGAGGAAGTTAATTGTGTTTTGTTGTTTTATTTTTTTTGAATTTTTTTTCCATTTTATCTACTATGTTACAAAAAAAATCTCATGTACAAATTTAAGTAAGTGTCAACTTTTCAGTTCTTGAACTGAACTGAATAATTAACCAAACACTAAATATAAATATTAATTGTAGACACCTATTTCCCGGAATGGTAAAAAGTAGTAATGGTTGTACAGGTTTTTCAAGATCACCTAATAAAATCAACCAATCAAACGTTCACATCCAGTTTAACTTTGTGCATGTAAAATATCCAGACCAGCAAGACTTATGCTTCCTAGATTTTCCAGACTTTAATCCAAACTTCCAGACGTGTTTTTGGACTCATTCGGGCTCCGAATCAGGCCTGGTTTGAACGCAGACAAAGGGAATTTGATGTGGTTTAATTTTCTATATTGTAACGGGCCAGAACCGATGTAAAGCAGACCTCAAAGTCCACTGATGTATCATAAAGTATAAACCGGGCCCACGGGCCCGAGGCCCGCAAACCCATCAACTTCCAGAGCAAATTCTGGGTTCACCAAAACTCGGAATCAATTGTAGTTCTAACCAACTGAATCGACGAGACGGACAACTTCCATGTTCTGACCAAAATCCAGTTCTGACCACACCAACGGTCAAACTCGCGCGAGTGCCAAACACTTAGAAAGTCAATGAGGTTTAAAAGTATCTCTAACCTTGCATGTATACCAAATGAACGTGGGCCAGTTTGCAATGTTTACCGCTTTCCAAAAGCATATCAATTAACCGGTCAAAGGACTAATCACATAAATCAGTAAAAATAATGCAATTTCAACCAGTCATTTAGACATCTTTGGACTACCACGAAAAAGTAATAATGGTTGTACAGGTTTTTCAAGATCACCTAAGAAAATCAACCAATCAAACGTTTACATCCGGTTTAAACTTTGTGCTTGTAACATATCCAGACCAGCCAGACTTATGCTTCCTAGATTTTCCATACTTCGATCCAAACTTACAAACGTGTTTTTTGGACTCATTCGGGCTTCGAATCAGGCCCGGTTTGAACCCAGACGAAGGGAATTTGATGTAGTTTAATTTTGTGTGTTGTAATGGGCCAGACCCGATGTATAACGGACCTCGAAGTCCACTGATGTATCATAAAGTATAAATCGGGCCCACTAGCCCGAGGCCACTAAAACCAGTAACTTCCAGAGCAGATTCTGGGTTCACCAAAACTCGAAATCAACCGCAGTTCAAACCGGCGAAAACTTATCGACGAGATGGACAACTTCCATGTGTTTACTAAAAGCCAATTCTGACCACACCGACGGTCAAACTCGCGCGAGTTCCAGACACTTTGAAAGTCAATGAGGTTTAAAAGTATCTCTAACCTTGCATTTATACCAACTGAACGTGTGCCATTTTTCAATGTTTACCGCTTTTTAAAAGCATATCAATTAACCGGTCAAAGGACTAGTCATATAAATCATCCAAATAATGCAATTCCAGCCAGTCACTTAGACATCTTTGGACTACCACGAAAAAGTAATAATGGTTGTATAGGTTTTTCAAGATAACCTAAGAAAATCAACCAATCAAATGTTTACATCCGGTTTAAGCTTTGTGCATGCAACATATCCAGAGCAGCCAGACTTATGCTTCCTAGATTTCCTAAACTTCGATCCAAATTTCCAGACGTGTTTTTGGACTCATTCGGTCTCCGAATCAGGTCCGTTTTGAACCCAGACGAAGGGAATGTGATGTAGTTTAATTTTACGTATTGTAACGGGCCAGGCCCGATGTAAAACAGACCTCGAAGTACACTATTGTATCATAAAGTATAAACCGGTCCCACGAGCTCGAGGCCAGCAAACCCAGCAACGTCCAGAGCAGATTCCATGTTCACCAAAACTCAGAATCAAGCGCAGTTCAAACAACTGAACCGTATCGACGAGACGGACAACTTCCATGTTTAGACCAAAAGCCAATTCTGACCACACTGACGATCAAACTTGCGCGAGTTCCAGACACTCATAAACTCAATGAGGTTTAAAAGTATCTCTAACCTTGCATGTATACCAACTGAAGTGGGCCTGTTTGCAATGATTACCGCTTTCCAAAAGCATATCAATTAACTGGTTAGGACTTATCACATATATTATCCAAATGATGCAATTCCAGCCAGTCACTTAGACATCTTAGTACTACCATGAAAAAGTAGTAATGGTTGTATATGTATTTCAAGACTCACTAATAAAATCAATCAAACGTTTTACATTTGGTTTAGGCTTTGTGCATGTAAAATATCCAGACCAGCCAGACATATACTATTTTCTAGAAACCTCTAAGGTTAGATGTATGTTTAGGAGTACCTGTTACTTGTCTCAAATGCTAGTCTAGATCGAATTATATGCACGTCAAACGTGTTTACTGTTTTCATACATGTTTATTTACAGCTTTCATATCCTGTGAACTGCATATACTGTTGAGATGAGATAAAAACGAATATGTCCAGTAAATAAAGCCGGTAATAGATGAGCCAAACACAAGTGACTTAGGGAGGTCCACGAACCCTATTCTTTGGTCTGATGCACGGTAATCTTACCCATAAGCGAGTAAGGTTACCTAGTCGGTTAAAAGGCATTTCCTAGTTGAACTAAGTGACGACTCCATTTTCCAAAACTCATTTCCAAATCAAGAAGTCAGCCATAAGTCTTGGGCGAGCGACCCTCAAACCCCGTTTCGCTCACAGGATCACTTTTACCCTAAACTTGGCAAAATCGGATCAAAACCTCTGCTACCCACTGTCACCTTAGAGGGTGTGATACACTATCGGTTTTGATAGTGGTTTTTCTCTCAAAGTGGTTTTTAATAGAAAAAAATATAAAATGGTTCTAATTTTTTTAATTTTTCAAATCAATCCATAATAATTTAAAGAAAACAATTTAACCTTTTAAATTTTAAAACTTTATATATCAAATTTATATTAACTAAAAATATAAGTGACCTTTTGTATTTTTTACAATTTTTTTTAATTTTTTATATAATTGATGAGCAGCTGCTCATCGTCGTCTCTGTTGGGAGACAAACTCGACGAACCCATATGGGTTCATTTCTCAACAGAGACGATGAATTTCGTCTCTATTGAGAGACGAATCCATCACATATCGTAGATGGGTTCCTCTCTCAACGGAGACTCGTTGGTGGTCGGTGGTTTTAGGCGGCGATGGGTTCCAGGCGATGGTTGGTGGATTTTAGGCGTTGGTTGGTAGAGGTGGAGGAAGAAGGAAGGTGGTGGTGTAAAAGAAAAAACCATTGAATTTATCATTTTAAAATTTATATTAAATATTTAATTAAATTAGATTAGCTAGGTTTAAATGTTTAATTAGATTAGATTAATTAGAGTAAATTAAAGTTAATTATTTAGAGTTTTGGATCTCACTCTCCAATTAAAGTGCCACGTATTGTCAAAAAATAAAATTAAGGTGCCACGTCAACATAGGGGGGGGTTTTGACCCAGTTGGACAAGTTCAGGGTATTTTTGATCCTGTTTTCGAGTTTTGAACATTTTTGATATTATGTGACAAGTTGAGGGGGTAAAGTGATCCTTTGTTCTAAAGTAAGTAGAGTGTGCAAGTAGAAAGAGAAGAGAAGAGAAAGGCCCGCGGGAAGGCAAAACAGAAGGAAACATCAAGAAACAAAAATGGCAGTCTCCATATCTACATTTCAACCCTATAAAGTCCTCTTCATTTCTCACCTTCACGAACGCTCCTCTCTTCTCCTGCCCTCCTCCATTTCACTCCCAAACCCTACCACTACCTTCTTTCCCCTGCTACGCGCCACCAGCTCTCACGCTGCCCCGCTCAATGAAACCTCCTCCAATTCATCTTCTTCTTCAGCTAACAAGAAGAAGAAGAAGAAGAGAAGGACCAAAACCGACGAGGAGGAGGATTCCGCTGCTGCTTCAGGCAATTATAACAATAATATTGTTCAGGATGTTGAGATTATTAAGAGTGAAGTTGGTTTTGTAGATGATGGTAATTATAAAACTAAGCGAGATTCGTATTCGAAATCTTCCAATTCGAATTCGTCCCATCCAACTATGCCACTGCCTAAGCCACCTGCTGGGTTTGTGATAGATGCCAGTGGTAGGGTTCTCATGGCTTCCAATAAGCGGGTTGCTACTATTGTGAGTCTTTTCTTGTTGTATTTGCTAGTAATTCACAATGTATAAATTGTATGACTCAGGTGTTCATGAATTCAAGAATTTCTCTAATTATTCCTGGCAGGTTGATTCGTCGAATAACTATCCATTAGAGTGCATCATAAGGAGAGTGTTCAGAAGTTCACAAGGGGATGACTGTATGCTTCTGTGCCCAGTAGACACGTAAGCGATTTTGCTTTGCCTCTGTGATTTTTTTACTATGTATCAAATAGAGTATTTTTTTATGGTTTTTTGAAGTAATTATAATCTATTGCTGCTGCAGGCCTGTTCAGATTTTAAAGAGTACAAATGTTGATGGGTGGTCAGCTGTATGTTTTTCTGCTTTTTAACACTATTATATGATGCATTGATATTTTTTCTAATCAATATCGACGTCTTGTTTTATTTTTTCACATAATATGTTGAAGTTTTTTTTTGATAATTTAATATGTTGAAGTAGGCACCTATGCTTATCTGCGTTGGGTTTTTCTTGCTGTGTGAAAATGATACTAGATTCTAGATACCAAATTTGGTTGTGATTCTTCTGCTCCTCTTTCATTGTTTGTCTTGTTTTGCAATAGTATAATGTTTTTCTTTTCTTTTTATATTTTCATTCTTTTTTTTTTCTGACTTGATAAGGATCCAGGTTACTCTGCTTCTTAATTTTTATACTAGCATTGTAATTAGGAGAATAAGGGAAGACTAATGAATATTGGGGCAGACAAATTTTCTCTATGTTGAAGTATTCTAAAGAACAAAGTTGAATAGGAACCATCATATGTGAAAAAGCTTTAGTTTTTTTAATGAGAAAAAAAGGCTTTAGTTATAAGCAGAATAATAAGTTATTTCCAGGAATGTTTGTTTAATGGCTGTGAAGTTAGAAAGTCAAGAGATTAGAAGCCTTAGAGTTTAAGTTGAATGACTATATATCAGATGTAATGTCATTTAGAGATGTGAGAGTCAAGAAATTGAATTTGTGTGATAAAAAATTATAAATTTGTGATATTTCATTCTTCCTTATTTTCTTGAATGATTATGAATCCTTACTCTTTAAAAGTTTCTTTGGAATTGTAGACAGTTAACAAGTTATTGATTTGTTTCAGTTGGTTCTTTTACCATTATTTTAATTCTACTGTCATAAAGTGAAAAGGATTAGAAACTCCTGTTTAATCGCGTTTCTCCTACATGTTATAACTTATAATGTGATAGATTACTCTTAATTTTTTGATATTATTAGGAAAGAGGAAGTTGACCGACTTTGAAACTTTGATATCTAATTTTTTTATATAAGATGTGATCACAAAATTGAAATGTCGATATAATAGCTTTGCTTTGGGTTTTAAATAATGCGGAGAGGCTACAGATTCAGGTCTTCCATTAGAACCTTTTCTTTTGGTACTTCCGTCTTAGGAAATTTGAATAATAAAGTGATGTTTGAGGGATTCATCTTGCTGCAAAATAGGATATCTGTTTACGCATCTTCTTTTTCTTTATCATGGTCCTTGACCGCTAAATGTTTGATAAACTTCATGAAATATTCAGGAAACCCAGATAATGGAAATTTAGCACGAGGGTTTTTGATATATGTGGGTGATAAAATTTGACTCTTTGGTTTGTTTTGAAGTGTTAAAGATTGTTAATTTGCGGATTCTGGTGCTTATTTGGAGGAATTAACTTTTCGTTCATGTTTAGTGAACCTTTTAAATTTACATGCTTCTACATATCAGGTTAGTGATGAAGAAGTTGAAACTATTCTTCCTGCTGCTGCTTATGCTCTGGCCAAGATACACATGCACCTAGTACATAGCGGGTAAAATAGAGTTTGTGACAGCCTTAAAATATTTTAAAGCTCTTATGTTATTTAGTTTTGTTGATACAGTTTCATTTCATGCTTGTGTCCTATCAGGTTTTGCTACACAGCAAGGGGAGGATTTTGTTACTCAGACGATGATATATTTGATTTCCGCACAGGTAATGAACTTCAATATTGCATTCCTTGTTGTGTTAACTTGTTACTGTATATTAGTGACAGTCCCTTTTTTCACAATTTCTTTTTCCTTTTAAGTTCAAGGCTTAAGGAGGTCTATAACAATATCGTGGCAATGTGAAATTCTTGAACACTGAACACATAAATCATGCAATTGAATGCTTGAACTTGATTGATAAAGCTAAATTACAAATGGGAAGTTGGATAACAGTTTGAGACAATTAAATTGATTTTGTACAAAACCCATAATTGGTGTGAGTGAACTGATAAAAATATAATTTTTTAATATAATTTTTATTAATAATTTATAATGTAATTATATTGAAATATTAGTATTTTACATCAAGTAATAATTCTTCAAGTATTTGTATAAAAATATATATCAAGGTTTGGAGAAGATTCTCTTAAAGTACGGATAATCCCCCATTGCCATCGCTGACCTCAAGTCTACCAAAATTAGTTAAATTAGTTTACATAGTTTAAAGTAATTAGGTATTCTAAAATGGATGGAGTACCAATACACGATTCACATGTATTCCATCCGGATGGTTTATTGATTATTTCTTATTTCTAACATAAAGTCTATTATATTCTTTTAATTATCAGTTTAACCTAAACAATTTAGAAGCATGAGTTGTTACTTTAAAAATAAGAATATGAGTTAGAATCACCCTGATTATGTTTATTTTTTAATTAATAAGTTATGAAGTATAGATTATCAAATTATAATTACAATAATAGATTTTTAGAAGTTTATTTTTAGTCAATACTCTAGATGATAAGTACTAGTTTTTGTTTTAATTAATAAGTTATAAACTAGACCATAGTTACCAGATTCGCTCTCCCCCCCTAAGTACCGCGTATCAGTTTGTACGTACCAGTTCGCGGTTCTCCGGCGACCTGATTCGCCTTGGGACGCGTATTGATTCGCCGGAGAAATGGTCCGATTCGCCAGTCATTATTGAAGTTCAAGTTGCAGGTTTTAGGATTTTTTAATTGAAGAAGAAGAAGAAAATAGAAGATGAAGAAGTGGTTCACGTAATAAATTAGTTATTTGGACTTTTACTTTATCAAATGGTAAGTTTTTGGGCCCATTATCTCTAATAAAATGGGCTTTTTAATAAGAATCTAAATAAGAGAAAAGGATAGGTCTTTTTTCTAAGTTAAAATTTCTTATTTAGTAAGCAACTTAACCTGACTTTATATATTTTCAAGGACAATTAATATATGTAATAACTAAAAAACGTTATTTAAAAGTTAATATGATATTTTAAAGCTATATATGAGTAAATTAGAAATATATTATTGACCATCGAACCCATAATATTATTTCGGAGTACCGCGTCCCGAAAGAGCGAACCGAAGAGTCCTACTCCCGGAGTATCGGATTCCCCGACTACAAGCGAATTGAGTACCCGTTCCCGTACCGCGAATCGCGCGTACTGCGAATCTGGTAACTATGAACTAGACTATCAAGCAAAAATGTTCAAATATGCCCTCCATGTTTGACTCGTTGATCAAGTTGGTTCTCCATGTTTGCAAAGGTGATGAAAGGCACTTAATATTTTGGAAACAGCTCAAATAAGCCTCTATTTCTAACATCATGAGAAAAATCATCTTTTCTTGCTTTTATGGAATTTGACATGGCACCTTCAACCCGAGGTGATTAAAATATTCCCTTTATATTTGGCTCTTCATGTGAAAAGGTTTAGATATATGCCCTTTATGTATCAAAATGTTTAAATAATGCCATTTATGTATCAAAATATTCAAATACGCCCTTCATGTATGAAAATGTTGAAATACATCTTCCATGTATGAAATTTTTTCAAATATGACCATGACACTATGAAAAGGGCTAATTTCATATAAAATCACCACTTTTATACATTTTTTTATTTTAATCACGTTCTTTAATGTCAAAAAAAATCACCACCTTTCATTTTTTTTTCAAATCAATCATTGATGAGTAAATCCGGTGTCTTTTTCCTTTCAAATAAATGTCCTGATCTAACTAATGCCATATTAACACAAAAAATACATTCCTCTTACTCTTTTCTTGTTGATTCCGGTTGTCGAGTTAACAAAGATACACCGAATTTTCACATTCGTGATAGATTTGCAAAAAAATGAAAGGTGATGATTTTATTTGACACTTTTTAAAGGACATGATTAAAATGAAAAAACGTGTAAATGTGGTGATTTTATATGGAGTTAACCTCTACGAAAATGCTCCACAAAGGACTATAAATACCTATATACACATGCTGAGAAGGGTAATGCATTTCTAAGATCTAACCTCTTTAGTGGTATTTGATAAAAATTAAAATTAAGTGAAAAAAAATAAGTATCGAATTTAATAATCTTTTTGATAAGTTTAACTATTGAAATATATTGATTTTTTTTTATGAAACATGTTTTAGTGATGATATTTCTAGTATTTGTGGGTATAATTAAAAAACACCCTTATGAATGACTTATTTGAACTCTTTTCCATTTAAAAAATTCAAAATGAATGATTTATTTGAACCCCTTTTCCATTGAAAAAAGAGGTCAATTTAGTATTTGTGTGTACAATTGAAAGTGAAAGGTGTAAATTTGGGTACAATTGCCGATTTTACGTCGGGGTGAAAATAAAAAGGAGCTAAAAAGGTCGAGGTTTTTTGGGACATTAGGCCTTTAAATTTTTATATCTATAGGGTAAAGTAGTCAATAATTTTAATAAAGGATATAAAGGTCAAATGAAAGAGTTTATGAATAGTTATTGATACTTTATTATTAAAGTTAATTTTTAAAGTTAATTTAATTAGAAGATTAAAAAATTTGATATTTTAAGTGATTTGAAGTCGATATTTTTGGCTTAATATTTTAAGTGATTTTTGATTTAATTGAATAAATTAAGTTGAGATTAATTAAGCAACAAGTTGGGTTATCAAACACCACTTTACTTACACTCATTTATCTTACCAAAGAATCCTATGTACTTCAGCATAAGAGCAGTTTGTCAAGCAAACTGGGAGGCCCTTTGAGTTCCGTTACTTGTGCTGGAGATCGTCTATTGAAGTTTTGGAGATTTAATCCTTTATCAATGGGCATTAATGTCACTTGCAATTAGCAATGTAATCAAGTATAGTTGAAACTAAACACAAATGGCTAAGGAAAACTGGAAGACTTTTCATGCTCTTCCAGAATAACTTGATGCATTTTTTTGGTACCTTTTGCCTTGTAAATATACTTATAAAATCAAAAAAAATATAACAATAAATTATTAAAGCTCGATTAGGCTCGTGAGCTTATTGAGCCAAGTATTTTGATGCTCAATGATTTGATTATTAATTGGAGTAGTTCGAACTTAAATCAAACTCCTCTATTAATCGGGTTGGTTTCGAAATTTGTCTACCCAAAATAGCTCGAATAGCTCGCAAGCTGACTTGACTTGGTTAAACTCCTAAATAAGCCCCTTTGGTTCAAGTTGCCAAATAAAAAACATTCCATTTTTGCATGAATATTTGAACTTATTTATGCACGAAGGTCATATTTAAACCTTTTCGTAGATAAGGGCCATATAACATATTTGAACCTTTTCATACATGAAAGACATTTGAATCTTAGTTTCCCTATAACATATTTGAAAGACAATGAAAACAAAAATACAAAATGTGTTACGTCGTGTTTAGAATGTCAGTTTTCCATATTTAATTATGATTATTGTTTAATCTCTTTAGTTTGTCAAATTGTTATTTCACCACGTTTCCTAGGACTAAGTTTATGAACTCAATTTAGTTGCAAAACTGTGATGAATATAGACTAATGCACTAAATTTATGTTTGTTCAACTTTTATGTGGTTTCAAAATCATTGGCGCTGCACCTCCAATTTTTTGAAATTGTTAACATGGTGAGTTTCTTTATACAAGATCAATGCTCCTCTTTTGCGTCTCAAAGAGCTTGGACATACCTTATGCCTTACGCCTAGGATCCAAAACAGAGGCGGACTGTGGTTAGGACTAGGAGGGGCCACAGCCTCCTCAAATAACCAAAAAACAAAATACCTATATATAATTATATTATGGGTTTTAATTTTAACTTAAAATTCCAAACTTTTGAGTTTTATCACTCGAGATCGACTCAATTTTTTTTAAATTGACTCAAAAAATATGAATTCGAGCTTGAGCTACTTGAGTTTTATCTCAAGCTGAACTCAAGTATCAATTAAAAAACCTCGAGGCTCGCAAATCTAAACGAGTCTATACGAGCCTTATACATATAAAATAAACAATCAATTTTTTCTATTGACTTTTTATATCTTTAAATTTAAATGTATATCGTCTTAATCGATTTAATTTTATCGCCTAATTCGGACTTGGTTCGACTCTTTTACATTAAATATGAATTTTAAAAAAAATTATATATAATAATTTGGACATAGTTGGCCACTCCAAATTTTTTTATCTAGCCAGTGATCCAAAACCCTTTGATGCCTATTGTTCCATGACCTCATGCCTTAATATGTCTAGATGTAATGTAAAGCTTACTGGGATATCATGGATTATTTTCTAGTTTGAAGTCTTTTTTACATGTTTGTTTTAATAAATCAGCTGCTGGTTGGTTTATAGTTCTGCGGATGTTTATGGAATTATCATCTTTTGTTTAACAAGTTACTTGAAAATCTTTTGGAATATGTTTGTTTAAAACATTAGAGCGATTGGTGTGGGTGTATAATTTACTTCTAATTTTTTTATAGTCGAAATCCAAAGAGTACAAATATTAATATTGGGATTCCAAGGTAAATGTCAGTTTGGGTATAGAAAACACATTAGGGTAATGTTTTCTACTTTTTTTAGGCATAAATAAAAGAGTGTTTATCCCATGCAATGATTGTGCCTTGTCATATTTACAACGAGCCAATGAGCATTTGCGAAAGGGAATCTTTTAATTTATTACCATAATTTTTTTATCATTAAAAATTCCACATGGCTAACGCGCTATTGGTTTGTTGCACGAATGACATGGCGCAACGGTTGCGTTGTATAATTTTCCATTTTTCCTAAATAAAAATAGTAGCAATTTTCTTGTTTTGGATTGTGTTTGAACTAAAGCTTAGTGTGGAATATAGCTGTTATTTTATTTTATTCTGTTTTCTTTTGCTAAAAGCTTGTAGTATGTCATATCCCAGCTGATGTCTTCATATTTTTCTGATAAATTTTTCTTTCTTGTTTCCCTATTTTCTTTTATGTAAACTGCAGCTTCTCAAATCACTTAGGTGACTAGGATTGCTTTGAAGGAAAAATAACTTAATTTTGAATTTTCTGATTTGAGGTCCTTTCGTATGAGATATTCTGCTAACACACATTGGTCATAATAATGTTGCAGATGATGGTCAAGATGTAGAAGGCTTGCCAACTGAAGGTGTAGAAATCACATGCTTCCATATGGTAATTGTAAACTCTTGAGAATGTGTAGTCTTAGTTTCTTTGTGTTAGTTGATGATCCTATGTTAAGCATTGCTTTGTATGTGTACAAATATGATCTGATGGTTCTTCATTCTGCTTGTTGATAACATCTAATAATTCTAACAGTTTACAAGTAAGCATTTATGGCAACAATAATTGATATATGTATGACAAGAATGAAAAGTTAAAATATAAATTAAAATGATTATTTTTAGAGGATTGATAAAAATTGCAGATCTAGAGTGCTTCATTCTTTGTCTTTTTGACCTTGATCAAAATATGGAGTTTTGCAACTATCACCCGCTTCAGAGTAATAAGACATTAGAATTATAAAAAAAAAAAAAAAATCTCTAACAGTGTTGTGGCTAGTTATGCTGCAGCTGCTTTAATTTGAACCACTTAATGGACTTATCATGTGAATGCTCTTTGTTCTTCTCTCTCCTTGTTATACTGTTGGCGAAAAATACCTTGTGTTAATGTATATTAAAAGTAAATCTTGAGTAGTGACATTTGTAGATCAAAAGCTTTTTGCTATTGATATGAAGTGGCTACTCTTAGGCCTCAAGCGTGTAACCGTAATTTCTTTGTTGCATTCCCAAGTCTATTGCATCAGAAGAGATTACCCTTAACTTCTCTTTTTAATTGAACTGATTACTTTCTCTACTTGTTTTTCTTTTCCATGCAGGATGGGGCTCATTACATGATTTACACACCTTCTGACCCATATCTGTTTGTGGCGGTCAAGGTAATCAGTCAATCATAGATCAAGATACTGCATTTTCAATTAGTTTATTGATTGTTATGCACTGGGACGTTCATTCTTTTTTTTAAGAATTAAAAAAGTTTCAGTCAGTGGGTTATCTATACAGTACATTCAGGTCAAATAGCTGCAGCAGATGCTTTTTTAATTATCTTAATGCTTTGAATATTTGGCCAACTCTGATTATATTTAACTCAACTGGAAGTAGCTATATGGAATCTCCTCCTTTCTAAACAAGTTTAGGCGACATCTTTGGGAAGACGTAGGTCTACTAGACCATCTTTAACCTCTCTTGCAAATTGCATGTTAGTTTATAATATGAATACAATTGCCACCTAAAATGAGTCAATGAACTTGATCTAAGAAACCCTAGGGGTGGTCATTACAAAAGTTTCGAACCTAACAGATTTGAGAACCTTATTATGCTACCCCTCAAACTCTGTTCATCTTGAAGCTTGATTTGTTGCCATTTTCTAATGAGGTGGACATATTTGAAGCATCAATTGTCCGAAGAGGAGGAAGTGTATTGACAAACTTTGATTTTTTCTGCAGGATCAAAATGGGCAACTGCAAATTGCTGATGATGTAAGCAACATAAGATCTCATACTTCAATTTGTTTGTTCCATTTCCTTTAGTTTCTTAGGTGCTGAATTTCGAATGAGTTCTCCAGTTCAGGTTTGATGGAATATGACATTCTAACAAGTAGTACTTAAAATAAAGCCAAATTCTTGTGAGATAACACTTCAGTCTGATTCTCATGTGGAAACAGGATCTTTTGGAGGACGCTGCTGTCATAAGCGCCATCGACGAGGAGACTGAATTTAATGCCCTCGTGGTGTGTAACTTGTCTGGAAAAATGCATATTCTTTCTTGCGGAATGCCTCTTACTCATCTCTCTCCATTTTTTGCAGGAGGAAGAAGCCGCTCTTCTAGAATCGTTGATGGGTGAAAGATAACAAGCTTGAGTTGGATCTTCCGAATCTTTTTCTCGGAATTGGCTTATACAACAGCTGGTTCTCTTTTTTTTTTCTGTTTTTTTTTTACCTGTATATAATTAACTTGCTAGTTAAATCATTAGGAACTGGGTTTTGTATTAATCTTCACCAACTCTTGTTTAATATACTTTCATTTCCTTATTCATGTTCTTCTCAAGTACCCAAATTGACCACTCAAAATGGGCAATCTGTTTTGGCCTACGGTGGTGCCATTGGGTTGTGGAATCTGTTCTAAACCAACTGAATTAATGGCTTTTAAAAAAAAATTGAGCATAGTGAAAATTACAAGGATTTTAAATATTTATAAATTAAGTCAACACCAAAATTGGACGGAATTTTTCACTTTCAGAATTAAAACAAATTAAAAAGCTGATTGTTTTTGGGATAATTTCTAAAAACTTATGAGGAAAGCTAAATTTATTAGGGGATGTTAAAAATATATACATAATATAGAAAGAGACTATAAATATAATGATCTTAAACCTATTATAAAAAAGGATGGCGATATTTTCAGAGCAAGTTTTGTTAAAGTCAGAGCAACTTTTAAAATTGGAACATTGCTATCTTTTTATAATTAGTCAATTATTTTCTTCTTTTGGTTTAATGTTTTTCTTTTTAAATTAAAGTTTTTTTTGGAAAGAAATCAATAACAATAATTTTTTTACAGGACATCAAATTGTCAAGTTCAAGAGCATCCAAAGAACATGTACAGTAAAAAAACAATGAGCCGCAAGAAAAACCATAATCAAATCCATAAAAAATAGCTTCCTTAAACTTCTGTGATGGAGAATAACCATACATAAGTTATGATTTTTAATTGATTACATTTTTATGAATCTAGATTAGGTTTATTTTCGTCAATAAAACTTTTATTTGAATCTGATTTGAAGTGCCTTTTCGAAAGGCATAACTATTATCCATCTCATATTGAATCTCTCCTCATCCAAATTGTAATTATTAATTTATAAATTTTATACTAACGGGATAAATTCTATTCGAACAATTTGAAATTATCATGTTAATTTCTAATTGTTGTAGTAACGCTCTTGAATCCGGAGAGATTCTTAGGTAGACTTAGTCTACTACGTCATCCGTGAACTAGCCTATTATACTATGACACGTCATTAAAATAATAGCACTATCGTAATTTTATTTATTACTTATTTACACTTTTGAATAATAATATTATAATAGTGCCATTATTTTAATGACGTGTCATAGTATAATAGGCTAGTCACTCCCATATTAATTGCATCTTGATATTTTTTTGTAAATATTTATGAAATGAAGGGATATGTGCAATCAAGATTTATTGTTATTGATTTCTTCCCTGAAAAAACAAAAAAATTTAGGAATGAAAATATTAAATCAAAAAAGGAAATAATTGACTAATTATAAAAAATTAGCAATGTCTAAATTTAAAAATCTACTCTAAAAATATCATCACCCATTAAAATATTAATAATTGACTGTTAAATAATGATTAGGGACAATTGAGATTTATCAATTTCACCTGCCATATGTCCCCCACTTGCAATCATATCAATTCAATTAACAAAACCATTTATTTCCCTTTACTAATCCATCTAAAAAAACATTCCTTTTCTATTAATTAACCTTTTTTAATATTTAATTAATCAAACCCATAATTTCGGTTGTATACCTGGGTTCACAAGCTATTCAATTAGGTTTAAATTGAGGTATTATGAAGCTGTTTAATTAGGTTTAAATTAAGGTATTATGAAATGGACCCAAAAGTCTATAAGGTGGTTGTTTTGGCCAACCAAATCATGATAATGTTTTTATTAGAGAAATCATCATGATAATGACTTCAGTTTTAAAAAATACAAAACATGATCATAACTTGTTTGGTTTTTTAATTTTTAAATAGAACTTGTTTTAGTTTATATACTAATATATCCAATTCGATAGACTTAATTTAATTAAAATATATTAAGGTATCCATGTTAATAGTAGGTGTTGTATGGTTTGCACTTTGCACAGCTCAGCTTTGAATCTTTATCTTTATTTGGTTAAACTTTATTTTACATATTTTTTAAATATTTGTATTAAATAATTAAAAACATAGGTAAATTAATCTTATAATTTTTCAATAAAAAATTGAAAGCATAAATTTTATGTAAACATATATATTTTGCTCCATTGTAACGAGAAAGAATGCTTAAGAATCCTATTATGATATAAAATTATAATTTTTTTAATTTTTTTTAAATCTATTATTTCAGTGTATTTTTATTAATTATATTCTTCACTAAACTATTAATGGAAGACTCAAATTATAAATCGACACCAAATATTATTATCTTTCAATTAGAGCATGTAGGATTAGTAACTTTTAGTAAGAAAAAATACACCAAATTTTACTTTAGTGATAGATTTGAAATAAAATAAAATAAAAGGTCGTGCCTTTAAATACCAACTTTTAAAGGTCGTGATTAAAATGAAATTTCGTATAAAGGTCGTGATTGTTTATGAAATTAACCCTTTTCTTTTAACCTTAAATTTTATCATATTAAAAGATAATAATACTTACAGTCGATTTATAATTTGGGTCTTTTATTAATGATTTAATGAAGAAATTAGCCAACAAAAATACTCTGAAATGATATATTTGAAAAATGAAAAGTTTGAACTTTAATTTTTTTTATGAATAATGTGTGTCCATTAATAATAAAAACTCAGCTATTTATAGGGACACACCTTCTAAAATAGAAAAATATATACTAATGAAATACAGTTGTGAGCGAAGCGGGGTTCAGGGGCCGCTCGCCGAAGGCTTAGGGCTGACTTCTCGATCTGAAAATGGTTTGAAAAATGGAGTCGCAACCTAGTTTAACTAGGAAATGCCTTTTAACCGACTAGATAGTCTTGCTCGCCTCCGGTAAGACTATCGTGCATCAGACCAAAAACTAGGGTTCGTGGACCTCCCCGAGACTCTTCTGTTTGGCTTATTTGTTACCGACTTTATTTACTGGACATATTTGTATTATATCTCATCTCAACAGTATATGCAGTTTACAAAATATGAAAGCTGTAAATAAACAGTGATCAAAGCTGTAAATGTCACGACCCAAATTATGTAGCCGAAACCGGCGCTAGGAAATGGGAGTTGTAACTCCAAAACCCGTAGCAAGCCTAGAATTCGTAATAAATTTTTCGCAAATACAATATATAAAATGTTTTCAGAAAAATTCTTTACATAATATATTTATAGATATTAAAATATTATATTTCTTTTCCTGAAACGTTTGCAAAACGATTCGTAGAAACCAGGGTCTTACAAAGTGATATCCCATATCCAACACTGCCCTGTTTCTAGTCATAAATACAACCAATTCCATTCATGACAACTGGTGTAGAAATCAAACGGATAATATGCATATTTATAAATAAATATAATTTGTAGATCAAAGGTCTACTCATATTCTGACACCTATGGACTACTGCAGCTCTATATGAATTCGTACTTTATGCAAGCCAATCGACTTCTGGCACAAAAAGATTAGTCTGTCTGATCCGACTCCAGTCACCTGAAAGACATCAAAAGTGAGGGGTCTTTATTTGGAAAAATACTGAGTGAGTTTACAAATTACTATCGATATTATAAAAAAACATAACATCGCATGCTCAAATCGTAAATGAAATCAATATATGATGTAAGAAAATAATATAATATTCTCAAGCGATAGATCCAATTGAAACCCTGAACTTAAACTTCTAACCTTGTACTCATACCATTTTCATATCAAATCATTTAATATCCAATGGTCCGGCCCCGGGATAACTCAACCGCGTTAGCCGCGACCACCTCTTAATCTCAAGTTGTGGGCCCCGAGACAACTCAACCGAGTTCAACCCACTAGATACGGGGCTCAGGTTACCTCAACCGAGTTCACTCTCGTATCCATATTCATATTCCAACTTCCATATTTATCACATATCACATATCGTTTTCATATCATCGACAACTAGACACGCTAGACTGACTAAAGTACTGGTGATCACACAACCTATTGACACCCAATAGTTAGTTGGTTCCTTCGGATTGTACACCATATTTATATGTTCAAAATAATCAATAAAACAATACTCCCTCCATTTTTTTTAGTTGTCCATTTAGCTAAAATTGTACATATTAAGAAAGTGAGATTTTTGTCTTAAATTATGGGAGTAAATACTCAAATAACCCTACTATATAGTAAATGCTTTTATAAGTTGAGTCATAGAGTCGTTTATTAGGGGAGGAATAAATTTGGAAGATAATAGCTAATGTTATCTTGAATTCCTAAAAAAACAACTATTGATGGAAAAATACATTTGCCTAAAGTGACAACTAAAAAAATGGAGGGAGTATATCATACTTTCAAACAATATAAATGCGATGTATTTAATTCTAACAGTTATATTATATGAAAATAGCTTTTATAAATAATACGTGAAAGTAAAATGCAACACACAGTGACCGCCATTCTAAATCATAATATTATTCACCAATCACGTAAGTTCCCCGCGTTATTCGATCCTTTATCTATCCCAGCTCGTCGACCTAGTAGCTCGTCGACACATCAGTTATATATCCAGATTACCTGTACGTTTAATTCATAAATGTAAACTTAATGCTAAAACCCTAAGTTATAAACTTAGGTTAACACGATTTTATTCTAAATATGTCCTTTAACTTTGATCGTGTTCTAATACTTAGTCGAGATACTCGTTATATCTCTTGTTCATCGATTTTCAGTCATAGGTTCCTTATATCTCGAAACTCTTATCGAACACATCATGTTGATATCCAAATTTCTCGTTTCTGGGGTCCGTATTTCCTTTTCAATGTCCGACACTTTAAAAGTCGGAAACTAGGTCGTAACGGGGCGAAAATGCCCTAAACGGACATGTCGTTGGTTGTGCAAGCGCACAAGAGGCTGTGTGCGTTCGCACACATAGGTGTGTGTTCGCACACAGTGCTTTCGCATTGACCCGGAATTCACTTCCGGGCCGCTCCGATGTGCTCCATCACGCGTAAAACGCTCGCTCCAATAAAACCCAAGTCTTAGCTTTCCGAAAACATTAAAAACGACAATAGAAACGCGATTACGATTCATTTAATTCGTTTAAAAATGAAACAGCCCTTATTCACTAATTCTCGCTACTAAAACGTCGAGCTTACCTTGTTTTGAAGCTCAAAGATGGTAGAGGATTGAATTCCAAACAAATCGATATAAAGAACGCACGATTTGGACGAGAAACGGTGAAACGGCGGTGAATCGAAGTTAATCGTCAAAAATCTTCATCTGATACTTTTTTATGGATTCTGGATGCTTCTTTCTCTTCTTAAGTCATAATATATACTTTGGCTAAAAGGTCATTTTGTTCCCTCATCTCTTAAACTTAAACCATTTCTCTTTTAAACTTTCTATTTTAACCAAATGGTTAATTATCCACTTGAACTCTACATACGTATTATTTATACCCAAATAAATAATACTATTCCAAAATTATTATTTTCCGTCAATAATCTCATGATTGCTATTCTCGAGGTTTAATTGGTAAATTTACACTTTGGTCCTTGAACTTCTCAAAATTTGCAATTTAGTCCAAAATACTTCCGCGTCCAAATTTTAAACAGTTTCTTCTACCACAAATACTACAAAATATTTCGCGGACTTTGGCGAAATAATTATCAACTCGAAATTTATTTATTTCTTAATCCCGACAATTCTGTTTAATGGAAATTATTCCAAATTTCCTACACCATTATATTAAATCCACTTTTATCAAAAATTCCGACATGTGGCACGATATAAGTTATTTTAAATATTCGGGGTATTACAGTAAACACGTTTGACGCGCATATGACTCGATCTGGACTGGCATTTGGAGCAAGTAGCATGTACTCCTAAGCATACATCTAACCTTAGAGGTTTCTAGAAAATAGTCATAAGTCTGGCTGGTCTGGATTGATTACCTGCACAAAGCCTAAATCCGGATGTATAAATGTGATTGATTGATTTTATTAGGTGAGTCTTGAAAAACCTATATAACCATTACTACTTTTTCGTATTAGTCCTACGATGTCTAGGTGATGGGCTGGAATTGCATTAATGGGCCAATTTTAGGTGATTAGTCCTTTAACCGGTTATTATTGGATTTGGAATGCTTTTGGAAAGCAGTAAACATTGCTGGCATGCTTGGGGGCAGTTGGATATACATATAAGGTTAGAGATACTTTTAAACCTCGTCGACTTTGAGTGTCTGGCACTCGCGGGGGATTTTGACCATCGGTCTGGTCAGAATGGACTTTCGGTCAAATCACTATAGTTCTGCCCGAGACTTTCAACTGCCCCCTAGCATGCCGGAGTCGATCCCGAGTTCGGGTTAGCCTGGAATCGGTTCTGAAAGTTGCTGGTTTGCTGGGCCTTGGGCTCGTGGGCCCGGTTTATACACTATGTTACATGTTTGGTCTTTTGAGTCCGTTTTACATCGGGTTTGACCCATTACATTACAGAATATTAAACTACATTGAATTATCTACGTCTGGGTTCAAACTGAGCCTGATTTGGAGTACGGATGGGCCTGGAAACGCGTCTGGAAGTTTGGATCGAAGTATGGAAGATCCGGGGAACGAGTCTGGGAGGCTGAGAACGAAGAACACGGCGCCGGTTCACAGTGCCGGCGCCAACAGTTTAAGGCGGCGGCGGCGGCAGTTCATCGGCAGTAGTTCTGGGATTTTGTTTTGCTTCGTTCTCACTCGTTTTAGCCCCGTTTTTCATGTAAAGTAGGCAAAACAGCATAAAATATAACAAGGAATTCAAAAAACACATAATCAGAATGTTTAAAGCTCATCTAGACGAATTTAATTTTCTGGAAAGCAACTATTTTAGGGTTTCTTTAGGGCAAAACTAGCTACAATACGCCTAAAAACATGCATTCTAAGGTGTCTAATTGATGGTTTTCTGGTTTTGAACATTAAAAACAGCTAATTATAGTGATTAACATACTTTTTCATCGAATATTAGGGAAATTATTGAAGCATCGAATTGGTTATATATAACTATTTTAATGGCAAAATCAACAAAATAATCTAAACATGCAACCTAAGCGTAATTACATCAATTATGGCAATCATATATGCAATATTTATGGCAAAATTAAAAGAATAATGAGGGTCATCAGAAGTACCGTTCTGAGTCCTTGGCTCGTTTACTGGCAAAGTGGATGCGGAATCCAGCTTCGAACCTGTGCATGGCTCGCGTTCTTGGAGAATCAAAGCGTATTAGGTGTTTGCAGGACTAGATTTTGTGTGTGTGTGTGTGTGTGTATGGCCTAATTTCCTGGTCTATTTTTAGGGTTTGTGTGCCACCTTTAGCCAGACTGGCTTAAGGCTGTATTTATAGTGATTAATTAGGTCTAGGGTTAGCTTATGTGTATTTACAGGTTCGTCCTAGTTAGAGTTTGGTTGAGGGTTGAAGAAGTGTTAAGTGATAAGTCTAGATGTATTTAGGATTAGGTTTTAATTAATTAATTAGGGTTTTAATTCTAATTTTTGGATTTTGACTTGCTAGCTAAGTAAAAAGATGATAAAAATCTATTTTGGTGCCTAAAAGTGTTAGAAAAGGCTACTAAAGTTCTATGGGTTTGGTCATGGTCAATTCAAGTCTGTAAAACTTGCAAATTCGCCCATAAACTTCTAAGACATTGCAATTAGTCCAATTTCTAGACTTAGATTACAATCTCTTTGGATTTTTATGGGCTATTTACGCCTAATTGCGTTTTAATCCTCCAAGTTTGCAGCTGTGCACAGATTACGCTTGCTTAGATTCCAGCAAACAAATCGAAAGCTCGTCAGCCGGACAGATTTTTCTGAAATCATCATTGGACGCTTAAGTTACTTATCACTTTTTACCTGTCCGAAAAATAGGTGTCTACAGTTTGCCCCCTCTTTAATGAGAATTGAAGAAGTAGGTCAATTTTTGTTAAAGAAGAGACTTGCTGTTAGACGAGCGACAAGGATACTGCCCACCGTCGAAGGCCCTCGCTCGCCTCGTGGTATGGTAATGCCCTAGCCTGAGCATTACCTGCTGTGGTGCATGACTCCGGCCTCATGCACCTCTAGTTCTGGCCCTACTTCAGCTGCCGTTGAGCCCGAGCTGCCTGAGTGCGTTCCCCGTGGAATGGAGCTATAAACTCTCCGCCGTCCCGAGAGTGGTCTGATGGCTCGAACCCTGGTAATTGTCCTGCCCGAGACTTTCTAATAGACAATCAGGATCCCTTGGTCGTCCCAAAGGCCACCTATATTGCATAGGTGTCTGGATTTCGTTAATTATTCCACGCTTAACGGATGCTGGTGTCTTTCTACCAGGCTTCGGTGTCTTTCTACCGTATGGTGACGTTTTCCATCAGGTTTTGGCGTCTTTCTGCCACTTATGGTGTTTCTATACCATGTTTCGGTGTTACCGTATTTTGGCGTATTTATGCCATCTGGGGAGTCTGGCTCTTTTGGATCCCATCTTCTAGGCAACTCTCCGGGTGTATTCTGAAGGCTCTAGGACTTGTCTGAAGGCTCTGGGTTTTTGTCTGAAGACTCTGGGATTTGTCTGAAGGCTCTGGGTCTTTGTCCGAAGGCTCTAGGACTTGTCTGAAGGCTCTGCGTGTTTGTCTGAAGGCTTTGGGTCTTGCTCTGAAGGCTATGGGTCTTGCTCTGAAGGCTCTGGGTCTTGCTCTGAAGGCTCTGGGTCTTGCTTAGAAGGCTCTAGGTCTTTATCTGAAGGCTCTGGGACTTGTTCTGAAGACTCCGGGTCTTTGTCTAAAGGCTCTGGGACTTTGCTGATTCTCTGGATCTTTTTTTAAAGAATATGGGACTTGTCTGAAGGCTATGGGTCTTTGTCTAAAGGCTCTGGGACTTGTCTGAAGGCTATGGGTCTTTATCTGAAGGCTCTGGGTCTTGCTCTGAAGGCTCTGGGTCTTGCATTGAAGGCTCCGGGTCTTTATCTGAAGGCTCCGGGATTTATTCTGAAGGCTCTGGGACTTGTTCTGATTCTCCGATGTTCGTCTTCTAGAATGTATGTATCTCTGTCTGCCTATTTTCAGGATTGTCTGTCATTCTTGGCTATTCGTCTTCTGGAATGTCTGTATCTCTGTCTGCCCGTTTTCAGGATTGTTTGTCATTCTTGGCTGTCTATATGTATTTTTGTCCGTTTGTTTTCAGGATTGTCTATATTTTCTGGTTGTTCCATCTTCTAGGGTGTTTGTATTTTCTGGTTGTTCCGTATTCTCGCCTTGCATCCTTAGAGGTATCTTTCTGGCATATCCTCGAATGATGTAGTTTTTCGTCTTTTAGTGGCTTGTGCCTTTTTAAGGGAGCCATCCCCTCATTTCTCACTTTCCACTTCCTTTTCTTCTTTCTTTATTCTCTGAATTTGAGTATTTGAGATATGGCACCACTCTGGACCTTTAGGGAGCCGTGCACTGATCTTGACCGGCAGGCTGACCGGCAGGCTGTTTTACTAGAGGCGGATGAGGAGGTTTCGCTCCAATTGCACTCTGGAGAGGCACTTGTGTGCCAAGGCTCATCGCGAGGTTCGTTTTTCATCGTTTTTGGCTTGTAGATAGACTTTTTTTAGGGTTTAGGGTTTATTGTCTATCAATTTGAAATACGTCCGAAGTATTGTCGAAACTCAGTCGAAAGTGGGCCCAGTCCCAAAAAAATTCTTCCCGGAGAGGGAAAAAAGTGGCGGTGGCGCTAGGTTATAGTGGCGGTGGCGCTAGGTTATAGTGGCGACGCCGCTGCCACTATGTTCTGGCGGTGCCGCCAGGATAAGCTAGCGGCGCCGCCAGTGAAACTGACGCCGTGATGATGGCGCTAGTGCCTTTGTGGCCCGCGACTCCTGATGCGTTTTTTGACTATCCTAGTTCGATTTCTGATGATTCTGACGCTGTTTTTTTTATCTTTTTGTGCTTTCAAGAGCGAGATATGTTCCGTACGTTGGGGAACTTTATGGATGCGCGTATCTGGTATGATGTTTTGCCTGCTGCTGTTCGTTCTTGGGTAGACGCTATGGGTTTTAGCCGTCTTGATAGCGGTCTGTTCACTCCGACAAGGATCTGTGACAACGTTTCTCTGCGTACGCTGATGGAGCGGTGGATGGATACAACCCACACTTTTCATTTGCCAGTTGGAGAGCTGACAGTGACTCTTTTGGATTTCTCGCTGACAGTGACTCTTTTGGATTTCTCGCTGATTATTGGGATTCTATCCTCAGAGGGATGCGTACATCATCGAGATGTTGGGTTTCGTTCCAAAGATGAAGAGTCGTAGCATTCGACACCCCGAGTTGTATGACCGCTACAAGGAAAGCTTTCCCCGGACTAGCGACGAGGTTGATCTGATTGCCCGAGCTTTCATCTGTTATCTATTGGGATCTACTCTGTTCTGCAGTTCAGGTGCGACTCTGCCACTCTGCGTGTTGCCGGCCTTAGAGGACTTGGACCTGGTTAGTTTGTATGACTAGGGGTCTGCTACCTTGGCTATCTTTACACTAGCATAGACCGAGTAGTCCATGGGGGATCCCGTCTTTCTGGGATGTGGCTGTTGTACACGTGAGTTGTTTTGTTACTTTTGACTGAATTGTGCTTTTGATTTTGTTATCTTAGCTGGTTTTACTCTGTTTTCAGATCTGGGCCATCTAGATGGGCCTTCTAACCGGCTTTGGTGTTCTTTCGGCATTAGGACCCCTATGCGGAGATTGTGGGACTTTTCTCGTACTTTGATGTTGAGTCAGGGAGCTGAGTGCATATGCTGGCTAAATGAGCTGGCGTGAACAGATGTGAGTACCGAACTCTATTTTTGAACTACTCTAGGTATCTTTTGCAGTGTTGACCACCGTTCTACTGATTGCAGGTTGATGTTTCTTGGAACACTTCTCCTGGAGTTCGTTGGCCTCGGTGGGTACAGGGTGTCGTGGCGAGATTGGGCATGCGTTATCTGATGCATGGCCCGAGTTGTAGGTCATGATTTTTGGGGGAGCGTGTTCTCCATTGGTGGGGTGGCCCACGTGTCTGTATGGTCCTAGTTGGACCTCCTTCATCGATGCTGCGTGGAAGGGACGTGGTATCGCCTGCTCTTCGACTGGATTTGAGAGGTTATCCTGCTACTGGTCTGGTATTTGTTCCTCAGCTGAGCTATCTAGATGACTTCACGAGGCATCGTCTTCTGGGGAGGCTTCCGTTGAACGGAGTACCCGTCGTTCAGGTTCAGCAAGCGGCTGCAGGTCCACAGGTAGGTGTCATTCTTCTGGTTTTTTCTCTTTCTGGGTTTTTCTGTCTTCTTGAGTTCTTTTTTGGTATTCTCTCAGAGAGGTGCTAGACGTGGGTCTTGTTCTGTCCGTGCTAGGGTAGACGGTCCGGGGTCTCCTAGTCGGGTCCTGTCTGGTAGGCAAGCCGGTGCTGGTGAGATGTTCTCTGGTTCTTTGAGTCAGATGCCGAAGAGATCTGCGCGTTACGGTGGCGTGCGTGGGCCTGTGCCGGATTCTGTTCCTTTGTGCTACATGACGTATTCTTTTGCGCCTGGTAACTGTACCCATGTGAGTATTTCCCTTTTCTGTTTTTTTTGTTCTGCGGGCACATTTTCCCTATTAGACTGAGCGTCTTCTTCTGGTTTTCAAGTTCCGGTGTCTGACGTGATTCAGTTGGCCGATGCTGCTTACTACTGGCGTGATCGCTTGTGCACTGTTTCTGCACAAATGAGGGTAAAAACAAATATGCAATATTTCTATCCTATATGTATGCATGTATGCAATCCTATATCTCTGACTGCTCTCTGGTTTGTTCTGTAGTTGCGCATTGACGATCTGGAGGAGCAAGTGCGTCTGACAGGGCAGGATCTGGCTGATAATGACATCCCTCTTGGGTTCCCTGGCGGTAGAGGTGGACTTCATGCTGGTGATCGTGGACGTAGAGCCCATGGCAGGCGAGGATCTGACATCCGAGGAGGTCATGGAGACTTCACTTCGTCTTCTGTTTGCGAGCAGACTAGGCGCTATTCTGGTGACTCGCCTTTTGGGAGCCGTTACGGACACTCAGATACCTCAGAGCAGGATTTGGACTCTAATAGTTAGGCTTGTACTGTATGTTTGGTACGTTTCAAACGTTTTCTTTTATTGATGACTGTGTAGGTTGTCACAATATTTTGTACATTCAGCGTTCTGGACGCTTTATTTTCATAGCTCTATTTTATTTTCCATATTTATGTTAGCCTTTTGAACCCCTCTGTTTCTGCTTCTGGTTTATTGTTGATGGAGACCCGATGCCCCCGGTTTGCTGGTGGGGACCTGATGCCCCCGGTTCTTCTGCTGGTGGAGACCTAATGCCCCCGGTTCTTTGCTGGTAGAAACCTGATGCCCCGGTTCTCAGGCTGGGGAAGACCTGATGCCCCCGTTTCTCTAGCTGGTGGAGACCTGATGCCCCTGGTTCTCTGGATGGTGGAGATCTGATGCCCCCGGTTCTTCTGCTTATGGAGGCCTGATGCTCCCGGTTATCTGGTTAGCAAAGACCTGATGCCCCCGTTTCTCTGGCTGGTGGAGACCCGATGCCCCCGGTTCACTGACTGGTTCTCTGATTGGTGGAGACCTAATGCCCCCGGTTCATTGCTGATGGAGACCTGATGCCCCCGTTTCTCTGGCTGGTTCTCTAGTCGTTAGGGACTTGATGCCCCCAGTTCACTCTTCAGTAGGGACATGATGTCCCCGGCGCCTCTACTGTTTCTAAGGTTAACGCCCGTGGTTTCTGGGCGATGTGAGGCTGGCGCATGTGGTTTCTAGAAGATGGGACCTTAAGTCCCTAGTCTTCTAGGCAAATGTGGACTTCACATCCCCCGAATCTCTCAGTGAGGAATTTTTCTGTTCCTTCTGTTTGGTTTGGGTAGTATTCTGCTTCTTTATTGGAGGACTTTAATGCCCCCTGCTATCAAATTTCCGTCTCTGGGTAGCGAAGGCATGTTGCCTATATTGTAATTCATCTGGAGGTAGAGGCTTGTCGCCTAATGTGAGGGTTATGGTGGCCAATGTTGGTCGGACTTCGTCTTCGGTTCTGGCGTTTACTTTTGAAGGTCTCGGCCTCGAGGTTGTTATTCCTTGTGTTTCTAGAGCTGATTCCTAAAGGTATCGGTTTGGCGGCTGTTGTTTCCTATGTTTTTATAGCTCAATTTTGCAAAATTGGTCATAGTTTCTCTTTCTTGTGGAGTGGGCTTTGCTCCCTACGTCATGCTCTGTGTTGCCTCCTCATCAGAGTGTTCAGTTTTCCAGTCTAGGGAATTTATGGGGTAAGAGGTTGGAAACCCGTCTTATTTCTTGGAGGAAGGCCCGACGCCTTTTTTGCATACTTCTGGAGTAAGGAGGCGGAAGTCTGTCTCATTTCTGGAGGAAGGCCCGACGCCTTTCTGCATACTCTCGGAGTAAGGAGGCGGAAGCCCGTCTGGCTACTTCTGATAATAAGGCCACGTTGTCCGTTCCATAGTGGAAAGTTTGGCGCTTGTTGTGAGGACTTTGATACCCCTTGATTTTGAGATGAAGCCTGTGATTAGGGGTGAGCATTCGGTCGGTTCGGTCAAAACCGATCCGAAAATGGCCAAACCGACCAAACCGAATGTTGTAATATTTTTGACCGAACCGACCGAAAAAAGAACATTAACCGAATCTGTTTCGACCGAATATATTTTCGATCGGTTCGGTCGGTTCGGTTAAATGGGCTATTTATGGGCTTTTATGAGCTTTTTCAATTACATATGCTTTAAAGATCAATTAATTTTTTCCACAAACTCAAATAATTGAATTCTATGAAAATTAGAAAGAAATCAAGCATTTTCTCACAAATCCAAACAATATACCATAGCAAGAATTAAATTCAAAAAAGATATCACCCTACTTTTCATAATAAGCATTCAAAATTATAAGTATTCGGTCGGTTCACTTAAAGTGTAAATTTTAAATTTTTAACCGAACCGTTAACCGATAACTGAAAATTTATATTTTTTTAACCGAACCGACCGAATGAAAATTTATCACTGAACCAAACCGACCGAAATTCATCGGTTTGGTCGGTTTTTTCAAAACTTTGCTCACCCCTAACTGTGATTCCCTGTGTCATATGGGATAAGGGTTTTGATAACCCCTTGAGATTTTGGGATTCCATTTTAGGATAGCGATGGCATGTCTGCATGAAGCCTATAAAGAGGACTCTGACGTCTACTTGTCATCTGGATTTCCATCTCCGGATAGTAAAGGCATGTTGGATGTCTGTATCTTTCTGGTAATATAGAGACTTTAGAGTCTGCTATGGGGGCCTTGATGCCTCTTGCTATCCGGATGTTCTTCGTAGGGCGGTAGAGGCATAAAGCCTAAGTTAAGTATGAGGCCTAAAACTTGTGATGAAGTTTTCGATGCCCCCTGTTATTCGGATTTCCGTCTCAGGATAGTAGTGGCATAGTAAGTGTTTTAAAAACCGGACCGGACTGACCGGTCCGACCGGTTCAACCGCTACCCGGCAATATAAACGGTCCAAAACCTCCTTCTGAACCGAAAATACGGTTAAACCGGATCAAACCGCCAGAACCGTAAAGAACCGCGAAACCGCTCAAAATGTCAAAACCGGCCGGTTACATAACAAACCATATTTAAAAGAAAATTAATAAAAATTTACGAATTTTTAATCTTTACTGATTCTTCGCAAAAAACATAACAACCCATAAAGAACCACTAAATTTCAAACGATTTTAATTTTAATTTTTTTAATATTAAACAAATTTAATTTTCAAACATCTGATATTGAACCATAAAAATACCTAAAAGAAACATGGAAAAATATAAAGTAGAACACCAAAATAAAAGAAATTGAAAATGTTAGTAATATTTTCATTTATAAACTCAAAAGGAATTTGTATTTATTTACATCGGTCTTAAAATATGATGGCATATGAGTTTGAATAAATAAATTAATGGAGATAAAAAAAGAATTCAGTTGAGAGAAGAAGGAAAGGTAGAAAAGTTTGTGACGGCTGTTGAAAAAACAATAAGAGTAGAGTGATATTGAATTAGGTCTAAGGAGCATATATATAGATTATCAATGGTTAGGATCATTTATACTTTTTGATCACATGGCTAATATTAAACCCTAATTCTAAGAAGTTGATATGTGCCTATTTTTGGTAAGTGCTCCACTTTTAAAACACACACACTATCTCTTTCTTTAATTAGTTACCGTTCCTATTTTTTTTTAATTTCTATCTTAAACATATATTGTTATATCTTTGAAAAATTACAACGTTTATATAGAAACGGTTGGACCGGCGGTTGAACCGGTCAGACCGGTCGAACTGTGAATCGGTAGCCATACCGGTTCTGTCACCGGTCCGGTTTTTAAAACACTGGGCATAATGCTTGTTCTGGGTTGCAGAGGCTTGTAGCATGTGGTTCTTGAGGTGTATCCCGCTTGTGGAGGCTTATGGGCCTGCTCGGGACGTCCAAATTTGCAAAAATTGGCCCCATTTTTCATTTTCCTAAGCTTATATGTTGTAGACTCGGTATTGCCCCCTCATTGAAGCATTCAGTTTTTTGGTAGGGAACTGGTTGGTTCAACGAAGAGTCTTGCTCTCGCTTTGTTCATTCTGGACTTTGTAGTCTGACTTCGAACAGAATGATCTGAAGTTCTTATGACAATTTATGTGCGTTCATAGTGTTATTCGAGAAGAGATGTATAAAAAATTTTGAATTTCAGGTTTTGTTCATTGTCTCAAAAATCTATGCTTTTAGATTTATGGTCATTTTTCTGTCCTTTTTTAGAATATGTGCTGGTCAATAAGCAATGTGCATGTTTGATAGAATATATGTATTACCGGCTCATTCAATGTCCGGTACATTACTTGAGATATTTTCTGTTTCAAGCGGTCATACCCATGTCGTCAATTTAGTCCTTTCGAAATTCCATGATTGACTATTTTTCCTCTCTCTTGCGATAATCCCTAGTTGGATTTTTATATTTGTCTGACGCTCGGGTGCTTTACACCATTGGTCGAAAAAAAATTCTTTTTTTTTTGTTTTTGATTTTGATTTTGAATTTGATTTCGAGCGCCGCCTTTTTCTTTTGCCCTATTTTTTTGCCAAGAGTTTCTTGTTGATTCTCTTTTGGCAGGCTATTACTCCCTCACCTTTTAAGGGTAGAACCTATTGAAACAGAATTATCTCTAGACTTCGATTTTATCGTTTCCCTGTACTAGACATTGAATATGCTGGTTTATTTTACAACTCGATTCTATCACTCATGCACGCATTGTGATTGAAGAGAATATTCCTATTGATCGAGACATCACATAAATGCATATGACAGATTTCAATATTGACTCTGGAACTTGAATGCATTAAATAAAATTATTCAAAAATATTCAAATGCGGAAAATGAATAAAACTGGAACGATAAATTGTTTAGGAAAAACAGATCTCCGAGAGCCTGAGACTTAGGATGGTCCCTGTGCTCGTCTTGCTGGAGATGTGTCCGACCGGGCGCTAATTCCTCTTGCTTCCGATGCTTGAGGTCGACGTAGGACACTGAGTCTGTAGTTGAGCTTGCCCAAAAATTCTGCTGTTTTATTCGTCTGTTCGGAAGTGTTGGAACCCTGTGCTGCTCATTCGATTGATCTGGAAAGCTAAGACCTCCGTTCTCCCGCTTGGTTGTTCTAGATAGATGGGATCCATGTTTTCACCTCTGCTTGTCCTGGGTAGATTAAACCCTTGTCGTCTCGCTTGGCTATTCTAGGTTACTGAAACTCCCGTAGTTCCATTCGGTTGTTCTGGAAAGCTGAAATCTCTGTTGTTTTATCTAGTTGATAGATGTAATCCATGTTATCCCTATCGATTATCCTGGGAAAATAAAATCACGCCATTCTGTTTGCCTGTACTTAAACTTCCGTTGCTCTATTTGGTTGCTCTAGATAGTTGTCGCCTTGTTATTGAAAATTCCGATATTCCATTCGGTAGCTCCGGAAAGCAGAAACGTTCATCGTTTTTCTGGTGGAAACCTTTGCCGTTCCATTTGACTGTTCTGGGTTACTGATTTTGGAGTCGTGGAAGACCCGTTCTAATTTTGCAGGAGACCGGAAGCCTGTTATGACTCTGTAGGAGGCCGAAAGCTTGTTTTAACTGCACGAGGCCGAAAGCCTATTCTGACTCTGTAGGAGACCGGAAGCCTGTTTTGATTCAATAAGAGGCCGGAAGCCCGTTGTGATTCTTTAAGAGGCTGAAAGCCTTTGGTGACTATGTGGGAGGCCGAAAGCCTGTTCTGATTCTTTAAGAGGCCGGAAGCCTTTGGTGACTATGTGGGAGGCCGGAAGCCTGTTCTGATTCTTTAAGAGGCCGGAATCCCGTTCTGACTCTGTAGGAGACCGAAAGCCTGTTCTAGCTATGTAAGAGGCCGGAAGCCCGTTCTGATTCTTTAAGAGGCTGGAAGCCCGTTCTGACTCTTTGGGAGGTCGAAAGCCCGTTCTAATTCTTTTAGAGGCCGGAAGCCTGTTCTAACTCTGTGGGAGACCGGAAGCCCGTTCTAATTCTTTAAGAGGCCGGAAGCCCGTTCTGACTCTGTGGGAGACCGGAAGCCTGTTCTGATTCTTTAAGAGGCCTTAAGCCTGTTCTAACAATACAATAGGGTTGTGGACGGCCTGGTAAGTAGAACCATTTTCTGGTATGTTGGACTGATTGCTTGACATTCTGGATGTTGACTGGGTACTGGATAGAGCAGTCAGTAGCATGGCTGCAAGACAAGGGGTTAGTGCATGATGCATGTCGCTGCATCCACAAGGGGTTAGTTTTAACACATAGCACGTAGCAAGTTTTGCACATATAACAGTTAGATATCATAGAGACACGTTGTTCCTTCCAACCTTATTTATCCCACACACGTGTTCTGGGCGAGGTTTATTCCTAGGTATTTTGGTCTGGACCCTCGCATCGCAATGCAAGAGTCGGCGTTCCTGCAAAAAGCTCTCTTCTAGCAATTCTGAAGCAGATAGACAACATTTGTCAGTGTAATGACTCTAAATCCCTTTCTGGAAGGAGTTTGAGAACATGTAAGATGGACGTGGAAGTCCGTTTTGAAATGTGGAATTTGATTTAGCCTGGCGGCTGTATCTAGCGAAAGGAGTTTTCACTAGACTGGTTATTGGAGGTTTGATTAAGCGAAGGTGTATCACTTAATCAGATTTGTTTCTTTTAAGTCTAGCCTAACTGGAAATTTTGGAAATCTGGTTTTGATACTGGAAATTTGTTAGGCCGGACCTAAGACTGAGATCGAAATAGTAGTTTCTGAAACATTGGATTTAGAATCATTACATTGACAGTCATGCCTCAAGTACAATAATTATACTGGGTTGATCCTAGAGGGTAGTGTCTAAGCTGGAATGCATGTGGGCTGAGTCATTGGGTTTTGGTAGTAACCGGCTTAAGGCTCCCACAGACAGATATACCTTTGATAGGTCTCCTCAATCACGAGTACAAACGACCGAGGTACTGGGCTGTGAGTGATACTACTCCGCATAAGACATTATGGACAGTGGAGTGCAAAGCCAAAGCGTGAGAGCGGCTATGAGTATCGGGGCTGGATAAGGACTCATAGAGCATAGGTGAAAAGAGCAATTTCTAATGCAATGCAACATGTCGAATATGTCTGGAAAATAAAGCCGATGATCGATAAGGCGCAAACCGTGCAATTTAGGTCCATGGCAACTGTTTTTTGAAAACAATTTTGAAAACGTTTTTATGTTTATGTTTAAAAAAACGTTGTTTTTAATCCCCAGTGGAGTCGCCACTGTGAGCGGAGCGGGGTTCGGGGGCCGCTCGCCCAAGGCTTATGGCTGACTTCTCGATCTGAAAATGGTTTGAAAAATGGAGTCGCCACCTAGTTCAACTAGGAAATGCCTTTTAGCCGACTAGATAGCTTTGCTCGCCTCCGATAAGACTATCGTGCATCGGACCAAAGACTAGGGTTCGTGGACCTCCCCAAGACTCTTGTGCTTGGCTTATCTGTTACCGGATTTATTTACTGGACATATTCGTATTATATCTAATCTCAACAATATATGCAGTTCACAAGATATGAAAGCTTTAAATAAACAGTGATGAAAGCTATAAACACATTTGACGCGCATATGACTCGATATGGACTGGCATTTAGGGCAAGTAGCATGTACTCCTAAGCATACATCTAAACTTAGAGGTTTCTAGAAAATAGTCATAAGTCTGGCTGGTCTGGATTGATTACATGCACAAAGTCTAAAACTGGATGTATAAATGTGATTGATTGATTTTATTAGGTGAGTCTTGAAAAACCTATACAACCATTACTACGTTTTCGTATTAGTCCTACGATATCTAGGTGATGGGATGGAATTGTATTAATGGGCCAATTTTAGGTGATTAGTCCTTTAACCGGTTATTATTGAATTTGGAATGCTTTCGGAAAGCAGTAAACGTTGTTGGCATGCTCAGGGGAAGTTGGATATACATACAAGGTTAGAAATACTTTTAAACCTCGTCGACTTTGAGTGCTTGACACTCGCACGGGTTTTGATCATCGGTCTGGTCAGAATGGGCTTTCGGTCAAATCATGAGAGTTGTGCGTCTCGTCGATCCGGTTCTATAGGTTTAATTTAGAGTCGATTCCGAGTTTGGGTTAGGCCGAAATCAGCTCTAGAAGTTGCTGGTTTGCTGGGCCTCGGGCTCGTGGGCCCGGTTTATACACTATGTTGTATATTTGGACTTCTGAGTCCGTTTTGCATCGAGTTTGGCCCGTTACATTACAGAATATTAAATTGCATTGAATTATCTACGTCTGGGTTCAAACTGGGCCTGATTTGGAGTCCGGATGGGCTTGGAAACGCGTCTGGAAGTTTGGATCATAGTCTGGAAGATCTGGGGAACGAGTCTGGGAGGCTGAGAACGAAGAACACGGCGCCCGTTCATAGTGCTGGCAGTGGCATTTTAAGGTGGCGGCGCTGCCGGTTGCAGCGGCGGCGGCAGTTAATCGGTAGTAGTTTTGGGATTTTGTTTTGCTTCGTTCTCACTCGTTTTATCTCTGTTGTTCATGCTAATGTAGGCAAAACAACATAAAATCAAACAAGGAATCCAAAAAACACATAATCGGAGTGTTTAAAGCTCATCTAAACGAATTTAATTTTCTGGGCAACAACTATTTTATGGTTTCTTTTGGGCAAAACTAGCTAAAATACACCTAGAAACATGCATTCTAAGGTTCTAATTGATGGTTTTCTGGTTTTGAACATTAAAAACAGCTAATATAATGATTAACATGCCTTTTCATTGAATTTTAAGGCAATTATTGAAAGCATCAAATTGGTTATTTATAGCTATTTTAATGGCAAATTAACAAAATAATCTAAACATGCAACCTAAGAGTAATTACAACAATTATGGCAATCATATATGCAATATTTATGGCAAAAAAAGAATAATGAGGGTCCTCAGAAGTACCGTTCTGAGTCCTTTGCTCGTTTAATGGCGAAGTGGATGCGGAATCCAGCTTCGAATTTGAGTGTGATTGAATTTTAGTTTGATAATATTCATTTAGGGGTGTTTTTTTTTGAATTTTTGGTGACGTGTCAGCTGATGTGGCACCGCCATTTTTTTCTAGAATGATCGCGTCAAGGGCATTTTTGTCTACAAGGACCGTGAATGAGCACCGCCGAAGGGGTTTACTAAAAAAATTCAAAGTAGAGGGAGTTTATTGATATTAGGGCCTAAGTAGAAGATATATGGTTGATTATTATCCTGATTTCTTTAGTTGGTATTTACTACAGTCCCACGATTTCTACAAAAGAATTTTCAATTAGCTATGTAAAAGGAAAGTTTCCATCGTCTATTATTACTCTCAAATCCAAAAAGGTATGTGCTGATCATTTCTAATTCTTAAGATCACTTTTTTTCAACTTTTCATCTTACCATAATGGTTTGCGTCGATCCCCCTATTATGAAAGAAGTGCAAGACCAAATCAACTGCTACATCAAAAGTTCTTTATTCCAGATTAAAAATATTGATTCCAATTGATGTCGGTCATGCTTATATTAGTCTGATCTTTAAATAGCCGTCTCCAATTGATGGAGATCGGGAGGGCACTCATCCTCATCATCAGACCAAAAAATAGCCATATCAGGCTTGTATGTATTAAATAAATTATTATGCTTATTATTATATAAGGGCAGTAGAGTATTTTTCTTATTTAGTCTAGCATATATATAGCACTCTTTCGCTTTGTATTAGGGTTAAGGCTTTCTAATCTAATATTAGCCTCCATTCTTCTTCTTCTATTTTCTCTTAAATTAATGGTGTTTGATTCTTCAATTAATGTTATCATGGTATCAGAGCCAATTTCTCGCTCTTTCCATTGATTTGATCTCGTCCACAAGTTCGCGGATCCAACTAGCGATTTTAGTTTGATTGCGTGGCTATTGCTTTGGCGATTTTTTTCTAGTTGTTCGGTATTATTGGCGATTTTCTTTGCTCGTCTTATAGCCTTTTGGGTTTGTTCTCTCTTGATTTAGTCTATTATTTTCTATTGATAATTTTTGATATTGCTGAAACTAGAGATGATTCACTTCAAGCAGTTAGTGTTTAATTAGATGGTAAAAATTGTGCATATTGGAGTTATGTGATGAAAATTTTTCTGAAGGGTAAACAAAAATTGGTTTATGTTTCGGGTGCTTTTGTTAAGCTTGAGGACGGTACAACTGCTGATTATACGAATTTGTTAGATAAATGGGAAGCAAAATTCCAAGATCATTACTTGGATTAATAATTCTGTTAAGCACTCGATATGTACTCAGTTAGAAAAATATGAGATAGCTAAGGAGGTTTGGGATCATCTAGCTAGACTGTATTCACAGTCTAAGTTTGCAAAATAGTATCAGTTAGAGTCTGATATTCATGCTCTGCAGCAGAAAAGCATGAGTATTCATGAATTTTATGATGCTATGATGGATTTGTGGGATCAACCGGCTCTCACAGAATCTACTGAATTACGAGCCTTTGGGGATTATATTGCACAAAGAGAGGAGCAGAGATTGGTACACTTTTTAATGGCTCTTCGTGATGAGTTTGAGGGACTTCGAGGGTCCATTTTGCATCGTCATCCGCTACCACCTTTGATTCTGTTGTTAGTGAACTTTTGGTTGAAGAAATTCGTCTTAAGTCTTTTGTTGTAAAGGAAGTTTCTATAGTCTCTAACTCTATCAGTCTTTGCCATGCCTCCACGACCAAATTCCAATTTGTTGGGTTTTATAGGTTCATAACGCAGCGGAATTTCAAAAATTTATCTAAAAACCCAAACCAAGATCCATGTAATTCGAATTAACAGAATAATTACTTACTTGTATGTCGAATTCAACAGCAATGTAGGAAGGAAGGAGGTGGTTCACTTTGGTGATACCTGGCCTCGGATCAGAAACGCCTCCAAAAGAACGCGTCCTCTACGAGTATCCACACGAACAGACCTTAGCCAAAACTAGTGCTTGTGTGCTAGCACTATTGCTTCACAAGCAATTTCGAATTTTAGTGATTTAGTGAATAATGAATTTCGTGATTCTCAAACCAATTGCTTAATGTGTATTATAGTGATAAACAACACTAGGGTTTGAGACAAATTCGAATTTCAATCTCATTGCAATTCTACAAGTTTATGTTTATCAAAAACTCCTTTTTGATAATTATCCATATATATTAATTACTATATTTATTATCTTCCAAAAATAATAAATTAAGGAAAACACTTATCCTTAAATTTCGAATTAATATATATATATTTATTAATATATATATTACGAATTATATATATATATATATATATATATATATATATATATATATATATATATATATATATAATTAATCACTTAATCACATTGGGCTTGTACAACCCATAACTGTTTTGGGCCTGTTCTTAGTGTGCGACCCTGTAGGTTCATATAACGTTGGCAGTAGGCTCGAAATCCCTATTTCAGCCCACAAGTCATAAGTGGCCTCTAGCAAGACATTATGACTACCCAAGTTATATGAATATCGATAATCCGATTTAACCATTTACAATAATATTTTAATCCCTTTGTCTCTCGATATCCAAATTGAATATAAGGCATAGTCCTGTCATCCTTATAATATTCAACCATTAGTTTCTTGACTTTAAGTAGACTGAAAATGATAACTCCTTATCAATTAGCATGGCCATGCATTTCCTTCAGTCTATCTTCTTCAAGGGGCCCATAGATATCTTACTCAAATAAATGAGGGACAAATTCCTTCTCAGTCACTCACATTTCTCACATAGTTACTTTCATATCCAATGGCAATCTATTCCATTATCCTGTTAAAGATAATGTAAGACTGTATCAAAATATGAAATATCTATGTAGAAATCCATGATGATTTCAAGGTCAAAGGATTATACTAATAGAAATGTAATGAGAATTACTTATGACAGTGATCTATGTAGTATTCTCACAGTGGGTCATCCAGTGCCTTATTTCTCAAATAGCACCTATGATTTGACTTAATATCTCATATACATGATTAGTAAAACATAATCATCAGTCAACATCATACTAGTCTCAATGTTCTATTAAGACTAGGGATAGATGGTATATAATTCTTTTATTAAACCTAAGGGTTCTGCTATCAAGTCACATACTCGATGACCTTAGAAAGAATTAACCATTCAAGTATTTTAATCATTAAGATAAAATGATAAAAACTGCCAATCAATAAATAACAAAATGATAAAGTCAAAACATGGTCAAACATGATTGACCTAGTGCATATCACTAACACAATTCTCAATTCAGGCCGTATGGAATTGTTACTCGTGACGAATGTGGTTTTTGTAAGCAAAATGTCATTTAAAATCACAATGTCTAAAGTTAGGTAAAGGAAAATAGCAGTATGCTCAGCAATAGCTCCATCAGCAGACTCACCAGTGGAGCTACCGACCACCGGCTCCTTATAATGGACCTCCTATTCTTCCTCGCCCTCATAATGCATTGACAACCTCTTCTTTAGATTCATCAATGATTAAGCAGTTTCAGCAGTTTTCTGCATCTCAGCCACATGCCATGTTAGCTTCATCTCAAATAGGTTTGTCATCTAGTTCGTTATCTTCTTCCTCCTGGATTTTAGATTATGGTGTTTCGAATCATATGTCACCTAATTTGTCATCTTTTACTTCTCTAACTCCTAAAGTTTCAGTTTCGGTTAGGAGTGCTAGTGGTACACCTATGCCCTTGCAAGGTGTTGGTTCGGTTGTTACGCTTTCTTTATCTTTATCTATTTTCTATCATATTCCTAGTCTTACTTTAAATCTTGCTTCTGTTAGTCAGGTTTGTGATAGTGGTTGCTTAGTTTCCTTTTCTTCTCCTGCTTGTTATGTTCAGGATTCAAAGTTTCAGGAAATGATTGAGATCGGCCATAGGGAAGGAAGACTTTATATATTAGATCAGCTCACAACTTCTAAGATTGCAGATGTTGTTCCTGGTGTGGATGTATCATCTTTTCGTTTAAGTCCTTCTTCGTCTATGTTTTACTTGTGGCATTCTCTTCTTGGTCATGTCTCTAGGTCTCGTTTACAATTTTTAACTTCTACAGGAGTTTTAGGAAATTTGAAAACTCATGATATTTCTGATTGTAATGGTTGTAAACTAGCAATGTTCTCTGCTTTGCCTTTTCCTAAAAGTAATACTATTTATGTTGTTCCTTTTGATCTTATTCATTCTGATGTTTGGGGACCCTCTTCCGTTTCTACAAAAGGGGATTCTCGTGATTATATCTCTTTTATTAATGAATGTACTCGTTATTGTTGGATTTATCTTATGAAACGTCGATCAGAATTTTTAGGCATTTATAATGAATTTCGATCTGTTGTGAAAACTCAACATGCAGCTGTTATTAAATGCTTTAGATGTGATTCTTGGGGCGAGTATACTTCTCATGCTTTTAAGGAACTGCTTTCTTTAGATGGTATAATTTACCAAACTTCTTGCATCGATACTCCTGAACAGAATGGAGTTTCAGAAAGGAAACATAGGCATATTCTTGAGACTGCCCGATCACTTTTATTGTCTGCTAGTGTTCCTAGTGAATTTTGGGGGGAGACAGCTCTTACTTCTGTTTTTTGATTAATAAAATTCCTACTTCTCATAATTCTGGCTTATCGCCTTATGAAAGATTATATGGTAGTCTCCCAGATTATTCTTCTTTTCGTGTTTTTGGTTCTACATGTTTTGTTCTTCTTCCTCATGTTGAATGGAGAAAGTTAACTTCACGATCTACTATATGTGTCTTTCTTGGTTATGGTGTAGGACAAAACGGGTATCGTTGTTTTGATCCGGGTAGTCATAAGTTATATGTTTCTCGTCATGTTGTCTTTCTTGAACATATTCCTTATTTTACAGTTCCTTATCGTTCTCACAGTACGTCTATGCCTGATCTTGTTTGTATTGATCCTCTTACTACTGATGATGATGAGCTACCTCCTGTTGGAAATCCTGACACTTCTATTGGGCCCTCAACTACAGTCTCTGTCTAATAATCTTTTGAGACGGCAGATACTACTGAACATCGATATCCTGTACGAAATCGTAAGTCTACTAAACAACCTGATTTTGATTATTCTTGTCTTTTAAGTTCATTTTCTTCCTTTCTTGCTTCTATTTATGGTCTTTCTGAGCCTTCTGCTTTCAAAGAAGCATTTCTTGATCCTCTTTGGCAGCGTGATATGGCTGAGGAGCTAACTGCTCTTCATCAAACCCATACTTGGGATTTAGTGTTTCTTCCTGCAGGAAAACGTTCTATTGGCTCGTTGGGTCTATAAGATTAAAACAAAGAGTGATGGGTCTATTGAAAGATATAAAACTCGCTTGGCGTCTAAGGGTTATTCTCAGGAATATGGTATGGATTATTAGGAGACTTTTGCTCCTGTTGCTAAAATGACTACAGTTCGAACTCTTATTGTTGTTGCTTCTGTACACTGTTGGGATATAACCAAATGGATGTTAAGAATGCCTTTATGAATTATGACCTTCATGAAGAAGTTTATATGGTTCCTCCTCCTAGTCTTGATCATTGTCTTGGTGAAGTTTGCAAACTTAAGAAGGCTTTTTTATGGTCTTAAACAGGCTCCCCGCGCCTGTTTTGAAAAAATTTCTACTATTATTACTTCTCTTGGTTTTCGTCCGAGCAACCATGATTCTGCTTTGTTTGTCAAGTGTACTTTGGCTGGTCGAATCTTGCTTTCCCTTTATGTTGATGATATGATTATTACAAGTGATGATGTTGTTGGGATTAGCTTGTTAAAGTCTGAATTGACTCGAAGTTTTGCTATGAAAGACTTGGGTCCCCTTTGCTACTTCTTGGGTATTGAAGTTGCGTCTTCTCCAAAAGGGTATCTTCTTTCTCAATCTAAGTACATTTCTGATATTTTTGAGCGTGCTCGCCTCTCTGATAATAAGACTGTTGATACTCCGATTGAGCTCAATGCTCGGTACTCTATTTCTGATGGGTCTCCTCTGCCAGATCCGAGTCTTTATAGAACGGTTGTTGGACGTTTAGTTTATCTCACTATCATTCGTCCTTATATTGCATATGTTGTTCACATAGTTAGTCAGTTTGTTATTTCTCCTACTACAGTTCATTGAGATGTCGCTATTTGTATCTTGAGGTACCTCCGTGGCACTCAATTTCAGACTCTTTTGCTTTTATCTACTTCGTCTTTAAAGTTATGTGCTTACTCTAATGTTGATTGGGCTGGTGATCCTACTTACTGCAAATCCACTACCGGCTTTTGTATTTTTCTGGGTAATTCTCTTATCTCTTGGAAAAGTAAGAAGTAGGATGATATATCTTGATCTTCTACTAAGGCCGAATATCGTGTTATGGCTTCAACTACTTGTTAAATAGTTTGGTTGCGATGGTTGCTTGCTGATATGAGTGTTTCTATGCGGCGACCAAATCCTTTACATTTTGATAATAAGAGTGTTATTCGGATTGCTCATAACTCGGTCTTTCATGAAAGGACCAAGCATATTGAGATTGGCTGCCATATTACTCGCCATCATCTTCAGAATGGCACCTTGACATTACCTTTTATTTTTTCTTCTCTTCGGCTTGCAGATTTGTTTACCAAGTCATTATCCTCTTCGCATTTTTATTTTTTAACCGACAAACTCTCTATACTTATTGCTGTCGCATCATGAGTTTGAGGGGGGGGGATGTTAAATAGATTATTATGCTTATTATTATGTAAGGGTAGTATAGTATTTTTCTTATTTAGTTTAGCATATATATAGCACTCTTTTGCTTTGTATTAGGGTTAAGGCTTTCTAATCTAATATTAGCCTCCATTCTTCTTCTTCTTCTTCTTCTTCTTCTTCTTCTTCTTCTTCTATTTTCTCGTAAATCAATGATGTTTGATTCTTCGATTAATGTTATCAGCTTGCCCCTTGAACTTCCTCATCTCCTGATGAGGAACAATTTATACCATCAAACCTCTCACCACTTATATCACTAGAGTCTGAGTTGGACAATTTGATAATTCATCCATAGCAAAAGAAAAACAAAGTAAAAGGATGACAAAATAAAAGGGTAATATAGAACTTACTAGTTTAGAAAGTGGAAGAATAGACTAGAAGAACGGTAAGAGTTTTGTTGAAGAAGAAAAAAAATTCCTATGACATAAAATATTGAAAATAGAAAAGGGAAGAAAAGAAACCTATTTATACGAAGGTTGTAGATTCCTAACTGTTTGATGCCATATCACTCCATTGTGATATGTGAAGCATACGAAAGAAGCTAAACAAGAGGAACTGAAATGACACTCCATTATACTGTACTAGGTATGAGAGATTCTAAATCCAAATATCAATAACATTTCTCGAGCCTTTAACTCGGTTGTATTGGGGGGACATCTGTTACCGACCAACTTTTACTGGGTCATATTGACCTATTGGACGAACCTACTAATTGTTCGCCGAATATGTATTAGGCGAGCTCGATCCAACATCAAGGCTAGTTTCTCACCCCAGTCATATAACGTGTTATCGTGAGATCACTTCGAGATTCTTACTGGACCTGGTCAGACCATGATCAACGGTTATCCCCTCAATGATGGCTATAAATACCTTCATTCCAGTATTGAGAAGAGCTTAATTACTTTTATACACCTTAAACACTTACCATTATCTTTAATCTTTTGATCAGTATGCTGACTTTAGTATTAAAATGTCACAGGCTAATCCAACCTAATTCCTTTTGACATTGCTCCTTGTGAAGGCTAAGTTAGAGACCTGTCCATTTGTGGAGTTATAAAAAATAAAAGGAAAAAAAATAGAGAAAAGATGATAAGATAAGAAAAATTGTTATTAATGTAGTATTTGTTTTGGTAATGACAATGAGGTGTTCTAAGTGGATTCCAACTATGAAACGACGTCTTTAAGTCTTTGACGTTCAGACTAATCCCCACTTGAGTCATGTAGATCATTTATTGGAGGCAAAGCTATGACCCCAAGTTTTAAACGGCTGCATATATGAGTACGGTTCGAACTTGCGACCTCATTTAAGTCATGAAAACGCCTTAATAAATCATTTGCGCCTTGGGGTTAAGGTTGTATTTTTATAAAAACAAAGGATCAATTCACCCCCTCAACTTGGCACGAAATATCAAAAGAGTCATTTTGGACGGTTTTGGGTCAAACAAACCCGTAACTATGTCAAAGTGCATCAAATCAGCCCCTCTTTCATTTTTTTTTCCACTCTCAATCTGCGTTTGAAACACACTTTCTTGTTTTAAAGTCTAAAATAATTCCTATTACTTTAAAAAATTACAAATTAATACCTAAAATTTGGAAAAAAAATTAATTTTCTTTTAATTTTTGAGGAGGAGCAACTACTCCTCAACGAGAAGCACTCCTCTTCAAGAGCATACATGTTTCTCAACGAGGAGCAATCCTCCTCAAGATGGGTCTGCTCTCTGCTTCGGCGAAGAGCAGACCCAATGGGTTTGCTCTTCCACGATGGAAAAGCAGACCCATCTGGGTCTGTTCTTGAGGAGCAGTTCTTGTTGAGGAGCAGATCTGCTCTTCGCCGGAGGAGCTGAGAAGGAGCACTTTTCTACTCCTTAAAAATTAAAAAAAAAATCATTTGAAAAACAATTCTAGTAAATTAAAAAAAACCGACGGAGGGTTCGTGTGAATGCGGTGGTCGGCGGTGAATGAAGCGGTTTCCGATGAAAAATGAGGGGTGAATTGATTTGGTTTTACAAAGCCGGGGGGGTGGGGCTTACTTTTTTTTGGTGTTTTTGATACGAAAATACAAGTTATGGTTTGTTTGACCGAAAATCGTAAAAAATGACTTTTTTGATATTTTATACCAAGTTGAGCGGGTAAATTGATCCTTTGTTTATTTTTATAAATATTAAAAATGTTAAATATTTTGTAAAAAAGAAACATAAAAGTGAGAGAGTATTTTTTTTAATTTTTTTATAAATTTATGGCATAAAGGACATATAAATATGTAGTTGGCAAGGAATGGTTTAGGAGGGCCTTGTTTACTTTTGGGGAAGAAAGAACCCAGTGTGGGACCCGCGCATGGAGAGAGACTGCAGTTTTCGGTCTTTCACTTTTAACAGAAATTACAATGATGCTGATGCTTCTTTAATTAAAAAGGAAAAAGAATCAAATAAGCCCCTAACATTTAGCCTATAAATTAAATAAGCTCTTAATGTTAAAAAAAATCAAATAAGCCCTTAATATTTTTAACTTATACCATATAAACTCTTTTTAGGGGTCACCGAAAACCCTAATGTTTATTAAATTGTATCAACAAAGACCCATAAAAAGAGTTTAGGTAATACAATTTAAAAACATTAGAGTTCTCGTTTCACCTTTCTGAACGCTAAAAACCTAGTCGCTAAACATTAGGGGCTTATTTGACCCTCACTAAAATAACACAGAAGCAGACATTCAAGTATTTGTTGTTGCAGAGGAGACCTGCAACAAAGAAAAAGAAAAAGAAAAAGAAAAAGCAAACCAAAACCCATTCCTTAGATTCTTCTTCTTCTCACATTCTCTCACTCTGCCTTGGACTTGGAGCAGATTTCTGTAATATGTAAGTTTTTCTTCCTATTTTTCTTGGGTTTTTTTTATTTTGACTCAAAACTATTATTCAAATGTTGCTCACAATGTGTAATTTCTTACTAAACAACAACATTTTTGGGTTCAATCAACAGACATCTTATGCTTGAGTTTGTGGTTTTGTTAGCAGCAAATTTAAGGTGGATCAATGACAAAGATAAGTCCTCAAGTTATTCTACCTGTCTCAGCTGATGTCAGCTTTGCTTGCAATCAGTTCCCAAAATATAAGTTGGGACCTGATAATCAGATTGTGGAACAGCCAATTGAGGAAACTAAAGGTCCTTCCTTAAAACAAGTTGTTGAACAAGAAACTCTGCAATTGTCTGATCAGCAAAAACGCCTCTCCGTTCGCGATCTTGCTACTAAATTTGACAACAACTTGGCTACTGCTGCCAAGATGACCCAGCAGGTTCTGTTACTTTTCGGTCCTGCATTCTCTTATGCTTACACTAACATGTCAGGTCTATGTTCCGTCTTTTAAAGGGCATGTTTTTCTAGATTTTTAGTTTATGTTATGTTATTTCTCTGGACTTGAGTGAATGATCCATTCATGATGGTAAGAAGACTTAATAGATAGTGTTTGTTGTTTCCGTGGTACAGACGAAACTTAGAGAGGTGGCTTCTTTGGAAGGACATGTTCTTTTGAAGAAGCTTAGAGATGCTTTGGAATCTTTAAGAGGACGTATGGCAGGCCGAAACAAGGAGGATGTAGAGAAAGCTATCTCCATGGTTAGGCTTTCATTTTTTCCTCTCTATTTCTGTTGTTTGTTTATTTTTGTCAATCAGTATGTTTAAAACCTTAACAGACCTTGCCTATGATAGGTAGTTCATAGTCGAAACATTAATGGTTATATTCGTTCTCATTGACACTGTATTGCCATGTTGCAAAGAATGTCAAATTCTGTAACTTCGAGGACAAAGCTTATTTTGTTTACTTTGTTGTTTCCTGTGAGATTTGCTAACCATAAACTAAAATGATGTGTTTTAAATTGATTGCGGTGCTTTCTAATTTCTGCTGCATGCCTCTCTTCTTATGTCACAAATGGACCCAGCTCCGACGCAATTTTAATGCTTTTATCTTTTATCCATGTCTTCTCTACTTTTGGATTCCTTAATTCAAGTTTGAGCTCTTAGGTTGATGGTTCTGTGTCTTATTTACAAAAAGGTTGTGTTTGGACACTGGACATCCACAAACTGTTAAATATATGTCAACACAAGATAAGAGATGGAACTGTATATAAGCACAAGGAAAAACAGAACTTTTGAGTGCATTTTACTGAATGTTCTATAGCTACAATGTGTTAATTGCTGTCAATATTAATATGTCAAACAGGTGGAGGCACTTGCAGTTAAATTAACGCAAAAAGAAGGAGAATTAATCCAAGAGAAGTTCGAAGTGAAAAAACTTGTTAACTTTCTTAAACAGGTTAGTTGATGATGCAACAAGCTTACATATATTTATCAGACAAAAAATGCTAAAAGTGTAAGCCCCAAATGATGCTCATCGTTTGCGATAACTATATAATCAAAGTAGCAAACTGAGCAATTTGTTTTTTCAATTAATTTTTCTTTTCCTAAATAACTGGTGCTTTTGGTAACTGCTGAATACTGCTTTGTGAATCTATTTCCTAATTATCCTTTTTTGTTGACCATATCACTCTATTTTCCTTGCACCCATGAGAAAGAACTGTCTTTATGTCTTCTAAATCTTAATTACTGAAGCTAAATTGAGTATTTTTTTATTGTACAGGCTTCTGAGGATGCTAAAAAATTGGTTAACCAAGAAAAATCTTTTGCTTGTGCTGAAATTGAAAGTGCCAGGGCAGTCGTGCAGAGATTTGGAGAGGCCCTAGATGAAGAAGAAAGGAATGCTCAGAATTCGAAAAATCAGTCTCCGGTGGGCTTTTCTTATTGCATTTTAATCATATCTTTCCATTTCCATTCTCTAGAGAAAGAGATTTTTCTTTTCATTCCTCATCTTATTGCTAATTAAAATATGTGTAAAATTGCTTACTCTGATTTATTTCTTTCACCTGATTCATTGAAAAGCTCAACAATATAATTTGGATAAAAATATGCATCAAGTAAAACAAACAAGGAGAGAAATATATGTTATCATCTCCATTGCAGTAAAGTAGGAATTTAACACACAATTTAAACTCTACTTAATTGAGACAGTAAAAATATGATTATTTTAGGAAGTGGTCAAATAATAATTTTTTAAATATTTGTTTCTGAAATTTGAAGGTAATGATATTTATCCAGAGAGATGAAACGTATAAATTTGTCAAAGTGTGAGTTGGCTTGTAATTATGCTAGATAATTTTTCGGAATGTTTCGGACCAGTTGATTCTTCATTGAAAGTTTGAATTCATTAACTTTAATAGCATCCACTTTGTGCTAATAGTAGTAAGATATATTATATGAAATACACTGCAATAAGATGCATAAAATCAAGTATAAGCCAGTGTAGTCTACCAAAGAGAATATTTTTGGTGTTTATTTGTCCTTTGATGCTGAAGTGTTATCTCTCCCATCTCAATATATCAATTTGTGATTCGGTTTTTATTGTGACTGTTATATTGGTGGCAACAATGGATGCTATCAAAATAAGTAAGGCTGTATTTTGATGAACTTAATGGAATTGCAGGATGTGGATGAACTAATTGAGGAAGTGCAAGAAGCTAGAAGAATTAAATTGTTGCATCAACCAAGCAAGGTAAATAGAGGGTTTCTTCCTACTGTTGCTGTTGTAAAATGGCTAGTTGCCATGTGGAGCAGATAGATTGGTGTTCATATTGGACTGAATAGTTTTCACAACCTTGCAAACTTTTTAGGGGTAGTGAAGGAAGAAAGAGAATAGGAAAGAAAAAGTTCCAATGAATTTGTATCTTAGTGTGCTAAGAAAACCAATCTTTCAGCCGTCAAATTATAATCGTAAAGATATGATTACATTATCTTTCCTTTAGTTGTCAATTTTTTCATTGTAACGAAATTGCATGTCTATAGGTGATGGGCATGGAGCTTGAACTTCGTGCACTAAAATTGCAGATTCGTGAAAAATCTATTTTTTCAGTTAAACTTCAGAATGAGGTTAGCTAAGTATTTCTATAGCTATTTCTTTAATTCTCAATTATGCCTGTTTAGTGCTTTAGACACAACTACTTTTTACTACTTTGCCAACTTCATAGGCACTTGTGCTGTATATTTGAATAGTTTTGTTTGAGAAGGTTACCGGTTTCTTTTAATTTACTTTAGCCTATCTTGAAATATCTTTCCTCTTTTACTCTTTTTTAATCCTCAGCTTTTACCAGTCTTAAACTTTTCTTTGACAATACATTCTTGGATGTCTCATTTATGAATCAATGTAGTTGAAATTCAATAATTTTGGATCTTGATGGTTTCACACATATTGATGTCAACAGAGGGCCGATGATGATGAACTTTATAGAAAATTAATGATGCTTATAGAAAATCAGTAAACTGTAATAACAGGTGGACCTAACTTATGAGGAATGGTGTTCAAATTGCTGATTCAGCATAAAAGTGAGAGAAACAAAAAGAAGCTTCATACAGTTTTCTTTGAAAGTTGAGAGTACTTATTTTGAGGACAAGTTAAGTTCCCTTGAGAATGACAATAAGTTGAGTAGCTTGAGAGACAAAACCTATCAGTATATTCCTCTCGTATACATGATGGACATTTTGGATAAACAACCATGCCATTTGGCAATTAACTCCTGACTAGCTGTGATAGCCAACTAATGCATAAAAGGTTTACTTATTTCTTCCGTATATTACAAGGAAAGCAACAACTTTGATGTTTGTAGTCGATCTTAGGCATGAATGCTGCAAGCAAGGCTTTGCTGTTGAGATGGCAAGGCTTTCAGAAGGTTGAGAACACATTCCCGCAGGAATTTTGTTTGTCCACTTCCTTTTTCTTTGTACATCTTTCTGGATTATTGCCTTTTGACTGTTTCCAACATTTGATGGACATGATTAGTTAATCAACAGTTATATAACAATGGAATGCTAGATTATTGAAATTTTTGTGCACTTCTAATGCCATTTTCTTCCAGCTGGCAATGAGCAAGAGAGCTGAGCAAAATAAATCCTCTCCGTATGTCCTAGATGGTTCTGAAACTCTAGGTTCATGTCTTCAACTCCGACCTCGATCGGATGGTAATCCAATTTCACTGTGTTCAATTCAATGGTACCGTGTATCATCAGATGGGAACCAAAAAGAAGCTATTTCAGGTAGTATTAGAGGTTTTTTGTATGTATATGCTCAAACATCTAAAATTGAAAGTATATATTATGCTAATTGGTTTAGTATTTTTGTTATTTATAATTTTTGATCAATTTAGTACATATTTTAGTAAAAAAAGTTAATTGACTTTATTAAAACTTAACTATGAAATAAATGAGAGATTGATAATTAATGGGGCATATTGCCTCTACATATACATACATTTCCATTTTGTTGTATATCATCTCAATTATTAGATGCTAGAATAATAATTTATACCCATAGATTGCAGCCTCATACAAATTTTACTGCATTCATGAAAATTATCTAAATTTAGATTTCGGTACTGGTTGAGGATGTCCTTGGTAGTTTTATTGTTAATAAACTGATCAAATAATTCAATTCATTCCTATCATTTTTGCGCTTATTTGTGTATAAAACCGTAGGCTTTTCCATTTATCTGTATACTTTTGCATCTCCTACATGATTTTTGCTATTGTGAAGTTGTTTTTTTGACAATCTATTGTGAAGTTCGTTTGTCAACTTATAGCAACTTGCAGCACTGTCCTTTAAGTTTAAGCCTCAAGGTTGTCACAAGAACTGGTTCTCTGTAGAGCATTTGATAATATAGATGCTCACCGCTCTATGGAATTAGACGCTTCAAAAATGCATGCAACATAACTTTAACTCATTAAACAGAGAGATTCTTTTAGTTAAAATGTTTAGCCAGTGCATGCTTGATGCATAATCCGCTAGATGTTGATGTTTGAATCTAGATATCAAGATAATCTCATTCTAAAATGTGGGAGACAGCTCCAGCAATCATTTGTGAGTTAAGTTCACAAAGGAACTTACCTACGGCAAGACCAACAAACTATAGAACATTGAATGCTTTTCTTTGAAGTGACATGTTATTATTCTCATGAATCAGTCATGGGAAAAAGCAGTTTGTTCGAAGTTCATTCCTTTAACAGTAAACATTTCTTATCTTCTAGGAATTATTTGAAAATTTGTAATAACAAAATAGCCTATCCCACATCATCGGGCACACATCCACACGAAAATAAGTTTACATACAATTATCTATTTAAAAACTTGGATCAATAACAAGTGTAGTTTTTGGAAGTAATTTAATGGGGCTTTACCTATGGCTAACATTTATTTTGCATCTGTGCTTTAGTTTGGTCCTTATGAGCTTACACTTTAAATACTTTTTAAGGGCTTAATTTAAAATCTCGTAGTGTGTTCCATTAAATAAATGCATACACACCTCTGTTTTGAATTTCTTGCAGTTTTTACCTCACTGGATAGAAATCTAAAACACTCATAAATCTAGCTCTATATTATGCGATTCAATAGGTGCCAATGAATCGTATTATGCTCCTGAGCCCTTTGATGTTGGACGAGTGCTGCAAGCAGACATCATTTCAAATGGTCAAAGGGCCTCGGTGACAACTACTGCTCCCATTGAAACTGGTTAGTTTTCATCAAAAAATACGATTTCTGCAAATTTACAATTGATTTTTTTTTTTGTTCATTATCTTATATTTCTTCATTCTTCTTTTTTAATTTTCATATTATGAAGTTAAGATTGCAAAATATAGGCTCCTACGTTACTTTTACACTTGCTACACTGAAAAGATATAAATATGAGACTAATGCTTATAATATTGCTTCAACAGCCGCAGGATTGCGAAGCTATGTAGAGACGCTTCTACGAAAATCTAGTGCTGAATTTAGTGTATGTTTGCTCATCCTTTTCTTTTACTTTAGCTTGGAAGTTGATGTTTCTTATTTTGGTACATTGATCAGTAATATAAATTAACAGACAATATGAGCGAACTGAGGATTGTCTGTAACATTTGATTTGAAAATTATTACTTTATCTTCTACTGATTATAGGTTTCTTTTTTCAATTCATTCATGGCGGTTTTCTACATGATGATATTCAATGGTATAACTTTTACTTTGAAACAAGAAGAGGGATGCATGACTCCAACCTAGAACATTACCATCTTTTGATCCATACTAATTTTTTGGTTAGGGATTGGAGGGTTGTTAATCTCTAGAGTAATGGAATTTTTTGCCTGTTCCAGTTCAAAATGACCCCTCTATCTTTGTTTTTTCCTTTTCTTTCTCTCTTTTCACTCTCTTCCCCATTTTTATCTTAATATGTTTTGAATGTTTGGGTATTTTCAGAGAATTATTTTGGTAAATTCAATGAGTAGGTCCTCTTTTCCTTCGGTGGTCTGTTACCTCAATAAAACAGTATGAAATTACATCAGCCATAAACTTTTCCATCAAGCCCCCTCTAGCTTTTCTCTTTGTTTTCCATCAATAAGTCAACATTTCTAGTAGCAAAATCCAACTTATGGTTTTCTTAGTTTAATGTGCAATTCCGGAATTTTGTATACTTAGCCTTGAAAAGATAGTATGCCAAGGATGAAGTAGTTTAGCTACTGAGTCTGTAGTGAAAGATTCTTTTAACATGCTTTATGTTAGGTATTTGATAGTTAGCCTGATGTTGACATCATCACCAATTCTATCTTTGGCATAAATCTCAACTCCTGATAACATTGAACAACACTTGCTACTTCCATTTCTCCGTGCCACCGTTGCAGCTGTTTCTGGTACTTTGTTTTTAAGGATGCTGCAGTTTATGCATCTCTGCCACCTTCTCAGACAGCTCTTCTGTGTATCACCACAGCCATATTGCAGGGTCTAGAAAAAAAGTGTTTCCAAGGCTAGCAGCTCAGAGTTCAAGTATCATTTTTTATGCCAAGACCAATCAACTAGCTTTTCATCGAGTAGCTTCTCTTGACCTTTCTTCATAACATGATAAAATTATCCGGATCATCCTTTACATGAAAGCAATTGAGTTCTTGTTTTAGGAGGCTGTTTAAATCCTTTCAGTTCCATACTCAAGCTCAGGTGCTGGCTCCAGATAAGATTGCTCCACTCTGCAAGCTGTCAAAATCTAGTTTCAGGGAACATTCTTTTGTAGCTATATGTTTTCGTAACAGTCACTAAAACCTCCTCCTTGGAAATGCAATTTCTTTTTGAGTTGATTGGGGCTTGCAATTTTTATGGATGTGTAGGTGAAACATATTGTTTCAAGCTCTCTATGTATCAGCTTAGCAAATTAGGTATTAGGTAACTAGATAAAAGACATAACCACAAGTTTTTTTTATATAATAAGCCTTAGGTAGATTGACTTTTTACAGACACGAAGATGTATCAAATGTAGAATAAATTTTGTCATACTTGATTTGGCAATCAAATATTATAAATTCTGTGTTATATTTGACCACCAATCTTTTTCACCTGATCCTAATGGAATCCATAGCTGTAAATTGGTAAGCGCCTGAAATAATTTTAGGCGTATGTTAAATGTATGGAACTATTTAACATCAGACTGTTATGTTGAGTTGTTTTTCATCAATAACTTTTTTATGAATGGTGACATTTGGATCAAGGTTTGTCTTTGGCTAAGTGTAAATTATCACTTAAAAGGTGTCAGGATAATGAAGTTCTCTTTAGAGCTTCAACTTTAAAGAGAAAAGTTTGGACTTAATATATATGTGTGCTGCTCATAATAATCATGAAAATGCATGTTAAATGAATCTTTCACTACAGAAGAGAAGATCAGAAATAAATCTTGGGCTGAACAGATGGTCATATTCTGCAGGTAGTAATTTCCCAGGTGAATGGACAAAATCATCCATCAAATTCTGTTCATGTATTCAATGTTGGGAAAATGAGAGTAAAACTTTGTAGAGGGTGGATTACAAAGGCGAGAGAAATTTATTCGACGTTAATGCAGGTAATTGTGCTGCTTCATTTACATTTATGTTGAAGCGAAGGAGGTCAATAATCTAAGGTCTATTATGGATAAGATCCTTTCTTGTGTATAAAATGTTTTCTGGTGTTGTATTTCCGAATAAGCTTACCTTGTGCTTTTCAGTTATGTGGAGTGCGAAATAACTGCAATGCTGCAGCAAAGTCATTGTTTTGGCAACCAAGGAAGGGCCTTTCTTATGTATTGAAATTTGAATCAGAGCGGGAAAGGAATGCAGCCATAATGATTGCCAGGAAATATGCTTATGATTGCAATGTGAGTCTCCTTATTGAAAATTTTAACACAGATCACCACTACAATGTTTTCATCTGTGATTTCTTGATTAAAAATATTCAAAAATCGGTAACAAATTTTAAAACTCGTAAAACTTTGGTCTAATACATACAAATGAGATGTTTATGCTCCTTTGGATCTTCTTAGTGATGCTCTTGGTTATGGCAGATTGAGATATGCTGTAATTTAGTTCTTTACTTTGTCCGGATCTTCTTAGCTAATGCGTAGAGGTTTGCATTCAGTTCGATCGAACAAAAATAAATTTACATGAATCTAAAATATTTCAAGAACTGAACCAGTCGGTGTGGTTCGGTTTGTACCAAAAATGAACTGTCCAAACTGAACAAATGTATGCTGTGTGAGAGATACCTTTATTGTGTTAGTGTGAATGTATTGAATATTGAGGTTTTAACAAAGAAGATGGTGCATTGGCAGGTCATACTAATGGGAGCAGAAGATGAAGTATAGGAGTGTTTTATTAGTTTATTCATAGTGTGTGTGTGTGTGTTTGCCATATTGTATTTGGGTTGCATAGTCTTAGGCATTGTCTTTTTTTATTTGCCTAGTCAGTCATCTCTCCTAACAATTCCTTCATTTTGTGGCCAAAATTATCAGATTTTGCCTTCAATTTGGGCACTTGTGCAAATTGTAACAACATCTTTCAAACCTCAATCTAATTAGAATTTTGTAATTTTCCATCAGCTTATATCATTAATATTTGCACTATTAATAGTACACTTAATTATTAATGATATTCAAATATTATATTAATACTATAATTACTATAATTATAAAAAAAAAAAAATTAAATTCCAATTTAAATTATAAGTAGTAGTAAAAACATGAGCTACTAATAAGTCAAATAAATTCCAAGCTAAAGTGATAATAAAAATAAAGATAATGATAAGTTAATGTAAATACAACTATTAAGTTTCAGTTAAAGTTATAAAAAAAGAATCAATTAATAATATTTCAAATAAGTAGCATGTAAAATTGTAATTAAGCTATAAGTAACTATAAACAATACAGATGTTCACAACATACGGTTAAAATCTAGAGAAAATTACAAAAATATCAAAAAATGACTCTTCCGTTTCACACGTTATAAGAAATTTAAATTTAATTATACGTGCAACAATTTCTTTTCATCACCACCAGTCCGTTGATGTCAGAGTGCGTCAACTTGAGCGTCAGCAGGCCTCATGCATGTGTCAGGCCTGCTAGTGCACCAACCACACTAACCCGCGCAGGTCAGTCTTCTTTTATATATTTTGTCTTGTTATTTTCTTTAAAAAAAACAAATAATTTATTTATGTATTTAAATAAAATCAAAAAATTATTTTTTATATATAAAATTTAAAAATATAGATATATTAAATTTAAAAATATAAAAATACATGATACACAAATGATACAATTTTAAAAGTATAGGCTAAAATGCATCAAAAATCACCAACTTTCGCGTATTTTACATATTTAAAATAAATTTTTAATATTGAAAAAAAAGTACACGAATTTTTCAATTTTTGCAATTAAGACCGCGTTTGCATTTCTTTTGAAAATTTGTGTCATTTTACATCCAAAATGGTTTATATCTAAAATGGTGTTGTTTTACATCCAAAATGATTCCGTTTTACATCCAAGACAGTGCCGGCATCTTAATTGCAAAAATTAAAAAGTTCATGTACTTTTTTGATAAAATTAAAAATTTGTGTTAAATATGCAAAACATCCAAAGCTGATGACCTTTGGTGCATTTAGGCCAAAAATATAGTTTATATATATTTTTTATACAAATTTGATACATATATATTTATATGATAAATTATACATATCTTGATTCATCTTTGATACATATTTTATACATCTTTAAAACATATTTGATATATTTGCGATACATATTCGATCTTTGAACCCTTTTTCTTATTTTTTATACGATTTTTTTAGTTTTATTACATGAACTATATATATTTTTTATACATATTTGATACATTTTCGATACATAATATATACATAATAAATACATGAAAGTTACATTTATTAAATGCACTTAATAAATAAATCTCTAATACATAATAAATATATTATTTATGCATAAAAATTCTTTCATTATGTATCAACGATGTATCCGGTAAGTAGTTTATAAAATTATATTTTTTAGAATTTTATTATTTGTGTATCATGTATTTTTAAAATATTAAATTTATATATATATATATACATACATATATATATACATAATTAAAATATTACTATTACTATACTATTTTTAAAATTTATATATAATAGATAAATTTTTGATATAATTCAAATAAATATATGTATATAAATAAATTATGTTTTAAAAAATAAAAATAAAAGTAAATGGGGACCTGTCAAAAAATGGCCCCCATTTTCCTTCCTAGGCATTGAAACACGTGCACCATCGTCGGCAAAAAGGTAAGGTGGGGTGGGGGCTGGGGTGGGGGTTGGGGGGTTGGGGGGTAAACAAAATATTTTTTAAAAAATGGTATTAGGAAAGGCAGCTTCAGGATTGTCCACTAAAAATCTTTCTAAGCTGGAAGAGAGGTGGAAGATGAAGGATTGAAAGTAGAAATGGGAAGGCTGTTACTCACTTCGCCCATGTTGATAGACATGTCTACTGCAAAATTAGCAAAAAGGTCATCGAGAGATGTAAACATCTTACAAATAAAGAAACAAATAAATAAGGTTATAAAAATACCTCTAAGATAAATAGGATGACCCGCCAAAGGTGGAATAGGGCGACCTAAAAAGTTCTCTAATAATGCACTATATTTAGACTTGTCATCCGTACAATCCAACAATAAAGAATTGGCAAACTCGGTCTCTTCTTCATTTAATCAGGGAAGAGACGAAAGAGACGTTTTGCCGTCCTAAAAGCCTCGTAGAAGAGTAGAAAAAGAATCATGTTTTACCAAGAAAATTTTGAGGTCTAGCCCTTTAAAGAACTAGAAAGAACAAATAAAGAACGATCATGCCTACCGCCAGTATAAATAAACTCCTCGTCTTTTCGACGAGAAAAAGAATAAAAATAATTAAAAAAACCTCAGAGAGGGGACTCGGTCACGACCTTACAAGATTCAGGGAAAATAATAATAACTCGGACAATATTCGAATGAAGCTACCCGGAAGGGATACGTAAGTTAAGCCAAATCCCTTTTAAAAAGGACTCCAGAGGAAATCTCATGTTAGCTGAGAGGTCCTCCGTAAAAATGTCAAATTTTTTAGCCAAACTGGGAATATGGTTTGCCTTAAATTTATAAGCAGGTTTTAAAACCTCAAAGGCTTCGGGAAAGTCATAATCTAAAGCCAGCTTAATGATTTGATTAGGCAAAAGGGAACTCGGTGTATGTTCCGCATCATCCCGAGCAACCTGACCCTTTTCAGCTTCGTTAGACATTTTAAATTTCAAATTACAAAGAGGGGGGAAACATGAGAAGATTAGAAATTTGAAGTTAAAAAGATCAAAAACAACAAAATTTGACGAACAAATTGAAGAACACCAAGTACACAAAAATGGAAACTGAACAAGCGGAGGAATATCTAAACAAAAGACTCAAATACCTGGAAATTAAGTATGCGGGATCGAAGGAGAGATACGAAGCGACTTTGAAACGAGAAATCTTAAATAAACAGCTAAAAAAGAAAGTTTGCAGAATCAAAGCTCTCCGAAAACGATATTGTTGAAGAAAATGTAAGAAATAAAGAAGATGAAAGTCAAAGAAATATACATGCATTAATAAATTCCAAGAAATGGCAATGATGACGGTTGAGAAACCGAAGGGTTGAAAACTTAAATACTACAACAGATGAAGGCCACGTGCCAAATAGAATGACACTTCGGTCTAAATCCAAATACAATGGCGAACACGTGTAAAAAAAAGACAAGAAAATCAAAAAAATTCAAGTGGAAAACAAAACGACTCGCTAGAAGACAAAATGACTCGCCTAATAAAAGCTAAAACAAACAAAGCATAAATACCAAGGATTTAGCTCACTTGCGGAGGGCTAATGATAGAAACCGAATTCCAGCATAAGTACTATGAACAGAGTCGTATAGGATCCACTCATCCGAGTGAATGCAAGAACTTTCCTAAGGTGAAAGCCCAAAGATAACGACACCCGAGTCCTAAAGACTTCGTCGTGACTGAGGATTGCTCAAAAGGATTCACCTGAATCCCCAACAAGACCGAATCCTATAAGATTCAGTAAGATCCAGAATTAAGTTCAAAACGTGTCGCAGAAGGACCATATTACACGGAAATAGAATAATATTTAGAAGACTCGATCTCGCGGAATCACTTTTCTACTTGATAATATACTCCTAATTGGAAAGATAAACATATTTAAAAGGCACTTCTAAATAGGACTCTTATAGAATAAAGAATTATTTTACTATTCAAACATATACAACTAAATAGGAATCACTTTCCTATTCCAACTCTTACAAGGTATCTATATAAAGACATGAGGTATGCCTACAATCATAACTGAATTTAATAGCAATACAATGTTGGAGCCTAGACTGACTTGAGCATCAGAGAGTTAATCGAACAACTGCCGTTTGATTAGTCATTTTCACTATTTTGCAGGTTTAATCTACAATCAAGAGAACAGACTCCATCAATTAGATTTTCTGCAAATGTACGAGCTTATAAGTAGTTTATAATAAGACTAAAGCACTTCAAATATATGGTATCATTCATACTCATATTTTTTTTCTTCAGGGTCAAACAATACTCTCTTTTATTTATTATTTATGAAAATTTTATTTTTTTCGTTCATTTTTATTGTTAGTCTACTAAGTCAGATTTACAACTAAATTTTAGTATAGTTTGCAAAATATATTTTTAACATAACTAGAAATCATAATTATAATTATATGAGATTTAATGACTTATGAGTTTAATTTTATTTTTTTATTTTAGTATTTTAAGTTTTTTTAGTTCAAATAAATTGGAAAAGTAAGAAACTACATTAAGAAAAATTAAAACATAAAGAAATAAGAAAAAAAATGGATTCATTAAATATTTAAATCTCATAAAATATAATTTTTTTATTAATAATAATAGAAAACAAGTTTGAAGAATAAACTGACATTTAATTTCATTAAGTAGTTTTTTTTATTTAGTTGATTAATAACAATAAAATAAAAACATTAACGGGAATAAAATTAAAAAAAGACATTGGTTGACACTAAAACAATTGAGATGTATTTGTAAATTATGCTATGTGTTAAGGGTGCCAGAGGTAATTTTCTTTTATAATAATTAACCATCTTATTATTTAATATATAATTATATAATTTTTTTCAAAGTTCATTTAATAACTTTATAATAAATTTAGTTTAGACGTCATATAAATAATTAATTTTCTAAAAATTAAAAAATCAATAATTACAAAAAAAGTAAAGTAAAAAGTCCCAACTATTTTCACATATATTCCGGGTAAAAAATAATATAAAAAGAAAATAAATTTCCTATATCATTCACAATTATTATTCAGCACGTGTAACCAACTGATAATGCAACGACAGCGTTTCTTTAAGAAAAGGAAAAAATAGCAGAGAATATATTTTAACATTAACGGTAACTTTTTCCACGATGGCCAACGGCTACAAAGACTTGTGGGCGAATGTAAAGCGTTGGATTAGAATTGGATCCAAGGGTAGATAACAAAACTAAATTCGACCGTTGAAGGGAAGAGTCGGCTCCTTTTAGCTTCAAAAAGAGAACAGTCCAGTCCCGTTCTCCTCATTCATCTCTCGCATTAGAAATTTATCAGAAATTTCCCGTTGGGGATACAATTCATCAGTCTTCAATTAAGCAATTCTTGAAAACACAATACGAACATGGCGTCAAGACATATGGTTCCCCAACAACAACAACCCAGAGGTCTTTATTTTCGTTCGTTCTCATTTTTTTGGCCCTTTTTTCTTGATTCTGTATCTGGGTGTTATTGGTTTGATGGGTTCGTTTTTATTATTATGTGAATGCTCTTGATGGGTTCTTTTGATTTTCTTTAATATAATGTTCTTGATTCTAATCTTACTGAATCTTGATCTTTCGTGTTCTTTGGGTTTGATCTGTATCCTAGTTTGTGTTAATGCGTCCCAGTGATTTTAACTAGTGTTTGATATGGTAACTTTGGTGGTTCTTGATCATTGGAAACGGACTCAGATTCTTTGTATATTTATGTTGAATTAGTTTTGTGTTAAATGAAAATATCACATCTTTTGTTAAAGAATTGGAATTTGGTAAACAGGTGAAGCAATTGTAGGTGGCAACAAGAATATGCAGCAGCAGCAGAAGAAAAATGGGGCGGGGAATCGACGTCCGCTTGGGGATATTGGTAATAATCTTGCAACTCTTAAAGCAATCAATGAAAAGGCAGCCAATCATCGCCCCATGACAAGGTAGGTAACCCTCTTTTCTTATTATGATCCTTGTTTTTATGTATGTTTTTTGATGATTATTGTTTTATGTGATAGGAGCTTCTGTGCACAACTATTGGCCAATGCCCAAAACGCAGCAGCAGCCGAGAACAACAAGGTTTGTGAGATTTCTTGGTTATGTTTAGGCATTTGTTATGAATTTGGGTTCTGAGTTTTGCTGTCAATGCAGAAACTAGTTTGTGTGAATGTGGACAAGAAGCCAAAAGCAGCACAACAACAACAGAAGAAAGCAGTTGTTGAAGTAAAGCAAAAGCCAGAAGAGGTGATTGAGATAAGTCCTGAGACAGAGAAACCGCAAGTGGTTGAGAAGAAAAAAGTGCAGCAGACTTTTACTTCAGCCCTCACTGCTAGAAGCAAGGTCTGATTTTTTATCTTATTCTGTTTAGTTTGATGTTATATTATTATTTGAACAAGGCTTCTGATATTCTGTGGAATGTGTGCAGCTTGCTTGTGGTATTACAAAGAAACCGAAGGATGAGATTGTTGACATTGATGCAGCGGATGCCAACAATGAGTTGGCTGGTGTTGAGTATGTTGAGGACATTTACAGTTTCTACAAGGAAGTTGAGAATGAGGGAAGGCCTCACAATTACATGGAATCTCAACCTGAGATTAACGACAAGATGAGGGCGATTCTGATTGATTGGTTGATTGATGTGCATCAGAAATTTGAGCTCTCTCGCGAAACGCTTTACCTCACTATCAACATAATAGACAGATTCCTTTCTGTCAAAACTGTTCCCAGAAGAGAACTGCAGCTTGTGGGGATCAGCGCCACTCTCGTGGCCTCCAAGTATGAAGAAATATGGCCTCCTGAGGTGAACGACCTGGTTTGCATTTCAGACAGAGCTTACAGCCATCAGCAGGTTTTGAGCATGGAGAAGACTATTCTGGGGAAGTTGGAATGGATACTGACAGTACCAACGCATTATGTGTTCCTTGCTCGCTTCATAAAGGCGTCAATTCCTGACAAGCAAATGGAGAACATGGTGTATTATCTTGCTGAACTGGGTATAATGCATTACGACGCTGTAATGTACTGCCCGTCCATGGTGGCAGCCTCAGCAGTGTATGCAGCAAGATGCAGTCTCAAGAAAAGCCCTGTTTGGACAGAGACGTTGAAGCTTCATACGGGTTATTCAGAGTCACAAGTGAAGAACTGTGGTGTTCTGCTGGCTTTCTTGCACTCGAAAGCTGCGGAAAATAAGCTTCAGACTGTGTACAGGAAGTACTCGCATCCTGAGAGAGATTCTGTTTCCATGATTCCACCGTCCAAATGTCTGCTGCCTCCGAGTTTGTCGTCGTGAAACTAGTTTAGTTAGTTGTTCTTTTTCCTCTTTTCAACAAATGTTTCTGCTCCTGTAAAAGTTACCAATCCCTGCAAATTATGCCTCTCTGATTCTGATGGATTTAATCTGAAGACATCGGTTTCTGCTTCGCGCTGCAGAAATCATGAAAACAGTTACCTCATCCCCCTTGTTCGTCTATAAATCAGTGAAATTCTCTCACATTCTACGCAGTCTTTTTTTATTTTTTAAATAACTTAGTATCACAGGCCTTCTTTCAAAGTTAGCAGATGAATGGATCTTTGAAATAATACTAATTATATTTATATAAATTAATAATAATTTCTATAATTATAAATTGTATCTATTAGTAAAGTACTCCCTCCGTCCCGTTTAAAAAGGGACATATCTCAATTTCTTTTGTCCCACATAACCAAATCATAATTTTTGTGCTATTTTACAAGGAATTCTCTCTCTCAGGGCATCTCCAACCCAAAAACCTATTTTTAAGTTTCAATTTACCCACTTTTAGGTTTGTTATCCTCATCTATTCATTTATTTAATAATGTTTAATTAAATATTAATTTTTTTAATATTATTTAATGTCCAATTATAAAAAATAAAATAAATAATAATTATAATTATAATAACGCATTATATTTAAATATTAATAATAAAATAACACATACATTCAAATATTAATAATAAAACTACAATTGAAACAATCTTCTTCATGCCTCCCCGCATAAGTATATTTTTCCCATAAATAATCAAGTCATTACGAAGTGCAAGAAATTCTTGCTATTATGTTAATTTCCGTTCTAGGATTAGTTTAATTATAATATTTATCTATCCGCTTTAATGTTTAATATAATGTAATGTTTATGTTTAATGTAACGTAATTTTTATGTTTAAATAAAAATATGTTGTTTAAATTTTATGTATTTAATTTAAATAATTTATTTTATTTATTTTATTTTTACCAATAAAAATAATTTGGATTACATTATTAAAAATTTAATTGGTATTTAATGAAAAGTTGGACCAAAATAAATATTTACAAAGTTAGCTATATAAATTGTAATTAAAAAGTAAATATTCAATTAACCAAAAAATGGGTTTGTGTGAATAGTGCATACCAAGAAGTGGGTTGCGACTATTCACAAACAAAGAAATGGGGTGAGAAGTAGATATGGGTTGGAGTTAAAAAATAAGACCCAAACCCAAAAATAGGTATGGGTTGGAGATGGCCTTATACCCCATTTTTTCTTTTTATAATTAAAGCTAGGCTTAACCCATCTAGAGACCCCTGTACTTTACACTTTTTTTTCCGTAGGTCCTTATACTTCATTTTTGTATTATTTGGTCCTTCTACTTACCTATTTTCGATTTTCAAGTCCTTTTTGAGTTTTTTCCAGTGCCTGTACTTACAATTGTTTTTTCCTCTAATCCATATACTTACAATCTTTTTTTCCTCCAGTCACACAAAATGACTGGAAAAAACTCAAAAAGGACCTGAAAAATAAAAATAGGTAAGTAGAGGGATTAGATAATACAAAAATGAAGTACAAGGACCTACGAAAAAAAAGTGTAAAGTACAAGGACTTCTAGATGGGTTTGGCCTTAAAGCTAATACTCTCTACACTCAAACTACAAGACGATAATTAATAGGGATAAAATAAGAAAAACCAAGAGTAATTATTATTTTCTTAATTTATGTTATGTCCCTTCTTAAGTGGGACGGAGGGAGTAGTAGTTATTTTAGAAATATTTTATTTTATTTATAAAAATATAAAATAATAATCAATCACTAATTTATTAAAAGTAGTATATCTTAATTAGAATTTTAGATGATTAAACAACAATTAAAGTAATTTATTCTAATTAGTACTTTAGACAATTATTTCAATATAGTAGTATATGAGTAGTTTATTTTAAGTTTAATCACCAAAAAATGTCAAACCTATACGTCTTGTGTCAGTATAGCCAAACCTGTAAAAACCACCAGATTTAGCCAAATCTTATATGTTCTGTTCTTTTTTTAGTCATTTTTGAATCGAACCGGGTTTTTTTGACACCTTGTCGTCAAGCAATTGACTGGCATGATAACTGAGATAATTAAATTAGATTTGGCTATAACTGACACAATAATAGTTTTGGTATTTTTTGGTAATTAGAGCTAATTTTAAAATCAAGCTAATTTTTTAGATTCAATAATTAGTAAATTAATTATATCATTTATAAAATTCATATATATTTAAAAAATAATTAATAATTAATATTTTCTATTTAATACTAATTAAAATTAATCCAATTTTTTACTAAATCTAATATTTTTATTTTATAATATATTTTAATGAATATGTAATTAATTTAAGTAATAATTAAAATTAAAAATTAAAGGATAATTTTTAAAAAAAAATTAGCCATATTTGATTAAAAAAAGTGAATTAATGTATTACTTAAGAATTAATATTGAATTAAATTTGGTGAAAGTGTTTAATGTTCATGATGATTCCGAGTTTGATTTATTATTTTCAATGTTGTTGAGATTTTGTTATAATTGAGATTAGGTAATAAAAAAGTGGTTATGTATAAATTAAAATAAATTTTTTGCTATGCAGAATAAAATGACATATGCGTCCATATTTTATAAACATCGTGATATATTAATTACACCATAATGGGCTTCACTTTATAGAGAAAAAAAAGAGAAAAACATTGGGTTATTTACACAAATCCCCTAAAAGTGCTATGATGTTTCACTTTTCTCTCAGCATTTTGATTTTAGCAAAAATCTTTCAAAAAAATAAAAAGTTTACAAAAATCCCTCATAATCCAAAATAAAAGAAAATGAGATAATATTGTCTTTGGTATTTATCAACATTTCATTAGTCTATGTTTGAATCAATCAAATGATGACACGTGTCAAATGTGGATTTGGTTTCACAAACTAACCAACCGCCACCAACCACCGGCCGGACCGCGGTCAACGCCGGTCAACGCCCGGACCACCGCGGTCAACCCGCGGTCAACGACAGTCAACTATAGTGGTGAGATTTTAAAAGAATTAAATAAAATACAAATTTGCTATTAGTAGGAATAGAACCCATGACCTCTCACTCTTTGTTCATGTGTCTAACCATCAAGGCAAGACATGTTTGTTGTTTTTATTTACTCTTTAATATATATACATATACTCTTTAATAATGTATAAGAAAGCATTTAAACTAAATATAAACATATTAAATGTTTGATTATAAATAATATATTATTATAAAATACTAATAAAATATTACGCTTGTTAAAATTTAAATTAATTTATTCTAATTAAATTAATACTAGTGTAAATTAGATATTAACTTAAAGTAAATTAAGTTAAAATAAATTTATAAATTAATGTATTAGAAACACAATTAACTTAATGTCAACTCGATATAAACTTAAAATAAATTATATAAGTTAATTTAGTTGATATTAAGTTGGTTTTTAAAATTATAATAAATTACTAAAAAAATTGCTTTAAATTGACATGTAACCTTCATCAAGTTTACATTGAGTTGACATTAGATTTACATCGAATTGACATTAGGTTTACATTGAGTTTACATTGAGTTGATATTAAGTTACATTTTAAAATTAAAATAATTTACTTTTTCGGATTGACATTAAATTTATATTGAGTTGACATTAGGTTTGCATTACATTGACATGAGATTTACACTGAGTTGACATTAGGATTACATTGAATTGACATTAGGTTTACATTAAGTTGACATTGAGTCGTCATTCAGTTGATATTAAGTCGACGTTGAGTTGATATTAAGTTAATTTTTAAAATTATATTAATTTACTAAAACATTTACTTTGAATTGACATGTACTTTACATCAATTTTACATTGAGTTGATATTAGATTTACATTCACTTGACATTGAGTCGATGTTGAGTTGATATTAAGTTTACATTGAGTTGATATTAGGTTTATATTGAGTTGACATTGAGTCATCATTGAGTTTACATTGATTCGACGTTGAGTTGACATTAGGTTTATATTTGGTTGACATTGAGTCATCATTGAATTTATATTGATTCGACGTTGAGTTGACATTAATTTATACAAATCATTGCGAAAAATCTTAAATAATTTACTTTCAATATACAATTAGTTTATTTTTAAAAGTATGAATTATAAAAAAATAATTTTACTATTATAATAAAAAATAATTTTATTTAAAATTTATAATTATTTATCAAAATATTTACTTTGAGTTGATATTTAGTGAACATTGAATTTACATTAAGTTGACATAAATTTATATTAAGTTCACATTAAATTTACTTTGAGTTTATATTGAGTTGACATTGAGTTCATATTAAGTTTATATTCAGTTCATATTAAGTTTATATTGAGTTGACATTGAGTTCATATTAAGTTTATATTAAGTTCATATTAAGTTCATATTAAGTTTATATTGAGTTGATATTGAGTCATCATTGAGTTTACATTAATTCGACGTTGAGTTGACATTAGGTTTATATTGGGTTGACATTGAGTCATCATTGAGTTTACATTGATTCGACGTTGAGTTGACATTAAATTTACATAAATCATTGCGAAAAATCTTAAATAATTTACTTTCAATTTACAATTAGTTTATTTTTAAAAGTATGAATTATAAAAAAAAATAATTTTACTATTATAATAAAAAATAATTTCCTTTAAAATTTACAATTATTTATCAAAATATTTACTTTGAGTTGATATTTAGTGAACATTAAATTTACATTAAGTTGACATAAATTTATATTAAGTTTACTTTGAGTTTATATTGAGTTGACATTGAGTTCATATTAAGTTTATATTCAGTTCATTTATTTTAAATTTACTTTCGACTCATGTCAATAAAATCTTAGATATACTATTACTTTATTTGTCATTTTATAAATTATTTTTAATAGTATAAATAATAAAATTAACATTAAGTTGTCATTGAGTTGACATTAAGTCGTTATTAGGTTCATATTGAATTTTCGCACACCACGGCGGGTCCCACCACCACGTATCCGACCACGACCACCTCGGGTCTGACCAAAAACCATTATATTTTTTAATTTTAATAAGTGAAATATCTTACTAGTCTTACTCATATATTAATAAAGAGTGTAAAATATAAATATATGTATATTTTATAATTTTACTGTGTAAATATTTATTAAATAAATTAAATTAGACTAATTTAATTAGAAATTTAATTTAAATTGATATTTAATTTATATTTAATTTACACCATAAAAATAATTTCATTCTAATAAATTTATAATCAGATGTATGTAATATATATGAATACATTATAAAGCAAATGTTTACAGCAATAAGCATTTGCCTTAATGGCAAAGCACTTGGCCATTCATATAAGAGGTCAAGGGTTCAATTCCCCTTAACCTCAATATGATGTTTTATTTAATTTTTAATTATTTAACAAGTATTGGTCCAACCATCATTGGTGGTCCAGCCGTTGACCGCGGTGATCCGGCGTTGACCGCTGTGGTCCGGGCGTTGACCGCGGTGGTCCGGCCAACAATGGTCCGACCAGTGATGGTTCGGTTAAAAATGGTTCGGTTTATATAAAATTAGGAGAAATTATTGAGTGTATTGGAAACACAATAGGTAAAATACATTGTAGGGACAAAATAGTAATGACAACCATTAAAAGGTAGACATGGAAAAAATGTTTTAAAATTGTGGGATTTTTGCAAGAAAAAAAAAGTTGAGTCACAAACAAAGTTTTGAAATTTTGGGGGATTCCATGTAATTTTCTCAAAAAAAATTTGTAATCTACACAAATCCCCTAAAAGAGTCTCTTTTTATTGTTTTTACCTCACAAAATAGAAATGTGCAAAAATCACTCAAAAAAAAGAAATAATTTTCACAAATCCCTCAATACCCCAAATCAAGATAAATTTATAACAAATAAGACAATTATACCCTTACACATATCAACAGTAAATCTACAAATTTCTATTCCAATCTATTTTGTCCGACCACCAACCACTGTCACATGTCTCCGGCCACCAACCATCGGCTGTACAACGACATTTACTCACCTCCAATTTTCTCCAATAAAGAATTGCATAATTATTCCCTGGCATTAATTTTGGAATCGGAAAACAGTTTTCTGATTGATTATCAAGCTTAAATTTCACAGCACCGGTCTGACCATCCGCGATCCTTTTAGAACAGATGCCTTAATTACAATAAATTGATGTCAAGGAGCATTATTAAACAACAGTGACCTTGTGTAGCTTTTTAATAAAGATCTGTACAAATTTGAAATTCACAGTGGCGAGATGAGTTTGGCGTTGATGAATTGTGATAGATGAGAACAATTTGAGAGTTGAAGACCTTGGGTTTTAATTTTGATTTTGATTTACCAGGAGAGAATTTGAATGGTAGAGAGAGATGTGAGTTGTAAGTGAGTCCAGCAGTTTTAGCATTTGTTAGGGATGGAAATTGGGTCTTATATTAGTTTTTGCTACAATTATGTTTCTTATAATATACATATGAAATTATGGAAGATTGTAAAGAGCAGACTAGTAACCATTTCAATCTAAAAGAACAAGTCTAAATAAAAGTACTTTAACCTAAAAGCTAATTATGGAGTAAAATGATGATAGCTGATTAAGCAACTAAAAAGTGAATTTAAAAAGAAACTAGTAACTAGGCCTGTGCAATAACCGAACCGAACCGAAATTCCGAACCAAAACCGAACCGAATAAACAAGTGTGGTTCGGTTAATTCGGCAGTGGACACGGTTTGGTTTAAAAAAAAGAAAGAATATGGTTTTAGGTATTAGGTTCGGTTTTGATAATTTTAAAACCGGAAAAACCGAAAACCGAATAAGCAAAACGATGTCGTTTTATTAAAGTATAAAATTACATCCAAATTAAGTATCCGCCTCTAAAATATTAGTCTTTTAAATTTTCTAAAGAAAAATATGAACCAAAATACATATATTAATATAAGTCATGATGAGATATGGGCTGTCTTTTATTCTTTTAACCTAGCCCAACAATACATTACACATATATAAACCTTATTTTCATTCTCTCGTTTCTTAACCCTAGAGCAGCCACCACAATTCATTTTTCCCTCTCAAATATTATCTCTCAAAGCCCTAGTTCTTTCTTTTAATCTTCTCCAAATGATGTTTAAATTAATCGTTTTAGTCATTATAATCGATTATGAATAAACTATAACCCTTGACATTCTGCAAATCATGTCTCAGTCTCTTGTTTTTCCAGATCTTGTGTTGAAATTTTCAAATAATTAAGGTAAATGTTATAGATTTAATTAATTAGTTAAAAATAATAATTTCTCCTTTCATTTGTTATATTTAGTTCCTTTTTCATTCTTTATAGTCTAAAATAACAAAAACAGTATAGAAAATATGTATACTTATGTAATTTTTAACTTATCTCTGTTTTTTCATGTATGCCTCAGCTTGGATTACGAAATTACAAAAAGAAATCGAGTTTATTTTGAATATCAGAGATCTTATTTACCAATATAAGAATATTATTTCATCGTTGGAGAATCGAGACTGAGATACGTAGGTAAAATTTATTCAATTTTTTTAATATGATTTATTTTAAAATTTTCATATTTTAAGAGGATTATAGTGTCTAAAATTATGTTTATCTGCATGTGTTCTTGGGAAAAGTCTGTTGCTGTTTATACTGCTTGCTTCACTTGCTATTAATCCACTAGTTGCAATCCAGGTTATTAAAAATTTAGTAATTAAGTATTTGATTACTTTGTATACTTTATTTGATAAATATGTGATATATGTTTCTGTTTTATGTCTTTTTTTTTCAGATGGCTACTTCTCAGCCAATTGGAGTTGATGCTAACAATGGAAATGTTGATGTTGCTCCCAATCCCATTGCAACAGGTGAACCGAAGCAGCAGAATAAACGTAAACAGATGGCAAGTAGATCCCCTGTGTGGGAACACTTTGAAAAAATAACCGATGGAGAAGGTAATGTGACTCAAGCAAAATGTTTATATTGTGCAAGAATTTATCGCTGTAACTTGAGGGTAAATGGCACATCTTCTTTAAGAGCACATATGTTGGCATGTTTAAAAAATCCACATAGTAAGGACACCAGGCAAGCATTGTTGACTTTGAATCCTGTTGTAAATGATAAAACTGAGATTGATGCTGTAATGGGTATGTTGAGCACTTGGAAATTCGACCAGGATGCTATAAGACAGTCTTTGGCATTCATGCTTGTAGTGGATGAACTCCCATTTAGGTTTGTTGAAGGGGTAGGCTTTAAAAGGTTAATGGAAACTGCTTGTCCTAAGTTTAAGATGCCTTCTAGGTGGACGGTAACTAGGGACTGTTATCAGTTGTACTTAAATGAAAAGTTGAAATTGAAAGAATTCATTAAAAATCACAACCAAAGAGTATGTTTAGCCACAGATAGTTGGACCAGCATTCAGAGGATTAATTATATGTGTATAACTGTAATACCCCAAATAATTAAATTGTCTAATTGGTCCACGTGTCTAGTGTTGAATCGTTGGAGTGGCATCGGAAGAATTTTCGAGAAATTAAGATAAATATAAAAATTCTAGCAGGACGGTTTCGAAAAGATTATTGCGAGAGAATTAATATTATATTTCAGTTCTAAAGTTGGAATTGGAATTAGAAAGGAAAAATGTCAAGAAAAGTCCCAAATTAGAGTTCAGGGACTAAAATGGTAATTTAGCCATACAAATCCCAAAGTGAAAATTATTTCGCCAAGGTCCGCGAAATGTTTTATAGTATATGTGGTAAAATTTTCGGGTCAATCGGAGACCTTTTAAAATTTGGACGCGGATGCGTTTTTGGGCTAAATTGCAACTCTTGAGAAGTTTAAGGGCTAAAGTGTAAATTAGCTAATTAAGTCTCGAGAATAGTAATTAAAAGATTTTGACGGAAAATAATAATATTGAGTTAGTATTATTTATATGAATATAAATAATACGTAAGTAATCGAGTTAAAAGAATAATTTAACCATTTGGTTAAATTAGAAAGTTTAAAAGAGAAATGGTTTAAGATAAAGAAATGAAGGATCAAAATGGCAAATTTTCCAACTTACATGTTACATTTCCTTACGCATAAGGAATGGGAAAGGATCAGAAGGAGAAAAGGAAGGTTACAGAAGCTTTCGACGATCGATTACGATCCGTCGCCGTTTCGCCGTTTCTCGTCCAAATCGAGCGTTCTTTATATCGATTCGTTCAGAATTCGATTCTCTATCATCTTTGAGCTTCAAATTAAGGTAACCTTGACGTTGTTGTTGCTGAAATTAGAGAATAAGGGCTGTTTTGATTTTAAACAAATCGAACGAATCGTAATCGCGTTTCTAGCGTCGTTTTGATGAATTCGGAGTTGAGTTTGTGTTAAAATGAAATAGGAGCATGACGGAATCGAGTTTAAGCACGTCGGAATAGTCCGAAAACGAGTCGAGGAGCTACGCGGCCGCGTAACTATGTTACGCAGGCGCGTAAGCAAGTTACGCGGGCGCGTAAATATGTTACGCGGGCGCGTAACAATGTTACGCGGGCGCGTAACAAATGTTACGCGGGCGCGTAACCATCTTACACGGGCGCGTAAGTATGCTACGCGGGCGCGTAACCATCTTACGCGGGCGCGTAAGTAGGTTACGCGGGCGCGTAAGTAGGTTACGCGGGCGCGTAACAATCTTGCGCGGGCGCGCAATCACTTTGCGCGGGCGCACAACTATGTTGCGCGGGCGCGCATTAAGGCTATACGGGCGCACAACTTATTCGAAGCACCTAAAGGTTATTTTCGCCCCGCTATGACCCCGTTTTCCGACTTTAAGAGTGTCGGACATTGAAAAGGAAACATCAACCCCAAAAATGAGAAATTTGGATGTCGAACATGACGTGTTCGATTAGGATATCGAGATATTAGAAACATGTGATTGGACAACGCATGGAGCTTACGCTTGCGGGATTATAATAGTGCAGTTTTGGATAGCGGTCACTGTGAGTTGCACTTTACTTTCGTGTATTATATATATAAAGTCATTTCATATTGATATGTATACTGTTTTTACGCATCGCATGTTAGATGATTTGATTAAATATTATATGTTTCTATCAAATGTATATACGAGAACTAGTATGCGATCCGAAGAAACTAGCTACCTATTGGGTGTCAATAGGCTGTGTGATCACCAATATCGAGTCAGTCTAGTATGTTTGCACTGAGAAATGACTTGACACAGCTGGGAGCTGTTGATGAATATGAAATTTACGATTGAGTATATGATTTCGATACGAGAGTGAACTCGGCTACGGTGTAGCCTGGAAGTCCCCGTATTTAGTGGCTGGGCCACCAGCGAGTTGGACTCGCAATTGATATTTACGATTGGGTTGAATGATATATGATTATTCGAGAGATGTGTCGCATGCTAGGATATTAGTTTCGTACGGATCAAATACCTGTTTATATGTTTTATATTATTGTTTTCTTAAGATGCGATGTTATATTTTTATATTAATACTGTTAGTAACTTGCAAGCTCACTCAGTATTTTCCAAAATACTGACCCCCTCACAGTGTTTCCTTTCAGGTGACCGGAGTCGGATCAGACAGACCATCTCCTTTGTGTCGGCAACCTTTTGGCTTACACAAAGTGCGAGTTTTTATAGAGCTGCAGTAGTCAGTAGGTGTCAGTATAAGATTTATGATTTAATTTCAAACGGTATTTGAAAAGTAAACTCTGATATAATTTTATAGATAAGTTGTTTATAAAGATGACGTTTTATCCGTTTGAATTTTGTACCAATTGCCTTGAGAGGAATTGGTTATGATTATGACTAGAAACAGGGCGGTGCTGGATATGAGATATCGCTCGGTAAGACCCTGGTTTTTAAGAATTGTGCTGCGAACATTTTCAGGAAAGGAAAGCGATATTTTGATATTTGAATTATATTACTTAAGAAAGATTTCTGAAAACGTATTATACATAATAAGATGTTTTATTCGCGAAAAAATTTATAATGGTTTTAGGCTTGCTACGGGTTCCGGAGCTACCACTCCCGTTCCCTAGCGCCGGTCGCGACTCAATAATTTGGGTCGTGACAATTGTGGTATCAGAGCAGTTGGTCCAGTTACCTCTGCTAATATGTGTTTTGTTAGTTAAGTGACCTAGGAACTACTGCAGCGATAGAGTTGGGTTCTGTCTGATCCAAGTAATTTGCATTGTCTGTTTTGCGATAAGTGTGATAGGTTGGTTTGTGAAACGCTTGTTTGTTTCTGCGACATGCATATATGAGATGCATACGCGTATTTTGTTTTCGATAGAATATACATATGCGACATGCATGTTCAGATGGAATTTCGGGGAGATGTAATGCCCCTATGACTAGAATATAATCGATGTTACTATGACTTGATAGTAACACGTACTTGATTGGCATTGAATAACGCCATATGCTGTCGAATTCGATCGATCGAAGCGTCAAAAATAGAATGAAGAAGGAATGCAAAGTTACAGAAGTTGAAGAACTTTCTGGATACAGAGTTTAAAGGTCTAGAGTACTTACAAAACTCAAACTTTATAACCTTCTAAAGTTGTTTTGTTTAAACGATTTTGAAAGCAGAATTGTGCCTAGACCCGAGATAGTCATTGATAAATGCCACGATATTGATAGAAGTGCATCACTACATACATTTCTAATGAAAAGAACAATAAATGAATACATGCATTAATAGTACATGCATCATATGCATTATGCTCAGACGAAAAGGTGAGATGTGGCAACTCTTTGGGGATGAGAGGCGTCATCACCCTAGTGCACAATTTTGCTAAGATTTAAATGAAATTTTGATTTAAATTTTGAAACGAGGAGTTTTGTTTGAAAGAGTTTCAAGAAGTTTTGTTTTTATGTAAGTATACCTAGACCAGAACTCTGTGACGGAAGTGAAATACTCGCGAGCAAGCTGCGATCAAGACCATGAGGCGAATGAATACGTGTAATTGCGAGAACATAGAGGTTATGCCTTTAGGATATGAACTTAGTTTAGAATTGACGCGCTAGAGTATAGTTAAAATCATAAATGTGTTGGAAAATGATGCATACCTGATTAGTGGTAAGCTGGAAAGTAAGTATCTCTTTGACGAGATGTCAAAGATGTTAAACAGCGATATAAGAGAAGAAGTGTATAAGAAGATATAATTGAAAGGTTGACGGGTGCATATTAAAGTGCAAGGAACATGCATAGTTTACTATGCATCGACGTGATAAGCTATAGATATGATTAACGAATCGTGAAGGTTAATAAAACTGTGATAACTTCTGATTGGACCGTTGGATCAAGTTCTTATTGGGACACGATGTCCCTAAGATGGTTACCTAAGCAGTAACCGTTACGATCGGCAAACCGAGAACATGAAGTATATTTCATAAGAATATCGATAATGGATATATGTTGATAAAGTGACGAGCCAAGTAGGCGAGTGACAAGAATATGAAGTACGGAGCATGGAATTGGATCAATTAAGTATTGCCAACATCAACCCCACATGAAAGCAAATGGAAAGAAAGATACGATAAGAAAGATCGAGAGATAAACGAGAAGTGCTGCAATAAGTGAATTAGGAGTTGGAATTTCAATCACAAGATTGCAATTATAAAGCGAATTAGTAAACCAAGTGCATAGTGCGATCGACTTGGAGAATTAATAGTAATCCGTTAGTAAGGACGTAGACACTATATGAAGGATTAAGATACATTATATAACATCGAACGTGTTTCGTATGTGATTGGAACTTCATGCATTGAAATGCGTGAAAGGATGTGAAGAGGAGACTTAATGTCAAAACTGGGCTATACTAAAGAAAGTAACATCAGATAGATCGAAATATGAGACAAGAGGTAGAAGTAAGATACCTACAAGAAAGTATCCATGTGGAAGCAGGGACGAGGTATGTATAATAAGATATAAGGATTCAAACGCAGGTCATGGATAATAAGAGACCATTTAAGGTAATAAGTGTTAAGAAAGTACGGATAACCTGCGTATGTCACAAGGAACTCGATAAGAGTGATCGAGGAAAAGAAAAGAGAAAATTCACGTGGAAAGTTGACAAGGAGATTAGAGAAATGGAATTCTATGTAGTCGCGGACACATAGAAACAAGTAGGATAAAGAGGACAGAGACATATGATCAGATTTACTGACAGTTAAGATGTCAGTAAGGGTATAATGGGGTAATATGAAGCAATTGAGAGAGCATCACGTCGTTAAATTCAGATGACATAGGCTACGACCATCACTCATGGTCGATGTTATAGATGCTAAAAAGAAGAGGTATACGATGTACATGATGCGATGAAAGGGAAACACAAAGAATGCAATAGATGGCGATCGAGGCGTATGATAAGAACATGAATATGGAACACAAGAAAGGTACCATAGGGTTACAGCATTAAGACTATTAATCCTATTAGTTAATTAAAAACAAGAAGTCAAGGGAGTAACAAGTGAAAATAACAAGACTGTGGACAGTAAAGAGTAAACCTTACACCACGATATGGAAAAGAGAAATAGTTTGGGAATTAAAGGTCAAACTAAGATACGATGTTGAAAGGAAGAACGGAAAAAGAATAGTGAATTATAACGATAAATGCTAAAAGCATCCTTAATGGTCGTAAGACGATCAACGTTAAGAAGACGACGAAAGAAGGAAGAACATAGATAAGATGAAACGAAAAGGTAAACGAGAAATTAAGGATGAGTATAACCTAAAAGTTAATACTAAAGTTAATATCGGAATTCCAAAGGATGGATTATGACGAGACGCATAGTGAGAACTCACTAAAAGGAGAAATTGATATCAAGAGGAGATTGATGTGAAGAGATTGTAAAATGCCAAATATGGCAACAAGGATTTGAATACAGTAATGATAATAAGGATCAGCATGCCTTAAAGGTCGTAAGGAATGGTTACACTTGCTAGAAGGATAGACAAAGATCTCCATGAGAACACGAGGGCGCAATTGGATAGATGAGATAATGGATTAACGAATCTGAAGATCAATAAGAGTATACACGATACACGGTGATGGTGACAGTGACGATATTGTTAAAATCAACCCACGACGATAAGAGTTAAGAGAATCAAGGATCCTTATTGGAAAGGAGTAAACATGGTGCATTGAATAAATCGGGAATAAAACTCTAATGTGGCAACAATCGTTGCTCCTCTAATACGGAGATCGTATACGTAACAGCTGTGCCTGAACCAAGAAGGTTCACAAAGAGATTGAACATCTCTTTCCTATAGGACATCAAGCATTGAAGCACAGGCAACTGTGGTGTAAAGAAACATAATGTAAGACTGACAATCTTTAAAAGATGATAGCAAGGATCGTAAGAGGAAGTACAGGACATGATAACAAAGATGGAGAATGAAAAATAAGATAGATTGATGAAAAGAAAGAAAAGACTAGAAGTTTTAAGAATAGTGCGTCACTCTTAAGAAAAGGAAGTAGATCAATGAATATACAATGAGTAAAGGAGTATACGAGAAGTAAAGACGCAAGAAAAAGATCAAAGTAACCCTTACAAGGACAGCAAAACCCTTACGAGAATATGTCATGAGAATTCACCTCATGAAAGATTGTGATAAAACGACGATAGCAAAAGAATTTATTATGAAAAGCGAAATAACGAGATAATTAGGATGGTGGATAATGGGATTAGATTCCCAACAGCACGACGAATAGCAATCAGATGGTGACAACAGCAGTACGAAAGAAACTACGTAAGTAGTGAAGCCCGAGTTAGTTGAATGTCCACATCTTTCAATAAGGAATGATGATAGGATTAAACGGAGTAGATAGAGGGAAGAAATCAAGAATGGAAAGTTATAAGTACATATGAACACGATAAACATTATCATAAAAGAAGATTAAGAGGTACAAACTAATGGATTATCTACATCATTTGAATACGAATGAACAAGCTTAAGAGTGGAGATTATCGTTAGTAATAATCAGGCATTATTAAGAGAAGCAATCAAAGGTAAGAAGTTATAGTACATAAGAAAATGGCTAAAAACACTATGAAAGACGGAGACGATATGAAAGGTCATCAATGACGGTTAACATTAATCTACAAGAAGTACAGAAATGGAGTGATGAATGAAGTTCAAAAGGTTAAGGGTTAAGTTATGTCAAGGAGTTATATGAAAATTCGAGGACGAATTTTTATAAGGGGGGAAGAATGTAATACCCCAAATAATTAAATTGTCTAATTGGTCCACGTGTCTAGTGTTGAATCGCTGGAGTGGCAATATCGGAAGAATTTTCGAGAAATTAAGATAAATATAAAAATTCTAGCAGGACGGTTTCGAAAAGATTATTGCGAGAGAATTAATATTATATTTCAGTTCTAAAGTTGGAATTGGAATTAGAAAGGAAAAATGTCAAGAAAAGTCCCAAATTAGAGTTCAGGGACTAAAGTGGTAATTTAGCCATACAAATCCCAAAGTGAAAATTATTTCGCCAAGGTCCGCGAAATGTTTTATAGTATATGTGGTAAAAGTTTCGGGTCAATCGGAGACCTTTTAAAATTTGGACGCGGATGCGTTTTGGGCTAAATTGCAACTCTTGAGAAGTTTAAGGGCTAAAGTGTAAATTAGCTAATTAAGTCTCGAGAATAGTAATTAAAAGATTTTGACGGAAAATAATAATATTGAGTTAGTATTATTTATATGAATATAAATAATACGTAAGTAATCGAGTTAAAAGAATAATTTAACCATTTGGTTAAATTAGAAAGTTTAAAAGAGAAATGGTTTAAGATAAAGAAATGAAGGATCAAAATGGCAAATTTTCCAACTTACATGTTACATTTCCTTACGCATAAGGAATGGGAAAGGATCAGAAGGAGAAAAGGAAGGTTACAGAAGCTTTCGACGATCGATTACGATCCGTCGCCGTTTCGCCGTTTCTCGTCCAAATCGAGCGTTCTTTATATCGATTCGTTCAGAATTCGATTCTCTATCATCTTTGAGCTTCAAATTAAGGTAACCTTGACGTTGTTGTTGCTGAAATTAGAGAATAAGGGCTGTTTTGATTTTAAACGAATCGAACGAATCGTAATCGCGTTTCTAGCGTCGTTTTGATGAATTCGGAGTTGAGTTTGTGTTAATATGAAATAGGAGCATGACGGAATCGAGTTTAAGCACGTCGGAATAGTCCGAAAACGAGTCGAGGAGCTACGCGGCCGCGTAACTATGTTACGCAGGCGCGTAAGCAAGTTACGCGGGCGCGTAAATATGTTACGCGGGCGCGTAACAATGTTACGCGGGCGCGTAACAAATGTTACGCGGGCGCGTAACCATCTTACGCGGGCGCGTAAGTATGTTACGCGGGCGCGTAAGTAGGTTACGCGGGCGCGTAACAATCTTGCGCGGGCGCGCAATCACTTTGCGCGGGCGCAATCACTTTGCGCGGGCGCACAACTATGTTGCGCGGGCGCGCATTAAGGCTATACGGGCGCACAACTTATTCGAAGCACCTAAAGGTTATTTTCGCCCCGCTATGACCCCGTTTTCCGACTTTAAGAGTGTCGGACATTGAAAAGGAAACATCAGCCCCAAAAATGAGAAATTTGGATGTCGAACATGACGTGTTCGATTAGGATATCGAGATATTAGAAACATGTGATTGGACAACGCATGGAGCTTACGCTTGCGGGATTATAATAGTGCAGTTTTGGATAGCGGTCACTGTGAGTTGCACTTTACTTTCGTGTATTATATATATAAAGTCATTTCATATTGATATGTATACTGTTTTTACGCATCGCATGTTAGATGATTTGATTAAATATTATATGTTTCTATCAAATGTATATACGAGAACTAGTATGCGATCTGAAGAAACTAGCTACCTATTGGGTGTCAATAGGCTGTGTGATCACCAGTATCGAGTCAGTCTAGTATGTTTGCACTGAGAAATGACTTGACACAGCTGGGAGCTGTTGATGAATATGAAATTTACGATTGAGTATATGATTTCGATACGAGAGTGAACTCGGCTACGGTGTAGCCTGGAAGTCCCCGTATCTAGTGGCTGGGCCACCAGCGAGTTGGACTCGCAATTGATATTTACGATTGGGTTGAATGATATATGATTATTCGAGAGATGTGTCGCATGCTAGGATATTAGTTTCGTACGGATCAAATACCTGTTTATATGTTTTATATTATTGTTTTCTTAAGATGCGATGTTATATTTTTATATTAATACTGATAGTAACTTGCAAGCTCACTCAGTATTTTCCAAAATACTGACCCCCTCACAGTGTTTCCTTTCAGGTGACCGGAGTCGGATCAGACAGACCATCTCCTTTGTGTCGGCAACCTTTTGGCTTACACAAAGTGCGAGTTTTTATAGAGCTGCAGTAGTCAGTAGGTGTCAGTATAAGATTTATGATTTAATTTCAAACGGTATTTGAAAAGTAAACTCTGATATAATTTTATAGATAAGTTGTTTATAAATATGACGTTTTATCCGTTTGAATTTTGTACCAATTGCCTTGAGAGGAATTGGTTATGATTATGACTAGAAACAGGGCGGTGCTGGATATGAGATATCGCTCGGTAAGACCCTGGTTTCTAAGAATTGTGCTGCGAACATTTTCAGGAAAGGAAAGCGATATTTTGATATTTGAATTATATTACTTAAGAAAGATTTCTGAAAACGTATTATACATAATAAGATGTTTTATTCGCGAAAAAATTTATAATGGTTTTAGGCTTGCTACGGGTTCCGGAGCTACCACTCCCGTTCCCTAGCGCCGGTCGCGGCTCAATAATTTGGGTCGTGACAATAACTGTGCATTTTATTGATGATGAGTGGAAAATACACAAAAGAATATTGTCATTTGTTCCAATATCATGTCATAGGGGTGAATATATTGCTATGTCATTAGAAAATTGTTTACTTGAATGAGGTGTCAAGAATATTTTTACTATCACTGTTGATAATGCAAGTTCAAATAACACAGCACTTGCACACTTTAAGAAAAAACTGATGTCTTGGGGTACTTGTGTAGCTAAAGGTGAATACTTGCATATGAGGTGCATTGTGCATGTTCTGAATTTGATGGTAAATGAGGGTTTGCGAGATATTCATCCATCAGTTAAAAAAATTAGGGATTGCTGCAAGTACATTAGAAACAGCCATGCCCGTCTTAAGAAGTTTAATGACCTTGCTGAATTTGTTGGCGTTCAAACTAAAAAAAAATTATGCCTTGATGTGCCTACCCGCTGGAATTCAACTTACAAAATGCTAATGGTCGCATATATGTATGACAAAGTTTTTGATAAGTATGATGAGCAAGAGTCTTCTCTTAGGGCAGATTTAGATGCAATCCCTGATTTTCTAGATTGGACTTGTGTTTCCAAGTTTACTGAATGTTTGTCTCATTTTTATGATACATATAACACACAGTTTACATCCAACACACATTTTCGAGAGATTTCTGATTTGAGTTTGGTTTTGAATGACATGATTAATAATGATGATCTTGAGATAAAACAGTTGGGTCTTAGCATGAAGTCAAAGTTTAATTCATATTGGGGTGATCCATATAAAATGAACATATTAATATTCATTGCTTGTGTTTTTTACCCTACGCCAAAGTTTGAAGAGCTTACATTTTCTTTGGAAAACTGTTTTTGGAAATGTAATTGCTAAAACATTGCATGAGAAGATTTTGTGTGATCTGAATCGATTACATGAGGAGTATAGATCAATGTATGAGGGTGAAAGCAACACATCTCAAACTGTTAATGTAATTGATTCACAATCAGTTGTGCCTCAATCTGTTTTTAAGTCGCGCCTTAAAGCAAGACTCAAACAGCACCAAAAGGAAATGGGTAGCAATGTTATCAAAAAAACAGAGCTGGAACTGTATGTGAATGAGCCTGTTATAGAGGATGAGAGTTTGGACATTTTGAAATGGTGGAAGCAAAACGAAGAGAGATTCTCTATTCTTTCAAAAATGGCACGAGATATACTTGCTGTTCCCATTTCCACGGTTGCCTCTCTGAATCTGCCTTTAGTACTGGTGGAAGAGTTTTGGACTGCTTTAGGAGTTCTTTGACTCCAAAATTGGTGGAGGCGCTCATTTGTGGTCAGGATTGGCTTAGACCAATTTCATCTCCACTAATTGTTGAAGAAGTTTTAGATGAAGTTGAATGTTTTGAAAAAGGTTATGTCTTCAATCTTCAATGTGATTTATTTTATTCTTTTATTTTTTTAATAATTATAATTCTGATTTCATATTTTTATCTTTCTTTCCAGAGTTTTTGCCTAATGTAGGCTGCTCTTCTATGGTATGACTCTCATTTTGAAATCTGAAGTTGGAGGTTGGAGCTTTGATACTTGTTATGGTATAGTTCTCATTCTTATTTTGATGTCATTTTATATTTCAAATGCTGATTACGCTATCTTATTATGATGAGACATGTTTTACTATATAATTGGAAATCAACCATTTTTGAATCCGTTATTTGTATTTGATTTGTAGTTATCTTTTAAATGTGAACTTACATATTTATTTAATTTTCTGTCTCTACAATGAACTTACAAAGTTATATTTGTTTTTTTTATTAATTATGTACAATCAATTTATTCCTTATATTATGTGTTTGTGTGTGCAGGTATGGTGATTAATGAAGATGGATGGATTTCATTTTTGGTTATTTTGGAGTGTAGTTGTATAGGTTATATATTTTTTGTGAATATGGGACAGGAATAGGAATAGAACTGTCCATTGGCAACTGCCATATGAAGCAACCCTTTTTTGCATGGTTGATTGCAGCTGCAAACTAACATGGCTGCAGTACAGATAACAACTACACTAGTTTTGCATTTTGAAGCATTGGAGCTAATGCAATTTTTGAGTCAAACAGTTCCTATTAGACTAAAATTAGTATTCACTAATTATTCTTATTGTATATTTTGGACCAAAATTTTAAATTTTGGCTTATATATATATCTTAGTAGCATTGCACTGTAAAACAATGTTTGTTGATATATATATTTTTATTAGTTTTATTCAGTACCAATATCTTTTTGTATGTAACATTTTATATTTTTATCTATTACAGAAAAAGCTACTAGTAATTTGAAGTAGTTGTTTTTAGGTTAAAAACCGAATTAAAAACCGAAAACCGTACCGAACCGAATAAAAATATCGGTAATAAAATATTTCGGTTATTGGTCATAAAATTATGGTTTGGTTTTAGTTTTTTATAACCGTAAACCGTGCGGTTTTGCTCTATCATCTACCGAACCGCACCGAAATACCGAATGCACAGCCCTACTAGTAACCATTAAACACCTAGAAAATGAATAATAATACAGTTCTTTTCATCGAGGCAATGGAAGACTTGTGAATATAAAAAACAAATATTGTCATAAATGAAGTTTCGACTAGATTCAGTATATTAATGCTTGACCAGACATAGCCTTACATCTAATTAGATTTAATGCATGATAATGGACACATTATTTTTTATGTTCTATTATATAAAATAAGTTGCTATTATTATTTGGATACGTTAATATTGATTGAGTAAATTTTAAACAAAATTAGGTTGATCTTTGATAGTGTAAATTTTAAATAAATTAGTTTCGCATCTGATTCACATCAGGTTGATTTTTGGTTTGATGGACTATCAAATACATTTCTCTTAAAAGAGATATTCAATTTGTATATTACACTGAATATTAAAATTCTCTCTATATAAAATGTCATTTAAGATTGTAAAAAGCAACAAGATAAATTTGATTAAAATTTGAATTAAATTAGTTCAATTGATATAGGTTCACATCAGTTTGATTTTTGGTTATATAGTGTGGCAAATACATTTCACTCAAAAGAGATATTCAATTAATATATTACACTAAATATTAAAATTCTCTCTATATAGAATGTCAGATAAGATAGTAAAGAACAGAAATATAATTTTATCAAAAAGTGAATTAAGATAGTTCAGTTGATATAGGTTCACATCAGGTTGATTTTCGATTTTACAGTATGTTAAATATATTTTACTTAAAAGAGATATTCAATTTGTATATTACTCTAAATCTCAAAATTTTCTCTTTATGAAATGTCAGTTAAGATTGTAAAGAGCAACAAGACAAATGTTATTTAAAATTGAATTAAAGTAATTCAGTTGACATAGGTTCATATCAGGTTCATATATAGAAGGTTGATGTTCGGTTTTATAGACTGCCAAATATATTTCACTTAAATGAGATATTCAATGTATACATTATACTAAATCACAAAATTTTCTCTTTATGAAATGTTAGTTAATATTGTAAAGAGCAGCAAGACAAATGTTATTTAAAATTGAATTAAAGTAGTTCAATTGATATAGGTTCACATAAGGTTGATGTTCGGTTTTATAAACTACCAAATACATTCACTTAAAAGAGAGATTCAATTTGTACATTACACTAAATCTCAAAATTTCCTCTATATGAAATGTCAGTTAAGATTGTAAAGAGTAACAAGACAAATGTTATTTAAAATTGAATTAAAGTAGTTCAATTGATATAGGTTCACATCAGGTTCAAATAAGGTTGATGTTCGGTTTTATAGACTACCAACTACATTTCAATTAAAAGAGTTATTTAATTCTAAAAATAAAAATAAGCAACAATAAACGTAAACATAACGTCATCGACTTCATACCATTTGGTATTACATAGCATGAAACCACTGTTATTGTGTTTGACAACTGAGCTCTTTGAATATACAACATTCTTGTCTTTCTTTTTCAAATAACAAAGGTAAACATTTTGAATCAGTTGATCGAACCGATTGTCTGTGGTTGTGATTCTAGCGCTCACACCATGTCCTATTTTTACCTTCTTTGTTAGATGGTAAAATAATATATCAACATGCTGCCAACAAACAAAATGAGAAAATTAAGTTGATATAAAGTTCATATATGATTATTATAACTCGCATATATATTATTAATAATTAAAAAATTAAAAAACAAAAACGAAACAATCTAAAACACATACACAGTTGTTAATTGGCTGACCATGCCGATAAAGATGATAAAACCAGAGTTTCTTTTCAATTTCAGCAACACCAAGGCGAAGTCGAGGACACAATGAAATATGCGCTTCGTCGTAATTTTTCTTCCTAAAAACATACGCACACAAAATCGACACAACAACATCTTAAATCGACAAATCAATTTAGCACAAGAATTATATCAGTACTTGCAGAGCAATCTACAATAGCCGAACATATCACATGATAAAAATAAAATAAAAACATCTAAAAAATCTGAAGATATAAAATTAATACTCTATTAAATTTTAGTTGTTAGTAATTTCCTAAATTTGGCCAAACAAAGTCAGTAATGACACTCAAAATCAATTGTTTTTTGCTGTAATGAAATCTGTTTTACGAAAAAAGAGAGAAAAAAAGAAAAAAAATCTATAATCTTCCTCAAAACTTCTATTTGAATTTCAAATTCTCTTTTACTGACCACCACATCTTTTAATCTCTTCATGACCACGTTGGTTCCTGTTGGATTTTCTAGGTTCATAACGCAACGGAATTTCAAAATTTTTATCTAAAACCGAAACTAAGATCCATGTAATTCAAATAAATAGATTAACTACAGAATTAATACTTACTTGTATGTTGAATTCAACAACAATGTAGGAAGGAAGGAGATGGTTCACTTTGGTGATACCTGGCCTCGGATCAGAAACGCCTCCAAAAGAATGCGTCCTCTACGAGTATCCACACGAACAGACCTTAGCCAAAACTAGTGCTTGTGTGCTAGCACTATTGCTTCACAAGCAATTTAAAATTTTAGTGATTTAGTGAATAATGAATTTCGTGATTCTCAAACCAATTGCTTAATGTGTATTTATAGTGATACAACAACACTATGGTTTGAGACAAATTCGAATTTCAATCTCATTGCAATTCTACAAGTTTATGTTTATCAAAAACTCCTTTTTTAATAATCATCCATATATATTAATTACTATATTTATTATCTTCCAAAATTAATAAATTAAGGAAAACACTTATTCATAAATTTCGAATTAATATATACTCCCTCCGTCCCACTTTAGAAGTCCCATTTAACTTTACACACAGATTAAGAAAACATTAATTATTCTTGTCTTTTCATGTTTTTTCATGTTTTGCCCCTATTAATGATAGTGGAATTTTCCATAAAACTCTTTTAAGATAACTAAAATAAGGGTAAAATGGGGTATTCAATGGAAAAGTATTCTAAAAATAGTAATGGGACTTTTTAAATGGGACATCCCAAAATAGAATATGGGACTTCTTAAACGGGACGGAGGGAGTATATATTTATTAATATATATTACGAACTATATATATATAATAATTAATCACTTAATCACATTGGGCTTGTACAACCCATAACTGTTTTGGGCCTGTTCTTAGTGTGTGACCCTGTAAGTTCATATAACTTTGGCAGTAGGCCCGAAATCCCTATTTCAGCCCATAAGTCATAAGTGGCCTCTAGCAAGACATTATGACTACCCAAGTTAACGAATATCGACAATCCGATTTAACCATTTACAATAATATTTTAATGCCTTTATCTCTCGATATCCAGATTGAATAAGGCATAGTCCTGTCATCCTTATAATATTCAATCATTAGTTTCTTGACTCTAAGTAGACTGAAAATGATAACTCTTTATCAATTCATTTAGCATGGCCATGCATTTCCTTCAGTCTATCTTTTTCAAGGGGCCCATAGATATCTTACTCAAATAAATTAGGGACAAATTCCTTCTCAGTCACTCACATTTCTCACATAGTTACTTTCATATCCAATGACAATCTATTCCATTATCCTGTTAAAGATAATGTAAGACTGTATCAAAATATGAAATAGCTATGTAGAAATCCATGATGATTTCAAGGTCAAAGGATTATACTAATAGAACTGTAATGAGAATTACTTATGACAGTGATCTATGTAGTATTCTCACAGTGGGTCATCCAGTGCCTTATTTCTCAAATAGCACCTATGATTTGACTTAATATCTCATATACATGATAAGTAAAACATAATCATTAGTCAACATCATACTAGTCTCAATGTTCTATTAAGACTAGGGATAGATGGTATATAATTCTTTTATTAAATCTAAGGGTTCTACTATCAAGTCACATACTTGATGACCTTAGAAAGAATTAACCATTCAAGTATTTTAATCATTAATATAAAATGATAAAAACTGCCAATCAATAAATAACAAAATGATAAAGTTAAAACATGGTCAAACATGATTGACCTAATGCATATCACTAACAGTTCTTACTTCAAAAATGGCTTTATAAGATGTTCCAACACTTCCTTTACCCAATATTTCTGCAAATGCTCTAATTAATCAAGTTATAATCAAGCATGAGAGAACTTCATATAGATCTATTAATTTTTTGAAAAGAAGAGCAAGATCTGTAGTTTTTCTTTTTGACTCCGACCACCGCAACCCGACCTCTGACCAGAACCTAATTTAAGATTGCAGTGGTGGTCAAGAACGTAGAAGAAGAGGGAAATTGGGGGAAAGTTGAGTAAATCAAGTGCACAATAGTAACAGTTGTATAGGGTTAATTTAGTAACTTGTAATGGAAAGGGGTAGAGCTGAAAATAAACATTTTAAAAAGGGGGATTTTTGCTAAAAATATTATGTTGAGTCACTAACATAAAATTTTCAGATTTTGGGTGATTTGGTGTAATTTTCTCAAAAAAATACACCCGTCCATTAAATAAGCAGTGATCTATTGAGTAATTCTTTTTATGTTTATGTGTGTGTAGTTGAATTATGAACACTGTTTTGTTGTATATATTGCTATTAGGATGTTCGTCAGAAGACAAACAATTGGGTCTCAAACGGTGGCGGTGTCGACGACTGGCAACCGAAACTTTGAAAATATAAATTTTAAGATGAATATGACATTTTTTCTTTTTAATAAAAGTTAAATTAATTATATATTCATCAAATATTATAAAACAAATTTATTAGAATCAATTAAGTTTAGTAAAAAAATTAAATTACTTTTAATTAGCGTTAAATAAAAAATACTATTTTGTTAAATATATATGAATTTTATTATAATATATTTAATTTATTAATTATTGAATTTAAAAATTAGTTTGATTTTAAAATTAGCTCTAATCACCGAAAAAATACCAAAACTATGTATTTTGTGTTAGTTATAGCCAAACCTAATTTAATTATGTCAGTTGTCATGCCAGCCAATTGCTTAGTTGGCAGTGACGTGGACGATAAGGTGTTAAAAAAACCGGTTCGATTAAAAAATAGCTACAAAAGAAACAAAATATATAACGTTTGGCTAAATCTTGTGGTTTTTAAAGGTTTAGCTATAACTGACACAAGACGTATAGGTTTGACATTTTTTGGTGATTAAGCCTTTATTTTAATTAGTACTCCAACTCTAATTATTATCTCAATACATTTTTAATTAACAATTAAATTTTATAAAGTAAAAGTCGTAACTTGACTCGTCAATTGTTATTTTATTACTTATTAATTACTTACTCTAAAAATTAAAAAAATATAGTAATAATAGTACATTCTAAAAAACATTCCCTCCCGCCCGTAAAAATAAAAAAGATAGTGTCTTTACAAGAATTAAGGAAGGGTTTTTTTAACAAATACCCAACATGTGTTATAACATTCTAAATTTTACTAGAGAGAAAAAGAAAGTTGAAAAAGAAAGTTACCAACTTTCAAATTGCACAAATAATTTATTTAATTTAAAAAACGGTCAACTATTATTAAGGAAACCTGTTGTTATAAAATCAAAAAGTCCTACAGAATCTCAAACTTACATATATAGAAAAGATTTTCAAAAATCTTTAAGAATCATTAATTACAATAACAATTTATTTAAATGTAATTCCTATATATAACGGCAAATACATTATTCAAATACATGATTCTTCAAAAAATAATAACAATTTATTTAAACCAGCTGTAATTATTTCTTCAACAAAAAACGATTTGAATTTTTTTTTCAAATAATAAAATTTTACTAATTGTTAACTAATGGTTTAATAATATGAAAATTAACAAATTTTGTATTTCATAAATGCAGGAATGACAACATTGAGGATTCTGGTTTATTATGACGGAGTATAGAAGGAAGATTTTTATGTGGACGTTGGGTTTACTATCAGTTAACTAATAGTATACTACTACTCATTAAAAAATATCAATTTATTTTTAATAACTTAACATTTGGTTGAAAAATAAAGTTAACATGAAGTTAACATGCGGTTGACTAATAAGATATTATTCTGTAATCCATTCTCATTTTATCTATAAATTTACTACTTTACTTTAAAGGTTTCCTTATGTAAACATCGAGTTTACTTTCACTAAACTAATAGTATGCTACTACTCATTAAAAAACATCAATTTGTTTTTAATAACTTAACATTTGGTTGAAAAATAAAGTTAACATGTAGTTAACATGCAGTTACCTAGTAGGATATTATTAGTTAACTTAAAGTTTATTGATAGTACACATATAAGTGCATACAATTTACACACAACACATTAAATCTAAAAAATTGACTAACTGGTAACCAAAATATAATATATGTTTGACAATAACAAATGTTTTCATAACAAAATAAAGAAAAAAAAAGACTAGCCTAAAATCAGTGACACAATTACAACTGTTTTCATTTAATAAAAAAAAATTAAACCTAAATCTTCTAATCTGTCTATACATCTAATCCTTCTGCACCCCCCCCCCCTCTTCAGTTTTGGTTTCGGTTCCACCTCCTCATCGCTGTCAATGTTGCTAGTATGCTAGTATGCTTTATTTTTCTGTAAAAGAAAAACAGTGGTTAACTGTCAGTTTACACATATTTAATCATTGGTTAACTACATATAATAAAAATTATATTAATATCACAAAGTTAATTTAGATAAAACTAACAACAATATAAATTAAAATTTATAATACACTAATAATTTGAAAAAGGATTCAATAAAATTTCAACAGCCTGACTCTATTCTAATCCATCTTAGTTAAAAAAATCAAATCACATCCTTTGGAGAAAAATTCAATAAAAAAAAAAACAAATAACACACACACACACATTTCGAATCGCTTACTCATTATTACTTGTATTGTTTTGTAAGAAATTGAAGCAAATTGCGCTTGTTGATTACAATTCGTTGGAGTAAAGAAATTTAAATCATAGAATTTGAAATTGTTAAGAAAAATCATTAATTAGTAAAAATAGAAAGGAATTCTAGATTTAACATCATACACTCTATATGAATAGACTTACCTTCGATTGCATAAAACTAAGTCAGAATCTTGAATCCCCAAAATGCTCAGAAATCCTAATTTCTTTGGTTTCGAACGAGAAAGACTTCCGACGAAAAGAGGACGAACGGCCAAGACCCATATCGACGAAAAACAGCGGCATCATCTTTCTCTTCTCAGAGGTTTTGTCGTTCTCGTTGCAGTTGATTGGACTCCAGCAGCGGCGGCTTCAGATGTGGTTGAGGTAGAAAAATGAAAGAAAATGATATAAAAAGGGCAAGCAAATTTAAATTCAAACAAAAATGGAAAATATTTGGTTAATGAGAAGATAATGAAAGTCAGCGAGAATCTTGGGGAAATTTAAAAGAAATAGGAAAGTGCTTGATGATTGTGGGTGTTACCAAATTAATAGTTTTTTATTTTGTCAAATTCAAAAGTTTATTTGCATAAAGCATAAAGTTATAATTCAAAATTAAAAGTTTCCAACTATATATTACTAATTTAATTTTAGTCACAGTAAAAATCTAAATATTTTAACCTAATACAATATCTGAGCTAATTTTCTCATTAAGAAACTCATTAATTATATTTATTTTATTAAAATATTTCTACATATCCTTTAAAGAAATTAAAAGTAAATCATTATAAAACTACTATATTAAATGCTCATTTAATAAAATTGTGAGGTAGTTTGATTATTTTATTTTAAATTGATAATAAATATGGTTATTTTTTTATTTTTATGGGATAAAAAATGGTTATTTTTTCTATTTTTAAGGATGGAGGGAGTATTACATACTAATAATTAGTGAAATTTGAAATTCTAATTATTGCAATCACAAGCCTATTATTATTATTATTAGTAGTAGTAGTGATGGAGTCTGCCTTCTGAACTGTGAATGAGACCTGCAAAACAAGGTGGAAGCTAACCGGATAGTGGTTGTCCGATTAACTCTCCGATGCTAAAGTCAGTTTAGAGATTTGAGCAGCATTTCGAGTATATGAATGTAATTGCGATTTTAGGCATACCTCATGCTCCTTTTATAGTAGATGATTGCATACCTAACAGTGTTATGGTAGGAAAGTGAATCCTACTTTGTAGGGATTGATCCTGATTTAGCGTGATCTTTCTTATTCAGACATGAGTCCTATTTAGGAACGTCTTCCTAAATAGTCTCGTCTTCCTAAATAGTCTCGTCTTCCTAAGTTAGAGCTTATCTTTCTAAGTTGGAGTTTGTATCCAAATAGGAAGGTACTTCGAAATTATGTAGTAGACTGGCGATCTATCTAAATCCTAGGATCAACGCGCTTTGGCCGAATCCTAAGGGATTCGATCTTCATCTTGTTGAGCGTCGTAATGGCGAATCCTATGGATTCCGCCGTCTTACTTATATGTTGTTCTGATGGGAGTCCGGTATCACCTGAGAGTGGATCTCCTGTGACTCGGCTCCATTGTATTTAAGGTAGGATTCAGTATCCATCATTATCCCACCAACCCCCCCACCCCCCCCCCCCCCCGCGCAAGTGAGCTTAAATCTTTGGTATTTATGCCTTAGTAAATTTTGACTCTTTTGGAGCTGAGTCGTTTCATATTTTGGCGAGTTGTTTTACTTCTCCAGTAAGATTCCATTTTTCTTTTTACTGCCATGTGGCGTTCATCGGTGAGTGGTAGTTCCTGGATGAAGAACAAGTGTATTGCTTGTGCGCCATTTTTCGTTCTAGACCCTTAGGGTTTCGTCTTTTGAACTTCTTGATCTCTTTTTCGGGGTATATAAGTGTTTGTTTGTCATTTTTCTTCTTTTACTTCTATTTTATGCAAAAGATTTTTGAGTTTTCTTAGCAATTCTGCCGTTCCTCCTTCATATTCAAGTTGCTCCATACCTTTCCTTTGATCCAGCATATTTGATTTCGAGGTATGTGTGCTTACCTTCACTTCTTTGATTTTCTGTTTTTAGTTTCTGGGTTTTGGCTTTTCTACTTGTTCTTCGTGTTCTTCTTATTTCAACTTTTTATTCTCTTTTGATCTTTTAAAATCGAAATTTCATCATCCTTCCTTATTTCCCCCCATTTTCAATTTTCAAATGTCGGAAGTAAAAAAAAAGATCCGGGGTGCTCATGATTACTTAGAGCATACCCGAAGTCCTTTATCCGCTCAGCAAATAAAAGATTTTGCTGATGATTTCGACTTTCTCGGGTCCTACGTTATTGTAAGGCCCGGAAAATCGTTACGGGCGAATAATAGTACCAATTCGCCTTTGATGTTTTCATGAGCAATTTTTAGCGGGTCTTCGATTTCCTCTTGAATCTTTAATTTTATATATTTGTCATAACTTAAATGTTCCTCTTGGTCAGCTTCATCCGAATGCGATCCGTATTACTTGCTCCTTTATCGAGTCTTGTAGATCTCGCGGCCAAGAACCTTCTCTTAGTTTATTTAATTATTTTTATGTCTTCTCCCGCCGAAAAGGTGAGGAGTTTATTTTTACTGGTGGTAATCGGTCTTTGTTTACTCTTCCTTCTTCTATAAAAGGCTGGACCTCGAAGTTTTTCTTGGTTCAGCATGCTTCTTTTTCTTCCTTGTCGCGAAGCTTTACTCAAAGTAAAGTTTCGCTTTCTTCTATTCCTTCATTATCCGACGAAGAGAGGGACTTCGCTTTGGCGCTTTTGTCAGATTGTCTGGCTGACAAGCCTAAGTACGGCGTTCTCTTGGAACAATATTTACATCGCCGAGATTTACTTTTGGTGGATCTTCCTTTAGAAGGTATTTTTTCAAACCTTTGTCATTTTTTGTTTCTTTTGTAGGATGTCAACTTCTCTTGATCATCTCCTTGATAATTTTAATGTCGATATGAGTGTAGATATGGGCGAGGTGACTAGTGGAGTCGTCCCCACCCCTGCTGCCATCCCGAGCCCGAATCCGAGCTCGACAGATCTTACACCTGCTGCGGATCAAGTGCCTTCGGTTAGTCCCGAATCCACTTCACTTCCATCAAAGGATTTAGATTCTTCTCTGAAGGAGTTGCCTACTTCTCTGAAGGAGTTGCCTGCTATTGGTGAGAAACGGTCTGCTGAGGATCAGGTCGGCCCTTCTTCCAAACGCTTCAAGAAGAAGAAGGCTTCTAGGGGAGCTTATAGTGACGAGGCGCCCCGTTTTGCTGCGTGGGCGGATGCTCAGGATCCGCCTCGGCTATCAAATGCTGCTATTATTTATGCTTGCATGGAGAATATTATGATCAAGGAGGACATAAAGTCCATAGATCGAGACCACAGTGACGGTCTTGCTGAGTTCGCCTGTCTTGGCGTTTTTTGGTGAGTTTTATTTTGTTTACTTTCTATATCGCCTTTTATTGTCTTGTATTCATTATTTATTTCTTCTTTTATTTTGTAGGTGGTTCAGTCAATCGCCGTTTTAGAGCGTCGCCGTAGGGATGCGGTGGACCAGTTGAAGAAACTTCAGAAGGATTCCGAGTCCTGGCAGTCGGAGAAACTAAAGTTGGAAGGAGAAGTTGGTGAAGCGGCGGGTCTGAACCAGCAACTGCGTTCATCCGTTGCTGCCAAGGAGCGAGATATCTCATCATTAGAGGCTCGGGTTCGGACTTTGTCCGAGGAAATTTAGTCTCTAAAGTCTTCTTCAGACTCTCTTGTTAAAGAGAGAGATGGTCTGAAGAAAGTGGAAGAGCGTCTCCGCCGGCGTCTGGGCGAGTCTGGGAGTTTTTACTCCCAAGTTATGACCCAGTACCGATTGGCTATCGGGGCGAAGTTGCGGTAGCAGAACCCTGGCATTGATCTTTTCGATGTGAATCAGTTGGACCCTGCCTCCCTGGCAAAAGAGGTGAAGGCGAAGCTGGACAAGCAGAAGCCGAATGTTGTGGGGAAAGTTTAGCTTTTATCTTTTTTGCTTGATTTTTGTATTGTATCGCGGCAGATCCATTGTAAATTCTATTTTTGATTAATATATATGTTCTTTTCCAATCAGAATTCTTCTTTATTTGTTTCCAGAGTTAATCTAAACTCATGTTTGTTTTTTATTTAATTTTCAGAAGTTAGTTTAAACTTCCTGAATGCGTAGTTGCAAAACCAATTAGGATTAGGTTGTATGTAATTTATTTGTAATCGGATCCCTTTTTTTGACTCAAACGAGTCTCAGTTATTTTAACTGAGACTCAAACGAGTTCTGTTAAATTGTATATATTGACTGGGACTCAAACGAGTCTTGTAAAATTTGTGTATGTTTCAAAGTCGAATCCTCTTTATTTCACAATGGAAATTTGTACATGCCACGAAATAGTCTATTGGTAATATTTTCTTAAATGTTCTACATTCCAATATCTTGGGACCATAGATCCGGTCATTGTTTTTAGCCTGTACGCGTCTTTGCCAGTAGTTTCTTCTACTATGTAAGGACCTTCCCAATTTGCTTGCATTTTCTTTACTCTAGTGTTTCCTCTGTCGATTTTAGCGTTTCGTAGGACTAGATCGCCGACCTGGAATTCTCGTGAGCATACTCTCTTATTGTGGTATCCTGCAGCTTGTTTCTTGTAAGCTGCAGCTCGGATTACTGCCTCATTTCTCCTTTCTTCTAGTAGATCGAGACACATACTTATTTTTGATTCGTTCGCCTCCTCTTCTAAGTAGTTTACTATGATACTTGGTATGCCGATTTCTATGGGTATTACAGCCTCAGTGCCGTAGGCGAGCCTGAAGGGTGTTTTGCCTGTTCCTTTCCTTGGGGTTGTTCTATATGCCCACAGAACACTGTAAAGCCCGTCAACCCATTTTTCTTTGTACTGGGCTAACCGTTTCTTTATTCCTTGTGCTATGGTTCGATTACTAACTTCAGTCATCCCATTTGTCTGCGGTTGCGCCACTGATGTGAACTTTAAGTTTATCATCAGGTTTTCATAAAATTTCTTGAAATCGCTTGCAATCGAATTATTTTCCATCATCCCCTACTATTGTATGAGGTATGCCGAACCGACATATCACTTCATTCTTGAAGAATTCTTCTACTCTTGCTGCAGTTTTGGTTGCAACTGGCGCTACCTCGACCCATTTGGTGAAGTGTTCGACCGCGACGATTAAGAATTTCATCTGATTTTTTCCCGTTTTGAATGGCCCTACGATATAGATTCCCCATGTGGAGAATGGTCAGGGACTTTCCAGCGATCCCTGTGGTACTGCTGGCCTATGGCTGACATTTTCATATCTCTGGCATTTGTCACATTTCTTTACTAGAGCTTTTGCGTCCTCTTTGATGGTTGGCCTGTAGTAGCCTTGAAGAATTGTTTTTCTTGCGATGGTGACCGCTCCTTCGTGTGCCCCACATATTCCTTCGTGGATTTCTTTCAGGATTGAGACCCCAGTTTCGTGCGAGACACATCTCGACCAAGGATGAGTTAAGGAGGTTCGGTAAAGAACTCCATTATGGTACGAGTAATTGGCAGATTTTCAGATGATTCGGACGGCTTCGACATTGTCGGTTGGTAGTTCACCTTGGTCCAAGTATTTGATTAGAGGGGTCATTCAAGAGTCGGCTTCATTAATTGCCATAATTTCTTCTTCTTTGGTGCTTGGCGATTCAAGAGTTTCTTTCAGCTGCATTTTCATAAATAAGTCCCCTAGTTCGGATACTGACTTGGAGATGGCGTCAGCGTCAGCGTTTTCTTCTCGTGGGATTTGAATGATTTCCCACAGTCCTCCGTGTGCTTCCAGTTGACGAAGTAGCTTTGTGACTTTCTCCAAATATTCAATCATTCCAGTTTCTTTGGCTTGATATTCTCCTTTAGCTTGATTTACTACTAGCTGATAGTCGCTGTAGATTTTCAGAATTTCTGTTCGTATTTCCAGTGCTAGACCGAGACCACTGATCAAGGCTTCATATTCTGCAGCGTTGTTGCTAGCGGCGAATCGGGTATTTACTCTGTATTCAATTTTTACTTTTCCGGGTCCTTTGAGAATGGCTCCTGCTCTGGCTCCTTTTTCGTTTGAAGCTCCGTCTACGTGGAGTTTTCATAGTAACTCTGGTTTAGGTTCCTCGGGTTTTCCGGGAGTTATTTCATCTACGAAGTCCGCCAGGGCTTGCGCTTTGAGAGTTGGGCGGGTTTCATATCTGATATCATGCTCACTGAGTTGGATGGACCAATGGACAAGTCTTCCAGAGGTCTCAGATCTCTGGATCGCCTTTCGCAATGGTTGGTTTGTTCTTACTACCACATTGTGGCTGTAGAAGTAGTATTTTAACTTTTTGGCTGTAGTTACTACGGCGAGCACCATCTTCTCGATCTCCGGATATCTCGTTTCCGCACCTTTTAGTACTCGGCTGATGTAGTAAATTGGCTTCAGCTTGTCGTCTTCCTCCCTTTCTAGTACTGTTCCTATGGTTTCTTTTCTTGTTCAGATGTATAAGTAGAGCGTTTCACCCTTCAGCGGTCTGCTGAGTAATGGTGGGGTGATCAGGAATTTTTTCAGTTCTTCAAATGCTTCCTCGCAGTCTTTGCTCCACTCGAATTTTTGTGTTCCTTTAAGGGCTTTGAAGAATGGTAAACATCTTTTTGCTGAGCAGGACATAAATCCACCGAGTGCAGTGATTCGCCCATTAAGTTTTTGAACCTCGTTTATATTCCGAGGTGCCTTCATGTCCATTATCTCTTTGATCTTCTCTGGATTCGCCTCTATTCCTCTCTGGGATATCATGAATCCCAGGAACTTTCCTCCTTGTACTCCAAATGTGCACTTGTCTGGGTTCAGCTTCATCCCAAATTTGTTTAGTATTTTGAATGTTTCCTCCAGGTCTTTCGCGTGGGTTTCCTCGTTTTTGCTTTTGATGATTAAGTCGTCCACATACACTTGGACCCGCTTTCCAATTTCGTCTTCAAACATGAAATTCATGAGTCTTTGATACATTGCTCCAGCGTTTTTCAATCCGAAAGGCATCGCCGTATAGCAGTAGGTTCCTCCTTCGGTGATGAATGATGTTTTCTCCTGATGTTATTCCTTCATTTGTATTTGGCGATAGCCTTGGGCAGCGTCTGCTAGGCTGTACATCGCGTGTCCGGCGGTAGAATCCACAAGCTCGTCGATATCAGGTAGCGGGTAACTATCTTTGGGACACGCCTTGTTCAAGTTGGTGTAGTCTACGCACATCCTGTTTTTTCCTTTAGCTTTCTTTACAATCACCACATTGGCTACCCGTTCGGGGTAATGGACTTCTCTGATGAATCCGCCTTTTTTGAGTTTTTCCACTTCTTCCTCTATTATTATTTTTTTCTTCGGAAAACTTTCTCTTCTTCTGTTTGACTGGATTTGCCGTTTCTGCTACATTCAGATCGTGAGTTATGACATACGGGTCTATTCCGACGATTTCTGAAACTTTGGCGGCGAACGTTCCGATGTTGTTTTTCAGTATCGCCGTGATATCTTTTTCAACTTTGGGATTCATATTTGCTCCTAGGTTTACTCTTTTCTCCGTGCTGAGTTCTAGTTTCTTCGTCTCGTCTTTGGGAGCCGTTTCTTTTTCTTCAATGTCATGGTTGAGGATTTCTTCAATGGGCATGGCTTCACATGACTCTTTTATCGCCTGATCATAGCATTCTTTCGCCGTGGTTCAGTTTTCTTGCACCGTGATGATTCCTCACTTCGTTGGTATTTTCATAGTGAGTGCTTTCACACTAGTCACAGCTGCCGAGTCGTGGAGGAAAGGTCTCCCCAGTATCGTGTTATATGGCAGGTCAATTTCCATGACACTAAATCGTGTGGGCAATTCTTCGCTTTTTCTTGTTCTTCCTAGCTTGACGTCTAGTATGATTGTTCCAATGGGTTTTATGAGGGAGCCCCCAAATCCCGTTACAGGTGTAGCATTCCCTTTCAATTCTGCGAGATCCCTTCCTAGGCTTTCGTAAGCCTTTCTTGTTATTAGGTTAATTTCGCTCCCTTCATCGACTAAGATCTTTTCCACATTCCAGTGTTCGATGATCATGGCCACCACTAGGGCCTCGTTGTGTTCTTCTGTGATTCTTCCGAAATCTTCCCCGTCGAAAGTCACCGGCGGCGGAATTGAGGATTCTACTGCTGTTCTTTTTCTGCATTGTGGTATGTTTCTTGATTTGTCTTTCAGGTTCATTCCTTCAGAAGTCATCTTCTTTAGTGAAATTTGTTTGAGTTCAGAAAAGCTCCTTCGAATTTGAAGTTTTATTAAGCTTTTCCCACAGACGGCGCCAATTGATGGAGTCTGCCTTCTGAACCGGTGAATGAGACCTGCAAAACAGGATAAAAGCTAACCGGACGGTGCTTGTCCGATTAACTCTCCGATCCTAAAGTCAGTTTAGAACTTTAAGCAGCGTTTCGAGTATATGAATGTAATTGTGTTTTTAGGCATACCTCATGCTCCTTTTATAGTAGATGATTGCATACCTAGCAGTGTTATGGTAGGAAAGTGAATCCTACTTTGTAGAGATTGATCCTGATTTAGCGTGATCTTGCTTATTCAGACATGGGTCCTATTTAGGAAGGTCTTCCTAAATACTCCCTCCGTCCCAATAAAGTTGTCCACTTTACCTTTATCACACAGTTTAAGAAAAACAATTATTGTTTATGGGTTTTATAAAATTTCCCTTACTTTTCTTGTCATACCCTTATTTAATATAGAGTCCACTTGCAATTCACTTTCAATTTACTCATTAGTGGATTTTAAATAGGGGTAATATAGAAAATTTGAGTGTAAAAGTTAATTACTTTTTGAAAGTGGACAAGAGTTTTGGGACAAAAAATTTCTCAAAGTGGACAACTCTATTGGGACGGAGGGAGTAGTCTCTTTTTTCTAAGTTAGAGCTTATCTTTCTAAGGTGGAGTTTGTATCCAAATAGGAAGGTATTTCGAGATTATGTAGTAGATCTGGCGATCTATCCGAATCCCAGGATCAACGCGCTTTGGCCGAGTCCTAAGGGATTCAGTCTTCATCTTGTTGAGCGTCGTAATGGCGAATCCTATGGATTCCGCCGTCTTACTTATATGTTCTTCTGATGGGAGTCCGGTATCACCTGAAAGTGGATCTTCTATGACTCGGCTCCATTGTATTTAAGGTAGGATTCGATATCCATCAAGTAATATTAATATTTAAGCAAACTTGGTACTGTAGAAGTAAATTTGGTGCCGAAAATATCAATTTAGATCAATAAATGTTTCACTTTAAAATATAGGATGTTTATTTTGATAAGCATGTGTAGATTCCTTATTCTAATTAAGCTCTTCCTTAATAATAGATATATTTATTCTAATTAAACTCTTCCTTAATAGTAATAGATAAATACTACTATAATTTAGTTATTTAATTAGTAAATGACTTGTAAACCTTAATTTAAATAGTAATTGAAATTAAAATAGAAACGGTGATTTGGTAAATGTGCAGATCCCCCTCTATCCATGCTTTTATATATAGTATAAATTTATATAATATTTTTTTAGTAAGCATGATCACCAAAGAAATCCGCCACCTTTTTAGCCTTTATTTAATTTTATCCCGACGTCATAATTTTGTTAAATTCACCCAAATCCGCACATATATGATTAATTTTAAATTTTAAAATATTAATTTTTACAAATATATGATTAATTTTTTAAAACAAAAATTAATTTTCAAGGAATTTTGTCTGATTCATCCAAATGTTTGGACTTCAATTCGACCTAAAAACTAAATTGATCCTTTTTCACTTAAAAAAACCAATTTGATCTTTTACTGTTAGCATATCTTTTAAAAAGCATTTAATGTTATAAAAATAACAAAAAAATCATCTCTCCATAAATTCAAAAATTAATAATAAAATTTTATTTAAATATTATAATATCAAAAAAAAATTCCACTGCCACACACTCCTTCGACTTCGCCGCATTTTTTCCGACTTTGACGTATATTCAAAATAATTAGAGATTTTCTTACAAATACCGAAAAATATAAAAATATTTACAAGATACTACTTGCATATTTTTTAACAGAAATATAAAAAATAATTACAAAAGTACAAATTTTCAAAAAATAATTAAAAAAATACAGTTTTTATATAAAAATTCGTATATAAAAATGTAGTTTTGTATATAATCCGTATATAATACGAATTATATACGTTTTGTTAAAAAAAAAATCAGATCTGAGAATGAGAATATCTCTGAAAAACAGAGAAGATGAAGATGAAGATGAAGCCAAACTTTATATATATTCCGCATATAATCCGTATATAACACATATTGTATACAATTTAAAAAAAAAACAAATTCAGATCTGAAAATATCAGATCTGAAATTTCAGATCTGAAAATATCAGTCTGATATTTTCAGATCCGATTTCATATTTAATTGACAAAAGAGGAGCAGAGCGGAGAGCAGCGGCGGCGTGGGAGGAGAGCGGCGACGGCGCGTGGGAGAGCGACGGCGAGGAGAGAGCGGAGGCGTGAGGTGAGAGGGGCGGTGGCGGTAGAATGATGGTGGATGTGTGTTAATGGAAGAAAATAAGAAAATAAATTAGTGTTTTGAGAGATGTAGAAGATGGAGAAGATGAAGTGTAAAGAAAGGACATAATTTTTGTTAATTAAAGAAATAAGGTGGTATATTTGGAAATATGAAAAACACTCTTGTAAAGAGAAAGTATAAGTTAGCATGTTTGTAAATATTTTATCTTATTATGGTATAAAGTGTAAATATTCCAAATAACTAATATTTCCTAAGTAATGAATTAATATATTGAATATTTTAATTTATTTTATTATATTTAAATAATTTTATAAAATATATAATTAATTTATTAAACTTTTTAAGCAAATATTAATTTTTAAAACCCGTTCGTCTTCCTCGTGACGATTTGAAAAAATTATTTATTAATAAACTATATTATTATTTGAAACTATGGGGACGAGCATTTTTTTATTTTTTAAAACATTAAATACTTTTTGAAAAATATTAAAAAATAAATGATCAAATTAGAAGAAAAAAAATCAAAGTGAAAAAGTGTCAATTTAATTTTAAGGTGGAATTGGAGACAAAAATGGAAATTTTGATGAATTAGACAAAGTTATAACGTCGGGGTGTAACTAAAAAGGATTAAAAGATTGAAGGTTTTGATAATTAGTTCTTTTTAGTATTGTCGTTGTTATTTTTGGTTTACTAAATTATTCACATATTTTTCCTTTTAATTTGTGTAATTGAATGCTCATATAGCTGCTAAGAGCAACTCTAATAAACTCTTAAAACATCTAAACTCTTTATTTTAAAGAGTGCAATCATAAAATTCTAGTTCAGTGGACTCTTTATTTTTAAAAATAAAAATAAAGAGTCAGTTTGCTCTTCACAAATTGACTGGCTATTTTAAAAAAAGTGGATTTTCATTTCTCTCCCACTTCCTTATTTTTTGGGGGAAAAACTGTATTCGCTGCTTTTTAATTATTCAAGTTCGAGATCTTTACTCTTAATAACTGTACAGTCAAAAAAAATTGTACATCTGATAGAGAAATTGGCAGCATCTAGAGAGAATAAACATAGGCATACTCTGAAAGGTGTAATGTGTAAGAAAGGATCTCAGAGCTTCTTGATTATTGCCTCAAACAATTGGGAGGAAAATTGGCAGCCAATAGAATGGTATTTCATGCACGATGCAATCCGAATTCATATGATGCTGAATACAAGTAGTTAAGATTTGCAGTATGGTTTACATCTCATCTTCTTTTGGACAAAAATTCCAGTAAACAAAAGACGGGTCGAACAAAATGAATTATGGAGACGGGTTGAACAAAATGGATCTATCAAAAGAGGATATTAAGTATGATCTGAAATTGAAAAAAAAATAAAATTACCAAAAAATAGATAAATTTAAAAAGTTTATTGGATGTAATTTAGATTTGCACTCTCTATATCTTATTAAAAGGGCGTTTTACACAAACAACCTAAATTGGCTAAATATTTACATTTATATATGACATACTTTCCACTTACTAAACTACCACACACGGAGCTGATTATAACTTTTATACGGATTCTATATATTCAACCCTAAAAGCACATTCATCATAATTTCATTTATTTTCCCTCTCCTCATCATTCAATTCTCTCTTCCTCTCACCTCATATTTCTCTTTCTTTCTCTCAGCTCATCTTCCTCTCTAATTTTTACAGTTCTCCATTTCTCTGTTCCGTCGTCGTCCGCTGCACCGTCCTCCGCTCCTTCGCTCCTCTGTCATCGTTCTCATCATCGTCTCCGTTGTCATCTTCGCCAAAGCCATCATCTTCTCTGCTCATCGTCGTCATCTATTTGATTTCATATCTATTATTTATTCATTCTTCTTCTTCTTCTTCTTCTTCTTCTTTTTTATTTTCAGATCTACAATTTTTTTACTGTTTTTTCATCATTAAACATGTATAGAGATTATATTTCAGGAATATAATGCTAATTTCATGTCATGTAATATAAATTTATGGTTATATGGAATAAATTTTTGTTATTTCTGCATTTTTTTGTGTTTGGTTGTATTTCTGTATTTTTTTATTCTGCAACTCGATTTTATTGATGATGGTTGATTGCTGAAATATTATAATGTTACAGTGTTGTTGATTTTATGTTGATAATCAGTTGGTATTTCCTTGATTTTAACATTAGAAAATTTTATTCTAAAAAAACATTGGCAAATTAGATAATTTTGTGCGTGAAATAAACTAAAAAAAAAACAAAATAATTTAACTGAGATTAAATAAGGATATGTTAGCATTATCGTGTTAACTTGTTGTTGATTTCTTGTTGATATTTTATTGGTTGTCACAGTTTTTCAAAGATATATGTTTTATTTTATTTTTTATGTTGATTCGTTGTTGATTTATTGTTGACATTATGTTGATAAGTATTCAACTCTTTTTCATATTCAATTTTATGTTGACATATTGTTGACATAATGTTGATAACATGTTGATTTTTCAATCATTAAAAGAAAAATAAAGTTAATCTTAATTTGCTGTGTTGATGAGATGTTAACATGCCTTTAATAATATGTTGATTGTTTTTAACTTAAATCAATCAATGTTCTCATTTTACAAACATCTTAACTAAAGTAGCATTAATTGTTGATACCGTGTTGACATTATGTTGATAAATTGTTAATATGATAGTAGTAATTCTACTAAAGAACAACAAAGATACAAAATGTTTAAAATAAATGAATCAGATAAAGAAATCATCAAAGTAAGTAATCAAAACAATATGAAAAAACAATAACAATAATTCAAATGAAAAAATAAAATTATTCTTACATATAAAAATAAAAATATATTAAATATACATCAACACAATAGTTCACAAATTAAAAAAATCTATTTCAGAATATTTTTCTTCCTCAATTCTCTTCGCAGCTGCACAGTTTCTTCAACATCACTTGTATAATTGTTTTCCGTTTTCCACCTCTCATACCTAACTAAATTTCGACAAAGCCGGTTATGATACAGTTTCATTTCATGAAACGAAAAATTTATTTCACAGACAATATTATCTTATTTGTCAATGTTGAAATAAAAAGAATCACTTGTTATCAACATAATATCAACATAAAGTCAACATAAAGTCAACAACACTGTAACATTACAATAATTCAGCAATCAATCATCATCAACAAATCGTTCTGCAGAATAAAAAAACGCAGAAATACAATAAAACACAAAAAAATGCAGAAATAACAGAATTTTATTATATAAAATCACAAAATTATTCTATATAACATGAAATGAGTATTAGATTCTTTAAATATACTCTTTATACATGTTTAATGGTGAATAAATAGTAAAAGATAAACAAATTACAGATCTGAAATGAAAAAAAAAGAATAAAAAATTTCAGATCTAAAATTAAAAAAATAAAAGAAAGATGGCGCGACGAGACAAAGGCGGAACAGCGAAGGCAGAGGCGGCGGAACGGCAAAGGCGGAGGCGGCGGAAGTAAAGGAGCAGAAATCATGGAAATTTTGTTTTACAGCTCAAAAGAAATCGTGGAAGAATGATTGAGAGAAATAAGAAAAATCGTATAAAAGAAAGAAATTTAAAGTAGAAGTTATCAAAGTAAGAAAATAAGGTAGGTAAAGTAAAAATTTGGGTTGGGCCGTATAAAAGAAAATAGTGGCTGATTTCCTGCATTTTATATAAAAAGCCCTTATTAAAAATGCTCTATATTTAGTTAAAGATGCTCTTTAAAATAGAGTATATTATTGGAAATGCTTTAAGTCTATATTTATTTTTGTTTTAAGAATGCCCGTATATTGTTATTTTTGGCAAAAAAAAAATCTATATTATAAGTAAAAGAAGAGAAGCATTTTTTACCGTACATTTAACAATAAAAAATGCTTTCCCTTTATGCCTCCATTAGTTTGGAACACAATTTCTTGCAACAGTTAAATATTTTTGTGAATATCTACAATTTGTCTTCAAATGTCTTTTAATCTTTTTTTTACTTTTAAACCCTTTCACTTCATGCATAGCCACAGTTGGCTTCTTTAAAAAGACTTTGCCTTATATTTTTCATTGGGGTCACGGTAGGGGTTGCACTAGGCATAGTTATCCTTGCATATTGTTACAGAGTTAGGAATTTCACATGCTAACCCAAGCGGCACCTAAGCGATTTTGCTTGTGAAGATACTAAGTAAGCCTTGAATTTTAGTACGAAAGTAACTTAATAGCAAATAGAGACAATAAAAGCTTGAATAATACAAGTTTGTATTGATAGTAAATAGAGAGCTTTACAATGATTCGTGTGTATTACAAATGAGGGGGAGGGGGGGGTGCCTACTTATGGAGTTTCCACCTCCTCAATGAATGGTTATGATCTATTTGATCCAATGGTTTATATTCTACATTCTAGAACTGTGTACATTATTTTATATAATGTAAGAAGCTACTATATACATCTAGTACCTTCTAGAGGGTTTTAGAGTATTTCGGATTAGTTTGGAGAATTCTAGATAATTCCGGAATAGTCTCGTGAAGAAGCTTCTAGAATGTTATATGTTCCATAACATTCTAGAGTGTTCATGCGAGTGTTCCTACGAGTGTTCCTGCTCATGCATATGGAAGATAATTCAGCCTTTCTACTTAGTGCGTCACGTTTGCCTTGCCCAATTTATACTCTAGCTTGTAGTCAAACTCAGCAAGAAAGTCTTTCCAGCGAGCCTGTTTCAGGCTTAGCTTCTTTTGCATTTGAAAATAACTAGTGGCAATGTTATCTGTCATCACCACGAACTTGGTCCCGAGCAAGTAATGCCTCCATGTACGTAGGCAGTGGATGATAGCAGTCATTTCTTTTTTTTTGGACAGTATATTGCCGCTTTGTGTCGTTTAGCTTGCGACTTTCATAAGAGATGGCATGGTGATCTTGAATTAGGACTCCTCCAATAGCAAAATCAGAGGCGTCTGTGTGTACCTCGAAGGGTTTTGACTAATCGGGCAACGCCATCGCAGGTTCTTCAGAGATTGCTCGCTTCAACTTCTCAAAAGCTTTTGAGCACTTTTGAGACTAGTCCCATGCTTTATTTTTCTTAAGCAAGTCAATCAAGGGCTGCTAGATTTGGGTACCCTTGGATGAACCGACGATAGTAATTAACCAACCCGGGAAAAGATCTCAATTTGGGAACTTTTGCTGGAGGTTTCCATTCTTAGATTGCTTGCACTTTTGTCGAGTCCATCATGAGCTTTCCTTCCTTAATCTTGTGACCAAGGAATTCTACCTCTTGTTGTGCAAAAGAATACTTCTCCACCTTGATGTATAGTTGGTTTTCGCGGAGGACTTGAAAGACTTACTTGAGGTCTAGCACATGTTCATCTATCCTCTGGCTATACACCACAATGTCGTCCAAGTAGACAACCACGAATTGATCCAAGAACAGATGAAACAACTTGTTCATGAGTGCGCAAAAAGTTGCGGGTGCATTTGTTAGACCAAATGGCATAACTAGGAACTCAAATGCACCATAACGCGTCACACAAGTGGTTTTTGGCTCATTTCCGGCAGCAATTTGAACTTGATAGTAGCCTGAACGTAAATCGAGTTTGGAGAAGTATCTTGCTTTGCCCAATTGATCAAAGAGATCCGCTATCAAGGGAATGGAGTACTTATTCTTGATAGTGATCTTATTCAACGCTTTATAGTCGATGCACATGTCCAGCGAGCTATCTTTCTTTTTTTGAAAGAGGATAGGTGCGCCATACGGGGCTTTCAAAGGTTGAATATAGCTAGAGTCTAGAAGGTCATGCAGTTTCCTTCTTAACTCTGCCAATTCTAGCGGCGCCATGTGATAAGGGGCCATGGTAGGGGTTTTTGCACCAGGCTCCAGCTCAATCTGATGGTCCACCTCCCGTCTAGGTGGAAGTTTCTTAGGCAGCTTCGAAGGCATTACATCCTTGTATTCGTCAAGGATAACTTAGATATATGGGTAAACTTCTTTGGGGCCAGATTGACCTTCTCCGTCGCTAAGTTCCCTTAAATGGAAAGATAACATGGCTTCTTCTTGGTAGCCCTCTTGAATTGTAAGGCAGAAATCATTTTTGAGGATGAGTTCTCCATATATTTCATTGGGACCACCCATATTTTGAAGTTATCCAAAATTACAAGGGAGCATGATGCAGGAACAGGGAAAGCCAATGCCTTATAGAAGAAAGCTAGACCGAATACAACTTTAAAATCGTCCATATGAAGAATAGAGAAGTCTCGCGTAGCTTTCCAATCGCCAATTTGAGTAGTTACTCCTTTGGCAATGCCAATTAGTGGTTTCGCATTGGAGTTAACATCCTTCATAGTGCCATTCCCATTCTTAATCTATAGGCCCAATCGTTTGGCTTCTTTTTCATCAATGAAGTTGTGAGTGGCTCCCGTGTCGAGCATCACACTCACATGTTTTCCTTCAATCGCAATGTTAGCGTATAAAAGGTCTGCCTCCTTTGAGGGTTTTGAGGAGAACAGTTCGCTTATAGCATTCAATTGTTGGAGTGATCCCATGCCAGCTTGAGATTCCTCTTGACTTGTCCTTTTAGAACTCTGCGGCCATAGCATTGATGGCTTTCTTGTTAGGACTATCTCGAGTCCAATGCGGTCCATCACATATGAAGCAGGGTTTTGGCAGCTTCAAGGCATCACGTCTAGTACCGAATTGCTTATCCCTTTTATAGCTACTCGAAGGCTTGTGCTCGTTATCCTTGCGGGCTTTATCCCCTTTTTGTCCATCTCTATCACCCCCATTCTTATTCAAATTAGGCTTCTTGCTTTTGAATTGAGAAGCATAGTCAACGAGAGATTCAGCCACGGCGATAGCATCATCGAGAGACTGAACACCGCGTCGGTCTAGCAACCCGTCTTTGAAGTAGAAGAGGGAGTCCTTATCGGACAAATCCTCGATTTCAAGCATGAGAGTAGTGAATTCTTTAATATAGTCAGAAATGGTACCTGATTGTTTCAACCGTTGCAACTTTCCTCTTGCTTCAGTGTCAGTATTATGTGGCATAAAATGTTTGCGTAACTCTACTTTGAATTGTTCCCACGTATTAAGGACACATAAACCCTTTTCCTTATCAGCATACTTCTTTCGCCACCAAAGTTGGATAACATCACGTAGGAATGTATGGGCATTACTAAGCATAGTTGCATCATCCAACACTCCCATGGCGTCAAAGTATTGTTCGAGGCCAAAAAGGAAGTTTTCCTCCATAGTAGCATTGCGAGTACCGTTGTACATCACTAGCTTAGGCAGCTTGAGACCGTGCGTAGCAGGGATATTATTGGTAGAGCAAGGGCTATTTGCTTTACGATGAGATTCAAAATTTGTACGAATCTCATCCACCTCCATTCTTAGTCCGCGAAGCTCTCTCTCAACAAATCCTCAAAGATTTGTGAGTTCTCTTGCAAAAGATTGTATTTCACCCTTCAGGGTCTTACCAAGTTCATCCATCATGGATTTTGCAGCTCTAGTAATTTCTGCATTCTCTTCGATCAAGTTTTCAAGGTCATCCGAGATATTGCCAACAACATGTTGAACATCCTTAACGTGTTTCTCCAACATAACAATTCTAGGCTCAGGGGTCAACCTGGTTGCATCACCCGTTGGAACCTTAGATTTGCTATGTTTGGTGTTGGTACGTTGAGTAGGTCGTCTACGAACGTCAGATTGCCCACTGGTTTTCTCTTGTTGCACACCCACACTGACATTAATGGCTTCCTTACTTGCCATGTTTGTTAGTTTGCAAAACATGAGTACCTAGGATAAACCTTTGCTCTGATACCACCTGTCATAGAGTTATGAATTTCACTCGCTGACCCGCGCGGCACCTAAGCGATCTTACTTGTGAAGATGCTAAGTAAGCCTTGAATTTTAGTACGAAAGTAACTTAGTAGCAAATAGGGACAATAAGAGCTTGAATAATAAAAATTTGTATTGATAGTAAATAGAGAGCTTTATAATGATTCGTGTGTATTACAAATGGGGGGGAGGGGGGGGGGGTTGCCTATTTATAGAGTTTCCACCTCCTCAATGAATGGTTAGGATCTATTTGATCCAATGGTTTATATTCTACATTCTAGAATTATCTATATTATTTTATACAATGTAAGAAGCTACTATATACATCTGGTACCTTCTAGAGAGTTCTAGAGTATTCTGGATTAGTCTAGAGGATTCTAGATAATTCCGGAATAGTCTCATGAAGAAGCTTCTAGAATGTTCCTGAGAATCTAGGTTTTTCTAGAGGGTTCTAAAATATTTTAGAGGATTTTAGAATGATATAGAGTGTTCTAGATGATTCTAGAATGTTCTGGATGATTCTAGAATGGTCTAGATGATTCTTGAATGTTCTAGGGATTTCCGGAATATAAGGTTTCCAGAACGTTCCGGAGAATTCCGGAACATGAGATTAGAGAGTGGTTTAGAGAGGTTCAGGACAATAACCTCTATCACGTGCGAAAAATTATATAGCGCGTGACAATATGCTGACATTTGGGAATTTAGCTCATAAAGCACGGAGACAAGTAGTATATGGGTAGAAGAGAAACATCTCTCCTACCCTTAACACAAGTAGTATATAAGTAGCATATTTGATCATAACATAAACACACATTTCTTACTGTAATTAGTGCTTGATAGTCTTTTTCTTTTGAAATATTTTCAAATTATAGCATAGCATGTCCGCCATTTATGTCAGCATCTAAGGTTTCTTTTACTATTTGCATGATTAACAGAAACGACCAGTAAGGAACCAGCTTTTTCCAAATACTACTAATACTGAACTTTCCATATGTTCTAGCTCTGCTGCTAACTTGATCTTCAAAGGTGATTCTCACTCTGATATTATCTCTTATATACTCCCAAGCATCATTAGTAACATCATCTATAGGATCTGGTAAGACCCATCTGTCACTCCTCCACAGACTTGAAACTTTCACAAACTTCTTGATATCAGAACTTTTGATGTCAACTCTAGGAAATCTTTTTGTAATGGACTGCCCATTCACCCAAGGATCACCCCAAAAGAAAAACTTGTTTCCATTCCCCAACTTATACCCAAAGAAAGAAGCAATAAGAGGTCTGATTTTTAACAGGTTTTTCCAACTCCAAGAATTGTCTAAGGGGATATCCCTCAGAAACTAGACAACCGGAGCTTATTAGTGATGACCTAATTAGCCCAAAGAGAGGGCTTAAAGGAAACCACATTGCAAATATTCTTTAATATAGCAACAACATTCCATAAATACATAGACTTAATACCCAGGCCTCCACCCCTCTTGTTAGAACAAACAGTTTCCCAGCTCACAGGACTGCCCTTTTTGACATTATTACCATGCCAAAGGTACTTTCTACATCTCTCCTCAACCCCTTGTAATCACTGACTTAGGCAGGATGAAAACAGAGCACCAGTAAACATGCATATTAAGGAGGACAACATTTATCAATTGGAGTCTACCCGCATAAGACAAACATTTAGAGGACTAGGAACTACTTCTATTAGAAATTCTATCAATCAACTCAATTCACATATCTTTGGAAATCTTAGATGAAATTAAGGGAAACCCAAGGTATTTTACAGGCAAATTACCCTCTTTAAACCCCGGAATACTCAAAATATTATCTTTAGTGTTTCCGTTGCTACCACTAAAGTACACAAAGCTCTTATTAAGGTTAGGGAACAAACCTGAGACTTTAGAGAATTCATTAAGAGTATTCTTCAGAATAGAAACAGAATGAAATTCTCCATTGCTGAAAAGGAAAAAGTCATCTGCAAAAGCCAGATGGAAAAGCTTCTCTTTATTATAGCTTTTATGGTACTTACACCCTGAGCCCTCCCCTGACTTCATACTCAAGCTTCTCGAAAGGTAATCCATGCACAACACAAACACTAGGGGGGAAATGGGACCCCCTACCTCAGACCTCTAACACTCTGAAAATAGCCACAGCTTTCACCATTGACCTGAATAGAAAACATAACACTTCTGATGTAGACCATGATCCACTTTATAAATATGTTATCAAAATTCAACCCCAGAAACACTTCTTCAATAAAGTCCCAATCCACAGTGTCATAAGCCTAATGCGGATCTACTTTCATATCACAAGACTCCCCATTCTGTCTATGGTAATTCCTCACTAGCTCATGGGCCAGCAGGATGTTGTCTGCAATACTTCTCCCAGGGACAAAGGCAGACTGGCGGTTTGAAACAATTCTACCCAAAATGCTACTCAACCTCTTAGCTATAATCTTGGAAATAACCTTGTACATGACATTTCAACAAGAAATGGGCATGTAGTCACTCATAGACTCAGGGACAACCACTTTAGGGATCAGAAATGCTGGTCGAATTAGTCTGCTTCAACATTTTTCCATAGAGGAAGAAATCTTTAACAACTTTGATAATATCACCTCCCACCACACTCCAAGTCTTTCTTAATGAAAGCACTATCAAACCCATCAGGCCCCGGGGCTTTGTCAGCATCTATACTAAACATAACTTTTTTTATCTCATCATTTGATACTTCTCTGGTAAGCATCTCATTCTCTTTACAGCTCACTTTACACCCATGATAAAAAAACAGTAGGATTGGCATTGCTTCTATCCTTCATTCTGCCTCTAAAAAAGGTTTTATGATGTCTCAAGACTTCCTCCTTAATCTGGTGAGGATCCTTAACATACAACCCACTCACTTTAATTCTCACAATTCTTTTCTATTGATTCTTTGCTTGATGCACATGTGGAAAAACCTGGTGTTTTTATGCCCCAAAGCTATCCATTTCATTCTAGATTTCTGTCTAACAATGCTTTCCTCCCACTTGATCAACTTGCAGAAATGCTTATGCACAACTCTTTCTTCATCAATCGGCTCAGAAGAAGAAGAGTTAGCTTGTAAATCATTCTGCAACTTGAAAAGAAACTCTCTGGTTTTTATAATCCTAATGGAAATTCCACTGAAGTCCCTTCTGCTCAGCCTTTTAAGCTCACACTTAGTGTTCTTAAGCTTCTGGTAGACCCCATACATGTTTACACCATTTATATTAATATTCCAACCTCTTTTGACATAATCAATGAAATCCTGATGCTCACACCAAACGTTATAGAACTTAAATCCACCTCCCTTCTTCACATTTCCATTATGCATCTTAATAACTAGGGGGCTATGATCAGACACACCAGGAGCTAGCACATCATAGTAAGCATTCCCTAAGTCAGATAACCACGCATCATTGACAAAGCACCAGTCAATAGTTCTCCAAATTCTATCACTACCACTTTGGTTATTAGTCCAAGTGTACTTACTACCCACTTTTTTAATTTCACTAATATTAGACTCATTAATCCAGTTTTTAAACTAGTCTGCAGCAATCTCATCAATATCAATCCCACTTTCTCGACCATTACTACTCAAAACTGAGTTAAAATCCCCTAGAATGATCTATCTATCCTACATACTCTTACTCACATCAATTAGCTTACTATATAACTCCATCCTGTCTACAGCAATGTAAGACCCGTAAACAATAGTACACCAACAATTTATCTCATCACTCTCCATTGTACAATGGATGAATTGGTTATGAACCATAATATCTTTCATGATTAATTTACTACTATCAAAAATAACCCATATCCTGCCCATACTAGAACATGAATAGTTGTTAATCAATTCCCAACCATTTAACATCTTCCTCATACTACTCTAAACCAAATCCCATTTATTCAAATTCACTCTAGTCTCTACAATACCCACAATACTCAACTTATTATTGGAAATAAAAGCAATCATTTCAGATTGCTTGGATGGATTATTAATCCCCTAGTATTCCATATACCAATCATCTATCAATATCAAGAAGTCTGGAGTTCAGCCTTGCCCTACTCCCTCCCCTACTAGTTTTTATACTCCAATTTTGATCATTCCCTTTCATTTTAGTAGCTCCATCTGGATCTCCAACTTTCACAAGATCATGTTTAGTGATAGGGATCTTACCAGGCTTAGGCACAACAAATTGCTCAGCATATACAACTTTATCCACTTTTTTAACAGGAATCTCCACAGGATTAGTCACAACAGCCTTATCAGCACTTTTAGTTTTATTCACTTCATTGACATGAACCTCCATAGGATTGGACACAACATGTTTATCCACCTTTGCCTCATTAGACATCTTCACATTTTCAGCATTAGAGATCTCCTCAATCATTTCGGCATGATTTACCTCTTTCTCATTTTCACCCTCCTTGCTCTCCTTAGTCACCACCTTTTCTATAGCTTTCCTAGCATCTTGTGTGGCTCTCACAAATAAGTGGTCTCCATTCATACACCACTTTCTGAATAAAAATCATAATATTCTCATCACAAAGAGTAACAGTCTCTAGGAAGGGTCCTGTTGCATCCATTTCAACTAACACTCTAGAAAAACTAAGCTTGGATCTATTAATCGTGCACTGGTCGCAGTAAAGAGGCTTACCATAAATACTTCCTATCTTGCTCAATATTTAAGATGACCAGAACTCCCATGGCAAACCTGGAAGTTGAAGCCACACAGGAACTGATCTGATTTCATTCGGATCCATCGACATCCTGGGTTGCCATTTCTTCAACAGTAAAGGCTTCTGGTCACACGTATATGGACTAGACCCTAGAATCTTACTGCAATCTTCCTCAGATTGAAATTCAAACAGGAACAGCGCTACATTGATCCTGATCACATTAAGTAAACCAAACTTCACCCATATGTTTCTCACAAACGCATTAATTCTTTCAAACATAGGGTACGATCTATAGACACATCCCTCTACAACATTCCTCCACCCGTGTTCTTCTTTCAAAGTTTTCTTAGAGTTTAAGCTCACAAATCTACTCCCATCCTTAATCGATGGCGGAATATACTTCAACACACTTGATTCACTTCTCAAACAGTTATCAAACATATTAACCATTTTAGGGGGATTTTTCACCTCCTCTTCAGTGTTCATCTTCGTGAATCACAGGTTCAACTTCTACCTCCATCGTATCAGATCCAATCATTATCTTCTCTGTAGTTTGTTCAATCGATTCGTTCATCTTAGCTGGATTCTCTTCAACCAAATAATCAGATCTCTGTTCATTACTCACTTCATCCTTCTTCAGATCTTAAGTAATCACCTTAGCAATCAGAGTAGCAGTCATCTTCCCGGTTTGTTTTCTCGCCATACCGGCGGCAGCGATTCATCGTTGTGTTAAGTTTCGGCAAGATTTGCGTTTTAGAGTTATCTTCTTTTCGATTATTTTTGACTTGTATTCTTAGTTGTTTCTTATTCTTTTTGGATTTAGTTTGAAAGATCATATGGTTAATCTTTATTATATAACTTTCATAACCTAACTTTCCGCTATCTATCTAATGAGGAAAAAATAGTTTAGCCTAAATGAATTAGTGATAAAAAAATAAAAACGGCTCAGTATACTTTTTAAATAGGCCTAATGCCTCAAAAAACCTCGACCTTAGCCCCTTTCCAATCCTACTATAACGTTGAAAACTAGTCAATTTTACCCTATTTCGCATTTCTGTGTTTCAATTGTACATTGAAATATTAAATTGACATTTTTTTCGTTTGGAAAAAAATAAAAAATGTTCTCCATGTCTAGCATATATTAATTGTATATGTTAAAAATTTATTTAGATTTAGTTAAGTTAATTAAGAATTCAAATTAGTTTTAATTTGATTATGGTTTTTAGTTAGTTTTTAAAAATAAAAGACTTATTTGTATTTTTTTGAAAGGAAATAAATTTAATTTTATCTTTACACTTAGTTAATTAAATGTTTTTATCATTTAAATAAAAATAATATGAAAAATTAAAAATTTAGGGTACAATTGAAACGAGAAAGTGCGAAATAGGGTAAAATTGACCAGTTTTTAACATTAGGGTAGAATTGAAAAGGGGTTAAAAGATCGGGTTTTTTTTGAGATATTATGCCCTTTTAAATATGAGAGATTAATATCTTAAATTTGAGGATTTAAAATTGAACGAAGGATCATTTTACCCCCTAAACTTAGCACAAAGTATCAAAAACGTCCAAATTAGCAAAACAGGGTCACTTTTACCCTGAATTTTGTCAAATTTGGTACAAAAACACCCCTCCCCACTCTCACCTATGAGAGTGAGATACACTCTCCGGATTTGATAGTGGTTTTGCATTCCAAGGCAGTTTTTGATGTTAAAAAGTTTAAAATGATCCTAATTTTTGTTTAATATTTTAAATTAATACCTAATAATTTAAAAAATACAATTTAATCTTTTTAATTTTTAATTTTATATATTAAATTAACCCTATATAATCTATTTTTACAGAAAAAAGATTAAGTTTTTTAAAATTTTCGTTCTCAGGCCTCGCCTAAGAACGAGGAGCTGCTGCTCCGGTGGAGGAGGAGCAGCTCCTCCAAGAACATATCACGATCTGTTCTTGAAGATGAAGAACAGACCGCAGATTTATTCTTCATGTTCAAGAACCCAGATTCATTCTTGATTCAAGAACGGACCCGGCGAGGTGGAGAAGCTCCTCCTCGCCGGAAATTAGAAAAAAATTTAAGTTTTTTTGAAAAAGTTCGAAAAGGCTCCTGTATTAATTAGTGTTTAATTATAATTAATTGGAATTTAATTAGTGTAGATTATGATGTTTATAAAATATCACTCTTCAATTAAGGTGCCACGTCAGCATATGGAGGTTTTTGAGCCGGTTTTGATAAATTCGGGATAAAAGTGATCCGATTTTGCTAATTTGGACGTTTTGATACTTTTTGCCAAGTTGAAGGGTAAATTAATCCTTCGTTCATTTAAAATTCTGAAGTACTAACTACGTGTAAGTAATAAGGACAGCATCACATAGCGTCTCAGATCATTCCACGTGTATCTCATATCTATTTGTCCGATTATTATTGGCTGAATTTCCTGGCACACATTCCACGTCAACACTATTACTTTTCATAATTCCCCCAGAAATTTCTCGTCAACCAAACAGAAAATAAACATTTTCTTCTCGAAAATACAGAGGAGCTGCTTTGATTTTCACTCGCAGTTGCAGAGAAGGATTTTGTTCGTGATCGACGATGAAGTTATTGAAGTTAGCGTTAATATTATCATTATCACTACTTATTTTAGATGTAAATCCATCAGAATCAGCAGTATCAAGTGTAGATCTAGGATCAGAATCCCTTAAAGTAGCAGTTGTCAACCTAAAACCAGGCCAAACCCCAATCTCCATAGCCATTAATGAAATGTCAAAGCGGAAATCCCCTGCTTTAGTTGCATTCCACTCAGGAGCCCGTCTCCTGGGTGAGGAAGCAGCCGGAATCACAGCCCGTTACCCTAACAAAGTCTACTCACAGCTCCGTGACATGTTAGGGAAGCCCTATAGCCACGTCAAATCATTTCTAGATTCAATGTATTTGCCATTTGATATTGTGGAGGATTCTCGAGGCAGTGTTGGTATCAAGATTGATGATAATGTCACTGTTTATTCGGTCGAGGAAATGGTGGCTATGATTCTTGGTTATGCCATGAATTTGGCGGAGTTTCATTCGAAGGTGAAGGTGAAGGATGCTGTGATAAGCGTGCCGCCTTATTTCGGACAGGCGGAGAGGAGGGGGTTGGTTCAGGCGGCTCAGTTGGCTGGGATGAATGTGCTTTCTTTGATTAATGAGCATTCTGGTGCTGCTTTGCAGTATGGCATTGATAAGGATTTTTCTAATGGCTCTAGGCATGTTATTTTTTATGATATGGGATCCGGTAGTACTTATGCTGCTCTTGTTTATTACTCCACTTACAATTCCAAGCAGTTTGGGAAGACTGTGCCTGTTAACCAATTTCAGGTACATGTTTTCTTTCACCAATTTCGTTTTTTTTTTATCTATGAAACGTAATTTAACTAATTTTGGTGAATGTTTGTTCAGGTAAAGGATGTTAGATGGGATGCAGAGCTTGGAGGGCAACTTATGGAAGCAAGGTTGGTGGAGTTCTTTGCGGATGAGTTCAATAAACAAGTTGGAAATGGGGTTGATGTCAGAAACTCTCCCAAGGCTATGGCTAAATTGAAGAAGCAGGTCAAACGTACCAAAGAAATCTTGAGCGCAAACACAATGGCTCCAATATCAGTTGAATCTCTCTATGATGATCGCGACTTCAGGTATTTTTCATTCTTCATGACTTTAACTTGAATTCTAAGTTTATTTTGAAGTTTATGTATAGCAATGTGTTTATATGCGGGCATTGTTGAGCCATTTTGCCCTTGGAAATGGTATACCGGCATTGGATGGATTGGATTGAATGTGACCGGAGCGTATGAGTGACTGCTGTCTTTCATTTTAGTACTCTTTCTTACCCACAAAGATAGGCAAAATTGGGTTTGCACAATAATTAAGAAATAGAAATTAAATTGATTATTTTTTATTAATTTCCCATTATTACCCTTAACATAATTATCTAGATATTCTAAATATTTGTAATTATATATTTTAAAACCATCAATTGCTTGTTGGGATTAAAATTAATTTTTGAAATACTAATTTAATTTTAATTTTTGTATTGGATAAGGTGATAATTAATGATGAATAAGAGAATATGATAGAAATGGTTAACATTAATGAAGGGCAAATTGGTGTTTCAAGTTAACCATTCAAACTAAAATAGCAACTTAACCTATATTTTGGAACATCCGAAATAGAAACTTGCCTATCTTTGTGGGACAGAGGGAGTAAATATTTAGCAAAATAAACAGTAATATATGGAGAATATTATCACATTTAATCATCAAAACACTTGGTGAACATTGTTTGGAGTGAAAAGTACATAAAACTCATAATACTAGAAAATTTAATAAGCAAATTAAAGGAATCTTGCCGTACTCTGTTTTTGTTTTTTCACACTTTAATTAAAATTCATCTGAATTAGCCTCCATATTGGTTGTACCGGTTGTATCAGCAGATAGACTGTTAGTTTATAATTTGTAATACCGAAAGTAGGAAACATTGTTTTGGTCTTCAGAAAATTCAGACACCCGCGGGATATCAGGACCATGCATTCTTTTCATTTATTGTGGGATCACAAATAGGTGCTGTTTTGTATCATAGTTGCATCAGGTAAAATTGACTTGACTAAAATGCTAATGCTGATATATGTGTGTTGATTTTAATTTTTTCAGGAGTACATTAACACGTGATAAGTTTGAAGAACTCTGTGAAGATTTGTGGGATAGATCTCTTACCCCTCTCAAAGATGTGCTTAAGCATTCAGGTTTGAAGGTGGAAGAGATACATGCAGTAGAGCTTATAGGAGGTGCCACCAGAGTGCCCAAGTTGCAGGTTGGTACTATAACTATTGTTTTTGAAGTGCTGGAAACTGATTTAGCTCATATCAATAATTGAACATTGAACTCAAAATTATTGTTAAAGGCGAAGTGGGGTAAGAATATGATCTATTAATAACTGTGGGGAATGCCAAATAACTCGTGAAGCAGCTAGTTTGTCCTTCTGTTTTGCTCAAATTATATTAAAGATGTGTTTGCATATATTATTTTTGAAAATTTCCTGCACTCTGTTGGGAGATTAATGTGACCCTCAATATCTACATTTTATTCCAAATGTTTACGTATTTTTAATTCACAGCAGTTAATGTTGCAAGATCATCGCTGAGTGCTTGGTTGATAATCTACACATTATTTTTATGATGGGAACATAAAAGAATAAGCATATGCATTGTTTTTTCATCTTCTACATCTCCCAAAATTTTACACATTACTTGTTAAGTGTAGCATTAAAAACTAGTAATCAATTTATTGGTTGGTAGTTAAGCCCACAAACAACTTTTTTAGACTTATAATTCCTTTTCAGCAATACCCCCAACCAATGCAAAAGTAATGTGACTTTTTTTACCCCAAACACATACATGTCATTGCATAAATTATATTGAAAATTTCCTCCACGTTTTGCAATTTGGTTATCCATGTGTTATTGCGAATCATAATTGAATTGTGAAATGTACTAAATTTTGTGAGGATTGCATATTTATCATGAGTTTTTACTCACAAGTTGGTGATTTGTGCGTAGCTGTAATTTTTGCTGCCTTGAAATCTACAATATATTAAATTTCTGAAAATAAGAAAATTACCAAAATATCCTTGGTTTTTGAATTCCTGCAACAAAATAAATTTCTTTAACTTACTCAAATTCCATCCACCCTCTCCATCATATCTTACATAGTTATATCCCAAATTAATGCTTGAGAATTGGATCCTTTTTTGGAACAACTTTATTACACATATTGCCACTTTCTTTCCCCATCAACTGGAACATTTTGGACTGGATAATAATAATGGTGTCCATACTTCTAGTACCAATTACCCTTTTGCAGGTTGGATGAGTTATTTTGAATTTCTCATGTTGCTCAATTTTTTTATATCTTGCATGTGGTGTAAATATTTTCGTTAAATGCAATCATGCCGTTTGTACTCCCTTTCATGCAGTATGTTGCTTTTAGAGCACCAGTTAATGTTATCTTAAATGTTTGTCTGTGTAACATCGATTTTTGATATCGAAATGTATTATATTCCTGTATGCTATTTACAGTGAATGCTGTGTGCTATTTACATTGTTAGAGTAAATTCTTTTGCAACTGATTTGATGCCTGGATAGTTTACCATTAATATTATATATAACAATTCAAATGTGCTTGCAAAAATTAATTGAGCTTTGATTTGATCTAAAAAGTTGAGGAACTAGTTGGGCCACCATGGCTACGGTTCAATAATTTCCATGCGGATGCATTAGGCTTGTTCTTGTATAAAATCATGTTAGATTTTATACGGTGGCACTTTAGCCAACTGATTAACAGCCACAGTTGGCCAACTATTGACTCTTTACTTTACGAAGGCAGCATACAAATAATTCTGACATTTAATTATAACAGGCCAAGATCCAGGAATTTCTTGGAAGGAGTGAACTAGACAAACATCTTGATGCTGATGAAGCTATAGTGCTCGGTGCAGCACTGCATTCTGCAAATCTGAGTGATGGAATCAAATTGAACCGTAAGCTAGGAATGGTTGATGGTTCTTCATATGGGTTTTTTGTTGAGTTAGATGGGCCTGATCTTCTCAAAGATGAGAGCACTAGGCAGTTGCTTGTGCCAAGGATGAAAAAACTGCCCAGTAAGGTAAAAAGCGTTATTCTATTCATGATTTTTGTCTAAAGTGAAACATGGTGGTAAAACTCATAGTGCTTGAAATCGTAGTGTGTATCTGTTTTCTGATTTGGTTTACAAGCGAGGAAAAGAAGCCATTTTGATGTATTAGCTCCATGAAGATTTGTGCATTTTAAGTTGATATGGCTATTTGATAATTTACAGATGTTCAGATCCATTGTTCATGATAAAGATTTTGAAGTTTCACTTGCTTATGATGGCGAAGCCATTCTTCCCCCGGGCACACTCTCTCCTGTGTTTGCGAAGTATTCTGTTTCTGGACTGGCAGATGCAAGTGAAAAGTAAAGATTCAAGTCCTATTTAGACATCTACCATATTTCAAATTTTCTGAGTTATTTATTACAAACTATTTTTCATGCAAAATGATCTGCTGATAAAATATTTTTATCCTTTCTTTATCGTGTCTAGATATATGTCTCGAAATTTGTCCTCCCCCATTAAAGCAAGTCTGCACTTTTCTCTTAGTCGAAGTGGAATTCTTTCTCTAGATCGAGCAGATGCTGTTATTGAAATATCAGAATGGGTTGAAGTCCCTAAAAAGAATTTGACTGCTCCAACCGTAAATATATCATCTGAAAGTGTGGCCCAAAATACTTCAGAAGAAAGCACTGAAAACTTGCATTCTGATGGGGCTCTTGGTAATGCAACTGACTCAAATATTGAAGAACCAATTGCCACTGAGCTGGGTACAGAAAAGAAGCTGAAAAAGAGGACCTTTAGGATTCCTTTGAAGGTAGATAATTAGCAGCCTCAGAACTCTCTAGCAATCCTTAAGAAACCTTTTTTCTTTTTCTTGTTTTGAGTATTTTCTTTCATCTTATTGGGTTTTTTTAACTTTTTTATTTTCTATAGATTGCTGACAAGACATCAGGATCTGGAATGCCTCTTTTAGAAGAATCTTTGGCTGAAGCGAGAAGCAAATTAGAGGCATTGGAGAAAAAGGATGCAGAGAGAAGGAAGACTGCTGAGCTGAAAAATAATTTGGAAGGATATATATATTCAACTAAAGAAAAGGTCTGACTTATTGAGCTGCATTAAAATTACCGAACATATTAAAATTTCTGGTATTTTTTACTTGTTTTGCTCCATATTTTCCTATTTGTATTATTTTTAGCTATGCTTCTAAGGAATGTAGGTATTATTACCCCTCCTCCCCCTCTTCTCCTTTTCTTTGGCCAGTTTGAATTATTTTATATGTGAGCTCTACTTGTTGATTTAAATTAATTTCTACTATTTCTGATGATTGTTGGTCATACCAGCTTGAAACATCGGAGGAGTTTGAGAAAATATCTACTGCTGATGAACGTAAATCTTTTATTGAAAAGCTTGATGAGGCAAGTCTTTCTCTTCTTTCTTTTTCTTTTCCTTTCTTTTCTCCGTCTACTCTTCTTGTCCTTTTATGTTCTTTTTTTTTCTCATTCTCTAGAATTCAGAAAGGCCTGTCATCATATAAACTTTTGCCAATAACATTTTGTACTGTTACAGGTGCAAGAATGGCTATATACTGACGGTGAAGATGCCTCTGCTACTGAATTTCAAGATCGCCTTGATTTATTAAAAGCTATTGGCGATCCTTTATTTTTCAGGTTATAATGAAATATCAATTGTAGCTCGGACCTGGGACTTAGCTCCTCTGAAATGAGCTCATGTCTTTTGTTTACTATTAAATTTACGGGTTCAAGCTAGCTGATGAATGTTTTTCTCCAGATATAATGAGCTTACTGCACGGCCTGCAGCCATTGAGTTTGCACGAAAATACCTTACTGAGGTGCAACAGGTACTAGGTGTATTTTAATTTGAACAAACTTCAACCGTCTTATTATGCCAAATCTAATTTAGATTAATATGAATGTGCTGTCTAAGCGATAGCAGGAAGCTAATTGACTACTTGGTCCAAACAAATGCTTTCATCTTCTATATTTGTTCGTTTCTTAACTTTTTGTTTGCCCAATCATGCTATACTCACCCATAAGTGTTGATGCTATGCTCTTTTTGCTTGAGAAATTATTGCCCTTTCATAATAATCTTATATTTCTCAGTGAACAATGGGTTTTAAGCTGCACCTTAAATAGAAAATGTTTTAAAGGAGTGGAACAATGAAATAACTAGTATTAAAAGATGAAACAGATTTAGAACTGAATATTAATAAACTAGGGATACAACAAACAAATAGTGTTTATTGCATACAACCGTTGCGCCACATTATTTATACAAACCAATGAGCATTTGCAATAGGGAATCTTCTAATTATTATTATTTTATCATTCAATTTTCCACATGTCTAACGCACTATTGGTTTGTTGCACAACTGGCATGGCGCAAAGGTTGTGTTGTATAATTTTCCACAAACAAAATCATAATATGTTAGTTGCCTAAGTTGGTTATATGAAAAATTAGAATTCAGGAAAAGAAATTGATAAATCTAAACATCGGCCAGAACTAATATATTAATGTGTATGATAAATCCCAACTTTGAATGGAAAAGCTCAAGCCAGATTCTTCTGCTTCAAAATATCCATTTAATTTAGCTTATTGATGTAGGACAGATATGAGAATTCTGTTCTACACATGTTTGAGTAGAAAAACAGTGGAAGCAAATATCTAGAGTGGGATTTTCAGGCCTGAACACTATTAAAAACAAAGATAATAAAGAACATTGTGTAAGAATCACACTCAAAGGAGTCCAAGGCAATCGCCTGTAGTGGCTGTGAATTGAATCAACACAACTCAAAATGGTATAAACCTGAACTTTTAATTTATTCTCAAAATCTAAAAACTTAACAAGACTAACCCTTTGCTTGGTTCAGTTAATTGTAGTATTCATTTCATTTGCTAATGAATTTATTTAGTATTTATTTGACATAAACATAACTAATTTTATGTAACTTAAAGAAAAGAATTAATAAATTTTCAATTAAATCAAATAGAGCTATATTCATTTACAATTTTTTTGTTACAAAATTTTGTGAAATTCATTTGAACCAAACGCACTGTACGTATTTACACAGAGAAAATAAATCCTAAGACTACTAGAGTCTAGAACTAGTTATAAACCAGGGAAACATATACTAACCATTACTAGAAAATTTAGGAGTTCTTTACTCCATAATATAGGATTAAAATTCTTATTTCATAGTTCTTTTGATGCATCATTGTCCCCTGGTTGGAGAAAACTCAATTTTGAAGTGCCTAAGAAGCCTAAATGCCTTAGGCTTCCACCCTTCCTTCTTGATCATTGACAGCAATTGAAATACTTCAAACCTCCGTTTCGGTTCAATTAAAAATCGTTGGGCATAACAAAGTCAGTTTTCTCATCATGAGCAATAGGTAATTCAAAATCAGCATTTCTTCCTCTTTGGAGTTTTCAACACCTAAAATATCATTCTTTGACTCACCGATATGTTGGCAGTCATCTTGCAAAGGCTCTATTGGGCTGTCGACTATGTAATTCTTCCTTATTTCAGTCAGACTTTGCAAATTTTAGAGCAGATTTTATTGTATAAGGATTTGAGGTTTCAAGATTTGATTTTCCGACCCCCTTTCATGTTACTCAGCTTGCTGTTCAGGTTCCTATCGTAGTTGTAATTGCTGTTGCCCCTCATCCTTGTGGGTGAAGTGTTTCAAGCTGTTCTACTGACTTTCTACTGTGCTGCCCAGAAATTTGTGCATACAGGTCTACTGTCTTGACCTGCTGTTTCAATTTTTCTTCACTTTTTGGAGCAATAGGCTTCATATTTAGAAATGTTGTCTGGTTTAAAACCTCTGCAGTCTGCAACCCTTTGTACTTGAAACCCTATTTCTTCATATCTCTTGAAATCAAGACAACTCATGGGTTTCAAAACAACAGTATTCGGACAGAGCAAGTGTTATCCATGATATTATGATTCACACCCATCTCATAGGGGATGGTTGACCTAAAAGAATTTGAGTTATTACTTGTATGGTAATAACATCATAATATACACTATCACTATAACCGCCATGTTTAATACTAACAAGGGAATGATGTGTTATCCAAATAATAGAGTTGTTAATCCAAACAATTTTATATGGGTGTGAATCTGGTTTGGTTGGAAATAATCAAGAGTTCAATTGTTGACTCTGACACTACATTCATGCAACCTTCACCATCAATAATAAGTTTCTTTAACTAATTACCAGAAATCACAGTTTGAATATGCAAGTATGCTGGTAATCTTTTTCTTGACATTAAAGGCTGCACGGACATGTCCTAAAACAGCCCTAAGAGAAATATCAATACATAGCATATATTTTCCTTGAAGTTTTCTTTTAATCTCTTGCTATGTATTGATTAGTGGCTGTCTCAGTTTTTCAATGTTAGCGCTCAACATGACCCCACCATTCAAATTCATCAATGGAAACCTCACCTTACACTCATCATTGAAGTTCTACCAATCAGATAAAGATTCTAGTATTAATATTGTAGTACCTCATTGCTGACCAAATTAAATCATTGATCTAGTAAGATTTCATGTGGTTATTGCAGAATTTCTTTTACTTGCTTCGATACCAAAATTGATGTAGAACAGATTTCTCAATCTGTTCAACGTATGTTTGAGTAGAGTTGAATTTCAGGTCTTAAAACTATTAGCAAACACAGAAAAAAAAGATAAATGTTCTAAGAAGCACGCCTAAAAGGGTTTGGCACACCTAAAAGGATCAAGACAAATCACATAACAGTAAGCTGATCTTTTTAATTTATTCTCAAAAATCTGAAAATAAAACAAGAGATTACTGAGTTATAGAGAGAAGAAATCCTAATATTACTCGCGAAATAAAATAATCCTAATTTCTAACTAGGAAAGTAATAAACTAATTTCTATTTATGGAGCAATAGTTAAAATGCGTGCATAATTTAGAACCATAATTAAGAATTAAATTTCTTAAATCTGACTAATACAACTTAAATTTTTTCTATGGTTTTGAAATAGTGATGGGATTGAATTTCTTAAAATAGTAATAACTGAAAATGTATGATAACTTTAGATCTTATATATTTTTTTGTCCAGAACTTTATGAATGTTTAAATTAGGGAAAGTGGGAAACAACTTGTTGATTGAAGGGAAGCTTAGGGGTAAACTATCCGATAAGTATATTTGCGGAAGCTAAATGTTTGGATAGGAGTATATGGTTTATCATACGCTTTAAGATCTGAATAATAAGAGGAAGTAAGAAAAAATATTAAACTCTTCTAAAAATCACATCTAGAAGGGTTTGGGCAATTACTCATAGAAGTAATGGAAGGCAGTTTGCACTAGATTATGATAGTTTTCCTTCTAGGTCCATTGTTGATTTTCCTGTAGTTTGCTGGTAACGTGTATATTATATTTAATTATGTGTAAGTTGTGCATCAATAAACAGTTTTTGTAGATCGGAGTCAAATGAATTTTTTTTTTTGGAAGTGGAAGTTAAATGATTTGCCTGCAACTATTATATTTTCTATATGGGCAGTGGTTTGGCCTTTTATGGCAGAAAATAACCTTTCTTTTTGGTGTGTGCTCACAGATTATACAGGGCTGGGAAACAAACAAACCATGGCTTCCAAAGAATAAAATGGATGAGGTGCTTTTTCAATATAATGAAATCTTTGTTATTGTTATTGTTATTGTTGTTGTTATTGTTTATAATAATAATAATAATTATTACTATTGAAACTATTATCATTGTTGGTATAGTTATTAATAATATTATTATTGTTAAGGTTGTCGTTGTTGTTGTATGGTCATCATTGTCAATGTTTTTCTTGTTTTATTATTATTATTATTATTATTATTAGTGTTGTTGTCATTGTTGTTTAGCTTAAGAGATTGTTATTATTCTTACTGGATTTTATAGGTTCATAAGGATGCTGACAATATAAAGAGTTGGCTAGACGAAATGGAGACTGAGCAGAAGAAGTAAGTTCTTTTCATGCCTGTTTCTGTTATTAGCGCTGCTAACTTCTTTTATGTTTCTATAAGTATTTAGCCCTTTTTTATATTCGTCTATGTAATTATAGACTTGGAAATGCATATTCACCTCTGTTATTGAACTCATTGCTTCAAGTCTAAGGAAGCTGTTACATGTGCTGTGTTTATTTTTACTTATTTAGAATTTCTGAATCTTTGTGCATGATGATAAAAACTACATAAAGTTTGAAAAAAAGGTATTGTCAAGGATTATATATTTATAGAATAAAGTTTGAGAAGCACAAACCCATATGGGATCGGGATCTAAACAAAGTTATTTTCAGAAATCCAAAATAACTAATCTAGAAAAAGACATAAATAACAAAGAACAAAGTAATCATAGCTAAGTAGCTATAGTCGGATCCTATTTTTATTCTAAGATCCTAGTTTGTTTGTGGTAAAAAGGGCTTTTACTGAGAAGACTGAAATATGTTTGTCATGTGTGATTGGATCAAGGTGTATTGTTTACAACTCTGTATGTATCTTTGGTGTCTTGGCATTTGTCAATGCTATAGTAATGGTGTCATTTCCATCATTTGTTTTTTGGATATTATAATTTATACAGGATAATCTTTTGATTTCTTAAATTCAGCAATTTTGATTTGGCTTGACAAACTCATCATCTTTATAGTAACTCTAGCAATCTATGTGAAAAGGATGCTGGTAACTGTTTTTGTCACATGGAAATCACCGAATTTCTGATTTATCAGTTGGGATTTGGCTAGCATGGCGGGAATTCTCAACTTTTTCCAAAATGAATCTCCAACTTCACAAATGCTTTCTGCTTAGAAATAGAGCAGAGTGTCATTCTAAAATTCTGTTGAATAACTAATAATTGATGTGGCTAGGAAAACTCAGTAATTTGGTAGAGATAGAGGAACTGGAGGGGCACACAGTATAGTATAATGTTTTGTTTTTGGTATTTTTGTACAGGACATCAGGATTCAGCAAACCGGTATTCACATCTGAGCAAGTATACTTAAAGGTGTTCAATCTTCAAGATAAGGTACATTTTGTCCCTATCTTTTTGTTAAGACTGACTGAATAGAGGAAATTAAATAATATTTTTTCTAGGTTGCCTCTGTCAACAAAATTCCCAAGCCAAAGCCTAAAGTTGAAGTTAATAAAAATGAAACTGATACCGGGGGCTCACAGAACACTTCCAATTCAACTCCTGCAAGCGACGAATCCGAAAAAACCAACACGGAACAAACTCACGATGAGCTGTGATTAAGGACACTTATTGTTTAGCGTAATTTGAGTTAAAATGAGAAATATACAGCAGAGATGGATTGGTCGCTGCGAATTTCAATTTTGGAAGACTTGTAGCATAGCAGAGATATTAGGTTAATCAGCAGTTCTAAAGTATCAAATGTATTGCCCCTTCCGCTAACTGTAACATCTCTATTATTATTATTATACCCAGCCTCTTATGGGTGTTTTTTGGTAATCTTTGTTTTAATTCTCATTCTATAGAATTTACCGCACATCTTTCATTTTCTTAAAACAGTAGCTTTCACATATTTATATACATTTTGCCTATAAAGTCGTCGTCGTCACATGATGGAGTTTAGGGGTGTGTGTTGGTTGGTTCGGTAGTAGGATATGCAAAACCAACGGTGCCGATTAACCAGGGAATCAATAACCAAATTGTCTATTCTTTTTTGCAAAAACCGAATGATTTATGAAATTTAGTGGTCGGTTCGATTTGGTTTCGGTTCAATAGGATGATTTGGGCCTTACATAAAGCCCATATAAAAAAGAGGAATTTGCACAAAACACTCCTTTTTTTAACTTATTTGTTCTAAATACCTCAATTTCAAAAATTTACTTTTTTACTCTATTTTTCTATTATTTTTAGTTGTACCTCAATTAGCAAAACAACTTATTTGTATTTTTACTCCCCTACTTTTAAACACATGCATATCTCATTTTTCCTTTTTTTTCTCTCCTTTTTTTCTTTCCTCGTTCTCTTTTTTGTCGTTTTTTTTCTTTTCTCTTTCCTTTTTCTCTTTCTTCCTTCTCATTTTTCCTTTTTTCTCTTTTCTTTTTCTCTCTCTTCTTCTTCTTCTCTCTCTTCTTCTTTTTCTTCTTCTTTCCTCTGCAACTTTTTTCTTCTTCGTTTTTTTCGAATCTGCTTCTTCTATTTTCCACATTATACAAATGAATTCTAAAACAAAAAAATTTGAATAAAAAAAGAGTTTAAGAGATAATATGATGGTGATAGAGGAGAAAGTTCTTTTTCTTCTTCTTCTTCTTCTTCTTCTTCTACTTTTTTCTTTCTATGTTGTTTTAAATTATTATACCATCGTTTTTTGGAATTTTTTACAACTTTTTTTGAAAAAATCGTAATGTTCTTCATTAATGATATTTTGATCTGGTTTTCAAATGTTTTAAATTAATTTTAGAAATCGTTTGAAACTGTTTTCTCGAAACTGTTTTATACTGTTCGAAACCTTTGTAAACTGTTTGAAACTGTTTTATACTGTTTGAAACTGTTATTTTTAAACTGTTTGAAAGTATTTTTTAGAAACTGTTTTAGACTGCTTGAGATCTTTGGAAACGGTTTGCAATTGTTTTATACTGTTTGAAACCTTTGTAAACGGTTTGAAACTATTTGATACTATTTGAAACTGTTATTTTATAAACTATTGGAAAGTATTTTTTAGAATCTGTTTTAGACAGTTTGAGACCTTTGTAAACGGTTTGAAACTGTTTTATACTGTTCGAAACTGTTTTTTGAAACTGTTTAAAACTGTTATTTTTAGACTATTTAAAAACGTTTTTTAGAAACTGTTTTAGACTGTTTGAAACCTTTGTAACGGTTGGGAACCGTAATTGAAACTGTATTTGATACCGTAATTGAATTTAAGCGAATGAAACAGTTTGCAACTGTTATATAATTTTTATTACGTTTTAAACTATTTAAACATCTCGAAAATCTTTGAAACCTAATTAAACATACTAAAACTGTAAAATAATTCGATTGAACAATTCTATATCCTTTTTTTCACTGAATCCACAGTTTTTATTGATCGTAATGTATGAATTTGAATAATGAAGCATTAATTCGAAAATATCTGACAGAATATTGAAGAAGAAATAGTGAAATTTGAAAAAATTTGAGATCTGAAAAAGAAAAGCAAAGATGAGATGAAAATTTTGAGGAGAAAGAAGAAGTTTGTTATGATAAAAACAGCTGGAGTAATTTTTAGGTATAAAACAAATAAGATAGGGTATAAAAATAAATGGCTGACACGGATAGGTATGTAAGTCAAGTCCAAATTTTATGGTAGGTAATTGCTAATACTTTTCTTATTTAGGTAATTCTCTAATTCTCTCTATAAAAAAACCAAATTTCAGTAAAAGCCCATTCAATTCAAACTCATACATTCAATTATAAAATTCCTTAAGGCACCGTTTGGATTGAGGGTTTTTAAAATCTATAGATTTTAACAATATCGATGGATTATAAATCAATGTAATTTAAATCCATAGATTTTAAAATTCCATCGTTTGGATTGAAAATAAAATCAATGGTTTTTAACATTATTTTTGGAAAAAAATAAATAGTATAAAAATCCATCATTCATAAAAAATAGTGGATTTGGACTTTCCCACCTAGTAGGTGGGAAATCAAAACCCTAAAAAATGATGGATTGTAGAAAATGAGGGAATTTATAAATCCATGAATTCTATCAATTTTTTTTGAGGCAAACGATGGATTTTGTCCAAATCCATTGATTGTTTAAAATCCATCGTTTAGAATCCATCAATCCAAACGGTGCCTAAATATTTATAATAGTCAAATGTTCCCCAAATCCCATATACATACAATTATACAGATAAAAAATTACAGCAATCAAGTGTTAAGAATGTACATTGCTTATAAATATACAATTTACTAACTAGACACTTAACAGAATATACAAAAATTATACAGATTCATTTATAAATGCAAAAGACTGGCAAATGAATCGTTTGTTGTACTTGTCCATCAAGCAGGAATCAATGAGCAGCAGCAGACAACAGTTACAGTGGAGATGTACAACTTAGAGTTAGATTAGAAGAAAGCTGAAAAAATTAAAACAGAATACAACAAAACAAGTATAAGTTTTAATTTTCAAACAAGCAAGTTTTGAAAGCTGTTAAACTACACAAATTTTGAAAAATGGAAATTTAAATTCTGCAATTTGCAAACCAAAAGGAACTTAAAAGAAAATGGGACTCAGAAATGTGTTTATCATTTCATTTGTAAAGCGATAAAATGATATGGTGGCTGAAAAAGGTGCCAAAACATCATACCAGAATACTGAAGGCCTCACAAAATCTGAATGTGGTGGAAAGAAATATGAATCAGTTTAAAAGTTATAATTTCAAAAGTACTAAAAGCAGTTTAAAAGTTACGTAACAAATTAAATAAAGAAGTTTGACAATTTTAAACCATAAGTTAAACTGTTTCAAAATAGCTTGAAACATTTGAAAAGAAATACAAATTTTGAATTTAGAAAATGAAAACTATATTTAAATAGCTTGTAACATTTGAAAACAAATAGAAGTTTCAAAATTAGAAAATCATACTTAAATAGCTTGAAAAATATTGGAATAGAAATAGAAGTATAAAAGTTAGAAAATCATACTTGCAGTTGTAGACAAAGTCAGCAATTGCTTTACTTCCATCAACATATTCTGACTAGAAGGGACAGGGTCAGGTACAAATTGATCCTTAGATCAATTTCAATTCAGGAGGAGCACGGACAAAAATCCTTAGATCACTTTCCATATATTTAAGGGACATGGACCATGCAGGCATTCTGCTTCCACCAGAAGGTCCAAAACACATTATGTGTTTTCAAAAAACAAAAAAGCAGCATTTGCTTGATTCAAGTTACAGGTGGACCAACATTTGACAACTCTAGATTAACAAGTAAAAGTAAAGAAGTTCAGAATAAAAATGTGAACTAAAGAAAATAATTGAATATCAAAATACAAAAAACAGAGTGCATAACCTTTCTCAAAAGAGTTCAATTCATCCAAGCATTCTTCAACAACAAGAGGGGCCTAACAAGCTCTCAGCCAATCTTGTGTGCAGATTAAAGCCTCCACCAATTTAGGAGTTAAATAACTCTTGAAAAAAATCAAGAACCCTTCCTCCTGTACTGAAGGCTGACTCAGAAGCCACAGTGGAAATGGGAACATCGAGAATATCCCTAGCAAGCATTAGATAGAATTGGAAAACATTGAGAATTTTGCTTCCACCAGGTTAAAACCTCTAATTCATCACCATCTTCTACCAAATCCTCATTGAGGTATAATTCTAGTTCACTCTTTCGAGAACTTGAAGTTCCCATTTCCAATCTATGCTGCTTGAATCTAGCCTTACTGACAGAAGCAGGTTTTCTGTTTCTAGTAGAACCAGGCACAAGAGAGGCTAAGGCATTGCCTTTTTGAGGTTGAGTCAACTCAGAATGAGAACTCAGACAAGATACGTTGTTTCCACCACATTCATACAAAGTAACATACTCTTTACACAATACAGTTAACTCATCAACCACAGATTTAAACAGACTCCCACCCTTTCAGTACCAAATATGATTTTCAAATTTTATTCCATTCCCTCCAACTTAGAACTAGGATAAAAAAAATATAAGCAAAGAAAATCAACATATTCATTTTTTCAGGATCCCCCCAATACTTATCAAATTTGGTTTTCATTTTTCACCCAAAATTCTGACCTCATTATCATCACTCCCAATCATATCACAAAACATTACATTTAAATCACATATTTCTTGTAAATGCATATTAGCAGTGACATATAAAGAACCAGATATGCGTAAAGTGACAGTAAAAGTGAGATAGACAATCAGTAAACTTTCTAACCATTTCCCAATCAATGGCATCAGGTACACTTTGTTTCAAATCAATTCTAAAAAAAGACTCATCCTCATCATACTTTTCAAAAGCCTTTAACAAGCATGCAAATTGGTTTTAATGGTTTTGAAAAGGTTAAATTCCAACGAGTAGGCACATCAAGACATAAACATTTTTTTTGTTTCAATGCCAACAAACTCAGCAGCCTCTTCGAATTTTCTCAACCTAACAGGATTATTTCTGATATATCTAACACAGTCTGTCACTTTTTTAACAGAAAGATTCAAATCTTTTAAACCATCACTCACAACAAGATTTAAAATGTGTATAATACATCTCATATGCAAATACTCCCCCTTAGCTACCCTAGTCCCCCATTGTAGTAATTTTTTCTTAAAGGCAGAAACTGTTGTATCTTTGCTACTAGTATTATCCATAGTGATAGTAAATATTTTTTTAAGACCCCAATCAACCAAACAATTCTCTAAGCATTTAGATATGTATTCACCTCTATGGCCAGTGACAGGCATGAATGTTATGATATGTTTATGCAATACCCTGAAATAATCGATCCAATGGCAATTAACACACATGTAATTAATTCTCTGAATACTAGTCCATGTGTTAGTCGTTATACTAACCCTTTGACTATGATTCTTTCAAAGAACTTTCAATTTTAACCTCTCCTCTGCATATATTTTAAAGGAGTCCCTAGTCACAGTCCACCTAGAGGGTATGATTAACCTTGGATTGGCATGTTCATTAGTCTTTTAAACTCTATCTACTCAACAAACCTAAATAGAAGTTCATCAATAATGATCATATGACATACAACACCCTAATAGCATCTTGACTATATTTCCAGGCTCCCACAACAACATTATGATCAACAGCATTCAAAAGATTAACAACAGAAATCATTGTTAACAAAGTTTGCCTAGTCTGTTTACTATGTGGGTTTTTAAGGCAGGAAAGCATGTGTGCTCTCAAATTAGAGGTCCCATTCAGTTTAGAGTGACAATTATAAACTTTAGTACAATACAAACATTAAGCATTTAGGACTCTACCATTTTCATCACAGACCTTTTCAAAATGATCACAGACATGAGACATACTTGTCATTTGCCTCCTCTTTCTTGTTTGGGAACTGTTGAGAAAAAACCCCAACTTGTAATAGAGTGGACCTAAGTCCGAGTTATCGATCCCACAAGGAGTGAATTCAAGAGTGATTATCGATGAGAATGAACTTAGTTGCGATTCAATTCGTTTAGCAAGAGAATAAGTGTTTTTCTTAATGAACCAAACAACCAACTACTAAAAACTTATGCTAATCTAGGAATTAACAAATTACTAATTTAAAGAAACGAGTGAACACTATAATAATTAACGAAATTCAAGTGATAAAGAGGTTTGGGAGCTAATAATCCTCCTAGGTCATGTAATCAAGGGTATCGGGCTTAGGGTTCTAAACGAGGACCGAGTGTTCTAGACCGCAACTCCCGCTCTCTCGAGCCTCAAAGAGCTACAAAACCGCGACTAAACGAGCTTAACCTACTCTCGTAGCACTAAACGCAAATAGAGGCAATTAACAAATAATTCACAACTCATAGGCCACCTAATTACTAACCCACTCTCATGGTGTTACTAATTAAGTCTCTAATTAATCAAATCCAACTAATAAACCCTCTCTCAAGGTGAGAATTAATTTAAGAACAATACTTAGGTAGCTAATCTAAGCAAGCTTTAGGCTCCTTAATTAGAACAATCAACACAACCCCAAAACCCTAACCCAATCATACACAACTAAGATTCAAATTAACCCCCAAACATGGGGTTTAGCCAACCATGGTGAAGATAACAAGAATTACTAATTTATCAACAAACATTAAACATCTATTGCTATTCATAATGAGTAAAAGACAATTACCTTAAGTAGAGCTTGTGTGTAAATAAGAGTATTCACTAGATAATGAAGCTTGAAATAATAATAAGACTTGTAGTAGAAGAAAAATCATAAAGAAAACTAAAATCTGGAAAATTACTTCTCAAGAACAATAAGAACAATTGTAGATCTCTACAAAAGGAAATAAAAAGTACTATATTAGGATTGAGGCTAAAAGTGTAGCATGTTTTACCCTAAAAACATAAAAGGCCTTATATAGCCAAGCCAAAAGAGGCTAAATGACAAATCCACTAGTACAAAGGTTTGGCCAAAAGGGGAAAATGGGCCCACTAGCACACTGACCCAAAAAGATTTTACTCCAGGTTTCCTTCATGTCTCGATCGAGAAGCCTTTGTAAGGATGCTTCTCGATCGAGACCCTATTTTTAGGTAGCTCTCGGCTTCTATTGGAGACCCTGGTCTCGATCGAGAAGCTTAGAACAGGAGCCTTCTCGATCGAGACCTGCCTAAAAGGTGGCTTCTCGATTTGAAAACCTTTGTCTCGATAGAGACCTTGGTAAACCTTGGGTCTCTTTCCATCTTGCGTCCTAGCTTCCGTCTTCTAGATTTCTTTGATACTTCGCCCTTTATTGATCAAAAACCTTCATAATCGCTCCGATTACCTGAAATTGCACATACACGTAATAAGGCATACAATTGCTTTAAAAACGCATATAAAACGTTCGAAGCGATGCTAAAAAGACTCGAACCGATAGGAGTATTCCACTCCTATCAAACCTCCTCACACTAAGCTCTTGCTTGTCCTCAAGTAAGAAGAATTTCTCACTTAACAACTACGGAACACAATCTTAGCAACAACTATACTCCCAATTTATGAACACGCAAATGCAACATCTAGTGTCAACAACTCACGAATCATGCAAACAAATGAGGAATGCAATAGCCAAGACATGAGGAATATGGCACTTTGAACAATTCAAAAAGTTTAATAAATCTTTCAATTGGCACTTACGAGAGCACTATCATTTAAGGGACATGCGATATTTTGGTCAACTTAGAACATGAGCACCATGTCAATCACCCAAGAGCGTTAAACACGAGCACAATTATTTCTCACATGATTTCTCTCTTTCGCACAAGTGTTTAAGGTAAGGAAATGCAACACACAATCACGGAATTCCCATAGGTTTGCTCATAGTCCTAGACTCCACTACTAGCTCGGTAATTGATAATTATCATATGGACTTGTAAGGGTTGTAACGTGGCCAAGGTTCGGGGACGGTTTAAGTTGATATGTAGGCTAAAAACTTGACTTGAAACTAGGTGATACTCTATCATCGGCCTTAGGTTAGCTTGGAATTTTGGCACATTTGAACTCTTATTGTCCTCTAATGCCCTTATTTCTTTTCTCTTCTTGCTTTTCTATCTTTTTTTTTTTCATAAACTTTATTTATTCTTTCTTTGTTTTGTTTTCTCTTTTCTTCTTAGGCATAGACTTTCGGCTTTTAAACTCGAGTTCAATCTATCTTGTTTCGTCAAGCTTCTATATTAACCTCCTCACACTAGTTTTCCAAGTCAAGTTTTGGGTGTTTTCAAGCGGAAATGGAGAATAGGATTGCTTAGGTGACAATGGTGATATCAACAAAAACAAAGTTTTAGGCTCAAGCTTGTGTTTCTAGAGGTACAATGGTAGGCTTTTAAAGTGGGATCTAAAACAATGGTTACTCCTAATGCCATATTCATCTAATCATCAATTACTCAACATTGCAATTTTGAATGGACACCGAGCAAATTCTAGGAATTCTCGGCAAAAAGACACTCACAATAATCTATTAGGCTCAAAAGTGCTCACATACAAAGTGGTGTTGTGCTCAAATGCTTAAATCAAATGAATTCATGCCAATGTATGTTCATATTCAAAGCGACACAACAATGTTCCAATCAAGGTCACACATCATGAATCCGCATCAAGTATCTCGGTCATGCCTAAAGATCATACAATTGTAAAACTTGCCCTAATGCCAACTCAACATGTCTAATTCCATTGCATTTCATTAAGCAAGCATGAACCGTAAATTGTTTAATTAGATAAAAACATTTAAACATTCATAAACCGGGAGATAATACTTGCTTTGACGAATTTTCTAAATTTGCACGGATTCTCATTCCATAATCGAGATTTCAAACAAGAGATCACGGAGGTGACTCACAAACTAAAACAACTATCACAAACTAAAACAAACTAGACTCACAAGACTCGACATAAAGCGATAAAAGCAATAAAATAAAACACACTAAAACGAGATACAATCTTTGCCAACCCTCCTCACACTATTTCAAGCTTAGCCCCTAAGCAAGAAATAAAACAAAAACAAGCAAAATTGTATGAGTTGAGTTAGAAGGATGCAAATCTCGATTTAGTCGAATTCCGGAGGTTCGGGAGAAGGAGAAGGAGTATCAATCCAAATGTCGCCCGTGCCGTTCACATAGTCACGGAAATCGCGCCCATGGCGGTTCACTTTCGCCTTCAAACGCTCTTGATAATACTCCATCTTGCGCCACATTTTCCTTTGATCCTCCATAAATTGAGTTTGCGTCGCCATGAATTGGCGTTGTTCTTCATAGAACCCCATTGGTGGACCGTGACCCATTTGTGCATCCGCCGGAACCCCTTCGCCTTGGTTGCTTGATTCGACCGGTTCTTTCCCCGCTCTTCTCGATCTCGGAGGTGGTTGTGGTGGCTCCGGTGGTGCCTCTCCCGGATATTCCGCTTCTTCCCCAAATTCCGCTTTGTAAGCCGCCACAACTCCATGCTCCTTTATCCATTTCTTTCTTTGATAGTAAGGCAACATGTTATCTTCCTTTGCATAACCGGCTTTCTCCATGTGATCGGAGTCGAGCTTCCTAGCCGGAATCGGAGTGAAGTTCGCAAAGGCTTCATCGGAAACACCCAACATTAAAGCAATCCGAGTTACCAACCATCCAAAACCAAGTTTGGTATCATCATTCGGTACATCCCTCAAATTCATGATCAACCGACACGCCATATTCAACTTGTAGGCCTCCACTTCCGGATGCATAATCGAATTCATCATAAGAACTTCGGTTTCTCCGATCTTGTTGTACTCATGCCTTCCGCCGAAAGTGTGCCCCACCCATTTCAAAATAATCACAAGGATGGAATCCTTCACATCGACCATTTTGGCCGTTTTGGCCTTGTAGCCCTCCATTCCCGACGCTTCCAACCAAACATCTTCATAGCTAAATTCCTTGGGATTGTCTTTGAGTCCCGTAATTGGTAACCCAAACTCCGCTTGTAGCATCTCCATTGTCAACACATGCTCCACACCTAGGAGCCGAAAATGGAGTGTCAAATTGACTTCACCTTGAGCTCGAAGCGTGGTGAAGAATTCCCATGTTAACTCTTCGTATCCGGTGGTTGTGCATTCCGACAATTTATACAATCCAAGAATTTCAAAATATTGTTTAACCCGAGTGCGTACCCCTAACACAAGCATGGAATGCCAATCAAGGATGAACGGAATGGCAAAAACCCGCTCCTTGATTTTCTTGAATCGCTCTCCTTCCTCCACCGAATGGATTTGGAATGGAGTATCATATTGTCTTGTGAGGGCCGCCGGAGTGGTAGTACTGACAACTCTTGACCCGGAGGCGGTTGTCTTCTTCCTTGAACGGATTGGTTGATGGCGTGGTGGTGGTGGTGGTTCAAGTTCCTTGGTGGGGAGTTTAGCGGAGCTCTTTTTCGACGTTCCGGATTTTCCCATGTTGATTTGTTGCACAAAGGGTGTTTGAATATGTTTTTACTTTGATTTTTGGTGGTGGTTTGAGTGGTGTTCTTATGGTGGCCGGATTTCTCAAGAGAGGAAGAATGGTGGATATGGTTTTTTTTTTTTTTTGCTAAAAGAGGAAGGCTTTTTAAAGAAGATGGAGAGGTGGGTGTGTATTTATGGCAAAGTCATTTGTTTGAAATGGATGTGTGGGATTTTGACAACTCAGCAATCCATGTACTTTGTGCTTCTTGTGAATGGTCGAGATCATGCCACCTCAGCAATCCATGTGCTTCTCTTTTGTGTCTCTTGGAAATTGCAAACTTTGACTGAAGTCAGAGGGCTTCTCGATCGAGACCTACCTGGGAAAGAAGTCTCGATCGAGACCCTATTTTTGGCATGCTCTCGGCTTCTCAAGGGAAGTAAGGTCTCGATCGAGAAGCCTAATCCCATGAGCTTCTCGATCGAGACCAGGGCAAAATCTGGGCCATGGTTTCTCAATTCAATCCTACACACCACAACGAAAAACAAATACCCCGGCATTATCTGGAATACAAAACGATAACTGACGAAGAAATTAACAAAACAAAATTAAATTTAATTTAAACAAGGGAAATGAATAAACACAAATAAAACTAACCTCTCGGGAATGCCTCCCGAGTGCGCTTTTTAAGGTCGAAAGCTTGACCGTCAAACAATGAACTCAAGTAGGAGTAGTGAAAGATATCTCATCTTCCACTCGGTTCGTTAAGGGCCCGAGATACGGCTTACACCGGTGCCCGTTAACTTTGAAGGTCTCGCCTTTAGAGTTCTCCAATTCGACCGCTCCATGACTCGCCACATGCTTGATTTTGAATGGACCACTCCATCGGGATTTGAGCTTACCCGGAAATAACCTCAACCGTGAATTGTAAAGCAGCACAAAGGATCCCGCTTCCAATATCTTAGGAGCGATATGGGCGTCATGCCACTTCTTCGTTCTCTCCTTATATAGCTTTGTGTTCTCATAAGCCATAAACCGTATCTCATCTAATTCGTTGAGTTGAAGCAATCGTTTCTCCCCCGCCGCTTTAAAATCGAAGTTCAACTTCTTTATAGCCCAATATGCTCTATGCTCAAGTTCCAAGGGAAGATGGCACGCCTTCCCATAGACAATACGAAACGGAGACATCCCAAGTGGAGTTTTGTAGGCCGTTCTATAAGCCCACAATGCATCATCCAATTTCAATGACCAATCTTTTCGGGATCCATTCACCGTCTTCTCGAGATTTCTTTTCAATTCACGGTTCGAAACCTCAACTTGGCCACTAGTTTGGGGATGGTAAGGAGTAGCAACTCGATGGTGCACATTATACTTCCTCATAAGAGCTCCGAATTGCCGGTTGCAAAAATGTGAGCCACCGTCACTAATAATCACTCTAGGAGTCCCGAAACGGTTCACTAACCCCTTTAAGAAGTTCACTACCACCTTAGCATCGTTAGTGGGTAAAGCCTCCGCTTCCACCCATTTCGAAACATAATCGACACATACCAAGATGTATTGGTTCTTGAATGAAAGCGGAAAGGGCCCCATAAAGTCGATTCCCCACACATCGAATATCTCCACTTCTTGAATCGACGTCAAGGGCATCTCATCACGTTTGGAGATGTTGCCTACTCGTTGGCAACGATCACAATGGTCAACAAACTCTTTGGCATCACGAAATAAAGTTGGCCAAAAGAACCCGCTTTCAAGCACTCTAGCGGCGGTTCTTGCCGAACCATAATGTCCGGTCTCATGACATGAACTCAAAATGGGCATCATTTCTCCCAAAGCCACACATCGTCTCAACATCCCGTCCCCACAAATTTTAAACAAGTAGGGTTCATTCCATAAATACCTCTTAACATCGGATAAAAACTTCTTCCGTTGATGCGATGTCAAGTCCGGAGGCATGACTTCCGATGAGAGATAATTGGCGAAATCGGCATACCACGGCGTTTCTACTTCCCGAATCATCATAAGTGTTTCATCCGGAAACCGCTCATTAATCTTCATACCGATAGGAATCGGCTCCGGGTTTTCAAATCTTGATAAGTGGTCCGCTACCACGTTCTCCGTGCCCTTTTTATCCCGGATTTCGATGTCAAACTCTTGCATCAAAAGTATCCAGCGAATAAGTCTTGGCTTGGCGTCTTGCTTAGTAAAAAGGTATCTCAAAGCGGCATGGTCGGTGTAAATGATGGACTTTGATCCGAGCAAGTATTGCCGAAATTTATCCAAGGCAAACACTACCGCTAACATCTCTTTTTCGGTAGTAGTGTAGTTGAGTTGTGCCCCCGCCATCGTCCGGCTAGCGTAGTAAATCACATGCACCCGCTTGTCCTTTCTTTGCCCCAACACACAACCCAATGCTTGGTCACTAGCATCACACATTAGCTCAAAAGGCAAACTCCAATCCGGAGATGAAATAATGGGGGCGGTCACAAGTGCCGACTTTAGCTTCTCAAAAGCATCTTGACAATCCCTTGTGAAGTCAAACGACGCATCTTTTACTAGCAAACTTGTCAAAGGTCGAGCAATCGACGAAAAATCTTTAATGAAGCGCCGGTAAAAACCCGCGTGGCCCAAAAATGCCCGAACTCCTTTGACCGTAGTCGGAGCGACTAATTTTTCAATAACCGCTGTTTTTGCCCTATCCACTTCAATTCCCGCCTCCGATATCCTATGCCCGAGTACAATGCCTTCATCCACCATGAAGTGGCACTTTTCCCAATTTAGCACTAAATTTGTCTCCACACATCGTGCTAAAACCCGCCTTAGATTCGCTAAACAACCATCGAACGAATCACCAAACACGGAGAAGTCATCCATGAACACCTCCATAATATCTTCAATCATATCGTTGAAGATTGAGGTCATACATCTTTGAAATGTGGCGGGTGCGTTGCATAGTCCGAAGGGCATTCGCCGGTATGCAAAGGTACCGTAGGGGCATGTGAAGGTCGTCTTCTCTTGATCTTCCGGGAGGATTAAGATTTGATTGTAACCCGAGTACCCATCAAGGAAACAATAAAACTTGTGTCCCGCTACCCTTTCCAACATTTGATCGATAAATGGTAGCGGAAAATGATCTTTTCGGGTTACCTCATTGAGCTTCCGATAATCGATGCATACACGCCAACCGGTTACCGTCCTTGTGGAGATTTGCTCTCCTTTTTCACTTTCCACCATCGTCATACCGCCCTTTTTAGGAACACATTGAATGGGACTAACCCACTCACTATCCGAAATTGGGTAGATTATTCCGGCGTCGAGGAGCTTGACGATCTCTTTGTGCACTACCTCCTTCATATTCGGATTCAATCTTCGTTGCCTTTGAGCCGACTTCTTTGACTCGTCTTCGAGATTAATCTTATGCATCACAATTTGAGGACTTATTCCTCGAATGTCGGAGATTTGCCAACCCATTGCTAACATGTGCTCTTTCACCACTTGCACAACCTTCCTTTCTTGATCCTTAGAGAGCTTGTTCGAGATGATTATCGGCAAGGTCTCGTTCTCCCCAATAAAAGTATACCGGAGGTGCGGCGGTAGCGGCTTCATTTCAACTTTCGGGGGCAACTCCGAGGATGGTGGAGTCACACCATTCTTTTTGTTCAAATTTTCCGGCTTAGGTTCCTCTTCCTCGGTGTATTCATCATCCACAACCCCGGAATGAAACGTGACACTAGCAACACTTGGAAGTTCTGCTTTCATAATCTCAGAGGAGGTCTTGATCGAGACACAGGAGTCTCTATCGAGACCAGGCATAATTTTGCCTTGTCTCGATAGAGAAGCCTCAGTCTCGATCGAGACCAGTGGTCCTCTGAGATACCGAGAGCAGCTCTTTTTTGGGTCTTGATCGAGAAGCATAGATGGTGGGGCTTCTCGATCGAGACCTGCCTCTGAATACCCAAAATCATCGAATTTCCTTGTAACTCCCCGGTTTAATGAATCCATATTTTCCTTCAACTGATCCTCAACAATTTCATCAACCAAATCAATCCTCATGCAATCTTCCTCCTCGATAGCATTCCGCATCACTCTCTTCATATCAAACTCCACACTTTCCTCATCAATTCTTAAGGTGAGCTTGCCGGCATGAACATCGATGAGAGCACGCCCGGTGTTCATGAAAGGGCGACCAAGGATCATAGGGCACTCTTTATCTACCGCATAGTCTAGGATCACAAAATCCACCGGAAAGATGAATTTGTCCACTTTGACGAGTACGTCTTCCACTATCCCATACGGCTTCTTGAGAGAGTGATCGGCAAGTTGCAATACCATCGAGGTGTGTTTTACCGGTTGATCACCAAACAAGGACCTAAAAAGAAACAATGGCATCAAATTAATACTTGCCCCAAGATCACACAAACAATTTATAGCATTCATATTTCCTATGGTACAAGGTATAGAAAAACTCCCTGGATCCTTAAGCTTTGTTGGTAGGTTGCTTTGGATTATAGAACTACAATTTTCCGTGAGCGGTATTGTCCCACCTTGCTCCCAACTACGCTTGTTCATAATTATGTCTTTCAAGAATTTTGCATATTGGGGCATCTCCCTTAGTGCGTCCGCCAAGCTTAGATTAATTTGCAACTTCTTGAAAATCTCAAGGAACTTATGAAACTTTTCGTTCCCTTGAGCTTTCCTTAACCGGCTTGGAAACGGAACCGGTGGTACAAACGGTGGCGGCGGCGGTGGCCTCACATAAGGCTCTTCCACCTCGATAACCACCTCCTCACATTCCTTTGGCAACTCTTGACTTGAACTTGCTATGTCAATCACAACTTGAGGCTCATCCTCCTCAACAACTTGTCTCTTTCCATTGGCTTTCTCAAGGTTTCTCCCGCTTCGGAGCTCTACCGCCTTAACATGCTCTCTAGGGTTGTTCTCCGTAGTAGACGGCAATCCCCCTTGTTGTCTACCTTGAAGCGAAATCGCCATTTGAGAAATTTGAGTTTCCAAATGATGGATAGTAGAAGCTTGATTCTTCTCCCTTTGCTCCATTTTCTCTAGCTTCTCTAGCACCTTGGAAAGCACATTTCCCTCATCCGTATTCTTTTGTGGTTGGAATCCGGGAGGGTGTTGAGGTCTACCACCATAGTTGTTTCCTTGCCCTTGATGGTTAGGATAAGGGCCTTGATAAGGACCTTGTTGTTGGGGCCTATTTCCTCCTTGGAAACTAGGACCCGCTTGTTGATTTGCTTGCACATTGCCTTGGCCCTCTTGATTCCTCCATCCGAAGTTAGGATGGTTTCTCCACCCCGGATTATAGGTGTTCGAGTAAGGATCATTCCCTTGGCGTTGACCTCCCACATAATTCACTTGTTCGCTCCAAGTTTGACCCGTGGCATAGCACTCATTACTTCCATGATTGAAATCTCCACAATGCTCACAACCTACTTGAACATATGCAACCGGAGCATTCCGTGGACCCACTTGCTTCTTCAAAACATCAACTTGACTTTGTAAAGAGGCATTCATGGCTTTCATTGCTTCAAACTCCTTGGATTGGTCAAGTGTCATTAATGCCTTTTGAGCCGGTGGTCTTCTCCTTTCCGAGGACCAAGTGCTACTCACCATAGCCAATTTTTCAATCAACTCATTAGCCTCATCAAGCGTCTTTTGCATCAAAGATCCTCCCGCGGCCGAATCAATAGTAGATCTTGTGATCTCACCCAAACCATTATAGAATATTTGAAGCACATGTTCCCTTACAAGCCGATGATGAGGTACGTGCCTTTGGAGATCCTTGAACCTCTCCCAAGTTTCATAGAGAGATTCCCCCTCATATTGGTAATAATCAATGATGTCCTTTGTCAACTTCGCGGTTCTCCCCATCGGAAAGTACTTGTGAAGGAAAGCTTGAGCAAGATCCCGCCAATTGTGGATTGATGCATTAGGTAGTGATCGAAGCCACAAGCTAGCCTTGTCTCTTAGTGAGAACGGAAACATCCGAAGCTTGATTTGATCGGAGGTGACATTATGGAGCTTGAATGTGTCCAACACTCCCAAGAACTTGGCTATGTGTTCATTCGGATCTTCACTTGGTAACCCATAGAATTGGCACCGATTCTCTAGGAGTTGAATCGTGCTAGGCTTGATCTCAAAAGTAGCCGCGGTGACCGGTCTTGCAAAACACCCATAGGTAGCATTATCCACATCCGGGAGGAAGAAATCCCCCAAAGTTTGTCTTTGTGCTTGATGGCCTTGAACTTGAGGGTGATTGTCCCCTTGTTGCTCTTGCCGATTCCTCTCAACGAGTGGAGGAGGTGGATGTTGCCTCACTCCATCATTTTGAGGGTGATAATGCTCCTCCTCATAGTTATCATCCCCATGTTCCATGATAACGGGTATACGATTTTCCCTTCTCACACTTCTTTCAAATCTCCCGAGGTTGTCTTGAAACGGTTCTAGCGGAAGATTGGCCCTTCGTGTATTGTGCATACACTATAGTTGATCTCCTACACAAACAACAACAAGCAAACCACGCGTAAATCCGGAAAGAAGCAAAAACAATCAAAAGTGATAAAAACAGAAAATAAAGCTAACTCGACCGAACAATAACTAATTTCAATCAATCAATAAACACTCGTCACTCCCCGGCAACGGCGCCAAAAACTTGTTGAGAAAAAACCCCAACTTGTAATAGAGTGGACCTAAGTCCGAGTTATCGATCCCACAAGGAGTGAATTCAAGAGTGATTATCGATGAGAATGAACTTAGTTGCGATTCAATTCGTTTAGCAAGAGAATAAGTGTTTTTCTTAATGAACCAAACAACCAACTACTAAAAACTTATGCTAATCTAGGAATTAACAAATTACTAATTTAAAGAAACGAGTGAACACTATAATAATTAACGAAATTCAAGTGATAAAGAGGTTTGGGAGCTAATAATCCTCCTAGGTCATGTAATCAAGGGTATCGGGCTTAGGGTTCTAAACGAGGACCGAGTGTTCTAGACCGCAACTCCCGCTCTCTCGAGCCTCAAAGAGCTACAAAACCGCGACTAAACGAGCTTAACCTACTCTCGTAGCACTAAACGCAAATAGAGGCAATTAACAAATAATTCACAACTCATAGGCCACCTAATTACTAACCCACTCTCATGGTGTTACTAATTAAGTCTCTAATTAATCAAATCCAACTAATAAACCCTCTCTCAAGGTGAGAATTAATTTAAGAACAATACTTAGGTAGCTAATCTAAGCAAGCTTTAGGCTCCTTAATTAGAACAATCAACACAACCCCAAAACCCTAACCCAATCATACACAACTAAGATTCAAATTAACCCCCAAACATGGGGTTTAGCCAACCATGGTGAAGATAACAAGAATTACTAATTTATCAACAAACATTAAACATCTATTGCTATTCATAATGAGTAAAAGACAATTACCTTAAGTAGAGCTTGTGTGTAAATAAGAGTATTCACTAGATAATGAAGCTTGAAATAATAATAAGACTTGTAGTAGAAGAAAAATCATAAAGAAAACTAAAATCTGGAAAATTACTTCTCAAGAACAATAAGAACAATTGTAGATCTCTACAAAAGGAAATAAAAAGTACTATATTAGGATTGAGGCTAAAAGTGTAGCATGTTTTACCCTAAAAACATAAAAGGCCTTATATAGCCAAGCCAAAAGAGGCTAAATGACAAATCCACTAGTACAAAGGTTTGGCCAAAAGGGGAAAATGGGCCCACTAGCACACTGACCCAAAAAGATTTTACTCCAGGTTTCCTTCATGTCTCGATCGAGAAGCCTTTGTAAGGATGCTTCTCGATCGAGACCCTATTTTTAGGTAGCTCTCGGCTTCTATTGGAGACCCTGGTCTCGATCGAGAAGCTTAGAACAGGAGCCTTCTCGATCGAGACCTGCCTAAAAGGTGGCTTCTCGATTTGAAAACCTTTGTCTCGATAGAGACCTTGGTAAACCTTGGGTCTCTTTCCATCTTGCGTCCTAGCTTCCGTCTTCTAGATTTCTTTGATACTTCGCCCTTTATTGATCAAAAACCTTCATAATCGCTCCGATTACCTGAAATTGCACATACACGTAATAAGGCATACAATTGCTTTAAAAACGCATATAAAACGTTCGAAGCGATGCTAAAAAGACTCGAACCGATAGGAGTATTCCACTCCTATCAGGAACCAGGCACAGGTTGAGGGCCATTTGTGCCCTAAACCATCAATGATCTAGCAGCACCAGCAGGAACAGGACTGGAAACAACATTGTTTTCAGTCCCAACTTCATGAACCATGGGCATATGCGAAGAACAAGAAAACACAGTTAGTATCTAAAATGAAAGACAATTATACAACATTTGAAACTTAAAAAAAATACAAACTACACATAATTAAGCTTACCGTTGAATTTGTTTCCATTAAGAGGATGCAGATCAACAAGAAATGGATCAAATTTCAGAGATAGAGAGCTTTTGGGTCCAACAGAAACAAAGGGATCAATTTTTGCTTCTACGAGAAAGCATTCAATCAGACAATGGATTTCCAATTCCTCTAGACAAAACGAGATAAACGCTTCCATCACTTGTCTTCTCAAAAAATCAGAAAAGAAATATGAATCAGAAACAATCAAGTAGAGAAATCATCGAATAATTAATTATACAGACACTCACTTTTTTAAATCTGAAGTCAAATGAATTGTTGCTCAAAGTTAGATCCATGAGAAACAGATCCAGGACCAAACATAAATGAAACAAAAAGAACAAATTAGTCACAACCCAGAAGAGATCACATGCATGAACAATTTAGTCACAACCCAAAGAATGAAACACTCATCGATTAGTCTGGTGTTCATAAAAGAAAGGAATCGCCAGTCAAAAATTAGATCCATGTTGCGTAAGCACAAAATATGTCAAGAAGAATTAAACAGAAATAACAAGAAGCATGAACTTAACCCAAATAGAAATCAAAAAATGGTAAAACACTCACCGATGATGTTATACACCTAACCTTATTTTTTTATTAACTGAGTGTTAATAAAAAATGGATGCATGTTCCTTTAAGGGAGATAAAAGGTTGAATGATATGAAATATAACATCAATCAAGAAACAAACATGGTGGAATCTGTCTGAATTAAACCTCAAAACAATAGTTTAATCGTAGTTTAAAGGAGAAACCATTGTTTTCTTTGTCAAGAAGGAGAAACAATTGTTAATTACATAATAACTGGGGTTAAAATGATTGTGTTATGAAAATCGAAGAGGAAGAAGAGAATGGAGTTTGGAATTTTCAGAGAAAAAAATAGTCTCGAAGATGAAGAGAGAAGGGAGTCGGTCAGCAGATGAATTTAGATTAAAGTTTTTTTAACACGCATATAAATACCCTACATAAAACGCACCTGTTTGTGTAGGGTATCTGAGAGCTTCACACGTGCTGGAAGCCAGACCTACGTGCGTCGCCCTATCAAAATGATGCTGTTTTGCTTGATCGAGTTTTTGGTTAAATCAGTTGCTTTCTATCCAAAACCGAATCGATTATTAAAAACAAAAAAATTCACCCATATCAACCCAAACGGTACCGTTTTGCTTGGGACTACCCGCAGACACCTATTTTTTGGATAAGTAAAAGTGATAAGGAACTGAAGCGTATAATGATGATTTCCAAAGAAATCCGTCCGGGTAACGAGCTTTCGATTTTCTTGTTTGAATCTAAGCGGCGTATTCTGTGCACAATTGCAAACTTGGAGGATTAAAACGCAATTAGGCATAAATAGCCCATAAAAATCCAAGGAGATTGTAGTATAAGCCTAGAAATTGGACTATTGCAATGTCTTAGAAGTTTATGAGCCAATTTGCAAGTTTTACGGACTGGAATTGACAATAACCAAACCTATAGGATTTTAGTAGCCTTTTTTTTAACACTTTTAGGCACCAAAATAGACTTTTAGCACCTTTTTAATTAGCTAGCAAGTCCAAATCCGAAAATTAAAAAGGAAATTAAATAAATAGGGTTTAAAGCTAATCTTAACACCTAATGGCTTATCACTTAACAATTTAAACGATAGAAAACTCTAATCTAACCCTAGGTCACATATTCCCCTATAAATACAGCCTTAAGCCAGCCTGGCTAAAGGTGGCACATAAACCATAGAGGTGGAACGCAAACCCTAGAAATCAATAAGCAAAATTCGGCCACCACCCTAGACTAGCCAAATCCGAAAATCAGAACACAAACACACACACACACAGACACATACACACAGACACACACACACACACATAGAAGAATCCAGTCCTGAAACACTAAGAACGCTTTGATTCTCCAAGAACGCAGGCCTGTACGGACTCGAAGCTGCATTCCGCATCCAATTCGCCAGCAAACGATTCAAGGACTCAGATCGGTAAATATGAGGACCCTCAATATCGTTCTTTTGATTAAGATATAAATTTACATGTATAATTGCCATAATTGTTATTGTGTGCTTAGAGCATCTCCAATAGCCTCTATAAATTTGGAGAGCATCTTTACATAAATAGAGAGAATCTTTAATAATAAAGAGTTCAAATTTAAACTAAATTCAATAGGCTCTTCAAAATCATTCTGTTTTTTATTATTTCACTTTCCCTCTTTTTTTATCTTTGCTATTTTCACTTTCCCTCTCATTTTTCACGATGTCTTCACTTCCAGTTTCTTATTCCACAACAAAACCTGCACAAATATAACAAAAATTAGAATCAAATTAAATATCTTGTGATTAAAAGTAGCAAGAAAGTTTGTTGTGGAGGAAAACTGCATCAACATCTTTAAGTATCATGCCATAAATCTCCATTTGCAGCAGTTGGTGTTCCGATAGAGATGCTAAGTGAGTTTCACTTTCTTCTTGCAACAACATGCTCTCTACAAATTTAATTAATTTTTGTCTTGATGATTTTCATTCTGATGATGAATTAGAATTGATAGTATCTACAATAGGAGAGTCACTCAATAAAAAAAGGACGTTGTATCGCATGTTAGTTCACAGTCGTACCTATATATGGCGTAATAGAATACATGGCCATTTTAAACTTTATCATAATTATTTTGGAGATAATCCTGTTTATTCCCCAAGTGCATTTCGTAGGAGATTTCGAATCAGTCGATCTCTTTTTATTCGTATACAATCAGCCGTTGAATCTTGTGACCCATATTTTGTTCAAAAAAGAAATGATGCCGGTTTATTGGGGTTGTATTCTCTCCAAAAAATAACTGCTGCATTAAGGATGCTTGCGTATGGAGTTGTAGCTGATTATGTCGATGAATATGTTAGAATAGGTGAAAGCACTGCAATTGAAAGTGTCAAAAAATTTGTTGAGGCAATAGTTTCAATTTTTTCAGAAAAATACATGAGATCTCCTACAAAAGTTGATACTGATAGATTGTTAAAAGAAGGGGATAGTCGTGGGTTTCCTGGAATGTTAGGAAGTATTGATTGTATGCATTGGAAATGGAAAAATTGTCCAAATGTTTGGAAAGGGATGTATGTTGGTCATGTTCGTGAACCAATGTTAGTTCTTGAAGCTATCGCTTCATATGATCTTTGGATATGGCATGCATTTTTCGGACTACTAGGATCGCACAATGATATTAATATCTTGGAGCGGTCTTTCTTATTTACAGAACTTGCCGAAGGACGAGCTCCGCCGGCTAACTATTCAGTTAATGATCATGAATATAACATGGGATACTACCTTGCAGATGGTATTTATCCTTCATGGTCAACATTTATAAAAACAATTCCATCGCCACAATCTAATAAGCACAAACAATTTGCTATAGCTCAAGAGTCAGCCATAAAAGACGTTGAACGCGCATTTGGAGAGTTGCAAGCACGATTTTCGATCATTCGTGGGCCAGCCCGTTTTTGGCATCGTGAAACTCTCAAAAGCATTATGAAAGCTTTCATTATATTACACAATATGATTGTGGAAGACGAAAGACATGTTAAAAATCAAGATTATAATTATGATTCATTTGATGTCAATCCTGATATATCAGTCTCGCGAGAGCGTTCAGCGGATTTTTTGGAATTTGTTCAATGTCATCGTCGGATTAGGGATAGAGATACTCACTTTCAACTGCAACAAGATCTAATAGAGCATATATGGAATAATCACGGAAGTCATAACTGAATTTCAACATTCTGAAAATTTCTTTAGATGAACTTGCAAGTAAGTATATTAATACCTTTATTCTATTTTAAGGGCAAGTAGTAACTTCTGAAGTTTTAATGGTATAGATAGTATGTTTTGATATTACTGTTTTATTGATTATAATTCTAGCTTATTAGTGTTTCCTTGATAGTATTAACAATTTAGAAACATGCTCCCAATCTCTGCCTATTTCTAGAATCGTAGCTTGTTAGTGTTTCTTAGATTTTGCTTTTTATTTTTATTTTTCATACTGGATATATAAAATCAGTAAATTATGTATCCTGCTAGTGTTTGAAGGTGCCCTTCTCATTACTAAAACTTCATTTATATAATGGTCATGCATTTCACATGAAGTATCGGCATTGTTTGTGTCATTATGAAAGGACTTCTTTAATTAATTCAAGAATTTAGAAATTATTATTGTGTTTATTTGTTCGTAATGGTTTTTGGCTGTGCCATTGTGTTTTTGGTGAATATTTTATCTGCATATTTTTTCCTAACACACAAAAAACATTAAACATTGTGGAAAATCTTTATTTGTAGTTTTTGAAATAATTTTCTGTTTTCTTTTTTCGGTCAGATTTTTCAGTGTCTGCTATTGTTTCTAAGTTCAAGGGCCGAAGTACTTTTATCATAATTCGGTTTGTTCAAGTGAATATGGGATTAGCAAGGACTGAAGCAAACTTTCGTGGATTATTACCTGAAAAAAATGGTTGGTCCATCAATGAAGGTCCATCTTTGCTTAGATTGATATATCATGGAGCCTCTTAAACTCTTTTTTTTTTGTTTTATTTATGTTCTGCTTTTACTTCACTACAATTCTGCTTTCTTGTTGCTTTGTACTAATTAGTATACTGATTTTTTGACATTTGAAACATGTTTGTTCTTTTATTTTATCTGTTCTTGGGTTTTTAAAATTACTCAGTTGTTTTGTTTTAAAATTTTGATGCTTGCTAATTAATGCAGGCTTACCAACTCTGAATATTGCAGATTATTATTCTTTTTTGAAGAGCAATCAACACCAATTAGAGATTCTGCTGTTCATTTATTAACCTCATTTTGGAGTTGATTTTAGATTACATCAATCTGAGGCTTTTCAAGATAGAGATTAGCTTGAAACAAATTATCAATCTGTCAATGACACTTCTAGCATAGGGGTACTCTTGATTTTTTCAGTTGGTTGCATTAAGAATCTTTGGAAAGTACATGTTCAATTATTCATTTTTCTCATAGTCTGAATTATATGATCACTCAATTTAAAATGTCAATACACCAGCTGTGATCAAGTTTACAAGCTTTGTGTCACTTGGATTTCTGATTCCATCTCCATATGCCATAAGTTTGTAAGGGACAACATAAGGCAGCAAGTTGACAGCAGCACTGAAAACATCAATGCAGTAATTAAACACTAAAATTGGTTTTCTGGTTTAACCCGATATTGATAGTAAAAACATTTCGGTTATATTTTAGTATAAACCAAATCGAACTGTAAAAAAATCAACTGAACAAACTAGTTCGATTATTTCAAAAACTTTATAACCTCATAAATTCAATTCATTTCGGTTTTAAGAAAAAAAATCTCAATTTGGTTTGGTTAGAACTGAACAGCTGACATAGCATCAGAATGGATTTTCAACATATTAAATCAGTCCAATATAAAGCACTTATAATTTGTAAATCAATAAGTCAATAAATTGATGTTCAGATACTGTTTCTACTATAAGTATATCTCTTGCAAATTCATAAGCCCAAAATTCAAAGTTCTCAAAAGTAACAAACTTGAAGTTTCAGTATAATTACATTTTTGTATTTGAACATCAGACAAGAGAGCCACTACCTTGTTTTTTCAAATTTTTTTCAAACTCAGCTGGGTATTAATCATATTGGGTTTAATATAAATTTAGTGTCTGAACTTTTTTAAAAATGACAATTTGGTGTTTGAACAAAATTTTATATCGATCCCATAGGTGAACTTGTTTATAAATTACAAGTTGATTTGTCCAGCAGGTTTCTTTCGAAAATGGTGACATGGACTGTGATATGGCTGAAAGATACAGGGTGGTATTAATGACTTGGAATTAATTTCTAATGGAAATTAAAATGGAACATGTGACATTCATGTGACAAGCAAAATGACATTCTTTGCCCCTCCATCTATCAAAACTGGACCGAGTTTCTGATGTTAGAAAATTAGGTTAAATTTAGGGAAATAATTACTGCAATTTGTGCGAAGGAGAAGACACAAATCAACTACAACGCCTGATCAAGACTGGAAAAGGGAATTTAAGAACTCGATTTTGCTTAATTTGCGTACATGCGAGAAAATTTGTGAAGCATTTGCATACAATGACAAGGTATGTAACTTTTATAATCCCTAAAACTTACCTTCTTTGACCTAATTTTTTCCTTTAATCTTTGAATATTCTTCAAACCCAATTTTTAATAGTATTTTAAAGTATTTGTTTATGATTAACAGTGGCAGGCCTGTTATTGATTTGTATTGGGGGGTGCGTTTTTTGGAGATTTACGAGGGACCCAAAAGGTTTATAATGGGGGAATGCTATGGCATGTGGAGGTTGATATTGCTAATTTTACTTTGTCGTATTTTACCAACATCATACAGAATTTGCTAGGAAACAAACAAATTAGCAAGATTCACTTTAGATATCCAGGTAAGTCTTTAGCACATGGCTTGAGGCTGCTGGCTGAGTGGTCAATTTCAGACTTATTAAAGTTATTACTAGAGCATAAATTGATAGAAGTGTACACTGAGCACCATGTGGTTTCTGTTGAGGGCAGTTTTGGTAATGTCCCTATAAGTGAGGGTATAACTGACATTAACACTGAGTCAATAGATGAAGATGAGATAAGGTTTACAGATGTGGGGGTTGGACCTAATAATGACAGTTTTAATGAGCAAATTCAAGGTAATGGAGTGGGTGAAGAAATTGCAGCCAGTGAAGATGTAATTGCAGCACAAAGAGTTGCAGCTAATGAAGCTACTCAGTTGAATGTTGACCATGGTCAAGCTAGTGAAGATGAAGAGCCTTCTGATGAAGAAATTGTGGACTGCCCTTATATGTCATCTGATGAAGAGTTGGTACAATCTAGATCTATTTTGAGGGATTTCAAGGAGAAAAAGAAGCAGTTAGCAGATAAAATTAGAGCATACAAAAATGCAGAAAATGAAGAGGTAGAACCTTCAGTTCAAGCAACTGAGGAACAACAAACTGGCAAAGGTGTAGAGGAAGAGGGAAGTGGCACTGATTATTGGGATTCAGATGAAGAGGATGAATGCTATAGCCCAGTGACAACAGATGATGAGGATGATGGTGATCATGCCCAGAGGAGAAGGTCTAGCCATCCTTTGTTCAAAAGCAAGGCAGACAAGCTGTCTTTTGCTCTTGGTATGAAAGTGACTGGAGGAGCACAACAGTTTAAAGAAGTGCTTATTAGATTTGCTATTCAAGAAAGAAGGGAGATTAAACTGGTTAGAAACACACAGAAAGAAGTAAGAGCTAGGTGTGTTAAGGCTTCATGCCCATTTCATATTTATGCCTCAGAGGAAACAGAAAGCAAGGCTTTTTTCATAAAGACTTACAATCCAGAGCATACTTGCCTGGTTACATTCAAGAATAGAAGAGTGACTACAAAGTGGTTGGCTAAGAATTACTTGTGCAAATACAAGTGTCTCTCTCGAATGAGGTTGGTTGATTTGAAGTCTTTAATGAAGACTGACTTAAGGCTGGACATGAGTTTAACAAAGGTGAAAAGGGCTGTGTATGAAGCAAATTTGATTCTTGAAGGTGAGGTTAAGGTAGAGTTTGCTTTATTATGGGATTAACTTGAGGAGATTAGGAGATCCAATGTTGGCAGCAGAGCTATTATGAAAGTGGAAAGGCCTTTGCCAGAGTCTATGCCTATGTTTCAGAGATTGTACATTAACTTTGACTGTTTAAAGAAAGGACTACTGAATGGTTGTAGAAGGGTGATTGGGCTAGACGGTTGCTTTTTGAAAGGAAATGTCAAAGGAGAAATATTAGCAGCTGTTGGGAGGGATGGAAACAATCAAATGTTTCCTGTGGCCTGGGCTTTAGTTGACACAGAAAGGAGGGAAACATGGGATTGGTTCATCCAACTGCTTGCAAAGGATCTTGAAATGGGGCAAGGGGCAGGATGGTGCATTATAACTGACCAACAAAAGGTATATCTCAACTCTGTATTTATATGGTAGTTATGAATTGTTAGTAGTTATGAATTGTTAGTTAGGTTGTTAGTGAGCAAATGTTAGTTAGGTTGTTAGTGAGCAAATGTTAGTTAGGTTGTTAGTTAGCAAATGTACTGTTGTTTTTTGGGTGTATTGTTGTTTATATGCATTATAATTTGCAGGGCTTGTTGGATTCAGTAGCTAATTTGCTACCTAGAGCTGAACAGAGGTGTTGTGCAAGGCACCTTTATGCTAATTGGAGAAAAAAAAATGGAAGGAGAGAGGATTTGCAGAAGCAATGGTGGAAATGTGCTAAGTCTTCGAATATGCCTGATTTTGAAAAAATATGGAGGCAATGAGACAACTCACACAGAAAGGCTTTGATGACATGTTGGTTACCCACCCTAGACACTGGTGCAGAGCATACTTTACAACTGAGGTAAAGTGTGATATAGTTGATAATAATTTAATTGAGGCTTTTAATGGGAAAATTGTAGAAGCTAGAACTAAGAATGTTATTTCCATGTTAGAAGACATAAGGTGTTTAGTTATGAATAGGCTGCATACTAATATGGACCTTGCATCTAACTGGATAGGTGATTTTGGTAATAGAATAAGAAAAAAACTCCATGAGAGTAAGGTACAAAGTGGTAACTGTGAAGTGTTATGGAATGGGGATGATGGATTTGAAATAGGGCAGGGTGGAGATAGCTATGTAGTCAGTCTGAAAAACAGAACTTGCCCTTGTAGACAATTTGACTTAACAGGCATTCCTTGCCCCCATGCATTTTGTGCTATCTCATACTTAGATGATGAACCAGAAGATTACATTTCCCATTGGTTTAGGAAAGAAACCTATTTACAGGCATACATGCACATGATGCAACCAATGAATGGGAGGAAATTTTGGAAAAAAACCCCATATGACCCACCTCAGCCCCCTCCATTCAAAAGGATGCCTGGCAGACCTGCAAAAAACAGAAGAAAAGAAGAAGGAGAAGCTTCCAGTGGGTATAAGTTATCTAGAAAGGGCAGAGTCATGACTTGCCAAGTCTGTTTTGAGAAGGGTCACAATAGAAAAAAGTGCCCTAAAGCTCCACCAAAAGATGGTAATAGGACTGGGAATCAAGAAGTGACAAGGGAGCAACCTGCCAGGATATCAAAATTGCCTGTAAGTTATGTTAGTCAATTAGTATAAAGTTTATGTAACAACTTCTATAATGCAAGTGTTTGTTTCAACTTGTTTTCAGTTTGTGAGAGCATCACATGACACACAAAAAGGAAAGGAGAGTGAAACATCACACTCAAATACAGCAACTGCATCAACTACTGGAGTCACCAATCCAGTAATCATTCCAAGAAATTTTGGGAGCAATGTGAAAGCTTTTGAGAGAAGAAATCCTGCAGCAACTGCATCAACTACTGGAGTCACCAATCCAGTAATCATTCCAAGAAATTTTGGGAGCAATGTGAAAGCTTATGAGAGAAGAAATCCAGCTGCAAAAAGTAATCCAACTTACATTCCAGGATTGCATAGCCAGCCTGTTAGAGGATATGGTGTATACAATGATTATATGACAAACACTTACGTGACAAATGTAAGATTTTTGGTTTTTATTTTGATTATTTGGCTGTTAATTGTGTTTTTTTATATGTAGTAGCTAGTGCATCATAATTAAATGGCTTTTTATTCGTAGCCAAAAACCACAAGTCAAAGGGTCATTCACAGTGAAGGTGTTAGAAGAGTTGGTAATGAACCTGAACCATCATTTATGACTGGAAGAGGAGTGGGTTTAAAGAGATGGGGAAAACAATGTGCGACTACATCTCAACCACAAGTATCTGCCTTGTATTTTGATTATTTGGCTACAAATGGTTATTTTCTTTGAGTTTCTGTCATATATATATGACTTATAAGAGTTGCATTTCATATATTTTTTCTCACAGACGACAGCAAGAACTAGAGCCAGCAAGAAGGTTAAAAGGACTACAAGAGCTGAGACTTCAGATCCAATTATCACTACCCAAGACTCTGTCAGATCAAAACCAGCTCCAGACACTTTGCCCGAGCACTCTACAGCATAATTGAAGGAGCTTATGTAAAGATTTTGTGTTTTGGACAGCTTAGGTTGTTACCAAGCTTTTTGCTTACCTTAGGTGGTGATCGAACTCAAGTCAATCTAGTTTCTGTATTAGATTTTTGTAGCAATGATTGAACTGAAGTCGATCTATATCCTAGGTGCTTTTGTTTGTGTTGAGACTGATTAAAACCGACACAGTGACGTAATATTTTATATCAAACATGTTGGCTATTTTGTATCAAACATGATTTTGTATTTTAACTTTTTTTCTTAGTTTATGATCAAGAATTTTGAAATTGCAGTTGTGCATTGCCTATAAATTATGTAGCTTCTTTCAGGCATTTCATCGAACACATTCAGTGACTTGTTATGTAGCTTAATTCACTTAGCCATTTCATCAAACACATTCTTTCAGACAATTCATCAAACACCTTCCCATCATTTAATTCACACATTCACCCAAACACTAACAATGCAGCAAATTCAACTCAAAGTTTCAATTTTCATTAATATCCATAAATTTAACAAACAAACACAATATTTTCAGTTTTACAAACATCACAAACTACAAAACACCATACAGATCGTACATCAGATTGCAACATACATTTCACTTAAATATAAGAACTAAAACAGAAAATATTGCCCATGCCCATAAGAACTTTCCCCTTCGCCAGCTTCTTGCTGCTTCAGCTTCTAATCTTCCAATCTTTCTTAATAAACCAGGTATAATTCGACTGGCTCTCTCGCACAATTCGTCACCTGTCCATTTGAAATAGCTGCAATCTCCCATCTCGCATGTCACGAACTTTCGCCCAGGATTTCGGTCTGTCCATGAAGTTTTCTCTACGCATCTCCTGTCACAATAGCAAAATTCCATTTCAATGTTAAAGAAAGAGTTAGAGAAAGAAGTTCAGAAATACACAGTGAAGAAGAGAAAGAAGAAGGCTTTAGTTGTGCTTCTAGGGGATTCTTTTTACCGTTGAAAAGGGCTCTTTTGTCCATTTGAAATAAGCCAACCCCTAAATTCCACGTCATTTGCGTTTTAATAAGTATTTGTCTATGTGGAAATTGATCCCTTCCACATTAACTGCGTTTTTAATGGCTACCGGAAAGAAACCTGCTGGACACATCAACTTGTAATTTATAAACAAGTTCACCTATGGGATCGATATAAAATTTTCTTCAAACACCAAATTGTCATTTTTAAAAAAGTTCAGACACTAAATTTATATTAAACCCAATCATATTTTATAGTACATATATAATTTTTTCAAATTTAAGATAAATATGAGATGATCCTAATGTAACATAGTTCAATCAAGGCATAAACAAATATCAATTAAGATAAATGCAAAAGTAATATGTAAAACATAAAGCAGAACAAAATCCAAGAAAATAAAATATATCCTAGAAAATTACAAACATATTATCTTCGACCATTAAATACACACTAAAATTGGTTTCATCCCCATCAAGATTACCCACATGAACAATTGATTCAAACCAATTTGGAATTCCTGAAATTATACTGTACTTGAAAGTTTCATATCTGATCTTGCACAGTTGCAATCATTTTTTATATTCATCTTCCATTGTTTTCCGGTTTGAGTTTATTAAAAAAATATGAAACTTAGTCTGTATTTCATATGCAGTTTCTTTGAATAACAAGATTCACCAAAAGGAGAGCATACATAAAACGCATGGAAGTAGACAGTGTCAATAATTTCATTAAAATATATAGAAAACTTACAAACAATCATAATAAAAATTCAAATTCCAAAATATTGAAAAAAAAAAATGAGAACAGAATTCTAAATTCTATACAAAAATTAAAACTCTAACAATTTGTAAATTTTCTTTCAATGATCTCACTTTGACATCGAACATAAAAATTCGCGACCACTTCAGACATTCCGGTTGTATCTATTGTCATTATTCTTTCTTCTTCTTTTAATTGTTCTAATCGAAGCTTTTTTTGCTCATAAATAAGTCTTTTCTGTCCTTGAACATACACTTTTTCAACTCTCTCATTTCCTGCAATATATTTATATATGAATCGGACGATTCATTTTTCATCTCTCTATGCTTTCTTTTCCTTTTTTTCTTTTCAGCTTTTCTTCCCGGAGGTCTCTCTAAATCGATAAAGTTTGTACCCGTGATATTGCCATATCCTAAATTTAATCCTGTTTCTGCAGGATTATTAATATGAATCTTGTCTTTCTTTTTCACTGGTTTTTTCTTTTCACAATCTTCTAACTATTTTGGCTGAAATCTTAATATATTCCAACAATGCTCAAATTGAAATTTTCCTTTGTTTAGTTCTCGAAACAAAATTTTTTGCATTAACAATCTGGAAAAAAACAAGAAATTAACAATATGCAACCAAAACCAAATCTATACAATACTATAATTCTGAACTCTCAAACAATTTCGACAAGTGGAGTCCCCTAATTCAGACATGTGGACTCCTAAAACTCTTCAATTTTAAAACGTTCCCTCATTCATCCGAAAAGAAACGCTTGATCCTTCATTTCCTTTGGCTCCTTCTGGAAAGAAACGTCTCAGACGTTACATGCCCAAGCTGTATCACTGAAATTGCGGAAGTATTTATACCATCTTCAATCAGATTCAGCTTCAGCATCCAATAATAATCCCATCTTCTAAAGCTTCTCCATCTTCAGCCTCCGGAATGTTAAAACAGCTGACATGTTTACAGAAACTCTGTATCTCGGAAACTCAGGTCAGTCTATTTATTTTTTAATCTTTAAGATTTATGCTGTGTTTATGTTCCAGTGTGCCTGAATTACTATATATGCACATAAGTTGTTCGATTAAATGACGTTAGAGGATTTTTACAAAAGTATAATTCACCTCTTGTCCTGAATTTTATCACTAAATTCCAATGGGAAAATGGACTAAATTTGTGCCAATTCAAGAATAAAGGTCCTGCACAAAATAAAGCTTTTTATATGTGATTCATTTGGTTATCTGGTTAGGGGACCCCAAGAAGATGGACTTTTATGCTTGGTTGCCGATGACTTGGTTACCTTTACATAGTCTTCAAGATTTAGATTGCTGCTCTTAGATCAGATTCTACCCTTGCAAGATAAGTAAATCAGAGTAGGATATTCTATTGCTTTTAAGCTTGTTGTTCATATAGTGTACCACATTTCACTGCAACCAATTAAAAGGTACACAAAGAAAAGTATGCCCATTTGGTTGCCCTGTTGTATTTCTTAGCATAGTTTTTATCATTTTCTGTAATTTATAGTAGATGAGGAGAAATATTTAGAAACAGTTTTGCAGGAATAATCTGTGTAGCTTGTTAGGAAGGTTAAATACTGCAACTTGTAAAAGTTCCTTTATATTTATCTTCTACACTTGGAATTGTTGGGATCTCAGTATTAACAAGTTATCAAATGCTGATTGTTTGTGCTGATTTAAATGTATCCATGGAATTAATTAACTTGCTAAACTTATCTATATGTAAGATATTTTTTGTTTTTTGCATTTTCTTGGTATCTATTGCCAGAAATCAAGTGACACATGGCTGTCGGAATATTGTTTATCTTGAGACATGCATGTAGCCTCCAAATGATATGGCATATGTTTTATGGTTTGGGTTTCTCTAATGTTGGCTGTAGTATATGCTTATTGATCTAAGCACTGCAAATGTTGCATGGGAAGATATTTGTGACGGTAATTATTGGAGTCTCATACCATGTTTTAGCTGTTTGCATTTACCCATGTGAACCATAAGTGCACAGTTCAATCTTGAAGGAGAGATGCTGACGCATACAATTCGGTAACTCCCCATAGGACCCTTCTTTGCAGGAGCATTTCTATCAAATATCCATCATCGTGGCTGTGAGTAGCTCAACCTAATAGCGAAAATGTGGAGTATTATATTTTGTCCGTCATCTGTAGGACTTAACTGGGAACAGATTTTTTGGGTGTCTTAATCAGAGTTTAATTGTAAGCTAATGCGAAAAATAGAATCTTCAACGCTAAATATAGCTAATATGTTCATCCCTCTTTTTTGTGAAATAATCATTGAGAATTCAAAATATATGTATCCTGACTTCAAAGGCTGCACAGATTTTCCTTATTGAAGAGTAGCTGCTGTCATCCTTTTTAAGCAGATTATGTTGTGGAAATGTTCTGGATGACCTTTCATTTCATGTCGAGGTTGGTCAGGTACGTTTTCTAAGTTCTGGAAATGTATTTAATGAGATCTCCTTTCTTTTTTCTCTGTTTCTTTCATTTCCATTTTTACGGTAGAAAAATGGTAACTCTTTAGAATTAACTCTGATATTTCAAAATGTATACAAACAGCCATAATACATGTATTTAGGAATTCCAATGAGACTCGAGAAAAATATATTGTATCGGGAACTAAATAACATAAGAGAAAGATGATATTTCTTTAAATTACGGACAACTGAACAAAATATTTTATCTCTTAGGATATGGATTTTGCACTTATATTTGTTGGTTGATGCAATGGAGTGAGTATGATAAATATTTTATTGCTACCGATAAAATCACATCTCAAAGGAACTGAGATGTCTTGGGCTATGGATGATGGTTTCCACTAAGAGAGGTTGCCAATACAGTTGGTCTTGTGAGTGTCTTTGAAATACTTATTCCTTACATTGAAAAAGCTCTTTTTTTATCTTCTTTTTCTGATCTTTTGAGAATTTTAAAAATTCATTTTAGCGTCTATTAAGCTGGAAAATGTACAATCATGTCCATGAAAAAGATTAAAATCATGTATTTGAGAAAGTTGAAACATCATTGTGTTGTTGTAATGTATGCTTGCAGGTCGTTAAAAACATTATGAAAATACTTGAGTTTTCAGAGTTGACAACAACACTTGACAGTTTCCTTACATGTATAACTGCTCAGTAGCTTGGAACTTAGATTTTCCTATTATATTCTACTAACTCTGTAATTTCTAAATATAAGTTCCCTGTTCGGTGCTTATCGAGTCAAATAATTATGTAAGTGTCGACTTGGTACAAAAAAAGAAATGGTAGTATAATTTTTCCAACAAAAAGTCATTTTAATACATTTTCGAGATATATTTACTATTATGAAGTTTGTTGGTCTTACATGTAATTAACGAAGCTGAAAATGTCTTAATCTCTGGTAATAGACTAGTAGGAGCGGTTGTTGATATTGACAGAGCAGAAGGGCAGTCAAATGGTGTTGGGACTAGCAGCTAAGGATGGTGGCTTCTCTCATGTTATTTTGGAAAGCGATTCTCTGCAAATGATTAATGCAATCCGAAATAATTCTCAATGCATATCGGAGATGAAGGAAGTCATTGTCAGAAATTTTGAAAAGGATTTCCGGGACCTTAGATGACATCATGCCCTTATAAATGGGAATCGAGTAGCTCATGAAACTGCTATTAGAGCATTGAGTGAAGACACTTTCATGTGGAGAGAAACTGTACCTGAGTTGTTGGATTTTGTTAGGCAGGTTATGCATGTGATGAATGGTTGCTGCTGCAGAATGAGAGGCAACAGTGGTAATAGGAGCTGCAATTTTTGAATGGGTCTTCGGTATGTTGTCTATTAATAAAAAACCATTATCAGCATTAAATATACAATCAATTTATGTCAATTGCATAAATTATATAAATAAACTACAGTCAGTATCTTGACATTTCAAGAATGCAGCCATGTAATGTATTACTATATCTTATGAAATGTAGTTTTCTTTTAAGTTTAATTTCATATATTAATTTTCAAACTTAGATTTTAATTTTTTTAATGATCATGGATATTTTGACAAGTGGTTTTACCACAAATTTCCAAATGGTAATCTTTTTTTAAGTTGATTTATGGTTTTATAAAATATATTTTTAATTCATATTAGTGTTTATAAATTATGAAATAGAAATAAATTTTGATAAGTTCTAATGTACAATAAATATTTATAAGTAATTTCATATAAAGAGATTCTAACTATTGAATCAATAATATTTTTGAAATGCCAAATGACGAAAAAAGGTCAAACGTTTATCGAAAGTTTCACTTATGTCCAAACTTTTCAAAAGTGTCTATATCGTCCTGAAATATGAGTTTTTATTTCAAAAATGTCCATCCACTTAAAGGCACACGTGACAGAATTCGTCACCTAGATGAACAAATGGACATCTTTGGAAAAAAAACTGTGTTTCGGATAATATGGACGCTTTTGAAAGTTTTGGACATAAATGAAACTTCATATAAACGTTTGGCTTTTTTTGAGTAATTTGGCCTTTTAAATATATATGGTTATTAATAATTAGAAGTTTTAATATATAATAACGCTTATAGGATATTATCTATGCAAAGTTTTTATAAAGTTTAATCTATAAATTATTGGATTAGATTATACAGGAAATTATTAATTTTACTTGATATTAATAATTTCATTTATCCTAAGTTATAGAAATAATTTTCAAAAATCAATCAATTATAAAATTATATTAATTGATAAATGATTTAAGAGTATATATCTTATTTAACATTATATATATTTAGTTTTTTTAGAATATGTATATTTAAAATAACACTATACAAATTAGAACATACAATTATGATATATATATATATATATATATATATATATATATATATATATATATATAACTTAAATAATTAAAGGGTCAATCACATATAAATCCCGACCTTTACACTGATTCACAAAAAAAAACATGATTTTTAAAACGTGGCAATCAAAGGCACAATCTTTTGTTTATTTTCCAGATCATCATTAGGGGAGTTTTTGCTGATATAGCATGACACGTGGCAAACTCATCGGGGGTCTAAGTCAGCAAGTTTTCACCGAAAAATGTGTTAATGATGAATTTGAAAAGAAATAAAAGGTTGTGCCTTCGATTTCCACATTTTAAAAGTCATTTGTGGATCAATATATGATTTTATATATAATTAATCCTTAATTAAAATGTAAACTTATAAAAGTTTAGAAATTTGATAGTAATTAAGAAATTTAGAGTTTTATTTATGTTTATATATTATTAAATTTCAAGATTTTTGATATATTATTAATATATACAAGTTATGAAACAATACTTATTTTAAACTTTAAAATTAAATTTAGTTGATAAATTTTTAATTAATATAAAAAAATATGGCTATAAAATTTAAAGAGTTACAATGTATTAATAATAATTATAAGCCATTATATATATATTAAAAAATTAATCACTAAATTTAACTGTACTATATATATTAATAAATTATAAAGTTTAATTTATATTAAAAATTTGGAAAACTTTATAAATTTAATTATATTAAACTTAAAAATTAATTTAAATATGCATATTTAATCAAAACATTAAATTTGAAAAATTAAAAAATTATTTAATCGAACCCGCGCAAAGCGCGGGCATCGACCTAGTTCATAATATAAAACGATGCGTACCTTGTCTTGCTCATTAATTCCACTTTGATTTCTTGATTCGATTTGAGCATAACATCCACAAAATTTATTTGTAGCTAATTGAATTGTTGACCAACGATTCATCAAAGAAATTTGTGTACATTGCGATTCAAAAATTTTGTATCTATGGAAGTATTCCCATAATCGTGTCCAATACGTTCGATGCTTTTGTTCATTTCCTTGTAAAGCATCAATGCTAATATTAAGCCACGATGACATAATATGGAGATCCTCTTCTACACTAAAATTACTGCTACGTGATCTTTTAGAATTAGTTTCCGGCGGAACAGAAAAAACAAAGTCTGAGTTATTGGTAGACATAGAAATATCATCAGAATTTTAAGGTTAAGTTGAAAAATCAGGAATTGGGTTGGAATTGATATCAATAATTCCATCTCCAGTGACTTGCCAATTCATGTTCATAAATAAAAAAATGGCTGAACAGGTAGTAAAGAAAAAATAGCGAATATGATATGTTTTTGACAGGCACGTCTAGAGCTAGCAGATTGAGGGAATTGTTGTTCTAAAATTAAGGAAAGAATTGAGGAAGTGATAATTGATATTTGCACGTTGTGTTTTTTAAAATAAAGAGTCTATTGGAATAGCTTTTTTGCAATTTAACTCTTTATAATAAAGATTTTGGACTTATAAAGAGTTTACTGTGGATGCTCTTAGGATGCATATTTAGCTCTTAATTGCTTGTTTTCCATCATAATTTCTATGTTAATTAATTTGTTTCTTTCAATAAATTGCCGTGAAATTCGATGATTGACATGTTAAATTGCTGTAATTAATCATGTTTAAGCTCAAACATATAAATCCAGTTAATCTATAGCTCTTAAAATACATATTTGTAGGAGAATTTATCTCTTTTTGCCATTAAATCTCAATTTTCGTGCTGCCCAGAAAATAATTTCGCTTAAATGAGCTTGTTCGATTTTATGCGGTTTTGACTACTTTTGCAAGAGAAACAGAGTTAAAACGAGTGAGAACGAAGCAAAACAAAACGATCTCTGAATCTGTCGACGAACCACTGCCGCTTTTACCGGCGCCGCCCCCCCTTGCCCTACTGGCGCCGTAAGCTTAAGCTGGCACCATGTTCTTCGTTCCCCCAGCCTCCTAGACTCGCTTCCCAGATCTTTCAGAGATCGATCCACACTTCCAGACGCGTTTTCGGGCTCATCCGGACTCTGAATTAGGCTCAGTTTTATTCCAAAAATATTGTTTTAGTGTAGGACATGTTTGTAATAGTAAATGGGCTTAACCCGATATTTTTAGGGTCTCGAAGCCCGCTATTGTAATCTGCCCAGTCAACCGGGCCCTGCGAACTAGATCCGATCTGATCAACAACTTACAAACCAGTTTTCGGGTTCAATCGGACTCCGAATAAACTCCGGTTTGAACTAGTGGATTCGTATCGACGAGCCAGTCAATTCTCATTTTTAACTGAGATCCAGATCCGACCGGACCGACGCTCAAATCGAGCCGAGTGCCAGTCAATAAAAAGTAACGAGGTTAAAAAGTATTCCTAACCTTGTATGTATATCCAACTGCCCTTGTGTCTGTTGATATTGTTTACTGCTTTCCAAAAGCATTTCAAATTAAATAATAACCGGTTAAAGGACTAATCACCTAAAATTAGCCCATTAATGCAATTCCAGCTTATCACTTAGACATCGTAGGACTACCATGAAAATGTAGTAACGGTTGTATAGGTTTTTCAAGACTCACCTAATAAAATCAATCGACTCATGTTTATACATCCGGTTTTACGCTTTGTGCATGTAATTATTCCAGACCAGCCAGACTTATGACTATTTGTTAGAAACCTCTATGGTTAGATGAATGTTTAGGAGTACCTGTTACTTGCCTTAAATGCCAGTCCAGATCGAGTCATATGCTCGTCAAACGTGTTTACTGCTTTCATACATGTTTATTTACAGCTTTCATATCCTGTGAACTGAATATAATGTTGAGATGAGATATAAAACAAATATGTCTAGTAGATAAAGCCGGTAACATAGAAGCCAACCACAAGAGTCTTGGGGAGGTCCACGAACCCTAGTCTTTGGTCTGATGCATAATAGTCTTACCGGAGGCGAGTAAGGCTATCTAGTCGGTTAAAAGGCATTTCTTAGTTGAACTAGGTGGCGAATCAATTTTTCAAACCATTTCCAGATCGAAAAGTCAGCCATAAGCCTTGGGCCAGCGGCCTCCGAACCCCGCTCCGCTCACAGTGGCGACTCCATTGGGAAGTAAAAAAACTGTTTTTAAAACATAAACATAAAAACGTTTTCATAATTGTTTTCAAAAACGGTTGCAATGGACCTAAACCGCACGGCTTGCGCCTTATCAATCACCGGCTTTATTTTCCAGATATATTCGCACCTGTTGCATTGCATTAGAAATTTCTCTTCTCACCTACTCTCTAGGAGTCACTATCCAGCCCCGATACTCATAGTCGCTCTCACGCTCTGGCTCTACACTCCATTGCCTAGAATGTCTTATGCAGAGCAATATGACTCACAGCCCAGTACCTCGGTCGTTTGTACTCATGATTGAGGAGACCTATCAAAGGTATATCTATCTGTGGGAGCCTTAAGCCAGTTACTACCAAAACCCAATGACTTAGCCCACATGCATTCCAGCTTAAACACTATTCCCTAGGAAAATACCCAACATAATATTTGTATTTGAGGTATGTTTTCAATGTAATGATTCTAAATCCAGTGTTTCAAAAAACTACCATTTCAATCTTAGTCTTAGATTTGGCCTAACAAATTTTCCAGTTTCAAAACCATATTGTCAAAACATCTTGTTAGGCCAAACCTAAAAGAACAAATTCGATCAAGTGAAACTCCTTCACTTAATCAAACCTCCAATAACCAGTCTAGTGATAACTCCTTTCATTAGATACAGCCGCAAAGCTAAATCAAATTCCAGATTTCAAAACGAACTTCCACGTTCACCCTACATGTTTTCAACTCCTTCAAGAAAGGGATTTAGAGTCATTATGTAATACCCCAAAATATTTAATTATCTAATTGGACCACGTGTCCAGTTTTGAGTCGCCAGAGTGGCGATATCGGAAAGCCTTCCGATAAAAGTAAGATAAATAAGTTTTAGTAGATCGGTATTAAAAGAGATTATAGCAAAGAATTTAACGTTATATTTCAATTCTAGAGTTGGAATTGGAATTAGAAAGGAAGTATGTTAAGAAAGTTGCAAAATAAAGTACAGGGACTAAAGTGGTAATTTAGCCACTATGACTCAAAATGGAAATTATTTCGCCAAGGTCCGCGAAACGTTTTATAGTATATGTGGTAAAAGTTTCGGGTCAATCGGAGACCTTTTAAAATTTGGACGCGGATACGTTTTGGGCTAAATTGTAACTTTTGAAAAGTTCAAGGGCCAAAACGTAAATTAGCCAAGTAAGTCTCGAGAATAGCAATTCAAAGAGTATTGACGGAAAATAATAATTTCGGGCCAAGTATTATTTAATTTGATATAAATAATACGTATAAAAGAATAATTTAACCGTTTAGTTAAATTAGAAAGTTTAAAAGGGAATTGGTTTATGTTAAAGAAATGGAGGATCAAAATGGCACATTAGCCAAGATATATATATGTTTCGTAAGAAGGAAAGAAAGAAGGATCAGATGATCCAGAGAAAGAGAGAAGGAAGATGACGATGGATTCGATCCGCCGCGGTTTCGCCGTTTCTCTTCCGAATCGAGTGATTCTCGCGCCGATGGATTAAGAATTCAATTCCCTATCATCTTTAAGCTTCAAATCGAGGTAAGCTTGACGTTTTGGTTTAGGGTTTTGAGCGGTTTTACCGTTTTAATGATTTTGAGTTTGAATTCGACGTTTTAAGCTTAAATCTTGTGTTTTGATGTTATTAAACGTTGCGGGATCGAGTTAGGACATTAGGCACGTCGGAAATGGCCCGGGGAACGAACCCCGTGGCTGCACATCGTGCAGCCAGCAGGCGTACGAACGTGCAGCAGACTGCACATTCGTGCAGACTGCTGCACGAACGTGCAGCAAGTGCTGCACGATCGTGCAGCACAGCAACTGCACGATCGTGCAGCGTACTGCACGAACGTGCAGCGTACTGCACGAACGTGCAGTCCCTCGTTAGTAGGAATCAATGATTTTGGCTTCCAGAGCCCTGACACGACGCGGAAACTTGATTACAGACAGTTTCAAGTCGCATAATCAATCACGATTTGATTAAGTATCAAAACATAAACTAGGACGTTTAAAAGAGAAGTGTGAATAAGAGATTATCAAAGTTAAGAATCGTATTAGAGATACGATTATGTTAACCTAAGTTTATAACTTAGGAGTTTGAATACTAAGCCTACGTTTATGAATTTAACGTATAGGTTACCCGAATAAGTAACTGGCGTATCGGTGAAATACCAGATCGACGAGCCAGAATAGCTAAGGGATAGAACGACGCATGGAGCTTACGCTTGCGGGATTATAATAATGCAGTTTTGGATAGCGGTCACTGTGAGTGGAAAATTTACTTTCGCGTATTATCAGTATAAAAGTTATTTTCTTATATTACGAGTATTGTTATTAAATATCTCGTATCTATATGATTTGCTCATATAAGCTGTTTTGTTTGATAGATTTGATTATATGAATGTTGTTGTATTCATTGTTTTGGAGATAAGTGTCTAATATGCGGTCCGAAGAGACCAACTACCTATTGGGTGTCAATAGGCTACATGATCATTGGTGAGTCAGTCTAGAGTACGTACCTGACTTTATGATTAAGAATTAATATATGTTTATGCATAATATGTTATGAATTCGATACGAGTGAGCACTCGGCTACGGTGTAGTCTGGAAGTCCCCGTATCTAGTGAGTTGGACTCACACTTTTGAAATTAATAATGTTTGCTTATATTATACGTATTAAACGTGTAGCGCTATATTTTGATAATACCATAAGTAACTTGCAAACTCACTCAGTATTTTCCCAAATACTGACCCCTCACTCTGATGTTTGCAGGTAAACGGAGTCAGATCAGACAAACCATCTCCATTGTGCCAGAAGTCATTGGACTTGCACAAGCATGAGTTCCTAGAGCTGCAGTAGTCAGTAGATGTCAGTATTAGATAGACATTTGGATTTCAAATAGTTAGTTTTGAATGTAAACTCTATTATGATATTTTAATATCTACAAGTATCTTATTTAAAAGAGTTTTTTGAAAATGTTTATATATGATATTATACTTTTAAATGCGAAAAATTATTAGTGGTTTTAGGCTTGCTACGGGTTTCGGAGCTACCACTCCCATTCCCTAGCGCCGGTCTCGGCTCAATAATTTGGGTCGTGACAATTGTGGTATCAGAGCAGTTGGTCCAGTTACCTCTGCTATGATTTGTTTGTCAGTTAAGTAATCTAGGAACTACTGCAGCTATAGAGTTGAGCTTTGTCTGATCCCAATCGTTTATGTTAAGTGTTCTGTGATAAGTATAATAGATTGACTTGTGAAATGTTTGGTTGATTTTCGTGACACGTATATACGAGATAAATATACGTATAATTTTGTTTTCAATAAGGTGTGCTTGCATGATATGAGATTGATTTGTATGAATTGAATCGGATACATCGGTTGGCTTTGCTATCGATGTCAGACATATCCGATACATCGGTTGGCTTTGCTATCGATGTCAGACATATCTGATACATCGGTTGGCTTTGCTATCAATGTCAGACATATAGGATACATCGGTTGGCTTTGCTATCGATGTCAGGCAGATAGGATACATCGGTTGGCTTTTCTATCGATGTCAGGCAGATAGGATACATCGGTTGGCTTCGCTATCGGTGTCAGGCAGATAGGGTACATCGGTTGGCTTTGCTATCGATGTCAGACAAAGGAGATTAAGAATAATATGCTTTTTGAAAGGAAGTTTCTAGGAGAGGTATTGCCTCCTATGAATAGAATATAATTGAAGTGAATGTGATTTGATATGGGTATTTAGCATCAGATAGCAGGAGAGATGTTATTGAATTCGATCGATAGAAATTTCAGAAAGAGTGAGAAGAAGGAATATAAAGTTATAGAAGTTGAGGAACTTTCCAGAAGCAGAGTTTAAAGGTCTAGAGAACTTACAAAACTCGAAGTTTATAACTTTTAAAAGTTATTTGTTTAACGATTCTAAAAGCATAATTGTGCCTAGACCCGTAATAGCCATTGATAATTGCCACGACATTGATAGGAATGCATTACTACATACATCAATTCATGCATTAATAGAACATGCATCATATGCATTATGTTCAGACGAAGAGGTGAGATGTGGCAACTCTTTGGGGATGAGAGACGTCATCACCCTAGTGCACAATTTTGCTAAGATTTAAATGAAATTTTTAAATGAGTCGTTTTATTTGAAAGAGTTTTCAAAGAGTTTTGTTTTTAATGTGAGTATACCTAGACCAGAACTCTGTAAAGGAAGTAGAGTGCTCGCGAGCAAGCTGTGATCTAGGTTATGAGACGAATGATTACGTATAATTGTGAGAACATAGGAGTTGTGTCTCTAGTTATTGAACTTAGCCTTGATTGAACAAACTAGTACACAATTAGAATATTATATGTGTTCGGATAATGATTTATATCCGATTAATAATGTTTAGAATATGTATGATATGTTTTGATACTTATGATGTTTGATTAAGTCTATGTGAGTGGAATGCTCGCAAGACTTAAGACGCGATACGTAATCAAGAAAATCTAGGGGACACTGATTTTCTTGAATCCGGTCAATATAGATGCTTATAGTTACGATAGTAATATGCGTTTAACATATACAACGCGAGTATATGTTTTAGTAAATTGCTAAGTCTACAATGAGTTAGAACACTCAGAAGACTAGCAATAAACGACGTAATCATAAAAGGTAAAAAGGAAGGAGATGTTCCTAAAGTCCAACGTACGTGGACAGCGATTAGTTGTGATGATTAGTAAGTGTTATAGTTAAGGAGTTTGTCAGTATTCCTTTATATAATCGCTATACTATGAACAAAGAACTGCGTGAACGCGTGCTATTGCACAGAAAGTATACGAGACGCGAGAAGAAGATAGAAGTAACAAAAGCAAACGCAACCAGTCCATGTGGCTAGTAGGGGCCAGGAATAAAATGAAGGTCAGTGGGAATCCAGCAAGACAAAATAGGAATGTAGAGACATTGGGAATACGATAACCACCCAAAGTCAATATGAATCAGTTAGCAGTAAAGGCAACTGATAAAAGAAATTGTGTACCACTGATAGGACGATGGATACAAAGACAATATCAACGTGAGAAAAAGGACACCTATAGAAGTTTGATAGTGGTATGCATAAGTTAAGACTAAAAGAGTTTAACGGATCAAGCGGTATGCTAGATCCTCTAGGAAAAGTAAAGTAAAATGCTCGTGCACATCGAGCGGATGAAGGGTAAACCGTATTGTCGATCGAGATGTCGATGGAAGGTTCAACCCATGAATAGTTGTAACGAGCAAGTAAAGCAATGATAGGTCAAATAATATGAACTAAGTTTGTGACCCGATTTGGGAAATTCTTTTGACTATTAGCTCCGATTAAGGATAATCGGGAAAGATCAGAAGCTACGATGAAAAATGAATAATTGAAGTATATGATAAGAAAGATCGAAACATAAATAATAAGTACAACAATAAGTGAATTAAGAGTTGAAACTTCCACTTCAAGATTTTGATTGTGAAACGGATTAGTAAAGCGTGAAAGGTTCAAATGTAATGGATGCCTATGAAGCGTCAACCCTTAAAGTTTAAATTAGATATATGAGAAGATATGATCAAGAGATTTAATATCGGAGTTGAACCACACTAAAGAAAGTGGTATCAGATAGATCAAGATAAAAGATAAGAAATGAAAGTACGACATGTCAAAGGAGTATGACATGTATGATAAAGTATAAGAATTCTAAGACAGACTAAGGACACTATGAAATTGATTAAAATAATAAGAGTTAAGAAAGTATGAACAACCTGTGGATGTCGCAATGGACTTGATAAGCGTTATTGAGAAGCGAAAAAGAGAAAGTCACGTAGAAGGATGACGAGAGGATCAGATGGAGTAAATTCTATGTGGTCATAAAACATATAGAAATAGGAAAAGATAAAGGTGACAGAGACATAGGATTGGATCCACTGACAGTTAAGACGTCAGTAAAGGTACAACAGTACAATATATAAGTAATTAAGAACGCACTACGTCGATAATTCAGGCAAAAGATTTGCGACCCATTATTTAGTTGGTGATCGACGTTTAGGGTGCTGAAATGAGAAATATCAGGAATACGAGATGCGATAGAGGTGATACCCGCATATGATTGGCTTTACAGACGGCCATGATGATAGTACAAATACGATAAAATGATATATATACAATTGAAACGCACTACATCGAAAAGTTTAGACGAGGAAAGCCACAACTCTCTATTAGTGATCGATGTTGTGGATATTAAAAGTAAGTGATAAGCGATATATAAGATACGATGAAGAGGAAAGCAAGGAATACAATAGAAGATGATTAAGAAACACGATTAGAGCGTGAATAAGGAACACAAAAAGGAATACCATAGGATCATAGCATTTAGACTATTTATCCTATTGGTTAACTAAGAACAAGGAATCAAAGAAAGATTACAAAGGAGTACATCTACGATATGGACAAAAATGGGAATAACAAGCGGAATACCAAGATAGTGGATAGTAATGAGAAGTAAGCTTAACGCTACATGATAGTATAAAGGAAAAGATTTGGAAGGTGTTGCGAAGACTGAATGTAAGAATTGACATAGATTTCGCATTAAGGATTAAGAAGTGTTAAAAGAGTATGATAATTGGGCCTGATATTAGTTGTGCTGACAGAATAAATGTCCGTGTGGGAATACATTCCTTAAGGAATTCCATAAGTATTAGTGAACGTTAGTACATTGGATACTGAAGTAATCCAATGTAAACAACGCTTAAGATTATCGACGATAATTAGAGATGTGACGATTGGAGATGCGGCAATAAAGAATGATATGTAAGACGACGACAAGAATAAGTCGTGAATAAAAGTACTCATAAGGAGTGTGATGACAAGGAACTAGGAGGAAAGGAATAAAGAGTTATTATAGAAATCTAAAGACATTACCTCAATAACTCCAAGTATAAGTTATCTACGGGTTTATAGACCAACGTAGAACGAGTTGTTAAGGATATGAAAGGATAACGATACATCAAAAGACGTATCGAAGTAGTATAGATAACACTTGTAGCTATTGATAAGGATATACTACGAAAGTGACTTACAACTTGAAAGTAAGGCAATTACTTAGAACAAGTAATTCAAGTAATGTAAATTTAAGAAACTCTGCTAACAATAAGTGAGTAGAGAAGACCGTCAAGGGATGACGATAACAAGTGACTTCTAGAGACACTATGGATTAGAAATACGATATCAAGAAAGGTCTGACATTTGTAGTAATGTCATTGCACCAGAGGTACAAGGATTGGAATAACGATTCCACATACCAACAAATACCGTAAGACAAGTATGGTGTAACCATTAAGGAGAATGGACAAGATATTATTAAGATAAGCTATCATTGAACATCAGTAAGGAACTGAAAGTTCAATTACGACTATAAGAGTTTATAGTAACAAATGTCAAACACATGAATTGTGTTGTAAAATAAAGAGAAGAGATCGAAGATAGATTGTCAATAATAATTGACATCAAAGTGCAAGAAGTACAGAAAATAGGATAACGATTCCTTGCGCTAACTAGTGTCATAAGACGAACACGGTATTCCTACTATGAATAAGAATTCTAGATATAAATGAGATTAAGGTAAGAAGAGTATATGAAAATTCGAGGACGAATTTTTATAAGGGGGGAAGAATGTAATACCCCAAAATATTTAATTATCTAATTGGACCACGTGTCCAGTTTTGAGTCGCCAGAGTGGCGATATCGGAAAGCCTTCCGATAAAAGTAAGATAAATAAGTTTTAGTAGATCGGTATTAAAAGAGATTATAGCAAAGAATTTAACGTTATATTTCAATTCTAGAGTTGGAATTGGAATTAGAAAGGAAGTATGTTAAGAAAGTTGCAAAATAAAGTACAGGGACTAAAGTGGTAATTTAGCCACTATGACTCAAAATGGAAATTATTTCGCCAAGGTCCGCGAAACGTTTTATAGTATATGTGGTAAAAGTTTCGGGTCAATCGGAGACCTTTTAAAATTTGGACGCGGATACATTTTGGGCTAAATTGTAACTTTTGAAAAGTTCAAGGGCCAAAACGTAAATTAGCCAAGTAAGTCTCGAGAATAGCAATTCAAAGAGTATTGACGGAAAATAATAATTTCGGGCCAAGTATTATTTAATTGGATATAAATAATACGTATAAAAGAATAATTTAACCGTTTAGTTAAATTAGAAAGTTTAAAAGGGAATTGGTTTATGTTAAAGAAATGGAGGATCAAAATGGCACATTAGCCAAGATATATATATGTTTCTTAAGAAGGAAAGAAAGAAGGATCAGACGATCCAGAGAAAGAGAGAAGGAAGATGACGATGGATTCGATCCGCCGCGGTTTCGCCGTTTCTCGTCCGAATCGAGTGATTCTCGCGCCGATGGATTAAGAATTCAATTCCCTATCATCTTTAAGCTTCAAATCGAGGTAAGCTTGACGTTTTGGTTTAGGGTTTTGAGCGGTTTTACCGTTTTAATGATTTTGAGTTTGAATTCGACGTTTTAAGCTTAAATCTTGAGTTTTGATGTTATTAAACGTTGCGGGATCGAGTTAGGAAATTAGGCACGTCAGAAATGGCCCGGGGAACGAACCCCGTGGCTGCACATCGTGCAGCCAGCAGGCTGCACGAACGTGCAGCAAGTGCTGCACGATCGTGCAACACAGCAACTGCACGATCGTGCAGCGTACTGCACGAACGTGCAGTACCCTACTGCACGAACGTGCAGTACCTCGTTAGTAGGAATCGATGATTTTGGCTTCCAGAGCCCTGACGCGATGCGGAAACTTGATTACAGACAGTTTCAAGTCGCATAATCAATCACGATTTGATTAAGTATCAAAACATAAACTAGGACGTTTAAAAGAGAAGTGTGAATAAGAGATTATCAAAGTTAAAAATCGTATTAGAGATACGATTGTGTTAACCTAAGTTTATAACTTAGGAGTTTGAATACTAAGCCTACGTTTATGAATTTAACGTATAGGTTACCCGAATAAGTAACTGGCGTATCGGTGAAATACCAGATCGACGAGCCAGAATAGCTAAGGGATAGAACGACGCATGGAGCTTACGCTTGCGGGATTATAATAATGCAGTTTTGGATAGCGGTCACTGTGAGTGGAAAATTTACTTTCGCGTATTATCAGTATAAAAGTTATTTTCTTATATTACGAGTATTGTTATTAAATATCTCGTATCTATATGATTTGCTCATATAAGCTGTTTTGTTTGATAGATTTGATTATATGAATGTTGTTGTATTCATTGTTTTGGAGATAAGTGTCTAATATGCGGTCCGAAGAGACCAACTACCTATTGGGTGTCAATAGGCTACATGATCATTGGTGAGTCAGTCTAGAGTACGTACCTGACTTTATGATTAAGAATTAATATATGTTTATGCATAATATGTTATGAATTCGATACGAGTGAGCACTCAGCTACGGTGTAGTCTGGAAGTCCCCGTATCTAGTGAGTTGGACTCACACTTTTGAAATTAATAATGTTTGCTTATATTATACGTATTAAACGTGTAGCGCTATATTTTGATAATACCATAAGTAACTTGCAAACTCACTCAGTATTTTCCCAAATACTGACCCCTCACTCTGATGTTTGCAGGTAAACGGAGTCAGATCAGACAAACCATCTCCATTGTGCCAGAAGTCATTGGACTTGCACAAGCATGAGTTCCTAGAGTTGCAGTACTCAGTAGATGTCAGTATTAGATAGACATTTGGATTTTAAATAGTTAGTTTTGAATGTAAACTCTATTATGATATTTTAATATCTACAAGTATCTTATCTAAAAGAGTTTTCTGAAAATGTTTATATATGATATTATACTTTTAAATGCGAAAAATTATTAGTGGTTTTAGGCTTGCTACGGGTTTCGGAGCTACCACTCCCATTCCCTAGCGCCGGTCTCTGCTCAATAATTTGGGTCGTGACACATTACATCGACAAATGCAGCTGATGAAAGAAGGTCGGAGTCGTGAACAGGAAAAGCGAAGACCGGTTATGCCGAGAGGACAGGGAAAGAAGCTGGTCTTTTTCGCTATGATCCGGATGAGGCAGAATTAGAGATTGAATGACTTGCCTGGCGAAAGCATTCCGTAAACAAAGGGTGATAACAGTAGCCTAAGTAACCAATGAACGGGTTTAGATCAGGAAAGAGAGAAGACCGGATAGAAAACAATAAGTATGCTTTGCGAAAGAGAGAGCTATTAGACTCGCTGTAAAAGCACTACGTCTTGCTTTTTGCTGTTCCCGAGGCACGGCTTGTCTAACTGTTTTAGAATTGCTAGAAGAGAGCTTTGCAAGAACGCCGACTCTTGCATTGCGATGCGAGGGTCCAGACCAAAACACCTAAGAATAAACCTCGCCTAGAACACGTGTGTGGGAGAAATAAGGTTGGAAGGAACAACGTGTCTTTGTGATATCAAACTGTTCTATGTGCCAAACTTGCTATGTGCTACGTGTTAAAAACTAACCCCTGCATAGCATCTGCATATCATGCATCATATCATACTAACCCCTTGTGGATGCAGCAACATGCTTCATGCACTGATGATCGGTAGAAAGACACCCATGATCGGTAGAAAGACACCGACGCTACGGTAGAAAGACACCGACGATCGGTAGAAAGACACCGAGAATGGAAGAAAGACGCCAAAGCCTGATAGAAAGACACCAACATCCGTTAAGAGTGGAATAATTAACGGAATCCAGATACCTATTCAATAGGGTGGCCGAGGGGATGTTATCCCTTCTACAAATCTAAGAAGGTCCGGACAGGATAATTACCGGGGTCCGAGCCATCAGATCACTCTCAAGACGGCTGGGAGTTTATAGCTCCATCCCACGGGGTACACACTCAGGCAGCCCGGGTTCAACCGCAGCTAAGAAGACTACTCCTAGCCAGGTGAGGAGTAGACCAGAACTAGAGGTGCATAAGGCCAGAGTCATGCACCACGACGGGTAATGCTCAGGTTAGGGCATTACCACACCACCGGGTGAGCGAGCGCCTCCGATGGTGGGCAGTAACCTTTTCGCTTATCTAATAGCAAATCTCTTCTTTAACAAAAATTGAACTACTTCGTCAATTCTCGTTGAAGATGGGGAAAACTATAGACACCTATTTTTCGGACAGGTAAAAGAGATAACGAACTGAAGCATCCAATGACGATTTCCAGAAAAATCCGTATGGATGACGATCTTTCAATTTGGTTGTTGGAATCTAAGCATGCTTAATCTGTGCACAATTGCAAACTTGGAGGATTAAATCGCAATTAGGCATAAATAGCACATAAAAATCCAACGAGATTGTAGTATAAGCCCATAAATTGGACTAATTGCAATGTCTTAGAAGTTTATGGGCCAATTTGCAAGTTTTACGGACTTGAATTGACTATAACCTAACCTATAGGACTTTAGTAGCCTTTTTAACACTTTTAGGCACCAAAAAATAGACTTTTAGCACCTTTTTAATTAGCTAGCAAGTCCAAATCCGAAAATTAGAAGGAAATTAAATATTTAGAGTTTAAAGCTAATCTTAACACCTAATGACTTATCACTTAACAGTTTAAACCCTAGAAGACTCTAATCTAGCCCTAGGTCACCTATTCTCCCATAAATACAGCCTTAAACCAGGCTGGCTAAAGGTAGCACACGAACCCTAGAGATGGCACGCAAACCCTAGAAATCAAAGCGAAATTCGACCACCACCATAGACTAGTCAAATTCAAAAATCATAACACACACACACAAGAATCTAGTTCTGAAACACTAAAACACTTTGATTCTCAAAGAACGCAAGCCTGAATGGATTCGAAGCTAGATTCCGCATCCACTTCGCCAGCAAACGAGCCAAGTAGAGGTGGCCATGGGACGGGTCAGCCCGTGAACCGGCCCGGAACCGGCCCGGTCAAACCCGTCCCGGAACCGGTCAAACCCGTAACCGGACTAAAACCGACCCGGAACCGTACAAAGGGCGGTTCCGGGCCGGTTCCAGATTTATTGAACCGTAAACCGGCGGTTTCGGGTCGGAACCGGCGGTTCAAGGGTCACCCGTTGATAAAAAATATATATTATATAATTAAAATACATATAATATCTTTATTTTCACAATAAAATATATGTTATATTTATTTTAGTTAAATTTTTTGTTAATATTTTAATTTTGTTTTTCAAATTCTTTATTTTCTTATAATACTATCTTAGTGAGTTATTTTATTGTTAAATTATATTTTTTAGTAATTAAAATTTAATTTAATTTTTAATTGTTTTTGTAAACCGTCTTAAACCGGAACCGGAACCGGAACCGTCCGGTCCCGAACCGTCATGGAACCGTCTCTTAGGCGGTTTCGGGCCGGTTCCATTTTTTCTTGAACCGTGACCCGGCGGTTCCAAACCGGAACCGCCGGGTTATGAACCGTGGCCACCTCTAGAGCCAAGGATTCAGATCGGTAATTCTGAGGACCCTCAATATCGTTCTTTTAATTTTGCTACAAATTTACATGTATAATTTCCATAATTGCTATTGTGTGTTTAGGATTCATGTTTAGCTCTTAATTGTTTGTTTTCCATCATAATTGCTATGTTAATTAATTCAATGCTTTCAATAAATTTCCGTGAAATTCGATGATAGACATGTTAAATTTCTGTAGTTAATCATGTTTAAGCTCAAATATATAAATCCAGTTAATCTATAGCTCTTAGAATGCATGTTTCTAGGAGATTTGAACTCTTTTTGCCATGAAAACTCAATTTTTGTACTTGCTGCCAAGAAAATAATTTCGTTTAAATGAGCTTTAAACACTCTGATTATGCCATATTTGGATTTTTTGTTCGATTTTATGCGGCTTTGACTACTTTTGCATGAGAAACGAAGTTAAAACGAGTGAGAACGAAGCAAAATAAAACAACCTCTGAATTTGCCGACGAACCGCCGCCGCCGCCACTGTAATAGGCGGCGCCGGCAGCATATGCTGGTGCCATGTTCTTTGTTCCCCAACCTCCCAGACTCGCTTCCCAGATCTTCCAAACTTCGATCCAGACTTCCAGACGCGTTTTCGGGCCCATCCGAACTCCGAATTAGGCTCAGTTTGATTCCAGAAATACTGTTTTAGGTGTAGGAACTGTTTGTAACAGTAAATAGGCTTAACCCGATATTTTTAGGGCCTCCAAGCCCGCTATTATAATCTGTCCAGTCAACCGGGCTCAGGTTTGAACCAGCTGGTCAAGTTTCGTGTTTTGACCGAAATCCAGATCCGACCGGACCGACAGTCAAATCGATCCGAGTGCCAGGCACTCAAAATTCAACGAGGTTAAAAGTATTTCTAACCTTATATATATCCAACTTCCCTTGTGTATGCTGATATTGTTTACTACTTTCCAAAAGCATTCCAAATCAAATAATAGCCGGTTAAAGGACTAATCACCTAAAATTGGCATATTAATACAATTCCAGCCCATCACTTAGACATCGTAGGACTACCATGAAAATGTAGTAACGGTTGTATAGGTTTATCAAGACTCACCTAATAAAATCAATCGAATCACGCTTATACATCCGGTTTTAGGCTTTGTGTATGTAATTAATCCAGACCAGTCAGACTTATGACTATTTGTTAGAAACCTCTAAAGGTTAGATGAATGTTTAGGAGTACCTGCTACTTGCCTCAAATGCTAGTCCAGATCGAGTCATATGCGCGTTAAAAGTGTTTACTGCTTTCATACATGTTTATTTACATCTTTCATATCCTGTGAACTGAATATAATGTTGAGATGAGATATACAACGAATATTTCCAGTAAATAAAGCCGGTAAGATGTAAGTCAAGCACAAGAGTCTCGGGGAGGTCCATGAACCCTAGTCTTTGATCCGATGTATGATAGTCTTACCAGAGGCGAGTAAGGCTATCTAGTCGGTTAAAAGGCATTTTCTAGTTGAACTAGGTGACGACTCCATTTTTGAAACCATTTCCAGATCGAGAAGTCAGCCATAACCCTTGGGCGAGCGGCCCCCAAACCCCGCTCTGCTCACACAAATTGGATTCAATATTTTGGTTTGATTCGATTTGATTTTCAGTTCAATTCGATTTATGCATACTCCTAATGGAGTTTATGTAAGAATTTATTTAACAATTAGCTACATTAGATTATATGTGAAAATAATATAGATTGTTAGATATTATTATTTTGAATTAAATAAAATCTCTAATATAATTTCTCCATAACTTTATTAGCGTGTATAGTCTGTTTTAGATAATCATTAAATATATTTTCCATCTATCACAATATTGATTTTAGTCTGTATTAATTTTGAAGTAAGAGTATCCACAATGCAGTGACATTTTTTATGCTAAATTTAGCATGAAAAATTGACAAAATGCTACATTTAGCATAACTTTCTAAATTCATCTCCAATGTAAAATGTTAAAAAAAGTGTTATAATTACTTTATATGATAATTATTTATTAACTTTTTTTATTATATTATAAAAAAGTTCAATCATATTTTTTATAATTTTTTTTAAATATACTACAATCATGTACGGAAGTGTTGCCCCTCAGCAATATGGAATAATAATTTTTGTTTTTTATTTGATAAAATAATGAGTTCTTTTAAATAGAATTATTAAGTGAATTGATGAATTATAAAAAAATAAAATGTTTTATATATTATTTTAATGTGCGGACGGGTGTCCTATAATTAAAAGTTTAATCAATTGAGATCGTAAAAAAACATAACATTTAAAATGAAAAGAAAAAAATAAATAATAAAAAGAAAGTAATAATAAAACCATAAATAAAAGTGAATTTTGATTGATTGTTGAAATTTAGCATATGCTATAGTGCATGCTAAATTTAACATAGAATATAGCATATGCTAAATTTAGCACGAAATATAGCACTGCATTGGAGATGGATTTAATCACTCAGTGCTAAATTATAGCATTAGCATGTCAATTTAGCATTGTATTGTGGATGCTAGCTTTGTATAACTTTTTTTATACTTCTTTTAAGTTTAAATTTATAATTTTGAATCGTACGACTTCTTTTGTAAGATTTGTATATTAGTCTTTTATACTTCTTTTAAGTTTGAATTTTATAGTTTGAAGGTCAAAATTTTCTTATATCAATTTACTATTAACTTAAAAAAAAACTATTAAGATGCAGTTTTAGATTATTATTTTTAAGAATATTGGTATTGCTTAATATGTTTTGCACGTTGCTCATAATATGACTAATCAATATATTTTAATAATATTTTATTTAATTTTTTATTTTAAACTTCAATAACGAGTAATAATAAATACTTCTAATTTTTGAAAAATATATTTAAAACTAAAACATAGCACTAAAATTATTAAAAATTATTTTAAATACATAGAAAATAACAATCTATTTCATTGTCATTTTATTTATATTTATTTATCTAGGCATAACAATTTCCGGGTCCTTGTATTTTTAATTTTATACACATAAGGCCCTTGCAATATAAAACTCATTTATTAAATTCCTACTTTTATTTTCATTACCCGCCATCCTTATATTAACATAAGTGTTGACGTCGTTATACTCTCTTCATTTTCTATGAGCATAGTCCATTCTCAGATCCAACAGTTATATTTGAATACCCCCTATGGAAGGATACCATGTGTCAAGTGACCGTTGAATAATTTATAGAATTGTTAGGTCACGGGCGTGGCATAGCTTTTTCCTGCACCAATTTTGTCATCTTCTTTGATGATTGAAGAAAAGTTGTTGGGGGTTATAAATACCCCTCAACCACTACATTGATGTGGTTACACACTCTTACAACAACATTCAATATTTTATGTACTTTTTTTAATTGTGCATCATGTTACATTGATCTTTTCTTTGTTGTTGGTAATCATTTATTGATTCACCATTAGTATAGATTCTTGATTAGCCTTAAAAAATCAATTGATGTGAGTTTGAGTTTAATTTTAGAAAGATATTTTTATAAAAAACCACTTTAAATATTGTGTTTATCTCTCTAAACTCAAACCTCTATCACCTCAACAGTTAACCAAAGTTTGAATTTCATAAACAACCTATATTCAACTCTCTCTCCAAGGTTGCATTTGAAATTTTAACCTTGAACTCCTATTATTGTCATGAAAACTGTTGTTTGTAGTTGTATAGGGATTCAAGATGATGAATAATTACATGTGATCTCATTTTTATATCAAGTATAGCTTTTGTACATGCAAATGACATAAAATCAATCTCTATTTGTTATTTGCTACAAATCACAGGATCAAATACTTGCCTAGAAATACATGTTTCATTCTTGCCATGCCAGTCAAATCGAATCAGATGCCAATTTATAGTTTAATGCATGCATATATTATATCCAACTATTCATTTTCAACATTTTCAGTTATTTTTATGTATGTTTATGGAATGAGACGATTGTTTGTTATTGCATGTATAACAAGATTGTAAAAATGAATGATTAGGCGAAATGGGCACCCCTATTGCTCTTCCCGCTTTTAACATACTTATATTAATATCATGTCCATAAATGCGATTTTTATTAAAATAGGCTTAATACATCCGCGTATCCCTGCACTTTTCTGTTTTTGCATATAAAGTCCCTGCACTAAAGTATCCCATTGTTACATCCCTACACTTTAACTTCCATCATCTCAAGGTCCCTCTGTTAAGGTTCTGTTAGCGCGTGCAGTACACGCGCCGTTAATGAGACTAGTATTCAGTTTTGTAGTTTAATATATACAAATAAGGTCCCTGCACTTTTAGTTTATACAAATAAGGTCCCTACACTTTAATTTTATATAAACAAAGTCCTTGTAATTGTTTTCATATAAAAATTTATTTTAATATATATATTTTAAAAAATATATAATTTTAATTAATAATATAAGATGTTAATGCAATTTAGTTAACTTTTTATAATGTTTAAATTAACAATAAAGATATTTTTAAATTAATAAAAATATTATTATTTTCTTATTTTTTTTATTAGAAATGGAGCAGTCAGTTTTGTCTTCTAAGTTTATATAACATACTCAAATTCGAAATTGACATTTATAAGGATCGACATCTGTTTACTTTTTTTTTTTTCAAAATACGTCAGTTTACTTCTGTAAATGCGATGTTGTTATGTATTATTTTAAAAAAAATCATTGGTATAAAATATCATTTTAATAATTTAATAAAAAATATTAAAATTAGTTTTATTTATGTTAGTTAATATTTACTTTTAAAAATAAAAAATCTAATTCACTTTTATTTTTTAATATAATTAAAAATTAATTAATTTTATTTTTTATTTAAAGCTAAGTAATTTATAATTTAAAGATTATTAAAATTATATTAACGATCATTTTATCAAAATAAATATGATTTAAGTATTAGAGTACATTTCGTGAATGAGGCCCTTACTCAAGAAATATTCAAAGTTAGTTTAAAAAAAATTAAAGGTAACATAAAAAATTATTAAGAAATTAGAAATTCATTCAGACTTTCGCTTGATATATCTACTTTAAAAATGGAAGTAGACAGCTCGAACTTGTAAGCTTATATAACATACTCAATTATGAAATTGACATATATCAAGATCAACGTCCGTTTACACCTTTAAGTGCAATGTTATCATATTATTTAAAAAATAAAATTTATCGGTATAGAATATTATTTTAATTATTTAATAAAAAATATTAAAATTCGTTTTATTTCTCTAAGTTAATGTTTATTTGTTAAAATAAAAATTAAATTCACTTTTATTTTCAACGTAATAAAATAAATAAATAAATTATATTTTTTTTTATTTATAGATGAATAATAATACATTAAACATTCAGTAAGAATGAATAAAATTTTCAATAAAATAATAGCTAAAAGATATAATTTTTGACATTATTATTATTTAAATATGTTAAATTCATACCCTTTAAAAATATTAGTTTTAATATTTTATACTTAAATTTAGTTTTATTAAACTAAAAATTAATGCATATTTATACATAATCTCAACATTTAAAAGTGCAGGGGCGTAACATTAAAAAATTAAAAGTGCAGGGATCTAAAATTAAGAAAACTGAAAATGCATTAACGGCGTTAACACTCGCGTTAACAGAGGGACCACGGGATGATGAAAGTTAAAGTGCAGGGATTTAATGATGGATATTTTAGTGCAGGGACCTTATATGCAAAAATAGAAAAATGCAGGGACACATAGATGTATTAAGCCATTAAAATATATTGATTTAAATATTTATATTTTTTTCTTTACAAATTTAATAAATTAAATTTTTTTAATTCACTATATATATTAATTATTAAAGAGCACATTGTATAATTCTAATTTGAGAAAATAATAATAAGTAAAGGGTTAATTCAGTCCCTCATCTTACATCTCAAGATTAAATAAGTCACTTTTAACTCTAATGATCGATTAAGGACAATAATTTTTTATTTTTGAAACAATTAGAAATATAATTATATAATATGAACAAGTTTAAAGACTAAAATGATCCAATTTTATCCATAATTGATGTTAGAATAGAAACTATTGTCTTAAAAATAATTTGAAAATATAAAATAATATCGTTAATCGACTAAAATGATTAAAAATGGATAATTTACTCTATCTAGAGTCATAAGTTTAGGAAGCGGGTTGACTCCCGTAATAATTACAGGTGGCGCTTTAAACACCAAGTGTAATTTAGTCTCTTTGAAAGCTCACATGATGTGGTGATTGGTGTCTAGGTCTTCACTACAGTTTTGGTGTCTCACTGTCAGATCTACTCTCTTCCCCATCCATCCCTTCAGGTAACAACTAATCTGAATTCTTTGTTTTTTGATCTTACAGTTTTGAGTTTGATTCAATTGTTTTTCTAGCTGATCATCAAATCGAATAAATTTAGGGTTTCAATCCCAACATTTTTATTAAAACTATTCTGTTCTAATATGTATTTGGGCACACTGTTCTAATTAACTGCCTTTAGATTCACTATTACGTTTATTTTTATTATAATTGCATTTTGTATCTAGGTTAAGACCAATTCTTGCTTATAAGTTGCAAATTATGAGTGAATAATTAGCTGGAATTTTATTGTTTTTTTCTTTTAATTTGATCTATGAAAATGAATGATAGACATAACATTGTTTCTAATTCTTTTTCTTTGTTTGAATAGTATTGTTAATGACAAATAGTGTATATATTAATGTGGTATTTTGCAGATGGTTTTCGTTCATTGTTTCGTTGATGGATTTTAGAACCTGGGTGTTGTAACAAGGTTTTGTATTTTGGGACTTTGTGAAGGAAGGGGAAGGAATAATGTCTAGTATAAGAAATACCCATTGGTGTCACAGGTGCAGGCGATCAGTTCGTCTGGGAGCGCGAGATGCGGTTTGCCCCTACTGTAGTGGAGGATTTGTTCAAGAACTCGATGATATGGTGCAGTATAGCACGTCGGACATCTTTGGATTTGAAAATGAAAATGAACGCGGCCAAAGATTCGGGCTCATGGAAGCTTTCTCGGCTTTTATGAGGCATAGGTTGGCAGATAGAAGCCATGACACCAGAACGAGATTCGATTCGACTACTGAACCAAGTCAAGGGTTTGGTCCACTTTTGATTTTTGGTGGCCAAATTCCTTATAGGTTATCTGGGAATGGTGGATTTGAAGCTCTCTTTCCGGGGGCTCCTGGAATTGGATTTACAAGAGGTAATGCTGGTGATTATTTTATTGGACCGGGATTGGAAGAATTATTCGAGCAGCTTTCTGCTAATGATCGGCGGGGTCCTGCTCCAGCATCCAGATCATCAATTGATGCAATGCCCGTCATCAAGATCACTCAAAGGCATCTACGATCGGATGCACACTGTCCAGTCTGCAAAGACAAATTTGAGTTGGGAAGTGAAGCGAGGCAGATGCCATGTAACCACATGTACCACACAGACTGCATTGTCCCCTGGTTAGTCCAGCATAACTCATGCCCTGTTTGTCGTCAGGAAATGCCCCCGCAACAATCAAGTGGTAGCAGCCGTTACCATAGCTCAAGTTCTAGAAGTGGTAACAACCATTACAATGGAAGAGAAAATGCGAGGGAAGGACGGCGGAATCCATTTTCTTTTTTGTGGCCATTCCGTTCATCCGGTTCCAGCTCTAACCATGATGGTTCAACCGGAAGCAGTTCTGCCTCTGTACATGAAAATAACCATCATATGGGTTATTCGGGGTGGCCTTTCGACTAAGATTCAAAATTTAACAATTATCTCATCTTAAAGTTGGCACCTTGTTTGCTTGAGCAAATTGCTCGGAGTGGCTGGTTTGAGAACTTCAAGTCTATAAGCCTTGAGTCTCTTGTTTGAAGTATCGAGTCTTTTTGGTGTTAATATTTTGCAACTTTATAGTGTAAAATGATTTTTCTTTGCCCAAACGTTTCTGTTGTCAATACATAATAGGTTTTGTGGTTGTCGATTTGGATATTGATTATGGTTTTCATTTGGCTACACTTGCATTAAACTATAGGAAAATTGCACAAACATCTAGATGCTTGAACATCTTGCTATTTGGTTAAATTTCACATGGGCAAATAAGGCAATATTATCCATGAAATATACATCAATTTTTGGTTGATTTAGGTTTGATATTGTATTGATTTTGTATTAATTTTCAGTTGATATTTGGTTGATTTTAATATTAGCGAAAAGATAATATTATATATGAAATAAACTAAAAATAATTAAAACTAAATTGGGATAAAAAAAATGATGTTAAATTATTGTAATATTATATTGATTTTGTATTAATTTTCGGTTGACATATTGTTCATTTTAGCATTGGTGAAAAAGATAATAATAATGTTAAATTATTGTAACATTACAGTGTTGATTTTGTGTTGATTTTCGATTGATTTTTTTTTTTTATAATTTTAGCATTGGTGAAAAAGATAATAATAATGTTAAATTATTGTAACATTACATTGTTGATATTGTGTTAACATTTTGTTGATTTTGTGTTGATGTTCGGTTGATATTTGGATTATTTTAACATTAGTAAAAAATAATATTGTACGTTAAATAAAATAAAATTAAAAATTAAATTGAAATAAAATAATATTGGAAAAATAAAAATTAGTGTTAAAAAAATTAAGGGTTTAAATTCGTTAATTCATTACATGTTGATTTTTGATTGATTTTATATTCATATATAAAAATCTAAAATTTAATATATCATGAATAATAAATGCTGATTAATTATGATTAAAAAATAAAAATATAAAATTAGTATTTAAAAGAAGAGTTAATTTCAAATAAAATACCAATTTTTTGCGGGTTTTGTCAGTTATAATCAAACCTTTTAAAATCGGTTAGTTTAGCTCATTTTAGAATATTTGAAACTTTTTCTATAGCCATTCGTGAAACAAATCGAAAAAATTTGTCATTTGTGAATGAGCTAAACTAACCGATTTTGAATGATATGGGATATTTGAAACATTTTCTAGCGAAAGCAATCAAAATCGCATAGTTTAGCGCATTCACAAATGACAAATTTTCCAGTTTGATTCACAAATGGCAATAAAAATTTTAAAATATCCCAAAATGGGCTAAACTAGCCGATTTTAAAAGGTTTGGTTATAACTGACAAAACTCGCGAACATTTGATATTTTATTGAGATTAACCCTTAAAAAATCTAAAAATGTTGTTGATATTGTTGACGAAAACATGTATACAAAAAAAAAAATTTGTTCTAAAAATCAACCAAAAATCGATATAAGATTAACACAAAATCAACATTATAACATTATCATTATTAAAAATTATTAATAAATCCATTTAAAATGAGTTAATGTTGACAAATTCAAGCATCAATACAAAAAAAAAACTATTCAATTTTATAAAGATAGTTACATTTGTCTAGACATTAAAGATAAACAAATTGAAGCAGTTTTCTTACCAGATGATGAATCAATATTGAGCAGCTCCCGTGCAGTTTCATACAACATTATCATTTTTATTGGATTAGGATTCCCTCATGTTCATTTGAACATGATGGATCATGTTCATTAAATCTACACCATTCATTGGTGTAGATAAAAAAAAAATCTAAATTTAATTAAATTAATGTACACCATTCATTACAAAATAAATGGTGTGAATTAGTGAACATGACCCATCATATTCATTTGAACATGAGAAAATCTCAATCCATTCAGCTTATTCAGAGGGAGGAAAGAAGGATAAGACATAAAAAGTGATTTAGTAATTACCATATGTACCACTCACATTATTCTAAAACATTACAAATAGCATTATTGTACAGAGTAGGTTGGATTGGATATGAAACTGAAGTAATCATTATTTACAAATATACAAAAAAACAAAGAACAAAAGCAAGGGAAAGGATGGCAAGCTGCCAATCCCTTTTCCCTGCTATCTACAATGCATAACTAAAACTGGCAACAAGTGAGCAATTTGTGGCTTGAAAACCCTGCACCAGAAGCTTCTCAAACCACTCCAAAAACAAATCCCATTCCCCATCACTCATCTCTCCAAGAGATATACCTGAACACCTAATGCTCCTTTTAGATTGATCATCCATATTAACGAGTCGTTCCGAAAGTTGAGGTGGATCCGTAACCTCACCACAATCATCTTCATTCTCAATACTTGCCTTTGCTTTTGCGCAAATACTCTCCAGCAGACTCCTGTTTTCCTCTCCACCACAACACTCCCTGGACATCATTTCCCCTATGTCACCAAGGCATAGTCCGGCCGCAGCAGCTTGCTTCAACAACATTGTGCAGACGACAAGCCCTCGAATAGATGATTCCCTTAAAGATGGTAGCTCCCTTCGTAAGAGGTTTGCATCGTTGAAAGGATCGAGTTTGGATATATAATCTAATTCAGTTTCTGAAAAGGGAACTGAGGCTTGAGGCCAATGTAGCCATTCGAAATAAGGATTATCAAGAAACTCGGGCAGGCAGAGTCCGTGGTCTATAGGCACAAGCTTCGCGCCTCCAACTGCGTAATTTTCATGTATATCATTCTTCTTCACAAGTATGTTTCCAGCATGCCTATCGAGATTGAGGATTCTTACATCAAGAATTCCAATCCGGTGAACAGAATCAACCAAAAATCCAGAAGGACCTAGCTCCCCTGCATCAAAATTATGATCCACAAATTGTTGGAGTGAGGCAATTTTACAGTGTGCTGGCGATGCCCCATCATTAAAAGGAAATCCAGCATGAGTTATTTTGACCAAGACTGTAGGAGGAACACCAGCAAAACCACCATGATCAAGTAGATAAGCAGCTAATTCTCGAATTCCAGTGCCGCCAACTTGAACTGAACGTTTCCTACCAGGTTGGCCTAGCATCAATCCACCAAAGCCTTTAGGCTCTTCATCAATTGGCTTTGCAACAGCTATTTTATCGCCATTTCTGGCGCGCAAGAAGCAGGCACCACCTGATCCACTCGACACTGGCAGGGGATTAACACCAAGAGCCATAGCAATGGCAACCTCAACAACAAGGGCATGGACTCTAGGGGCTCCGTGACCGCTGACAATTTCAACTCTTGGATTGACATCAAACTCATCTTCATATGCAGTGGCGAGGGAAAAGCACGGAGTGGAGAAGCTTCGGTGAATATTAACAAGTTGAAATGCTTGTTTGAAGGAGGGGGTAAGATTGGTTTGGGTAAATTCGTGAACATTGTAGTCGAAGTGAGTCAAGGATTGGAGTCTGCACCGGGGAGATCTGTTAAATGGCTTAAATCCATGATGTTGATCAATAGCTACTGCCATTTCGAAGAATTTCATGCATAAGAAAATGGCAGTAGAGCATAATAAAAGGGTACTTCTTGTTAGAGGATACCCTGAGGCTTGTTTTTCCACAGGAGATTAGCTATTGCACTTCTAGAAAACAAAAATCCGGTACGACAAATTAACAACAAAACGTTACAAATTTATCATGATATGTACCACAAATCTTGCATGCACGTCGTAGTATAATATTCAATATGATTGTAAATTTGCATGCACATCGTAGTATAATAATATTCAATATATATGATTATAAATATGCATGCTGCAAAATAGAAAAATAGATACCGTGGGATTCATTTGCTTTGAAGTTTGAAACCCATTGTGACCTGCAAAATACATAAAATGTCATCATCCGAAAACGGTTTCGGTTTCGGTTTCGAAAATGATCAAGGGATAGGAGAAATAAGTGACCTAATAATCCCTCGCTCTTCCGCACATAAATCGCCAAAAGTTTCTGCAAAGAGCCAATGAAAATTATGAACATGAAAACACAAGAATGCAAAGAAGATTAGAGCAATGAGATGCTTACCCTGAACGGTGGTGGCATTCAGGGAAGAAGACGAAAAGCCACGAAAGCGCGAGAGCATGAAAATAATTTATTTATTATTTTCGAAAACGCCTCTCACCCTCGCTCCTTCCATTTCCTTTTCCTTTCAACTTATAACTAAATCTCTCCTATTTTCATGCCTATTTTCTCTTCTTGTTTCTCATTCAAATTCCCCTGCCCAATCACTCATTGCCACATGACCGCAACTGAATCTCTCACGTTAACTCAAAAGCCTTCTAATGCCTCAATGCCTTCAATTCAAGAAATATACTAAGGTTGCAGGAACTCCTGCTATAGCATACGTGTTAGTTGTAGAGGCTATCTACGGTTAAATAAAATGGGGCTTTTCACACAAACTAAATCGCTAATTATTTACTTTTATACATGTCATATTTTCCACTTACTAAACTACCACACACGGGGCTGATTATAACTTTTATACGGATTTTATATATTCAACTCTAAAAGCACATTCATCATAATTTTATTTATTTTCTCTATCTTCATCATTCAATTCTCTCTTCCTCTCATGTCATATTTCTCTCTTTTTTTCTCAGCTCATCTTCCTCTCTTTTTTACAGTTCTCCATTTCTCTGTTCCATCGTCGTCCGTTGCGCCGTTCTCCGCTCAGTCCACTACTAAAATGCTGGCTTTTCCGTCGCTAAAAGCATGAAATCCGTCGGAAAAACGTTTGCCGACGGATTCAATCCTTCGGCAAAATCCTCGTCGCTAATTTTTTGGCGACGGATTTTTCAAAAATTGCCGACGGATTTTAATCTGTCGCTAATTGAAAAATTAAATCGTAAAAATAAATTATTATTATTTAATCGGTCACACACCCGTCACCCTTCGTCACCCGACGCCCTCTGTTACCCATCCGTTGCCTCCATCACCCACTCGCAATTTTCACAAACTTCCCAGTAGGTCACCCATCCTTCCCATTGCTCCCACTCATTGCTCTTAGCTTTGAAGTTCTTCCGCGCGTAACTCCACCTGAACCAGCTCAGCTTCTTGTTATGTATATATGTATATTTATATTTAAATGTAACTAAAAAATAACAAATACTTCCCCCCACATTTTAAGATAATTATTTTTTATAATAAATAGTTATTTTAAATAATTATTAATGAATAAATAAATAACAATATTTTTAATATATTTTATAAATAATTATGTTATATTTAAATAATATTATATTTAACTAAAAAAATAATTATTTTCCTAAATAACGTTTTGATAAAAAATTTATTTTTACGATTTTTTTTAAATTAGCGACGTCCGTCGCTAAAATCCGTCGGTAATTAGCGACGGATATGAAATCTGTCGCTAAATCCATCAAAAATAATTGGCGGGAGTGTTCCCGCCAACTTTAGCGACGGATTTTTCCGTCGCTAAAATTGGCGGGAACACTCCCGCCAATTTAAATGACAATTTAGCGATGGATTTCATATCCGTCGCTAAATCCGTCGGTAAAAAAAAATTAGCGACAGATTTTGAATCCGTCGCTAAAATCCGTCGGTAAAACACAGTTTTTTAGTAGTGTTCGCTCCTTCGTCATCGTTCTCATCATCGTCTTTGTTGTCATCTTCGCCAACGCCATCATCTTCTCTGCTCGCCGTCGTCATCTATTTGATTACAGATCTACAATGTATCATTCTTCTTCTTCTTCTTCTTTTTTATTTTCAGATCTACAATTTCTTACTGTTTTTTCATCATTAAATATGTATAGAGATTATATTTCGAGAATATAATGCTAATTTCATGTCATGTAATATAAATTTATGGTTATATGGAATAATTTTTGTTATTTCTGCATTTTTTTGTGTTTGGTTGTATTTTTGTGTTTTTTTATTCTGCAACTCGATTTGTTGATGATGGTTGATTGCTGAAATATTATAATGTTACGGTGTTGTTGATTTTGTGTTGATAATCAGTTGGTATTTCCTTGATTTTAACATTGGAAAATTTTATTCTAAAAAAAAAACATTGGCAAATTAGATAATTTTGTGCGTGAAATAAACTAAAAAAAACAATATTTAACTGAGATTAGATAAAGATATTTTAGCATTATCATGTTGACTTGTTGTTATTTCTTGTTGATATTTTATTGGTTGTCACAGTTTTTCAAAAATATACTCCCTCCGTCCCGTAAAGATAGAAAAAGCACCCATTTTACAAGAATTAAGAAAGTAGTTATTATAGGTAACTTGTGATAATTTGTCTAAATTATCCTTTGTAATCAATTAGTTATGTACATTTCTCAAAGCCACTTTACTAATTATAGCATAGCACTTACAACTCATTTATTTATCTTTTCAAAATATGCATTTAATGTTTTATGATAAGCATGTAGGGGTATTTTGATAATTTTTAACTTAACTAACTCCACTTTTTCTATTTTTATGGGACAAAAAAAGGTGGTACTTTTTCTATCTTTACGGGACGGAGGGAGTATGTTTTATTTTATTTTTTATGTTGATTCGTTGTTGATTTATTGTTGACATTATGTTGATAAGTATTTCAACTCTTTTTCATATTCAATTTTATGTTGACATATTGTTGACATAATGTTGATAACATGTTGATTTTTCAATCATTAAAAGAAAAATAAAGTTAATCTTAATTTGCTGTATTGATGAGATGTTAACATGCTTTAATAATATGTTAATTGTTTTTAACTTAAATCGATCAATGTTCTCATTTTACAAACATCTTAACTAAATTAGCATTAATTGTTGATATCGTGTTGACATTATGTTGATAACTTGTTAATATGATAGTAGTAATTCTACTAAAAAACAAAAAAGGTACAAAATGTTTAAAATAAATGAATCAGATAAAGAAATTATCAGAGTAAGTAATCAAAACAATATGAAAAAACAACAACAATAATTCAAATGAAAAAATAAAATTATTCTTACATATAAAAATAAAAATATATTAAATATACACCAACACAATAGTTCACAAATTAAAGAAAACTATTTCAAATTTTTTTTCGGATTTTTGACGGATCTGTGCCTACGGGCTTTTTAAAATTCCATTTTCGTGCCTGTTTGGTAATTAATTCCAAATTTGTGCCTGGGACCACCTAATCCGCGATTTAATATCGCGGATTAGGTGGCAATCCGCGACATTAATTCGCGGATGGTGTTAATGGCAGTAATTGGGGTAATTAACCCAAATTAATGCCATCCGCGAAATTAAAGCAATCCGCGACATTAATTTCGCGGATGGCATTAATTTTATTACCGTTGGAAGCTCAGCTTCCAACGGTAATAATCACTGCAATCCGCGATTCAATTTCGCAGATTGCAGTGTATATAATGGGGGCACACAGCCCCCATTTTCAACACAGCTCACTCACAAATTAATTTTTCTCTCAATATATAGTGTAGTTTATTTCTCAAGCGGATTTTGGAGGGGATTTTATTGTGGAGCGGATTTTATTGTGGAGCGGACTACATTATTTTTTTTAGCTCTATTTAAGGATTGCTTTAATTTCGCGGATGGCATTAATTTGGGTTAATTACCCCAATTACTGCCATTAACACCATCCGCGATTTAATATCGCGGATTGCCACCTAATCCGCGATATTAAATCGCGGATTAAGTGGTCCCAAGCACAAATTTGGAATTAATTTCCAAACAGGCACGAAAATGGAATTTTAAAAAGCCGGTAGGCACAGATCCGTCAAAACCCCATATTTTTCTTCCTCAATTCTTTTCGCAGCTGCACAGTTTCTTCAACATCACTTGTATAATTGTTTTCCGTTTTCCACCTCTCATACCTAACTAAATTTCGACAAAGCCGGCTATGATACAGTTTCTTTTCATCCAACGAAAGTTTATTTCACAGACAATATTATCTTATTTGTCAATGTTAAAATAAAAAGAACCAGTTGATATCAACATAATATCAACATAAAATATATAACACTGTAACATTACAATAATTCAGCAATCAATCATCATCAACAAATCGTTCTGCAGAATAAAAAAAATACAAAAATACAACAAAACACAAAAAAATGCATAAATAACAGAATTTTATTATATAAAATCACAAAATTATTCTGTATAACATGAAATAAGTATTAGATTCTTTAAAGATACTCTTTATACATGTTTAATGGTGAATAAACAGTAAAAGATAAACAAATTACAGATCTGAAAATGAAAAAAAAAGAACAAAAAATTTCAGATCTAAAGTTAAAAAGATAAAAGAAAGATGGAGCGGCTAGACAAAGGCGGAACGGCGGAGGCGGAACGGCGGAGGCGGAACGACGGAGGCGGAACGACGGAGGCGGAACGACGGAAGCGGAACTGCGAAGGCGGACGGCGGAACGCCGGAACGGCGGAGGCGAAACGGCGGAAGCGAAGGAGCAAAAATCGTGAAAATTTTCTTTCACAGCTCAAAAGAAATCATGGAGAAGAACAATGATTGAGAGAAATAAGAAAAATCGTATAAAAGAAAGAAATTTGAAGTACAACTTATCAAAATAAGAAAATGAGGTAGGTAAAGTAAAGATTTGGGTTGCGCCGTGTAAAAGAAAATAGTGGCTGATTTCCTGTATTCTATATAAAAAGCCCAACAAAATTTGATTATAAAATATAACTTCCATCCTCATAATTTAATGCAAAATCTATTTTAATTATTTAAACAATATTTATTAATTTTTATTATTGATATGATTTAAGTTTTATCAATTCAATTCTTTTTTCATAAGAAAGTATTAATATACTATATCATTTAAAAGGTAAAAACTATCAAAATAATTAAAGTAGAACTTGCACTAAACTATGAGGACGGAAATTATATCTTATAATCAAATTTTGTTTAACCCGTAGATAGCCTATACAACTAACACTTATGTTATAGGTTTCAGGAAAATTTTGTTCTCAATTTAATACCCTCATTATCTATCTACCCTTTAACTCTCATTCAATGGGTGCTTGAATGACATTAAAAATCTAAGAGTTTAAGATTCAACCGGAGTTAACCGAAGTTAAACCCGTATTATAAAAATATATAGATTAAATGAAATTACAACCTGAAGCTAGCGCAGTCAAATTGCTTCCCGTTGTCTGTGACTAAGGCATGTGGAGTGCCGAACCTGTTGCATGTTAGTGTGCTGTTTTTGCCGTTTAACCAAATTTAACATGAAAACAAAAAAAAAAATACCTGCTCATGACTTCATTAGATAACCATTTCTGGATTTTCCGACTCGTTATGGTGCTCATGGGCTGTACCCTTTATCCATTTGGTGAAATGATCAATTGCTACCACTATGAACTTCACTTGTCCTCTGGCTGGGACAAAAGATCCCAATATGTCTACTCCCCATATCATAAAAGGCCAAGGGCTTCCGATAGTTGACTGGTGGACGGTTGGGGTTCTGATGAGTGACCCAAACCTCTAACACTTGTCGCATTTCTTGACCATTTCTTCTGCATCTTTCTTCATGGTGGGCCAATAGAATCCTTGTAGCATTGCTTTTCTATACAGAGTGATTGCGCCTTCATGAGCTCCGCATTCTCCTTCATGGATCTCTCTAAGGACGTAGCTTCCTTCTTCTAGTGATATGCATTTGGACCATGGGTGTGTGACTGAGGTCCGGTACATCACCCCCTCTATCAAAGAGTATACAGAGGAAATTCGAACCAGTTTAGCAGCCTCAGTGCGTCCCTCAGGTAATAATCCGTCTGCCAAGTATGCTACTATAGGTTGCATCCATGGATCGAGTACTGTGACAGGTAACATCTGCTTCTCTTCAACGGTTGGTGTCATCCTGTCCTCTTTCATCTGGAGCGACACATATAGCTGGCTTTTCAGTGTGGCGGCTTTAGCTATTGCGTCTGCTCTCGTGTTCTCTTCCCTATGGATGGGGACTATCTCCCATTGTCCTCCATTCTTTTCTATCTTTTGAGCTGCTCTTTTTCTTTCGCCATGTATTTCGCCATGTTCTTCTCTTTTGTCTGGAATTTTCCCAGAACTTGACTAGTAACTAGTTAGGAATCGCTGTGAATTCTCAACTTTTCCAACTTTCACTTCCGTCACTATTTCCATTCCTGTTAAGAGGGCCTCATATTATGCTACATTGTTAGGACATAATAGTGATTTTTGTTTGAAAAAATGAACAAGAACGTGTTTGTACCTGCTACATTGTTGGTAGCCTTGAAACTCAGGTGCACTGCGTATTCTATGGTGATTTTGTTGGGTCCCAATAGGACTATGCCTGCTCCTTGCTCACTGGAGACTCTGTCTACGAACAGGTTACATATCAACTCTTCGGTGACTAAGTCGCATGGCTTCTCCGTCATCTCCTCCACGAAGTCAGCAAGTGCTTGAGCCTTCAAGGTGGTTCTTGGTTTGTATCTAATATCATGTTCTCCCAACTGTACTGACCAGCTAACTAACCGTCCGGAGGTCTTCGGTCGATGGAGTGCTTTCTTCAAGGGCTGATTTGTGCGTACTATGACTGTGTGTCCTTGGAAATATGGCTTGAGCTTTTTGGTAGTCACTACTATGGCGAGTGCAAGTTTGTCGCTGGTTAGGTAGTTAAGCTTCGCCCCTTTCAGCGTCCTGCTTATGTAATAGATTGGCCTTTTCTCCTCTTCTTCTTGTACAAGTACTGAGGCGATAGTCTCTCTCCCTACTGATAAGTACAGGTACAACGTCTCTCCGGCTATGGGTCTACTCAGAAAGGGCGGATTAGTCAAGAATGACTTCAATTCCTCAAATGCGTTTTGACAATCTCCGTCCCATTTGAATTTCTTCATGTTCCTGAGTTGCTTGAGGAAAGGTAGGCATTTTTTGGCTGAGGACGAAATGAAGCGTCCCAGTGCAGTGACTCTGCCATTCAATTTTTGCACGTCCCTCACACTCTATAGAGCTTTCATGTTTATTACTGCTTGGATCTTTTCCGGGTTTGCTTCTATTCCTCGTTGGCTAATCAGATAGCCTAGGAATTTTTCTGCTTTTACTCCAAAAGCGCATTTTGCTGGGTTGAGCTTCATTCCAAATTTATTCAAAACGTTGAAAGTTTCTTCTAAGTCTCGTGCGTGTTCCTCCGCTGTTAAACTCTTCATGATTATGTCGTCAACATAAGCTTCTACGTTCCTCCCCAGCTGGTCTTGAAACATGAAGTTAACTAGGCGTTGTTAGGTAGCCCCTGCATTCTTCAGTCCGAATGGCATGACTTTGTAACAATATGTGCCTCAGTCTGTGACAAATGAAGTATTCTCTTGGTCTTTTCCATCCATTGGTATTTGGTGATACCCTTGCGCCGCGTCTATGAAGCTGTACAGGAGGTAGCAGGCTGTTGAGTCTACCAACTGGTCTATGTTGAGGAGCGGGCATCTATCTTTTAGGCAGGCCTTGTTCAAATCCGTGAAGTCCACACACAACCTGTACTTCCCGTTTGCCTTCTTTACTAGGACCACATTTGCCACCCATTCTGGGTAAAAAACTTCTCGGATGAACCCCGCTGCTTCTAATACATTTACCTCTTCTGCGATTATCTTCTTTCTCTCTTCTGTGAATCTTCTCTTCTTCTGGACTTTGGGTGTGCTCCCTGGAATTACGTTCAGCTTGTGTGACTCTATTTTATGATCAATCCCCACGATTTCCGCTGGTTCTGTGGCAAAAGACTCTACGTTCTTCTTCAATATCTTTGTTATCTCCTAGACTACCTCTTCTGGTATGTCCGTGCCTACTTTGACTGTCTTAGTCTCAGTCAAACGAAGTTCCTGCATAACTCCCACTGGTTCTGCTCCCTGTGACTCTTCCTCCTCCACTGCGTTCCCAGGGAATGCCTCAATGGTCAAACTTTGATCTTCTTTTGTCGTTACCATGCAATATTCTTTAGCCATTTCCTGGTTTCCTCTGACGACTACTGTTCCTTCTGATGTTGGCATCTTTAGGGTCAGTAGTCTGATACTGGTCACTGCTCCGGACTAGTACAAAAATGGTCTGTCTAATATGTTGTTGTACGCTAAAGGAAGGTCCACTACGTTGAACTGAGCATGCATCTTCTTAACTGGCCCTTCATTTTTGTCTCCCAGCTCTAAGTATAAACTTACAGTCCCCTCCGGTCGTATCGGTGTTCCTCCAAGTCCCACAAGTGGGACCGAGGACTTCCGTAGGTCTGTTGCTGAGCCTTTCATTTCTTTGAACGCTTCCAAGGTCAATAGATTCACGGAACTTCCCTCATCTACCAGTATTTATTTTACAAGGTGATTTATAATCACGGTCTCTATCACCAGCGCGTCATTGTGCGGTCCATTTACGTGTTGTCCATCGTCTGATCCGAATGACACCTCCGGAACGTCTGATCAGAATGACACCTCCGGAATTATCTCTCTTTCGATTGCGAACACGGTGGCTGATCCTCTTCTATTCCTTTTCTTTTTCTGGGTGTTGCTGTAGGGCTCCCTTCCTTCTATTACGTGCACTACGCCTGTGACTTCTTTTTGTTTCTTATTTTGATCTTCTTTTTCCATTGGCTCCCCTTTCCTTTTCTCTCATGTCTATCATTGACAAACTTCTTCAGAAGTCCGGATTGGATCAGCTGCTCTATCTCTCTCTTCAGGTCCCAGCATCTATCTGTGTCATGGCCATAGCCTTCATGGTAGCGACAGTATCTGCTTTTGTCTCTCTGGATGTCGGGATCCATCTTCCGGGGTGTGTTGAATATCACTCTATTCTGCTTCATCCAGCTGAGTATGTAGACTGGTGCTTTATTCAATTGAGTAAAATCATAAGGTCTGTGACCTGCGCCATATCGCTGAGTCCTCGGCCTATCTTCTTCTTTCTTCCCTCGGTACCTGGAGCTATCTTGCTTGGTATGTTCATGTTGCTTCGTCAGAGTCCTTCGAGCTTCGTCTAGCTCCACATATTTATGAGCAATCAGCATTAAGTCTTGGAAAAGTGGTTGGTTTTTTCATCAAAATTTGGTCCCGGAGTTCTTCAAACTTCGTTCCCATTTTCATTGCTTCAATGGTTGTATCTTGATTCAAGTTTTCGATCTGTACTGCTTTTTTATTGCATCTTTCGACAAAATTCTTGAGGGTCTCATGCTCTCCTTGCTTGCACTTCCTCAAGTCGTTGGAGCTCTTCTGCATGGGGATATTGGTCCTGAACCTTGCCTTGAATGATGATGCCAGGTCAGAGAAGGAACTTATCGACCCCGCTTTGAGATATGAGTACCATTTCTGTGCTGATCCTTTGAGTGTCGCAGGGAACACTCTGCAGAGCATGGGGTCTGTCACATCTTGCAGCATCATGATCGTTTTGAACTTCAAGATGTGGCTCTTCGGGTCTCCTGTTCCATCAAAAGGTTCACAGGTTGGCAATTTAAACCTTGAAGGAAATCTTACCAACTGTATCTCTGAGTTGAGTGGGGTGGGGAATCTTCGTCTTCCCGCTCGTCATCTGCTCCTTTGTCTTCTCTCTGGTATTTCTTCATGGCATTCTTGATCTTTTCGTCGATATTGTTCCTTTCTTTTGCTCCTTTCCTCCTATTGGATGAATGACTTTCGGCGTCTTTATTGTGCTTTCTAGATATCTTCATTCCTTTGGATTTATCGTCGTCAATCATATGGATTCGGCCACTATTCTGCGCTGCTATGTCTGCGAATTTCTCTGGGGTTGTTTTATTCCCAAGGAGTGGGGCAGTCCCTGTTCCTTTGTTCAGAGCGTCACTTTTCCTCTGAGGTACCGGCTCAGATTGTCCCCTTCTGGGTGCGTCTCCTCCTCCTTTCTCTTTCGTGACTGGGGGGTTCCGCCTACGTCTGGTCTCTGCGTCAACTCCCTCGTTCTGTTTTCCTGCATATTTTGTCCTGATCTCTGGCTAATCCTACCAGGTGGTCCTGGAATTCATTGATGCTCTTCATCACCACTTCATGATAGAGAGGTGGCATAGGCACCCCCTGGGGCACATACGGAGGTATATGCGTTGTAGACGTCAATGTTCCTTCCGTATCTAGAGAAGGAAAAGGAATGGGTTGGACGGGCCGCGGATACCCTGGCTGGTTAGGCTGACTCCATGGATAGTAACCCGAATACCATCCTCCTGCTGGTTGTTGATAAGTCATAGGCGGCTGATACTGCGGAGTATAATATCCCCACGGCGAGGTTGTGTTCCTCGGCGGGTGTGTTCCATAAGTGCTTCTCACCATAGGCGGTGGTGTGATGTCGTACGCGACTCCAGTAGTTGCTGGTACGGTTCCATTAGAGACCGAAACGGTTACCCTTATCCCTCTGTCGGGTGGGAGGATTGGACCGCAGCTTGCTGGTAGGCTTGCCGTTGTCACGACCACTCCCGGCGGTGGTGGATCTTCCCTTTCACTCATCCTGTCTTCAAAACCAAGATTAAAACTTATATTAGAAACGAATATCGTTCCCACAGACGGCGTCAAATGATGGTTTTGATGATCGTCTTTGTCACTGTTGCCGCTGAGCTCCCACCTGTTAAGATCAACAAGTTAGAAGGATTCGAGCCGGTGTTGGCTCGAACACCCTCCGATGCCTAAGTCAGTCTCTGATGGGGTCTCAGTGAGAGTAATAATAAGAAGTGAATATGAGAGTTATACCTGACCTAGGCAATTATATATATATATATATATATATATATATATATATATATATCGTAGTCTTTGAGTTGTAATGTGATTGTTCCTTGTTGATTTCAGTTATCTCTTTGTAGGGATTTGCCTCTACCCCTAATTTCCAGGGATCTCGGTGTTATCTTGATATATGAGCAGTTACAGCTACGCACTGGGTCAGGGACTTGGTCAGACTGGTCTCTGGGTCTGTGACCAGAGTCATTATGGTGATTCTTGTGCGTTGTTCTGGTCCTTTATCCATGTATATATATATATATATATATATATATATATATATATATATATATATATATAGAGAGAGAGAGAGAGAGAGAGAGAGAGAGAAATTTAGATTAATTACAAATGCGGTAGATCTTTACTCAAATATCTACTTGCGTCAATATTTTCTTTTTTATAACAAAATTTGTTTCACAATAAATAACTGAACATGTACATTTATTATATTTTATATCCATTTTTATTTTCAACACGTATTTTCCTCCATTACTTATCTGCTCCATAAAATTCCAACTCCGAACAGCAAATTTGTTGTACTGAATCCGATGTTAGGTCGTTATTATCATCGATCAGTGGTAAAGGCGGCAGCGGAGATGGTAGAAGCGACGATGATGGTGTTGGTGAAAGAGAATAAGAAGCATTTACCTTTAAAAAACGCCATCCTCAGCAACTCTCATCTAGTTTTCATTTAGATTATTATCTTTTTCCCTTTCAAATCTCATAAATTATTGATATTGGATCAAAAAGTCTTAATTTTCTAATTGGGTCTTTTAAAATTTCAATTAAGATTCTTTCTTTTTACTAGTTTGGTATTTCAAACCAATTTTTTAATATCATAGTCTTATTTTCTGATTTGGGTTGCTGAACTTTTTGGTGTTAAAGTAGAAAAATTAAGAAATGGGTTTTTGTTTAAGGAAAAAAAAGGACATTAGCAATATCAATATAATGTGTTGGTCGTGTTTGCAAGATCATCATCATCAAAAGGAACTCATGGCTTACCTATCCAAATCCCCTCTTAGGAAATTGAATAGATTAGGAAAATGAATATGAAGGGGTTAAGAGATTGAGTAAGAAGAAAGAGAAAAAAAACAGTGAATGATATGTAGGGGTGTGCAAAAACTGACCGAAACCGAATAATCGAACTGAACCGACAAATTCGGTTCGGTTTGGAAAAGTAGATTAATTTCGGTTGGTCGGTTCGGTTTTTAGAGTAAAAAATATTTCAGTCACTTTCACACGTAAACCGAACCAAAAAACCGAACCGAAATAATCGACCGAACTGACATGTTCGGTTCAGTTTGGTTTGAAAAAATAAATTTTCCCAGAATTTCGGTTCGGTTCGGTTTCTAAAAAACCAAAAAATTTTGTTCGGTCGGTTCGGTTTAACCGAATGCACACCCTAATGATATGTATTTGAATATCAAAGTTGTATATTTTGCATTTGTCATTCTTTAATAAATTTGATAACATGTATCATACATATTTCATAAATGTACTTTTATATTCTAAAACAAGTCAACTGATAGAGATGTATCTGAAATGTTTTTAAAAATGTATATAACTTGTTTCTGAAATGTATCTTAATTGTTTTTGAGATTTGAAAATTATAAATATTTATATTTTTGAGACTTATATGAAATGTTTTTATATATATACATATCGGATATATCAACATACATCGTATATACACCGTCTATACATTGTAGATAAATCAACGATATATTGTATATAGACGATTGATACATTGTAGATACATATTCTTTTATTTTTAACATGGCTGATTAAATATCTTTGTTGCATCACTATATATAACATTGTATATACACAATAGTCAATGAATTAATATTTTATTTGTTTCAGTTCTTTTGTGTATATATATCATGTATATACATACAGTATAGATTAACAATATATTGTAGATACATTATAGATATACTATTGATAAATTATAGAATGCATCATTGATACATTGTAGATACACCAGTGATACAACTATAATATATCGTAGATACGCCACTGATACATTTTCTCTAGTTCGAATCATTCAAGTATAGTAATTTGAAGAACCCATTGTGATAAAACACATCCTCGACTAATCCAAATTTTTGGGTTATTGGAGACATGCAACAGATTCATCCAAGAGTAAAAATTAAGTACAATTATCTAATTAATGAAATTGGTTAATTAATTAACCAACTAAAATCATCAAAACTGAAATTGAGTTAAACTTACGTTCTGATACACTTTTGATACATAAAAGATACATACATAATACATGTTTAAATATTTCTAAAATGCTGACTCGTGCTGATGTGTGACTGACACGCTTTTCTTGACGCACGCGTCAGACGCGTTTTGACGGCTGTTTGACAACTGTTTGACTTTTTTTTAGTGTGACATGTGTCTCTTATTTAGTGGTTGGGTAGAAAATGTAAATTTTTTTCTTATTTTGTCATAAATATAAATTTTTAGCCTTCTATGTATTTGAGTATAAACTCTTATTTAAATAGGAATATTCGTGTTCTTTTCCCTAATATATAAGAAGAAATAACACAAGATTATAATTTAGTTGGTGGTTTAGTGTGCAACCTTTACATGAAGATATGCTAGGCTCGAATCCTAACATTCTCATTTAAATTTCTTTCCTTTTTAATAAGGATATAGTGGTGGTTCTTTTATTATTAATCGAACCGGATCCGAGTATTCCAGTTAATGGCTTCAGCTGGACGGTTACCCGGCTGATTTGATATAAAACCGACGGGTTTCTAATTATAAGAGTTTTAGGTGCAATCCGAACCGTTGATCTGATCAGTTCGAAGATTTTTTCGGTGGAAGCGGTCGGTCCGCTTTGGATTTAATAACCATGCTCTCATTATAATCTACTTATTACAAGAAGTAGCATAAAGCTTATGAAACCGTCATCCAAAAAACACATTTTTTATTTCCGAAAAATAACTAAATTACATCATGGATAATTAGTAACCCCATCAATCAGAAATAAAAAGTCTGAGAATTAATATTTCATAATTTATGTGTAAGCTTTTATATTTAACTATCGCCATAATCTATCATGTTTAATCATACATGACATGTAATTTGAAGGTTATAAATCGTATAATCATACAATTTGCATAGCAAAATACTCATATAAATATACATTTATCTATGTGTTTTAATTAAATTTTTTTATTATTTATTTTAGGCTAAATCTCATTAAATATAATTCTCAGGTATGACATAGGGTTTAAAAAAATTTCTGATATAAGTGTCGTATTATATATGGTAAGACCTTGAGTAATATGATTGGTATAATGTACATATTGTTGTATATGTTGGGTTTTCTAGATTTATAACGCAGCGGAATTTCAAAATATTTATCAAAAACCCAAACCAAGATCCATGTAATTCGAATAAATAGATTAATAACATAATTAATACTTACTTGTATGTCGAATTCAAACAGCAATGTAGGAAGGAAGAAGGTGGTTCACTTTGCTGATACCTGGCCTCGGATCAGAAACGCCTTCAAAAGAATGCGTCCTCTACGAGTATCCACACGGACAGACCTTAGTCAAAACTAGTGCTTGTGTGCTAGCATTATTGCCTCACAAAGCAATTTCGAATTTAGTGATTGTGTCTTGTGTTTATTTCGAAAAACACATAACTCAAAACCCTAGCATTAAGAGTCTATTTATAGGAAAATAAGACATCTAGGATTTACTCAAATGTTTTGCAATCATATGCAAACACTATGTTTTTGATAACTCTTTTGAGTTATTGTCTATCAAAAACTCTTTTTGATAATTACACATATATATTAATTATTATTATTATTATCTTCAAAAGATAATACCTTAAGGAAAACACTTATCCTTAAATTTCGAATTTCAATTAATATATATTTATTAATATATATATATATATATATATATATATATATATATATATATAATAATCTATTAATCACTTAATTTCATTGGGCTTGTACAACCCATAACTGTTTTGGGCTTGTTCTTAGTGTGCGACCCTGTAGGTTCATATAACGTTGTCAGTAGGCCATAAATCCTTATTTTTGCCCACAAGTCATAAGTGGCCTCTAGCAAGACAGTATGACTACCCAAGTTATACGAATATCGATAATCCGATTTAACCATTTACAATAATATTTTAATCCCTTTATCTCTCGATATCCAGATTGAATATAAGGCATAGTCATGTTATCCTTATAATATTCAATCATTAGTTTCCTGATTCTAAGTAAACTGAAAATGATAAATCTTTATCAATTCATTTAGCATGGTCATGCATTTCCTTCAGTCTGTCTTCTTCAAGAGGCCCATAGATATCTTACTCAAATAAATGAGGGACAAATTCCTTTTCAGTCACTCACATTTCTCACATAGTTACTTTCATATCCAATGACAATCTATTCCACTATCCTGTTAAAGATAATGTAAGACTTTATCAAAACATGAAATAGCTATGTAGAAATCCATGATGATTTCAAGGTCAAAGGATTATACTAATAGAACTGTAATGAGTATTACTTATGACAGTTATCTATGTAGTATTCTCAAGGTGGGTCATCCAGTGCCTTATTTCTCAAATAGCACCTATGGTTTAACTTTATATCTCATTACATGATTAGTAAAGTATAATCATCAGTCAACATCATACTAGTCTCAATGTACTATTAAGACTAGGGATAGATGGAATCTAATTCTTTTATATAACCTAAGGGTTCTACTATCAAGTCACATACTTGATGACCTTAGAAAGAATTAGTCATTCAAGTATTTTAATCATAATATAAAATGATAAAAACTGCTAATTAATAAATAATAAAACGATAAAGTCAATACATGGTCAAACATGATTGACCTAGTGCATAACACTAACAGTATATGTATATGATAATTAGGGTATGAATATTGATGTAAAATAAACCACAAGCTTTTCGGTAAAAAAAAATGAAGATTTTAAGTGTTATAAGGGTGTGGACGATCGTCAAGAAGTTTAGACAGTCGTTGATAAAGAATAAATGGAAAGAGGTTTCGGATAATATGCTAGATAATCGTCAGCTTTTGGACGATCGTCAGTGATAAATAATAAAATTATCAGTGACGTGGGTCCGCTTGAGATCAAGAATAAACAAGCCAAAAGAACGCCAGAGAGGGTCTCCGGACGTTCACTCCGACGAGCAAGTCAGTATTTGTCTTTAAAAGAATATATTAAAAGTATTATTTAAAAGAGGTGGAAAATATACCCTTTTATGATGTGTTGTCTTGGCTTCTATAGACACATGTTTTGTTGGTTTCTTTGTAAACTAGCAATGTGGGATAGAAATAACATTTCTATGTATGTTTATATGGAGACTCATCTTGACATTTATGCTTATCTATGCTAGGTAGTCAGTGTTGCCCTTTAGTAAAATTGGTGTTTTATGTGATTTGCGGAAACACCGTCTATATTGTTATCACAAGTCCCCCGTCAAGTATATCGGATATTTATGTCCGAGTTCAATGGGTTAACTAGCCGATAAGCAATAGCTTATGTAAATAATTCTAAGTTCTACTTGGTCATAAGCAAGAGTTTATGAAAATTTTCGTGAGCAATTGCTCAGCTCGGCTATAAGCAAGAGCATATGAAAATTTTTGTGAGCTACTGCTCATCTCGGCCATAAGCTATGGCTTATGGAAGTTTTCGAGAGCAATTGCTCTGCTCGGCCATAAGCAAGAGCTTATGGAAATTTTCGTGAGCAATTGCTCAGCTCGGCCGAAAACAAGAGCTTATGGAAATTTTAGTGAGCAATTTCTCATCTCGGTTATAAGCAATGGCTTATGGAAATTTTCGTGAGTAATTGCTCATCTCGGCCATAAACAATGGCTTATGTAAATTTTATGATATATTGCTCCGTTCGGTCATAAGCGATTGCTTATGTAATTTTTCGTGAGAAATTGCTCATCTCGGCGGTAAGCAAGAGCTTATGTAAATTTTCGTGAGCAATTGCTCATCTCGGCCGTAAGCAGGAGCTTATGGAAATTTTCGTGAGCAATTGCTCATCTCGGCCGTAAGCAGGAGTTTATGGAAATTTTCGTGAGCAATTGCTCAGCTCGGCCGTAAGCAAGAGCTTATGGAAATTTTCGTGAGCAATTGCTCAGGTCGGCCGTAAGCAGGAGCTTATGGAAATTTTCGTGAGCAATTGCTCAGCTCGGCCGTAAGCAGGAGCTTATGGAAATTTTCGTGAGCAATTGCTCAGCTCGGCCGTAAGCAGGAGCTTATGGAAATTTTCGTGAGCAATTGCTCAGCTCGGCCGTAAGCAGGAGCTTATGGAAACTTTCATGAGCAATTTCTCAGCTCGGCCATAAGCAGGAGCTTATGGAAATTTGTGTGAGCAATTGCTCAGCTCGGCCATAAGCAAGAGCTTATGGAAATTTTCGTGTCCAATTGCTCAGGCCATAAGCAAGAGCTTATAGAAATTTCCGTGACCAGTTGCTCAGCTCGGCCATAAGCAAGAGCTTATATAAATTTTCGTGAACAATTGATCATCTCGGCCATATGCTAAATTTTTCGTGAGCAATTTCTCAGCTCGGCCATAAGCTATGGCTTATGGAAATTTTTGTGAGCAATTGCTCATCTCAGCCATAAGCTATGGCTTATGAAAATTATCATGAGCAATTGCTCATCTCGGCCATAAGCAATGGCTTATGGAAATTTTTGTGAGCAATTGCTCAGCTCGTCCATAAGAAGAGCACATGGAAATTTTTGTGAGCAATTGCTCAGCTAGGCCATAAGCAAGAGCTTATGCAAATTTTCATGAGCAATTGCTCAGCTCGGCCATAAGCTATGGCTTATGTAAAGTTTCGTGAGCAATTGGTCATCTCGGCCATAAGCAGGAGCTTATGAAATTTTCGTGAGCAATTGCTCAGCTCGGCTATAAACAATGGCTTATGGAAATTTTTGTGAGCAATTGCTCATCTCGGCCATACGCAATAGTTTATGGAAATTTTTGTGAGCAATTGCTCAGCTCGGCCATAAGCAAGAGCTTATGGAAAGTTTCGTGAGCAATTGCTCAGTTCGGCCATAAGCAAGAGCTTATAAAAAATTTCGCGAGCTACTACTCATCTCGACCATAGGCTATGGCTTAAGGAAGTTTTCGAGAGCAATTGCTCTACTCGGCCATAAGCAAGAGCTTATGGAAATTTTCGTGAGGAATTGCTCAGCTCGGCCATAAGCAAGAGCTTATGGAAATTTTCGGGAGCAATTCTCATCTCAGTAAGAGCATATGGAAGTTTTCAAGAGCTACTGCTCATCTCGGCCATAAGCAAGAGCTTATAGAAATTTTCGAGAGCAATTCCTCAGCTCGGCTAAAACCAAGAGGCTATGGAAATTTTCGTGAGCAATTGCTCAGCTCGGCCATAAGTAAGAGCTTATGGAAATTTTCGTGAGCAATTGCTCAGCTCCGCCATAAGCAATGAGCTTATGGAAATTGTCGTGAGCAATTGCTCAGCTCGGCCAGAAGCAATGAGATTATGGAAATTGTCGTGAGCAATTGCTCAGCTCGGCCATAAGTTATGGCTTATGGAAATTTTCGTGAGCAATTGCTCAGCTCGGCCATAAGCAAGAGCTTATGGAAATTTTTGTGCGCAATTGCTCATCTCGGCCATAAGCAAGAGCTTACGTAAATTTTTGTGAGCTATTGTTCAGCTCGGCTATAAGCAAGAGCTTATGGAAATTTTCGTGAGCAATTGCTCAGCTCGGCCATAAGCAAGCGCTTATGGAAATTTTCGTGAGCAATCGCTCATCTCGGCCATACGCAATGGTTTATGGAATTTTTCGTGAGCAATTGCTCAGCTCGGCTATAAATAAGAGCTTATGGATATTTTCGTGAGCAATTCTCATCTCGGCCATAAGCAAAGGCTTATAAAAATTTTGTGAGTTATGGTTCATCTCGGCTATGGCGCATCTCGGATTTTTTCTAAGCGATAGCGTTTTAAGCTTTGTTGTTTTAAGCGATAGCTTATGCTCAGCTCAGATTTGTTTTTACATAATAACTTTTTATGCTCGGAGTTTTCATCTAAATAAATAGTGAGACTGGAAGAGCATAAAAGGTCATGGTTTAGCTCGGCCAAATATGAGAGACATTAGCCAGACTCAGCAAAGCACGAAAGGCTATGGCCTATTTCAGATTTTTTAGGAGGTTTTGACAAACTACTTCTACTGTCTCGTCCAACAATTTTCTTCAAGAATGCATAATGAATAGAGATGGTGTTTCCCACAGACGGCGCCAAGTGATAAATAATAAAATTATCAACGAATTCGAGTGACTGTATTTAAGCTCCATTGTTGAGTTCCAGTGACGTAGGTCCGCCTGAGATAAAAATAAACAAGTCAGAAGAACGCCGAAGAGGGTCTCCGGACGTTCACTCCGACGAGCAAGTTTATATTTGTCTTTAAAAGAATATATTAAAAGTATTATTTAAAAGAGGCGGAAAACTTACCCTTCTATTAGTGTATTGTCTTGGCTTATATAGACACATGTTTTGTTGATTTCTTTGTAAACTAACAATGTGGGATAGAAATAGCATTTCTATGTATGTTTATATGGAGACTCATCTTAACATTTATGCTTATCTATGCTAGATACTCAGTATTGCTCTTTAATAAGATTGGTCTTTTAGGTGATTTGCGGTAACACCATCCATATTGCTATCACACCATCTATATTGTTATCGGTCAGAATGTTGGACAAACGTCAGAAAGGGACTTTATATGAAAAAAAAAAATGGTGCGAATTAAGAGAGAAAAAGCTTATTCTTCATTTATAACTCTTTTAAAGGTTTACTTATCTCTCTAAATACCCTAGGTCTTTGATCCAAGCTTCCAAATATTCAACCAAACATCAAAATACTCTTTATTGTGATTTAAACAATGAATCCATACTTGCATGTAAGATAAAAAGAGGTTTATGCAAGAATTTGATCAAACTTGTTCAAGAGTTTTAAGTCTTCATAAATTTTTATTTTTTGGGTAGAATTTTCTAATCTTTATAGGAGTTGATCTAGAGAGTGAGTTTGACAAACTCTTTTATTGGGTTTGATTTGGATAAAATTTAATTGGTGTTTTGCATGTTATAATTTGTGAGAGAGAGTAAAAATTGATGAATTTTCATATGCAAAGCTTGAATTGCATACTTTGATGATTTTTGAAAAATTATATGTTAATAGATTATTTCAAAACCGAGTTGTATGATTAATCAAAGGCTTGCATAAAGAAAGTTAATAATTTATAGAATCAAAAATGAATTAATATGAAATTTAGGGTTTTACATGAATATGGAAATTGTATGAAATGCATGCGAGGGATTTTATGCTTTGATGATGAAAGTTTTCACATGGGTATGCTTGGAATTGGATATACTATGTTTGGTGTAATTTTGGTTGATTTTGGGTTATTGTGGTCAAAGTTAAAGTTTAGGGACTATTTAGTAAATTTGACCAAATTGAAGAGTTTATTTAATATTTAACCAAAAACATGATTTCTGAAAATTATTGACTGACCCATAATGATCTGGAAATTATAAATTACTTTAGGGCTTAATTGATTGAAAATTAAGGTTTCAGGTGAAAATGGTAAACTTTTGAAAATTCAAAGACTATTTTAATAATTTTTCCAGATCTGTAATTCTAATAGACACATGAATTTAGTAATACTAAAATTCTAACAACAGTATACATACCGTATTTTTATAATTATGTTTTATTCTTTAAATATTTTTGTGAATATTTTTAAGTCAATTCAGTATTTTTATTAAAAAAAAAAATCAACACCTGACTTTTATAATTATTTTCATTTTTTTTATATATAAATGGTGCAAATTCCTCTTTAAAACTAAGAGTCTGATAGATTATCAACTCAATTATGTAAAAGTAAAATCTAGAATATCATATACAATCAATTAAAAAAGAGAGAAAATCAAGTTCCGAGCCTCATGAATAAAAACAGATCACGGTCGTAAAACTTTTAACTACCTTTATTCAAACGCGCCCAACAAATTAAGTAGATATGAAATGAAAATCACTGTCTTCACAGTGCAGAAACTAATATTCAGCTTCATGAAAGTAGCTCTTACTAGAAGAGTAAATCATACTTATTAACAAGTAATTGTTTATTTGCTGATACCTAAACTGTGATTGAAAACAGATATTGTAATTCAAGAATATTAACGAACCGACAAAACAGCATTCTCCTTTCTCAGACCTCCATTTAATTGTTTTGTTGTTCCACAGACAACAGATGCTCCCTTCTCACCAGTTTCTGAAGGATAAGATCTTCCACTTGCGCGAATCAGACCTTTAATACTCGATTTCAGTTCTGCATCTTTTGTTAGAGACTCCAAAGTCACATGTGCACCTGAATATGCAAAACAAATACGTATTTAATAGCTGAAAAAAGGACATATTATATCCGAGAAACAACATAAACACATACGGTATCTCCAATAGTGCTTTGGATTTGTGGGGTCATTGATAGTTTCCTCCGTTGCAGGGCGCGTCATGTATTCTCCTTTCAATGCTAGTAAATCCTGATCATTCAATACAATACAAAACCTATTCATAATGATGAACGATAGTATGATGCTTCACCATAGTCAATCACAGTTTCATCACAATCACCTGAAGAGGGAAAATTGCCCACATAGATGGAGCTTCAACATGTTGCCTTATGATGAAATTTGCGATATCTGAAGTGCATTTACTAGGCGGCACTGCATCAGAACCCACCACACTCTTGAAGAATCTGCGTCTTCTGTCTTCATCTTCTTCCCACCAAGCTCGCAGAGTCGAGCAATCATGACATGATGGAGCACACACCTGAAGCATTAACCATTTGCATTGCCACAAAAATTAAATTACATTTTACAAACCCGCTATTTGGTTCAATTCTACTTTAGAATTCATTTCACTTGCAGATGAATTCATTTAGTATTATCATTTGATATAAACATGACCAATTGTACAAAAAACTTACAAAATAGAGGTATTAATTGAAGTTCTATGTAAACCAAACACAGCTATATTCAATTACAAATGAATTTAACAACGTTTTGTGGAATTCATTTGAACCAACGCACCGAAACTACACTTTACAAGCAAACCAAATAATGAGCATGCAAGTTCATTCACTAGTACCTCGATGATTTCAAACAAAATAAAAGATTTCAGGCAAAGGAAGGAATTGACTTGTGTACATTCAAGAACAATGTTGAATGTTGAAAATATGACTTATTAACAAACTACACTGCTTTTGTTTTGAAATGAGTCTGTCTAATATTCAGTTGCAAATCTCCTGTAGCAACTAGCTTAATAAATTACTTCCTCCGTCCCACTCTAATTGACAAAATAACTAAATTACAATAACCAATACAAACTAATAAATGACATAGATAGTTACTTTTATACCCTTCTATTGATAATGGAACTAATTAATGCTATTAGTATATTAGCCAAATTCTCATTAAATATTCACCATTTTTCAATAAAAGGTTTTATTTTAAATGAGGGTAAAGATGGAAAATTAAAAGATCAAATTATAGTTATGTTAGTTTTGTCAATCAGAATGAGACGCCAAAAACTCCAAATTTTGTCAATTAGAGTGGGACGGAGGGAGTAATAAACTTGTAAAGTCACCTGTATTTTGAAGTTAATTCTCCTGAATCAACTCCTAATCCCACTCACCATGTCCACATTTGAGTATTAGGGTTTATTCATGTTTTGATCCTTATGCTAATTAACAACCGAGGACAGCTTACTAAAAGTAAGAAAATTCCTTAACCATAGCTTCTAAAACACCCCGAATTTGGAACAATGTTCTCACATCAAATGATACCAAAACCATTATTTGTGTCGGTGCCTTACTTTTCTATAGCTGTAAAATTAGGACAAGCAACTCGTGAAAAAAATTTAGGAAAGATAAAAGTACAAGACTGTTCTATTATATGATTGGAACTCACCGTCATGTAGCTATAACGAGACGGAATACCAAACTCCAGCTCACTTTCATTAGGCATACGTTGAATGCGTAACCCTATTAGTCCCAATTCTTGCATGACCTAGAAGAGTTTAAAGCCGAGAAACATAAGATATTGAAAATAGAAAAGGTGAACAAATTGGTCAAGGTAGAAACGTGAAAGTTGAGTGGACATACAGGATGAACACAGGCAGGAATGAGGCCCAAATCTTCTCCACAAGCGAGCATATCTGAGGAGTTCAGGAGAACTGGCAAAGTTTTCATAGCATTTTGACGCCACAGATTTTCTTGCCGATAGAAATAATAATCATAGTACAGCTTTTTCAAAACGTTTTTGCTGTCAGGCAAGAAAACAAATGAGATATGATGTATTGGTGAGAATCAAGGAAATAGGTGCCGGTATTGTCGTAGTAAAATAAACTAAAGAAAATGAGTCCATGCACTGAAACTCCACATGACCAATAGACATGGATGAAATAGAACTTGTGTCTTTTAAACTTCTACTCTAAGGCAAATATAGTTCCTAAACTTGCAGCTAGTACTTGAACCACCAAACTTAGCGAAGAAATTTCTGCAGTTTTTTCAAGCTTCATCAATGAAAGACCAAAAAATAATGATTTCTTTTCAAGTAAAAGTGCTGAAAATTAAATTGGTCAGTTTTCAGTCATGTAGATATCAGAAGGTACAAATAATTTGGTCAATTTACTGACCTGACTACATGAAAATGTCAATTTTGAAAACTGACAGAAAGATTTTTTTTAGTTTAATGATTCAATCGAATATGTGCTATCACCAAAGAGAACTCTATAATGTCCTCATTATGAACAATGCAGTTGAGAACTGCAAAAAGATACTATTATAACCACTATCTATAATCAAAGTACATAAATATCAAGACTAAATGCCTAATGAGGCCTCATGAAGGTTTTAATCTTATTCATGTAAAGAGTCATTGACCAAACAAAATTCAAATTTTTTACGCATGATTAGCATTAAAATTTATATATTTTCTATGTTAGACAACAATTCTTTATTTGACTACCACTGACAGCAGAGAATTTCTAGTTTCCACTATACCTGTTTTTGGAAATTGAGACTAGTTTAGGGCGTTTCAATGAAAACCATGATTGGAATACCTGTGTTCATCTAGATCTTGGAAACTTGAAGTATCCTCAAGGTTAAAGCGAGGATAAAATTTCCTTGCATCCTCTGGATCTCTAATAAGAACTATATTCTGTGAACGTTGAACAGATCAAAATCCATAAGACAGACAAGTAATAGGAACATAAATCAAATGTGAGAAAAGGTACTAAGAATCCAGTTTTACTTAAATCAAATTACCTTCAAAAGATCAAAAAGATCGCGACGTATCTTGTCCTCGCTTTCGAACAACATGGACATTGCTGCCAACGTCTTCAGCTTCGAAGCAATTTTTTTCTCCGTGTCATAGTCCTCCTTAAACTAAAGAATAATAGGAAAAAGAAGACCAATCAGGCTTATATCTGACAGAAGTACTCAAATGTTAATGATAATATAAAAATAACAAGGCACACTTAAATATCTGTAAGGAAATAGAAAACCTAGAAATCTCCCTAATGGTACTGAAATTGTTGATAATTAAGTTTTTAAGTATCTCTTAGTTCTCCCTTTTTTTTGGGTAAAATTATTGTAGATAGTGGCAACATTTCTCTACAATATTTTCTCTAGGGCCCCAGCTTCGGTTTGAGCATAATGGCAAATTGGCCATCCTATCTATCAGGTCATAACTAGAAAAGTCTTCTATGATGGTATAGTGAAATTCAATGATCAATACTAAGACTTCCACTTAATCACATGATGTCAACAAGTGGCAAGAAAGCCATGAAGCATTCAGATTTTCCAAAATAGGATTAACGTATGAAACTCATCATCAAAACTTTTTTGTGCATAATTGACAGACCAATGTGTTGCCATACTTCCACTTGTTGAATAAAATGGGAGTAATTGAGAATAAGCAAAACTTCTATTATTGAGTTATATTACAATGGAATGTCACTATCTATTTATATACAAGGATTCTTGTGAAGTCCTATGTTAGAACATTCTAGACTATGAATGTTCTAGACTATGAACATTCTAATGATTATTCTAGAATGATTAAATAAAAGACCATATAAACTATCACTTCTAAATCTAAAAGTTTCTAGAAACTCTCAAATCCGGAAACTTCTAGAAACATCCTAAATCTAGAAACTTCTTAATTAATTTATTTATACTTTGACACTCCCCTCAAGCTGAGGAAAGATATCTTCCATTCCCAGCTTGGATATAAGATCGTGAAAACTTGAACTATTCAGCCCCTTTGTCAGTACATCTGCTAGTTGTCAATTGGAAAGAACGTAGGACATACACACTAACCCTTCATCCAATTTTTCTTTGATGAAATGTCTGTCGATTTTGACATGTTTTGCCCTTTCGTGTTGCATAGGATTGTGAGCAATGTTGATAGCTGATTTATTATCGCAATAAAGTTTCATTGGTCCTTCCCACTTGATTTTCAGATCATCTAAAATAATTTTTAACCAAAGTAGCTCACACAATCCTTGAGCAATAGCCCTGAATTCTGATTCGGCAGATGATCTTGCTACCACATTTTGCTTCTTGCTCTTCCACGTTACTAGATTACCCCCAAGAAAAGTACAATACCCTGTAGTTGATCTTCCATCCACTGGGGAACCTGCATAGTCAGCATCAATGACCGCTTCTAGAGTAAGGCTATCATTCTTTTTGAAAAAAATTCTCTTTCCTGGATTTCCTTTTAAGTAATATAGCACTCGGTAAGCCGCTTGAAGATGAGACTCACTGAATATGCTATGTCTGGTCGAGTGTGAGCAAGGTATATGAGTTTTCCAACCAGCCTCTGATATATTCCTTTATCAACAACCGGTTCTTCTTTAGCTACTCCTAGTTTATGGTTTGGATCCATTGGAGTAAGGGCTGGTTTACACCCAATCTTTCCGGTGTCGGTCAATAAGTCAACCACATATTTCTGTTGAGATATAAAGATCCCTTGTTTGGAATATGCCACCTCAATACCGAGGAAGTACTATAACTTTCCAAGCTCTTTGATCTCAAATTCTTGTGCTAGTCTCTGTTTCAGTTCATATTTCTCTTTCTCAGCATTTCCCGTCACTGTGATGTCATCTACATAGACTAGCAAAGCAGTCACTCTCCCTTCAATTGAGTGCTTAATAAAAAGAGTATGATCACCTTGACTTTGTTTATACCCAGAATCCTTCATGACTTTGAAAAATCTTTCAAACCATGCTCTAGGAGATTGTTTTAACCCATAAAGAGTCATTTTCAGCTTGCAAACCTTTTTAGTTGTTTCTTCTTTAAATCCCGGAGGAATGCTCATATAAATTTCTTCATCCAAGTCACCATGAAGAAATGCATTTTTGACATCATATTGTAGAAGCTGCCAATTAAAGTGAGCAGCCAATGATAGCAAAATTCTCACGGTATTCATTTTTGCAACCGGAGCAAAAGTATCTTGATAATCAATCCCATAAGTTTGAGTACCAATCGTGCTTTATGCCTTTCAAGGGATCCATCAGCCTTTTATTTGAGTGTGAAAATCCACTTGCAGTCAACAATATTTTTTCCTCTCGGTTTATCAACAATCTCCCATGTTTTATTCTTCTCTAATGCACTCATCTCCTCTTTCATAGCATCCCTCCACTCTCTTTTTGATAATGCCTCAGAAACAGTGTTTGGAATGCTTATGGTGTTTAGACTGGTAATAAAAATTTTATGGGTTGGTGATAGGTGTTTAAGAGACACATAGTGAGATAGTGGATAAAGTGGTTGTTTGGTGCACTCTCTAGTACCTTTTCTGATGGCAATAGGAAGGTCTAACTCATTTGTTAGGTTGTTAGTTGTTTCAACAGTTTGTGTGTGCAAAGGTGGGTTAGATCTCTCTGTGATTTCATTTTCGGAATTTGAGTCAGATTCTTGGACTTGTGTTGGTTCCGGAATGGCCTTTCTTCTTGAATATACTTGAGAAAATCTTGGAAAATTATTACTGACACTAACTGGGACAGAAGAGAATTCTAGTTCGGTGGATGATTTAGGCGACTCAGATCTAATTATTTCAGAGGATTTGGGTGTGACACTGACCGGAACACTAGGAAGTTCAAGTGGCGACAATGATTCAAAAGATTCACAAGTATCATCTTCCATCAATGAAATCTCCCCCTGAAGATGAGACTTAGAAAAGAAAGGGTATTTTCATCAAATGCGACATCTGCATATATGTGAAATTTTTTGGATAAAGGATTGTAAAACTTGTATCCTTTTTTAGTAGATGAATAACCTAGGAAAACACATTTGGTAGCTCAGGGATCTAGCTTGTCTCTGTGTATGTTATGAACATGAACAAATGCCGTGCATCCAAATACCCTAGGTTTGAGTCCATTAGAGGTTCTGACGTGGGGATAGAAACTATTAAGCATCTCCATAGGGCTTTTGTTGTATAATATAGGTGAAGGAAGTCTATTTATCAAGTACGTGGCAGTAAGGGCAGCCTCTTCCCAGTAGGATTTAGGAACATTCCCTTGAAGAAGTAACGCACGGGTAACATTGAGTAAATGTCCATTTTTCCTCTCTGCTACCCCATTTTGTTGGGGAGTATTAACACAAGACGAGTAATGGATGATGCCTTGTGACTGAAAGTAAGGTGACAAAATCTTGTTAAAATAATCTCTAGCATTGTCTGCCCTAAAGCCTTTTATTTTAACCCCAGATTGATTTTGAATCATTGAGTGGAATGTAGGGATGACATCAGATTTTTATTTAAGAAGGAAGAGCCATGTAACTCGAGTGCAATCATCAATTAAGGATAAAAACCAGCGAGCCCCTAAAACACTAGGTATACTAGAAGGACCTCAAATGTCACTATGAATTAATTGAAAAGGGTGAGAACTTTTGTTATCGCTGACAGGATAAGAGATTCGAGTATGTTTTGCCAGTTGACAAATATCACAAGAAAATTCAGAAATATCTAACCCTTCAAATAAATGAGGAAACATGACTTTTAAAACTCTGAAAGAAGGATGTCCTAAACGTAGGTGGTATAACCAAATGGTATTTTTATTTGAAGAACTAAGAAAAGAATAGGATAAATTACTCCTATTGTTTTGAGATGATTCAAGATAGTATAGGCCATTTCTTTCATTAGCAAGTCCAATCCTCCTCTCCGAATTCCAATCTAGGAAAACACAATAAGAAGGAGAAAACACAACATAACATTGGAGAACACGAGTAAGTTTTTTAATGGAAATAAGGTTGGCCGATAGTTGTGGAACATGAAGGACATTTTTAAAGATAAGGGTAGGTGAGATGTGTATATCTCCAAACCTTGCAACAGTAGCTAAAGTGCCATTGGCCGCTACAATTTTCTTGCTACTTGGACATGGTGTATATGTGCAGAAGTGTTTAGATATGGGGGTCATATGGTCAGTAGCACCAGAATCTACTATCCAAGAATTAAATTTTTCTGAGGCATTCATATAAAGAGGGACCGAAAACGCACCTGAAAGAGTCAAAGAACCTTCCAAAGGCTTTTCAAAAGACCTTAATAAGCTCTTTAGCTTTTCAATTTCTTCATTAGTGAATCCTTCTATTGTAGGATATTTTGAAATTATGGGCTGCCCTTTTTGGTTTGCCCACTCCCGATGCGTTGGCTTACCGTTCATCTTCCCACACATTGTTCTTGTGTGACTCGCTTTTTTACAATAGTTGCACCAAAGATTTTCCTTGTTGAAGGTTGACATGGTGTTAAAGAAGTCACAGCAATTAAGGCAGTAGAAATTAATAGAGATGACAACAATGAAGGTTGTCTTATGAACAAAAAGAAGATTTTAGAAAAGAGCTTTAGTCTCTGATACCATGTTGAATAAAATGGGAGTAATTGAGAATAAGCAAAGTTTCTATTATTGAGTTATATTACAATGGCATGTCACTATCTATTTATATACAAGGATTCTTGCTAAATCCTATGTTAGAACATTCTAGACTATGAATGTTCTAGACTATGAACATTCTAGAATATGATTATTCTAGAATGATTAAATATAAGACCATATAAACTATCATTTCTTAATCTAGAAGTTTCTAGAAACACTCAAATCCGGAAACTTTTAAAAACTTCCTAAATCTAGAAACTTCTTAATTAATTTATTTATACTTTGACACCACTTACTAGAAGTATCCTTGATGTGACTATCTCGGTTAGAGTGCTTTCATTCACATAGTTCTCTAGTGACACTGTGACATACCACAACTACTCAATAGCAGGGATGGGCTGTCTACAATGTGGAGCTGTTTATTCTACAATATTGTTTCTTAATCACAAAAATTGTGTTCTGACTGTTTCATCACAAGCATTCAACAGAATGGATATATTTATTCCAAATTTTTCAGTTCTAGCATGTTTCGAGATGCCAGGTGCCAAAACTAAAAAACAGCAGGAAGCAAGTAGGGTCCAGGGAAAGAAAGGACAATAAACACTAAAAATGGAGTAATGAAAAATAAAAGTGAAAAGGAAAAGGAAACATTTTTTTATTACACTGGACTTGCTCGTGCTTTTTTCATTAAGCCTTAAAACAATTAAATACCAGCAATCCATCCAACAAGGATTTGCTGGCCAGAAATCGAGTAGATGATATATTTCCAACACTCAGTTTGTCAAGATCCATTACAAGGAATTGGAGGTCCAATGACTAGAGCAAGGACCAAGCACATGAAGAAAGCTTTGCAAGGATTAATCATAGAACCATTAGATGCATAAGCTGGCATAGAAAGTGATTATTCAAGTCCAAAATTAATTAACATAATCTTCATTCAAGAGGCAGGACTTGGCAAGAAAAATGGAGCAGAATGATGTTTGACAAGTATGGACCATGCAGATGGCGGAATCTAAAGAAAATTATAACTACAAAGTTATAGAGGACACCTTTATTTTTCCAGAAAATCAAGAACCATGTCAATCCAATAAGTGTAACTCAAGATACCCTATACTCAAGTTGCTGCATCCACGGAGAATCAACATGGAAAGTCTGCTTTAACTTTTTGAACATATCTTTCTATGAGCAACAGAGCAAGAATTATTGCCAATTATGGATTTCAACTATTTTTCTTTTATTTTGATGTTTTTTGACTTATTTCCTTTTTAATATTTCACAATATGAGTAACAATACTTTTGAGTTCTTTTTAATATTAGGAAGTTGAATGCAGGTGATTCGAGGACGAACCCTTTTGAGTAGGGAGGGATTGATAGAGGTTGAGTTGATGATATATTTCTTATGTCCGGTACTCAAGATCCGTTATAAGGAATTGGAGGCCCAACAATTAGAGTAATGATCAAGAGCGTGAAGGAAGCTTTGAAAAGGGATTAATTGTGGAATTTTTGATAAGCTGCCAAAGAAAGTGATTATTCAAGTCCTAAATTAATTAACATTATTTTCATTAAGAGGAACGACTTACAAAGTAAAATGGAGCAGAATGATGTTTGATAAATATGGACCAAGCAGATGGCGAAATCTGAAGAAAGTGAAAACTACATAGTTGTAGAAGACATCATGGAAAGTTTGCTTTAACTATTTGACCATACCTTCCTATTTGAGCAAGATTACTTGACAATAACGAATTTCAGTTAATTTCTTTTATTTTTGATGTCTTTAACTTAATTCCTTTATTATATTTCCCAGTATACAAAATTAAGAATATTTTAGAATTCCTTTTCTTAATTGAAAATTTCTAAAATTTGAGAGGATTCCTTTTTCTTGTTTCTTTGGTAAAGAACAGTTACTAAACCTATCGAGGCAGCTCGTGATGTTCACCTGATAACCTAAGTTTTAATCCACAGGTTGAGTAAGGGTTTAAGTTCCTTTTCAAAATCTGACTTCAAAGACGATCAGTGTTCTATTCTCTGTATTGATTCCAGGTTCCAAGTTCAGTATACTCCAGGTTCCAAGTTCAGCATACTCCGCGTTCGCATCAGGCTCATTGAATGAAAGGACACATAAGCACTAGAGGTGGAGTAATGAAAAATAAAGGTGAAAAGGCAACAGTTTTCACTACACTAAACTTGCTCGTGTTTCTTTTTTTACATAATTAAGCCCTCAAAAAAATTCAATATCAGTAATACATCAAACAATCAACTACTAAGTGAAAATGCAGACAGATTAAATTAAGAACTTTCCAATATAGACGGTACTCACCTCATAGCGTCCTTTTTGGAGCTCATTCAGAAAAGTTGCAGCAATAAAAGTCCATGAAGCTCCAAATTTTTCCTAAAATTAAAAGAAAAAGGCATAAAAGTAAATTGCATACTTATTTTGTGTAGTTAATTTAAAGGACACCAATCAACTGGAATTAGGTTGCAATTTTTTGGAAGAAACCAGAAAACTGAAACGCTATTAACCTGTAAAAATTCCTGCAGAATGTATGGACGGCTCAAGCGATCAAAGTCCCAAATTCCATCTTTTTCAAGTTCTTCCTACATAAAAAGCCTACTTTCATGCACATGACCAGAAAAACATGGAAATATATATATCTTAGAGGCGTGCAAATGCGAGATTTTAGGGTTGCTATAGTATATTGCACCGTAGCAAGCTTCTACAAGGCTTTTATAGAAAAATATCCGACCATACCTGACTAAGAGGGATAGATGGTCTGAATTTTCCAATGAGCCCCGTCATAGCATGCTCTGGAAGTTCCCAGATCCTGAAGAAACCCAATATATGATCAATCCTATATGCTGTGAAGTACTTGGCCATCTGTTACAGAATTCGAAAAATAATTTTCAAAAAACACGTATATATAAAAGTTAAAAGATATGGTATCATGTGACATAAACAAGTTGATTATTTGCTAAGTGTAAAACCTGGGTTAAACGAGTTCGCCACCAAGCATAGTTGTCTTTTGACATTTCTTCCCAGTTATAGGTTGGGAAACCCCAATTCTGGCCATTTTTATCAAAGTAGTCTGGAGGTGCTCCAGTTGATGTGTTCATACGAAATAGATTTGGATAGACCCAAGTATCCACACTGTTTTTGTCAACACCAATAGGAAGATCTCCTTTTAATATGACCCCTTTCTTTCTTGCATATTCTGCAGCTTCTGACAACTGTAAATTTATATTTTTTTTTTCCAAAAAAAGAAGAAAACAAAATGTGAGTTAACGATGATCCCTATAACATAATACAAAAACAACCCTTTGCTCTAGAAAAAGTGAAAGTAATGCACCCCAAAATTAATAAACAAAAGGAAAATTTAACTTACTTGCAAATGTAAGTGAAACTGGATATAATAATGGAAGCAAATCACGTCATAGTGCAAGCTATCTTTTGAGAAAAGTTTCACAAGCTGTACAAAAAAATTTACAAAAAATGAGAAAATTAAATCCATTCATTATTGGCTGAGATTTTAAAGATGATGCATTGAATTGAATCCCTTCAGGTGTGATTGCCTACACCCTTCAAAGGGTTGATTCCTGAAAAAATTTCAATCTTTTATTTGTAATACCTTATATGATCCAGATTTAAACCTCCTGTTTAATCATAGATTTTAAGCCTATCAAACCACTAGGTTCTGCAAATATACGCGAACAGAAGAAGCAAAAAAGTTTAAAAACTGATCATCAAACTCAACCAAGTTGAGGGAACCAAAGATCTAATTACCTTTTCACTGGAATATTGTGAAAAACGACCCCATTGACTGTGATCTGAAGTTTCAAAGAAGTCTCGCAGAAGACAAAAAGCCGCATAGGGTTTTAACCATTCCTTTAATCAAATAAAACAAAAGTCAAAAAGCAACTAACTTTAACAAATGGATTACAATGGAATGGATCCATAAACATTCAAATTAAACTTGTAATGTAAGACAAAATTAAGAGTGAAATCACTAAGATTTTTTTAGCCATAGCAAACATCAAAAGAAGGTGAAATAAGAATCCATGACACCTCATTCTCTGAAAAAAATTGCTGAAACGAATTGGAGCTGAGTATCAAATCCTTCTCCTGGGCAAAAACCTTTTTGGCAATGGAAAGTTTGGTAGCCATAGTAGCCTCATAATCAACATCCTGTAAAGAGTCCAAATGCAAAATTATTAAAAGAACAGGTACTATGCCCATTTAAGATGATAACCTGACTAGACCACCGGCCAATAATACTAATTTTATAAAGCATGACTAGATTAACCAGCTCGCTATTATTGTTAAGTTGATGCTTAAGGCTACAAAATGATCATAGGTTCTAAGATATTGAAGGTACCACTTAAATTCAATTGTGGTTTACTGGCAGAATGCTGCTGAATTACCATATTCAGTTAATCGTTATGTTCCTCTTGAATGCTGTAATCTCTTTGTTGTTTAAAATGTTGTTTTCTTGTTAAACACGGCACTGAGAATAGAAACGGGGTGCCTATGACCTTGCCCAAATAAGTATTAATAAAAATTGAGATTTATTTCATCCTTGTTTTCTCTCCTACGACCTTATGTACAATTATTGGTTCAATTATATACAAGAGTTCTAGTCATATCATTAGGCCGCCTAGCCATTTGAAAACCCTAGCTTCAATCTTTTCCAATTTCTATTCAACTCTTCACAGTTACCTAAATTTCCACCTACAAATCCACCGATATAGAGTATGGGTGAAAATACCAATGGTCCTAAAATGATGAGTCTAAGGAATTAATGATGACTTTGGTAAAGCCCAAGATGGAAAAGTTTTTAAAAAGTGAACCTTCTTCAAAGAAGATACAGTTAGGTACTTAATGTGGACAATTCTCTACCCACCATCGCATTATTTCAAAAGCTCTATTCCTTAGCTTTTAACAATCATTCTTTGGGAATAAGTAGTGAAAATTTGACGGGGTGGGGATACCATGACCTTGAATAGCAAGCATTACTAAAGTGATGATAAGGACTATCTTACCACAGCTAACAAGGAATATTGACCTGGACATGAAGAAACGTGTGCAATGGCCTTATCTTCTGTTTCAATCATATTCTATGTACTGATCAGCTTCCTTATATCTTGATGACTATGTGTTATCTAGAATCTATACAATATAAAATGAAGAGAGTAGTTGATAAAAGGGTGCGTGTGTTAAGGATCAAAAAAGATTGGCAATTTTTAAATGCAGAATGAAGCCCTGAATGAAGCTGTCTCTTCCAAATTCCATTATCTGTTGTTGCTCATGGTGAAAGATGGTGATATTGGTTTCCCCTGATAAATACCCGGAAGGGGATATTATATCTTTGTATGATGATTTTCTTTTTAAGTAGATCCGTATTTAAGAATGACTGTTAGACTCTTTGTAATGTGGCAAATTTATCCGTAAGGACTGTTTTATGAAACAATAACTGTTCATATCAGTACCAGCAGTTGTTCAACTTCAAAAAGGAGAGGCTATTTCATGCGGACCACCAGACTCAGTGGGTGAATACAATTGTAGTCACATAAGGAAAGGAAATCAGAACATAATATTTATTAAACGAGAGGAATCTCGATGCATGTGAACTAATATGAAGCAGAATGTTGGAACTTGGAACAACATCAAGGTAAAATGTAAAACCTAATAAGGTTATGCGATTTCTCAAGTTTCCAGATAACATAATTGTCATATCTACCTTTCAACTTGAAAATAAATAATCATGAAGAGACTACCTTTTGATCGAGTTGCTCTTTTGCTTCTTGAATCTCTCTCTGCACAAAAGATTTTAAAACCAAAAAGGTAGCTTGTTACATCAAAGGTTAAGCAAAGGCAAAGAAAAAGACCAAATACATATTCATGCCCCTAAATTTTATCATATTGGTTATTTAGACACCTCAACTTACTCTATAGCCACTAACACACTTAGAGCCTAATTGACCATAAGAGAAAAAGAAAGCCATTTTCGAAGGAGCAACACGCTTACTCACGTTGGTATACACACAATAAATTAATTAGGACAAAATGTGTTTAAATGTATTGAAAAAATTAAATTATGTGTAGACACAATATTTTTTTCTCTAAAAAAAAAAGGTGCATAAATAATTATTGTCCAAGTTGAGGTGTATTTGGCCATAAAAAATACAATCATTCATTGAGCCAAATAAAAAATCAATCCTAAAAGTAAAATGGAAAAATACATAACAAAAAACTAAATAAATTTTACCTTCAAATCCTCAGGCAGATTCTGTGAAAGTGACTGTACTCTTAGGTATAATGGGTGCAATGCAAAAACAGATAGGGAACTGCAAGATCAAGAAATAAAAGGTATATCTTATACATGATTGCCATTCCACTCGGACAATAATTTTTTAGAAAATTTTACCATAAATGAGAGATGAAATTTGATGCCAAACAAAAGTAATACGCCTACAACTACAAGAATAGAATCCAAGCTGGAAACAAAGTTGCACTTCTTAAATAGTAAAAAAGAAAAATACGTGCTAAAACAAAAATAATATGCGCCAGCCACAAAGAGGTGTAAGGACATCTCCAACCCAACACTTTTGAGTGTGGCATCACTGTATAGAGTAAATCAACTTCAACCAAACTCAATAAACTTAGTCTGTTTTACAGTTTTGACATTTTAATTCTGAATGTAGAGTTTCTATTCACATCTATAAGGATTTATTTATAATTTTTCGACTTCATGAGTTACTCGTTTAACCCATTAACATTAATTTATACAATTACAACCTATAAAAAATATGTTTAAATGTTATAATTCTATTTATCATTATATTCATTTATGTACGACCTATAGAAAAATTAAATAATAAAAATATTTAATATTCCGCTGATTCCTTTATGATTTATATTGTAAGTTTTTATAATTTTTATGTAATGTTTATTTAATATGTGTTATTTAGATGTAATTTTTCATTTACATATTAAACCTTTTTTAATACTAATTTGATTTGATTAAGTAAAATTTAGTTACTTTATATTGTTATATAGTGAAGTACATTTATTTAAATTTTTATTATTTTATTATTAATAAAAAAATTAATTAACCTTTTGGATGAATATGTAAAAAGTTTCAATTTGGGTTAAGATAATAAAGTAGTGTAGTATCAATGATAGTAGTACAAAAAGTAATATGGTGAGAATATTATAAAAGTTTGTGGTTGGAAAAAAAAATTACTCTATTTCTATAGAGGGTTACTTTAAAATAGAGATGGGTTGGAGATGGCCTAAGGAAAAGATATGAAATATCAAGAGAGCTAAAATATTCTACATCGCTCTCTATTTCTTAGAAGATTGGTTTACCTGTAAGGATATGAATCCCACCACATCCCATGCACAGAAGTGTCATTTATTGGCAAAAGCTGAACAAGATGAAATCCAGATTCCACAGCCCAATCCACAAGAAGTTTGAGGTCAAGAAATTCACCAACGCCAAGGTCATTTTCTGACCTAACAGAAAACATAGGGATTGCAACACCAGCACCTCGCCAAGGCATTTCCTAACAGATCAAATTGATCAAAAAGAGAATAAATATTCCCTGTAACACAAAAGATCCTTGTATAAAAGCTATCTTACCCGCAACATTCCATCTGATAGAATAATATGCCTTGGTGGAACTTTTGAAGAGTCAAGATAGAGCTCCCGATTTTGACAAGTTTCCACAGAAATATTTCCTGTATTGCTGTATTTGCAGTATCGATATGTAAACATAGTCAAGGAAGTGAGAGGTTGTGTAATAATAGCAAAAAGGTTTCAGGAACAGTTTTCAGATATAGAGTTGCCAAAGGATATTTTATAGGAAAATCACTTATTGGCATCAAAACATCTGCTTGCCAAATTGAGTCACCCATATAGCTAAGTTTAAGCCCATCCTTAGCCTTCCACTGGCCTAATTGAGAAGTGCTGCCAATCAGATAAACCTGCATGGATCAAACCTTATAAATAGTAACAAGTATCAAAGACAATGAGACAACAAATTCAACTTTTACATGTAGTTCTATTTGCAATTCAATGGCATATTATCAAGGAAATGAAGAATTTACAGATGTCTCTTCCTCCACATTGGGGCAGCAGATTTTGAAATGAACAAGGACTCCATCTATCATAATTCAGAATTCACAGAGAAAAAGTGTCAGCAAATAAATGCCAAAGATAAGATGAACAATAATATTGATAAACAACTAAGAAATAAAAAGCATATGTGATACCTCCTTTGTCAACCTTGTTCTGTACTCCTAGAGGTCTTTCCGTATTCAAGTTCCAATTTTTGCGAAAAATGACATCTTTGAAGGCACTTCTGAAAGGAATAGCATCTCCACTGGTCTGGAAACAATGAAAGTTAGCTTTGATATCACCATGAACAATGGTATCAGCAGTCTCAGTCACTAAGAAGTCAATATTGAATCATGAAGCTCGTATCTATATAACTCTACTAGAAATGTCAGTTTAGAAGGCCTAGTAACAGCATGATCTGCAGCTTAACAGTCAAATACAATTGTGCATTGATTTTGTTAGGTTGAAAAAATAAAATACGAATTTACAAAGGTGCAACACACAAAGATTTGGATAAAATTACTAATGGAAATACGACAGAGAATAAGCGAAAAGAAGTCGACCTGCCAAAGATCATGGAGTTGAACCATCTCTCCACCATTAACACCCTCGGGAAGTAGCAGTTTACGCTTATTTCCCATCTCGGACCTCAACACATTGTTCTCATCATCCACCACACAGTAATAATAGTGGCAGCTAAAATCATTTGGAACTGAAAGAGCTCCATACCATATAAGCTCGTCACCCTCATGAACAGGACTCAATAACAGTCCCTTCTTCACACTCCAACAGCCTAACATGGGTTCAGATCCACAAACAACCACCCTCTGACCCCATTCAGTGTAATACGGCAATCTAAATGTCAATTTCACAGACTGGCTTCCAGATAACAATCCCAAATTGTCCATTTTTTGTATGAGAGACAAATCTGAGGCAGGTAATCCAAAATGCAAAACATTAATATATAGAATTAGAAACAAATTCAAAGGATTCATACATTGCTAGAAACTCAAATAGCAGTAATTAAATTAAAAAAAAAAGTTTAAGGTAGTCACCTTTACTATAATCAAAAGGATTTGACGAGCGATGTTGAAGCAACAAAGATATTATATAATAATTTAAATGCAAATGCTGAAATCCATGAATCCTGTGATATTTTTAATCGGTGAGGGTGAAGTGAGAGTGTCTTCTAGTTCGTTCATAAAATGACAAAACTATAATTTTATATTTAAACTTGGAATCTAATTTTGTAAAAAGAAAAAGTAAAAATGAAGGTTCAAATTGCAAAAAAGCTGAACTTTCTCGCACGGAGTATATCAAACTTGGAAGATGTGGGCAGAGGGGCATCGCACACGTCACTGTTCACACCTGCGTTTGCGACAAACGACTTCTTACTTTTCTTTTTTTTTTAGAAAACGAGTTCTTACTTTTTCATTCTTCTAAATTACACAATTATCTGGAAGAAAAAAAATTACACAATTATCACACTCGCATTTTTGACAAAACCGGTACAAAAACACTTCTATACTGACGTGGCACCTTAAACGGAGAGCGAATTTCTAATTAATCATTATTTATTCTAATTAATTATAATTAAATATTAATTAATCACAATTAAGTCCCAATTAACTTAGGAGCTTTTCTAGACTTTTTTTAAATTTTTTTAAAAATTTTTTACAGCTCCCGCGAGGAGGAGGAGTCTCCTCAGGAAAGCTGTTGTTCCTCCTCTTAGAGGAGGAGGAGCGATTTGCTCCTCAGGCGAGGAGCCGATCTGTTCTCGCCAAAACGAGGAGCGGATCCGCTCCTCGTTTTGATGAGGAACACGATGAACAGACCCAATCGTTTTGATGACTTTTGTTCATCAATTTAATGAACAAATTGTTCATCAAATTTTTAATGAACAAGACCTATGTGTATGTTCATCAAGACCCATGGATCTATTTAGATTTAAAAAAATATATTTTTTATTAAAAATTTAAAAGTTCTAATATTTTTGTTAAAAATTTAATTGGAGAGTTAATTTGTCATATACATAAAATTTGGAGGTTAATTTGTTATATAAAATTTTAAATTTAATTAGAGATTTAAATTGTCTTTTTTTAATTGTTAGGTATAAATTTAAAATGTTTAAAAACAATTCGGACCATTTTAAATTTTTTTCTATCAAAAACCACCTTAAAAAACCGAAACCACTATTAAAACCGGAGAGTGTATCTCACTCTCTTAGTTGAGAGTGAGGAGGAGGGTTTTTGTACCGATTTTGCCAAGTTCAGGGTAAAATTGATCTCATTTTATTAATTTTGACGTTTTTGATATTTTGTACCAATTTGAGGGGGTAAAGAGGTCCTTTGTTCTAAATATTGTTAATTAAAATATATAACTGTTCTTTGATAATTTTTATATTGTTAAAAAAATAAATATTTTTTTTGTTAGAACCAAACAATAAATAATTTAATTTTCGCTTATTAACTCTTATTTTATGCTTTAAATATTATTTGAGAGAGTTTTTTAAATATTAAAATTTAAAAATTATATTTGATATCGCCAGGAAATCGAGTGGACTTCTGGCGAGATACCTCAAGAGTATCTCGCCTAATGCATGATCTACCCGAAGTCGATATGGTCCTTCGCCCTTCATAAAAGACTTCTCCACTTCCTTTAGAAGACATCGCCGTGTCCATAGGATCGCCACTTACTCTAATATCCTAAGGCAAACGGATTGCCCATGAACCCGCTATGCGGGATTTTCGGAGAACATGACCCATCTTCCCCAGAAGATCGCGTATGCCAACCACGATCTGGCACACAACAACCGGCCTACTTAAGGCCTATAAATAAGACCAATTCGGTGCTTAAGGAGACAATCATCGATACAGCCCAAACACATACTTTAAACTTGTTACCTACTAGAAAACCCTTACTGACTTGAGCGTCGGAGTGGCTTTCAGGCAACACCAGCCTGAAACCCTTTAGCTTATTTGTTCATTATGTAGGAAACTGTTCAAAGGCGATCTCAGGAGACCTCGAAATAGTCGGCCTGTATTATTTGGTGTGGTGAGCGTGGAACACTTTATTTAAGGTTCTTCTAAAATTTATTCTTTTCAACCAAGCAACTGCAATGGACCCTCCAGGAGACGACGTACAACTAGTGAATGAAGACGGAGTAGCGAGAGATGTACCTGCCTTGAATCTGTTCCCCCCAGGAAGTGAAGAGGGAGAGACCAGTGACCCGCAAGCTGGAAGGAGAATTGTCCCACCTGCAAATGTGACAAACGAAATTCCACCAGAAGACCCTGCCTCCAGCCAAGCCATGCTCAAAGTCTTCCTGGAGTACACCAATCTTATGAAGGATATCAAGCAATCGATGTCCCGGCAGTCTCAAGCTCCGACACAAGAAAAAACGTCAGCCAACATTTGTGAGGTTCCAGTAGACAGAGGAAAGAAGAAGTCTCAGCCGGAGAAATCCGGAGATGGAGCAGGCCCCAGCACAAAGCCAATTCCCGTACTCGGCGACGAGCCATGGATGGAGAAGGGTGTGCACGGATCCTGGATATCTCTAAAACCAAACCGAAAACCGGACCGAAAAATATCAGTTGACCATTGATTTTTCCCTAACCGAACTGTACCGAAAATTTTATGGGTACGATTCTGCATCTTTTATAAATAACCGAACCGAGAACCGAACCATACCATACCGAACCGAACCGAAGTACCGAACTTATACCCGAATACCCGAAATTATATATATATATTATTCAATTTTTAATTTAATTATTATATTCGTATTAACTTTGAATTACTAAACATTAAAATTGCTTTATAAAATTAAATAATATATATTAAAAAATTTACTTTATATATATAAATTATCAATTTACATAAAAACAAAATTACTTACATATTTCAATAAAAATTATATGAATTTGTCAAATATTTAGTAATTATTTAAAGTATTTTTCAAAAATTGATATGAACAATTTACATATACATTATTTTCTATCATTGATCAAATTACATAGTTTTAAAAAAATGATATAGTTTTAGACTTGAAAATAGATAAAAATACCCTTATCAAATAATCATAAATTTAATATTAAATCGAACTATAATATACATATTGTGCCTTTTTATTTTATTGATGATTATTTATTCATGATAGTTGAAAATATAAAAAAAATGAATGAATGAGTAGCTAATTAATTTTAAAAGTCAAAATAATATATTATAATATAGTAGAGATTATATTTTAAATAAAACAATATCCGTGGTTCTAGTGATATTCAACCGTACCAAACCATTAGGACCGAATCCTCATACAGAATCGTACTAAAAAATAAAATCTCAACCGATTATTGGTACAGATCCGGAGATTTAATTTTTAATATCCCCGACTTTTGGTTTGGTTCTGGAGATTTGTCAATCCCCGGATTCCCCCGAACTGTGCTCACCCCTAGGAGAAGGGATTCAAATTCAAAGGAGAGCAGGAGAATTTTGAAGAAAAGGTACGTGAAGTGATGGGCTGGCTCAGCGTAAGATGCGACGAAGTCGACATGTCATTACGAAGTGACTCTCACTGACAGATTTTATCATTGCCCATGAATTCCCGGCAAAGTTCAAATACCCACCCAACCTGGAGTCTTACGATGGAACAGGATGTCCTAAAAGTCATGTGTATAAATTACAGGCGGTCATCAACGTCCAGACTAACCTGGACCGTGTCCTTTGCAAACTTTTTCCAACAACATTGAAGGGTCTAACCCAAGAGTGGAACCAAAGCCTCAAGCCAGATTCGGTCCTCACTTTCAAATAGTTCTCCGGTTTGTTTCAAGCCAGGTTCATAGCCTGCATTCCGCGGAAGAAGCTGTCATCCGACCTCCTGGCAATAATGCAGCGGGAAGGAGAGACCCTCCGAAAGTATGTGGAGAGGTTCAACAAAGAAGTTATGCAGATAGAAGACCTGAGCCAAGAGATTTCCTACACGGCGATGCTGAATGGGACCACAAATTCCGATCTAAGGAAGGAAGAATCACCAAAGTCTTTCACAAAATTAATGACCATCGCCCATACACAAATTAGACTGGATGACGGTCAGAGGAAAATCGCCAGTAGATACGGAGGGAGAAGTAAAGAAAGACCGCCTTCGGAGAGGCGATATGCGGAAAGGTCGGATGACAGAAATGATGGAAGAAACTGACGATCCAAAGGAAAGCGGAAACACGATGAAGACATGCGCTACACACCCCTGAATGCCACACGAACAAATGTACTGTTTTGGGTGAAGGATAATAGAGAGAAAGTAAGACGGCCAAAGAAGATGAACTCGACCACATCACACAAGCGAGATAATAGCAGATATTATGAGTTCCACAAAGATAATGGGCATACCACAGATGAATGCTGGCACTTGAAGGAAGAAATCGAGAAGCTTATAGAAAGGGGCTCTCTCTCTCTCATTTTATCAAGAGGGAGGGCGAGCCTAAGGGCCAAGAAAGTGACCGCAAGAAAGACAGAAAAGAGGACAGAAATCATGATGAAGCCCCGAGGAGGGCAAGGCCCGAACAAGCAGGGGTAGTAAATATTATCATGGGAGGATCCACCGGAGGAGATAGTAATACAACCAGGCGGAAAGAAGCCAGAACTGTCACAACCCAAAATATTGAGCCGAGACCGGCGCTAGGGAATGGGAGTGGTAGCTCCGAAACCCGTAGCAAACCTAAAACAGCTATAATTTTTTTCGCAAATAAAAACATAATATCATATATAAAATGTTTTCAGAAAACTCTTTTAGATAGTACAATTATAGATATTAATGTATTATATCCGAGTTTACATTTAAAATAAACTATTTGAAATCAACTCACAAATCATATACTGACACCTACAGACTACTGCAGCTCTAATGAATTTCTACATTGTGCAAGCCAATCGACTTCTGGCACAAAGAGAATGGTCTGTCTGATCCGACTCCAGTCACCTGAAAGACATCAAAAGTGAGGAGTCGGTATTTGGGAAAATACTGAGTGAGTTTGCAAATTACTAATGATATTATCAAAATATAGCATCGCATGCTTAATACGTATGTAAATTCATGATATAAGCAAACAACAAACATTCTTAATTTCAAAGTGTGAGTCCAACTCACTAGATACGGGGACTCCAGGTTACACCGTAACCGAGTGCTCACTCGTATCGAATCTCAAAGTGTGAGTCCAACTCACTGGTGGGTCCAACCCACTAGATACGGGGCTCAGGTTACTCTAACCGAGTTCACTCTCGTATCGCATTCGTATCATATCATGCATAAATATATTAATTCTTAATCACAAAGTTAGACACTCTAGACTGACTCAATACTAGTGATCACACAGCCTATTGACACCCAATAGGTAGTTAGTTTCTTCGCATCGCATATTAGATTCATGTATTCAAAGCAATGAATAAAACATCATCATACAAGCGAATCAATCAAACATATTAATATCTTATACAAGGAAGTTATATAGATACGATGTATTTAATAATAATATTCATAATATAAGAAATTAGCTTTTATAAATGATACAGGTCGATCTTAAAGGGTCGCCCGTACTGTTTTTCCTGCACAAGTAACAAATGTAAGCTCAAAGGACCTCAGGCTTGCTCAGCCTGAAAGCCACTCCGATGCTTAAGTTAGAGAGGGTTTTTTGGTAGGGAAATGAGTGTAAGAGTATTTAAGTCTGATTTGTGCTTACCCTTCTCAGCATTCGGTGGCTTCCTTTTATAATGAGTTTAAGGCGGTTGTTATCTGGGAAATCGTGGGTTTGTCCCACGATTATTGATAATGGTGAAGGCACGTTCCCGATTATCCCGGGTAGTGGGTGTCAGGGAACGGAGTGGATGAGGTTGTCTAAATGGCAGACCTGGATAAGTCCGCCCGAGACAGACATGGGCGATACCCGTTGGAGACCCGTTGGGCGAGCATAGCATTCGTTAGGCGATGCTTGGAGTTCGGATATTATTAGGTCGGTATCAGATGTCCCCCCCCTGTAATCTTGCTAAGTCAAAGACTTGAAGCGCCAAATTTCAAAATTCGAATTTCCAAAATTTTCGAAATGATTTGAATTCCAAACGTTTCCTTCAACGGTTACGAATCTGAAGCGTTTTTCGACTATAAAAGAACGCGACTTTTGGTTTCTCATTGATTATTTCGAGGAGTTTCCTGCTGTCAGGCATTCGAGTGTCTATCTTGGTGTATAAAAGAGGTACTTATCCTTTAATTTAAAAATTTTTTACTCTTGATTTTTCTATCTGATTCTCTTCTTTTGTTGATTTGTTTCTTCAGCCAGGCTTTCTTCGAGTTACATAGCACCAGACTTTCTCTTTTAATCAGTAAGTGGCTTAGCTATTTTTGTTTGTCTTCTTGTTTCCCTCTTCTTGTTTGCTTTCAGATAGTGTATTTTTAGGATGTCTACAATGAAGATTTCAGTGTCTTCCCCTTCTTCTTCTTCTTCTTCTTCTTCTGAGAGTTCTGCCAGTGACCCTACTTACCCTGTTCCTCTTGCTACCCTTGTGGAGTTGTCATCTGACGAGGAAGGGTTGTCTCAGAAGGTGATCCCTGATAGTGAGGAGGGTGCTGATGACAGAGGGCCAGAGGGTGAGGCTCCCCTTGAGGATGCTGGTGGGGATGAGGCCGGAGATGGTGAACTGGGCGATGATGAAGGAGATGAGGAGGATTTTGTTTTGAAGAGACGTAAAGCCTCCTCCGAGGTATCTTCTAGTAAGAAAAAACCTTTGTCTGAGTGGCCCATTGTCCTCGGTCAAAGTGCCCTAGTATGGATTAGGGCGAGGTACGAGATTCCCTCCACCATCGGGCTCCGGATTCCTTTTGAAGGATCGGCTGTTGACCAAGTCTTAGGTGCCGACGAGCAGTTGATTTTTATAGAAGATTTTGAAGCAGGCTTGAGGTTGCCCCTTGATGGCTTTACGCAGATGGTGTTTGACCATTTTAAAATTCCCTTAGGTCAACTTCACCCTAACGCCCATCGCCATTTGACGGGGATTTTCATTCGTGGGCTCCATCTGAAGAGGTCGGTTGGCTATGAAATTGTCCGGGCGATATATTCTCTTGGGAGGAAGAAAAGTGATGAGTTCTTCTATCTGCAACCTGGCCGATCTCCCTTTTGTGGCAATCCCAATTCTTTGAAGCGGTGGAAAGGTTCTTTCGTGATTGCTAAACAGGAAGGGGGTTGGGGCTCCATCCCCAATGTATTTTTGGAAGGTCCTAGGAAATTGGACAAGGTTATATTGAGCGAGGACGATCAGAAAACGCTGACTTTGCTCCGGGATGGTGGGAAGGTTCATGTGGTGAAGCTTATTGAGCAATATTTTGGCTGGGATCAAGGCGTTGCTTCTAAGAGAAGCAGGAGAGTAAAGAGTGGCAAGAAGGGGAAGAAGAAGAAGAAGAATGACGATGAGCAGGAAACCTCGCCTCTCAAAGAGGGCGAGTTTCCTGACGATGGCGAACCACCTCTCTCTTCTCCCCTTAATATTTCTTCTATGCCCCTTAGTCCTTCTGGTACCTTGTTTGTACCATGAAGCTTTTGTTATCTTTGTGTTCTGATTTTTAGTTCCTGATATTTGTTTATTTTCTTGGAATTCTCAGTGGTTGACTTCAAGGAGCTCCAACAGAAGGTTATGGAGGATAGAAGAGCTCGCCGAGAGAAAGAGGTGCGGTAGAAGGAGGCTCTCGCCCAAGCTGTTTCTGCGAAATTATCCGACGTGGGGAAGGGGCCTCAAAAGAAGGGGGGCGATGTTCCTTCCGGAAATAAGCTGTCTTCTTCCCAGAAGGACGATGGCTCTGCCCCAACTCCTCCTGTTGCTTCCAGGGTGGTGCTTCCTGGTTTTACCATTAGGGAGCCTGTTCTGAGTCCTCCTTCCTCTGCTGTTCCCTCTTATACTGGCAAAGGGAAGGACAAGATGGAGGTTCCCTCGAGGGATAAGAATTCTAAGTCCATTCCTCCTCCTCCTCCAGCTGTGATGACTGCTTCTTCGGGCTCGAAGAGACGAGCTCCTTCCTCTAGGGGCGAGGATGTTGCTGAGGAGGGTCCTTCCATGAAGAAGCCGCGGAAGGATGTTATGGTGACTCAGGTCGACCTCATCCTTCAAAAGTATGGGATGGAGGCCACTAGCCGTTGTCCGGCTGTTGCGGCTGACATCTTTAGGGGTTCTTGCTGCCCTTCTGATGTCGATTATTATCTGAGAAGGCCGGATGACGTGCTGATCGACGACTGCTTTACCGGCCTGCTAAGGGTGATTATTTTAGTGCCTTTTTCTCCTTTCCTTCTTCTTTCTCCCCTCTTTTTTTTTATTAATCGTTACTTTATTTTGTTTCTAGGCCGGCTTCGCCATCCGCCAATACTGCTCAAACCGTCTGAATGACGAGGATATTCTGGCTAAGCTGAGGGCGGAGTACAAGCTTTTGAAGGGGAAGCATGACTCTCTTAAAGCTGAGCATGGCGGATGTGCTCCTAAGCAAACCTCTCTTCGCGCCGATGTGGATCGGTTGTCGAAAGAAAGGGAGAGTGCTGTCAAGCAGCAGCAGGCGCTATCTGCTGAGGTCGCCCGCCTTAAAAAGGAGAATAAGAGTTTATCTGCGGAGGTGGTGATCAAGGGGAGTGATTATGAGGAGCTGAAAAAGGAATTTGACACCACCGTCCTGGCTCTTACTGAGAAGGTGTCTGCTGCTGAGAAGAAGCTTTATTTGAAGCGGGGTCGACTGACTCGTGAGAAGGAAAGGCGTCGCCGCAATACCGCCCAGCTGGCCAACGATCTGACTGATTTTACTGAGGCTATTGTGGGTACTTACTTGGAACGTCATCCTGATGGTGACGTTGACTTTTTGTACGGCTTTCCTTCTGGGGTCAACAGTGAGAGCGAGCCGGATTCCCCTGAAGACTTGTTTGTTTCCATCAAGTCTGAAAATGGTGGAGGTGCTGCTGAGGAAGCCAAGCAGTCTGCCCAAGGGGCCCAGGAACCTGCCAAGGCTGGCGAGAAGCCTCTTGTTCCCGGTTTGGGAGGTAGTCCTGAGGAGAAGGACTTCGGCTTGATCATTTCTTCTGAGCGCCCTTTTGCTGCTCTGGAGTTATTGGATAGGCCCTCCGATTTGGATTCTATTCTTCCCGGGGCCGATCCTCTGAGTCTAGCCGACGTCCCTTCTCCTTCCCGGTCCGGCAACATTGTTGTTGCTGCTTCTTCAGTTGCGGGGAACTCGCAGGAAGCATTATCTGACCCCGCTGCTTCCGAGGTTGTTAAGGGGGCTCTCCCTAAGAAGAATGAGGATGTGAAGCTTTAGGAGCCCCTTCCCCCTTTTTTTTTTGTTATGTACTTTGTACATTTGTATATTTTCTTTTGTTAGGAATTTTATTTTCCTTTGTAATTTTTTGTGGGGCATTTGCCCTCTTTTTAATATACATCTTTTTTGCCTATCTTTATTTTTGAGACAGTTAGTTTCTATGTTCTCTTTATTTTAGGCGATATATATATTTTGACTGTGTATTTTCCTTTTTTGGGAATGAACTCGTCAGTTCTCCTCTTTGGAAATATTTTAAGTATTCAGTAATTATGGTAAAGAGACAATATCTGTGGAAATTCCTTGTCCGAGCAAGGGTAAATTAAAATACTTGCATAAATTCAAATACAATAACGTGATGAAATATCACTTGTAGAAATTGAAACACAATGCTGTGATTAAACATCACTTGGAGGAATTGAAATACAGTACTGAAACTAAACATCGCTTGACTAATTATGTTAATTCTTAAAGAATAACTAATCATGTCGGATGGTGACCCATTGTCACTAAATTTTTCTCAAGTTGTTGGCGTTCCATGTCCTTGGTATGATTCTTCTCATGGAGTTAGTGAGTTTAAATGTTCCTTCTTTAATGACCTCGCTGATGGTGTAAGGTCCTTCCCAGTTTGGCTGCAGTTTTCCGCTTCCTGCTTCTCCTTTTTTGACTTCGGTTTTTCGCATGACGAGGTCGCCTAGTTTGAATTTTCTTTTCTTTACATGGCTGTTGAAATGCTTGGCCATCTTTTGTCTGTAGGCTTCCATCCTGATGTCTGATCTGTTGATTTTTTCAACCAGGAGATCCAGATTGTTCCTGAGCTCTTCTTCGTTTTCTTTTAGGTTTAGCTGGTTGTCTTCTGTCCTTGGCGTGGGTGCGCCGATCTCTACAGGAATTACAGCCTCCGTTCCATAGGCTAGGGCGAATGGAGTTTCGCCCGTTGATTCTCTAGGGGTGGTACGGTAGTTCCATAGGACGCTGTAGAGTTCTTCTACCCATCTTCCTTTGCACTCGTCTAGTCTTCTTTTTAGTCCGGCCAGTAGGATTCTGTTGGCCACTTCGGTTTGCCCATTTGATTGTGGATGGTAAACCGAAGTGAACCTTAGGTCGATCTGATACTCGCCACAAAACTTTCTAAACTTTGTTGAGTCGAACTGCTTTCCGTTGTCTGTGATCAGCACCTTCGGTATTCCAAACCTGCACAAGATAGATCTAAAGAAAAAGTTAGTTATGCGTTGTTGGGTGATTTTTGCCAGTGGTTCTGCCTCTATCCACTTGGTGAAGTGGTCGATTGCCACCACTAGGAACTTCCGTTGTCCTGTGGCCAAAGGGAGAGGTCCCAGGATGTCCATACCCCACTGGGCGAACGGCCATGCACTGCCGATGGGTTTCATTTCTGAAGCTTGCTTTCTCGGTACCAAGGCATGTTGCTGGCAAGGCCAGCATCCCCTTACTAGCTTTGTAGCTTGTTCTTTCATCGTGGGCCAATAATAGCCTTGTAGCAGTGCTTTTCTGACCAGTGTTGATGCTCCGTCATGTGCTCCGCAGGTCCCCTCATGTAATTCTTTCATGATGTACTCTCCTTCTTCTTTGTTCACACATCTTAGCCAGGGATGGGTGAATGACCGTTTGTACAGCTGGCCGTTGTATATTCCGAACTTTGAGGAGAGTACCACTATTCTTTTGGCTTCCTTCTTATCCTCGGGGAGTATTCCATTAGCCAGGTATGCTGTGAGGGGGGGTCATCCAGGTTTCTTCCCCTTCTACCATCAGTACTTCGCCTTCTTCAATTTCTTCCTGAAAGCTAGGCTGTCGTTTGATTTCATGAGGGATGTTTCTCATTGAGTCGTAATTCTTTGTTGCTGCCCACTTCGCCAATTCGTCTGACCTTCCATTCATTGCTCTGGGTATTTGCTGTAACGACCAGGATCGCCCATTATCGGCAAAGAAGGTTTTGGCTTGCTTGGCGTATTTCTTCAATGTAGCTTCTTTTACTTCGAAGTTCCCTGAGACTTGGTTCACGACCAGTTGTGAATCACTGTAGATCTGGACTTCGGAGATACTGAGCTCTTCGCATAATTGCAACCCTGTTATCAGCGCCTCATATTCTGCAACATTGTTGGAAGCTGGGAATTCGAGTCTTGCTGAGTATTCCATTTGGATTCTTCCTGGTCCTTTGAGCACGACTCCGATGCCCGCTCCTTCTCCGCAAACTGCTCCATCGACGTGTATTTCCCAGGGAGTCGTTTTGTTCTCCATGGGTTCTTTGAATGTTAATTCTGCGAAGAAGTCGGCTAGTGCTTGGGCTTTCAGTGCTTTTCGAGCTTCATAGATAACGCCCAGGCTTCCTATTTTGACGGCCCATTCTGCTATGCGTCCACTTGTCTCTGCCTTCTGGAGGATTTTTCGTAATGGTTGGTCGGTTCGTACAATGACTTGGTGCCCTTCGAAGTAATGTCGGAGCTTGATGGTGGCGGTGTATACGCACAGCGCCAGCTTCTCCAACTTCGGGTATCTCAGCTCCGCATCTCTGAGTACTTTGCTAATGTAGTAGATCGGGTATTGTTCTCCTCCTTTTTCCGATACCAATACTCCTGCTATTGTTTCGTCAGAGCAAGAGATGTATAAATATAACACGTCGCCCGGATCCGGTCTCGCCAAAAGTGGGGGCGAGGATAGGAAGCTTTTCAATTCTTCAAACGCCTGCTGGCATTCTGCTGTCCATGTGAAGTTCTTGATCTGTTTCAGGGTTTTGAAGAAAGGCAGACATCGTTTTGCCGAGCAGGACATGAACCGACCTAGAGCCGTGATCCGGCCGTTGAGCTTCTGGACTTCATGTATGCTCCGTGGCGGTGTCATTTTTAAGACCGCTTCAATTTTATCTGGGTTAGCCTCGATACCTCGCTGAGAGACCATGTATCCCAAGAACTTGCCTGCCGGTACTCCGAATACGCACTTTTCCGGATTGAGTTTTAGCTGGTATCTCTTTAGCGTCTCCAGGACTATCTTCACATCTGTTGGGTGGTCTTCAGCTCGGATGCTTTTGATGATCATGTCATCCACATAAACTTCCATGTGTTTTCCTATCTGATCTCTGAATATTGAGTTCACCAGCCGCTGATATGTGGCTCCTGCGTTCTTCAGACCGAAGGGCATCATCTTGTAACAAAATAATCCCTGGTCCGTTATGAAGGCCGTCTTCTCCTGGTCTTCAGGTGCCATGGGTATCTGATGATATCCCGCCTTGGCATCTAGGAATGTATAGAGGGCGTGACCTGCTAAGGAGTCTACTAACTGATCAATGTGTGGGAGCGGGAAACTATCTTTGGGACATGCTTTATTCAGATCTGTGAAGTCCACACACATTCGGTAAGTGCCATTGGACTTTTTCACCATCACCACATTTGCTACCCACTTGGGGTAATAGGCGTCTTTGATCACGTTTGCTGTTTTTAACCGGGCGACCTCTTCTGCGATGGCGAGTTGTTTTTCAGGCGAGTGCCTTCTTTTCTTCTGTATGACTGCCTTCGCGTCGGTCGCTATGTTTAACCGATGACATATGACGTCCGGGTCTACTCCGATCAGTTCGTCTGTTGTCCAGGCAAAGGAGTCTCCAAGCGATCTGAGGTTTTCTGTCAGAGATCGTTTGATTTCTTCTTCTAGCTCATCTCCCACTTCTATCTCCTTTCCTGGGGATAATTCGATTTTCGCGGTTCGCCCATAATGCTCCGCCCTTTCTTTCTTCTCTGGAGGTTCCATTGTTAGTATTGGCAAGGTTATATGTACTTTCCTGAGAGCTGTAAAGTATGCTTCTCTGGCTGACTTTTGGCATCCTCTGACTTCGGCATCGCCTTCTCTGGTTGGGATTTTCATCAGTAGGTACCTCATGCAAATGGATGCGCACGTGTCGTGCAGAAGTGGCCTTCCGAGAATTGCGTTGTATGCGAAGTCCATATTGACCACCATGAATTCTGCTCGGATCTCTTTGTAGATCTCTCCATCTCCCAGTTGGATGTTTATCTCCAGTGATCCTTCCACCTGTACAGATTTGCCTCCTAGTCCCACCAGTGGAGTAGAGACATGCATCAAATTTTCTTTCTTGAGTCCAATTCTGCCGAACACCTCCATTGTGATCATGTTTACCGAACTTCCTGTGTCTACAAGCATCCGAGATACCTCGAAATTGTTGAGTCGCCCCTTGACAACTAGGGCGTCCTCATGGGGGACTGATAAGCCATGACTATCGCCCTCCGAAAAAGATACGCTTCTGAATTTCTTAGCATTTGGTGCACCTGGGCTAACTGAGTAGACTGTTCTTGCAGCTTTCTTTCTTGTAGTATTGCTGTCTCCTCCGGTCGATCCACCCATTATTACGTTAACCACGCCTGCTGGCTCTGGTCTGGGTCTTCTGGCGGTTTCTTCTTTCCGCTCTTTCTTTCTTTCTGACTCCGTCTCTCTGGCTTCGGTATCCCTTTTTACGAATTGGGAAAGGGATCCCCTTTCTATCAGCTTCTCTATCTCCTCCTTCAGGTGCCAGCATTCATCTGTGGTGTGGCCGTTGTCCCTGTGAAATTCACAGTATTTGCTGTTGTCTCTTTTGCTGGCTGATGCAGCGTTCATCTTCCTTGGCCATCTGACCTTTTCTCGGCTGTCTTTTACCCAAAACAGTACGTTGGTTCTGGTTGTGTTCAGGGGCGTATATCGCCTATCTTCGTCTTTTTTCCTTTTGTTTCTGAAATGGTCGTTCCCTTTTTCTCCGAACCTCTTTCCTATGGGCGATCTGTCCCCATTTCTTCTTTCTGCAAACGTTCGTTCTTCTACCCGTCCGAGGCGATTCTCTATCTCTCTCTGGCCATCATCCACTCTGATCTGCGTATGTGCGATGGTCATCAGTGTGGTAAATGATTTTGGTGATTTAGCCAACAATTCCTTTCGTAGGTCGGAGTTGGTAGTTCCATTGAGTAATGCTGTGTAGGCGATCTCCTGGCTCAGGTCTTCTATCTACATCGCCTCCTTATTGAATCTTTCTACATACTTCCTGAGTGTCTCTCCCTCCCATTGCATGATGGCCAGCAGGTCTGTGGACAGCTTCTTTTGAGGGATGCATGCTACGAATCTAGCCTGAAAAAGTCCTGAGAATTGTTTGAACGTCAGCACTGATCCTGGCTTTAAACTCTGGTACCATTCCTGCGCCAGACCTTTTAAGGTAGTAGGAAAAAGTTTGCATAGTACGTGATCTAAGTTCGTCTGAACATTGATCACCGCTTGGAATTTGTGAATATGGCTCTTGGGACAGCCCGTTCCATCGTATGATTCCAAATTTGGAGGGTATCTGAACTTCGTAGGGAACTCGTGAGAGATGATGAAATCTGCAAGTGGTGAGTCACTTCGAAGAGAGATGTCTACGTCTTCACATCTTATTCCAAGCCTGCTCATGACTTGGCGGACTTTTTCCTCCAGATGCTCTTCTCCGCCTTTGAGGGTGTGTTGTTCGTCCATCCAACGTTCTTCGTCTGGAATTACTATGGGGGCGTTTTGTTTCTTTGCGGAGTTTTCCGGGGCACCTTCCTCTCACATCGGTTCTTTTCCCTTGTCTATAGTTGACGTTGATTTCTGTACTGGTGATTTCGCTGATCCCTGCTCCGGTGGCTTTAACGAGATACTCTGTTTGATGTCTTTGAGTAGACTGGTGATTTCCAGGAAAGCCTTGAACATTGCTTGGTTGTTGATTGGCTCTTCCTCAGGTGCTATGGCTATCGGAGGTATCGTCTGTCTTATCGCCAGGGGGTCGCTGGTTTCTCCTTCTTCGCTGGTTGGGGGGAACAGATTTAGGGCCGGTGGTTCTGTTTCCCTGTCTTCTCTGTTGGTAGCTGGTAGAGTGTTATCTTGTAGGGGATCCATTCTTGAAAAAGCAAATTCTGAAAAAGTATCTAAAAGGAACGACGAAACTGATAAGTTCCACGTTCACCGCACCAAATGATACAGGTCGATCTTAAAGGGTCGCCCGTACTGTTTTTCCTGCACAAGTAACAAATGTAAGCTCAAAGGACCTCAGGCTTGCTCAGCCTGAAAGCCACTCCGATGCTTAAGTCAGAGAGGGTTTTTTGGTAGGGAAATGAGTGTAAGAGTATTTAAGTCTGATTTGTGCTTACCCTTCTCAGCATTCGGTGGCTTCCTTTTATAATGAGTTTAAGGCGGTTGTTATCTGGGAAATCGTGGGTTTGTCCCACGATTATTGATAATGGTGAAGGCACGTTCCCGATTATCCCGGGTAGTGGGTGTCAGGGAACGGAGTGGATGAGGTTGTCTAAATGGCAGACCTGGATAAGTCCGCCCGAGACAGACATGGGCGATACCCGTTGGAGACCCGTTGGGCGAGCATAGCATTCGTTAGGCGATGCTTGGAGTTCGGATATTATTAGGTCGGTATCAATAAATAATATGCAAAAGTAAATGCAACTCACAGAACCCGCTATCCAAAACTGCATTATAGTCAGACAATCACGTAGGTTCCACGCGTCGTTCAATCTCATAGCTATTCCAGCTCGCCGGCCTGGTAGCTTGTCGATACGTCGGTTACCTATTCAAATCACATGTACGTTTAATCTGTAAACGTCATCTGAATACTAAAACCCTAATCGTAACTTAAATTGATATCATCTCGTTCTTTAATGAAACACTTAACATTGATGAACTCTTAATTGTATTTCGATTGTTATCTTAATTAGGTCTTTAGGTACCAATCTCCGATTGCGTCCTAGTCCTTTACAAAACCCTAATCGTAAGCAATGAGATTTACGTCCAAAAATCACGTTCTCGGAGTCCATAAGTCACTATCGGGTCAGGGTACTTCATGTCGAGCCTCGGAATGGCATTCCCATGAAGAAATGGACTTGGCACATCGTGCCAAGCCTCCCTCACGTCGTGAGAATGGTTTCTCACGTCGTGAGGACCCTTCCTCACGTCGTGATGATCATTTCTCACGTCTTGAGGAACCCTAAACGGCCCAATAGTCCACCTTGATGTGATTCCAACCTCTAAAAGACCCTTAAATCCATTCTGTCACGCTCGCATATTACTTTAACACAAAACCCATATCGAAAACCATCAACAACGTCAAAACAATACGATTAGTTCAACACGTTCGTGACATAACAGCCCCAAACTCTTGATTTCCAGAGAATCAAACATCAAAATTACCTTTATTTTCAGGGCTTGGAAGATAGAGAATCCTTTCTTCTTTCCAACGCAACGAGAGTCACTCAATTCCGAGTCCGAACGAAGAAATTATGCCAATCGCAAGTCCGCACGCCTCGCGAGGTTATGTTGCACGTCGTGCGACACCTTCCAACAGCCCCACACATCATCTCGACATGCTCCCGGCACCCTCAACTCATTCCGACATGCTTCTACATCAATAATACACAAAAATTCAACTGAATAATCATCAAAACGTCAAAAACGACGTGGTTACGATTAGTTCGATTCGAACTCAACATAACAGCCCTATATTCTCTAATTTCAGCAACAAAAACCTCAAACTTACCTTGATTCAAAGCTTGGGGAAGATAGAGGATCGAATTCTCGATCCAACAGAGCGAGAATCACTCGATTCGGACGAGAAACGGCGACGGATCGAATTGATCGCCATTTTCCTTCTATAAGCTTCCACCCTAATCATGAATCATCTTATTCATTTGATTCTCATATACTCCCTCCGTCCCAAATTGATAGGCACTATTTGTATTTTTTTTGTCCCAAATTATAGACAGTAATTTATTGCTTAAATGACTAATTGTCATATATACCCTCATTAATTATAGTTGAATGCATTGAAAATAACACAAAAGATGCTAAAAGACAAAATTGCTACTATAATAAATGAGGGTAAGTGTGGTATTTGTTTATAAATTTACTCATTTTAACAATTTCTTAAGATTTGTGTTTGTCCTAAACTGCCTATCAATTTGGGACGGAGGGAGTATATAGTTTGGCTAATTAGTCACTTTAGTCCTTCATTTCTTTAACTTAAACCATTTCTTTTTTAAACTTTCTAATTTAACCAAACGGTTAAATTACCCTTTTAATTTAATTACATACGTATTATTTATACCCAAATAAATAATACTAATCCGAAATCATTATTTTCCGTGAATAATCTTTTAATTGCTATTCTCGAGACTTAATTGGCTAATTTACATTTTGGTCCGTGAACTTTTCAAAAGTTGCAATTTAGCCCAAAACGTATCCGCGTCCAAATTTTAAAAGGTCTCCGATTGACCTGAAATTTTTACCATAGATACTTTAAAACATTTCGCGGACCTTGGCGAAATAGTTTCCATTACGGGATTAATATTTTATTTTATATTAATTCTCTAATCTTTCTCCCAAATCTCGCTAAATCGCTTAATAAAATCTACCTTGATACTATTAAATTAAATCCATCCTGACTTAATTTATCGGAATTCGCGGTACGTGGCACGATTTAATTACTTTAAAATATTTGGGGTATTAAAAGAACGGTCTATTCTGTAAGTCCCGGGGCACCAGATGTACGGAAGTTTGGAAAATATCCTTTTCCGAAGTGGATTGTCATGGACTAGCTCTACCACATGAGGATGCCCTAGTGGTAAAAGGAAGGATAAACAATTTTGAGGTATCTAGAATGCTCGTTGATACAGGAAGCTCAGTGAACATGATGGCCTTGGAAGTTTTTGAGAGAGTGGGACTAAAGAAAGAAAACCTTGCCCGAGTACTAACCCCTTTGGTGGGACTAGGAGACTAATCAGTGCATGTGGAAGGGTCGCTGGAAGTAGACGTGCAGTTGGGAGATGAAGAGACATTCAAAGAGGTCCGCATAGAGTTCATGGTGGTTAGGATGGACTTCGCATATAATGCTATACTTGGAAGGCCGCTATTGCACGACACTTGTGCCTCCAAGGTACGTGGATGCCAGAAATCAGCCAGAGAAGCGTATTTCACAGCTCTGAGAAAAGTACATGTTACATTGCCAATATTGACGGTAGAGCCACCAGAAAGAATGGAAGAGCCGAGCCTTATGGTGAGACTACAAAGCTGGAGCTACTCCCAGGAAAGGAAATAAGGATAGGAGGCGAGCTTGATGACTGCGTGAAGGATTCACTGGCAGAGACCATGCGGGGGCTCAAAGAGTCATTCGCTTGGAGCACAGACGAGCTCGTGGGAGTGAAGCCGCAAGTCATTTGCCATCGCCTGAATATAGCTCATGACGCCAAACCAGTAATGCAGAAGAAGAGGCGGCATTCCCTAGAGAAACTGTTGGCCATTGCATAGGAGATCAGAAAATTGAAGGAAGCTAAAGTCATAAGAGAAGTCCACTATCCGAAGTGGTTGGCCAATGTGGTAATGGTGAAGAAGTCAAACAACACCTATCGAATGTGCGTGGATTTCACCGATCTCAATAAAACATGTCCAAAAGATAGCTATCCGCTCCCTAGCATTGATCAGCTCGTGGATTCAACAGCGGGACACACCCAATATGCATTCTTAGATGCAAAAGCAGGATATCATCAAATACCCATGGAAGAAGCAGATCTGGAGAAAACAACCTTCGTCACAGACCAATGATTGTTCTGCTATAGAATGATGCCCTTCGGCCTGAAGAATGCAGGAGCAACCTATCAAAGGCTAGTGAACTTCATATTTCAGGATCAAATTGACAAACACATGGAAGTCTATGTAGACGATATGATCGTAAAGAGCACGACGACAACAGACCACCCATTAGACGTTAAGAAAGTCCTAGAGACACTAAAAGAATATCGGCTGATCTTAAATCCCGATAAGTGTGTTTTCGGAGTACCAGCATGGAAGTTTTTGAAAAACATGGTGTCCCAGAGAGGAATCAAGGACAATCCAGATAAATTGAAGCATTACTAAACATGATTCCTCAAAAGAGTATCCACGAAGTACATAAACTCAACGGAAGAATTACCGCCTTGGGACGATTCATGTCGTGCTCGGCGAAGCGATGCTTGCCCTTCTTCAAGTTTCTTAAAGATATCAAAAACTTTACATGGACACAAGAATGCCAGACAGCGTTCGAAGGCTTGAAAAAGTTCCTTACTTCGCTACCAATCCTCACAAGACCACAGGCAAGCAACACACTCTACCTGTATGTTTGTTGCTCTGATGCGACAGTAGCAGCAGTATTGGTAAGCGAGAAGGGGGGAGAACAATACCCGATCTATTACATCAGCAAGATGTTACGAGATGCGGAATTAAGATACCCGAAACTGGAAAAATTGGCACTATGCGTATACACGGCGACAACTAAGCTAATGCACTACTTCAAAGCACATCAAGTGATAGTCCGAACAGATCAACCATTGCGGAAAATCTTACAAAAGGCAGAAACCAGTGGACGGATCGCTGAGTGGCAGTAAAGATAGGAAGCTTGGGAGTAACCTATGAAGCACGTAAAACAATCAAGGCTCAAGCAATGGCAGACTTTATAGCCAAACTCACTTTTGTCGAACCGATGGAAGTCAAAGAACAGGCGTGGGAGGTACATGTGGATTGAGCAGTCTGCGCCGAAGGAGCAGGAATTGGCATAGTCATTAAAGGACTTGGGAAAATCCAGATGGAATACTCAGCAAGACTAGAATTCCCGGCATCCAACAATATGGCGGAATATGAAGCACTCTCAACAGCACTTACACTTTGTAGCGAACTCAAGATAGAGGACGCCAACATACACAGCGACTCCCAGCTAGTGGTCAACCAAGTATCGGGAAATTTCGAAGCCAAAGAGCCAACTCTGAAGAAATATGTGATACTAGCAAATACAATCATCGCTAGAAAGGGCGATCATGGTCAGTCATCTAAATTCCCAGAATTGAGAACAGCAGGACAGACGAATTAGCCAAGTGGGCGGCAACGACAAATAAAGAGATTCTCATCAACATCCCATATGAGATCAAGAAGATGTCGAGCTTTTAAGAGACAACGGAAGAAGGAGAAATATTGATGATCGAAGGTGAAGAAACATGGATGAGCCCAATCTCAGCATACTTAGTCAATGGCACTCTCCTAGAAGATAAGAAAGAAGCAAATAAAATTATAATCCTAGCCTCTAAGTTCGGAATCTACAATGGCAATCTATATAAGAGATCTTTCACACATCCATGGTTGAAATGCGTGAACAACGAAGAAGTGGACTACATCCTCAATGAGCTACATGAAGGGACCTATTCTGCCCATGATGGGGCCTCCACACTAGTGAGAAAAGCATTGCTCCAGGGATATTACTGGCTCACCATGAAAACATCCGCTAAGGAGCTGGTCAAAAACTATCCACCACGCCAAGAGCACGCCTTAGTCCCCAGAAAGCAGGCTTCAGAAATGAGACCAATAGGCAACGCCTGACCTTTCGCCCAATGGGGGATGGACATCCTGGAACCTTTGTCCTCGGCCAAGAGCCAACGAAAGTTTCTCGTGGTCGCCATCGATCATTTCACTAAATGGATAGAGGCAGAACCCCTGACGACCATCTCCCAGGCACGGATAACTAACTTTTTCTTTCAAAATGTTTTATGCAGGTTCAGAATACCAAAGGTACTCATCATAGACAACGGAAAACAGTTTGACTCAGCAAGATTTTGGAAGTTCTGTGCAGAGTACAACATCGATCTCAGATTCACCTTAGTCTACCATCCCCAATCAAATGGACAGACCGAGGTGGCCAACAGAATCATTCTGGAAGGACTAAAGAAAAGGCTGGGCGAATACAAAGGAAAGGGGGTAGACAAACTACCAAGTGTCTTGTGGAACTACAGAACCACACCAAGAGAGCCCACAGGCGAAACCCCTTTCGCCCTGACCTATGGAACCGAAGTCGTGATCCCAGTCGAAGTGGGATCGTTCACACCAAGGACTAAAGGAAATCAGTTCGACGAAGACAACAACGCAGCAGAGCTAAGGAACAACCTGGATCTCCTAGTGGAAAAAATCAATAACTCCGACATCAAGATGGAGGCATACCGACAAAGGATGGCTAAACATTTTAATAGCCATGTCAAAGGGAGAAACTTTCAAGAAGGAGACCTAGTCATGAGGAAGATCGAAATCAGAAAAGGCAACGCATGAGGAGGGAAACTCCAACCTAACTGGGAGGGACCCTACATCATCAAGGAAGTAATAAAGACTGACACATTCAAGCTCGCCATATAGGAAGGGCGAATCATTCCAAGAACATGGAACGCGAACAACTTACGAAAAATATGAATTACCAGGAATATTTTTTTATCCTGTATCACTTATGTTGAGTCGTGTTAGTATTTACAGCTTACTTCAGTTCACTTATCTATTTTCACATTCCATGTATTCCTTTCCCTAAACAGTAGCCACGAGCTACTTGGATATTATCAAGAAATTTACCCTTTCTCGGACAAGGAGAATTCATAAAAGATGTCTCCTTATTATTATGATTATTATTATTATTATTTTCAAAAGACTTTTTGAGAGGTAGGACTGACGAGTTCAACCCCTGAAAAGCAGTAACGATGAGCGATCTAACTTAAGAACGCCAGTAAATAAAAGGACGAAGTAAAGTCCGAGGCCAAAACTTTAAAAGTTTTGCCAAAAAGGGATGAAAATCTCCCATAAAACAAAAAGCTATAATGAAAAACACTTATCATATAATAAATGCAGAACAAGCATTGCAAAACAAAAAAAGTATATTATAAGGGACGACAGAATGTATCCCATAAAAATACAATGGAAAATAAGTTCTCCTACAGAAATATAAACTAGAACAAAAGAAAATTACAACATCTAAAGTTTGAGCTCTTGCCCCTCCTCTTCTTGTTCACTCTTCTCCTTGGCCTTCTTCTCCCCCGAAGCAAGAAGAGGATGATCTTCAGGAAGAGCCGGTTTAGATAACCCCTCTTGCGAGCTCCGCCTAGCCGAAACAGAAGCATCAACGACAAGATTGTCGGACTGTGTAGGAGAAGGGACGTCCCCAAGACCAAACAGATCATTATCAGGTGGAATAGTGTCCAGGTCTGATGGGCCATCTAACAAGTCCAAGGCAGCGCAGGGGTGTTCAAAAGAATGGATCTGGCCAAAATCCCTTTCTTCAGGACTTTCTCCTAACCCAGGAACGGAAGAAGGGGGAAGGACAGGCGCCTCACCAGTTTTGTCTGACTCATAAAAACTTTGGCCAACTTTTCAATAACCTGGGCAGAGCTCGCAGCAACTCCATCATCTTTCTCTGCCTTGAAAGAGACGAATAGATCTTGAGGAGAGTCTGGCTCACTTTGGCTGTTTGCCCCTTCAGGAAAGTTGTATAAGAAACCAACATCGCTCCCTGGATGGAGCTCTGAATACTCCTTGGCGATGGCTTCGATAAAGTCAGTAAGCTCATCGGTAAGTTGCTGAGCATTCCGCTTGCGTCTCTAATTCTCTCGAGCTAGCCTGCCGCGCTTCAAATAAAGTTTCTTCTCAGCAAGAGCAAGTTTTTCAGTAAGAGCCGAGATAGTAGTGTCGAACTCCTTCTTCAGCTCATCATAGTCTGTGTCATTCAGACATAGCTTCAAAGATAAATCACTGTTCCCCTTCTTCAGAAGGACGACCTCCTTCCTTAAAGCTAACTGCTTTTTAACGGCTTCCTTCCTCTCCGAAGTCAACCTATCGATATCGGCAACCATGGACCCCCGCTTACGAAGGCACTCGTCACGATCAGACCGAAGAGAGCTAAATTGAGATTGAAGGGACTCCAGCTTTCCCTTTAAGATCTTATACTCTGTCTTTATATTCACTTGAATCTCGTCATCGTCTAAACGATGGAAGGCAAAAGCAGCCTGCACAAAGAAAAGAAAAGAATAAGAAAGAGTCCCAAAAGAAAATTCAACAGAGTTAAAATACACAAACAAGGAAAGCTTACTCTCAATAAGCCGGTAAAAATGTCATTGGCCAGGACATTGTCTCCCCTTCCCAAGTAATAATCTACGTCGGAGGGGCAGCAGGAACCCCTAAAAATATCCGCCGCTACAGCAGGATAACGACTGGTGGCATCTGCCCCATACTTCTGAAGAAAAAGGTCCACCTGGTGACCATGACATCCCTCCGAGGATTCTTTATAAAAGGACCTTCTTCAGAAGTAACGACATCGCCACCAATCGAAAGAATCTGCCTTTTCTGGCCAGATGTGGGAGCAAGGATATTTTGAGGAGGAGCAGTAGAATTGTGTTGCTTCTCCTAGAAGGAACTTCGACCATCTTGTTTTCCCCCTTACCCCTATAGGTGGGAGCAGCAGGAGGAGGGGGAACAGTGGAGGGATCCCTGATCTTAAAGCCAGGAAGCACTACCCTAGAAGAAGGAGGAGGAGCCTGAGCATCGCAATCATCCTTTTTAGGCAAAGGATGCACATCAGCGACGTTCTGGGAAACCTTGTCCCCTTTCTTGGCGACATCCTCTTTAGCCTCGGACGGTTTGGCAGGACCAACGTGTGCGAGTGTAATAATCCCAAAATTATGAAGTAAGAAAATGATGCCACGAGTCCTAAAGTTTCGTAATTTGGACCAAGTAGGTCGGGAAATAGACACCGACATGAGAATTATTAAAGATATATCAAGAAATAATAGTATTTAAGAAAACAATATCAATTAATTGGATATCGATACTCAATAAACAAAATTTAGACGAAAAAGTTGGAAAAAGTGCAAGTTAGCTCAAAATTAAAATTTGAGCGTTTTTGGACAAAAATGCCAAAATAAGTTATCGGGAAGTGAAATTATAAGTTATGGGAATAATATTATTTATTTAGAACTGATCGGACCTAAAAAATTTAGTGTTCGACGGACTAAATTGGAAAAAAGAAAAGTCACGAACTATGAAGTAAGGAGGTGGCAAACTTAAGGACCAAATAGGGACTTTTGCCATAAATATATATACAAGAGAAATGAATTTAAAATCAGCAAAATTAATTTCCTTAGCTGATTTCAAAGGAAATCTCGTAGCTTCTTCAATCCCAAACCCTCAAAACTTCAAATCATCATAACTCTTTCGTTTCTTAACGGAATTGAGCGATTCTTGCGGCCACGGAACGAGGAAAGGATACTCTACTAGAATATGAATTCAATTTGAGGTAAAGTTGAGTGTTTACAGTTAGGGTTTTCTGAAATTGAATTCGGTTTTAAGTCTAAGTTTGGATTTTTGTGGATTTGATCATGTAGAGTGTTTATGAGCTTGAAAGGAGTATATTGATAAAGAATTGGAGAGTAAATTCATTCGGCTTTGAAGAGTCATCAAGGGTAAGAAAATTCTGAAATTCTTGAACTTGTGATTTAGGTATTTGATTGGTGTTTTAGCATATGAATTGGATAATATTCATGAGGATAAGGTGTTTGATGTATTGTTTATGATAAGTGCTGTGTTTGATTGAATTTTGGTTAGGCTATGGTGATGAAGGCTTCGGCCTTTGGCTTAGGAAGATGATATGAGTCTAGCTCATGTTCAAAAGAATGAATTATTGATTGTATAGTTGAATTATGATGAGTTTTGGATTAATTAAGAGTGAATGAAAAGTTTGATGATATTGCAGAAATTTGTCCTGCAAAACAGCCACGTTACTAAGTCAATATCTCGCACTATGCAGCTCCAAATTAGGTTCCGTTTGTTGGTACAGAAACATAAGAGTGTCATCTAAGTATGACTAAGTTTAAGTTTCTGCCAATTCGGCCTCTAAGAGGCCCAAACTAAGCAGAATATTACGACGCGCGTAACAGTTCTGAAAACAGGACAGCCCCTAGTTATTAAATTAAGGGCTAGTTTCCGACACATTCGGGTGCTAGTTTTAGTCCGAGACCTAAACAAAAGTCAAAGATAACATTCTGAACTTTAAGAATGTTGGTTTCGTTTTAAGGTCAGACTATTTTACATTAGCAAATATAGTCGACTACAGGGTCGATAATGTGACAAGTTATATAACTTTTTTTAAATCTCAAGTCTATGTGTTGTTGAGTTAGAATCTCACTCGAGATCCGTTTGATATATGTCCTAGGTCCGATAAGGAGACCTAATAGCGGACAAGGAGCTCAGGGAGCTTACGCTATAATAAGCAAAGATTTTGGATAAGCAAGTTGTGAGTATATTTTACTTACTCGCATTATTGTACTTAAATCTATGTTTATATACTATATGAATAGTACTTGAACGCATCGCAAATGTGTATTGTTTGGATTGTTTTGGATTGAATTGCTTGGATTAAATTGGTTTAGATTAGACTGTTTTGGATTGAATTGTTTGGATTGTTTGTACACGGATTGGACTGGTTGTTTTGTATATGGATTGATTTGTGTTGTTTGGCTTGGATTGTTTGTATTGATTTGATTTGATTGGATTGGTTTGTGTCGTTTGTATACGACTTATTTGTATTGCTTTGTATATGCAACTTGTGATTTGTATATGGTTCGAATTAGAAATATGATATGCCTTTATGGCTATTGGATAGTCATTTGATTTGGTAAATGATGCATTAAAGTGTTTGTTGTTGAAGTTGTTTTGAGATTTGGTTTTGTGGCCAAATGGTTATTTAGTTGTGCTTAAATGGTTTGAGATTTATGTTGGTGATATGCCACTCTGTAATGATGTATATGAGAGGTGCTGAGTTGTGATATGCACCTGTGATTATGTGCTGAGATAGAGATATGCACATGGGAGAATATTTTGTTAGGTGTCAATGCGCATGACACCGGGCTAAGTCTTGAACGATGGTCGGTGAAGGGAGAAGAGCCGAGCCTGCTAATGAAGTAGAAGGGTTAGCCGTCAGGTGGCTTAGGAAGAGTTTGGCTAGGCTGTAAGCCAGTGTTGTGTTCCTGGTTACAGACCTAGGGTTTGGTGAATTATTACAGAGATGGATATCACAATTATTGATATGATGTTCATGTTATTATGAGTTTTAATGATGTTGAGAATAAGGTTGTTAATCATGTCACAACTAGAACCTTTGGTTGGTTGTGTATGTGAGGTAAAATAAAAATGAGTATGATTTAAGAATTAGAGATTTAACTAGTTTGTAATGGAGTAAAAGTATATGTATATGAAAGGATTGTGTTTGCATAAAACGTTTTAAAAACGCGATGCTATTTTGATAATAGGGTATGTAACGTATAACTCACTCAGTCTCGACTGACCCCCCAACAGTGTATGTTGCAGGTGTATGGTCTATGACACGACATACTTCTACCCTAGTTCCAGAAGTCTTTGTGTACAAGAAGAAGGAGTTAACCAATAGTGCTGCAGTAGGATCGAGTCCTAGCATATGTATGTTTGTTTGTCAAACGATTTTTGTGTATGATATAACTCTGATTGTAAAAGTGTTTTGAGACTTCCGCTATAAAACTGTTTTCTTTGTTTTGAGAATGGGCTATGCTAGGATGTGGGACATCGCATGGTAAGGCCAAAGTTCCTTTGGAACGCTTTGTGTTTTGAAACAGACGTTTGCACACGTCAAAACTCAAGAAGCTTTTAATGAATTTGATTTGTTTATGGATGGGCGTTTGAATTTTAGGAATGAATGTTTTGCGAAAAATTTATACGTGTTTTGAAAGGCTTGCTACGGGTTTTGGAACTACCATTCCCATTCCCTAGCGCCGGTCACGACTCGTGATTTCAGGTCGTGACAAAGTTGGTATCAGAGCAGATAGTCCAGTTACTACTGCTAAAATGGTTTGGGGCAGATTGATACTACTGCTTGTTAGTGATAAGTGTTTGTTTGTACCTAGGTTAACGTTGTCACTAGGTTAAGCAAGGAACTACTGCAGCTATAGGATTCGAGTCATGTCTCCTCACAAATTCTTAGGTCCCATAGGTTCTCAGTCATCCCTTTGGGTTATAAGACTGTGATATACGCGTGCTTGTGGTCTAAATGATTCGACATCGATGCTTGAATAGCAAGCATGAAACAACGTGGAGTACTGTCGGAGTCATTCGACAGTAGTACGAGGGCAATTTGTGGAAGAAGTACGGATGCAAAGAAGCGAGGTGATATGGGGAATTCTTGCTGGTTACAGAGTTTAGGATTCGGAAGAAACTTACAAAAACAAAACTAAATGGTATGACCTATTATGGTCATTCATTTAAATGATTTGAAAAGCATAATTGTGCCTAGACATGAGACGTCATTACCCTATGCACAATTACGCAGATGTTTAAAAAAATGAATTGTAAACAAATCATTTTGAAAGTGGCCACAAAAGATTGAAATGTTTTGAACAGATTTGTTTTTATTGTAAGTATACCTAAACCAGAACTCTGTAACGACAGTAAATACTCGAGATCAAGTAGTAAGCGAATCTCTAGAGGGCAAAAAAAGCATATAAGAATGGAAGTTGGAGAACATGATTGGGACTACGAATCACACAGCCAGTTGTAGTTAAGCGAACTACAACTTGTGTAGGATCGAGATGTACATCCAACCTCTGATGAGCTACGGATAGGAGAATCTTTCGACGAAATGTCCAGGGCATTGTACCCTGAGACTTTAGGAGCGCAAGAAGAAAGGATATAACCTGCTGATTGAGCTGAGATTAAAGTGTTAGGAATACACGACTTCTCACCAGCGATTAGTATAACCTGAGTTAAGGAAAACTCAAGGTAAGCATATAGTAGATGAATATGGATGAGATGAGTTTCAGATGATGCCTGAAAGCTGACAGGGTATAGGAAAACCCTAATATCTATTAATTAAACCATTAAAATATGATATTCCTAAGATAGGTACTTAAAGGTTAACCGTTGCGATCGCCGAACGGATAACCAGAGGACAACTAATATCGAAGGTAATGGTGGAAAACTTGCGTAAACTTTTGGCAGTAAGCCAAAAGTGCAAGTGATGACAATATGAAGAATATAGTTTAATTAACCTAGGATTATCAATGTAAGCTCCATCTATATGTATGTGAAAGTGAGAAATTTTGTGAAACAGCAAATTCAAACATTTGAAAGAGATTCTGACAACCGGGCCTAGAATCTGTAAAGTTTTGGGCTGGCAGGTGCGGAATATACATGTAAAGAACATGTATTTGTTAGTCGGGCCAGAAAATTGTGAAGTATGGCCGACCAAAAATTGAAAATGGGAAAGAAATGTTTTGTTTTTATATGAAATGTTTTGAAAACGGAGCGAGAAGTTGATATTACGTTAATTAAATAAGAGTAACGGCTATAGAGCCTGTGGAGGTAGTAATTGTTTGAGCAGAGTAAATCACTTCGAGAGTAAGAGGTGCAACGATGATCGTGGGCAACGACATCGAAGTATGTGATTGGAAACATCGATACCAAGGAATGTGATCGATGTAAATGATGGGCAGGATGATGTGAACTCGAAATATGCGAACATATAAGCCTTAAGAGGAACATAAATATAGATTGATAACGCTTAGAAAAGAGAACGACAAAGATAGTCGATGAGACTAGTAAGCCATAAGACAGTGAATGATGTTATGGAATAGAAGGGAGAGAATCAACAAAGGAGTTGGGCTAAACACGAAGGTGTTGTTGTAAAGGATGGAATGAGAAATGATTAGGAGGTATACCTAAAAGGAATAAGAGCTTGGAGTAAGACGCCTATAGAAAGGCACTCAAGCATAAGGGAGTCGAGGAACTAAAGATGGACAAAGAATGTTAAGAGATCGACTAAGATAGTCGATATAAAGGAGGACTAAACGACCTAAGTATATGAAGTAACACTCGATAAAGGTAATCAAGAAAAGTAAACGAGAGCGTCACTTAGAAAGTAACCAAAGGAGTCAACTTCTGTGTAGTTATAAGACACATAGAAGTAAGGGAGATAGAGTTGGCACGAGTATAAGCCCAACTTAATAATGAATACGATGTCAGTACGAATATGATAGATGGATGTACGCACAACTAAGAGTGCAATCCATCAGTAAGGTTAAGAGAAACAACCTTCGACCTTATGTCAAGTGTAAGGATTGGAGTTGTTGGAATGATTAAAAAATGTGGTAAGATAAGGATAACATTGGACACTGGTAAAGAATATTACCAATCCAATGAGGTATATTGTGGAAAAAGACTCGATACATATCGAGTAATGCCAAGTAGGCATTTAACCTCATGAAGTTCAGGAAACCATGAAGTATGTGATTAGTAGTAAAGGAAAAGACATTCCTAACTACCATAAGAGATGAATAAGGTTATTGGATGAAGAGCCATATAAGTCTTACATATTAAGACGACAATTAAGGCGTAAATGATCAGAGTGTCGCAGTGGAAGCGAAGGAGGAAAAGACAATCACATATATGAATGGATGTGATTGACACGAGAAAGAGTATATGTGAATTGATGTGATTAAATGTGATGAAGTATGAGAAATAAGAACAAAAACGTCAAGGAAAAATGACGTAGGACATCGGTAAATTCGAAAGTCCGTAAAGAAGTAAAGGATTAAAGGACATAAGACAAGGAAAGACCCTAGTAAGGGATAAGAAGGTATGTGTTAAGTAATAACACATTATGAGATAAGGTCTAAGGCATTATAAGCCTCGAGATAAGGTATAGGATTAACCTTATACTCGATAAGAAGGGATAAGTATATATGAGTACTTAAAGAAATTAAGAAGATGTTGAAAGTAGTTCGAATCTAAACGAAAGGCATATATGATGAGATAAGGTATGAAAATACCGAATGTGATTCATATAAGGATTGTCTGAATGCTTAGTTCATATACTCAAACGGCAGTCTATGCAAACAGATAAAGATAGTCCGAGGAAGCGACTTCTGGGTCGATTTTCGATACCTTCGAGTATCAATTTCAACCTGAAGATCATGTGGAAGTGATAAAAGGTATTGTGAACTATACGAATACCAATTACGTATAGTGAGCAAATGCTTTTGAATGAGCAATTTGGACAGCTAAAGTGAACTAGAAAGACATATTTTGGACCAAGTTTCAGAAAACTTGAAAACGTACGAGTCACGTTTATGACTAAAGCTAGTAGGCATAAATCAAAGTCGTTATCAAGGGTGATATGAACCTTATGGAGTTAAGGGGGGGGGGATGATGAGTAAATATGGACGAATACAAACGATAAGGAAGCGAAAGGATACGAGCCTATTAAGGCTAAAAGTTAGTAAACGACAGGGTTAAAATCCCAACGCGACAACAGATGTCCTATCGTTACGAGAACCGTATAAGGACCAGTTAAGCGTGAACTAGGAAAGTTCATAAAGAGACTGGTCATCTCTTTTATAACGAACATTAGATATCAATGTACGAGTAAGTATCATATGAAGGAACGTATGAAAGACTAATAATCTAGAAAGATGTTAGCAACTATTATAAGATGAAACAAAATGGGATAAAAAGACAGTAATCCAAGGTTACGAACAATGAAAGATAAGAGATACACCTAGGAAAAGTGTAGTCCAACTTGGACATTAGAGCGTAACGTTATACCCAAGGTATGGACCAGCATACCAGGTATTGAAGGGTGTAAGTACAAAGTACAAGTTGGTATGCATTAAGGATATGCATATAAGTTTGATTAGGAAAGTCGTAAGGTTTGAATTCGAGGACGAATTTATTATAAGGTGGGGTGAATGTAATAATCCCATAATTATGAAATAAGAAAATGATCCTAAATTTTTGTAATTTGGACCAAGTAGGTTGGGAAATAGACACCGACATGAGAATTATTAAAGATATATCAAGAAATAATAGTATTTAAGAAAACAATATCAATTAATTGGATATCGATACTCAATAAACGGAATTTAGACGAAAAAGTTGGAAAAAGTGCAAGTTAGCTCAAAATTGAAATTTGAGCGTTTTTGGACAAAAATGCCAAAATAAGTTATCGGGAAGTGAAATTATAAGTTATGGGAATAATATTATTTATTTGAAATTGATCGGACCTAAAAGATTTAGTGTTCGACGGACTAAATTGGAAAAAGAAAAGTCACGAACTATGAAGTAAGGAGGTGGCAAACTTAAGGACCACATAGGGACTTTTGTCATAAATATATATACAAGAGAAATAAATTTAAAATCAGCAAAATTAATTTCCTTAGCTGATTTCAAAGGAAATCTCGTAGCTTCTTCAATCCCAAACCCTCAAAACTTCAAATCATCATAACTCTTTCGTTTCTTAACGGAATTGAGCGATTCTTACGGCCACGGAACGAGGAATGGATCCTCTACTAGAATATGAATTCAATTTGAGGTAAAGTTGAGTGTTTACAGTTAGGGTTTTCTGAAATTGAATTCGGTTTTAAGTCTAAGTTTGGATTTTTGTGGATTTGATCATGTAGAGTGTTTATGAGCTTGAAAGGAGTATATTGATAAAGAATTGGAGAGTAAATTCATTCGGCTTTGAAGAGTAATCAAGGGTAAGAAAATTCTAAAATTCTTGAGCTTGTGATTTAGGTATTTGATTGGTGTTTTAGCATATGAATTGGATAATATTCATGAGGATAAGGTGTTTGATGTATTGTTTATGATAAGTGATGTGTTTGATTGAATTTTGGTTAGGCTATGGTGATGAAGGCTTCGGCCTTTGGCTTAGGAAGATGATATCTCATGTTCAAAAGAATGAATTATTGAGTGTATAGTTGAATTATGATGAGTTTTGGATTAATTAAGAGTGAATGAAACGTTTGATGATATTGCAGAAATTTGTCCTGCAAAACAGCCACGTTTCTAAGTCAATATCTCGCACTATGCATCTCCAAATTAGGTTCCGTTTGTTGGTACAGAAACATAAGATTGTCATCTAAATATGACTAAGTTTAAGTTTCTGCCAATTCGGCCTCTAAGAGGCCCAAACAAATCAGAATATTACGATGCGCGTAACAGTTCTGAAAACAGGACAGCCCCTAGTTATTAAATTAAGGGCTAGTTTCCGACACATTCGGGTGCTAGTTTTAGTCCGAGACCTAAACAAAAGTCGAAGATAACATTCTGAACTTTAAGAATGTTGGTTTCGTTTTGAGGTCAGACTATTTTACGATTAGTTATATAACTTTTTTTAAATCTCGAGTCTATGTGTTGTTGAGTTAGAATCTCACTCGAGATCCGTTTGATATATGTCCTAGGTCCGATAAGGAGACCTAATAGCGGACAAGGAGCTCAGGGAGCTTACGCTATAATAAGCAAAGATTTTGGATAAGCAAGTTGTGAGTATATTTTACTTACTCGCATTATTGTACTTAAATCTATGTTTATATACTATATGAATAGTACTTGAACGCATCGCAAATGTGTATTGTTTGGATTGTTTTGGATTGAATTGCTTGGATTAAATTGGTTTAGATTAGACTGTTTTGGATTGAATTGTTTGGATTGTTTGTACACGGATTGGACTGGTTGTTTTGTATATGGATTGATTTGTGTTGTTTGGCTTGGATTGTTTGTATTGATTTGATTTGATTGGATTGGTTTGTGTCGTTTGTATACGACTTATTTGTATTGCTTTGTATATGCAACTTGTGATTTGTATATGGTTCGAATTAGAAATATGATATGCCTTTATGGCTATTGGATAGTCATTTGATTTGGTAAATGATGCATTAAAGTGTTTGTTGTTGAAGTTGTTTTGAGATTTGGTTTTGTGGCCAAATGGTTATTTAGTTGTGCTTAAATGGTTTGAGATTTATGTTGGTGATATGCCACTCTGTAATGATGTATATGAGAGGTGCTGAGTTGTGATATGCACCTGTGATTATGTGCTGAGATAGAGATATGCACATGGGAGAATATTTTGTTAGGTGTCAATGGGCATGACACCGGGCTAAGTCTTGAACGATGGTCGGTGAAGGGAGAAGAGCCGAGCCTGCTAATGAAGTAGAAGGGTTAGCCGTCAGGTGGCCTAGAAAGAGTTTGGCTAGGCTGTAAGCCAGTGTTGTGTTCCTGGTTACAGACCTAGGGTTTGGTGAATTATTACAGAGATGGATATCACAATTATTGATATGATGTTCATGTTATTATGAGTTTTAATGATGTTGAGAATAAGGTTGTTAATCATGTCACAACTAGAACCTTTGGTTGGTTGTGTATGTGAGGTAAAATAAAAATGAGTATGATTTAAGAATTAGAGATTTAACTAGTTTGTAATGGAGTAAAAGTATATGTATATGAAAGGATTGTGTTTGCATAAAACGTTTTAAAAACGCGATGCTATTTTGATAATAGGGTATGTAACGTATAACTCACTCAGTCTCGACTGACCCCCCAACAGTGTATGTTGCAGGTGTATGGTCTATGACACGACATACTTCTACCCTAGTTCCAGAAGTCTTTGTGTACAAGAAGAAGGAGTTAACCAATAGTGCTGCAGTAGGATCGAGTCCTAGCATATGTATGTTTGTTTGTCAAACGATTTTTGTGTATGATATAACTCTGATTGTAAAAGTGTTTTGAGACTTCCGCTATAAAACTGTTTTCTTTGTTTTGAGAATGGGCTATGCTAGGATGTGGGACATCGCATGGTAAGGCCAAAGTTCCTTTGGAACGCTTTGTGTTTTGAAACAGACGTTTGCACACGTCAAAACTCAAGAAGCTTTTAATGAATTTGATTTGTTTATGGATGGGCGTTTGAATTTTAGGAATGAATGTTTTGCGAAAAATTTATACGTGTTTTGAAAGGCTTGCTACGGGTTTTGGAACTACCATTCCCATTCCCTAGCGCCGGTCACGACTCGTGATTTCAGGTCGTGACAAAGTTGGTATCAGAGCAGATAGTCCAGTTACTACTGCTAAAATGGTTTGGGGCAGATTGATACTACTGCTTGTTAGTGATAAGTGTTTGTTTGTACCTAGGTTAACGTTGTCACTAGGTTAAGCTAGGAACTACTGCAGCCATAGGATTCGAGTCATGTCTCCTCACAAATTCTTAGGTCCCATAGGTTCTCAGTCATCCCTTTGGGTTATAAGACTGTGATATACGCGTGCTTGTGGTCTAAATGATTCGACATCGATGCTTGAATAGCAAGCATGAAACAACTTGGAGTACTGTCGGAGTCATTCGACAGTAGTACGAGGGCAATTTGTGGAAGAAGTACGGATGCAAAGAAGCGAGGTGATATGGGGAATTCTTGCTGGTTACAGAGTTTAGGATTCGGAAGAAACTTACAAAAACAAAACTAAATGGTATGACCTATTATGGTCATTCATTTAAATGATTTGAAAAGCATAATTGTGCCTAGACATGAGACGTCATTACCCTATGCACAATTACGCAGATGTTTAAAAAAATGAATTGTAAACAAATCATTTTGAAAGTGGCCACAAAAGATTGAAATGTTTTGAACAGATTTGTTTTTATTGTAAGTATACCTAAACCAGAACTCTGTAACGACAGTAAATACTCGAGATCAAGTAGTAAGCGAATCTCTAGAGGGCAAAAAAAGCATATAAGAATGGAAGTTGGAGAACATGATTGGGACTACGAATCACACAGCCAGTTGTAGTTAAGCGAACTACAACTTGTGTAGGATCGAGATGTACATCCAACCTCTGATGAGCTACGGATAGGAGAATCTTTCGACGAAATGTCCAGGGCATTGTACCCTGAGACTTTAGGAGCGCAAGAAGAAAGGATATAACCTGCTGATTGAGCTGAGATTAAAGTGTTAGGAATACACGACTTCTCACCAGCGATTAGTATAACCTGAGTTAAGGAAAACTCAAGGTAAGCATATAGTAGATGAATATGGATGAGATGAGTTTCAGATGATGCCTGAAAGCTGACAGGGTATAGGAAAACCCTAATATCTATTAATTAAACCATTAAAATATGATATTCCTAAGATAGGTACTTAAAGGTTAACCGTTGCGATCGCCGAACGGATAACCAGAGGACAACTAATATCGAAGGTAATGGTGGAAAACTTGCGTAAACTTTTGGCAGTAAGCCAAAAGTGCAAGTGATGACAATATGAAGAATATAGTTTAATTAACCTAGGATTATCAATGTAAGCTCCATCTATATGTATGTGAAAGTGAGAAATTTTGTGAAACAGCAAATTCAAACATTTGAAAGAGATTCTGACAACCGGGCCTAGAATCTGTAAAGTTTTGGGCTGGCAGGTGCGGAATATACATGTAAAGAACATGTATTTGTTAGTCGGGCCAGAAAATTGTGAAGTATGGCCGACCAAAAATTGAAAATGGGAAAGAAATGTTTTGTTTTTATATGAAATGTTTTGAAAACGGAGCGAGAAGTTGATATTACGTTAATTAAATAAGAGTAACGGCTATAGAGCCTGTGGAGGTAGTAATTGTTTGAGCAGAGTAAATCACTTCGAGAGTAAGAGGTGCAACGATGATCGTGGGCAACGACATCGAAGTATGTGATTGGAAACATCGATACCAAGGAATGTGATCGATGTAAATGATGGGCAGGATGATGTGAACTCGAAATATGCGAACATATAAGCCTTAAGAGGAACATAAATATAGATTGATAACGCTTAGAAAAGAGAACGACAAAGATAGTCGATGAGACTAGTAAGCCATAAGACAGTGAATGATGTTATGGAATAGAAGGGAGAGAATCAACAAAGGAGTTGGGCTAAACACGAAGGTGTTGTTGTAAAGGATGGAATGAGAAATGATTAGGAGGTATACCTAAAAGGAATAAGAGCTTGGAGTAAGACGCCTATAGAAAGGCACTCAAGCATAAGGGAGTCGAGGAACTAAAGATGGACAAAGAATGTTAAGAGATCGACTAAGATAGTCGATATAAAGGAGGACTAAACGACCTAAGTATATGAAGTAACACTCGATAAAGGTAATCAAGAAAAGTAAACGAGAGCGTCACTTAGAAAGTAACCAAAGGAGTCAACTTCTGTGTAGTTATAAGACACATAGAAGTAAGGGAGATAGAGTTGGCACGAGTATAAGCCCAACTTAATAATGAATACGATGTCAGTACGAATATGATAGATGGATGTACGCACAACTAAGAGTGCAATCCATCAGTAAGGTTAAGAGAAACAACCTTCGACCTTATGTCAATTGTAAGGATTGGAGTTGTTGGAATGATTAAAAAATGTGGTAAGATAAGGATAACATTGGACACTGGTAAAGAATATTACCAATCCAATGAGGTATATTGTGGAAAAAGACTCGATACATATCGAGTAATGCCAAGTAGGCATTTAACCTCATGAAGTTCAGGAAACCATGAAGTATGTGATTAGTAGTAAAGGAAAAGACATTCCTAACTACCATAAGAGATGAATAAGGTTATTGGATGAAGAGCCATATAAGTCTTACATATTAAGACGACAATTAAGGCGTAAATGATCAGAGTGTCGCAGTGGAAGCGAAGGAGGAAAAGACAATCACATATATGAATGGATGTGATTGACACGAGAAAGAGTATATGTGAATTGATGTGATTAAATGTGATGAAGTATGAGAAATAAGAACAAAAACGTCAAGGAAAAATGACGTAGGACATCGGTAAATTCGAAAGTCCGTAAAGAAGTAAAGGATTAAAGGACATAAGACAAGGAAAGACCCTAGTAAGGGATAAGAAGGTATGTGTTAAGTAATAACACATTATGAGATAAGGTCTAAGGCATTATAAGCCTCGAGATAAGGTATAGGATTAACCTTATACTCGATAAGAAGGGATAAGTATATATGAGTACTTAAAGAAATTAAGAAGATGTTGAAAGTAGTTCGAATCTAAACGAAAGGCATATATGATGAGATAAGGTATGAAAATACCGAATGTGATTCATATAAGGATTGTCTGAATGCTTAGTTCATATACTCAAACGGCAGTCTATGCAAACAGATAAAGATAGTCCGAGGAAGCGACTTCTGGGTCGATTTTCGATACCTTCGAGTATCAATTTCAACCTGAAGATCATGTGGAAGTGATAAAAGGTATTGTGAACTATACGAATACCAATTACGTATAGTGAGCAAATGCTTTTGAATGAGCAATTTGGACAGCTAAAGTGAACTAGAAAGACATATTTTGGACCAAGTTTCAGAAAACTTGAAAACGTACGAGTCACGTTTATGACTAAAGCTAGTAGGCATAAATCAAAGTCGTTATCAAGGGTGATATGAACCTTATGGAGTTAAGGGGGGGGGGGGGATGATGAGTAAATATGGACGAATACAAACGATAAGGAAGCGAAAGGATACGAGCCTATTAAGGCTAAAAGTTAGTAAACGACAGGGTTAAAATCCCAACGCGACAACAGATGTCCTATCGTTACGAGAACCGTATAAGGACCAGTTAAGCGTGAACTAGGAAAGTTCATAAAGAGACTGGTCATCTCTTTTATAACGAACATTAGATATCAATGTACGAGTAAGTATCATATGAAGGAACGTATGAAAGACTAATAATCTAGAAAGATGTTAGCAACTATTATAAGATGAAACAAAATGGGATAAAAAGACAGTAATCCAAGGTTACGAACAATGAAAGATAAGAGATACACCTAGGAAAAGTGTAGTCCAACTTGGACATTAGAGCGTAACGTTATACCCAAGGTATGGACCAGCATACCAGGTATTGAAGGGTGTAAGTACAAAATACAAGTTGGTATGCATTAAGGATATGCATATAAGTTTGATTAGGAAAGTCGTAAGGTTTGAATTCGAGGACGAATTTATTATAAGGTGGGGTGAATGTAATAATCCCATAATTATGAAATAAGAAAATGATCCTAAATTTTTGTAATTTGGACCAAGTAGGTTGGGAAATAGACACCGACATGAGAATTATTAAAGATATATCAAGAAATAATAGTATTTAAGAAAACAATATCAATTAATTGGATATCGATACTCAATAAACGGAATTTAGACGAAAAAGTTGGAAAAAGTGCAAGTTAGCTCAAAATTGAAATTTGAGCGTTTTTGGACAAAAATGCCAAAATAAGTTATCGGGAAGTGAAATTATAAGTTATGGGAATAATATTATTTATTTGAAATTGATCGGACCTAAAAGATTTAGTGTTCGACGGACTAAATTGGAAAAAGAAAAGTCACGAACTATGAAGTAAGGAGGTGGCAAACTTAAGGACCACATAGGGACTTTTGTCATAAATATATATACAAGAGAAATAAATTTAAAATCAGCAAAATTAATTTCCTTAGCTGATTTCAAAGGAAATCTCGTAGCTTCTTCAATCCCAAACCCTCAAAACTTCAAATCATCATAACTCTTTCGTTTCTTAACGGAATTGAGCGATTCTTACGGCCACGGAACGAGGAATGGATCCTCTACTAGAATATGAATTCAATTTGAGGTAAAGTTGAGTGTTTACAGTTAGGGTTTTCTGAAATTGAATTCGGTTTTAAGTCTAAGTTTGGATTTTTGTGGATTTGATCATGTAGAGTGTTTATGAGCTTGAAAGGAGTATATTGATAAAGAATTGGAGAGTAAATTCATTCGGCTTTGAAGAGTAATCAAGGGTAAGAAAATTCTAAAATTCTTGAGCTTGTGATTTAGGTATTTGATTGGTGTTTTAGCATATGAATTGGATAATATTCATGAGGATAAGGTGTTTGATGTATTGTTTATGATAAGTGATGTGTTTGATTGAATTTTGGTTAGGCTATGGTGATGAAGGCTTCGGCCTTTGGCTTAGGAAGATGATATCTCATGTTCAAAAGAATGAATTATTGAGTGTATAGTTGAATTATGATGAGTTTTGGATTAATTAAGAGTGAATGAAACGTTTGATGATATTGCAGAAATTTGTCCTGCAAAACAGCCACGTTTCTAAGTCAATATCTCGCACTATGCATCTCCAAATTAGGTTCCGTTTGTTGGTACAGAAACATAAGATTGTCATCTAAATATGACTAAGTTTAAGTTTCTGCCAATTCGGCCTCTAAGAGGCCCAAACAAATCAGAATATTACGATGCGCGTAACAGTTCTGAAAACAGGACAGCCCCTAGTTATTAAATTAAGGGCTAGTTTCCGACACATTCGGGTGCTAGTTTTAGTCCGAGACCTAAACAAAAGTCGAAGATAACATTCTGAACTTTAAGAATGTTGGTTTCGTTTTGAGGTCAGACTATTTTACGATTAGTTATATAACTTTTTTTAAATCTCGAGTCTATGTGTTGTTGAGTTAGAATCTCACTCGAGATCCGTTTGATATATGTCCTAGGTCCGATAAGGAGACCTAATAGCGGACAAGGAGCTCAGGGAGCTTACGCTATAATAAGCAAAGATTTTGGATAAGCAAGTTGTGAGTATATTTTACTTACTCGCATTATTGTACTTAAATCTATGTTTATATACTATATGAATAGTACTTGAACGCATCGCAAATGTGTATTGTTTGGATTGTTTTGGATTGAATTGCTTGGATTAAATTGGTTTAGATTAGACTGTTTTGGATTGAATTGTTTGGATTGTTTGTACACGGATTGGACTGGTTGTTTTGTATATGGATTGATTTGTGTTGTTTGGCTTGGATTGTTTGTATTGACTTGATTTGATTGGATTGGTTTGTGTCGTTTGTATACGACTTATTTGTATTGCTTTGTATATGCAACTTGTGATTTGTATATGGTTCGAATTAGAAATATGATATGCCTTTATGGCTATTGGATAGTCATTTGATTTGGTAAATGATGCATTAAAGTGTTTGTTGTTGAAGTTGTTTTGAGATTTGGTTTTGTGGCCAAATGGTTATTTAGTTGTGCTTAAATGGTTTGAGATTTATGTTGGTGATATGCCACTCTGTAATGATGTATATGAGAGGTGCTGAGTTGTGATATGCACCTGTGATTATGTGCTGAGATAGAGATATGCACATGGGAGAATATTTTGTTAGGTGTCAATGGGCATGACACCGGGCTAAGTCTTGAACGATGGTCGGTGAAGGGAGAAGAGCCGAGCCTGCTAATGAAGTAGAAGGGTTAGCCGTCAGGTGGCCTAGGAAGAGTTTGGCTAGGCTGTAAGCCAGTGTTGTGTTCCTGGTTACAGACCTAGGGTTTGGTGAATTATTACAGAGATGGATATCACAATTATTGATATGATGTTCATGTTATTATGAGTTTTAATGATGTTGAGAATAAGGTTGTTAATCATGTCACAACTAGAACCTTTGGTTGGTTGTGTATGTGAGGTAAAATAAAAATGAGTATGATTTAAGAATTAGAGATTTAACTAGTTTGTAATGGAGTAAAAGTATATGTATATGAAAGGATTGTGTTTGCATAAAACGTTTTAAAAACGCGATGCTATTTTGATAATAGGGTATGTAATGTATAACTCACTCAGTCTCGACTGACCCCCCAACAGTGTATGTTGCAGGTGTATGGTCTATGACACGACATACTTCTACCCTAGTTCCAGAAGTCTTTGTGTACAAGAAGAAGGAGTTAACCAATAGTGCTGCAGTAGGATCGAGTCCTAGCATATGTATGTTTGTTTGTCAAACGATTTTTGTGTATGATATAACTCTGATTGTAAAAGTGTTTTGAGACTTCCGCTATAAAACTGTTTTCTTTGTTTTGAGAATGGGCTATGCTAGGATGTGGGACATCGCATGGTAAGGCCAAAGTTCCTTTGGAACGCTTTGTGTTTTGAAACAGACGTTTGCACACGTCAAAACTCAAGAAGCTTTTAATGAATTTGATTTGTTTATGGATGGGCGTTTGAATTTTAGGAATGAATGTTTTGCGAAAAATTTATACGTGTTTTGAAAGGCTTGCTACGGGTTTTGGAACTACCATTCCCATTCCCTAGCGCCGGTCACGACTCGTGATTTCAGGTCGTGACAAAGTTGGTATCAGAGCAGATAGTCCAGTTACTACTGCTAAAATGGTTTGGGGCAGATTGATACTACTGCTTGTTAGTGATAAGTGTTTGTTTGTACCTAGGTTAACGTTGTCACTAGGTTAAGCTAGGAACTACTGCAGCCATAGGATTCGAGTCATGTCTCCTCACAAATTCTTAGGTCCCATAGGTTCTCAGTCATCCCTTTGGGTTATAAGACTGTGATATACGCGTGCTTGTGGTCTAAATGATTCGACATCGATGCTTGAATAGCAAGCATGAAACAACTTGGAGTACTGTCGGAGTCATTCGACAGTAGTACGAGGGCAATTTGTGGAAGAAGTACGGATGCAAAGAAGCGAGGTGATATGGGGAATTCTTGCTGGTTACAGAGTTTAGGATTCGGAAGAAACTTACAAAAACAAAACTAAATGGTATGACCTATTATGGTCATTCATTTAAATGATTTGAAAAGCATAATTGTGCCTAGACATGAGACGTCATTACCCTATGCACAATTACGCAGATGTTTAAAAAAATGAATTGTAAACAAATCATTTTGAAAGTGGCCACAAAAGATTGAAATGTTTTGAACAGATTTGTTTTTATTGTAAGTATACCTAAACCAGAACTCTGTAACGACAGTAAATACTCGAGATCAAGTAGTAAGCGAATCTCTAGAGGGCAAAAAAAGCATATAAGAATGGAAGTTGGAGAACATGATTGGGACTACGAATCACACAGCCAGTTGTAGTTAAGCGAACTACAACTTGTGTAGGATCGAGATGTACATCCAACCTCTGATGAGCTACGGATAGGAGAATCTTTCGACGAAATGTCCAGGGCATTGTACCCTGAGACTTTAGGAGCGCAAGAAGAAAGGATATAACCTGCTGATTGAGCTGAGATTAAAGTGTTAGGAATACACGACTTCTCACCAGCGATTAGTATAACCTGAGTTAAGGAAAACTCAAGGTAAGCATATAGTAGATGAATATGGATGAGATGAGTTTCAGATGATGCCTGAAAGCTGACAGGGTATAGGAAAACCCTAATATCTATTAATTAAACCATTAAAATATGATATTCCTAAGATAGGTACTTAAAGGTTAACCGTTGCGATCGCCGAACGGATAACCAGAGGACAACTAATATCGAAGGTAATGGTGGAAAACTTGCGTAAACTTTTGGCAGTAAGCCAAAAGTGCAAGTGATGACAATATGAAGAATATAGTTTAATTAACCTAGGATTATCAATGTAAGCTCCATCTATATGTATGTGAAAGTGAGAAATTTTGTGAAACAGCAAATTCAAACATTTGAAAGAGATTCTGACAACCGGGCCTAGAATCTGTAAAGTTTTGGGCTGGCAGGTGCGGAATATACATGTAAAGAACATGTATTTGTTAGTCGGGCCAGAAAATTGTGAAGTATGGCCGACCAAAAATTGAAAATGGGAAAGAAATGTTTTGTTTTTATATGAAATGTTTTGAAAACGGAGCGAGAAGTTGATATTACGTTAATTAAATAAGAGTAACGGCTATAGAGCCTGTGGAGGTAGTAATTGTTTGAGCAGAGTAAATCACTTCGAGAGTAAGAGGTGCAACGATGATCGTGGGCAACGACATCGAAGTATGTGATTGGAAACATCGATACCAAGGAATGTGATCGATGTAAATGATGGGCAGGATGATGTGAACTCGAAATATGCGAACATATAAGCCTTAAGAGGAACATAAATATAGATTGATAACGCTTAGAAAAGAGAACGACAAAGATAGTCGATGAGACTAGTAAGCCATAAGACAGTGAATGATGTTATGGAATAGAAGGGAGAGAATCAACAAAGGAGTTGGGCTAAACACGAAGGTGTTGTTGTAAAGGATGGAATGAGAAATGATTAGGAGGTATACCTAAAAGGAATAAGAGCTTGGAGTAAGACGCCTATAGAAAGGCACTCAAGCATAAGGGAGTCGAGGAACTAAAGATGGACAAAGAATGTTAAGAGATCGACTAAGATAGTCGATATAAAGGAGGACTAAACGACCTAAGTATATGAAGTAACACTCGATAAAGGTAATCAAGAAAAGTAAACGAGAGCGTCACTTAGAAAGTAACCAAAGGAGTCAACTTCTGTGTAGTTATAAGACACATAGAAGTAAGGGAGATAGAGTTGGCACGAGTATAAGCCCAACTTAATAATGAATACGATGTCAGTACGAATATGATAGATGGATGTACGCACAACTAAGAGTGCAATCCATCAGTAAGGTTAAGAGAAACAACCTTCGACCTTATGTCAATTGTAAGGATTGGAGTTGTTGGAATGATTAAAAAATGTGGTAAGATAAGGATAACATTGGACACTGGTAAAGAATATTACCAATCCAATGAGGTATATTGTGGAAAAAGACTCGATACATATCGAGTAATGCCAAGTAGGCATTTAACCTCATGAAGTTCAGGAAACCATGAAGTATGTGATTAGTAGTAAAGGAAAAGACATTCCTAACTACCATAAGAGATGAATAAGGTTATTGGATGAAGAGCCATATAAGTCTTACATATTAAGACGACAATTAAGGCGTAAATGATCAGAGTGTCGCAGTGGAAGCGAAGGAGGAAAAGACAATCACATATATGAATGGATGTGATTGACACGAGAAAGAGTATATGTGAATTGATGTGATTAAATGTGATGAAGTATGAGAAATAAGAACAAAAACGTCAAGGAAAAATGACGTAGGACATCGGTAAATTCGAAAGTCCGTAAAGAAGTAAAGGATTAAAGGACATAAGACAAGGAAAGACCCTAGTAAGGGATAAGAAGGTATGTGTTAAGTAATAACACATTATGAGATAAGGTCTAAGGCATTATAAGCCTCGAGATAAGGTATAGGATTAACCTTATACTCGATAAGAAGGGATAAGTATATATGAGTACTTAAAGAAATTAAGAAGATGTTGAAAGTAGTTCGAATCTAAACGAAAGGCATATATGATGAGATAAGGTATGAAAATACCGAATGTGATTCATATAAGGATTGTCTGAATGCTTAGTTCATATACTCAAACGGCAGTCTATGCAAACAGATAAAGATAGTCCGAGGAAGCGACTTCTGGGTCGATTTTCGATACCTTCGAGTATCAATTTCAACCTGAAGATCATGTGGAAGTGATAAAAGGTATTGTGAACTATACGAATACCAATTACGTATAGTGAGCAAATGCTTTTGAATGAGCAATTTGGACAGCTAAAGTGAACTAGAAAGACATATTTTGGACCAAGTTTCAGAAAACTTGAAAACGTACGAGTCACGTTTATGACTAAAGCTAGTAGGCATAAATCAAAGTCGTTATCAAGGGTGATATGAACCTTATGGAGTTAAGGGGGGGGGGGGGATGATGAGTAAATATGGACGAATACAAACGATAAGGAAGCGAAAGGATACGAGCCTATTAAGGCTAAAAGTTAGTAAACGACAGGGTTAAAATCCCAACGCGACAACAGATGTCCTATCGTTACGAGAACCGTATAAGGACCAGTTAAGCGTGAACTAGGAAAGTTCATAAAGAGACTGGTCATCTCTTTTATAACGAACATTAGATATCAATGTACGAGTAAGTATCATATGAAGGAACGTATGAAAGACTAATAATCTAGAAAGATGTTAGCAACTATTATAAGATGAAACAAAATGGGATAAAAAGACAGTAATCCAAGGTTACGAACAATGAAAGATAAGAGATACACCTAGGAAAAGTGTAGTCCAACTTGGACATTAGAGCGTAACGTTATACCCAAGGTATGGACCAGCATACCAGGTATTGAAGGGTGTAAGTACAAAATACAAGTTGGTATGCATTAAGGATATGCATATAAGTTTGATTAGGAAAGTCGTAAGGTTTGAATTCGAGGACGAATTTATTATAAGGTGGGGTGAATGTAATAATCCCATAATTATGAAATAAGAAAATGATCCTAAATTTTTGTAATTTGGACCAAGTAGGTTGGGAAATAGACACCGACATGAGAATTATTAAAGATATATCAAGAAATAATAGTATTTAAGAAAACAATATCAATTAATTGGATATCGATACTCAATAAACGGAATTTAGACGAAAAAGTTGGAAAAAGTGCAAGTTAGCTCAAAATTGAAATTTGAGCGTTTTTGGACAAAAATGCCAAAATAAGTTATCGGGAAGTGAAATTATAAGTTATGGGAATAATATTATTTATTTGAAATTGATCGGACCTAAAAAATTTAGTGTTCGACGGACTAAATTGGAAAAAGAAAAGTCACGAACTATGAAGTAAGGAGGTGGCAAACTTAAGGACCACATAGGGACTTTTGTCATAAATATATATACAAGAGAAATAAATTTAAAATCAGCAAAATTAATTTCCTTAGCTGATTTCAAAGGAAATCTCGTAGCTTCTTCAATCCCAAACCCTCAAAACTTCAAATCATCATAACTCTTTCGTTTCTTAACGGAATTGAGCGATTCTTACGGCCACGGAACGAGGAATGGATCCTCTACTAGAATATGAATTCAATTTGAGGTAAAGTTGAGTGTTTACAGTTAGGGTTTTCTGAAATTGAATTCGGTTTTAAGTCTAAGTTTGGATTTTTGTGGATTTGATCATGTAGAGTGTTTATGAGCTTGAAAGGAGTATATTGATAAAGAATTGGAGAGTAAATTCATTCGGCTTTGAAGAGTAATCAAGGGTAAGAAAATTCTAAAATTTTTGAGCTTGTGATTTAGGTATTTGATTGGTGTTTTAGCATATGAATTGGATAATATTCATGAGGATAAGGTGTTTGATGTATTGTTTATGATAAGTGATGTGTTTGATTGAATTTTGGTTAGGCTATGGTGATGAAGGCTTCGGCCTTTGGCTTAGGAAGATGATATCTCATGTTCAAAAGAATGAATTATTGAGTGTATAGTTGAATTATGATGAGTTTTGGATTAATTAAGAGTGAATGAAACGTTTGATGATATTGCAGAAATTTGTCCTGCAAAACAGCCACGTTTCTAAGTCAATATCTCGCACTATGCATCTCCAAATTAGGTTCCGTTTGTTGGTACAGAAACATAAGATTGTCATCTAAATATGACTAAGTTTAAGTTTCTGCCAATTCGGCCTCTAAGAGGCCCAAACAAATCAGAATATTACGATGCGCGTAACAGTTCTGAAAACAGGACAGCCCCTAGTTATTAAATTAAGGGCTAGTTTCCGACACATTCGGGTGCTAGTTTTAGTCCGAGACCTAAACAAAAGTCGAAGATAACATTCTGAACTTTAAGAATGTTGGTTTCGTTTTGAGGTCAGACTATTTTACGATTAGTTATATAACTTTTTTTAAATCTCGAGTCTATGTGTTGTTGAGTTAGAATCTCACTCGAGATCCGTTTGATATATGTCCTAGGTCCGATAAGGAGACCTAATAGCGGACAAGGAGCTCAGGGAGCTTACGCTATAATAAGCAAAGATTTTGGATAAGCAAGTTGTGAGTATATTTTACTTACTCGCATTATTGTACTTAAATCTATGTTTATATACTATATGAATAGTACTTGAACGCATCGCAAATGTGTATTGTTTGGATTGTTTTGGATTGAATTGCTTGGATTAAATTGGTTTAGATTAGACTGTTTTGGATTGAATTGTTTGGATTGTTTGTACACGGATTGGACTGGTTGTTTTGTATATGGATTGATTTGTGTTGTTTGGCTTGGATTGTTTGTATTGATTTGATTTGATTGGATTGGTTTGTGTCGTTTGTATACGACTTATTTGTATTGCTTTGTATATGCAACTTGTGATTTGTATATGGTTCGAATTAGAAATATGATATGCCTTTATGGCTATTGGATAGTCATTTGATTTGGTAAATGATGCATTAAAGTGTTTGTTGTTGAAGTTGTTTTGAGATTTGGTTTTGTGGCCAAATGGTTATTTAGTTGTGCTTAAATGGTTTGAGATTTATGTTGGTGATATGCCACTCTGTAATGATGTATATGAGAGGTGCTGAGTTGTGATATGCACCTGTGATTATGTGCTGAGATAGAGATATGCACATGGGAGAATATTTTGTTAGGTGTCAATGGGCATGACACCGGGCTAAGTCTTGAACGATGGTCGGTGAAGGGAGAAGAGCCGAGCCTGCTAATGAAGTAGAAGGGTTAGCCGTCAGGTGGCCTAGGAAGAGTTTGGCTAGGCTGTAAGCCAGTGTTGTGTTCCTGGTTACAGACCTAGGGTTTGGTGAATTATTACAGAGATGGATATCACAATTATTGATATGATGTTCATGTTATTATGAGTTTTAATGATGTTGAGAATAAGGTTGTTAATCATGTCACAACTAGAACCTTTGGTTGGTTGTGTATGTGAGGTAAAATAAAAATGAGTATGATTTAAGAATTAGAGATTTAACTAGTTTGTAATGGAGTAAAAGTATATGTATATGAAAGGATTGTGTTTGCATAAAACGTTTTAAAAACGCGATGCTATTTTGATAATAGGGTATGTAACGTATAACTCACTCAGTCTCGACTGACCCCCCAACAGTGTATGTTGCAGGTGTATGGTCTATGACACGACATACTTCTACCCTAGTTCCAGAAGTCTTTGTGTACAAGAAGAAGGAGTTAACCAATAGTGCTGCAGTAGGATCGAGTCCTAGCATATGTATGTTTGTTTGTCAAACGATTTTTGTGTATGATATAACTCTGATTGTAAAAGTGTTTTGAGACTTCCGCTATAAAACTGTTTTCTTTGTTTTGAGAATGGGCTATGCTAGGATGTGGGACATCGCATGGTAAGGCCAAAGTTCCTTTGGAACGCTTTGTGTTTTGAAACAGACGTTTGCACACGTCAAAACTCAAGAAGCTTTTAATGAATTTGATTTGTTTATGGATGGGCGTTTGAATTTTAGGAATGAATGTTTTGCGAAAAATTTATACGTGTTTTGAAAGGCTTGCTACGGGTTTTGGAACTACCATTCCCATTCCCTAGCGCCGGTCACGACTCGTGATTTCAGGTCGTGACAAAGTTGGTATCAGAGCAGATAGTCCAGTTACTACTGCTAAAATGGTTTGGGGCAGATTGATACTACTGCTTGTTAGTGATAAGTGTTTGTTTGTACCTAGGTTAACGTTGTCACTAGGTTAAGCTAGGAACTACTGCAGCCATAGGATTCGAGTCATGTCTCCTCACAAATTCTTAGGTCCCATAGGTTCTCAGTCATCCCTTTGGGTTATAAGACTGTGATATACGCGTGCTTGTGGTCTAAATGATTCGACATCGATGCTTGAATAGCAAGCATGAAACAACTTGGAGTACTGTCGGAGTCATTCGACAGTAGTACGAGGGCAATTTGTGGAAGAAGTACGGATGCAAAGAAGCGAGGTGATATGGGGAATTCTTGCTGGTTACAGAGTTTAGGATTCGGAAGAAACTTACAAAAACAAAACTAAATGGTATGACCTATTATGGTCATTCATTTAAATGATTTGAAAAGCATAATTGTGCCTAGACATGAGACGTCATTACCCTATGCACAATTACGCAGATGTTTAAAAAAATGAATTGTAAACAAATCATTTTGAAAGTGGCCACAAAAGATTGAAATGTTTTGAACAGATTTGTTTTTATTGTAAGTATACCTAAACCAGAACTCTGTAACGACAGTAAATACTCGAGATCAAGTAGTAAGCGAATCTCTAGAGGGCAAAAAAAGCATATAAGAATGGAAGTTGGAGAACATGATTGGGACTACGAATCACACAGCCAGTTGTAGTTAAGCGAACTACAACTTGTGTAGGATCGAGATGTACATCCAACCTCTGATGAGCTACGGATAGGAGAATCTTTCGACGAAATGTCCAGGGCATTGTACCCTGAGACTTTAGGAGCGCAAGAAGAAAGGATATAACCTGCTGATTGAGCTGAGATTAAAGTGTTAGGAATACACGACTTCTCACCAGCGATTAGTATAACCTGAGTTAAGGAAAACTCAAGGTAAGCATATAGTAGATGAATATGGATGAGATGAGTTTCAGATGATGCCTGAAAGCTGACAGGGTATAGGAAAACCCTAATATCTATTAATTAAACCATTAAAATATGATATTCCTAAGATAGGTACTTAAAGGTTAACCGTTGCGATCGCCGAACGGATAACCAGAGGACAACTAATATCGAAGGTAATGGTGGAAAACTTGCGTAAACTTTTGGCAGTAAGCCAAAAGTGCAAGTGATGACAATATGAAGAATATAGTTTAATTAACCTAGGATTATCAATGTAAGCTCCATCTATATGTATGTGAAAGTGAGAAATTTTGTGAAACAGCAAATTCAAACATTTGAAAGAGATTCTGACAACCGGGCCTAGAATCTGTAAAGTTTTGGGCTGGCAGGTGCGGAATATACATGTAAAGAACATGTATTTGTTAGTCGGGCCAGAAAATTGTGAAGTATGGCCGACCAAAAATTGAAAATGGGAAAGAAATGTTTTGTTTTTATATGAAATGTTTTGAAAACGGAGCGAGAAGTTGATATTACGTTAATTAAATAAGAGTAACGGCTATAGAGCCTGTGGAGGTAGTAATTGTTTGAGCAGAGTAAATCACTTCGAGAGTAAGAGGTGCAACGATGATCGTGGGCAACGACATCGAAGTATGTGATTGGAAACATCGATACCAAGGAATGTGATCGATGTAAATGATGGGCAGGATGATGTGAACTCGAAATATGCGAACATATAAGCCTTAAGAGGAACATAAATATAGATTGATAACGCTTAGAAAAGAGAACGACAAAGATAGTCGATGAGACTAGTAAGCCATAAGACAGTGAATGATGTTATGGAATAGAAGGGAGAGAATCAACAAAGGAGTTGGGCTAAACACGAAGGTGTTGTTGTAAAGGATGGAATGAGAAATGATTAGGAGGTATACCTAAAAGGAATAAGAGCTTGGAGTAAGACGCCTATAGAAAGGCACTCAAGCATAAGGGAGTCGAGGAACTAAAGATGGACAAAGAATGTTAAGAGATCGACTAAGATAGTCGATATAAAGGAGGACTAAACGACCTAAGTATATGAAGTAACACTCGATAAAGGTAATCAAGAAAAGTAAACGAGAGCGTCACTTAGAAAGTAACCAAAGGAGTCAACTTCTGTGTAGTTATAAGACACATAGAAGTAAGGGAGATAGAGTTGGCACGAGTATAAGTCCAACTTAATAATGAATACGATGTCAGTACGAATATGATAGATGGATGTACGCACAACTAAGAGTGCAATCCATCAGTAAGGTTAAGAGAAACAACCTTCGACCTTATGTCAATTGTAAGGATTGGAGTTGTTGGAATGATTAAAAAATGTGGTAAGATAAGGATAACATTGGACACTGGTAAAGAATATTACCAATCCAATGAGGTATATTGTGGAAAAAGACTCGATACATATCGAGTAATGCCAAGTAGGCATTTAACCTCATGAAGTTCAGGAAACCATGAAGTATGTGATTAGTAGTAAAGGAAAAGACATTCCTAACTACCATAAGAGATGAATAAGGTTATTGGATGAAGAGCCATATAAGTCTTACATATTAAGACGACAATTAAGGCGTAAATGATCAGAGTGTCGCAGTGGAAGCGAAGGAGGAAAAGACAATCACATATATGAATGGATGTGATTGACACGAGAAAGAGTATATGTGAATTGATGTGATTAAATGTGATGAAGTATGAGAAATAAGAACAAAAACGTCAAGGAAAAATGACGTAGGACATCGGTAAATTCGAAAGTCCGTAAAGAAGTAAAGGATTAAAGGACATAAGACAAGGAAAGACCCTAGTAAGGGATAAGAAGGTATGTGTTAAGTAATAACACATTATGAGATAAGGTCTAAGGCATTATAAGCCTCGAGATAAGGTATAGGATTAACCTTATACTCGATAAGAAGGGATAAGTATATATGAGTACTTAAAGAAATTAAGAAGATGTTGAAAGTAGTTCGAATCTAAACGAAAGGCATATATGATGAGATAAGGTATGAAAATACCGAATGTGATTCATATAAGGATTGTCTGAATGCTTAGTTCATATACTCAAACGGCAGTCTATGCAAACAGATAAAGATAGTCCGAGGAAGCGACTTCTGGGTCGATTTTCGATACCTTCGAGTATCAATTTCAACCTGAAGATCATGTGGAAGTGATAAAAGGTATTGTGAACTATACGAATACCAATTACGTATAGTGAGCAAATGCTTTTGAATGAGCAATTTGGACAGCTAAAGTGAACTAGAAAGACATATTTTGGACCAAGTTTCAGAAAACTTGAAAACGTACGAGTCACGTTTATGACTAAAGCTAGTAGGCATAAATCAAAGTCGTTATCAAGGGTGATATGAACCTTATGGAGTTAAGGGGGGGGGGGATGATGAGTAAATATGGACGAATACAAACGATAAGGAAGCGAAAGGATACGAGCCTATTAAGGCTAAAAGTTAGTAAACGACAGGGTTAAAATCCCAACGCGACAACAGATGTCCTATCGTTACGAGAACCGTATAAGGACCAGTTAAGCGTGAACTAGGAAAGTTCATAAAGAGACTGGTCATCTCTTTTATAACGAACATTAGATATCAATGTACGAGTAAGTATCATATGAAGGAACGTATGAAAGACTAATAATCTAGAAAGATGTTAGCAACTATTATAAGATGAAACAAAATGGGATAAAAAGACAGTAATCCAAGGTTACGAACAATGAAAGATAAGAGATACACCTAGGAAAAGTGTAGTCCAACTTGGACATTAGAGCGTAACGTTATACCCAAGGTATGGACCAGCATACCAGGTATTGAAGGGTGTAAGTACAAAGTACAAGTTGGTATGCATTAAGGATATGCATATAAGTTTGATTAGGAAAGTCGTAAGGTTTGAATTCGAGGACGAATTTATTATAAGGTGGGGTGAATGTAATAATCCCATAATTATGAAATAAGAAAATGATCCTAAATTTTTGTAATTTGGACCAAGTAGGTTGGGAAATAGACACCGACATGAGAATTATTAAAGATATATCAAGAAATAATAGTATTTAAGAAAACAATATCAATTAATTGGATATCGATACTCAATAAACGGAATTTAGACGAAAAAGTTGGAAAAAGTGCAAGTTAGCTCAAAATTGAAATTTGAGCGTTTTTGGACAAAAATGCCAAAATAAGTTATCGGGAAGTGAAATTATAAGTTATGGGAATAATATTATTTATTTGAAATTGATCGGACCTAAAAGATTTAGTGTTCGACGGACTAAATTGGAAAAAGAAAAGTCACGAACTATGAAGTAAGGAGGTGGCAAACTTAAGGACCACATAGGGACTTTTGTCATAAATATATATACAAGAGAAATAAATTTAAAATCAGCAAAATTAATTTCCTTAGCTGATTTCAAAGGAAATCTCGTAGCTTCTTCAATCCCAAACCCTCAAAACTTCAAATCATCATAACTCTTTCGTTTCTTAACGGAATTGAGCGATTCTTACGGCCACGGAACGAGGAATGGATCCTCTACTAGAATATGAATTCAATTTGAGGTAAAGTTGAGTGTTTACAGTTAGGGTTTTCTGAAATTGAATTCGGTTTTAAGTCTAAGTTTGGATTTTTGTGGATTTGATCATGTAGAGTGTTTATGAGCTTGAAAGGAGTATATTGATAAAGAATTGGAGAGTAAATTCATTCGGCTTTGAAGAGTAATCAAGGGTAAGAAAATTCTAAAATTTTTGAGCTTGTGATTTAGGTATTTGATTGGTGTTTTAGCATATGAATTGGATAATATTCATGAGGATAAGGTGTTTGATGTATTGTTTATGATAAGTGATGTGTTTGATTGAATTTTGGTTAGGCTATGGTGATGAAGGCTTCGGCCTTTGGCTTAGGAAGATGATATCTCATGTTCAAAAGAATGAATTATTGAGTGTATAGTTGAATTATGATGAGTTTTGGATTAATTAAGAGTGAATGAAACGTTTGATGATATTGCAGAAATTTGTCCTGCAAAACAGCCACGTTTCTAAGTCAATATCTCGCACTATGCATCTCCAAATTAGGTTCCGTTTGTTGGTACAGAAACATAAGATTGTCATCTAAATATGACTAAGTTTAAGTTTCTGCCAATTCGGCCTCTAAGAGGCCCAAACAAATCAGAATATTACGATGCGCGTAACAGTTCTGAAAACAGGACAGCCCCTAGTTATTAAATTAAGGGCTAGTTTCCGACACATTCGGGTGCTAGTTTTAGTCCGAGACCTAAACAAAAGTCGAAGATAACATTCTGAACTTTAAGAATGTTGGTTTCGTTTTGAGGTCAGACTATTTTACGATTAGTTATATAACTTTTTTTAAATCTCGAGTCTATGTGTTGTTGAGTTAGAATCTCACTCGAGATCCGTTTGATATATGTCCTAGGTCCGATAAGGAGACCTAATAGCGGACAAGGAGCTCAGGGAGCTTACGCTATAATAAGCAAAGATTTTGGATAAGCAAGTTGTGAGTATATTTTACTTACTCGCATTATTGTACTTAAATCTATGTTTATATACTATATGAATAGTACTTGAACGCATCGCAAATGTGTATTGTTTGGATTGTTTTGGATTGAATTGCTTGGATTAAATTGGTTTAGATTAGACTGTTTTGGATTGAATTGTTTGGATTGTTTGTACACGGATTGGACTGGTTGTTTTGTATATGGATTGATTTGTGTTGTTTGGCTTGGATTGTTTGTATTGATTTGATTTGATTGGATTGGTTTGTGTCGTTTGTATACGACTTATTTGTATTGCTTTGTATATGCAACTTGTGATTTGTATATGGTTCGAATTAGAAATATGATATGCCTTTATGGCTATTGGATAGTCATTTGATTTGGTAAATGATGCATTAAAGTGTTTGTTGTTGAAGTTGTTTTGAGATTTGGTTTTGTGGCCAAATGGTTATTTAGTTGTGCTTAAATGGTTTGAGATTTATGTTGGTGATATGCCACTCTGTAATGATGTATATGAGAGGTGCTGAGTTGTGATATGCACCTGTGATTATGTGCTGAGATAGAGATATGCACATGGGAGAATATTTTGTTAGGTGTCAATGGGCATGACACCGGGCTAAGTCTTGAACGATGGTCGGTGAAGGGAGAAGAGCCGAGCCTGCTAATGAAGTAGAAGGGTTAGCCGTCAGGTGGCCTAGGAAGAGTTTGGCTAGGCTGTAAGCCAGTGTTGTGTTCCTGGTTACAGACCTAGGGTTTGGTGAATTATTACAGAGATGGATATCACAATTATTGATATGATGTTCATGTTATTATGAGTTTTAATGATGTTGAGAATAAGGTTGTTAATCATGTCACAACTAGAACCTTTGGTTGGTTGTGTATGTGAGGTAAAATAAAAATGAGTATGATTTAAGAATTAGAGATTTAACTAGTTTGTAATGGAGTAAAAGTATATGTATATGAAAGGATTGTGTTTGCATAAAACGTTTTAAAAACGCGATGCTATTTTGATAATAGGGTATGTAACGTATAACTCACTCAGTCTCGACTGACCCCCCAACAGTGTATGTTGCAGGTGTATGGTCTATGACACGACATACTTCTACCCTAGTTCCAGAAGTCTTTGTGTACAAGAAGAAGGAGTTAACCAATAGTGCTGCAGTAGGATCGAGTCCTAGCATATGTATGTTTGTTTGTCAAACGATTTTTGTGTATGATATAACTCTGATTGTAAAAGTGTTTTGAGACTTCCGCTATAAAACTGTTTTCTTTGTTTTGAGAATGGGCTATGCTAGGATGTGGGACATCGCAGGGTAAGGCCCAAGTTCCTATGGAACGCTTTGTGTTTTGAAACAGACGTTTGTACACGTCAAAGCTCAAGAAGCTTTTAATGAATTTGATTTCTTTATGGATGGGCGTTTGAATTTTAGGAATGAATGTTTTGCGAAAAATTTATACGTGTTTTGAAAGGCTTGCTACGGGTTTTGGAACTACCATTCCCGTTCCCTAGCGCCGGTCACGGCTCGTGATTTCAGGTCGTGACAGCGAGCCTATCTCTCTCCTGTTCCTCTTTCTCCCGCCGCGCCCTTCTGTCTTCAAGGGCCTTCTACTGAAGCTCTCTGAAATTTGCACCGCAAAACCAGAAAATAAACCGAAATCATAAAGAAAAAAGTTAGAAGCACAAACAACAAAACGAAGCTCCATGGTACAAACAAGGTACCAGAAGAACTAGAAGGCATAGTAGAGTTAATATGAGGAGAAGAAGGAAGAGGGAGTTCACCCTCTTTATGAGGCTCGTCCTCATAGTCCGACTCAGACTCTTTCTTTTGCTTCTTATCTTTTATCTTGTTCTTCTTTTTACCCTCATCTCTCTCCTTCTTCTGATGGGCGAGATCTCTATCCCACCCGAAATATGAGTCGATCATCTTCACCACGTCCATCTAGGCATGCTTACGGAACTCAAGCACTGTTTCCCGATCCGCTTCGCTCAATTTCGCATTCTCAAGCTTCTTCGGACTGTCCAAAAATGTATTAGGGATGGACCCTCACCCTCCTTTATTCTTGGCAATAACAAAGCTGTGCTTCGAGTTCTTCAAAGAATTCGGGAGACCGGTAAAAAGAGATCGCCCAGGTTGGAGATAAAAGAACTCATCAGCGAACTATATCATAACCGACTTCCCTCTTAAATTTGAGCCCACAGATGAAAATCCATGTCAGATGCCGATGGGCATTAGGGTGAAGCTGACCCAAGGGGATCTCCAAATGATCAAGCACCATCTGAGTAAAGCCATCGAGTGGAATCCTCAGGCCAGCCTCAAAATCTTGGACGAAGATCAACTGCTCATCATTATCTAATATCAGGTCCTCGGCAGAACCTTCAGTAGGAACTCTCAGTTCGATAGTAAGAAGGATCTTGTATCTCTCCCTAATCCACACAAGGGCGCTCTGGTTCAAAGCAATAGCCCACCGGAAAAGGGCTTATTCTTCTTAGATTTCGGTCCAGGAGACGCCTTGCGTTTCTTAAAAATAAATTCTTCCTCATCTCCCCCCTCTTCGCCATCGCCCTCTGCGTCATCATCATCTCCCTCATCATCTTCTAGAGGAGCCTCGCCTTCTGGCTCTTTATTGCTGACTCCCACAAGCATATCGGCATCCTCCATACCAGAAATACCTTCCTCACTGTCAGGAACCACTCTCTGAGATAGCCCCTCTTCATCAGAGCCCAAATCAACGAGAGTTGCAAGAGCAATAGGGTAAAAAGGGTCACTAGAAAAACCCCCAGAAGAAGAAGAAGAAGAACTAGACGAGGACCTGGCAGAAAAACAAATAAGCGACTAAGAACTTACTAGTGGAAGGTAAAGCTTGGCTCTAAATCTACTGTCGAGACCTGGAAGAAAAACAATGTAAAAGGATCAACAAATATTACAGTAAGAGAATAATAAAGTAAAGAAAGCAAAAATTACCCCTTTTATATGTCAACCGGATATAGGGTACTCGAGTACCAGACAGCAGGGAATAGCTTCCTCGAAAAAAACAATCAGTTATTGTAGAAACCAAAGAGTCGCGTCCTTTTATATTCCATAACTGTCGAAGACGTTTGAAATTCAAATTGGTTCAATTTTCAAAATTTAAAATTCGAAACGACAATAGAACCGTTTCAAGTCTTTGACTTAGTAAGATCACCGGGGAGGACATCTGATATCGCCAAGAAATCGAGTGGCCTCCTGGCGAGATACCTCAAGCGTATCTCGCCTAATGCACGATCTACACGAAGCCTATATGGTCCTTCGCCCTTCATAAAAGACTTCTCCTACTTCCTTTAGAAGACATCGCCATGTCCATAGGATCGCCACTTACTCTAATATCGTAAGGCGGACGGATTTCCCACGAACCCACTACGCGGGATTTTCGAAGAACATGACCCATCTTCCCCAAAAGACCGCGTAAGCCATCCACGATCTGGCACATTACAACCCGCCTACTTAAGGCCTATAAATAAGACCAATCCGGTGCATAAGGAGGTAATCATTGATACATCCCAAACACATACTTTACACTTGTTACCAACCAGAAAATCCATACTGACTTGAGCGTCGGAGTGGCTTTCAGGCAACACCAGCCTGAAACCCTTTACCTTATTTGTTCATTGTGCAGGAAACTGTTCGAAGGCAATCTAAGGAGATCTCGAAATAGTCGACATGTATTAATATTTTTTAGTTTAATTTTACATAATATTACATAGGTATATTTTTGATGTAAATAAAAATATTTTTTATATGAATTTTAGAAGAAAAAAAAAGTAAGGTTAAATTAGAAAAATCCAACAAAATTGCTAAGGAAGTTATACTTTCTTGGGTTTTACTAGTGAAGTTACTTTCCTAGTTAAAGGGAAGTCAAACTTCTAACTTCCCTAGAAGTAAAATGTATAAACTGAACAAAGTAAAAAAAATTTGCTACTTCCCGAAAAGTACAACTTCCCTAACCTATTTACCCCCCAACTAAGCGAGCCCTTAATGTAGATGAATATAACGTACCTGTGACCTCCTCTTTCAAAATATATTAAAATTAACTCAGAAACAAAATTGAAATTTAATATCATAAAATTTCCTATTCAAACGTTTATTAACCTTCTCTAAATAATAATATCTCATTAAATCCACCACTAAAAATATAGTCTCAAAACAAAAGACACGTAGATTAATTCAAAGTAATTAATAGTTGTTCTAAACATTCTCCAAAATAATTGTTTGTAAAGAAAAGGAAATCTAACTCGGATGGCATCGTTGACCCACCTAACCAAACCAAATCAGCTTGCACGAATCTAAATAGATGGATCAATGTGGTCTATCTCCCGAAAAATAGGTGGCAAGGGGTGAACTGCCTACTTAATAGAATATAGCTAATTATATTTATATATATATATATGACAGCAACAAACAAAGCAAATAACAGAATATCATTTAATCAAATCATACACCTATCACCTCTCATATACCAACCCACATATACAATCAGACAAATTAAATCATAATTTTATTTTATTTCTTTAATTAGGGCCCTGTTTAACCTAGTTGAATCATACCCAATAGTTGCCGGCCATCACAAAAATATTACCAATGTATATATCGCACAAGATACTAAACACATTAGTATCCCGACACCACCCCAGTGTCTAGCAAAACGCACAAGATATTCTTTACTTTCTAGAATATCCCGACACCGTAGTGCCTAGCAAAATGTTTATCACATCATTTGTCCCATCTTGTCACAATTTAATCGTCACATTTCTAAACCATTGGATATAATCAGTCCTGGGTAAGCAAACTGTCAACTTCCTTAATTATCAAAATTTATTTATAAACTGCCTCATCAAATATAACTAATTACTGACAACACGTATCCAATATTTTCATACTTCTCAAATTTTACAAACATATAGCATGAATATAATGAAACTAAAAACAAACAGACAATCTTATGCTGATTCAGACCTCTAGCACATAATAATCATGTACCACAGTAAATGGCAATCATATAATAATGGGAAAAGGGTCATTTATGCCCCTATGGTTTGGCTTTAGGATCAATTAAGCCCTTAACGTACGGAAAGGTTCAAATATGCCCCTAACGTCTTAAAATGTTGACAACAAGGCCCCTAATTTTGATGCATAAATGAAATGTTAGGGGCCTGGTTGTCCAAATCAGGGGTCTAATTGTTCATTTTTTAGACGTTAGAGGCATATTTGAACCTTTTTATACGTTGAGGGCTTACTTGATCCAAAAGACAAACCATAGAGGCATAAATGACCCTTTTCCCTATAATAATCCACATTTAGCAACCAATATGTCACGGCCCAAGTTACTGAGCCGCGACCAGCGCTAGGGAATGGCAGTGGTAGCTCCAAATCCCATAGCAAGCCTAGAACCACTATAAATTTTTCGCAAATAAAATATATTATATATAAACGTCTTCAGAAAACTTCTTTAGATAATATAATTATAAATTAAAATATCATATTTCTTTCCTGAAAACGTTTACAAAACGATTCGTAGAAACCAGTCTTACCAAGCGATATCTCATCCAGCACTGCCCTGTTTCTAGTCATAATCACGACCAATTCCACTCATGGCAATTGGTATCGAAATCAAACGGATAAAACACCTTATTTAAACAAATATCATCTATCAACCGCATCAGAGTTTACAATTAAAATTCCGTTTGAAATCAAAACATTACTCTTATACTGACACCTACTGACCACTACAGCTCTATAGGAACTCGTACTTTGTGCAAGTCAAACGACTTCTGACACAAAGGAGATGATCTGTCTAATCCGAATCCGGTCACCTGAAAGATACAACAGTCAGGGGTTAGTATTTGGGGAAATATTGAGTGAGTTTGCAAATTACTAACGATATTATAAAAACATAACATCGCATGCTCAAAACGTATATAAACCAATACATGATACAAGAAAATAACATTACGTTCTTAAGCGTTAAATCCGATCGAAACCCTAATCTTAAGCTCCTAATGTATCGTGTTCATATCGACTCATTTCATATAGAATCATTTCAATCCAAATGGTCCGGTCCCGAGATAATTCAACCGAGTTCAACCGCGACCAACCATTTAATCCCAAGTCGTGGGTCCCGAGATAATTCAACCGAGTTCAACCCACTAGATACGGGTCCCGGGATAGTTCTACCGAGTTCAACTTCGTATCTCTCATTCATATTCCATCTTTCATGTTCGTATCATGCGCATTCATATCATCAATAACAATCTAGACACGCTAGACTGACTCAAATACTGGTGATCACACAGTCTATTGACACCCAATAGGTACTTACTTTTTTCGGATCGCACACTAGATTCAAATATTCAAAACAATCAATAAAACAATATATCATACAATCAAATCGTATAACTGCGATGTATCTGATAATAATATTCATAATATATGAAATTAGCTTTTGGAATTAATACGCGAAAGTTAAATGCAACTCACAGTGACCGCTATCCAAATAATTGTAATATCATAATCCCACGAACGTAAGTTCCATGTGTCATTCGATCCCTCAACTATTCCAGCTCGTCGGTCTAGTAGCTTGTCGATACATTAGTTTCCTATTCAAATCATATGTATGTTTAATTGATAAGCGTAAATTTGGTATCAAAATCCTAATCATATTTTTTATGTTCTATGTCCAAATTTCATCAAATTGAAGTCCGTAAACTTCAAACAACTCAAAGCACTAAGCATCAAACCTCAGAACATTGAAACGGGTTACGAATGACCTAAATTTGGTTCGGGAAGGGTCCTGGCATGCACGTCGTGAGGCACCCCCTCACGTCGTGAGGGAGCTCCTTACGTCGTGAGTACGTGACCTCCGACCTCTAATCCGATACCAACATGTTTCCAACGTGTTTCCGACCTCCTAACACGTATCCACATCAAAACGACATCCCAAACAATCATAAACGTAGTAAAAACGCTTAAAACAAATCGAATACACGAATTCAATAAAATCGCTCGATTCAAAACCTAGGAAGCAACTAAAACCTCACTTACAGCAACCAAACATTGATTCTTACCTTAGTTTGATTCTCTAGGATGATATACAATCCTTTCCCCTTTCCAACACAACAAGAATCGCTCAATTCCGAGTCCGAACAAAGAAATTATGCCGATTGCAAATTCGCTCGCGTCGCGAGATTATGTCTCACGTCATGAGACACCCCTAAACAGCTCCAAATGTTGCCTCGAATGCTTCCAACACCCCTAACTCATTGCGACATGTTTCTACATCAATATAACACAAAATCCAACTCAATAATCATCAAAAACGTCAAAAACGACGTGATTACGGTTGATACGATTCGATATCAATATAACAGCCCTATAATTATCAAAACCCTAAGCCAAAACGTCAAGCGTACCTCAATTCAAAGCTTGGAGATGATAGAGATCGAATTTCTGAAGAGAAAGGAACGAAAATCACGTGATTCGGACGAGAAATAGCGAAACGGCGGCGGATCGAAGTTGATCGTCGTTTTCTTCTTTCCCCTCATTCTCTGGATCCTGCTTTTGAATCTTATGATTCATATGCTTAATATATATATGTTGGATAATTGCCCCTTTTGGTCCCTCACTTCTTTTGTTTTAACCAGTTCTCTTTCAAACTTTCTATTTTAAAATCAAACGGTTCATTACTCGCTTTACCTCATATACGTACATATTATTTATACCCAAATAACTAATACTAATTCACAACTATTATTTCCGTTGATAATCTTTTAATTTCAATTCCCGATAATTGATATTTTATTTACGATTTGGGATTTAAACTTTATCTTAATAATTTTGCTTACCACTTTCCTTAGTCCTAATCTCATTTCTTTAATTCAATATAAATTTTCAAAATTTCCATATTCAAATTTCTTAACCGACCTCCTCGGGTTTATTTACTTTAATTATTCCAGAAATCTTTCCAATGTCGCCTCTCTAGCGGTTCAAAACCTGACACGTGGTCTAATTGACGATATCAAAACTTTGGGGTATTACACAATACATATACATAAATATAATTAATTATACTTACCTCGATCGCGTAATAATCTAACTATCAGATTATGCTACCAGCTATCTACTTTATCCCCTTCTCCTAAAATAATAACGTTATGTATTTTCTTATTTTTCTCATATTTTTAAAATTCCAAAATAATAATAACTAAAGGTATTCACTTATTCGATTTTCTTTATTATATATATATATATATATATATATATATATATAATTAATATAAAACAATAAATTGAAACGAAATATAGTATACAACATTTGATATATTATTATAGTATAATAAGAACAAAAGGAACATATTTTAGGAATTAAAAGAAATAAACATATATTTTCTTTTTCTTTGAGATGGTCGAATCCATAAATAAAGTTACATAATTAAAATCTGGACAATAAAACTCTACTATATTATTTCTCAACATTAGAATATTATAGGAAAATAGTGGTCCCAACTTTTGAAATTTCAATTCTCCATACCATTCTCTAACATTCACAAAAATAAACAATTTCTCTTTCCTGTGTCATCATTTTGTCCTTTTCAATATATGAAAGGATGAAGAACAAATGCCATGTACGTATAGGTTTTGGAAAAACTTTAAATTGATTATACATATATCTTTATATTTAAAAAAAGAAAAAAGAATGATAATATGCTATCAACAATCACCATCAATAAAACACCACAATTTAATTACCAATACAAACGAAAATAAAATATCTTTGATTTGTCCAAATATAGATGCAGAGAATAGAAAATAATGATGAAGAATAAGAAGTGAAATTTGTTTTGAGTATACAAGTACGGCTGGATTTATTTTCTTTATATATAAAACTATTAGGGTTAGGTTTTATTTTGTAAAGGTTAAATTACAATTATGCCACTTTATCTTATTTGTAAATATAATTAATAATTAATTACATATATATATATTAGTATTAAATTATTATTATTATTATTGTCATTATTATTATATTATTGTCATTATTATTATTATTATTATTATTATTTGGAAGTTACATTTCTTCCCTCCTTAAAAGAATTTCGTCCCCGAAATTTACAATCGTACCTGAATTTTCGAATAAGTGAGGATATTGATGTCGTACATCCTATTGTTATTTTTGTCTTGCCTGTTGTCTTTTCAAAATAATGCGACTTCAGACGCATCTTCAATATTGAAATTCTTGCGTCATTGCCACCTGATCGGGGTTTTCTTCTTGTTGTCCTGATTAAACTTGGTTTAATGTCTTTTCGATCTGGCATCTCATTCTTAGTAGCGTATTTACTTTATTATCACTTCCATGAGAGTTCATCTTATAATCCCAAAGCTGCTGTTATAGTTCTTGCTGTCATTAATCATTGACTAATATTCCCTTGATCTCGTATTCAGTTTGTAATAATCATCGGTTGTCGTCCGCCTCCTTTATGCATGAGTAGTCAATGACGTGTTATCCACATCCTTAATGACATACTTTTAAAAATATACGTTCTTATAACAAAAAATCTGTAGTTTTAATCTTTACTGGCATCCCTTGTTGTCACGTTCCTTCTCTAGACGTTTATCTTTAATTCCTACTTTTCTCTTCGACTGTTCACCCTTTTGTTATGGATAGCTTCGCGTTACTGGACTAATTAAGAACTGTTCACCATTGTTATAAATGTTCCTTTCTCAGACCGTTGTCTTCATTTCTTATTCTTCTCTTTCACTATCTGATACTTCGTTTCTTTATCAAATAATCATTTCTAGATTGTACTTCATCTTTCATGACCATTATTCCTTCATGAATTTGAGTTCAACAAACTTCAATTATCTTTTAATTCTTCTTTTTCCTTCCTTTATCAAGCTGTCGTAAGCCTAACGTCGTTTTGCTAGTCACGATCTTTATTCATTCGCTATTGTTATAAACGCTCCATTTTGCGTTGATCTACATTATGTAGCTTGCATAGTTGCATTTGTTTACCGATACCATTCATATTCCTCATTTCTTTTGCTTTTCTTTGGTTGACCTTTAAAGGTTAACTCAAGCTTTCTCTTTACTTATCTGTCAAAGATGTCTCCTCATTTCATTCTAATTCTTCACCTTTACGTTAACTTTATAAGAATCTTATATGTCCTCTTAGTACTTGGCTTTTCCGTAGATCCTTCTTATTTTTTAGCATTCGCTTAACTTTGTTGACCAATCCTTGTCTAATTTCATTCTTACCTTTAAGTTTCAGCTGATTCAATAGATCTTTAATAGTTTATTGACTTAATTTCACATTTATCCGCTTTTGTATTTGCATAATCTATAACCGACAACGTCATAAGTTTTCATCATTTTCTTTATCGCAGTTCCTTCTTGTTATATGAATGACTTTTCTTTCATCTTATATTTCTATTTTTTTTTGAACCTCTTATATCTTTCATCTGATCATGACAGCTCTATTATTGCTGTACTTATTCTGATGATCCTTCTAATGTGTTTCTAGAACTTTCCATTTCTCTCATCATTTTACAAATCTTTTATTTATACTCGTATCTTACTACGCTTCCTATGATTCTCATATGTATCCTTACCCTTATACTGGGGTTCTATAACTTAATTTCTTTCCGTTTACATGTCTTATATTTCCCGACGCCAATATTAATAAGGTTGCATATCCTTTGTATATCACTTGATGTTCATCATTCCATATCATCATCTTCATGGTTCTTCACACTCTTACTCTCTTTCTTCCGATATGATTCTTAATCGTTACATTATTTATCTCGTCGTAAGAATAATCATTATATACTTCGTCACTTCGTACCTTTACTTTTCTTTCTTACAATATAATTCTCCGTCATTTCATTCTTTTTTCTAACATGAGGATAAATATTGTATCCTCAGACATTTCCAGCGCATCGCATCTTAACTGCGTATGCTCTCCGGCGATAATTCCTTATTCGCATTTTACTTTAGCCTTGTTAGCTTTGTTACAATTAATCGTTAACATGGCTTTATTCTATTATTAGGGTTTATTTTACAAATCTTATTCTTATTTATTAAGAATCTTTTATTATCCGTCGCAGGGCTTTACATCTGAGTTTACTTACTAAGCAAAACGATCTCAAAACATCTTTTGGCTGGCCAGCTCTTTTTAAACTACTTTTCATAAATCATTTGAAATCGTTAATACAATTATAGCTCAGAGTGATGACACCTCTCATCACGAAAGAGTTGCTTAAAATTGCATTTTTCTTCATCATTGTAAAGATATGATGCATGATCTAGAGTTTGAAAATCGTTCTTTTATGCATCCCTATCATGATGATGCAATGTCACATGCGATGTCTGAGCATAATTGTATTTTGAAAAGTCTTAAAACAATTTCATACTTTTCATAAAATCGTAAGTTTACTCTAGATTGTACACTCTGCGACTATTATGGCTTTCTTTGTTATTATTGAGTACGTTATAACTTTTTGTATTGCTGTCACTTTTTGTCGTTTTCCCGACTATTCCTCTGTCACATCACTTCTTTTTCCATATCTTCAATAACTCAACTCAATTCAAAGTTCTCTATTGCTGTAATCACTACATCCACTTCTTCGATACATTGTATCATGTCATATACCAATGCAGGTATTGATGTTTCGCATCAATTCCCTTTTCATTAATCTATCTTTTACTCTACAGCTTCTAGAACGTAATATAGGAATCACGTTCGCAATAATTATATGATATATGTTCATTATATTATTGTGTTTGTAAATTATGTTTATACGTTCTTTTATTAGTCGCGTGTTTATTATCATCGCTTCCTATAGGTTCTCGTTGCCTGAGGTATTATCCTATAGGTATATCCTAATACTGATATTCTATTATGCAATGCAGCAAACATATACATAGCAATGCAAACATATTAACACAAACACACAAAGCATATAAATCATTAATACCCGGAGGTGCCTGATGCGGAACACTAGGTTCCCTAATGACTACGCCTGTATGTCGGCCTCTAACTCTTCTACCGGAGTTGCCTCCACCTCTATGCACGAAATGGGGGTTTGTCCTAATTCTAGAGGATGTGTTAACGTAGTCCGGATGGAACTCACGCCTAAAATAGAAGGGTCGTACATGATCGCCCTCCCACTCACGTTCAGTCTCGATTCTACGGGCCATCGTAGTGAGCATCCCAAAATGTTCACCTACATACTCATAAAGCTCACCAAACTCAGGCCCTAAGCCTCTGACATATCTACGGTTGATGGTTCTGTTATCTTCGTTCAGATCAGGGACTCCCTCAACCATTCGCAGAAAATCAGCAGAATACAACCCTACTGTTAGCATTACTCGGGAGAAGGAGCGCATCTGCCTCCTAACTTGATTTAGAGCTATCTGTGCCTGACCGTTTGCTATATCTGCATCTTCTCTCAAATTGCGGGATCTCTGCACTCTAGACCAGAAATGCCCGCTTCTGTACTCCTCAATGTCTAATTCATCTAACAGTTCCTCTTCTTCAGACTCCTCGTCTTGAGGATCTTCTTCTTCTAACTCTTCTTCTAATTCCTCTTCTTGGTTCTCTGCTAGGTCCTCCTCTGGATCCTCCTCAGGATCTTCTTCAGGATCCTCTTCCGGATCTTTCTCCGGTTCCTCCTCATCTTCTTCGTTATACTCTATTTCTGGCGAGTGTACTCTGCCCCTATTTCCAGAAGAACTGCCAATTTCTGAAACAGACATATAGCCATTTTGATAAATTTCTGGAGATCTCCTATTATCTGCATGGAATCCGTTCTGATGGACCCCAGATGGTTCGCCTATTTCGTTGTGAAATCCATTTTGAAATATAGGAGGTGCTTCCTCCCGTTCTTCAGCAGCATGTGACTGAGCTCCGTTCTGCCCAGACATGCTGAAAAGAAACAATTTCAAACATAAGCGACCATCTGGGCCCATTTCCACACGCAATTCCAATATCAACTTATAAAATGCTGTAAACATTTAGCATTTAATCCAGCCGCACGTAGTTCGCAAGCAGATAACTATTTAACAATCCAAGCGCAAGTAGTAAACACCTAGTTATCTCCGTCGTTCGTATATACAGATACTAATCACTTAATAGCTTAGTAACCTAGATTCGCGCGCGTTTTGCCACATACTACTAATGCACACATCAAACAAATGCAACCAACTAAGGTCCGACTCTCTTGCTGCAGTAGTTCCTAGTTTAATTACTGACAGAGTATGTCAACTCAAACAGACCTTCAAACAAGACTGGCAGTGGTAATTAGACCAACTGCTCTCAATAAACACTGAAACAAACTTGCAGTGGTAACAGGACCAACTGCTCTGATACCAACATTGTCACGACCCAAAATATTGAGCCGCAACCGACGCTAGGGAACGGGAGTGGTAGCTCCGGAACCCGTAGCAAGCTTTAAACCACTAATAATTTTTCGCAATTAAATAAAACATTTATAACAAACAACGGAAGCAAATACACATATATAACACGTAACCATATGTTTACACTAACTGTTCAAAATCTCGCGGGCTCTAGTTATCGTACCCTGTACGAACTGGCCTCGCGGTACTATATACAAAAGTTAGTGTAACAGAACACATCACTGGCATCTGGGCCGTGAATAAAACTGTCACGACCCAAAATATTGAGCCGCAACCGGCGCTAGGGAACGGGAGTGGTAGCTCCGGAACCCGTAGCAAGCCTTAAACCATTATTAATTTTTCGCAAATGATAAACAAATAACACAACATAGCAGAAGAAATTATACATAATATATATACACAAATATTTACACTAACTGTTCTGTTAACCTCGCGGGCTCTAGTTACCGTACCCTGTACGAACTGGGCTCGCGGTACTATATACATCAGTTAGTATATCAAAACATATCACCGGCATCTGGTGCCGTGAACAACATATAAAACACGTAGCCTATAAAAACATATAAACAAGACAACAAGTAACACGTACACTCAAAATGTACTGCTGTCTAGGCTACGACTCTGTTAACAAGGGACCACTACTGGAGCATCCACAGAAGTCAGAAACTATACATACACAACTGACTTCTGGACTTCAAAATTGGCCTCTAGCTAGGTCCACAAACTAAGCACTTGAAAGACATCAAAGGTGAGGGGTCAGTATTTGGGAAAATACTGAGTGAGTTCGCAATTACTAACGGTATTATTATAAAAACACAGCATCGCGTTTCAAGGAAACAAAAATATAAAAATAAAACATATGAACAGGTAATTGATCCGTTCGAAACTAATATCCTAGCATGCGACATAACTTTCGAATAATCAAATCATTATATCTCAAGTTGTGAGTCCAACTCACTGGTGGGTCCAACCCACTAGATACGGGGACTCCAGGTTACACCGTAACCGAGTGCTCACTCGTATCAAATCATTATCAAATTTCAAAATTCTTATTCGTATCTCATTATACATATCAATTTATTTCTCAAATGCAAACACACTAGACTGACTCGACACTAGTGATCACACAGCCTATTGACACCCAATAGGTAGCTAGTTTCTTTGGGTCGCATACTAGTTCTCGTATATTAACTTGATAGAAACATATAACATTTAATCAAATCGTATGTTATGCGATGCATATAAACAGTGTACATATCTATATAAAATAACTTTAATATATATATATATATATATATATATATATATATATATATATATATATATATATATATAATACACGAAAGTAAAGTGCAACTCATAGTGACCGCATTCCAATCAAAAACGTGATCTATGAAATGATATGCCCTCGCTATCCCACGTCTACTGACCTCCCTGCTCGCTAAAACGTCTGATACATAATAATTAATGTTTAATAATTAGACGTGAACCTCGCATTCTAATACGTATAATACTTTAAATTCTAGGGTTATATTTCATTCTTAATATTATTCGCGAACTCGATATTCCTTTATCGTATTCACCATATATCGAACTATGTTTCTTGTATTCGAGAAACGTATAATTCCCTTAGCGTTTTTCATTATCGCAGCTCGCGTAAAACATCGAGCTAATACTTCACTTTTTAAATTATCGGGGTCCTTAATCGTTTTTAGGGTCTAATATTCAAAAATATTGAAATCCCGTTCAACTAGGGCTAAAAGCCCAATTAGGTCCTTGCGGACCCACTGTGTGCGTTTCCACACTTCAGTGTGCCTCCGCACACTTGGAAGTATGCGTTCGCACACTGCAAGTATGCATTCGCACACTGCAAGTGTGCGTTCACACACTTCAGTGTGCGATCGCACACCGAGTGCAGCCCCCGAAAAACTCGTTTTCCGGGTGCTTCGCCGATATTCGCTATCCCCGACGTGCTTTTAACACTTTTTCCAACCAAACCACTATTTCTGTTTCTCACAAAAACATTATAATCGATCCAAAACGTTAAATCTTAATCCTTAACTAAAACAACCTTAACTCATCATTTTCAAACCAAAAACCAACCTCTCACCCAATTTGATGCCCGTAGATGATAGAGTCTTCAATTCTGAAGAGATCGCCGCTTGAATCACTTGAATCGGACGTCGAACGGAGAAACGGCGGCGAAACGATCGTGATCGGTGGTTTTAACGTTCTGGAGCCTTCTTCCTCTTTCTGATTCTTTCTTTCATATTTCATTCCTTATATATTTTGGCAAAAATACAACTTAGGTCCTTGTTCTTTTAGTTTGTTACAATTTAATTTTTCAAACTTTTATGTTGTACGATTTAGTCCATAACTAAATCGATAAATTCTTTTATTATAAATTATACGTATTATTTATATCCAATAAATAATACGAAACTCGATATTACTATTTTCTCGTCAAATCCTACAAATTTCCATTTTCGACACAAAGTGGCTAAATTACCACTTTGGTCCCTGTACTTTATTTTGGGTTTTTCTTTACATTTTTCCTTTTAATTCCAATTCTAACTTTAGAATTGAAATATAACCTAATTTCCTCATAATTAACTTCCTGAAACCGACCTACTTGAAATTTATTTACTTTAATTCCTCTGAAGTCTTTCTGATATTGCCACTCTGGCGAGTCAAAACTGGACACGTGGTCCAATTAGCTAATTAAATATTTTGGGGTATTACATTCTTCCCCCCTTATAAAAATTCGTCCTCGAATTTTCATAAAACTTGTTGAGATCTTAAAATTGTCCTTATACTTTCCTTGACGTTCACCAGTACGTTTTGGTCGCAGTTTTTCCTTTCGCTTAACTCGTAGCTTTCCATGCACATCTACAACTTCATACTTGTCGCTAATCGATTGTCTATCCAACTCATTATAGTTGCTGGCTATTATGTCGTTAAGAACCCTCTTATTGGTACCTTCGCCTCATCGATTATCTTTCCCAAAATAGAATAGCCTTTGACATATTCTTAATGTCGTAGTCCTTGCAATACCAACATTGTCACTCATTGTCTAATGTTTTCTCGTTCTGTTATTTCATTTGTAGTAGCCATCGGGTCGCTACTCGTTTGCTTTGTACATGCATAGTCACGACGTGTCGATTGCCTCCTTAATGACGTACTTATCTTATTCATATTTCTATAAGCATTTTCCTTTGTAATTAACATTGTCACTTTTCTTTCCTAGCGGGTCCTTGTCATTTCTTACTCCTTTCTATTATTATCTGGCACTTCATTCCTTATCAACCAATTTCTTTCAACTTGCTCTATGTCTAACACATTCACTGTTTCTTAACATAGTTAAGCCTGATATATTCCTTACTATCTTTAGTTTCTCTTTCCTTTGCTTCTCTAAGCTATCGTGAACCTTATGTCATCCTGTTAATTGTGATTCTTCACTCATTTACCGTTGTCTTAAACGTTTCATTTCATGTTACTTTCGATTGTATGGCTTGTACAGTTGCCTTTGTTTACTAGTACTACTCGTATTCTTATCCCCTTCACTTTCCTTTAATTGCTACTTTGAGGTTTGTCTCGAATCTTATTGACTTTTTAGTTAACGATGTTCTTCCTTTACGTCACAGTTCCCTATTCATGATGACCTTATAAGAATTTCATATGTTTCTTGACATTTAACTGTTTCAAGAATCTTTCTCGTTAATTAACTTTCGCTTAACTTCTTTCTCATCTTTAACTAACTTCATCTTTAATTTTCATCCTTAACGGATTCAGTAGATTCTTAATAACTTATTTACTTCCTTAATCGTCATTCCTTCTTACTGTATAATCAACTCCCTTTCTCGTCTTATACTTCTTCTTCTTACTTTCGAATTGCTTCATAATTTTATTCTCATTCTTTAAGGTATCATCTTAATACTGGTTATGATCGTTTCTTAGTTTGTCCCTATTCTGTCTTTCATCTTCTTCTCGAAGTGTTTCCTTATCACTTATATCACGATTCTGACTGCCCTTTTAAATAACTTACTTTCTTTGTACTAATATCATCTCATATCCTTTACTTATTGTATCCATTACGTCCTTCCTCCGTTTATAGCAATTCTATTGCTGTTATTCTATTCTGACAATCTTTCGAATATATATCTAGAACTTTCCACTGCTCTATTCATCTTACTACATTCAAGGACACATACGTTTCCTACTATACTTCCTTTCATAATATCCGCCATTCTTACATTTAATGACACGTATACCTATGCGTGTGCTCTTCTCCTTAGACTAGAGTTTCATAACTTAACCTTTCTCCTTTTTTGTTAACACAACTTATAACTTTTAATGCTGACATTAATAGCCTTACTTAATATCAGTCATACAGCATCATTCGTTTCTTGATCTATCTAATTTCTAACTTTCACATCTTGCAAAAATCGTCTTCTTCGCCGTTCGTATCCCTTACTTCCTTTTTGATGTGATTCTTTATATCCTCTAATGTTGACATTAATAGAGTTATGTATCCTTAAAATATCATTTGAGGTTCATCATTCATATTATCATCTTCTCGTCCTTTACTCTCTTATTCTCTCTCTTCCGATATAACTTTTGATCGCTATATTACTTATCTTAATATACGGATAATCATCACATCTTCATCCTTTATTCTATCATAAGGATAGGTATTGTACCCTTAGACATTGTCGGCACATCGCATCTTAACTGCGTATGCTCTCAGGCGATAACTCCTTATTCACATTCTCCTTTAGCTTCATTAGCCTTGTCGTAATTATTCGTTAACATGGCTTTATTTTGTTATTGGGGTTTCTTTTACGATTTTTATTCGTAACTATTAAGAATCTTTTATTATCTGTCGCAGAGTTTCACATTTGAGTTCACTTACTAAACAAAAGATTTGAAAACATTCTTTGGCTGGCCAGCTCTTTTAAATCTACTTTTCATAAATCGTTTGAAATCGTGAATACAATTGTAGCTCAGAGTGATGATACCTCTCATCACCAAAGAGTTGCTCAAAATCGTATTTTTCTGCATTATTGTAAAGATATGATGCATGATCTACATTTTGAGAATCATTTTATAATGCACTCCTATCGTGGTTATGCAATATCATATGCGATGCCTGAGCACAATTGTACTTTGAAAAAATTATAAAAACTTTCAAATTTTTCATAAAATCGTAAGTTTACTCTAGATTGTACACTCTGCGACTATTAACGACTTTCTTTATGCTTATTAGGTATATTATAAATTTTTATATTGCTGTCACTTCTGTCATTTTCCTGACTATTCTTCTGTCACATCACTTCTTTCTCCATATCTCCGATATCTCAATTCCATTCAAAATTCTCTATTGCTGTAATCACCACATCCACTTCTGCAACATACCGTATCATGTCATATACAAACACATGTACCAATGTTCCACATCGATTCCCCTTCCAATAATCTATCTTTTCCTTTACAGCTTCTAGAACGTAATATAGGAATTACGTTCACGACAAATGTATTATGTGGTGTTTATTATATTATTTCTTTTGTAAATTATGTTTATATATTCTTTTATTAGTCGCGTGTTTATTAACATCGCTTCCTATAGGTTCTCACTTTTCCGAGGTATTAACATATAGGCGTATCCTGGTACTGACATTCTATTATGCAATGCAGCAAACATATAAACACAACAATGCTAACATATAATCGTAAATGCACAAAGCATATAAATCGCTAATACCTGGAGGTGCCTGATGCGGAATGCTAGGTTCCCTAATGACTATGCTTGTATGTCGGCCCCTAACTGTTCTACCGGAGTTGCTTCCGCCTCTTTGCACAATGTAGGGGTTGGTCCTAACTCTGGAGGATGTGTTGACGTAGTCCAAATGGTACTCACGTCTAAAATAGAAGGGTCGTATTGGATCGCCCTCCCACTCACGCTCAGTCTCGATCCTACGGGCCATCATAGTGGGCGTCCCAAAATGTTCACCTACGTATTCATATAGCTCACCGAATTCAGGTCCTAAGCCTCTGACGTATCTACGGTTGATGGTTCTATTATCTTCATTCAGATCAGGGACTCCCTCAACCATTCACAGAAAATCAGCAGAATACAACCCTACTGTTAGCATTCCTCGAGAGAAGGAGCACATCTATCTCCTGACTTGGTCTATAGCTATTTGTGCCAGACCATTTGCTATATCTGCATCTTCTCTCAAATCGCGGTATCTCTGCACCCTAGACCAGAAATGCTCGCTTATATACTGTTCAACATCTGACTCTTCTAACAGTTCCTCCTCTTCATACTCTTCCTCCAGAGGATCTTCTTCTTCTGCCTCTTCTTCTATATCTTCTTCTAGATCCTCCTTAGGATCTTCCTCCAGATCCTCCTCAAGATCCTCCTCCGGATCTTCCTCCGGATCTTCTTCTGGTTCCTCCTCATCTTCTTCACTGTATTCCACTTCTGGCGAGTGTATCCTATTTCTATTTCCAGAAGAACTACCAATTTCTGAAACAGACATATAGCCATTCTGATAAATTTCTGGCGATCTCCTATTATCTGCGTGGAATCCGTTCTGATGGACCCCAGATGGTTCGCCTATTTTGTTATGAAACCCATTTTGAAATATAGGAGGCGTTTCCTCCCGTTCTTCAGCAGCATGCGACTGAACTCCGTTTTTCCCAGACATGTTGAAAAGAAATCATTTCAAACATAAGTGACCATCTGAGTCCATTTCCACACGCAATTCCAATATTAACTTATAAGGTGCTGTAAACACTTAGCATTTAATCCAGCCGCACGTAGTTCGCAAGCAGATAACCATTTAACAATCCCAACGCAAGTAGTAAACGTCTAGTTATCTCAGTCGTTCGTATATACTGTTACTAATCACTTATTAACTTAGTATCCCTAATTCACCCGCGTTGTACCACGTATTACTAATGCACATATCAAACAAATGCAGACAACTAAGGTTCGACTCTTGCTGCAGTAGTTCCTAGGTTTACTTACTTGACAGAGTCTTCCAAATCAAACAGACATTCAGACGAACTAGCAGTGGTAACTAGACCAACTGCTCTCAAATAAACACTGAAACAAACTTGTAGTGGTAACTGGACCAACTGCTCTGATACCAACATTGTCACGACCCAAAATATTGAGCCGCAACCGGCGCTAGGGAACGGGAGTGGTAGCTCCGGAACCCGTAGCAAGCCCTAAACCATTATTAATTTTTTGCAAATGATAAACAAATAACACAACACAGCAGAAGCAATTATACATAATATATATATACACAAATATTTACACTAACTGTTCTGTTAACCTCGTGGGCTCTAGTTACCGTACCCTGTACGAACTGGCCTCGCGGTACTATATACATCAGTTAGTATATCAAAACATATCAATGGCATCTGGTGCCGTGAACAACATATAAAACACGTAGCCTACAAAAACATATAAACAAGACAGCAAGTAACATGTACACTCAAAATGTACTGCTGTCTAGGCTACGACTCTGTTAACACGGAACCATTACTGCAGTATTCACAGAAGTCAGAAACTATACATACACAGCTGACTTCTGGACTTCAAAACTGGCCTCTAGCTAGGTCCACAAACTAAGCACCTGAAAAACATCAAAGGTGAGGGGTCAGTATTTGGGAAAATACTGAGTGAGTTCGCAATTACTAACGGTATATTATAAAAACATAGCATCGCGTTTCAAGGAAACAATAATATAAATGTAAAAGATTAAACAGGTAATTGATCCGTTCGAAACTAATATCCTAGCATGCGACATAACTTTTGAATAATCAAATCATTATATCTCAAGTTGTGAGTCCAACTCACTGGTGGGTCCAACCACTAGATACAGGGACTCCAGGTTACACCATAACCGAGTGCTCACTCGTATCAAATCATTATCAAAATTCAAAATTCTTATTCGTATCTCATTATACATATCAATTTATTTCTCAAATGCAAACACACTAGACTGACTCGACACTGGTGTCACACAGACTATTGACTCCCAATAGGTAGCTAGTTTCTTCGGATCGCATACTAGTTCTCGTATATAAACTTGATAGAAACATATAACATTTAATCAAATCGTATGTTATGCGATGCATATAAACAGTATACATATCTATATAAAATAACTTTAATATATATATATATATATATATATATATATATATATATATATATATATATATATATATATATATATATATATATATATATATATAATACACGAAAGTAAAGTGCAACTCATAATGACCGCATTCCAATCAATAACGTGATCTATGAAATGATATGCCCTCGCTATCCCACGTCTACTGACCTCTCTGCTCGCTAAAACGTCTGATACATAATAATTAACGTTTAATAATTAGACGTGAACCTCGCATTTTAATACGTATAATACTTTAAATTCTAGGGTTATATTTCATTCTTAATATTATTCGCGAACTCGATATTCCTTTATCGTATTCACGATATATCGAACTCTGTTTCTTGTATTCGAGAAACGTATAATTTCCTTAGCGTTTTTCATTATCGCTGCTCGCGTAAAACGTCGAGCTAAAACTTCACTTTTTAAATTATCGGGGTCCTTAATCGTTTTTAGGGTCTAATATTCAAAAATATTAAATCTCGTTCAATTAGGGCTAAAAGCCAAATTAGGTCCCTGCGGACCCACTGTGTGCGTTCGTACACTACAAGTGTGCGTTCGCACACTTCGGTGTGCGATCGCACACCGACTGCAACCCCCGGAAAACGAGTTTTTCGGGCGCTTCGCCGATATCCGCTATCCCCGACATGCTTTTAACACTTTTTCCAACCAAACCCGTATTTCTGTTTCTCACAAAAACATTATAATCGATCCAAAACATTAAATTCTTAATCCTTAACTAAAACAACCTTAACTCGTCATTGTCAAACCAAAAACTGACCTCTCACCTTAATTTGATGCCCGTAGATGATAGAGTCTTCAATTCTGAAGAGATCGCCGCTTGAATCACTTGAATCGAACGTCGAACGGAGAAACGGCGGCGAAACGATCGTGATCGGTGGTTTTAACGTTCTTGAGCCTTCTTCCTCTTTCTGATTCTTTCTTTCATATTTCATTCCTTATATATTTTGGCAAAAATACCACTTAGGTCCTTGTTTTTTTAGTTTGTTACAATTTATTCTTTCAAACTTTTCTTTTGTACGATTTAGTCCATAACTAAATCGATAAATTCTTTTATTATAACTTATATGTATTATTTATATCCAATAAATAATATGAAACTCGATATTACTATTTTCCCGTCAAATCCTACAAATTTCCATTTTCGACACAAAGTGGCTAAATTACCACTTTGGTCCCTGTACTTTATTTTGGGCTTTTCTTAATATTTTTCTTTTTAATTCCAATTCTAATGTTAGAATTGAAATACAACCTAATTTCCTCATAATTAACTTCCTGAAACCGACCTACTTGAAATTTATTTACTTTAATTCCTCTGAAGTCTTTCTGATATTGCCACTCTGGCGAGTCAAAACTAGACACGTGGTCCAATTAGCTAATTAAATATTTTGAGGTATTAAATTCTTCCCCCCTTATAAAAATTTGTCCTCGAATTTTCATAAAACTTGTTGAGATCTTAAAATTGTCCTTATACTTTCCTTGACGTTCACTAGTACGTTTTGGTCGCAGTTTTTCCTTTCGCTTAACTCGTAGCTTTCCATGCACAGCTGCCATCTAGACTTCAAAACTGGCTTCTAGCTAAGTCCACACACTAAGCACCTGAAAGACATCAAAGGTGAGGGGTCAGTATTTGGAAAAATACTGAGTGAGGTTGCATTTTACTAACAGTACTAATATAAAAACATAGCATCGCATTTCAATAAAACAATAATATAAAATAATACGTATAAACAGGTATTTGATCCGTTCGAAACTACTATCCTAACATGCACACAACTTTCAAATAATCAAATCATAGTGATCCAAATAGTCCGACCCGAGAGTGTTCACACTCTACCTCGTCGATCGCGACTCATCCCTTAATCCCAAAGTGTGAGTCCAACTCACTAGACACGGGGCTCAGGTTACACTGTTACCGAGTTCTCGCTCGTATCAAATTCATTGTTCATATTCATATCATATCGTATCATCCCGAATCATTTCTCAAATGCAAATACACTAGACTGACTCGGTACTGGTAATCACACAGCCTATTGACACCCAATAGGTAGCTAGTTTCTTCGGATCGCATACTAGTTCCTCGTATATATACTTGATAGAAACATATATCATTTAATCAAATCTTATATAATGTGATCCATATAAACAATCCACGTACATATAAAATATAATGTTAAATAACTTTAATACGTAATACACGAAAGTAAAGTGCAACTCACAGTGACCGCTATCCACTCTATAATAAGGTCGATGTGGTGGTATGCTCGTACTAGTCCACCTCTAATGCCCTCACTGCTCGGTCGTACGTCTGATACATATTAATTAACGTTTAATAGTCAGACGTAAATCACGTGTTTATACGTATAATACTTTCATAATTTAGGTTTTGGTTTCATTCTTAGTATTATTCACGTATTCGATAATTCTTAATCGTACTCACGACTTATCGAATATCATTCCTTGTATTCGAGAAATATACAATTTCCTTATCGTTTTTCATTATCGTTACTCGCGTAAAACGTCGAGCTAAATCTTACTTTTTAAGTTATCGGGGTCTCCAATTAATCTTTAAAGTTCAATACTCGAAAATGTCAAAAACCTCGGTCAATCGGGACAAAAGTCCATTTTGGTCCCTTCAAAATCGTCGTGCGAGCGCGCAGCTCGAATAAGCTGTGCGGGGCACAGCTTGGCTATGCGCTCGCATAGCCTGAGCTATGCGGGCGCATAGCTTCTCGGCTATGCGCCCGCATAGCCGAGCTATGCGCCCGCATAGCCGAGCTATGCGCGCGCATAGCTGCTTGCTATGCACAGCCCCGGAAACGTCGTTTCTGGGCTGTTTCGCCGCACCCCGACCTACTACAACTTCCATTCTCTCAAAACCCGCATCATAAGTTCTCCAAAAATGTTAAAAACAACTTAAGTACGTTGAATTCGACACCCCTCCATAATAAATATCAAAACAGCCAACTAAACCTTAATTTCCACACCAATCGTCGATTTCTTACCTTGATTTGAAGATCAAAATGGATAGAGCTTTTGATTCTGAAGAAATCGCCGCGAAAATTGCTCGAATCGGACGTCGACAGAGAAACGGCGGCGAAACGACAGTATCGATCGAAGCTTCTGCCACTCTTCTCTCACTCTCTGATTCCTTTCCTCATTCAAATGCTAACTCATATATTGAATGGCTAAAAGTCTGTTTTAGTCCCTCCTTTCTTTCTTTGTTACTACTTATCTTTCAAACTTTTCTTTCGTACGATTTAGTCCATAACTATATCAATAACTTTTTAAATTATAACTTAAATGTATTATTTATATCCTATAAATAATACGAAACCTAATATTAATATTTTCCCGTCAAAACCTAAAATTTCCATTTTCGAAACGTAGTGGCTAAATTAACACTTTAGTCCCTGAACTTTATTTTGGGACTATTCTTAATATTTTTCCTTATAATTCAAATTCCGACTTTAGAATTGAAATATATTATCAAATTCTTCGCTATTATCTTTTCCGAAACCGACCTACTACAACTCATTTATCTTAATTTTTATCGGAAAACTTTCTGATATCGTCACTCTAACGACTCGAAACTGGACATATGATCCAATTAAATAATTAAACGTTTTGGGGTATTACAGCTTCCATAGCAGACTCAAGAGAAGGAAAAGTTTGGTTTGAAAAATGCCCTCCAAGTTTACTCCAAACCTGGTTGCAAGACAATCCTAGAATATAGTTCTTTAGTTTAGTCGTTTTTTTTATGCTGTGTTTGTTTTTTAGCAGTTTTGTTTTCATCAAAAGAAGAAAAAAAAAGAACTCTGATTTATGTTCAAAAAAAAAAACTTCCACTTAATTGCAAACTCTTATTTAACGGAATGTTCATTTAACTTTATTTTATATTTACAAAATAAAACTCCTACTTAATTGCAAGACTCTTATTTAACTATTTATAAATTGTTTAATTAACCTAATTTCTTATTGGAATTAGATTTGTACTTAACTTTGTAAATTTTTTAATTTTTAAAGGTTAATAGCGTAAATTTGCCTGTCCCCCCCCCCCCCCCCCCTCCCCCTTCCCACATACTCCCTCCGTCCCATTCTAATTGACAAAATATGGAGTTTTTAATGTCCCATTCTAATTGACAAAACTAACAAAACTATAATTTTATCCTTTAATTTTCCATCTTTACCCTCATTTAAAAATATCTCTTATATGGAAAAATGATGAATATTTAATGAAAAATTGACTAGTATACTAATAGCATTAATTAGCTCTATTATCAATAGAAGGGTATACAAGTAACTCTCTATGTCATTTATTAGATTGTATTGGTTATTGATTTAGTTATTTTGTCAATTAGAGTGGGACAGAGGGAGTATAAGATAGTTATAGATAGATATTTTGCCACGTGTGAGTGATATGATATGACCCGTTAAATATTATAATAATAATAATTTAACTAATTTATGTTTAATTAGTTGTGTTTGATAAGTAGTGTACATATATTTACAATGATGGTGGTGTTTGATTATAAATTTACACATTCTTTAACTAATATACATTTAATTAGTTAGTTGTGTTTCATCAGAAGTAGACATGTTTATAGGCCGGGTTTGGGCGGGCTCGGACCGGACTTGGGCGGACTTGGGTCGGGTTTGGGCGGACTTACATTGATTTTTTACGATATTGAAAGCCCTGTGGTCGTCCATACAAAAGCGGGCTTTTTGCGGGTTCGGGCTCGGGCCAGGCTTGAGACCAAATATTAGTGTCCAAGTCCGGCCTTAACAGGACGGGCATGGGCGGGCGGGGCTAGTGCTTAAACTCATGAACAGATATAATTAGAAGTATAGACGTATTTACAATGAGTTAATTTTTTTTCGACATGTAATGTTTATTTTTTTTATTCTTTAAATTACATGCATCTTATACGTGTAATGCAGTGTAATATAATGTTAGACTTGCCTTAATTATTATAGCTTTAGACTTCAACTTCAATTCAACTCTCTTTTTGTTAAATGTAGTATTTTACATATGCGGTACGGAATACAATATTTAAAACTAAATTGAATGCTTATTCTTTTATTATATTTTATTATTTTAATTAACCTTTTATTTATTTTTTTAATTATAGATTATATCCTTAATTAAGTCTATTATTATAAATTACATAGAATTTGGCCACATGTTATTTCTATAAATGAATAATATTTATATGACCCCGTTATATATTAGATATTAATCTGTTAAGTAAAATAATTTAGTTAGTAATAAATCATTATATATTATTTTGTTTTTATTGAAAATGTAGCAAGAGAATGATATTTAGATGGCATTCTTCGTGTAATTTGTATTCCTGTGTAATTAAACTTCTTCGGAAAATTGCCTAAATTTCTAAAAGCTAACATAGCTTCCTTAAATGAGTTAGATTCTTAATCAATTCATAGTATTTTTATTTATTATTTAATAGTAATTAAACTCTTATCACTTAATATTAGATATAGATTTTACAATCCACTTTACCAATTTCCGTACATCATCTAATGGAGTATATATTTTATTAAACTTAATTATTTAATTTGTATCCACTTTACCAATTTATAGTATATATCATCTAATAATGGTTTTGCTAAAAAAATCTAATAATGATTTGTATTTTATTAAACTCTTACTTAATTTGTACTGTCCCATTAATTTTAGACTCTTCTTATAAATCAAACTCTTATTTATAACTCACGAATCAGTATAGATCATTATCACTTTTCTATCACTATTTCCAGGATATTCGGGAAATTATACAATCCTATCCTATACGTGACAATTAATTACGATTTTTGCTACAATAATAGACTTCTATTTAAGGCTAATATTACGCACGTGAGCGATACTTATATATCTCATTATATATTTAACAATAATTAAAATATTAAATAAATATTATATTTTTTAATAAAAAATATTTGTTTTAGTTTGAATGAAAATTTATATGACCTGTTTATATATATATATATATATATATATATATATATATATATATATATATATATATATATATATATATATATAAATAGTAAATATATTTAAACACTAAAATTGCAGAAACATATATAGAAATTATAAAGAAAAATTTGGAAGGCACAAATACTTTAGCTGAACCGTTAAATACTGTCTTCTCGACAAAATAAAAATCATGTGGCTCTAGCGAAAGAATTAGTCATCAATAAATATATGCTCTAAATTCGAAAAGCTCACCTTCATATAATGATTTTTGTATGGATAAACAGACATCTAAAAACAAATTAAAGCAAGAAAAAAATTACAATTACACTACTCCTGCATGTCTAAACCCATCAATATGGCCAATTGAGTCTCTTCTGTCTTTTAACCTATTGAATAAGAATAACATCCATCATCACCAAAGGCAATTTTTCTATCCAAACATGATCTGCAGTTGAATCTGCAATAGCTAAGACCATAAGGGTATAAAGGCTGATGATAAAAAAAATTATGCTTGCCCAGAAGCATAGTTGTCAAATCGAGATTCGACTTGAGAATCGAAATTGTAATTTTGTGAATCGAGAACCGAATCGAATCGTAAAATTCGGCTATTTTAAAAAAAATTAAAAAAATTATATATAAAACTGTTAATATAAAATATTATAATAAAATAAAATAACTTAAAATACTCTAAAATAAACCAATACCATCTAATAAAAAAATTAAATCAACTATATTAGACTATCAATAAAGCTAGTTTCTATCAAGTTCGAGATCGTCGTCATCCTCATCACTATTGTTATTTCCTAAGATTGTCAAGTCTTCTATTTCCCCTTGTTCTTCAATTCCTTCTTCGCCATTGAACGAATCTAAATCAAAATCTTCCTGTAATATCCCGTATTTTTAAATTATTTTTTTTACTTTAGTCATAAATTTTTGCATTCCGTCAAGATTCAACTAATTTATTATTATTATTATCATTATTATTATATATTTTTATTTAATTTTATTTTTGTCGCTTGTTGATTTGATCGTGGTCCAATTCGTGTTTAGTGTGCATTATTAAATTTAAAATAAAAAAAATAAAAGAAAAAGAGTAAATACATTTCATGCATGCAACTCATGCATTTAACTTAATTTCAAACGTAACTTGAATAATATGGAAGGCCCATGTCTTTAGTATATTAAAAGAGAAAATTAGGATAAATACTCCATTTTTAAAAATAATTTGATTTCCTACCTCAATAAGGAAACGATAAAGAAAATATCTCACCTTTTTATTGTTTTTATTTTTTTACTCTAACACATGTTTATATTATAATTATGCCTAACTTTTATTATTATATGAGTATTACTGCATTATCATCACATTATCATAGCACTACAGAAAAGATAATTTTTATATAGAAAGACATCCTCTGATTATCATATGAGTATCACTATATTATCATGTAATTATCATAACATTGCAGGAAAAAAAATTCTGCAGAAAATAATGTTTGATTATCATATCGTTATTATAATATTATCATATATCGTTATCATAACATTATCATATGATACTTACATGGAAAATTTTTTACAGAAATAGTGTCATATGATAATGTTTTATCATATGATAACGAGATGATAATATTTATGGTACATATATGATAACATCTATGATAATGTATGATAAAATAGTGTTTGATTATAATGTTGTTATCATAACACTGGAGTATGATAATTAGATGATAATGAATTATGATAAGGTTATGATAACTAGATGATAACGTACGTGAAAATAGAATAACAAAAAGATTTATGACACCGGTATGATAACCAGATGATAATAAAATAATAAAGTTATGATAATATGATACATATATGTAAAAACAGAAAAATTATGATAATGAGATGATAATGTAAAGATAATAGTATGATAATATGATACCTGTATGAAAAAAATTACAAAAAATTATGATAACGAGATGATAATGTGAAGATAATAGTATGATAATATGATACATGTATGAAAAAAAAATTATAAAAAAATTATAATAATAAGATGATAAGGTGAAGATAATAATAGTATGATAATATGACCTAATTATACTTCATTATCATACTATTTTCTTCACATTATCATCTCGTTATTATAATTTTTTTCATATAGGTATCATATTGTCATACTGTTATCAGTATTTTATTATTATGTCGTTGTCATAACATTATCATTTAGGTACAATAATATATTATCATGTCGGTATCATATGATTATATTATGATAACGAGATGATAATACAGTAATAACAACATGATAATCAATTTTTTTTGTAGAAAATCATTCTTAATGCAGTGTTATGATAACAACATGATAATATAGTGATACTCATATGATAATCAGAGACTGTTTTTTTATAAAAAATCTTTTTTTCTGCAGTGTTATGATAATCAGATGCTGTTTTTTGCAGAAAATCGTTTTTTGTGCAGAAAATCGTTTTTTCATCATAATATCGTTTTTTCATGCAGATTTTTAGATCTAAAATTGGAAAAAAATTCAAGAGCAATTTATTTATATCTAAATGTTAAAAAATCGCAATAATCACCATAAATTAAAGAAAAAAATAAAATATGATTGAATAAAGCAGTGACGGTGGAGCAATGAAGAAACGGCGGCGAAGCGATGAAGGAACGGCGTAGAAAGAAAAATGGAGAAGAAATAAAGAAGAAGAAAATTGACGAAGAAAAAAAGAAATACAGGAGAAGAAGAAGAAGAAGAAGAAGAAGAAGAAGAAGAAGAAGAAGAAGAAGAAGAAGAAGAAGAGAGGAGAGAGAAAGAAAAAGAGAGAGAAATGTAAAAACATGACAACTGTCATATGAGGTATTTAGAGTAAAAAAAATTAATAAAAAGTAGGTATAATTACAATATAAACATGCTTTACAATAAAAAAAAATAAAAGCATTAAAATTATGAGGTATTTTCTCTATCTTTTCCTTATTGAGGTAGGAAATTAAATTATTTTAAAAAATAGAGTATTATCCTAATCTTCCCATACTAAAAAACTCATGCATTTTTAAGAGAGGCCCATGAATCATTAAGAGGAATTGTGCAGCAAATATATTTTGCAGTCATCATATTTTCCCTTCTATATAATCTGTTCACGATTCTTAATTCATAAACCTAAACTTTCAATCGTTTATACAAAACTCAGCCGCCATTCCTCCTTAGCAAATCTGAACATCATCTTCATCATTCAATCGTTCCAATCCGGTAAGTGTTTTCATGCTTAGTTTCCCTTCATTGTTCTTCGTTTCGATATCGTCAAAATATGGTTCTTGATTTTTAGCTTATTGTTTTAGATATATTTTGATTATCCTTTAACGGTTCGCATCGACTCAACGATCTCTTCGAATCTCACGTATTTGAATCATTAACGGTACGTAAGAATTCCTTCGTTTATCGCCGTTTCGATTCGCCGTATTCATGCTATAACTGCTGTTCTTCTTGTCTATGTTTCGGTTGCCTTTGTTAGTCCCCATTAACCTTACATGAATAGAATAGAGATCGATTGCTTGAGTTTATGGCTGTCTAATCGTGTTGTGCCGTCGTCGACCCATCGTTTAACAAATTCTTGATGCCGCCGTGAAATTACCATGGTTTCAGTAACGTGTTTATGATATTATTCTTGTTAGTTTAGGTGACGTTAATAAGGATTAGGTTATGATTAGGTGATTTGGGTGATAAGCTTAGGATTAAATTGCTTTTGGTTTTTGGTTGAATGATTCAAGTTACAGATTGCAAGTGATTTGATTAATTCATTCAACAAGAGGTTTGGCGGGAATAAAGGAAGAAGATGGCTAATTGGCCAAAATGGTCACTAAAGTTGTTAATTTAAATCAATTGAATCATAATTGTTTGTTTTTAACTTTTGATTTTTGTTGCAATTTTAAATAGACAATTTGAATACGTTAAATATTTAATAACTTAAATTAATATAATTACTCGGGTAATTATATTTAATTTTAAATGGAAATGTCAATTTTGGCTAATTTGCAGTTTACCCTCTAAAGCTTATAAAAAGCTTATTCAAGTTAAGTTTTACCTATAGGATAACTTTTTGGATTTTGTTTAGTAAATTGGAAAACGAATAATTAATTTTGACTTGAAAAAATTAAATTGGCTAATGTACAATTTAGTCCCTGAACTTTTATAAACTTAAAATGGTTAAGTTTTGGGTTGTAACTTAGGTTACTTAAATTGCAAGATATTGAATTCTATTTTTAAATGGATAATTATTTTATTAAGTTATTTTAATTTATAAACTCGGGTTTATAAATTTAATAAAGTTTTGCTTTGAGTTAGACTGTGGTCGCCCAACAAGTGGGAAGAAGTTTGGTAGTTTTAAATAACTCGGCTAACTCACTGATATGGATTTTAACATGAATTAATTTAAATTATTTTTACGAATCATTCTAAATATGTTTATATGATTTGTACTCTATAACTTGGGTTATATTGGGAATGCATTTAATATAAGTGTTTATAAAAATGTGGCTTGGTATTGTGTTGTGCTAGTCCTATGTGGTGTCTAGTACTCTTTAGAGTTAGGGTCTGCTTTAATTACGATTTTATTATCTTTTAGACTCGTCGACTGTTCGTACTTCAGAGGCGAACCAAAGTTAGGTGCTAGTCAGGATCACGTGGATTTAGCAAGCAGTGAGTTTATATCTCTATTTACCTCTTTATTAAGAAATTATTATATTTTGTATATACATATGTATAAACAGCTTTTGAACTGTTTTCGGCATTGTGGATTTGATTTGGAACGTGCTACTCGATGGGCATCATCGGGAATGCGTGCGCACCGGTAATGATTATGGTATTGAGGTAGGTTTGAGATACGTCTCACCTTAATGATGGCACCGGTGTAAGATACGTCTCTTGGGCTCACTATTTATTAAGTGATAGTCGGGGATCGGTTATTGAGATACGTCTCACCGACACGACAATGGATTTAGAATTGTTGTTTAAGGTTTCATTGATAATCCATAATGAAAATGTTTTATTAAATGTTTTAAAGGTTTTTAACTTAATAAATGTAAATGGTTATATAAACTCTACTCAGTAAATATGACCCCGTTGTTTTCCCAAATTTTCCTAGTTTATGATTTGAGCATTGGTCGATCTCCGTTTCTTCATTCTCGGAGGTTTTTTATTTTATTTTCAGAATAAAAAGTCGAACTGTTTTAAACTTTTAGACCGTAATAGTAGTATCAGATTATTTATGTCTTAGTCTTTTACTTATATTTTAGACTATTGTTTGTTGGATAGGTCCAACTATTATTTTATCAGATTTGGCATGATTATAATGTCTATGGTATTTTATATATTGCCATGCTGTTGGAGATTATTTGAGATAAGCGTACTTTAAATATATGTTGTTTATATGTACTGCTAGACTAGGCTGAGTCTCGGTTGCCCCCGAGCATGTGGTTTTCTGCAGGTACATTGTTTTAACTGTTTAAATTGGTTATCCGCAAGGCTAGCTACGGGCTTTGGTACAACCATACCCATACCCTAGCGCCGGTCACGATTCATGAAAATTGGGTCGTGACAAACTTGGTATCAGAACATTGGTTTCAAACCAAGGCCTTTTAAATGTTAAATGTTTAATTGTTTGGCATGTTAAGTAGTTAACATGTCCTAAGAACTACTGCAGAATTAGGATTCCAGTCTTGTCTTTGAAACATCATCTTTTATTTTGAAAACTTTCTGCCTACTCCTATAGGAATGTCGTGAGTCATTCGTGCGAATTTATTTGCTTTATTGCTTATTATATGGTTGTTTTCACTTGGGTGATTACTTGCTGACTGATTCGCCATGTTGTGTTTATTTGGTTAAAATTTGTTTGTATTGAGAATTTTTGTTTCATTCTTAGGAATGAATACTCGTACTCGTGCTGCGGCTCAGCAAAATGCTGAGGCTAATGATGCAATCTCCATGGAGGCGGACCAGAATGAACCAGAGGTTCAAGCTGGTAGAGGACTAGCAGGCAGAGGCCCAGCTGGTCGGGGTCAAGCTGGTCAAAGTGGCCGAGGTCAAGCTGGCAGAGGTAGAGGCAGAGGCGTAGGACGCGGTGCTGCAGGAGGTGCTCAAGCACCAGGTGTGGCACAACCTGAGTTCGACGATTTTGACTTCAACACGTTTTTGGCTGGAGTTGCTGCTTTACAACTCAACCAGGTTCAGCTGCAAGCGGGACAGGTCACTATGCAGGATCAGTATGCGGTTTTGGGTCAGATTATTCAGAAGCAACAACCACGGGCTGGTGGTGCAGCAGTTGGCGGTGTCGGAACCACTGACAGGTATTTGGTTTTGGCTTACATGAGGCTGAAGCCAACTGAGTTTGACGGTTCTGGAGACGCGCTGGATTTTCTCGAGGAGGTTGAGAAGAATGCTCGGCGACTACAGGCTACTGAGCGTCATACGTCGTTCTAGTCAAGATGTCTATGAAGGGTTCAGCTGGGGACTGGTTTCGTAGATCTGTTCATGCTGACATGGCTACAATCTCTTGGGCTCAATTTGTGGAGAGATTCAGAGCTTTCTTCTTACCGTTCTCAATGACAGAGGGTCACAGAGACAGGTTGCTTACGTTTGCTAGGGATGATATGTCAGTATCCGAGTACACGACGGAGTTCGTGAGGTTGGGTCGGTTTGCTCCAGACTTGCAGGAAGATCCGCAAAGAGTTAACGACAGATACATAAAGGGCTTAGGGTGGGATTTTGTGAGTTTGCTAACTGAGACACGCAGAGTCTTTACAGACGTAGTGGACAGTGCTTGGTGTATGGAGAGTTCGTTATTACAGTTTGGAGAGATTTCTGGTCCTTCTCAGACTAAGAAGTCATCTGGCCCTGGACAACAGAGTGGTGGTGGTAGCTACCAATCGACACATTCTCAGTACAAGAACAAGAAGAGGGGTGTTAATAAGAGTTACCAGCCTTACACCTACAGTTCAGGCAACAGCGGTAGCAGCCGCAGTTTTGGGCGCGGTAACAGTGGAGGTGCTAGTTTTCCCTTTTCCCAGAATTGCAGACGTCGACATTCGGGCGAGTGTCGTTTAGCACCAGTGGGTTGTTTTACTTGTGGCCAGGCGGGTCACTTTGCCAGGGAGTGTCAGGCATCTGGGCAGCAGATGTCGGCAGCTAGTGTTGCTCAGCCATTCTATCAGAATCAGAGACCAGCATTCTCTACACCGGCAGGGTTTTCTCAGCCTGCCGCTTCTTTTGGTGGCCAACGGGGCCGAGGTTCTGGAAGGCGTGGTTTTGGAGGCCGTGGCAACGGCGGTAGAGGTTCTAGCAGCTATGGTACTGGACAGAGTTCTCAGCAGTAGAGTCAGGGTCAGGCCAGAGTTTTCGCCTTGACTCCTCAGGATGCTCTCGCATCTAACGCAGTGGTGCAAGGTACTATTCAGATTGTTTTTGTAGATGCTCTTGTTTTATTTGATGCGGGTGCAACCCATTCTTTTGTGTCTATGTGTTTTGCTGCTAAGTTGGGTGTAACACCAACAAGTTTGAGTGAACCTTTATCTGTTTCTACCACCTTGTCTGACTGTGTGGTGGTGGACGTTGTATATCCATCGTGTTCCGTGGTTATCCATGGAAGAGACTTACGTGCTGATTTAGTTGTTTTGGATGTAATTTCTTTTGACATGATTTTGGGGATGTATTGGCTGGCACGCTATTATGCTTCGATCGTTTGTCGAGGGAAGTCGGTTGAATTTCGGATTCCAGGTGATCTACCCTTTTCTTTTCAAGGGGAGAAGGCAGAGACACCGAAGAATCTGATTTCTGCAATCAAGGCAAAGCGGATGATGAGTAAGGGTTGTCAAGCTTTCTTAGTTCTGGTTAGAGATGTGGAGGCTGGGGTGGGTAGTTTGAACACTGTCCCTATAGTGAATGAGTTCACTGACGTTTTTCCAAAGGAGTTGCCTGGATTACCACCTGATCGAGATATCGAGTTCTGCATTGACATTATTCCTAAAACCGGTTCTATTTTGATACCGCCGTATCGGATGGCTCCTGCTAAGCTGAAGGATTTGAAGGAGCAGTTACAAGAAATGTTGGAGAGTAGCTTCATCAGACCGAGTACTTCTCCGTGGGGTGCTCCAGTTCTGTTTGTTAAGAAGAAGGATGGTTCCTCTCGGCTTTGTATCGAGTACAGACAGTTGAATAAGGTTACCATCAAGAACAGATATCCTCTCCCTCGCATCGACGACTTGTTTGATCAGTTGCAGGGTGCAAAGTGCTTTTCCAAGATTGACTTGAGATCCTGGTATCATCAACTTCGGATTCGGAACGTCGATGTGCCTAAGATTGCTTTCAGAACGCGTTATGGGCATTTTGGGTTTTTGGTCATGTCGTTTGGGTTGACTAACGCACCAGCAGCGTTTATGGACATGATGAATCGGGTTTTCAAGCCGTTTCTAGATCAGTTTGTTATCGTCTTCATTGATGACATCCTGATTTATTCTCGAAATGAGGAGGAGCATGCTTATCACTTGAGGACTATACTATAGACCTTGCGAGAGCATCAGTTGTATGCTAAGTTCTCAAACTGCGAGTTTTGGCTGGAACAGGTTACCTTCTTAGGACACGTGGTGTCGGAGGATGGGATCAAGGTTTCCCGAAGAAGATTGAGACGGTTATGGATTGGCAGAGGCCGAAGTCAGTTACCGAGATCAGGAGTTTTCTTGGATTAGCTGGCTACTACCGTCGGTTCGTGCATGATTTCTCTCGAATATCTGCTCCTTTGACTAAGCAGACACAAAAGGGTGTTAAGTTTGAGTGGACCGACAAGTATGAGGAAAGTTTCGAGAAGCTGAAGGAGATTCTGACTACAGCTCCTGTTTTGGCATTGCCGTCAGGCATTGAGGGTTTTACTGTGTACTGCGATGCTTCTCGGATTGGCTTAGGTTGCATGTTGATGCAACATGGACAGGTGATCGCCTATGCTTCTCGTCAGCTAAAGAAGCATGAGGTGAATTACCCTACACATGACTTGGAGTTAGCTGTTGTGGTTTTTGCTCTAAAGATCTGGAGGCACTACTTGTACGGTGCGACTTGCGAGATCTTCACTGATCACAAGAGTCTGAAGTACATCTTTGATCAGCGAGAGTTGAATCTGAGACAGAGGAGGTGGCTAGAGTTGCTGAAAGACTACGACTGTACTATTCAGTACCATCGTGGTAAGGCTAATATGGTAGCCAATGCGTTGAGTCGCAAGTCTTCGAGCAGTTTGGCCCATATTTCTGAGGTTGGGCGTAGACCCATGGTTAGAGAGTGGCATGGTTTGATAGCTTTGGGCTACGGTTTTCAGGTTTCTCAGAATGGTAGTCTGTTGGCACAACTGCATGTGCAGTTGGTTTTGATTGATATGATTAAAGCTTTACAAGCTGAGGATCCACAATTGAAACGGATTATGGATGAGATCCATCTGGATGGGAATTCCGAGTTTGTTTTTGTTGACAGAGTTCTCAGGTTTGGTTCTAGATTGTGCGTTCCGGATTTGGATGATTTAAGAGACCAGATTCTGAAGAAAGCGCATAGATCAGCTTACAGTGTTCATCCGGGATCTACCAAGATGTACCATGACCTCAAGGGTACGTATTGGTGGAGCGGAATGAAGAAAGATGTTGCAGAGTACGTTTCCAAGTGTCTGACTTGCCAGCAGGTGAAGCTGGAACATCAGAGACCTTTTGGCCATCTACAGCTAGGGGTGAGCAAGAACCGAACCAAACCGGAAAACCGAACCGAAATTCGTTGTTTGGTTTGGTTTTTCGGTGAAAACGGTTTGGTTCGGTTTCTACTCTAGGTAAAGTTTGGTGTTCGGTGTTCGGTTTGGTTTGGGTGTTTTGAAAACCGAACCGACCGAAAAACCGAATTAACCGAACTTTAATATAAAATATATATATTTTTTAAAAATAATATACATATATACTTATATTTATATCTTTTTTGTCTTTATATCTTAATTATTATTGATATATGAGTTAATAATTGTTATTTAAACATATATGGAAGTTTATTAGACTCTAATTATTTAATATTTCAATTAATTTTAATATAAAAAGTTTAAAAAAATAAAAATGGTAAAATTCGGTTTTAACCGAACCGAACCGTACCAAACCGAATTTTTGGTTTGGTTCGGTTCAGTTTTTCACCTCTAAATTAAAAGTTCGATTCGGTTCGGTTTGAGAATTTTCCAAACCGAAAACCGAAAAAATTCTAACCGAATCGACCGATGCTCACCCCTATCTGCAGCCACTACCTATTCCATAGTGGAAGTGGGAGTGGATTGCCATGGACTTTGTTGTTGGTTTACCACGTACTCGACAGGGGTACAATTCCATCTAGGTGATAGTTGCCCGTATGACTAAGTCAGCTTATTTCCTTCCGATCATGGTTTCGTATCCTGCTTCGAAGTTGGATCAGTTGAACATCGACAAGATTGTCAGTTTGCATGGTGTACCGGTTTTGATTGTTTCTGAAAGAGGTTCTGTTTTCACTTCGAGGTTCTAGAGAGCGTTACAGGAGTCTTTGGGTTCTCGTTTGGACTTCAGTACAGCTTTTCATCCTCAGACTGACGGTCAGTCTGAGAGGACTATTCAGACATTGGAGGATATGCTCAGGATGTGCATTCTTGATTATTGGGGTAGCTGGGATACTCATTTGCCGTTGATTTAGTTTTCCTACAACAACAGTTACCATGCGAGCATTGAGATGGCACCTTATGAGGCTCTGTACGTACACAAGTGTCGATCTCCTATCTGTTGGGAAGAGGTCGGCGAGCGAAAGTTGTCTGGTGCTGAGATTATTCTGATTACCTCAGAGAAGGTACCATTGATAAAACGGAGGTTGGAGACATCTTTTAGTCGGCATAAGAGTTATGCTGATCCGAAGAGAAAAGACATCGAGTTTCAGGTGGGAGACTTTGTGTTTCTTCGGGTTTCGCCTATGAAAGGCGTGGTTCGTTTTGGTGTCATGGGGAAGTTGGCACCGAGGTATGTTGGTCCTTATGAGATTTCAGAGAGGATTGGAAATGTGGCTTATCGTCTGGTTCTGCCGCCAGACATGTCTTTAGTGCATCCTGTATTTCATGTTTCTATGTTGAGGAAGTGCATCTTAGATCCTTCACATGTGATTGTGCCTCAGAGCGTTGAGATCGACCAGGAGTTATCCTATGAGGAACAACCAGTAGAGATTGTCGATACGCAAGTGCGTAGGTTACGGAACAAGGAGATTTCGATGGTCAAAGTTCTGTGGCGGAATCATTCTTCTGAGGAGTGCACTTGGGAGACAGAGTCCGATATGCGGAAACGTTATCCTTTCCTCTTTCCTTGAGGTACGTGTATCTTTGATTATGTGCTATCGTTGTTGGATTTTGTGTGCCTTACGTGTTGTTACTCTTCGAGTTTTGCGTTCTAAATTCGAGGACGAATTTTTAATAAGTTGGGGAGAATGTAATATCCCGTAAATTATTTGTTTTACTTTAGTTATTAATTTTTGCATTCCGTCAAGCTTCAACTAATTTATTATTCTTTTTTTATTTTTGTCGCTTGTTGATTCGATCGTGGCCCGATTCGTGTTTAGTGTGCATTATTAAATTTAAAAGAAAAAGAAAAGAAAAGAAAACGAGTAAATACATTTCATGCATGCAACTCATGCATTTAACTTAATTTCAAACGTAACTTTGGCCATTCTTTTGAATAATATGGAAGGCCCATGTCTTTAGTATATTAAAAAGCTCATGCATTTTTAAGAGAGGCCCATGAATCATTAAGAGAAATTATGCAGCGAATATATTTTGCAGTCATCATATTTTCTCTTCTATATAATCTGTCTACGATTCTTAATTCATAAACCTAAACTTTCAATCGTTTATACAAAACTCAGCCGCCATTCCTCCTTAGCAAATCTGAACTTCATCTTCATCATTCAATCGTTCCCATCCGGTAAGTGTTCATGCTTAGTTTCCCTTCATTGTTCTTCGTTTCGATATCGTCAAAATACGGTTCTTGATTTCTAGCTTATTGTTTTAGATATATTTTGATTATCCTTTGACGGTTCACATCGACTCAACGATCTCTTTGAATCTCACGTATTTGAATCATTAACGGTACGTAAGAATTCCTTCGTTTATCGCCGTTTTGATTCGCCGTATTCATGCTATAACTGTTGTTCTTCTTGTCTATGTTTCGGTTGCCTTTGTTAGTCCCCATTAACCTTACATGAATAGAATATAGATCGATTACTTGAGTTTATGGCTGTCTAGTCGTGTTGTGCCGTCGTCAACCCATCGTTTAACAAATTCTTGATGCCACCGTGAAATTACCATGGTTTCAGTAACGTGTTTATGATATTATTCTTGTTAGTTTAGGTGACGTTAATAAGGATTAGGTTATGATTAGGTGATTTGGGTGATAAGCTTAGGATTAAATTGCTTTTGGTTTTTGGTTGAATGATTCAAGTTACAGATTGCAAGTGATTTGATTAATTCATTCAACAAGAGGGTTGGCGGGAATAAAGGAATAAGATGGCTAATTGGCCAAAATGGTCACTAAAGTTGTTAGTTTAAATCAATTGAATCATAATTGTTTGTTTTTAACTTTTGATTTTTGTTTCAATTTTAAATAGACAATTTGAATACGTTAAATATTTAATAACTTAAATTAATATAATTACTTGGGTAATTATATTTAATTTTAAATGGAAATGTCAATTTGGCTAATTTGCAGTTTACCCTATAAAGTTTCTAAAAAGCTTATTAAGTTAAGTTTTACCTATATGATAACTTTTTGGATTTTGTTTATCCTATAATTTAGTAAATTGGAAAACGAATAATTAATTTTGATATCAAAAAATTAAATTGGCTAAAGTACAGTTTAGTCCCTGAATTTTTATAAACTTAAAATGGTTAAGTTTTGGGTTGTAATTTAGGTTACTTAAATTACAAGATATTGAATTCTATTTTTAAATGGATAATTATTTTATTAAGTTATTTTAATTTATAAACTCGGGTTTATAAATTTAATAAAATTTTGCTTTGGGTTAGACTGTGGTCGCCCAACAAGTGTGAAAAAGTTTGGTAGTTTTAAATCACTCGGCTCACTGATATGGATTTTAACATGAATTAATTTAAATTATTTTTACGAATCATTCTAAATATGTTTAGATGATTTGTACTCTATAACTTGGGTTATATTGGGAATGCATTTAATATAAGTGTTTATAAAAATGTGGCTTGGTATTGTGTTGTGCTAGTCCTATGTGGTGTCTAGTACTCTTTAGAGTTAGGGTCTGTTTTAATTACGATTTTATTATCTTTTAGACCCGTCGACTGTTCGTACTTCAGAGGCGAACCAGAGTTAGGTGCTTGTCAGGATCACGTGGATTTAGCAAGCAGTGAGTTTATATCTCTATTTACCTATTTATTAAGAAATTATTATATTTTGTATATATATATGTGTGTATAAACAGCTTTTGAACTGTTTTCGGCATTGTGGATTTGATTTGGAACGTGCTACTCGATGGGCATCATCGGGACTGCGTGCGCACCGCTAATGATTATGGTATCGAGGTAGGTTTGAGATACGTCTCACCTTAATGAGGGACCGGTGGAAGATACGTCTCCTGGGCTCACTATTTATTAAGTGATAGTCGGGGATCGGTTATTGAGATACGTCTCACCGACACGACAATGAATTTAGAATTGTGGTTTAGGGTTTCATTGATAATCCATAATGAAAATATTTTATTAAATGTTTTAAAGGTTTTTAACTTAATAAATGTAAATGGTTATATAAACTCTACTCAGTAAATCTGACCCCATTATTTTACCAAATTTTCCAGGTTTATGATTTGAGCATTGGTCAATCTCCGTTTCTTCATTCTTGGAGGTTCTTTATTTTATTTTCAGAATAAAAGAGTCGAACTGTTTTAAACTCTTAGACCACAGTAGTAGTATCAGATTATTTATGTCTTAGTCTTTTACTTATATTTTAGACTATTGTTTGTTGGATAGGTCCAACTATTATTTTATTAGCTTTAGCATGATTACGGTGTTTATGGTATTTTATATATTGCCATGCTGTTGGAGATTATTTGAGATAAGCGTACTTTAAATATATATTGTTTATATGTACTGCTAGACTAGGCTGAAGTCTCGGTTGCCCCCGAGCATGTGGTTTTCTGCAGGTACATTATTTTAACTGTTTAAATTGGTTATCCGCAAGGCTAGATACGGGTTTTGGTACAACCATACCCATACCCTAGCGCCGGTCACGATTCATGAAAATTGGGTCGTGACACTTCCATTACCTCATCTTCAACTGTCTTTTCTTTTTCGTGTCTATCATGCCTCAAGTTTCTTGGTCCTCGTTTTCTTTGGCTAGTAGATCCTAGTCCTTCATCATCATCAAAGCATTCATTGACATCCATCCATGAATTGTCTTCGAGTAGACAACTCTCTTCAATTTCGGTGATCCATTCATCATCGGATTCCATATCACTCAAACAAATTGGATCATATGTTTCACCACGTTTCTCCCTCTTTGGTTGCCTTAATTCAAGTTGAATGTTATATTTAACAAACACGAGAGCATTCAATCTTTGTTGTTCTAAACGATTTCTCTTTTTAGAACGAACATGCTCAAATGTACTCTAATTTCGCTCACATCCTGTAGCACTACATGTTAAACTTAATACTCTAATAGCAAGACTTTGAATCTCTTTACATTCTTCTCCATAGCTTTCCCACCGTAAACCTGGTTGTTTTTTTATCTCTAGTCAAAGTACCATGGTTATCCCGAACATTCCTTCTCCTTTTTTGAACTTTTCTAATTGTTGATCAACTTTAATTATTGTTTCGATATCCGGAAACATCTTCTCAATTGTTGTGTATAATCCTATTTTGACTTCGGTATCGGCATTGAATGACTCGTCGTACTGAAACCTAAAAAAACAAAATTATTAGAGTTAATCATAGATTCTTATCAATTTCATCTAAATATAAAATATTTTATTTTGATAAATATAATTCTTACTTGGGATTAAGAAAATAACCAGCTGCATGAAGTGGCCTATGGAGTTGCAAATCCTATCTTGTATCAATAATTTTCCAAACTCGCTCATACTTTGTCAGTTGCTTATTGAAATTGTTTGCAATTTGCTCCTTTGCCCTATCCATTGCTTCATAAATATACCCCATAGCCGGTTTGGCATCCCCATCAACAAGTCTTAAAACTTTGATAATTGGACTCACACACTTTTGACAATACTTAACTGATTTCCAAAATCGAACATCAGATAACATAATTGTGCCCACCCTTTTTGCTTCTGGCTTGGAAGCATACTGACTCTTTGCCCAGTCCTCTGAAGCAAACATCGCTCTAAGTGGAAGTTTATTTTCCTCAAAACTCTTCAATGTGAGAAAAGTTGTAGCAAATCTTGTAACTCCGGCTCTTTTTAACTCCTTCTTGTCATAAAACTTTCTAAACATGCTAAGAACCCAAGCATGCCTATTAATATAAACACAAACTTCCCTAGCTTTCTTTATTGTATCTTTAAACATCAACAATTCACCTATATCCTCCAATATATTGTCAATACAGTGAGCCGCACAAGGAGAACAAAATAATTTCTTTCTCTTTTCCATCAATAAGTCCCCAGCTTTTACATAAGCTGAAGCACTATCAGTCACAACCTGAACAACATTTTCCTGTCCAATTTCCTCCACTAGTCCATCAACATTTCAAATAACTTTTGTGCATCTTTGATTACAACAGATGTGTTTATAGCTTTAAGAAAAACTGTCCCACTTGGACTATTTACTAAAAAATTAGTGAGAGATCTAGATTTTTTATCAGTCCACCCGTCAGACATCAAAGTACAACCTGTTTTTTTCCATTCTTTTTTATACTTCTCTGGCATTGAATTCACACTTTCCACTTATTTTTTCAAATAAGTGACTCTAGCTTCATGATAACTAGGAGGTTTTAACCCCCTACCATATTCACTAACTGTATCCAACATAGAAGAAAATAATGGACTATTCACCAAAACAGAAGGTAATACATGTCCATATAGAAATCTACAAATACTTTGAATTACGGGTTCTATTTTTTTTAACATTGCATTTAAAGTTTGTTGTTTGGTTCCTTTACCTTTAGTTATGAATGCATCCATATTCTTTCTTTTTTCACCTAAATTTAGATCTCCTTGAGCTCTTTCATCTACATCAAAACACTCCTTCTCATGTTGAAATTTTTGAATTTCGAAATCTCCTAAAATTTTAATACAAAGATCTTTCACTTCTTGTGGACATTGAGTGCAAGGAGCAACATTATCATGATGAAATATCCCGTAAAAATTTCTAAAATTTCCGATGCGTTTTTAGTACAAATCCATATTGTTTTTGGTTTCGGTGTTTCAATTGTGGTCGAGTAAAGTTGGATTGGTTAAAGTTTTAAATAGGTTTGTTTTAATTTTTAGAAAATTAAAAAAAAATAGAAATCATCTTGTTTGGCTTAAGAGTCTCAAACGAGACCCTTAAGAAAGAGCATCTGGTCTCGTTCAAAACCAAAGGTTTCGAACGAGACCTTGTCAAGTTGGTGGTCTCGTTCGAGACCACCCCTTTGTTTGCTGAAGGCACGTTTGTAACTCAGCCCTTGCGTTTTGACAACGCTGAAACTCAGCCATTCTTTCCCTCTCTATAAAACGTGATGCATCACGTTTCTTTATTTGGCAAAACTTAAATTCTCATCACTCATCCGCCACTCTCTCCGAACATTCTGAAATCTCAGAAATCAAAACTCTCATCTTCTCTTCTCATTCGTTTGAAATTGGTAAGTTCACGTTTAACTTATTTCTTGTTTCGATATCGTCATGAAACGGTTCTTGAATTCTTTCTCATTATATTAGCTTAAATCCGATTGTCTTTTGTCGGTTCTCATCGACTCAGAGATCTCTACGATCGTTACGTGTTGGAATCAAGAAAGGTACGTGAATTACCCTCCGTTTATCGCCGTTTCGATTCGTCGTATTCTTGCTTGTTTACTGCCATTCCTTTGTTCATGTTACTGCCGTTATTTGAATATGTGTTGGACGTCTTAGCTTATGTTCTAGTCATAAACTGAATCGTTAGTGTCCGAGATTGGATTCCATTCATTATTCTTCATCCTTCGTTGTTCTTCCCGGCAACGTGAACATGGTATCATGGTTGTTCTTGTCTTGAATGCTTGTTGGAGTTTTTATTAATTAAGTTCTGTGATTTGAAGTTGCTTTTAATAACAAATTATAATTGTTGTTAATATCACTGTTGATACTTTTGGTCCATTCGAATTGTATGGTTGGCGGGAAAGGGATTCAGTGAAGTGGGGAAGATGACTAAAAGTGTGATTGGATCATGTGTAAATTTTGTCAACTTATTTGAAACCCTTGTTCTTTTTGTTTTGGTAAATTGAGCCCTTAATCAAATTGCCAATTAACCAAATTACCTTTATGTTATAAATTGATAATAACTTTTGTATTTGTTCCAATTTTAAATTAACAACTTGAGAACGATATTTATTTTATATCTAAATTAATATAATTACTCGGATAATTATAGTTAATTTTGTTTGATATGTTAAATTGGTAAAGTTACAATTTAGCCCCTAAAGTTTCTAAAAGACTTATTCAAGTTAAGTTTTATCTATTGGATAACATTTAAATTTTTATTTGATTATAATTTAGTAAATTGAAAACGAGTAATTAAATTTGATTTCGAAAATCAAATTGGCTAAAGTACAGTTTAGCCCTTGTACTTTTATAAACTTAAAATGGTTAAGTTTTAGTTGTAACTTGGGTTACTTGGATTTGAAGTTACTAAATTCTATTTTAAAAAATAGGATAATTATTTTATCAAGTATTTTAATTTATAAACTCGGGTTTATAAATTTGATAAACTTTTAGACCGGGTTAGACTTTGGTCGCCCAGCAAGTGAGAAGAAGCTTGGTAGTTTTTAATAACTCGGCCGACTCACTGATATTGATTTTAACTTGGGTTTATTTAAATTATTTTACGAATCACCCTACATATGTTTATATAATTTATACTCTATAAGTTGGGTTATATCTGGAATGCGTTTAATATAAGTGTTTATTAAATGTGGCTTGGTATTGTGTTGTGCCAGTCCTATGTGGTGTCTATTACTCTTTAGAATTAGGGTCTGATTTTAATTATGATTTTAATATTTTATTTAGACCCGTCGACGGTTCGTACTTCAGAGGCGAACCAGAGTTAGGGGCTTGTCAGGATCACGTGTATTTAGCAAGTAGTGAGTTTATATCTCTATTTACCTCTTTATTAAGCAATTATTATATTTTGTATATATATATGTATAAACAGCTTTTGAACTATTTTCGGCATTGTGGATATTATTTGGAACGTGCTACTCGATGGGCATCATCGGGACTGCGTGCGCACCGGTAATGATTATGGTATTGAGGTAGGTTTGAGATACGTCTCACCTTAGTGAGGGCACCAGTGGAAGATACGTCTCCTGGGCTCACTATTTATTAAGTGATAGTCGGGGATCGGTTATTGAGATACGTCTCACCGACACGACAATGGATTTAGAATTGTGGTTTAGAGTTTCATTGATAATCCATAATGAAAATATTTTATTAAACGTTAATAAAGGTTTTTAACTTAATAAATGTAAATGGTTATATAAACTCTACTCAGTAAATCTGACCCCGTTGTTTTCCCAAATTTTCCAGGTTTATGATTTGAGCATTTGTCGATCTCCGTTTCTTCATTCTCGGAGGTTCTTTATTTATTTCTGAAATAAAGTGTCGAACTATTTTAAACTCTTAGACCGCAGTAGTAGTTTCATATTATTCATGTCTTAGTCTTACGTTTGTAGTTTTGACTGTTGTTTGTTGGATTGGTCCAACTATTACTATATCGCTTTTGGCATGATTACAGTGTTTATGATATTTATATTATATTGCCATACTGTTGGAGATTATTTTGAGATAAGCGTACTTTAAATATATGTTGTTTATATGTACTGCTAGATTAGGCTGAAGTCTCGGTTGCCCCCGAGCATGTGGTTTTATGTAGGTACATTGCTTCAAATGTGTTAAGTTGGTTATCCGCAAGGCTAGCTACGGGTTCTGGTACCACCATACCCATACCCTAGCGTCGGTCACGATTCATGAAAATGGGTCGTGATAAACTTGGTATTAGAGCTTTGGTTTCAAACCAAGGCCTTCTTAATGTTAAGTGTTTAATTGATTGGCATGTTGAGGTTGTTAATTTGTCCTAGGAACTACTGCGGAATTAGGATTCGAGTCTTGTCCTTGAAACGTCATCTTTTGTTTTCGAACTTTCTGCCTACTCCTATAGGAATGTCGTGAGTCAGTCGTGTAAATTTATTTGCTTTATTGCTTTTTATATGATTGTTTTCACTTGGGTGATTACTTGTTGGCTGATTCGCCATGTTGTGTTTATTTGGTTAAATAATGCTTGTATTGAGAATTTTTTTTTATTCTTAGGAATGAATACTCGTACTCGTGCTGCGGCTCAGCAAAATGCAGAGGCTGATGATGCAATCTCTATGGAGGTGGACCAGAATGAACCAGAGGTTCAAGCTGGTAGAGGACTAGCAGGCAGAGGTCGAGCTGTTCGAGGTCGAGGTGGCCGAGGTCAAGCTGGCCGAGGTCGAGGTGGCAGAGGTAGAGGCAGAGGCGTAGGACGCGGTGCTGCAGGGGGTGCTCAAGCACCAGGGGTGGCACAACCTGAGTTCGACGATTTTGACTTCAACACGTTTTTGGCTGGAGTTGCTGCTTTACAACTCAACCAGGTTCATCTGCAAGCGGGTCAAGTCGCAATGCAGGATCAGTATGCGATTTTGGGTCAGATAGTTCAGCAGCAACCACGGGCTGGTGGTGCAGTAGTTGGCGGTGTCGGAACCACTGACAGGGATTTGGTTTTGGCTTACATGAGGCTGAAGCCAACTGAGTTTGACGGTTCTGGAGACGCGCTGGATTTTCTCGAGGAGGTTGAGCAGAATGCTCGGCGATTACAGGCTACTGAGCGTCAGACCGTCGTTCTAGTCGAGATGTATATGAAGGGTTCAGCGGGGGACAGGTTTCGTAGATCTGTTCATGCTGACATGGCTACCATCTCTTGGGCTCAATTTGTGGAGAGATTCAGAGCTTTCTTCTTGCCGTTCTCAGTGACAGAGGGTCATAGAGACAGGTTGCTTATGCTTACTAGGGATGATAGGTCAGTATCCGAGTACACGACAGAGTTCGTGAGGTTGGGTCGGTTCGCTCCGGACCTGCAGGCAGATCCGCAAAGGGTGAACGACAGATATGTAAAAGGCTTAGGGGGCGATTTTATGAGTTTGCTAACTGAGATACGCAGAGACTTTACAGACATAGTGGACAGTGCTTGGCGTATGGAGAGCTCGTTATTGCAGTTTGGGGATATTCCAGGTTCTTCTCAGGCTAAGACGTCATCTGGCCCTGGACAGCCGAGTGGTGGTGGTAGCTACCAATCGACGCCTTCTGAATACAAGAACAAGAAGAGGGGTGTCAAGAAGAGTTATCAGCCTTACACCTATAGTTCAGGCAACAGCGGTAGCAGCCGCAGTTTTGGGCGCGGTAACAGTGCAGGTGCTAGTTTTCCCTTCTGCCAGAATTGCAGACGTCGACATCTGGGCGAGTGTCGTTTAGCACCAGGGGGTTGTTTTACTTGTGGCCAGCCGGGTCACTTTGCCAGAGAGTGTCAGGTATCTGGGCAGCAGATGTCAGCAGCTAGTGTTGCTCAGCCATTCTATCAGAGTCAGAGACCAGCGTTCTCTGCACCGGCAGGGTTCTCTCAACCTGCCGCTTCTTTTGTGGCAAGCGGGGCCGAGGTTCTGGAGGGCGTGGTTTTGGAGGCCGTGGCAACGGCGGTAGAGGTTCTAGCAGCTATGGTACTGGACAGAGTTCTCAGCAGTAGAGTCAGGGTCAGGCCAGAGTTTTTGCCTTGACTCCTCAGGATGCTCTCGCATCTAACGCAATGGTGCAAGGTAATATTCAGATTTCCTTTGTAAATGCTTTAGTTTTTTTTGATGCGGGTGCAACCCATTCTTTTGTGTCTACGTGTTTTGATGCTAAGTTGGGTGTAACAACAACGAGTTTGTGTGAACCTTTATCCGTTTCTACTCCTTTGTCTGACTGTGTGGTGGTGGACGTTGTGTATCCATCGTGTTCCGTGGTTATCCATGGAAGAGACTTGCGTGCTGATTTAGTTGTTTTGGATGTTCTTTCATTTGACGTGATTTTGGGGATGGATTGGCTGGCACGCCATTATGCTTCGATCGACTGTCGAGGGAAGTCGGTTGAGTTTCGGATTCCAGGTGATCTACCCTTTTCTTTTCAAGGGGAGAAGGCGGAGACGCCTAAGTATCTGATTTCTGCAATCAAGGCAAAGCGGATGATGAGTAAGGGTTGTCAAGCTTTCTTAGATGTGGTTTGAGATATGGATGCTGAGGTGGGCAGTATGAACACTGTCCCTATAGTGAATGAGTTCACTAACGTTTTTTCTAGAGGAGTTGCCTGGATTACCACCTGATCGGGATATCGAGTTCTGCATTGACGTTGTTCCTGGAACTGGTCGTATTTCGATACCGCTGTATCGAATGGCTCCTACTGAGCTGAAGGAGTTGAAGGAGCAGTTACAAGAACTGTTAGACAGTGGCTTCATCAGACCGAGTACTTCTCCGTGGGGTGCTCCAGTTCTGTTTGTTAAGAAAAAGGATGGTTCCTTTCGGCTTTGTATCGACTACAGGCAGTTGAATAAAGCTACCATCAAGAACAGATATCATCTTCCTCGCATCGACGACTTGTTTGATCAGTTTCAAGGTGCGAAGTGCTTTTCCAAGATTGACTTGAGATCCGGGTATCATCAACTTCGGATTCGGGATGTTGATGTGCCTAAGACTGTTTTCAGAATGCGTTATGGGCATTTCGAGTTTTTGATCATGTCGTTTGGGTTGACTAACGCACCAGCAGCGTTTATGGACATGATGAATCGAGTTTTCAAGCCATTTTTAGATCAGTTTGTTATCGTCTTTATTGATGACATTCTGATTTATTCTCGGAGAGAGGAGGAGCATGCTTATCACTTGAGGACTATACTACAGACCTTGCGAGAGCATCAGTTATATGCTAAGTTCTCAAAGTGCGAGTTTTCGCTGGAACAGTTTACCTTCTTAGGACACGCGGTGTCGAAGGATAGGGTCAAGGTTGATCCGAAGAAGATTGAGGCGGTTATGGATTGGCAGAGGCCGAGATCAGTTACCGAGATCAGGAGTTTTCTTGGGTTAGCTGGCTACTACCGTCGGTTCGTGCAAGATTTCTCTCGGATATCTGCACCTTTGACTAAGCTGACACAGAAGGGTGTTAAGTTTGAGTGGACCGACAAGTGTGAGGCAAGTTTCGAGAAGCTGAAATAGATTCTGACTACAGCTCCTGTTTTAGCGTTACCTTCTGGCATCGAGGGTTTTACTGTGTACTGCGATGCTTCTCGGATTGCTTAGGTTGCGTGTTTATGCAACATGGACAGGTAATCGCCTATGCTTCTTGTCAGCTGAAGAAACATGAGGTGAATTACCCTACTCATGATTTAAAGTTAGCAGCTGTGGTTTTTGCTCTAAAGATCTGGAGGCACTACTTGTACGGTGCAACTTGCGAGATCTTCACTGATCATAAGAGTCTGAAGTACATCTTCGATCAGCGAGAGTTGAATCTGAGACAGAGGAGGTGGCTAGAGTTGCTGAAAGACTACGACTGTACTATTCAGTACCATCTTGGTAAGGCCAATGTGGTAGCCGATGCGCTGAGTCGCAAGTCTTCGGGCTGTTTGGCCCATATTTCTGAGGTTGGACGTAGACCCAATGGTTAGAGAGTGGCATGGTTTGATAGCTTCAGGCTACGGTTTTCAGGTTTCTCAGAATGGTATTTTGTTGGCACATCTGCAGTTGCAACCGGTTTTGATTGATAGGATTAAAGCTTTACAAGCTGAGGATCTATAATTAAAACGGATTATGGATGAGATCCATCTGGACTGGAATTCCGAGTTTGTTTTTGTTGACGGAGTTCTTAGGTTTGGTACTAGACTGTGCGTTCCGGATTCAGATGGTTTGAGAGATCAAATTCTAGAGGAAGCGCATAGGTCAGCTTACAGTGTTCATCCGGGATCTACCAAGATGTACCATGACCTTAAGGGTACATATTGGTGGAGCCGAATGAAGAAGGATGTTGCAGAGTACGTTTCCAAGTGTCTGACTTACCAGCAGGTGAAGCTGGAACATCAAAGACCTTTTGGCTATCTGCAGCACCTACCTATTCCAGAGTGGAAGTGGGAGCGGATTGCCATGGACTTTGAGGTTGGGTTACCACGAACTCGACAGGGGTACCATTCCATCTGGGTGATAGTTGACCGTATGACCAAGTCAGCTCATTTCCTTCCGATCAAGGTTTCGTATCCTTCTTCGAAGTTGGCTCAATTGTACATCGACAAGTTTGTCAGTTTGCATGGTGTACCAGTTTTGATTGTTTCAGACAGAGGTTTTGTTTTCACTTCGAGGTTCTGGAAAGCGTTACATGAGTCTTTGGGTTCTCGATTGGACTTCAGTACAGCTTTTCATCCTCAGACTGACGGTCAGTCTGAGAGGACTATTCAGACATTGGAGGATATGCTCAGGATGTGCATTCTTGATTTTCAGGGTAGCTAGGATACTCATCTGCCGTTGATTGAATTTTCCTACAACAACAGTTATCATGCGAGTATTGAGATGGCACCTTATGAGGCTTTGTACGGACGCAAGTGTCGATCTCCTATCTGCTGGGAAGAGGTTGGCGAGCGGAAGTTGTCTGGTGCTGAGATTATTCAGGTGACCTCAGAGAAGGTACCGTTGATAAAACGGAGGTTGGAGACAGCTTTTAGTCGGCATAAGAGTTATGTTGATCCAAAGAGAAAAGACATCGAGTTTCAGGTGGGAGATTTTGTGTTTCTTCGGGTTTCGCCTATGAAAGCTGTGGTTCGTTTTGGTGTCAAGGGGAAATTGGCACCGAGGTATGTTGGACCTTATGAGATTTCAGAGAGGATTGTAAATGTGGCTTATCGTCTGGTTCTGCCGCCAGACATGTCTTTAGTGCATCCTGTATTCCATGTTTCTATGCTGAGGAAGTGCATCACGGATCCTTCACATGTGATTGTGCCTCAGAGTGTTGAGATTGACCAGGAGCTGACCTATGAGGAACAGCCAGTTGAGATTTTCGATACGCAAGTGCGTAGGTTACGGAACAAGGAGATTCTGATGGTCAAAGTTCTATGGCGGAATCATTCTGTTGAGGAGTGCACTTGGGAGACGGATTCCGATATACGGAAACGTTATTCTTTCCTCTTTCCTTGAGGTACGTGTATCGTTGTTTACGTGTTTTACGTTTGTTTCTGTGCTTATCGTGTTGTTATGTTTATTTGTTTGTGTTTAAATTCGTGGGCGAATTTTTATTAAGTTGGGGAGAATGTAATATACCGTAAAAATTTCTAAAATTTCCGATGAGTTTTTAGTATAAATCCGGATCGTTTTTGGTTTCGGTGTTTCGATTGTGGTCCGAGTAAAGTTGGATTCGTTAAAGTTTTAATTAGGTTTGTTTTAATTTTTAGAAAATTAAAAAAAAATAGAAATCACCTTGTTTGGCTTAAGGGTCTCAAACGAGACCCTAAAGAAAGAGCATCCGGTCTCGTTCGAAACCAAAGGTTTCGAACTAGACCTTGTCAAGTTGGTGGTCTCGTTCGAGACCACCCCTTTGTTTGCTGAAGGCACGTTTGTGCCTCAGCCCTTGCGTTTTGACAACGCTGAAACTCAGCCATTCTTTCCCTCTCTATAAAACGTGATGCATCACGTTTCTTTATTTGGTAAAACTTAAATTCTCATCACTCATCCGCCACTCTCTCCGAACATTCTGAAATCTCAAAAATCAAAACTCTCATCTTCTCTTCTCATTCGTTTGAAATTGGTAAGTTCACGTTTAACTTATTTCTTGTTTCGATATCGTCATGAAACGGTTCTTGAATACTTTCTCATTATATTAGCTTAAATCCGATTGTCTTTTGACGGTTCTCATCGACTCAGAGATCTCTACGATCGTTACGTGTTGGAATCAAGAAAGGTACGTGAATTACCCTCCGTTTATCGCCGTTTCGATTCGCCGTATTCTTGCTTGTTTACTGCCATTCCTTTGTTCATGTTACTGCCGTTATTTGAATATGTGTTGGACGTCTTAGCTTATGTTCTAGTCATAAACTGAATCGTTAGTGTCCGAGATTGGATTCCATTCATTATTCTTCATCCTTCGTTGTTCTTCCCGGCAACGTGAACATGGTATCATGGTTGTTCTTGTCTTGAATGCTTGTTGGAGTTTTTATTAATTAAGTTCTGTGATTTGAAGTTGCTTTTAATAACAAATTATAATTGTTGTTAATATCACTGTTGATACTTTTGGTCCATTCGAATTGTATGGTTGGCGGGAAAGGGATTCAGTGAAGTGGAGAAGATGACTAAAAGTGTGATTGGATCATGTGTAAATTTTGTCAACTTATTTGAAACCCTTGTTCTTTTTGTTTTGGTAAATTGAGCCCTTAATCAAATTGCCAATTAACCAAATTACCTTTATGTTATAAATTGATAATAACTTTTGTATTTGTTCCAATTTTAATTAGCAACTTGAGAACAATATTTATTTTATATCTAAATTAATATAATTACTCGGATAATTATAGTTAATTTTGTTTGATATGTTAAATTGGTAAAGTTACAATTTAGCCCCTAAAGTTTCTAAAAGACTTATTCAAGTTAAGTTTTATCTATTGGATAACATTTAAATTTTTATTTGATTATAATTTAGTAAATTGAAAACGAGTAATTAAATTTGATTTCGAAAATCAAATTGGCTAAAGTACAGTTTAGCCCTTGTACTTTTATAAACTTAAAATGGTTAAGTTTTAGTTGTAACTTGGGTTACTTGGATTTGAAGTTACTAAATTCTATTTTAAAAAATAGGATAATTATTTTATCAAGTATTTTAATTTATAAACTCGGGTTTATAAATTTGATAAACTTTTAGACCGGGTTAGACTTTGGTCGCCCAGCAAGTGAGAAGAAGCTTGGTAGTTTTTAATAACTCGGCCGACTCACTGATATTGATTTTAACTTGGGTTTATTTAAATTATTTTACGAATCACCCTACATATGTTTATATAATTTATACTCTATAAGTTGGGTTATATCTGGAATGCGTTTAATATAAGTGTTTATTAAATGTGGCTTGGTATTGTGTTGTGCCAGTCCTATGTGGTGTCTATTACTCTTTAGAATTAGGGTCTGATTTTAATTATGATTTTAATATTTTATTTAGACCCGTCGACGGTTCGTACTTCAGAGGCGAACCAGAGTTAGGGGCTTGTCAGGATCACGTGTATTTAGCAAGTAGTGAGTTTATATCTCTATTTACCTCTTTATTAAGCAATTATTATATTTTGTATATATATATGTATAAACAGCTTTTGAACTATTTTCGGCATTGTGGATATTATTTGGAACGTGCTACTCGATGGGCATCATCGGGACTGCGTGCGCACCGGTAATGATTATGGTATTGAGGTAGGTTTGAGATACGTCTCACCTTAGTGAGGGCACCAGTGGAAGATACGTCTCCTGGGCTCACTATTTATTAAGTGATAGTCGGGGATCGGTTATTGAGATACGTCTCACCGACACGACAATGGATTTAGAATTGTGGTTTAGAGTTTCATTGATAATCCATAATGAAAATATTTTATTAAACGTTAATAAAGGTTTTTAACTTAATAAATGTAAATGGTTATATAAACTCTACTCAGTAAATCTGACCCCGTTGTTTTCCCAAATTTTCCAGGTTTATGATTTGAGCATTTGTCGATCTCCGTTTCTTCATTCTCGGAGGTTCTTTATTTATTTCTGAAATAAAGTGTCGAACTATTTTAAACTCTTAGACCGCAGTAGTAGTTTCATATTATTCATGTCTTAGTCTTACGTTTGTAGTTTTGACTGTTGTTTGTTGGATTGGTCCAACTATTACTATATCGCTTTTGGCATGATTACAGTGTTTATGATATTTATATTATATTGCCATACTGTTGGAGATTATTTTGAGATAAGCGTACTTTAAATATATGTTGTTTATATGTACTGCTAGATTAGGCTGAAGTCTCGGTTGCCCCCGAGCATGTGGTTTTATGTAGGTACATTGCTTCAAATGTGTTAAGTTGGTTATCCGCAAGGCTAGCTACGGGTTCTGGTACCACCATACCCATACCCTAGCGTCGGTCACGATTCATGAAAATGGGTCGTGATAAACTTGGTATTAGAGCTTTGGTTTCAAACCAAGGCCTTCTTAATGTTAAGTGTTTAATTGATTGGCATGTTGAGGTTGTTAATTTGTCCTAGGAACTACTGCGGAATTAGGATTCGAGTCTTGTCCTTGAAACGTCATCTTTTGTTTTCGAACTTTCTGCCTACTCCTATAGGAATGTCGTGAGTCAGTCGTGTAAATTTATTTGCTTTATTGCTTTTTATATGATTGTTTTCACTTGGGTGATTACTTGTTGGCTGATTCGCCATGTTGTGTTTATTTGGTTAAATAATGCTTGTATTGAGAATTTTTTTTTATTCTTAGGAATGAATACTCGTACTCGTGCTGCGGCTCAGCAAAATGCAGAGGCTGATGATGCAATCTCTATGGAGGTGGACCAGAATGAACCAGAGGTTCAAGCTGGTAGAGGACTAGCAGGCAGAGGTCGAGCTGTTCGAGGTCGAGGTGGCCGAGGTCAAGCTGGCCGAGGTCGAGGTGGCAGAGGTAGAGGCAGAGGCGTAGGACGCGGTGCTGCAGGGGGTGCTCAAGCACCAGGGGTGGCACAACCTGAGTTCGACGATTTTGACTTCAACACGTTTTTGGCTGGAGTTGCTGCTTTACAACTCAACCAGGTTCATCTGCAAGCAGGTCAAGTCGCAATGCAGGATCAGTATGCGATTTTGGGTCAGATAGTTCAGCAGCAACCACGGGCTGGTGGTGCAGTAGTTGGCGGTGTCGGAACCACTGACAGGGATTTGGTTTTGGCTTACATGAGGCTGAAGCCAACTGAGTTTGACGGTTCTGGAGACGCGCTGGATTTTCTCGAGGAGGTTGAGCAGAATGCTCGGCGATTACAGGCTACTGAGCGTCAGACCGTCGTTCTAGTCGAGATGTATATGAAGGGTTCAGCGGGGGACAGGTTTCGTAGATCTGTTCATGCTGACATGGCTACCATCTCTTGGGCTCAATTTGTGGAGAGATTCAGAGCTTTCTTCTTGCCGTTCTCAGTGACAGAGGGTCATAGAGACAGGTTGCTTATGCTTACTAGGGATGATAGGTCAGTATCCGAGTACACGACAGAGTTCGTGAGGTTGGGTCGGTTCGCTCCGGACCTGCAGGCAGATCCGCAAAGGGTGAACGACAGATATGTAAAAGGCTTAGGGGGCGATTTTATGAGTTTGCTAACTGAGATACGCAGAGACTTTACAGACATAGTGGACAGTGCTTGGCGTATGGAGAGCTCGTTATTGCAGTTTGGGGATATTCCAGGTTCTTCTCAGGCTAAGACGTCATCTGGCCCTGGACAGCCGAGTGGTGGTGGTAGCTACCAATCGACGCCTTCTGAATACAAGAACAAGAAGAGGGGTGTCAAGAAGAGTTATCAGCCTTACACCTATAGTTCAGGCAACAGCGGTAGCAGCCGCAGTTTTGGGCGCGGTAACAGTGCAGGTGCTAGTTTTCCCTTCTGCCAGAATTGCAGACGTCGACATCTGGGCGAGTGTCGTTTAGCACCAGGGGGTTGTTTTACTTGTGGCCAGCCGGGTCACTTTGCCAGAGAGTGTCAGGTATCTGGGCAGCAGATGTCAGCAGCTAGTGTTGCTCAGCCATTCTATCAGAGTCAGAGACCAGCGTTCTCTGCACCGGCAGGGTTCTCTCAACCTGCCGCTTCTTTTGTGGCAAGCGGGGCCGAGGTTCTGGAGGGCGTGGTTTTGGAGGCCGTGGCAACGGCGGTAGAGGTTCTAGCAGCTATGGTACTGGACAGAGTTCTCAGCAGTAGAGTCAGGGTCAGGCCAGAGTTTTTGCCTTGACTCCTCAGGATGCTCTCGCATCTAACGCAATGGTGCAAGGTAATATTCAGATTTCCTTTGTAAATGCTTTAGTTTTTTTTGATGCGGGTGCAACCCATTCTTTTGTGTCTACGTGTTTTGATGCTAAGTTGGGTGTAACAACAACGAGTTTGTGTGAACCTTTATCCGTTTCTACTCCTTTGTCTGACTGTGTGGTGGTGGACGTTGTGTATCCATCGTGTTCCGTGGTTATCCATGGAAGAGACTTGCGTGCTGATTTAGTTGTTTTGGATGTTCTTTCATTTGACGTGATTTTGGGGATGGATTGGCTGGCACGCCATTATGCTTCGATCGACTGTCGAGGGAAGTCGGTTGAGTTTCGGATTCCAGGTGATCTACCCTTTTCTTTTCAAGGGGAGAAGGCGGAGACGCCTAAGTATCTGATTTCTGCAATCAAGGCAAAGCGGATGATGAGTAAGGGTTGTCAAGCTTTCTTAGATGTGGTTTGAGATATGGATGCTGAGGTGGGCAGTATGAACACTGTCCCTATAGTGAATGAGTTCACTAACGTTTTTTCTAGAGGAGTTGCCTGGATTACCACCTGATCGGGATATCGAGTTCTGCATTGACGTTGTTCCTGGAACTGGTCGTATTTCGATACCGCTGTATCGAATGGCTCCTACTGAGCTGAAGGAGTTGAAGGAGCAGTTACAAGAACTGTTAGACAGTGGCTTCATCAGACCGAGTACTTCTCCGTGGGGTGCTCCAGTTCTGTTTGTTAAGAAAAAGGATGGTTCCTTTCGGCTTTGTATCGACTACAGGCAGTTGAATAAAGCTACCATCAAGAACAGATATCATCTTCCTCGCATCGACGACTTGTTTGATCAGTTTCAAGGTGCGAAGTGCTTTTCCAAGATTGACTTGAGATCCGGGTATCATCAACTTCGGATTCGGGATGTTGATGTGCCTAAGACTGTTTTCAGAATGCGTTATGGGCATTTCGAGTTTTTGATCATGTCGTTTGGGTTGACTAACGCACCAGCAGCGTTTATGGACATGATGAATCGAGTTTTCAAGCCATTTTTAGATCAGTTTGTTATCGTCTTTATTGATGACATTCTGATTTATTCTCGGAGAGAGGAGGAGCATGCTTATCACTTGAGGACTATACTACAGACCTTGCGAGAGCATCAGTTATATGCTAAGTTCTCAAAGTGCGAGTTTTCGCTGGAACAGTTTACCTTCTTAGGACACGCGGTGTCGAAGGATAGGGTCAAGGTTGATCCGAAGAAGATTGAGGCGGTTATGGATTGGCAGAGGCCGAGATCAGTTACCGAGATCAGGAGTTTTCTTGGGTTAGCTGGCTACTACCGTCGGTTCGTGCAAGATTTCTCTCGGATATCTGCACCTTTGACTAAGCTGACACAGAAGGGTGTTAAGTTTGAGTGGACCGACAAGTGTGAGGCAAGTTTCGAGAAGCTGAAATAGATTCTGACTACAGCTCCTGTTTTAGCGTTACCTTCTGGCATCGAGGGTTTTACTGTGTACTGCGATGCTTCTCGGATTGCTTAGGTTGCGTGTTTATGCAACATGGACAGGTAATCGCCTATGCTTCTTGTCAGCTGAAGAAACATGAGGTGAATTACCCTACTCATGATTTAAAGTTAGCAGCTGTGGTTTTTGCTCTAAAGATCTGGAGGCACTACTTGTACGGTGCAACTTGCGAGATCTTCACTGATCATAAGAGTCTGAAGTACATCTTCGATCAGCGAGAGTTGAATCTGAGACAGAGGAGGTGGCTAGAGTTGCTGAAAGACTACGACTGTACTATTCAGTACCATCTTGGTAAGGCCAATGTGGTAGCCGATGCGCTGAGTCGCAAGTCTTCGGGCTGTTTGGCCCATATTTCTGAGGTTGGACGTAGACCCAATGGTTAGAGAGTGGCATGGTTTGATAGCTTCAGGCTACGGTTTTCAGGTTTCTCAGAATGGTATTTTGTTGGCACATCTGCAGTTGCAACCGGTTTTGATTGATAGGATTAAAGCTTTACAAGCTGAGGATCTATAATTAAAACGGATTATGGATGAGATCCATCTGGACTGGAATTCCGAGTTTGTTTTTGTTGACGGAGTTCTTAGGTTTGGTACTAGACTGTGCGTTCCGGATTCAGATGGTTTGAGAGATCAAATTCTAGAGGAAGCGCATAGGTCAGCTTACAGTGTTCATCCGGGATCTACCAAGATGTACCATGACCTTAAGGGTACATATTGGTGGAGCCGAATGAAGAAGGATGTTGCAGAGTACGTTTCCAAGTGTCTGACTTACCAGCAGGTGAAGCTGGAACATCAAAGACCTTTTGGCTATCTGCAGCACCTACCTATTCCAGAGTGGAAGTGGGAGCGGATTGCCATGGACTTTGAGGTTGGGTTACCACGAACTCGACAGGGGTACCATTCCATCTGGGTGATAGTTGACCGTATGACCAAGTCAGCTCATTTCCTTCCGATCAAGGTTTCGTATCCTTCTTCGAAGTTGGCTCAATTGTACATCGACAAGTTTGTCAGTTTGCATGGTGTACCAGTTTTGATTGTTTCAGACAGAGGTTTTGTTTTCACTTCGAGGTTCTGGAAAGCGTTACATGAGTCTTTGGGTTCTCGATTGGACTTCAGTACAGCTTTTCATCCTCAGACTGACGGTCAGTCTGAGAGGACTATTCAGACATTGGAGGATATGCTCAGGATGTGCATTCTTGATTTTCAGGGTAGCTAGGATACTCATCTGCCGTTGATTGAATTTTCCTACAACAACAGTTATCATGCGAGTATTGAGATGGCACCTTATGAGGCTTTGTACGGACGCAAGTGTCGATCTCCTATCTGCTGGGAAGAGGTTGGCGAGCGGAAGTTGTCTGGTGCTGAGATTATTCAGGTGACCTCAGAGAAGGTACCGTTGATAAAACGGAGGTTGGAGACAGCTTTTAGTCGGCATAAGAGTTATGTTGATCCAAAGAGAAAAGACATCGAGTTTCAGGTGGGAGATTTTGTGTTTCTTCGGGTTTCGCCTATGAAAGCTGTGGTTCGTTTTGGTGTCAAGGGGAAATTGGCACCGAGGTATGTTGGACCTTATGAGATTTCAGAGAGGATTGTAAATGTGGCTTATCGTCTGGTTCTGCCGCCAGACATGTCTTTAGTGCATCCTGTATTCCATGTTTCTATGCTGAGGAAGTGCATCACGGATCCTTCACATGTGATTGTGCCTCAGAGTGTTGAGATTGACCAGGAGCTGACCTATGAGGAACAGCCAGTTGAGATTTTCGATACGCAAGTGCGTAGGTTACGGAACAAGGAGATTCTGATGGTCAAAGTTCTATGGCGGAATCATTCTGTTGAGGAGTGCACTTGGGAGACGGATTCCGATATACGGAAACGTTATTCTTTCCTCTTTCCTTGAGGTACGTGTATCGTTGTTTACGTGTTTTACGTTTGTTTCTGTGCTTATCGTGTTGTTATGTTTATTTGTTTGTGTTTAAATTCGTGGGCGAATTTTTATTAAGTTGGGGAGAATGTAATATACCGTAAAAATTTCTAAAATTTCCGATGAGTTTTTAGTATAAATCCGGATCGTTTTTGGTTTCGGTGTTTCGATTGTGGTCCGAGTAAAGTTGGATTCGTTAAAGTTTTAATTAGGTTTGTTTTAATTTTTAGAAAATTAAAAAAAAATAGAAATCACCTTGTTTGGCTTAAGGGTCTCAAACGAGACCCTAAAGAAAGAGCATCCGGTCTCGTTCGAAACCAAAGGTTTCGAACTAGACCTTGTCAAGTTGGTGGTCTCGTTCGAGACCACCCCTTTGTTTGCTGAAGGCACGTTTGTGCCTCAGCCCTTGCGTTTTGACAACGCTGAAACTCAGCCATTCTTTCCCTCTCTATAAAACGTGATGCATCACGTTTCTTTATTTGGTAAAACTTAAATTCTCATCACTCATCCGCCACTCTCTCCGAACATTCTGAAATCTCAAAAATCAAAACTCTCATCTTCTCTTCTCATTCGTTTGAAATTGGTAAGTTCACGTTTAACTTATTTCTTGTTTCGATATCGTCATGAAACGGTTCTTGAATACTTTCTCATTATATTAGCTTAAATCCGATTGTCTTTTGACGGTTCTCATCGACTCAGAGATCTCTACGATCGTTACGTGTTGGAATCAAGAAAGGTACGTGAATTACCCTCCGTTTATCGCCGTTTCGATTCGCCGTATTCTTGCTTGTTTACTGCCATTCCTTTGTTCATGTTACTGCCGTTATTTGAATATGTGTTGGACGTCTTAGCTTATGTTCTAGTCATAAACTGAATCGTTAGTGTCCGAGATTGGATTCCATTCATTATTCTTCATCCTTCGTTGTTCTTCCCGGCAACGTGAACATGGTATCATGGTTGTTCTTGTCTTGAATGCTTGTTGGAGTTTTTATTAATTAAGTTCTGTGATTTGAAGTTGCTTTTAATAACAAATTATAATTGTTGTTAATATCACTGTTGATACTTTTGGTCCATTCGAATTGTATGGTTGGCGGGAAAGGGATTCAGTGAAGTGGAGAAGATGACTAAAAGTGTGATTGGATCATGTGTAAATTTTGTCAACTTATTTGAAACCCTTGTTCTTTTTGTTTTGGTAAATTGAGCCCTTAATCAAATTGCCAATTAACCAAATTACCTTTATGTTATAAATTGATAATAACTTTTGTATTTGTTCCAATTTTAATTAGCAACTTGAGAACAATATTTATTTTATATCTAAATTAATATAATTACTCGGATAATTATAGTTAATTTTGTTTGATATGTTAAATTGGTAAAGTTACAATTTAGCCCCTAAAGTTTCTAAAAGACTTATTCAAGTTAAGTTTTATCTATTGGATAACATTTAAATTTTTATTTGATTTATAATTTAGTAAATTGAAAACGAGTAATTAAATTTGATTTCAAAAATCAAATTGGCTAAAGTACAGTTTAGCCCCTATACTTTTATAAACTTAAAATGGTTAAGTTTTAGTTGTAACTTGGGTTACTTGGATTTGAAGTTACTAAATTCTATTTTAAAAAATAGGATAATTATTTTATCAAGTATTTTAATTTATAAACTCGGGTTTATAAATTTGATAAACTTTTAGACCGGGTTAGACTTTGGTCGCCCAGCAAGTGGGAATAAGCTTGGTAGTTTTTAATAACTCGGCTGACTCACTGATATTGATTTTAACTTGGGTTTATTTAAATTATTTTACGAATCACCCTACATATGTTTATATAATTTATACTCTATAAGTTGGGTTATATCTGGAATGCGTTTAATATAAGTGTTTATTAAATGTGGCTTGGTATTGTGTTGTGCTAGTCCTATGTGGTGTCTATTACTCTTTAGAGTTAGGGTCTGTTTTAATTACGATTTTATTATCTTTTAGACCCGTCGACTGTTCGTACTTCAGAGGCGAACCAGAGTTAGGTGCTTGTCAGGATCACGTGGATTTAGCAAGCAGTGAGTTTATATCTCTATTTACCTCTTTATTAAGAAATTATTATATTTTGTATATACATATGTATAAACAGCTTTTGAACTGTTTTCGGCATTGTGGATTTGATTTGGAACGTGCTACTCGATGGGCATCATCGGGACTGCGTGCGCACCGCTAATGATTATGGTATTGAGGTAGGTTTGAGATACGTCTCACCTTAATGAGGGCACCGGTGGAAGATACGTCTGCTGGGCTCACTATTTATTAAGTGATAGTCGGGGATCGGTAATTGAGATACGTCTCACCGACACGACAATGAATTTAGAATTGTGGTTTAGGTTTCATTGATAATCCATAATGAAAATATTTTATTAAATGTTTTAAATGTTTTTAACTTAATAAATATAAATAGTTATATAAACTCTACTCAGTAAATCTGACCCCGTTGTTTTCCCAAATTTTCTAGATTTATGATTTGAGTATTGGTCGATCTCCGTTTCTTCATTCTCGGAGGTTCTTTATTTTATTTTCAGAATAAAAGAGTCGAACTGTTTTAAACTCTTAGACCACAGTAGTAGTATCAGATTATTTATGTCTTAGTCTTACGTTTGTAGTTTTGACTATTGTTTGTTGGATTTGTCCAACTATTACTATATCGTTTTTGGCATGATTACAGTGTTTATGATATTTATATTATATTGTCATACTGTTGGAGATTATTTTGAGATAAGCGTACTTTAAATATATGTTGTTTATATGTACTGCTAGATTAGGCTGAAGTCTCGATTGCCCCCGAGCATATGGTTTTATGCAGGTACATTGTTTCAAATGTGTTAAGTTGGTTATCCGCAAGGCTAGCTACGAGTTTTGGTACCACCATACCCATACCCTGGCGCCGATCGCGATTCATGAAAATGGATCGTGACACATGATCTCCCGCTAGATGATGTTGCATTCGATTTATACCCCCCACCTTTGCAATCCACAATAATTACACCTTAAATTCATTCTATTGTCGTTAACCCGAGAACAATGGTTCTAAAAAGGATCGGTAGTTGAAAATCCCTTTTTTGATTTTGAAGCCATATTTAATAAATAAAAGGGAAAAGGGTCATTCATGCCCCTAAAGTTTAGGGTTTGGATCAAGTAAGCCCTCAACGTCCGAAAAGGTTCACCCATGCCCCCAACGTTTAAAAAAATAGACAATCAGATCCCTCAGTTTAACGCCGTTTCATTGCTTCTAAAATTCCGTTAGTGTGGTCCTAGGTGGCAAAGATAAAAGGATCATTTATGCCCCTAAGGTTTAGGTTCGGGATCAAATGAGCCCTCAACGTTTGAAAAAAGTTCACTTATGCCCCCAACGTTTGAAAATGTTCACTTATGCCCCCAACGTTTGAAAAATGAATAGTTAGGCCCTCAGTTTAACACTGCCTCATTGCTTTTCAGACTCCGTTAGTGTAATCCAACGTGGCTAATTTTTACCGTCAAATTTTTCTCTATGGTGACGGTCTTTCTCCCAGCAACAATACTCTGTCGTTGCAAATTAATTTTATTGCATGACCGAGCTAAACCGATAGACTATCCTTCTCCAACAATCGAATAAGGAATTCTCTTCATTAATCGATATCTTATTTGATGAAACTTGCAATGTCAGAGATGGAAAAAAAGTGGTTGATGAAGTTGAAGGAGGCAGTGCATGAGAAGAAACACCAAATGAAATTATTACCTATTAAATGTTCGGTGTCGGTTGTCTATGGTTCGATTAATGGAAAACACTAAAAATCAGACATGTAGGATCACACTAATAGAGTTTGGGAAGTAATGATAAAGTGTTATACCGGGGGCCTAATTGTTCATTTTTTCAAACGTTGAGTGCATAAGTGAACCTTTTCAAACGTTAGGGGCATAAAATGATCCTTTTTCAAACGTTGAGGGCTCATTTGATCCCGGACCCAAATCTTAGGGGCATAAATGATCTTTTTGTCTCTGCCACGTAGGATCATACTAACGGAGTCTTAGGAGCAACGGAACGACGTTAAACCGAGGGGCCTGATTGTCCATTTTTACAAAGGTTAGGGGCATGAGTGAACCTTTCCGGACGTTGAGGGCTTATTTGATCCAAACTCCAAACCTTAGGGGCATGAATGACCCTTTTCCCTAAATAAAATAAAGTAATTCCTAAAAAAAATTAAAGTGAAAAAATTAAAATTTTATTATTTATTAAATTTCTATTTATAATTATATATAAAAAAATTATAACCACATAATATGTATTTCTAAAATCAATACATCAATATAATATTATGATATATGGTAAAATAGTTGATTTTTATGTTAAAAGAAGAGGTTGACATGTAAAGCTAATAAAACATTAAAAAAGTAGAAAGAGAGTTCTTCTAGAAAATCGTATTTGATGGCTGATTGTAAACTCTGGAATAATAATATATTATATAAGTGCTCAAAATAAAAAGATGATCGAAAATTAAAGAAGAGAGAAAATTAATCTGAATTATGTTAAAAAAATTATATAACACCTCTATATATAAAAGAATAAATTTAGAATTAGAAGTTATAGGAAAGTCATATTTTTCGTATTAGAACAGGATTGTTATATTAGAAATATGGATAACTTTAAGAACAAAAAGGAGTTTGATTTGACGAGTCAATAAGGATTCCTATTTTCTCTGCCACACAAAAAGTAGTCCTAAATTCTAATTTCTCTATCCCGCGTCTTTCTGTTAACAAATTCCAATAAAACTCTATTACTAGAACTGACAATATAATACTAATAAAGTAAAAAAATCACATCATTATTTTTCTGTCTCTTTAAGTTTACCATCTTCATCTTCTTCCTTAAGTTTCTTCCTCCTTCATACTTCATCCTTCTGCAACTGATTCACTTAAAGAGACAGAAAAATAATTTGTTGTTTTGTGCTTTTCTCTCCTTTTTTCACGAAAAACGTATAAAAAATATGAAACTTTATCCGAATCGGATGTATCCTCCGAGTCAACCGAGTCGACCGAGTCGCCACCGATTCTAACGATTCTAGACCGATTCTGGGTTACTTTCGGTTCACCCTATAGAGTCACATCGTTTTAGCTCTGACTCGACTCGACTCATACGAGTCGACTCATGACTCGTACGGGTCTAATAACAGTGCCCAGAAGAAATTAAAGGAGATAGAATTAGCACATGATTCCACGTGTTAATAATCTTTCTTCTCATAAGTCATGATATCTTAACCTAATAATGGCAGTATTTCACTATCACATAAATAGAACAATAACAAATGAGAGTATTTTATATATCACCAACAATCCAAAAAGACCATTGAAAAGGGTAAAAAAATATGGACATTGTTGAAAGCAAATGTGATGCGGAACTTGTTGATGAGAGTTTTAGCTTCAAATCATTATCTTCATAACAATACCTAATATTTATTTTTTATTTAACTTATATAGTTGTTGTAAATTAAGTAATAGTAATTTAGGTTAAATTAAATTGTCTCCATGTATTGCCGATTTTTAAATTAAATTCCTTGTAAAAGTTAAACTCTTAATTAACTTTTATTAGCTTTATATTTTTAATAGTAATTAAACTTTTAATTAACCCTAATATCGTAATTTTTCCTCCCCCCCCTTCCCACATATAAGATTGTTATAGATAGATAAGGGTATTTGGTTTCTTGACTATCCAATTGAACCGGATCCGGGTTCGACCGGTTTGACCGTTCTACAAAACGGTTATCCGGCCGGTTTGGTTGGAAAACCCGGGGTCTTAATTATACGGTTATTTAGTACAACCCCAACCGGAGATGTGTTCGGTTTCCGGTTATTCCGGTCGAATCGGCCGGTCCGATTCAGGTTTGACAACCATGGTTGAAACTCAATCAAATTGAGTCCAATAACATTTGATCTATATTCAAATTGGAAAATCTCCAGCTTCTTACAACGTGAAACTAAGAAGCTAATTTATGTACAGAGTAAACAAGACACGCATATATACATTTTTGTTGTGTGCCAATAATGACTCTCCGCATCAAATCTCCACTTCAAACCACAAAAATTAATTTTCTTATTAGTAAAAAAATATCAAATTTATATAATATTTGTTTTATAAACGACTGGGTACATAATGGAAACAAATTGACGTTCTTATTTTATACAGTTTAATATTTAAGATAATTAAATTACAACACTATTAAACAAAGCTAAATTAAATTCGATGTTGAAAGTAGTACCTTTGTGTAAAGATAGAAATCACACTGAAAAGGTGAGTTTTAATCTTTCGATGACGGCTAAATTTCTATTTTTATTTGTATATGAAATAAAATTGATTAGCCTCCTTTAAATAGTTTTGAATTAGGTTTAGGGTTTTATTTTAGAAAATACTAAAATTACAGTCTTGTCCATTATAATATTATATTATTATTATTATTATTATTATTTACTGGATGTTACACAGACAATAAAACATATATCTACAAGTTAAAAAATAGCAAAAGAGTACTTCTCGATGAGTCTCGGCACACAAATGCCTCTCCAGATGCAATAAGAGCGGGACCTCCTCGCCTGCCTCCAGTAAAAAAGCATGATGATCAACCTACCGGTCAGGATTAATACACGGCTCCCTAAAGTTCAAGGGTGGTGCCATTGCCCAAACTAAATTTTTAAAACCAGAGAATAGAAGAAGAAGAAGAGAGAAAAATAAAAATAAAAAATGAGGGGATGGCTCTCTTAAAAAGGCACAAGTCACTAAAAAGACAAAAAAGTACATCCTTTGAGGAAAAGCCAGAAAAGCACCTATAAGGATGTAGAGCAAGAATGCGGAACACAGAATCCTCCGTCGGATAGACATAATACAGACATTTCAAGAGATGAACAACCAAAAATACAAAACAAGCCCCAGAGCCTTCAGAAAAGCCCCAAAGCGTTCAGACAAACTCCAGAGCCTTCAGACAAGTCCTAGAGGATCAGAGAAACCCCAGAGGATTAGAATATTCTTAATGGATCAGAACAAGCCCAGAGCCTTCAGAAAAGCCCCGGAGCCTTCAGAAAAGCACCAGAACATTTAGACAAACCCTAGAGCCTTCAGACAAGCCCTAGAGGATCAGAGGAACCCTAGAGGATCAGAATAGTCCCAAAGGATTAGAATAAGCCCCAAAGAATTGGAACAAGCCCGAGAGAATCAGAGTAAGCCCTAGAGGATTAGAATTACCCCAGACAGAAATTAGAAAGACAAAAGTCAAAAGTACAGTAACCCTAGAGGATGGACAGACAAAAGTCAGAAATACAGAAACCCCCAAACAAAGGATCATAATTATCCCGGGCAGAAATCAGAAAGACAGAAGTCCGAAGTACAGTAACCCTAGAGGATGGACAGACAAAAGTCAAAAATACAGAAACCCCCAAACAGATAATTAGAATTACCCTAGGCAAAAATCAGAATAACCCTAAAGGACCAGAAAGTTGCCCAGAAGACGGGATTTTCAAGACAGAGCCAAACTCCACATATGGTAAAAAAAACACCAAGATATGGCATAAAGACGCTGAAGCCTGGTAGAAAAACACCAAAGAATGGTAGAGAGACATCAAAATATGGTATAGAAACGCCAAAGCTTGGTGGAAAAACACCAGAGAATGGTAGAAAGACACCGAAGCCTGGCAGAAAGACACTAGCATCCGTTAAGCGTGGAATAATTAACGGAACCTTGACATCTATTCAATAGGGTGGCCTTTTGGAGGGCCAAGGGATCCTGTATTTTCTATAAAGAAGTCTTGGACAGGTCAATTACCAGGATTCGAGCCATCAGATCACTCTCGGGATGGCTGAGAGTTTATAGCCCCATTCCACGGGGCACATACTCAGCAAGCCCAGGTTCAATGGCAACTGAGAAGACATGCTCCCGGCTAGATTCGGAGTAGACTAGAACCAGACGGGTAATGCTCAGGCAAGGGTATTACCATAGCACCGGGCGAGCGAGAGCCTCAGATGATGGGCATTATCCTAGTCGCTTGTCTCACAGCAAGTCACTTCTTGAACAAGAATTGACCTACTTTTCCAATTCTCGTTAAAGAGGGGCAAACTGTAGACACCTATTTTTCAGACCGGTAAAAAGTGATAAGGAACTGAAGCGTCCAATGATAAATTCCAGAGAAATCCGTCCGCGTGACGAGCTACAGATTTGCTTGCAGGTATCTAAGCAAGCGTAGTCTGTGCACAATTGCAAACTTGGAGGATGAGAACGAAATTAGGCGTAAATAGCCCATAGAAATCCAAAGCAATTATAATCTAAGTCTAGAAATTGGACTAATTGTCATATCTTAGAAGTTTATGGGCCGATGTGCAAGTCTTACAGACTGAAATTGACCATAGCCAAACCTACAGGGCCCAAGTAACATTTTTTAACACTTTCGGGCACCAAAATACACTTTTAGCACTCTTTTACGTAGCCATCAGGCTTTAATAAGAATTTAATTAAAAAATAGAGTTTAAAGCTAATTCTAAATCCTTAAGACCTATTACTTCACACACTTTCACCCTAGAAGATTCTAGAATATTCTAGAAGATTCTAGGGAATCCTATGTCACATCTTTTCACTATAAATACTACTGTTAGTCAACTAAGTCATGGGTCGGACTAGAAAGGTAAAAATCACAAATAAAAATTCAAACACCCTTAGGCCGAATATTTACACACACACCACATACAAATCGCACTTGAACCCAATCCTGAAAACACCTAAGATTCGCTTTGATTCTCCAAGAACGCAAGCCGCACAGACTCAAAGTTGGATTCCACATCCACTTCGCCATCAAACGAGCCAAGAACTCATATCGGTAATTCTAAGGAACCTATCAATATTCCCTTTGATTTTCCATTAGCTTGCATGCCATATGTGTTATAACTGCTATAGTAATCTATTCAAGGGTGTATGTTTAGCTTGTTGTTGATTTTAACCATAGAATTGCCATACAAAGCTTATTTAATATCCTGCTAGATTGCCATAAAATTAATTGATATGCATGTTAATTAGCTGTAATTAAACATGTTTAAGCTCAAATTCAGAAACTCAATTGATTTAAGGCTCTTAGAATGCATGTTTCTAGGGATATTTAGCCTTTTTGCCATGAAAAAGACCTAAAAATAGTTGCTGCCCCGAAATATTTTTTTGTTTAAATGAGATTTAAATACTTTAATACTGTCATATTTGGATTCTTTGGTCAATCCTATGCGGTTTTGACTACTTTTTCATGAAAAACGGAGTAATAACGAGTAAGAACGAAACAAAACAAAATCCCGAAACTGTTGCAAATCGAACAACCGCCGTCCCCAAGAACCGGCGGTGCCGCCAGAATAAAGTAGCGGCGCCGCCACTATGAACTTCCGGCACCGGAAATCACACCGGCGCCGTGTTCTTCGCCGTCGCCCCTTCTCAGATCTTCCAGACTCCGATTCGAATTTCTAAACATGTTTCCGGACTCATCCGGACTCCGAATCAGGCCCAGTCTGAATCCAAACGTAGATAATTTAATGTAGAACAATATTCTGTATTGTAACGGGCCAGACTCAATGTAAAACGGACCCAAAATTCCAAATATGTAACATAGTGTATAAACCGAGCCCATAAGCCAGAGGCCTAACAAACCAGCAACTTCCAGAGCCGATTCTGCACTAATCCGAACTCGGAATTGTCTCCGGATCAAACCAGTAGAACTGGATCAATGAGACGCATAACTCTCATGATCTGACCGAAAGCCAATTCTGACCATACCAATGGTCAAAACACGCGCGAGTGCCAGGCACTCAAAGTCAACGAGGTTAAAAAGTATCTCTAACCTTATGTGTATATCAAACTGCCCCTGAGCATGCCAGCGATGTTTACCTCTTTCCAAAAGTATTCCAAATCAAATAATAACCGGTTAAATGACTTAATCACCTAAAATTGGCCCATTAATGCAATTCCAGCCCATCACTTAGACATCGTAGGACTGCCATGAAAATGTATTAACGGTTGTATAGGTTTTTCAAGACTCGCCTAATAAAATCAATCAATCAAAAGTTTACATCCGGTTTAGGCTTTGTGCATGTAAAATATCCAGACTAACCAGACATTGTTATTTGCTAGAAACTTCTAAGGTTAGATGTATGTTTAAGAGTACCTGCTACTTGCCTCAAATGCCAGTCCAGATCGAGTCATATGCGTGTCAAACGTGTTTACCGCTTTCATCCCTATTTATTTACCAGCTTTTATATCCTATGAACTGTATACACTATTGAGATGAGATAATGCAAATATGTCCAGCAAATAAAACCGATAACCGATAGGCCAAGCGCACGAGTCCCGGGGAGGTCCACGAACTTGGTCTTTGATCCGATGCACGGTAATTTTACCCATAAGCGAATAAGGTTACCTAGTCGGTCTAAAAGGCAATTCCTAGATTAACTAGATGGGGACTCTATTTTCAAAACCCATTTCCAAATCGAGAAGTCAGCCAAAAGCCTTAGGCGAGCGGCTCCCGAATCCCATTCCACTCACAATATCTAAATCTAAAAAATTAAACAATCTAATGAATAATTATAATACAATTAACGGAAATATAAGTAATAAATGAGTAAATAAATTTGTCGAAATTCAAATAAAATTATTTTTAGAGATTACAATATAAATAAATGTTACATGGAGGTAATGAGTCATTCTAATAGGAGATTATGATTTTTCCCAAAAAAAAGAATTATAAAGGGCCTTACTAGTTACTTTATAAGTCATTTGATGACATGTATGTTTAACATATTGAAAGGAATAAGATGGAAATAATTTTGCTAAACGAGTGACATCAATTAATAAAATCTCAATACTTGAATCAGGAAGACACTTCCATTCGCAGCCTCTATACATTTTTAGCATCACCTTCAATGATCACATGTGAATAATCCATACGCTTGGAAAATAACAAACTCTCCAACATAGCAATAGATTCTAATTCTATTGGGGAGAAAGCATCGTGTATTTTCTTACAAAGCATAAAGTTGGAGTGCTAGAATCATTTGAACAAATCACGCCAATAGATCCTACATGATTACTTGAATTTAGAACTAGTTTCATTCTTACCTAGAGGGGAGAAATCCAACCAATACGGTGAAGAGGAGTGTTAGCTTGGAGAACCATTTGTGAGGCCTCTCTCATTAAATTGGATGCTACAATAAATTCTAGATAATAATAATTTACTTTTGAAACAATTTTCATTGTCGACCAATCTTCACCTCCGAACAAAATGACATTATGTGCCTTCCATAAGTACCACAAGATAAAGGCAAACATGATAAATTCTGAATTTTTCATACTTTGTTGTATATTTGACCACTTGTCACCAATTGAAGTAATCGTAAGTGTATCTTACCTCAAAAAGAGCATAGAGATAAACCACAAACATGTATAGATAAATTAAGTTAATAAGTAAACTATTTAATATGTTAATCTATATATATTATCACTCCTAGAAAAAACACTCTCTCCCTTCTCTCTGAACACTTCTCAACTCTTTTAGTTTGAGGAGGTGGTTTTCCGGTCATTTTGGCCGAAAAACCACCTCCTCCACCACCCTTTTTTTTCTTTTTTTATTTTGATTTGCTTTAATAATTACTCCATGGTTGGAGTGAGTTGTGTTATTTTATATGTTCAATTTTGAAAGCACTTACAAAATCATGTTTGATCTTGATTTTTTTGAGTTGTATGTTAAGGATCTATGGTCCAAACATAAATCTTTGAAGTCTTATTAGCTTGCATGTTAAAAATTTCTTGTCTGTATTAAGACCCATAAATATTGGAGTTGTCTTCAATATTATATTATTTATTGTTTTTGTTGTTTATTTTAATTTTTAGTTTTATATTAGTAAATCTCTATCTTTTAGATATTCTTAAAGAACATGATTGTAATGGTTGAAACCTTAAAGGTTCAAGCGGTTTCTCGACATAATCGATCAAGTTTCAAGTTAAGACACTCACAACGGAACTTAGTTTCGTGTTAGATGCCAAAATGGCAAAATTAGCGGAATTTCAGCTTAATTTTTCTTTTTTCGGTTATTATCATTTGCTTGTACATATAATTTGGCTTAATTTCTTAAAAAACTCCCACCTTGTACTTTTTTTTCGTTTATACCCTGGCCTTGTAAAAAAACCATTTGTACCCAATTTCAGGTTTTTAGTTTTCATCCCTATCCAAAAATATTAAATTGTACTCTTTTCATTTGAATTTTTTTTAAAGTAATCCTTCATTTTTAACCTATATACTAAATAGATATTAATGTTATTAATATTACAAAATTACCATCTTCTTTAAAAAAATTAAAAATAATAATAAATTTAATTTAATATTCTTTTTAAATTTCTCGAAGCCGCCAAGTTCCTTCTCCATGGAAAAGGAGCAGCAGCTCCTTCTCCAAATTGGAGAATAAGTGAGCTGCGGCCGCCGTTCCTTCTCCGATGAGGAGCGGCAGTAGCTCTTCGGTTGGTTCCGGATTTTTTTTAAAGTTTTTAAATTTATTTTAGTTTTTATAAAATTAAAAAAGCTAATTAATTATTAGGATATATTTGAACATTTTTTAAGTTGAAAGACTTATTTGTATTTTTTAAAATAGAAAAAAGTATAGTATAATATTCAATTTTGTTGTTTTTAATGATTTCATCATTTCATTTATTAAATTGTCAATGATTTCCTTGTGCTGGGTAGGGATGAAAACGAAAAACACAAAACTGGGTACAAATGGTTTTTTTACAAGGTCAGCGTGTAAACGAACAAAAAATGCAAAGTGGGGTTTTTTTACGTAATTAGGCCCATATACTTTTAAATCATACTATTTGAAAAACCATATATTTTTTTATGGCTAATACCAAAAAAAGATAAAATATTCTCAAGAATACTACCTCAAAAATTTTTTTTGAAAAATACAATCTGTACTTTTTTTTTCAAAAATAACTTTTGTTATTCTCAAAAATATTTTTTTTAATCTCAGGAATACGATTTTGGTTACCCAGCGGTATACCAACACCGTTGGTTAACCAACAAAAAAAACTATTTCAAATTCAAACCTCCATTTTTATTAAACTAGTTGAAAATTCTATTACAAACCCCTCCCCTTCATCACTGCAAGAGCAACCGTCAAATAAAACGTAAATCGTCTTTTTTAAAATCTAAAATTATTGATTCACCATTTGTTAACCAACATGGTTCTAAAAAAACAAGGTCATTGGTGTACCATTAGTACACCATTGGTTAACTAGCAACAAACATAAAATTCAACAACTGTTTGCTAACGATTTCATTAATGATATATTCAAAATAAAAATTACAGGTTCCCTAACGATTTACCCAATGTTAACCATTGGTTACCCAACATCCAAAAATATTACAATTTTCACAAACATCTCTTCAAACACCTAGAGTGCAACATGCCGTGCAACAACAAAAAATCGAACCACAAACATAAAATTCAGCAACTGTTTACTAACGAATTCATTAATGATATATCAAAAATAAAAATTACAGGTTACTTAACGGTTTACCCAATGTTAACCATTAATTACCCCAGCACCTAAAAAATATTACAATTCTCATAAGCATTTCTTCAAACACTTAGAGTGAAAGCAGTGCAACACAAAAAAAATCGAACCACCACCACATCACCACTGTCGTTTACAAAAGAAAACCAGTTAACTAACGATTGGTTAAATAGCAACAAAATTAAATTTCATCACAACAGATCTGCCACCTCCGGCGACGACAACCAGTTAACTAACGATTTTATTACTAATATATTCAAAATAAAATTTATTACAAAGTTATCCAACGGTTTATCCAATGGTAACCATTAGTTATCCAACACCCAAAAACATTACAATTCTCATAGGCATTTCTACAAACACCTAGAGTGCAGGCTGTGTAGCACCAGAAAATCGAACCACAACCACATCATCACCATCGTTCACAAAAGAAAAATAAGAAATGGATTAACTAACACCCAAAATAAGAAATCGATTTTAACCAACACCCAAAATAAGAAATGGATTAACTAACACCCAAAATAAGAAATCGATTTTAGATCTGAAAAAAATTGACTAAAACAATGGTGTGCGACGACGGCGGCAGTGGGATTTTGGCGATGGTGTGCGATGGCGGAGGTAGTGACTGAAGACGAGGAGAGTATGAAGATGACTTGCGACGAAAAAGAAAGACTGAGAATCGCAGTAGCAGCAGTAGAAGTGGACTCGCGGCCGAGAAGAAATACCGGCGAAAGAAGGAGGTTGAGTTGGAAAACATAGATTTGGGTGGCTGTAGATAAAAAAAAGGAAAATTAGAATGAGATGGTGAAGAAATTAGGTTTGGCTGAGAACAAAAGAAGAAGATGAAGAGATAAAGGTATTTGTCTAAAATAGAAAGCTTAAAAATGAAATTAAAAAAGAACAAATTGTAATTATCAAAAAAGAAAGATGACACCGTAATTATCTAATTAAGTTTACATATTGTAGTATTTTGTCTAATTAACTCTTTTTTTATTGTTATATAGCTTTCATTATTGTACTTTAATTTTGTTCTTCAATATTTCTAGCCTTGATAAAAAAAAATATATATATTATCACTCCTATATTCATAAGGGAGTATTCAGAACTGGAATTATATATTTCACAACATGCACACAAATAGGAATGCAAATTGTTATACACAATTTAAGGAAAAAACAAAACAATGACTACACATGATTCTATACTTTACGAACCTTATAAATTACATAATCTAACATTTAATACAACCTAATTAATAGTACATTTGAGTTGAAACACAAACTATTATTTAGATTCTCTAAATGTGATTACATATACAAAAGAGAAAATTATAAAAAATACTCTAATTTTAAAAATATTTGTAAAACATACCTCACCACTCAAAAGTTAAACAAAATACTCTCAACTTTTTCATTTTTATGTTTCTGCTCCAATATATTTATTATTTATTTATTTATTCTATATACCTGTCAACAGTACTCTATAATTTTTTAATTTTTATCTTTTTACTTTTCTTTCTCCTTTCAATCTCTCGTCCTCAGCTAGGTCTTATATATCAGTTTTTTTGTTCGTGTTGCCGTTGAAGATCTCCATATCACCACTACAAACTGCCACAAAAACAACACAGATCACGACAGGTCGTAGGTAAAGCAGCTGAAACCGACGGGATTCGCTATCGTTTCCTTTCTTCCCTCGACGGTGCCGCCTCTACCTCCGCCTCTGCTGCCGTCTATGGTCGCCGCTCACGTTTGAAGGATCTGATTAGATCTAGACGCGTTGTTTGTGATCCTAGTAACACAGTAGAAATACCAATTTATAATTTTCTAGAGAATTTTTTTCTTTATTTGGAATTCTAGATTCGTTTTGGTGCTATTGTATGGATCTATTATATTTTAATTTTATTTTATGACAATATAATGTAATGATAAGATTATTGGGTTTCTACAAGATAATTTCTTTTCTTTTCAGCTTAAAGTGACTTAGCTAGAGATTTATCTATTTTGCAGCATTCATGGGCAATGTGTTATTATCATGTTTGATGTTACTGCTCGGTTGACTTATAAGAATGTTCCCCTAACCATCTTCTCCGAATGAAGCCTAAACCAAATCAATCTGCTTAATCTTATTTAACATGGAATCACATGATTCGAAACCGCCACTGTCTTCTTCTTCTTCTTCCTCATTCACTGAAAATTGGAAGGAGCGGATACTTATCCCCACTATTCTTGGAGGTTTTGTTATTTTTTTGGAGGATTGAATTAGTACCATTTTTCTGGGTTTGTATTTAAATTGATAAATTTGGAATCTTTTATACGTGCGCAGGGATTGCTGGTGGAGGAGCTGGGTTGATTTCTTAGTATTGACCAATTCATGGACTACTAATATTTCTGCTACTTACGCTACTAATTTTGCTATTGTGGTATTCTTTTTCATTTAAGTTTCATGATCTATTCTCAATTGCTAATATAGCATATGTGCTTATACGGTTTTAGATTGCTCAAATGTACTATGGAACAGTGTCAAGTTTTAATTTGGTAGTGTTTTGATGATCATGATCAAGATTGATTATTACTAATATCAATAAGCCAACTTTTATAATGTAATGATAAGGTTATGATAAGATTGTGATAATATTATGATAAGCTCATGATGAAGTTATGATAAAATTATGATAATGTAATTATAAAATTATGATAAAGTTATGATAATATAAAGATAATGTTTCATGATAATATAATGATAATATTTTATGATAACATTATGATAAAGTTATAATAATATAATGCTATGATTATGATAATATAATGATAATTTAATAATAATATAATAATAAAATTATGATAATATAATATAATGCTATGATTATGATAATATAATGATAAAATTATGATAATATTTAGTGATATTCTAATGATAATATTTCATGATAATATTGTGATAATGTAATGATAATATTATGATAAGGTTATAATAAATTACGTAAAATAAATTTAAAACACCGTGATAAAGTTATGATAAGATTATGATAAGGTTATAATAATGTAATGATAAAATTATGATAATATTTTATGATAAAGTTATGATAATATTATGATAAGCTTATGATAAAGTACATAAATTAAATAAAAATAATTATACAAAAATTATGACAAGGTTATCATAATATTTTGACAATATTATGATAAATTTATAATATGGTTACAATAAAGTACGTAAAATAGATTTGCATAATAAGATGATGATAATATTACGATACATTAATGAAAATATTATCTAATATTTGCATAAATTATGTAAAATAAAGTATGCAAAAATTATGATAAGGTAATGATAATATAGTGATATGATAATATTATGATATGATAAAATTATTGATAATATTATGACAAGGTTTTGAAAAGATTATGATGAGATTATAAAAAAAATATGTAACATTATTTTGCAAAATAATATTATGATAAAACTATGATAAAATACGTAAAATGATTTTTTTATAATAAGACTATGATAAAATACGTAATAATTTTTAAAATAGTAGACATATTATAGAATCAATAGAAACAATTAATATTTTAAATAAGATAATTATATTTATAATTACTAAAAAGATTTGAAAATTCTTTAAAATTATATTATAAAAATATTCATTTAAGAACTGTTAAGCTCGCTTAAAATTGGATTATTGTAAAAATTGGAAATAAAATAAATATTTGACATGCAAAAGAAAAAATACAAAAAATTAAAAGAATGAGTAAAAATGAGATAATTGATTGAAAATGGAAACAATGCAGCAGGTCACTTGAATGCACGAGAGAAAGAAAAAGACAAAAAGAGAAAGAGGAAAAAAAGAAAGAAAAAGAGAATCTTGACACATGTGTCAGACATGTGATATATAGTAAGAGTAAAATCATAAATTTTTTTACATAAAAGAGGAAAAATATCAAATTGATAAAATTGTGATGTAATTTTGCTAAGTTTTTCTTGTTGAAGTACAAAACCATATTATGTTTTTATTTTAGGTAAATTTCTAAATTGCACTATATAAAAACAGATATAACAAAATAACCATAACTCATTATTTTTCTTTCATTATTGATGAATACACATATTTAAATTAGTTGTGATTTTAGAAAGTTTCTTGGAAAATATACCAATACATATTTGTCACGACCCAAATTATTGAGCCGCGGCCGGCGCTAGGGAACGAGAGTGGTAGCTCCGGAACCCGTAGCAAGCCTAAAACCATAATAAATTTTTCGCGAATAAAACATATTATTATATATATTACGTTTTCAGAAATCTTTCTTAAGTAATATAATTCAAATATCAAAATATCGCATTCCTTTCCTGAAAATGTTTGCAGCACAATTCTTAGAAACCAGGGTCTTACCGAGCGATATCTCATATCCAGCACCGCCCTGTTTCTAGTCATAATCACAACCAATTCCTCTCAAGGCAATCGGTATAAAATTCAAACGGATAAAACGTCACCTTTATAAACGACTTATTTATAAAATTATATCAGAGTTTACTTTTCAAATACCGTTTGAAATTAAATCATAAATCTTATACTGACACCTACTGACTACTGCAGCTCTATAAAAACTCGCACTTTGTGTAAGCCAAAAGGCTGCCGACACAAAGGAGATGGTCTGTCTGATCCGACTCCGGTCACCTGAAAGGAAACACTGTGAGGGGGTCAGTATTTTGGAAAATACTGAGTGAGCTTGCAAGTTACTAACAGTATTAATGTAAAAATATAACATTGCATCCTAAGAAAACAATAATATGAAACATATAAACAGGTATTTGATCCGTACGAAACTAATATCCTAGCATGCGACACATCTCTCGAATAATCATATATCATTCAACCCAATCGTAAATATCAATTGCGATTCCAACTCGCTGGTGGCCCAGCCACTAGATACGGGGACTCCAGACTACACCGTAGCCGAGTGCTCACTCGTATCAAAATCATATACCCAATCGTAAATTTCATAATCATCAACAGCTCCCAGCTGTGTCACATTATTTCTCAAATGCAAACACACTAGACTGACTCGATACTGGTGATCACACAGCCTATTGACACCCAATAGGTAGCTAGTTTCTTCGGATCGCATACTAGTTCTCGTATATAGAAATTAAGAAAGCATATAACCTTTCAATCAATTATATAACATGCGATGCGTATAAAAAGTATATGTATATCTATGCAAAATAACTTTATATATATAATACACGAAAGTAAATTTGCCACTCACCGTGACCGCTATCCAAATAATAACATCATAAGGATCCCATGAACACGAGCCCGATGCATCGTTTGATCCATTAGTTATTGTAGCTCGTCCGTCTAGTAGCTCGTCAATAAGTCAGTTACTTATCCGAATAATCTGTACGTTTAATTCATAAACGTTGACTTAGTATCAAAACCCTAAGTTATAAACTTAGGTTAACATAATCGTATTTCAAATACGATTCTTAACTTTGATAATCTCTTAATCACACTTCTCTTTTAAACGTCCTAGTTTACGTTTTGATATTCAATCGAATCACGATTGATTACACGACTTGAAATTGTTTGAAATCGAGTTTCCGCGTCGCGTCAGGGCCCAGAAATCCCAAATCAGGAATCCTCACTCAGCGAAGGACTGCACGTTCGTGCAGCAGTGTCCTGCACGTTCGTGCAGTACGCTGCACGTTCGTGCAGTACGCTGCACGATCGTGTGCTGCACGTTCGTGCAGTACGCTGCACGATCGAGTGCTGCACGTTCGTGCAGTATGCTACACGAACGCGTACTGCACGTTCGTGCAGTATGCTACACGAACGTGTACTGCACGTTCGTGCAGCAAACGGCTGCCGATGTGCAGCCCCGGGGTTCATTCCCCGGGCCATTTCCGACGTGCTTAAACGTCCAAAGTCGATTCTAACATGATTTCCATTAATAACCACTTCAAATTTCATCAAAAACACCAATAGAAACGCGATTACGATTCGTTTAATTCGTTAAAACGAAATAACCCTTATTTATCAATTCTCATAATAAAAACGTCAAGCTTACCTCGATTTGAAGCTTAGCGATGATAGAGAATCGAATTCTGAACGAATCGATATAAAGAACTCGCGATTTGGATGAGAAACGGCGAAACGGCGACGGATCGTAATCGATCGTCGAAAGCTTCTGTTTCCTTTCTAAATCCTCTGCGCATCACTTCCTTTCCTTACTCTTAAGGAAAGTTATCATATATATCTTGGCTAATTGTCCATTTTGATCCTTCATTTCTTTAACTTAAACCATTTCTCTTTTAAACTTTCTAATTTAACCAAATGGTTAAATTATTCTTTTAACTCGATTACTTACGTATTATTTATATTCATATAAATAATACTAACTCAATATTATTATTTTCCGTCAAAATCTTTTAATTACTATTCTCGAGACTTAATTGGCTAATTTACACTTTAGCCCTTAAACTTCTCAAAAGTGACAATTTAGCCCACAACGCATCCGCGTCCAAATTTTAAAAGGTCTCCGATTGACCCGAAACTTTTACCATATATCCTGTAATACATTTCGCGGACCTTGGCGAGATAATTTCCATATTTGTCTCAAAGTGGCTAAATTACCACTTTGGTCCTTATACTTTATTTTGGGTTTTTCTTGACATTTTTTCCTTACAATTCCAATTCTGATTTTAGAATTGAAATACATTATTAAATTCTTCGCCGTAATCTTTTCCAAAACCGACCTACTAACACTTATTATCTTAATTTCTCGGAAATCCTTCCAATATCACTACTCCGGCGATTCAACACTGGGCATGTGGTCCAATTAGATACTTAAATAATTTGGGGTATTACATTCTTCCCCCCTTATAAAAATTCGTCCTCGAATTTTCATACACTTTCTTAACTTATCTTAAACCATTAACATCTTGAACTCTCTTCATAATAGGTACACCGTGTTCATTTCACAACGCTTATTAGTGCGTGGAATTATCATTCCAGCTATCTGCTTCTTGTACCATAACATCATTTGTCATTGACGATCTTCATGTTACTACCTTCTTCTATCGTGATGTCAGGTGTATTTTGATGCCTCGTGATCCCTCATCTTTAATATTTTCGCTTTGATCTTATATACATGACTCTTTCATTTGTTCTTTGTTTAACATGCAATACTATAGGCTCTTGTCCTTGTAATTGAACTTTCAGTTTATGACTGAAGTCCAATGATAGTTTGTCTTAATGATGTCTTTTCACTAAAGGTGATAATACTCGTCGCTCAATTTCTTCATTCGTTATCGACTGATGCAGACAACCCATTCGCTCGCATTTCTTATTTGTCGCTGACTGATGTAGACAACTCATTAATTTGCATTTACGACTCTTCGTTCTTAATTCCTTACGTTTGTCCAATATATCTAATCCTATCATCGTTCCTTGTTGAGTGATGTAAACACTCAAATGACTTGTACTTCACTCCTTACGTAGTCTCTTTCGCATTACTCTTACCATCATTTAATTGATATTCATCATGGGGCTGGGAACTTAATCTCATTATCCACTTTCCTCGTAGGTCTTATATGCTTACCTTATGCAATTTCATTCTTTGTTATCGTAGTTTATCAATGGTTATCAATGAGATGTTTCTCATGATACATCCTTATAATGTCTTTGCTTTCCCTGCAGGGACTTACTCGATCTTCTTCTTTTTATGTTTTTGTACCTTATGTACTGCTTCCTTTGTCGTATCCTTGTTGACTTACTTCCTTGTCCCTAAATGTGATGCACTAAACGTTGAAATTTCTTATCTCTTCTTACTTTACATCAATATGTTTCATCTTTCATTCGTTACATTCTTGGATAACTGTCTTTGTTATCCCGTCCTCTATTCTGCTTTACGATCATTGCTAACATCTTTTAAAGATTGTTAGTCTTACGTGATGTTTCTTTATACCACAGACACTTGCACATAACTGCTTAATATCCTATAAGAAAGAGATATTTAATCTCTTTGTGAACCTTCTTGGTTCGAGTGTAGCTGTTATGCATACGATCTTCATACTAATGGAACAACAATTGTCACCGCGTTGGAGTTCTACTCCTGATTTGTTCAATGCACATTATTTATTCATTTCCAATAAAAATCCTTGATTCTTTCAATGCTTGTTGCCCTGTACTACTTTTAACAGTATCGTCATTGTTATCGTCTTTCTTCATCGCGTATCGTGTATACTTTAATTAATCTTCAAATTTGTTTTCTCGTTCCTTATCTATTTAAGTACACCTTCATATCCTCGTGGAGATCCTTGTCTATCCTTATCGCAAACATATTTATTCCTAGTAAACTTGTGACCATTACTATACCCGAATCCTTATTGCCACATTTGGCACTTTATATTCTTTCCATTTCAATCTTCTTTCGATATCATTCTCCCCTTAGCGAGTTTCTCACTATTCTCCTTCTTATGATACATCTTTTGGAACATCAATATATACCTTCCGCAGTAACCTTCGGGTTATACTTGTCTTTAATTGCTTGTTCATTTTCTTATATCGTCTTAACTATGATCTTCTTTCTGTTACTGTCCTCTTGACATTGATTGTCTTATTCATCATGATAATCTAACTCTTTCTCATATTTATTTCTGCTTTTTCATATCGTGGTGTGAGGTTTACTCCTTACTATCCACCGTCGTATTGTATTCACTCGTTACTTCATTTCTATATCTATACCGTAGAAAATTTTCTTCATGTTTCTTCTTTAACTTCTTGTTCTTCGTTAACCAGTAGGACTAATAGTCTTAATGCTACTACCTTATGGTATCCTTCTTTTGTTTCATAGCCATGCTCTTATCGCGCTCCTTGATCATCTTCTGTTGCACTCTTCGCATTACTCTTCATTACGTCTCGTATATCGTGTATTTCTTCCTTTAGCTCACAACATCGATCATTAATGAAGAGTTGTAACTTACTTTGCCTAAATCTCTCAACGTAGTGAGTTCTCGATCGCATATGTATCGTCTTATCACATTTGCACTGGCGTCATGACTGTTAGTAGTGTTGATCACATACTCGTGTTATCTTTATCTATCTTTGTCTTTATGTATAACGACTACATAAAGTTTAGTTCATTTATCTTCTTGTCTACTTTTCACGTGACTTTCTCTTTTCCTTTCCTCGATCACTCTTATCGAGTTCCTGACATACACAGCTTGTTTGTACTTTCTTGATATGACTCAATTTCGATATTGAATCTCTTCTCACGTCCTTCTACGTACCTCGATGCATGCAGCTTCATTCATATGTTCGATAAGTTCAATGCTACATAATGCATCTAACTTTTTAAAGATTACTATTAATCTTCTGCATCAATTGCACTAATCTTTTTATTCGCTTCATAATCGTAAACTAGTAATAGAAGTTCTAACTTCTAACTCACTTATTGCAACTCTTGTCGTTTACCTCTTGATCTTTCTTATCATGCTTCTCAAATCACTACATTCTATGCGGACTTGATGTTAGCTATACTTAATTGATCCAATTCCATGTTCCGTACTTCATATTCTTATCACTCGTCTACTTGGCTCGTCACTTTATCGACATATATCCATTATCGATACTCTTATGAAATCTACTTCATGTTCTCGGTTTGCCGATCGTAATGGTTAACACTTAGGTCACCGTCTTAGGGACATCGTGTTCCAGTGACAACTTGATCCAACGGTTCAATAAAGAGTTGTCACGATCTTATTAAACCTAACGACTTTCTAATATTACGCAATATTCACATTATCCTTTCATAAGGGTAATCTTCTATCTTCAAGGTGCAAACTGTGAGTCTATTTCTATGCTCGACTATCCTCTTTCTTACTTCTATGGTGTGGTAGCATGATGCTCTAATCACTTCGTTTAAAGATAGGAACATCCCAGTTCATCGTTCGATTAGTTACATTTTGCTACTCACATACATTTTACCATTCGCTTCTCGTATATAAACTTCATCCTTCTTATATACTTCTTCCTTATATCGTAGTTTAATATCTTTGACAACCTGTCAAAGAGATACTTACTTTCTAGCTTACCACTAATCTGGTACGCATCACTTTCCAATACATCTGCGATTTTTAGCTATATTCTAGCTCGTTAACTCGAAACTAAGTTCGTATCCTAGAAGCATAACTCCTATGTTCTCGCAATTATACGTATTCATTCGCTTCGTGGCCTCGATTGTAGCTTTCTCGCGAGCACTTCACTTCCATCACAGAGTTCTGGTCTAGGTATACTTACATAAAAACAAAACTCTTTTAAAAATTCTTTCACATAAAACATCTCGTTTCGAAATTTAAATCAAAATTTCATTCAAATCTTAGCAAAATTGTGCACTAGGGTGATGACGTCTCTCATCCCCAAAGAGTTGCCACAACTCACCTTTTCGTCTGAGCATAATGCATATGATGCATGTACTATTAATGCATGTCTTCATTTATCATTCTCTTTATTAATTATATATGTAGTGATGCATTTCTATCAATGTCGTGGCAATCACACATTTCTATATCGGGTCTAGGCACAATTATGCTTTCAAAATCGTTTAAACAAAACAACTTTAGAAAGTTATAAAGTTTAAGTTTTGTAAGCTCTCTAAACCTTAAAACTCTGTATCTGGAAAGTTCTTCAACTTCTGTAACTTTATACTTCTTCGCTATTCCCTCCCGGCGTTTCAATCGATCATTTCGATAGTATTTTGCCTAAACAAGCCAAAAGATGAACTGCCTCATCGTAGAATTTCATCTCCTCGAGGTTCCATCTAAATATGCATATCACGTATGCATACCTTATCGAAAACAAAATATGCGCGTGTACCTCATATACGTATGTCACAACAAACAAACAAGCACTTCACATACCAATAAATCATACTTATCACAAAACGACAATGCAAACCACTTGGATCAGACAGAACTCAACTCTATAGCTGCAGTAGTTCCTAGGTCACTTAACTGACAAAACACATATTAGCAGAGGTAACTGGACCAACTGCTCTGATACCACAATTGTCACGACCCAAATTATTGAGCCGCGACCGGCGCTAGGGAACGGGAGTGGTAGCTCCGGAACCCGTAGCAAGCCTAAAACCATAATAAATTTTTCGCGAATAAAACATATTATTATATATATTACGTTTTCAGAAATCTTTCTTAAGTAATATAATTCAAATATCAAAATATCGCATTCCTTTCCTGAAAATGTTTGCAGCACAATTCTTAGAAACCAGGGTCTTACCGAGCGATATCTCATATCCAACACCGCCCTGTTTCTAGTCATAATCACAACCAATTCCTCTCAAGGCAATCGGTATAAAATTCAAACGGATAAAACGTCACCTTTATAAACGACTTATTTATAAAATTATATCAGAGTTTACTTTTCAAATACCGTTTGAAATTAAATCATAAATCTTATACTGACACCTACTGACTACTGCAGCTCTATAAAAACTCGCACTTTGTGTAAGCCAAAAGGCTGCCGACACAAAGGAGATGGTCTGTCTGATCCGACTCCGGTCACCTGAAAGGAAACACTGTGAGGGGGTCAGTATTTTGGAAAATACTGAGTGAGCTTGCAAGTTACTAACAGTATTAATGTAAAAATATAACATCGCATCCTAAGAAAACAATAATATGAAACATATAAACAGGTATTTGATCTGTACGAAACTAATATCCTAGCATGCGACACATCTCTCGAATAATCATATATCATTCAACCCAATCGTAAATATCAATTGCGATTCCAACTCGCTGTTGGCCCAGCCACTAGATACGGGGACTCCAGACTACACCGTAGCCGAGTGCTCACTCGTATCAAAATCATATACCCAATCGTAAATTTCATAATCATCAGCAGCTCCCAGCTGTGTCACATCATTTCTCAAATGCAAACACACTAGACTGACTCGATACTGGTGATCACACAGCCTATTGACACCCAATAGGTAGCTAGTTTCTTCGGATCGCATACTAGTTCTCGTATATAGAAATTAAGAAAGCATATAACCTTTCAATCAATTATATAACATGCGATGCGTATAAAAAGTATATGTATATCTATGCAAAATAACTTTATATATATAATACACGAAAGTAAATTTGCCACTCACCGTGACCGCTATCCAAATAATAACATCATAAGGATCCCATGAACACGAGCCCGATGCATCGTTTGATCCATTAGTTATTGTAGCTCGTCCGTCTAGTAGCTCGTCAATAAGTCAGTTACTTATCCGAATAATCTGTACGTTTAATCCATAAACGTTGACTTAGTATCAAAATCCTAAGTTATAAACTTAGGTTAACATAATCGTATTTCAAATACGATTCTTAACTTTGATAATCTCTTAATCACACTTCTCTTTTAAACGTCCTAGTTTACGTTTTGATATTCAATCGAATCACGATTGATTACACGACTTGAAATTGTTTGAAATCGAGTTTCCGCGTCGCGTCAGGGCCCAGAAAGCCCAAATCAGGAATCCTCACTCAGCGAAGGACTGCACGTTCGTGCAGCAGTGTCCTGCACATTCGTGCAGTACGCTGCACGATCGTGTGCTGCACATTCGTGCAGTACGCTGCACGATCGTGTGCTGCACGTTCGTGCAGTACGCTGCACGATCGGGTGCTGCACGTTCGTGCTGCACGTTCGTGCTGCACGATCGAGTGCTGCACGTTCGTGCAGTACGCTGCACGATCGTGTGCTGCACGTTCGTGCAGTACGCTGCACGATCGGGTGCTGCACGTTCGTGCTGCACGTTCGTGCAGTATGCTACACGAACGCGGACTGCACGTTCGTGCAGCAAACGGCTGCCGATGTGCAGCCCCGGGGTTCATTCCCCGGGCCATTTCCGACGTGCTTATACGTCCAAAGTCGATTCTAACATGATTTCCATTAATAACCACTTCAAATTTCATCAAAAACACCAATAGAAACGCGATTACGATTCGTTTAATTCGTTAAAACGAAATAACCCTTATTTATCAATTCTCATAATAAAAACGTCAAGCTTACCTCGATTTGAAGCTTAGCGATGATAGAGAATCGAATTCTGAACGAATCGATATAAAGAACTCGCGATTTGGATGTGAAACGGCAAAACGGCGACGGATCGTAATCGATCGTCGAAAGCTTCTGTTTCCTTTCTAAATCCTCTGCGCATCACTTCCTTTCCTTACTCTTAAGGAAAGTTATCATATATATCTTGGATAATTGTCCATTTTGATCCTTCATTTCTTTAACTTAAACCATTTCTCTTTTAAACTTTCTAATTTAACCAAATGGTTAAATTATTCTTTTAACTCGATTGCTTACGTATTATTTATATTCATATAAATAATACTAACTCAATATTATTATTTTCCGTCAAAATCTTTTAATTACTATTCTCGAGACTTAATTGGCTAATTTACACTTTAGCCCTTAAACTTCTCAAAAGTGACAATTTAGCCCACAACGCATCCGCGTCCAAATTTTAAAAGGTCTCCGATTGACCCGAAACTTTTACCATATATCCTATAATACATTTCGCGGACCTTAGCGAGATAATTTCCATATTTGTCTCAAAGTGGCTAAATTACCACTTTGGTCCTTATACTTTATTTTGGGTTTTTCTTGACATTTTTTCCTTACAATTCCAATTCTGATTTTAGAATTGAAATACATTATTAAATTCTTCGCCATAATCTTTTCCAAAACCGACCTACTAACACTTATTATCTTAATTTCTCGGAAATCCTTCCGATATCACTACTCCGGCGATTCAACACTGGGCATGTGGTCCAATTAGATACTTAAATATTTTGGGGTATTACAATATTGCTATATTAAATAACTAATTTTCAATTCTATACGGATTTTTATTTTATATGCAAGAAACATAAAACGTAAAATATTTAATAATACTTTTAATTTCAATTTAATATTTAAATCTCATTAATAATTACTAATTAAAGTTTAAAATTAATGATTAAAAACTAATATTATTTTTAAATTTGAATATATACATCGATTAATTAGAGATTAACGAATGGTAAAGTTGTAAGTTTAGGGACTTAATAAAATAGAAGTGAAGTTGGGGGACTGAATTTGAAAGCTTGTAAAAGTTCAAGGATGCGTTATTTGAGGTGCAGTACGGGGAGCATTGGTAGCGGTTATTATAGCTAGTTTGCGTGTGTTGGAAATTCAAATAATCAACAATGGAAGGTCAAATTCGAAAGCGTCCTTTTCCGGTTGATTCTGAAGACATCGATGGCGCCCCTAAGTATATTTGAATTTCGCCCCTACTCTTTCAATTTTTCTTTACATCATCGTCCAATTGATTGGATTTGTTCTGGTTTTTGCAGGCAGAAGAAAGCTAGGTTTCCCAAGGGTAAAAAGGTAAAACCAGGCGAAGAAGAAAAGCTTGATATAGCAAAAATACTTGGAGAAGAAGCAGGAGAAGATATTAATGGCTGTGACCTTCAAAATCCACGTGTAGCTGCCAAAGAGCGCGCGAAGAGAAGAAATTTGATAACTGCTCAGCTTTTTAGCGAAGAACAGAACCAGGATTCTACTGCTGAAATTACTTATGAGGTTTAATTTTTGTTATGATATTATGCTTTTTATTGCTTCTTTTTCACTGGTTTCATTGATTTTAGTGTTGAATATTTGTCTACTTTTAATGAATTAGGTTATTTTTTGATTTATGTACATGGTGAAAATTGACATTTTTTTTTGCAGGATAATGAAAATTTTGTTGAAGAGGGGGTTCAAATAGAACCATTTAATCTGCACCAAGAAAGAGAAGAAGGCTATTTTGATGCGGCTGGTAATTTTGTTGAATATGTCAGCGAGAAAGAAATCAAGGTAAAGGCTATTTTTGGTGCTCTATTTCCTTCTAAATGCATAATGCGCACGTTTTTTATTGACCATGTTGATTTTGATTTTTGCAGGATGCTTGGCTTGACAGTATTGCAGTTGATCCAAGATACGCTGGAATGAGCTCAAAGGATTCAACAGAAGATGATACAAACAGTGATGCTAATGAACTATCTTCTGCAGACGTCGGATTGATAAAGAAGCGAATTGCCACTGTACTTCAACCAGGGGAAACGGTATATCTTGTATTTGAGTTAGCAAATTTTTTATTTTTTTCCTGGTCAATTACTTTGCAATATCTGTTTGTTCTTTTTCTTTTAGGTGGTAAAAACACATAGCCAATTTTCATATTTTATACATTATCTTCGTCTATGGAATGTAAAAATCTACAGACGTAAATACTTAATAGTACTGTGTTTTTATATTTTGTTCACCAAAGACGCGAGGCAAGTTAGAAATATCTTTGGATCCAATATCCATTCAGTATGCTGTCAGCATATTGACTAGCAAAGCAGTTCTATGGGGTGGGTCAAGTTTGGATATAGGAATATGTAAAGGCTGCTTTTGTTTTTCCTAGGTTTAGAATATATTCAATGAAATTAGTGAATCACAATGAAGCTTCCATTTGGAAATGAAGTGTGAAGCTAGTAACAGGGCAGATGGAATAAAAGATTGGCTACAATCCAATGGAGCAATCTTGAATTCTAAGTAATCTCATGTTTTAATTCGTTTGCTTATCATCTTCGTTTTTTGGAGGTTTTGCTGATTTAATGAAGGTCCGTAATGATTTAGCTTAAAATGTGGTGTGGCAAGCTTGTATTTATTATTAAGCTTTTTGAAAATTGCAATTAAAGGATCTAGTGCTTTTTAATGATTTAGCATTATGGTTTTACAATAACAGTCTAGCAGAGCTCCACAGAAGCAAGGTGCAATTACAATTTTTGGTTTTTAATCAGGCTTCATGAGGAAATTGTTGTGACAAGAACTAGAAGGCTGTCATAAAAACTTTAACATAGGGTTATCAGTTAAATGAAAAACACATAGGTAAATTTTATCCACTTGCAATAAACTTTTAATTAAAATTTTTTTTTTTAGGTTCTACCTGTGCGGCTGTGCCTCTTAAAATGCGGTTTAAGACTTTAAGCTGATACTTTATTATATCTTTCTAATTTATTGACTTGAATTTAAACACTATAGTGTATTATTATGTATTACAAATTGTGACATGATTTAATTTTCTGTTGCTGTCAGGTGTTGCAAGCCTTACGAAGATTGAAGGGCAACTCTAATAATCGGAAACAGAAGATGCCGGCTGAGACACAACTTCTATTTGACAAGCTAACTGACGATGCAAACAAGCTGTTAGATCAGGGTGAATATAGTAAGTGCATTACTCTAGTTAAATAATTTATTTGATTTAGACTGTAGTTTGAATATTTGGAAATATTGATGCACATTATCCAGTGATGCGGCTTTTTTTGTTTATTTTTTCCATATCTTTAGGGCTAACAGTAACAGTTTTCCTTTTCAATTATGATGTATTCACTGGTTTAAGCATCCAATATGCAGATGTTTACCATGACAAACAAGAAGTTTTCCAGCGTGAAGCAGGTTAGTAACTTCGTGTTTCTCAAGATATTTCTCGATTCATTTTTCTTTTGCATCTCTAATCGTATGGTGCTAATATTCATCTTTATACTTTTAGAAGAACCAACTTATGGCTGATAAATGTGGTTGATGTTGCAACTTTTTTTGGGGGTTATGTTACTGGGTCTTCATGGAAAAAGTAACAGACGAGGGTTTTTACTCGATGGAAAAAATAACCATATGTTTATGATTTTTTATTTTTTAATTTTATTTTCGGGATTCTATAATGTACTCGTATTTTGACAACCAAAGATGGAAAGATTTCTACAGATTTGACGGATTTAGTAGGTACGTACGAGGTTTCATTCGATGGAATGAGACTAGTTAGGGGAAATACATTTTTTTCTTTGGAAGTCATAGTACAGTAATAGTCATAACATAATCTGAAGGGGTATTTAGTATTTGACCCTTAATTTAATTAAGCTAAAAAAATAGGCTCAAATCTTTGGTAAAAACTAAATCAAACCAGGAGATTTCTTTTTTGATTTTGAACAGAAATTATTTTGTAAATCTCTTGAATGTATGCAATCTTCCAAGAGAATCCTTGTTGCTGTATTTCATCTGACAGTGAATTTTTACATATTTATATGTATGAATTTACAGAGAAAACAAGTTTTTTTTTGTTCCAAATTAAACATAAATCTTCTGCCACTATTTTATTCTTATCTTTATGGTGTTATTGCATGATTTGCTCTTTCTGTGGTTTGTATCCTTCTCTCTTGTGCTCTCTTAAGTTTCACGGATGTTTCTTTCCTATAGAAACTGTGATCTTTTAAATGTTTTATTTCACTACATTTGCATTGTTCTTTTTCTGTTAGTTATTCCATGTTTAACTTATTGACAATTTTCTTCATCAAAAAAAAAAAAACTTATTGACAATTTTTCTGCTGGGTTCTCTTCTTCAGATGGATATGAACAGTTAGCTCTAGCTAGGGAGAATCCCGCATCTTTAAGTGTAGGCATGGGAACGGATATATTCTCTGACGTGACAGATCTTGGAGCAACCTCCTCAGAACTGTCTAATTCTAATGGGGTTACTTCAAACACAAACATATCTGCTGCAGAAACCTTGAACAATGGTGCTGATGAGTATGACATGTTTGTGTATGATGAGGATGATAAACCATCCTCCAACAGTATTAATTTGGTTTCTGGCATTAGTTCTGATGGAGTCTCTCAATTATCATCCAGCGGACAGACCTATGTCTCTGAAAGTAAGCTCTTATCATTGATTTGTAGCCTTTAGAAGTTTAATGGATGCCTTGGAAACTCACTTACATAAGGAAAACTCCTTTCTTGCCTGGCTTGGTTTTTCTTATGCTTGATATTCATTTGTTTTGCAGCTGGAGCTTTGCAAGATGATTATGTTTATGATGAGACATCCGGGTAATTGCTATCTTCCTTCTATGAAAAATAATTACCTTTGTGCGTAAATTTTTATGGATATTTTTGTATTACTCTTTGTTAATGGTGTTTATGCACTTGGTTTACTGAGCTGTCTTTCATGTTTAGCTGTGGGAGATTACCTAATATCATCTGCTGAATCTCTACATTAGCTTTTTTATGGATTCTTTGGGAGGTTATGGAAGCTGAATGTCTAGTTTATCTATATATTAGCTTATCTATTGATTCCTTCGGGATTATGGAAACAGAATGTCTAGGTTAAGCAATGTTTTATTATCATTTCCGAATACGATGATGAAAAACTGGAGCGGACAGGTTGGTTGAATCGGGAACTGGCCAGCTGTCCGGTTCAACTGACCCTAAAAGCCAGAAATTCGGTCCAAGTGGATTGGAATCCAGGCTGAACTGGCAATTGGCCCAGTTGAACCGGCGGCCGAACCGGCAATTGGCCCAGTTGAACCGGTGGCCGAACCGGCTAGACTATAAACCATGTCCAAAATTTATTTTTCATATATAATTTACTCAACCGGTTAAACCGGTGGTTTAATAAGTTGAAGCGGGAACCAGTGGCCTTAACGGTTCGGACACTGTCCGGTTTTAAAACACTGGCTGAATATACATATAGACGTTTGGCGTGGTTACGGTATCGTACAAGTATTGTTTGATGTGTTCATGATAGCATATAAGTATTGCTATTCTTTATTTTTTTCTCTAAGAATTGGAAATAGTTTTACTCTTTTCCTCAAATTCCCGAACTATAAATAATATATGACACTCTCTAGGTTCGTCTTCCTTTTTCTGCCGAGTGAAAAACTGAGGATTCTTAATATAAAAGTAAATGTTATTATTTTACGTGCTTGTTTATGGGTCTTCTTATAGCTTTCTTAAAATATCTGCAAAGTGCAAAGTAGCTGCTAACTCTGAATTTGGTGGTTTATGTGATTCTTTTGTGTCTCCGATTGATCCTATTTTTATTTTCTGTGATTTGGTCAAATATTATCTTCCTGCACTTCGTTTTTTTTTCAGGGTTGGTCGAATATCAATTTAGTCATGATTCTAGCAAGTCATTATTTTTATATTTTCTTCTTCCCAGGAATCCGAGGAGGCAGCTGAACCTAATATAAATATTTATTTTATTCATAAGTTTGTCTACATTCTTTAGAGGTAATGTTGATGTTAGTTTCTTGCATACATCCAGGTACTACTATAATAGCAGTTCAGGTTACTACTACGACCCATCGACAGGACTATACTGCTATGCGACGTCAGGCCACTGGTAATAAACTAGAATTGGACATCTTATAAATCCAACTATCACCAAATTGTTTTCTTTGTTGTTTTGTGTTTTGAATTGCTTATGGTAGAATAGATTGCTGATCTTTATGTTTCATCTGGGTAAAACTTAATTACTATTAGAATACGTGCTACTAATTTAATTTAACCAAACTCAAAAGTGCTAAACCAAAGTGATATTTCTACTTTGTTAGAAATTTAATTTGATTTTAAAATTTTAAGGGGTAATGTTATAAAAATTCATTAACTATACATGTTTTCTCAATTTAATCATGAACTTTAAAACGTCTCAATTGTGGAAGTTCCATTTTTTATCAATTCGATACACGAGGTCATAATATTGACGTGGCTGTCAAAAATGATGCCCACCTCAGCAAAATCACACCAATGGGGCAGCATATGCATCAAATTGAGAAAAAAATGAAACCTCGTGCGTACAATTGAGACGTATTAAAGTTCATGAGTAAATTGAGAAAACATGTATATTTTATGAATTTATTTAACATCACACAAATTTAATGTCCCGTCAGTTATCAATTAGGGTTGGATCCCACTCATTGTTTGTAGGAAGACGCACCATTTGTTAAAATTACTTTGTGATTCATGCCATGTCAAAGCTGCATCATCTTAATTTAGTTGTCTTAGTCAGTTTGGTACTAAGATGCTAGTGGTATAATAACTCATTAATTGTCGTAAAAGCTTATCTCCAACACCTTTCTTTTGCGAATTGACAGCTCATTCATTCTTTAAAGCGCTAACTATCTCAGTAGTAGCCTCACATAATTGTATAACTAATAATACCTCATTGCTATTGAACTCAAAGGATTGAGGAACTTAGTGCTCTCTAGTTATGTATAGAATGATTAGTTGCAAAACCACAAGATGCTATATTTAATTTCAGAAGTGACCACCAACTAAGGGGAATTATTGCATTATGGTAAACTTGAAATTATAAGTGGCTTTATATTTTCCTTCCAAGAAACCCTGAGATCTTGAGACAAATCTTGATTACTTGTGTTTGGATTTTGAGAAAGAGAGAGAAAAGTAAAGACTGGTAGTAGTTATGATTCTTATTCTAATCATCATTGAAATTTAATCTTACCATGAGGATTAAATCACATCTATTTTGTCTGTTAATGGTGTTCGTGGTCTTTGCTTTTACTCGGCTTCTTTGGCATAATTTGCATGTGCCATTTTGTGAAGCTGGCTTGTTAAGCGATCAAGGTTTTATTTAGCACGACTATCATAGAATCAAATTAATAAGAAAAATCTAAAGATAGCTTTGATCACAAAGAACATCGAAACAAACAGTTTGAACATGTTATTCGAATAACATAAAAGGATGCTTTTCACAAAAGCAGCCTTTTAATGTAATGCTAAATGTGCAATAATATTTGGAAGTGGTTCCTGGTGTCCATGTCTAATAATGAAGGAAAAGCATCCTTCCTCTCTAATGCTAAATATGCAATGTTCATGGAACCAATGCCTAGTGGCTAATAATGAAGGAAAAGCACCATTCTTTCATAACGCTGAATGTGCAATAATAACTTAAACTAAGTCTAGTGTAGTGTAGTCAAAAGCGCACTAGGCGCTAAGGTGAGACTCAAATGACAAAAAGCTCCTCCAGACGTCTAAGGTAGTGCACCTGCAATCAGGCGACACCTTTTAGGGGTCATGTCATGATTTTTAAGAAAGGCAAGGCACAAGATTAGTAAAGAGTTTATTTAGCCTATATCTTAGTGAATTAAGTTATTTAAGAAAGTTTAAAATTCAAATAAGTTAAAAAAATATTTCTTAAATAATAGTATATTGTAAAAGGTATTTAAATCACTAGGCAGTATTAGAAAGATACATGTTTATGTTGCCTTGGTGCAAGCGCAAAAAAGCACGGATTCGAGTAAAGTGAGACATAATTTCTTATAAATTACTAATTATCTTTGTTTTGTTTTTTCATGGCTTGTGAATCACTCATCATGAGTTAGATATATTAAATTTGTTTATTTGATTTTAGATGTTTGCTGGAATTTTCCTTTTTTAACTAGTTGTTGACATAAATAGATATAAAATATTTTAATTATTGTTTGACTTAAATAGATGTAAAAAAAATCCTAAAAGATGTAGATTATTTAAATTCTTAAAATACTTGCATTTTGTATCTAACTTAAATACCTATAAAATAGGTTATTTACCAAAAGAAAAATATCTCCCTAGTTTTTTTAAAAAACTTTTTAATGCAAAACAGACTGTTATTTAGAAAAACTATCTAACATACTTAAATTTTAAAATCTTTTTAAATAGCTTTATTTACAAAGATGTAGGTTAAATAAACTCTACTGATCTTGTGCATCGCTTTTTTTTTTTTGTAAAAACATTCAGCGCCTAGGCCCTAAAAGAGGCAACGGTGACGCCCTGCCTTAAACGTCTGGAGAAGCTTTTTTATCATTTGTGCTTTACCTTTGAGCTTAGGCAAGTGGCTCTTGAGCCTTTGACTATAAAGCTGTTGTACAAGTCTCAATTGTTTTTTCTGATAATAACCTTTTCTGAAAGTATTTAAGTTATATTAGGAAGTACAAAGTCTTTTAAGATTTTCTTATTTTTATTTAGGTCAAAAATTAAACAAAAAATGAAAAAAATTCAGCAGAAATCTAAATTCAAATAAACGAAATTAAAGAACTTTTTCTTATCTCTAACTCTTCATGGGTAGTTCACATTCACAAGTCATGAACAACCTAGACAAAGATAACGTATCTTACTATTAATGATTAGTATTTTATAAGAAATTTGCTCCTCACTTTAATCGGGTCAACCCCTGTTGTTTGCTTTGCTCCTAAAGCAAGACATAGCTGTATTGCGTTAGTACAGCTACAGCCTAGGGACTTTAGCTAACTTGGTAGTGGCTGATAATGAAGTTAACATACAGTTGGAGTGTGATGTAAGGTAGAAAGAAGCATGTAATTTTTTCAGGCGATGCACTATGAAGCACTGACACTTCTCCAAGGTGCCGTATGTAGGGGGACATGTTGGGGATACGTACTGGACACGTGAAATTCTGTGTCCCGACAATTTGGGGACACTTTGGGGTGGTATTTTAGTTAATTTGAAGTCTTTTTGTCAGTATTATTCCTTTTTTAATAACCTTATGTAAATGGGCCTAGGACTCAAATCTAATTAGAGAATAAGCTACACTAAACCCTGATTCTAATTAGAAAACAAAAAATAGAACACACGCTATAACACGAAAATACACACACTTTTTTCTTATTCCTTTCCTTTTCAATTGTTTTCAAGGTACACACAAGAAAAACAAAACTCAACAGCCTACAAATAAAGATGATTAAGCTTCTCAATATCGATAAACCATGCATGTTATGAATGATATACTCCGTCTATCTTTTTTTGCATGTCCATTTAGCCAAAATTTTACATACAAAAGAATGTTCCTTTTGTCTTAAATTTTAAGTATAAATACTCAGATAACCCTATTAGTTAATAAATGCTTCGTAAATTAAATCAGACTCATTTATTGGGAATGGGTAACTTTGGAAGATAATGTTTAAAATTATCTTGAAAACCTAAATAGACAAGTAATTATAGACAAATACATATGGCTAAATGGACAAGTAAAAAAATCACCGAAGGAGTAATATTTATATCTTTTGCATCTTTAAAGCTTCTATATGAGAAAATATTTATTTTTTTAAAATAATTAATTTTCTGTGCCCCCTCCGTACCAATGTCCTATTTTTTTAAATGCTATTCCCCATATCCGTACTTGTACCCGTTCCGGTGTCCATACTCATACCCGTATCAGTGCTTCATAGGCAATGCATTATGTATAAATCAGGATGTTTAGTTCCCTACTTTGTTTTTTCCTTACGTTAGGGGAGAAACCTGGACATTGCTGTTTGCTAATTAGCCAATGTGAATTAGAGGGAAAAATTGCCTCAATGGTGTTGTTTCTGCTCGTCTATATGTCCTCACATATATATCTGTTGCTACCCTCTTTTACACTTTTAGAAGCATCAAGTGTTTGGGGGATTTTAGTTCATTGTGATTACTGTTATTGGTTGACAAATTATTGCTGAAACTAGCTGTAGAGTTTCTTAGATTAACCTCGAAATGTTCTCTCTTCTGACTGCATGGCATTGACGTGTTGTTTGATCTTTGGGCTCTCGTCCCTGATAAATTTCTGATTCAGAATTTTAGAATCTACAATTACAAAACCTTGCTCGTGATTGAAACAAATGGCAGATGGCATCTGCAATGGTAAGCATGCATAATCTTAATTATGTACCTTTGTTTTAATTTCTTGCAGGTACTCCTACAATCAAGAGAGAGGCACATATGATGAGATTCAGGAAGTTGCATCAGGTGCAAACTGAGCATTCAGTTCTATCTCACTTTAGGAGTTTGTACATGCTACCAAGGAAAAATTTGGGATATGAAAGATTAGATAAAATATAGATCCGAGCCAGGCGGTTTTCTAGTTTTTTTTTTTTTTAAACACGACTGTTGCGCTGCATTTTCTTGATTAAGATAAGTTAAACTTTGGCAATCTGAGTGTTTGAGTTGCTTCAAACATTTTAGTATTTAGTATTTTGTTGTGTTTATAAAGTAGTTGTAAAAAGGCTCATAGTTTAAAAAGAAGTAAGAAAGTTTCTTAGTATTCAATTGTGCCTTAGTCATATTTGCATTTTCTATCCTTTCGTGGTGCTGACATATAAGCTTATGTCCATCACATTAGTGTCTTTCTGTAATCCCAAAGAAATCTCGACCTTTTAGCCTCTTTTCAATTTCACTCCGACGAAAAATCGCTAATTGTACCCAAATTGCAAAAGATTCAAATAAGTTGTTTATTTTGAATTTTTTCAAATGGAAAAGAGTTTGAATAAGTTAGGGGTTTTCTGAATTCTTTTGAATGGAAAAGAGTCCAATTTAAAAAATTGGATACAATTGCAATTCAAAGGTGTAAATTATACTGAATTGTAAATTTGAGTATAATTGACAATTTTACGACATACAATTGCAATTCAAAGGTGTAAATTATATTGAATTGTAAATTTGAGTATAATTGACAATTTTACGACAGGGTGATATTGAAAAAGGACTATAAGGTCGAGCTTTTTTTATGATATTAAGCCAATAATATTTGATAACCTAATATGGATGGTGCATGGTCGGAGTCTTGTCATAGTTGTGAGCCTTATATTTTCGGGTATGAAATACTGTTTTTTCGCCAACATTTATTTTTTGAAGAAAAGGTCAACGCGCTTCCTGAACTTGTGACATGTGGTCATCTAACCCAATTTATATTCTTTTGAATAACTAATCTCAAAACTCTTCATTTTTGGGTCAACTAACCCGATAATTTCTATTTTTATTTTAAAAAATATATTTAGAATAATTATATCGCAATAATTAAGGAAATATTTAATTATTGTTTTACATCCCTCGCCTCCGAATTGTATTTTACACGTTTTAAAAATATAATTATGGGGCTATTTGACCCAAAATTGAAGAGTTTTGGGGTTCATTACTCAAAAAAGTATAAATTGGGTTAGATGACCCCGTGTCACAAGTTTAAGGAGCGCGTTGACCCTTTGTTCTTTATTTTTTTACTACCCTTTCTAAATCTTTACATTTCATACCAACTTTCTTTTGTTTTACACTATTCTTTGAAAAAAATTTCCTTTTTATATGAACTCTCATTTTTCAACATTTTTTTTTCACCATTATTTTCCTGCACTTAATATTTATCACATTTAAATTTTTAATTTTTAATTTCTTTTATTGTTTTGAATTTTGACTTTTTTTTACTGTTGATATTTTTTGTCAGTTTTAATATTGACACGAAATCAACATATGTAATAAACTAACTAATTTTAAAGTTTTCAATCTTTTTTTACACTAATTTTATTTTTATGACATTGTTGCAATTTAATTTTAATTTTTTATTTTATTTCACATATAATGTGTTCTTTTTCGTTAATGTTAAAATCAACTAAATAGCAACATAATATCATACACAATATCAACATAAGGTCAATATTGTAACATTACAATAATTTAACATCATTATTGTCTTCTTCACTAATGCTAAAATCAATTAAATATCAACCAAAAATCAACATCATATCAACACTGTAACATTACAATAATTCAACATCATTATTTGTCTTCTTCCACGATGTTACCATATCATTATCTAGTCTCAGTTTAATTTAATTTAATTTTTTTAGTTTATTTCACAGACAATATTATCTTATTTGTCAATGTTAAAATTAAAAAAACAATAAGTTGATATCAACAAAATATCAACATAAAATCAACAACACTGTAAAATTATAAAAATTCAGCAATAAATCATCATCAACAAATCGTTCAGCAGAATAAAAAAAACGCAGAATTACAACAAAACACAAGAAAAATACAGAAAGATTAAAGAAAGATGGCGGCGAGACGAAGGCGGAATGACGGAGGAGTAACGACGGAGATGGAATGGCGCAGGCGGAACGACGGAGATGGAGGCGGAACGGCGATCTGAGTGTGGGAAAGGTGAGTTAAGAGAGAAATGAGAGAGAATTCTGAAGGGAGAGAGAATAATTGTAATTATGAGGGTTTGTGTTATTAGAGCTCTATTTTAAAAGTAATTTTTTTTTGTATGGTAGTTTTGAAATGTCAAATATGAGTCGGTATAAAAGTAAATCAAACTTGAATGTTGGTTATTTGAGTAAAAAGCCCTATATTTTCGTAATCTTGGCTCTCCATTATTGTTCTTTAATCTCAAGTCTTATGCACGAAGCTTTGGTAAAAAAAGATCTATGGCAAACCAAATAGCAAGTCTAAAGTGCTTGGCATAGCACTCTCAAGTAGAATGGCAGGGGGGTTATAGTCTGATTTAAAAGAGAAGGCATTAGGAGGCAAAGGTAAGTACTGTTTAATATAAATCTGGGTTATGAAGCAGTTTTTAGGTTTTTGCGAATAATTCCATGGTTTAAGGGCAATTTTTGAGGAAGCTAGAGAGTACTAAGAATACTAGGAATTGATGGCGAGAACTGGAATTGTTGACACTGCTTGATTTGCAATTATTGATTATTGAAGAAAAATTAGTGATGAAAGGGGAATAAAGAGAAAACAATCGGAAACAGCAGGTTTGGGATCCCGGATCCGCTCCAAAACTCTAGTCAGTAAGGGTTTATTTGAGTAACGAAGTATGGTTTTTAGATCTTTTTCGTACCTTTAGGCATGTGGTCTTGTGTTCTTTTTATAGTACTCCCAGCGCGTCCCTCTTTTCCTAACCGATGTGGGATTTTATGGCTTAGTGCTTTGTTTCCTTTGTTTATGTTTATAAAATCATTAATCCCCTCATGAGTTTTTGCGATGAATGGGTATTTAGGCCTAGTTTTGCTCATCGTAATTTCATAACTCTACTGTACCTTCTTATTGTTGTTATTTTTCCGTATGTGTTCTTTTCGCTCCTCTTTTGCCGGTGCTGCCTTGTTAGCTTGACCCCTGGCCTTTGGTGACTTGCTTTGTTTCGTGGTTCACTTCGTTCATTTTTGCAACTTGTTTTGGTTCTTTATGTGTGAGAAGAACCAAGACAAGCAACTAAAATGGCCGGAGTGGCCCTCTTTTGTGCTTTTCCTTCTCCATTTTTGGGTTCTCCCTGTGCTTTTTGTAGTTTGTTTTGGTTTTTTGGATTTGTTTAATCCAACCCAAACAAGCTACAATATGCTCGGGAAAACTCCATTCTCTGGCCTTTCCTCTTCTTGTGTGTGATTTTCTTCTTTCCTTCTCTTGTACCTATAGCGTCGTAGGGTAGTGCGTTGTAGCTGTCATGTCTTTTTGAATTTTTCTTTTTTTTGGCGCATTGTGCTTCTCTCTCCTGATTGCTTTTGACGGTTGAGTCGCTTGTGACTTTTTATTCCTAGCGCTGCAGCAGTTGCAGTTACCGTATTGCCATTAATGACTTTTGCGCATGTCTCTTTTACCCCTTTATTTTCTCCTTTTTACCTTCCTGGGAAAGATTATAAATAGATCTCTTCTTTTTCATTTCTTTTCTTTAGTTCTTTCGGAATTTTCTATTCAATTTTTGCTGCTTACGTTATTTTCTTTCATCAGAATGGCCAAGAACATCTTTGACGCTATGGATGTGGGAATGTTGAGCGACGATGAGGACACTGTCATGCCTAATCTTTCTTTGCTTGATCAACCATCTACTCCTTTTATCTCTCTTTTGTCGATAATGAGGATGGGCCTTCTGTTTCTGCTGGCGATCTTCCTCCTCCACTTCTGCTGCTTCTCTGGCTTCTCTTCCGGTTGTTATGCTAGTTGTTCCCTTTTCTGGAGTCATATCTTATGTTGCTACTGACTCCGTATCGGTTGTGATGCTGTCTTCTCTCACGGTCACGTCGAGCACTGCTCTTCCTTTGATTTCTTTAGAAGGGACAAAGAAGCGTCCTGCTACTAGTTCTCCTAACTCTTCTTTGAAATCAGCCTCTTGTCCGTGTCGGGACGTTGCACTATCTACCTTCGTCCTCAAAGGTGGTGTCATTGACCAGGACTGTTTTATTCTTCCAAAGGGCTCTCCTTTGGAATCCAACCATATTCGCAACGCCCTGTCCGCATATCTTCGGAGCTAGTGTCCACTGGACGCTTTTGGGAAGGTTCTTGGTACTGGAGGTGCGCCCTCTTTTTACGTTGGCGCTCTTCACTTGCTTGATGATGTTCGCCAATTAGAGGACGACCAGACTCGCCTTTCCGCCTACATGAACTCCCGGTCGGAGGTTGATTCTCAGTTTGATAAGACGTCTGCGGCTCTAAAGAGGGTCCGGGAGTTAAGTCATCGTCACACGGAGGAGATTGTGTCTTTGAAGGCTTCGAATGAATCTTTGAAAGCTGATCTTCATGAGAAGACCGTGACCGCCATCTCTTTGGAGAAGCAGCTCGATCAACGAGGAAAACAGGTGGAGACGTTACAGAGTTTTTCTCGGGCATGGAGAATCATATTGCGGATCTGAAGGCTTCGTTGAATAACGTTCGTCTGAATTGGGCGGCGATGGTGGCTGAACGCGAACGTTTGGAGTTGCACTGCCAGGCTTTGGAGAGTCAGCTAGATGAGGCCACTGATGTGGTCCCTCTAATGTTCCAGCATTATCTTCGGTCCATTAGGTCAGCTATTTTGAAGGATTATCCGGTGGAGATCTTTCTTTTTTATATGTTAATCTGGCCCGTTTTTGTAAGTTCTTTGCAAGTTTTTTTTTTGAAATTGTTTGAAACTTTTGTAAACTGTTTGAAACACTTATAAACTATTTGAAACTGTTTTTAGACAAAGGTTGCAAATTGTGTTTTTTGAAACTGTTTGAAATCCTTTTAAACTGTTTGAGAACTTTGTAAAATATTTTGAAATTTTTGTGAGTTGTTTGAAACTATTTTTTTTTTATTTTGAAACGGCTTGAAACCTTTGTAAACTATTTGAAATGTTTATAAATTGTCTTAAATTGTTTTTAGATAAAGGTTGCAAATTGTATTTCTTTGAAACTGTTTAAACCTTTGTAAACTGTTTTCAACCATCGTATAATTTTTTTAAAAAAAAATGATAAAAAACCGTGTTTTAAAAATCTTTTGAAACTGTTTGAAATTGGTTTTAATAGACTTTTTTTATGAGAAACAATAAAATAAATATTTACAGTTTTCTTTATTTTTGGAGAAGTTATGATTGTAGGATTTGAGTTCGAAGTAAAATTGAAGTGATTTGATTACGAGTTAAAAATTTGAACAGATCGGAAACTCAATTTGACACTCACAGTAAATTTTTAAGAAGTGATGATAGAATTGGAAAAATAATCTGTTGGATTGTTATGAGCTGAAAATTTTGAATATATTTGTTGAATTGTTAGTTATTTTTTTTGGATAAACTCAAAGAAGAAGAATAAAATAAAAATAGAGTAAATCTTAAGCGGCAAATTACAAAAACAAAGTAGCAGAGTAAAAAAATAAAGAGTAAACACGTTGGAGTGCAAAAAATCAAGTTGCATTTTTGAGATTAAAAGATGGTAATTTTTTTTTCCGGATGTTTGCCTAATGTTTCCTTGAAAAAAGTGGTAACAAATAAGTCATGTAATGCAATTTTAATACAAATTAGGAGCTGTACGTGTTGGGCTGGACGCTGATGCAGGGTGACACACACGTCGGTAGTTTAACCTAATGGAGAAATATTTCTGTGAACCAAGTTCGGCACGTAAGGTTATGAACTATCCATTCATCGTGTGACACGTGGCAATAATAAATGTAATAACTAATTATTAAATACCACTTTAATTGATCACATTTTAACTATAATTAATGTAGTATTTAATGATTGGTTATCACATTTATTATTGATATGTGTCACACAATGAATGGATAGCTTATAATCCTACGTGATGAACTTGATTCATAAAAGTATTTGTCCGTGAAATGGCCTACAAAAGATGAGTTTTAGAGTATGTTTCATTTTCATTGCTTTTTGCCACATGTTTATAAATAATTGTATGAATATAAATTGTAAAAATTCAGCGTGTTATGGTAGAAATGTAAAAAAATTACCTTCTATCTATGTATTTGAGTAAATCGTAATTTAATCCCCGCCTCTGAATCTGATGCTTTACTAAGACTTAAAGACTCTAATATAAAAGAATGAAGAGATGGAGTTTTTATGAATATTTGGTTAAATGGTCCGATAAGAAAGAAGAGAAGGTTGTAGGCACTTTATCAAAAACAAGTTAGACCACGAGATTATCTGATTGCCTTCCTGCCCATGTTCTTATAAAAACCATTTCAACAAATTGGACATGTTAGATGTTTATGTTCCAACTATGTCTACATAAATGTTGTTGACTGTGTATATATTGCAGCATTTTGTTGAGAGTAATTATATAATCAAAGCAGCAGCCGCCGAAATAGAAACATAATACACGAAAGCAAAACAAAATATCAACTTAAATGGAACACAAAAACTAGAAATTCAAAGGTTTAGGCACAAGTCATTTCCTGCAAGATCATACCCAAAACTAAAAGTAGGGCTCATTCCTGAAACATCAAGCTGATGCCCGCCACTCGTATTACTATCCAAACCAAATGGATGGATCATGGTTGAGGACGCTAGAGATTGAAATGCGCCATTTGGCGAGACTCCAAAGGGAACCGATCTTGAAGGTTGTTGACGAGAAGTGTAGTGACGGTAGGATGGTTTGCGTATCATAGAGTGAATGTTAATCCCAAAAGGTCTGCTAAAGGATTCTGGAAATGGGTAGCAATCCATGAATACTCCATAAGGGATTACTAATTCCGCTCCTTTCTTCTCTCTTTTCAGCCATGCTCTCTCGCGTTTATGTGCGTTTTGATGCCCACCCAATGCTTGAGAATTAGAGAAACTTCTGTTGCAATATTTGCATAGGAAATGCCTTTCCTCTGCTGCTACTGCAGCCTTCTTGTTACTCTCATCACTAGTTGACGATTCCAGAATACCAAAATGGCCTAGCAAATTAAGCTCTAAGTTGTTGTTACTTGAAAGGCTAAGATCAAGTAAACAATCATTTGCCTTGATGGCTTGGTTCTTGTCTTGATCAACATCTGACATTTTTAATATTTTGACATGCACGGGATACTACTAATAGACCATTTATATACAATACAAAGAATGAGTTTTGCATCTTCCATAAATAGAAGAAAATCTACAATGAAATATGCATATCCATTGAATTGGTAAGATTGTTAAACATAAGTTTTGCTTGATGAGATCAATCCAAAGTAGTATTCAACCACACTTGTGAAAATATGTCAACTTACAACTCAGCCTCCGTTGTACATAATGGGAATTAGGATAATTTTTACTTAATTACCAAATACATTTTAATGCAAATTTATATTATCAAACTTGGGAAATGTCTTTTTGCAGCTATCTTCTTATCACTTGTATTGTATGCAATATTTCAATAATAGTAATTTGCTAATGGCTGGCAGGCAAATCTTTAGAGTATTGCTAGTAGGTTTGCAGAAAATTTAAAGAAAAAAAATATGTATGGGATTGAAAGTTTGAACTTAAACTTGATGTCAGATAATAGAAAAATAAGTACACACCAACTTGGAAGGAAAATACTATCTTTCCTATGAGAAACTAATATCAGACTGTATCCATCACCTCATCTCAACACTATTATACCAGATACTTCATCAAATATTTTCCTTAAACAAAGTCCAGACCATGAACAAGGAAAATTCCACTTCTCCTCATTTGTAGAATTCAAAGTCGGTGTCGGGCTTCTTCACATTTGTTCGATAACCTTTCTCGAAGTCCTTTGGGAGGATGACATACCTGTTCTTGCGTACTGCGTGCATGCCTGCTTCCTGACATATAGCTGCAATCTGCACGCAACCATCCAATCACAAACATTAGTAAGAAGAATACACTGAAATATTGTATAGTTAATGCGCTATATGTTTTGAACCACTCGGATCCATTAGAATAGATATCTTTACTCTTAGGTTCAGTTTCCACTCTACAACCCACCAAGGGTATACAAAGAACATCGTCATCGGTCTACCTCTTGTTTCAGATTTGGAACACAAGCCTTTTGCTCAGAACAATTAGGAGAAAAAACAAAAAGGAATGTTCACAATTAAGTCATTTTGTGCCCTTGACTCTTTGGTTGGGTAATGGCAACTAAAAATATCCCCTGCTAATAATTATAAAGGCATGGCAGCAGTAGTAACTAGCAACATGGCATTACTGGTATGTATAAAAAATTCATATGCCACTCCAATCTCAAAATTACAATTCAATAGACACTAATAGAAAATAAAACAAGACAGCTTGTAAGAAAGAAAAACCAACTGACCTCAGCAGCACTAATTTTGTCTGGCCGAGAAACATAATCCTCCAAGTCAACCTCATCACTGAGATTCATTTTAGAGGTGCAAACCTGCATAGGGAAAAAAGATGTTAACATTCATTAAAATTGGAATTCCCCCAAGTCAGCCTGTTATAAGACACTCTTGGAAAAGGTTCCAATAGATTTCCAAGGTATGATTAAAATTAATTTCCACCTAGAAATTACCTGAAAAACAAGCCTCTTTTGTCTTCTATCTGGTAATGGAAATTCAATTTTTCGATCAAGCCTTCCAGGACGAAGAAGAGCGGGATCTAAAGTGTCTGCCCGATTTGTAGCCATAATGACTTTGACATTCACAGTTTGATCAAACCCATCCATCTACAGAAGAATACATATAAGCCAAAGAAATATAACCAATCATTTGTAAAGGCACTTTCTAAACTCCAAATGACAATTTCATATAATGAACCAAATGACATATAATAAAACAATACCTGATTCAGAAGTTCCATCAAGATACGTTGAACTTCTCTATCAGCTCCTGTTTGTGCATCAAACCTAGCAGTTGCAATAGCATCTACCTCATCAATAAAAATAATTGCAGGAGCATTTTCCTTAGCAAGTCGAAAAACATCACGAACCATACGAGGGCCCTGAAATAATGGAAAAGATACTATAAGAAAGCCCTTCAGAAAGAAAAGAAAGACATAATAAAAAAGAAAGGCGTGGTTGCAACCCAAAAGAAAAGCAGTCCGATTGATACGTTGATTTCAATTCACTTGCAGTTGCAAGAATGATAGTCATTTGCCAAAAAACAGTACATTTCTCACCAATAACGATGCCTTGTTATTCTCCCAAACCATACCAAAAGTAGCTGGAAACTTTAATACAGTGTATATGGGTTCAAAAGGTTTGGAACTTGAATGAATGTAGGTGCACTAGAGCTACTTCACCCCTTCATAATTGCGTTAAGCATCAAAAGATTAATGTTGAACCAGCTACTATTCTATATATTTGATCCTGTCTCTTTCATATTCAGCACAATATAGGTAAACAACTCCAGCTAAAGTCTAAAGAGATATAATCATTCATTAGTGGCTCTAAAAAAGCTGAAGATAGAGATCATTTTCAACAAAAAGAAAAAAAATTCTGGACTTTAAGAAGATCCTCATATACCCCCTTGACTCATTATGTCCATTAATGAAATTGAGAAATCAAATTTCTTCCAAATAGATAGCAATTAATACTCTGTTGGAAAGGAACTGAGCATTAAATTCAAATAAAATTATTTAGCTTTCAACTAAGCCGCATATTTTAACATGAATTTAACCACAAGCGGGGAGAAAAGTAATTTCCATAATACAAAAAAAATCTACCTGGTACTTTACTCTATGTACCTCTTAAACAACAATGATAATAGCTTAGATAGGCTGTGAATATTTAAAACATACCTCCCCCAAGTACTTCTGAACAAACTCAGAGCCAACAACTCTAATGAAGGCTGCAGTTGTATGGTTGGCAACAGCCTTGGCAAGCATAGTTTTCCCAGTGCCGGGCGGACCATAAAGCAAGACACCACGAGGTGGATCTATTCCAATTTGTTTGTACAATTCATGGTGAGTGAGAGGCAACTCCACTGCCTCCCTAATCTCCTGCTTTTGAATGTCACATCCTCCAATGTCCTGCCCCATAAAAGAAAAATGAGGTAGTATCGAGTTAGATTGAGCTTAAAACATCTTTACGCCATATTGCATATTCATTAAAAAATATGATTTAATTTGGGATATCAGAGTTATCACTGAGTCCATAAGGTCCACTTGTTGTTAGAAAAACTTTATCTGGAAATACTTCACAAGGAACAAAACCTACTTATGTATTATAACTCCATCCCAATAAATAAACGTTTCAGACTGCAATTTTATATGCTCTCATGAAATTATTGGACTTCAATCAACATAACTCAAATCCTTTATAGAGTGCAGAAGCAACACCTAAAACACAGAACATAGTTCCTTAAGCAAATCCCAAAAGAAGACACCCCTAATTGTAAAGCATAAAAACCAAACATCCCCAGTTTAAAAATAAATGCAAAACCCTAATTGAGCAACCACCACAATATTAAAGAAAAATTAACAGTTATACAAAACCCTAACCCTAATTTAAATGTAAAACAGAGTTCAAAATTAGAAAAGTTACATTGTAAGAGACATCAGGTTTCTCAGATTGAGAAAGCAAAGAGATACTCGAATCAGCCTCAGGAGGCAACACGTCGACCAGAGCATTACTATGGCGATGAAGCGCAACCGAAGCAGACGGCTTCAACAGCTCTCTGTTAATAGTACTTAAAATCCTCACATAATAATTGGACCCCGTAGTCGACCCCACGATTCCATTGTTCTGGTCCACCATCTCCATGAACTGCCCGATAACCAAGGGCACTGATTGGATCCGCTTCACCTCCTCCTGCGCCCGCAGAAGCTCCCTCTTCAGATTCTTCTGCTCGTCTTTCACGTACTCTTCTTGTATGTCGATGAATTCTAGCTGCCTCTGCAGCGCTTTTAGGCGGCTGTACAGATCTTCTTCTTCGCCCTCCGTCTGATTCAGGTCGGGTGCCGATGACGGAACGGGTTTCGGGTCAAGTACCATCGCGGAGGATGCCATTCTGTTGAGTTTTCAGAGAGGATTTTTAGATGGTGATAAACGGGGAATCGTTTCGCAATATATACAATACTGTAGCTTTTGGTCTTTTCTTTTGCTTTTTCCTTAAGTTAGAAGAAGGGTTCTCATTTTTTTTTAATTTACGAAATCACCCTCTAAATCCTCTACAATTTGGATTTCGCACCACCTTTTAGGATTTATTACAAACAATGCCCTCAACTATAGCTATTGTAAGTTTGTAACGAGCAGTTTTTTAAAAACCGAACCGGTAAGGCCTCCAGTTCAATTGGTTTAATAAATTTATAAAAAATAGGGTAATTTTCAGAAACAACCAAATTTTCCAATTTTTTAACTTTTATACGGCTATTACTTTTCTATCTCTAAACTACTGTACACGGAGCCATTTTTTTCTTTTATACGAGCCTTCAAAACAATTTCTCTCTTCACATCTCTTCTTCCTCCTATACTCTGTGTCCATCGTTCTGAGGTCAAAATAATTATCATCGAAACAATACAAGCCATTCATTCTCTGAAATGGCGGCATCGAGCTATGGTGGCGTTTGGGCTGGCGGCGGTGCGACGAAATTCCGACTGGTGGCGTTGCAGTCGTTCCCCTTCACCGCCTTTCCACTGCTATGGCCGTTTCCCTTCACCGCCTTTCCGCTGTCACGGCTGTTCCCCTTCACCGCCGTTTCATCGCCGCTGCCACGACCGTCCCCCTCCACCGCCGTTTCATCGTTGCTGCTGCCGTTTTTCTGCCACCGTGCTTTTTTCAGATCTGATGTAATCCAGTTCATACCACTCAAACGGAATAAACCCAAAATACTTAGGATTTCTGCTAATTTTTTGGTCTCGAAATTATATTGCAAGTTATTTCTCTTCAGTTTGCAAAAAATTGTGTTGCAGATCCATCTTTTTTTTACCTTGTGAATAATCTTCAATTGTGTTGCAGATCCATCTCTGTTTAGTTGGTAGGAAAATAGAAAAAAAATTAAGTTTATTTTCTTTTATCATCAAAACAATCAAGGATTCAGTTTTGTGTCTCTGGTTGGATCCTGGGTTAATTTGTTGTGTTTATAATTTTGTTGAACAACTCATAGTTCAATTTTTTAATCGATGACTTTATTTCATGGAATTTAAAGAGCTTCATTTATTATGTTGCATGTGGTCTGAAAGTACAAAAGCATAGAGAAGACTAAAATTGAAAATTGGCCATTTAATTTGTTTATGTTTGCTATTGATGTATACTTTTAGTGTCGACTTTAAGAAATTATGAATGAGATGCTATGCATATTTTGATGCTTTTGCTAGGTTTATCCCAATGATTGTTTGCGTTTTTATTTTGGTGATTTTAGCATTCGTGAATAAATAATAATGATACTGAATGTTACAATGTTGATAATGTTGATATTATGTTGATGTTGTGTTGATTTTCAATTGTTATTTTGTTGCTATTAGTATTTGTGAAAAAAGCAATAATAATATTGAATTATTGTAATTTAATAGTGTTGATTTTATGTTGATATTGTGTTAATTTTATGTTGATATTTGGTTGATTTTAGTATTAACGAAAAAGACCACATTATACGTGGAATAAAATAAAATAAATTAAACTTACATTGAAACAACGTTGAAAAAAATAAAAATTAGTTTAAAATAGATTTAAAAATATAGATTAGTCAGTTTACTACATGTTGATTTTTGGTTGATTTTGTGTTGATTTCATGTTGATATATGGAAAAAAAATTAAATATATCGTAAATAACAAAGTCTGGTTAAAATGAGCAAAAAAAATTTAAAAATATTTAAATGTAAAAATCAATATAAAGAAGATTTAAAAATTAATATTAGCCAGTTTATTAAATGTTGTTGACATTGTGTTGATATTATGTTGATAAAAATTGACGAAAAATGTCAACAGTAAAAAAAGTCAAAAAAATAAAAGAAATCTAAAAAATCTAAAAATTGAATATATGGTAAATATTAAGTGCAGAAATATAATGGTGAAAAAAATAATTAAAAATAATGAAAGAAAATGATGAAAAATAAAAATTAGTATATAAAGTAAAGTTTTTTTAAAAAGATAGTATACAAGAAAAGAAAGTTGGTATGAAAAGTAAAGATTTAGAAAGGATGGTATAGAAGTAAATGTTGTAGAAAAAACAGTATTTTGTATAAAAAGCCCTAAAAAAATATGGTTCACCTTTTTTTACCGGTTCAACTTTTTAATGATTCGATCCGGTTTAGTCTAATCCAACCCGGTTCAACTAAAAAATTCGGTTTTTTATAATTTTAGACTACACCACAAACCAATGTTCGATTCGACCGGCCGGTCTAGTCCAATTTTTAAATCACTGGTAACGAATATAGGATGTATTGTTTTTGAGCAAAAGTCATCCGGTCCTTATACTATACTATTTTTGTTCTTCCATCTTTCTATTTATTTGAATTTTTATTATTATGTCGTTTTGTATTACTAAATGGGAAACAAATTATAAGTATAAAAATTAGAAAAAACTAAAAAAATACATGGAAATCAAAATTTAGATAAATAGAGAGACCGGAAGAATATGAATATAGCAAATGCACTTCTTGAACAAAAGTAGTACTTGCAGAGGCTCCTGAATAGATTTAGCTGAATCCAATTCCTACAGTGATGAATATAATCGACGTAGGTTAATGTTTTGATTTTAGGCTTTCTATGAAAATAATGAAGATATTGATTTGGTTTTTAAAAACACCGCCTCTATTTTGACATTGCAAAACTATGGTATAAGGGTCCAAATATTTCATTTATAAGGACTATAAATACATATATAACAATCAAATTCTTCATAAATTGATAAAAAAAACATTCTTTCCCAATTATTTCCCTACCTCGACTCATGATTTCTCTTTTTACGTGTATTACTTCTTTCTTCTTCATCACCGGCTTCGTTCAATTACAATCAAGTAGATAAAATATCTTTCTTCTCTAATTACCGTGATGCACGATCAAGATTTTATTTCTTGTTATTCTATTTTGATTTTAGATCTGAAGTTTATCGTTCTTCTATTTCTTCTTCTTTGTTTTCAGATTTACAATTTTTTTTATTATTATTTTATATAACAGTAATGTTTTTACCATTAAAACATGTATAAGAATTATCTTTAAAGAATATAATACTATTTTTCATGTTATATAAAAATTATACATTAATCTTTAATTTGATTTTTTTTGTTTATTTTAAATTGATCTTTGGTTGATCTTAAGTTGATCATAAAATTGGCAAGAAAACAACATTGCAAATGGAAAAAAATTAGATATATAATAAGTATCAAGTGTAGATTAATTATGAGCAAAATATAAAATAAAAAAATAAAAATGAAAAATAAATACAATAAAGGTTTCAGAATTCACTTTGTACTCTTTAATACATATCATAATATAAAGAAGCAAAATAAATATTAGTTCTTTCATGAAAATCAGCTAAAGTTTTAAGTTGAATGTTGATGAAAGGTTTATTTTAGGTTGATTTTATATTAACTTTATATTGATATCAGATTAGACATGCGCATTCCCTATTTTAAATGCTTACACTATTTTACGAAATGCTGGAAGTTCTCCAAAAGTATGAAAAGCTGGAGGTGCAAGGGAGACCGAGCAAGTGGAAATAAGTTCTTTCAAAGACATCGAGACTTTCCTATATGGGAAAATCGATCTTATATTGATATCAGGTTAAATTATTCTATATCAAATAAAGTTCAATGTTAATTTTAAAATTCAGTATGTACTCTTTAGTACATAATGTAAAGAAACAAAAAAACACAGTGAAAAGCAATAATATAAGAAAAAAGCATACACCAACTGTTGGACCGAGTCCCATTTGAATCCTAATTTTGAGTTTGACAATCAATTTAAAGAGCCTAATCATGTTTATTAGTGTGTAGGAACATATACAAACCATCCCGGGTCGAATCAGAGCTTTCTAGCAAGAATTGAAAAATCGGAATTCAAACTAGTTCCAGTAGGATATCACGCCCGAGATGCCCTTTCCATCACAGGCGAGATATATAGATCACGGGCGCTACGCAGTACATCACAGTCGAGATTCATGACAAGACCAAAATCCTTCTTGTGTTTGACTTTCATCACAGGCGCTACAAACTTATCACGGGCGCGATCAATGTGACCGTTGAATGTCCAACGGCTCTTTCTGAGCACCCCTATCATATGCTGACACCTGGCCTTCTCCCATTGGTGGAATCAAATATCACGAGCGCGATGACAGTATCACGGGCGCGACCAGCTTCAATTCAGCACAATTTTGAGCTTTCTTCTAAAAGCTTCAAGGGTTTGTTCTTTGGGTTATATATACCCCCTGTCTACCTCATTTATGAGGTTAGACACTCAAGCAACAACAAACATTCTCAAGCATTCAATTTATTCTCTCTATATTTATTGTGCATCATTTATTGATAGCTTATTCTCTTTGTTGATTGTTTAATCATTGTGATTCAATCATTAGTGTTGTAGGTTTGTGTTTAGCCTTAGAAAAGCACATTGTGAGTTTGAGATTATCTCTTAGAAATCTCTTTGTAAAGTTGGTGTTTAGCTTAAAAGCACATTCTCTCTTAGTGGATTATAAAATCTCAATCTTTGATTGAGTAGTGGAGTAGGATCGACGTGTGGTCCGAACCACTCTAAATTGCTTGTGTCAATTTCTCTTCTCTTAAACTCCTCCTAATTTTTAATTACCCACTAAATCTTATTCACCCCCCTCTAAGGTAGCTATTTAGGGATTTCAATTGGTATCAGAGCTTTGTTGCTCCTTCTTTGCTTAATTGCGAGTTCAAGATCTTGATGGCTACCGAAAACTTCACTCACACTCTTCGTCCCTTCTTTGACGGAACGGATTTTCCTAATTGGAAATTTCGTATGGAAAACTACCTTGATATGGATGGTGTCAATCTATGGCAAATTGTTCTTATTGGTTATGTTGCTCCTACACAAGAGTTAGATGGCAACATCATACCTTGGCCAAGAAAGGATTGGACTAGGGAACATATTCAAGCCAATGCTCTCAACTGGAAGGCCATTTGTGTTATCTTTTCTTCCTTGGGTAGAGAAGAACAAGGAAGGGTTCAACATTGCACAATGGCTCAAGATATGTGGAGGATTCTTGAGAACTACCATGAGGGAACGGTTCAAGTTAAGAACAAGAAGGTTGAGCTTCTCATTGGAGAATATGAAGGGTTCAAGAACAAGCCCAATGAGAGTGTAACAGACACTACCAATAGGCTTCTTTCCATCATTACCAATCTCAAAAAGCTAGGTAAGCATTACACTCTTGGTGAAATCAATGGCAAAATTATTCGTTCATTGCCTCTCCTAGATTGGCAACCGAAGATAACCGCCATTGAAGAAGCCCATGATTTGAAGAAATTGAGAACCGATGAACTCATTGGAAACTTGCTTCTTCATGAGATGACCTATATGAAAGAAATTCAAGAGTTGAAAAAGGTTCAAGAAGAGAAAACTAAGGGTATTGCTTTGAAAGCTAAAACTATTGAAAGTAATGTTGAAGAAGAGCTTAATGCTTGTGTTGAAGAAGATGACGAAGAAATGGTGTTATTATCCAAGAAATTAAGGGAATGGAGAACAAGGAAGAAGTCTCAAATTCAAAGATATGAGCAAAATGGCGAGTCTTCAAACTTCAAAAGATCAACTACTCCAAAACAAGATACTCCTACTCCTAAAAGGGATGTCACTTGCTATGGGTCTGGTAAACCGGGTCATACTAGACCGGAATGTTGGCAAGGGGCAAAAAGATCCTTTCAAAACGATAAAAAGGGTTTCATTACTACTTGGGATGATGAAAGTGAATGTCAATCCGATGAAGAGTGTCAAGAAGAGGCAAGAGCAAATCTTTGCTTCATGGCTCTAGTTGATGAGTATCCATCCGAGGTAAGTAATCTATCCTTTCGCTCTTGGGATGGTATAGGTGTAGAATCTCATGATAACTCTAGTAATATTGTTGTTGTGAAAAATGTTGCTAGTGCTTCTAATGTTGTTAATGTTGAGAATGTGTTGGTTGATGATTCCTTGGTTTATGAGATTGATGATGAATGTCATGACATGATAAATGAACTAAGTAGCAAATGTAGTGACTATCATGCCAAAATAAAGCTTTTCAAAAGGGAAGCCTCTATGGCTAAAATTGAGATGCTCAATTTGAAGAAAGAAATTCAAGACTTAAAGTCCTCTTTAGAATCTATCCCTAAGCAAGATGTCAATATCTTGCTTAAGGAAAATGAAACACTAAAGAGTGAAATTCTTTCTCTAAATAGCTCTATCTCAAGATTTCACAAAGGGAAGGAATCTTTGGACAATTTTCTTGATTTCCAAAGAAACCCAACCATAAAATTTGGGCTTGGCTATAGTCACAACCCCTCTTCCTCAAGTGTGACTACTTTTGTGAAGGCTTCTTCATCTCAAACTTCTTCTATAGAAGTTCCTCCTTCTTTGGTCAAACCAAAAGAGGTGAAGAAGAGGTATGTTCAAGCTCCCAAGGCTAAGCCATTTGTGGCTCCTAAGTCTAAGAGCAAAGCGGGTACAAGACCCCCTAGACATACCCATGCTGCTCAATATAGTCACAAATGGGAGAAGAGAAGTATGAAAAAGAATCATGTTCATTCATATCCTTATGCTCACTCTCATAACAATGCCCATGCTTACACTTATGATCACTCTTGTGCACATTGCTATGCTCACACTTGTGAGGTTCCTAGAGCCAAGACTTATCCATCTTATGCTCACATGTCCCCTAGACTTCAATGTGTTTATTGCATGAGATATGGTCATAAGAATGTTGATTGCTATGTTAGAAAGGTCCAATTGAGGTTAATTCCCTTGGACTATTCTAGTGCTAACTTCCAAAGACCCAATGTGATTTGGGTACCTAAAGTTTGAGTTTGTTTGATTTAGGTGCCAAAGGAAACCGTAGTGAATAAAACCAAATGGTGTGTCGATAGCGGTTCTTCTAGGCACATGACGGGCCACATCTCCAACTTCACCCATTTGGAACATAAAAAATTGGGAAGTGTCACCTTCGGTGATGATGCCAAAGGTCAAGTTGTGGGGATAGGCAAGATAGGTAACTCTTCTTCTCCTTCTATAGAAAATGTGTGGCTTGTTAATGGTCTAAAACATAATCTTTTAAGTGTAAGTCAATTGTGTGATAAGGGCTATAATGTCAACTTTGATTCCAAGGCTTGCTATGTTATCCAACCAATGGATAATACGATTATCTTCAAAGGACATCGAAGGCAAAACACTTACATAATTGACTTGGATACGCTTGAAAACCGAGATGGCAAGTGTTTACTATCACTTGGCGATGAATCTTGGTTATGGCACCGTAGACTTGGTCATGCTAGCTTAGACCTCTTAAATGAGGTTAGCAAGGATGAACTTGTCAAAGGTTTGCCCAAGCTAAATTTTTCAAAAGACAAAGTGTGTGGACCTTGTCAAATGGGAAAACAACACAAGTCTTCTTTTAAAGCTAAATTTTTTATCTCTACCACTAGACCATTATAATTGCTTCACATGGACTTGTGTGGACCTATGAGAGTTGCTAGTTTGCGTGGCATGCATTATGCATTTGTGTTGGTTGATGACTACTCTAGATTCACTTGGGTTATATTCTTGGCTCATAAGAATGAAGCTTTTAACGGTTTCAAAAGTTTTACAAAGCGTGTTCAAAAAGAAAAAGATTTACCTATTTCAAGTATTCGAAGTGATCATGGAACCGAATTTCAAAATGAATCTTTTAAAACCTTTTGTGAAGAGAATGGCATTTTTCACAACTTTTCTTCTCCTAGAACGCCTCAACAAAATGGGGTTGTTGAAAGGAAAAATCGCACTTTGGTTGAAATGGCTCGATATATGCTCAATGAGTATGATCTACCTCATTACTTGTGGGCCGAAGCTATGAACACCTCTTGCTATGTTTCAAACCGTATTTTCAAAAGACCAATTTTGAACAAAACTTCTTATAAGCTTTGGGTAGGAAGAAGACCCAAGATATCTTATTTTAGAGTATTTGGATGCAAGTGCTTCATATTAAACACCAAAGATGACCTTGGAAAATTTGATTCCAAAACGGATGAAGGTGTCTTTTTGGGCTATGCCTCTAATAGCAAGTCTTTTAGAGTTGTTAACAAGCGCACCTTAGTTGTTGAGGAGTCCATGCATGTGGTATTTGATGAGTCCTCAAAGGATTTTCCGGAAAAGGACTCGTTTGTTCATGACTTTTTAGGTACTTTTGAGGATCTCTCCTTGGTTGAAAATCAAGTAGCTTCTACAAGTCAAGTAACGATGCCTCAACCACCTCTAGTGGAGAACAAGGTTGAATCTGAATCTCCTACTCCGGATCAACCCATCCATGACTTACCTAAGGATTGGGCTTTCAACAAAAGTCATCCTCAAGATTTGATTATTTGTGAGCTCTCAAGGGGAGTAAGTACTCGCTCTCAATTCCATATTTTTACAAATGTTGCATTCTTATCTCAATTTGAGCCCACTAAAGTTAGTGAAGCTCTAGTTGATGAACATTGGGTGATTGCTATGCAAGATGAACTCAATGAATTCACAAGGGATAAAGTTTGGGAGTTAGTCCCTCCTCCTAATGGTCATACCATTATTGGAACAAAATGGGTTTTTCGAAATAAGTTAGATGAAAGCGGAGTGATAACTCGGAACAAGGCCCGATTGGTTGCCCAAGGCTATAACCAAGAGGAAGGCATTGATTATGAGGAGACTTTTGCTCCGGTTGCTAGATTAGAAGAAATTCGTATGTTATTGGCTTATGCATCATGCATGAATTTCAAACTTTTTTCAAATGGATGTCAAACGTGCCTTTTTAAATGGTTTTATAGAGGAGGAAGTTTATGTTAAACAACCTCCCGGTTTTGAAGATTTTCGGCATCCACAACATGTTTTTAAACTCAACAAGGCTTTATATGGTTTAAAACAAGCTCCTAGAGCTTGGTATGATAGGTTGAGTAACTTTTTACTTTCAAATGGTTTTTCAAAAGGTAAGGTTAATACAACTCTTTTTACTAAAACTCATAAGCATGATATTCTTTTTGTTCAAATTTATTTTGATGATATTATATTTGGTGCTACTGATGAGTCTCTTTGTGGAGAGTTTTCTAAGTGTATGACTAGGGAGTTTGAAATGAGTCTCATGAGGGAACTTAAGTTCTTTCTTGGACTTCAAATCAAACAAAATGAGAATGGCATCTTCATAAATCAATCCAAGTACACCAAGGAAATGCTCAAGAAATTTGGCATGGAGACCTCATCAAGTAGCAAGACACCTATGAGCACCACAACTAAATTGGACAAGGATGAATCAGGTAAATGCATTGATATTACAATGTATAGAGGTATGATTGGTTCTCTCCTTTATATTACCGCTAGTAGACCCGATATAATGTTTAGTGTATGCTTATGTGCTCGTTTTCAAGCTTGTCCTAAGGAATCCTATTTGCATGCCGTCAAGCGTATTTTTAAATACTTGCATGGCACCTTACACCTAGGAATTTGGTACCCTAGAAATGTGGACCCTAGGTTTCTTGGCTACTCCGATGCCGACTATGCGGGTTGTCTTTTAGACCGTAAAAGTACCTTCGGGACTTGCCAATTTCTAGGTCATAGTTTGATCTCATGGAGTAGCAAGAAATAAGTATCCGTGGCTTTGTCAACCGCGGAAGCCGAGTATGTAGCGGCCGGTTGTTGTTGTGCTCAAATCCTATGGATTAAGCAACAACTTTTGGATTATGGTGTTATACTTAGTCACATTCCCATCAAATGTGACAACACTAGTGTTATCAACCTATCCAAGAACCCTATTCAACACTCTAGGAGTAAACACATAGATATCCGACATCATTTTATACGTGATCATGTGCAAAAAGGAGATGTTGTAGTCGAATTCATCGATACAACTAACCAATTTGCGGATATTTTTACCAAGCCTCTTAATGAAGATCGTATGCATTTTATCATTCGAGAGCTTGGTATGCTTGATGGGAGTACTTTGAATTAATGTGATTTATGGTTTGTTTCGTTGTCATGATTTTCTACTTGTTTTCATTTGTTTTAATTGATTGGCCCAATATGTATGAATGTCCCATTTTATGATATTTACATTTTTTTAGCGTTTTTCAATCATTAATTATCCATGTGTGTTGGATCAAGGCTTGACATTAAGAAAATTGCATTTTTTCAATCAATTTGCATTTTTTTCTGAAACCTCATGTATCACGACCGTGATGTAAATATCACGGGCGTGATGAAAATCACGACCGTGATATACGAATCACGACCGAGATATTCAAACAGAAAGCAAACCCTTTTGCCACTGTTTGAATCTCGGGCGTGATATATGTGTCGCGGGCGCGATATAGCCAGCTTTTGAAAATAACGGCTAGTTACCTCTATCACGGGCGCGACACACATATCACGGGCACGATACATGCCTGTTTTTTAAATTTTTGACCGTTTTTGACACTTGTCAAAACGGCTAGATTTTCAAAAACTAGCCGTTTATGACCGTTTTATGGCTTCCTAAGGCCTATAAATACCCATTTTTACTCCATTTTTCATTCACAAACTTTTGATCATTATTGTTCTTTTCTCTACACATTGTTTTTCACTTTTAGTCCCTCAAAACTTCTTTTTTGTCACTTTTCTCTACTTTTTCATCTCATTCATAACATGGTACCCAAACCAACTCCTTCATCAAAGGGCAAGAAAGCTCTTGGTCAATCCTCTTTGAGCTCTCCACTTCCGACCTTAGATATGGAAGAAATCGCATCTCGCCGTGCTAATATGAAACTTGCCGAAGTGGACGGCACTTGTTTCCCCGATCTCTCCCAAATGACCTTTGATGGGCTTGCGGTTCAAGTCTATGCGCTTATCAATGCCTTGGGTTGGCGGAAATTTATTTGTGGAAACCGTGAAGACACTATCGAGGATGTAATGAAAGAGGTTCTCTCTACTCTTCACATCATTACAAACGATAATCACCGTTCCGGGTTTTATGGGGTTACTTTTCAAGTCCATGGTACTATCTACAAGCTAACTCCAAAGGAAATCAATGATTGCTTCGGTTTTGAGGAAGGTTTTGCTACTAATTATCTCCGGGTTGAAAATTTCAATACTCACGAATTTTGGGCGGAGATTAGTGCGGATGTGAAACATGAACCAAGAACCGCCATTGCCAAGTCGATCACCTCTCTTCCTCTTTTTGTGTTTCACCGTATAGTCACTTACTCGATCAACGGAAGGCATGAGGGGAACGAAAAAGTTCCAATTAAGGACCTTTTCTTTTCATGGTGTGCGGTTCGGGGAGAAAAATTCTCGTGTGCTAGGTACTTTATGGAGCATCTTGTTTCTCTTGGGAAGAAAAAAGGAACTCTTCGAGTTGGTTCCTTTGTCACCGCTATGGTCAAGAAGGCAAAGGCTTATAATCCCGCTCTTAAGCAAAATCATGGTGTCACGTATGGTTGGAAAGAAAACCTTCTCGATCTTGACTATTTTGTCAATCGAGTCAACGCTTTTCAAGTAACAAGTGAAAACCATTACATCTACTTATTTGGGGAAAGGTGGATTCAACAAGAGGTTCATCGGCTTGCTAGGAAGAGGCAAAGGAAACTACAAGAACCGGCTCCTCCCGAAGTGTTCCAAGCTCAAGTTGAAGAAGAAGCATTTGGTGCTTTTCATGAGCCGGAAATTCCGGCACCGGCAATGGATCCCACTTGTCTTCCACCGCCCGGTTCTAGTACCAACCAAATGCTTTCTCTCATTTATAGTCAAAATGAGCGGATGTTTGGGCGCATGAATCTTTTGGAGTCAAATGTGGATTCCCGCTTCACCAATTTGGAAAGTCGTTTTGGAAGGCTTGAGACGGACTTCGGTGGCTTGAGGTCCGACTTTGGGGATTTGCGGAATCGTTTTGATGCTAAATTCCCGCCTTCTCCGGTTCATACTCCGGTCCTTGAGGAAGAAGATTTTGATGTCGTTGATGAAGAGGATTGATCATTTGCATCCCATCCATTTCATTCATTCTCTTTCATTTGTTTTATGTTTTACATTTTTTTTTGCATTTTTCACTTTGTCAAAAATGCCTTGTAAATCCTACCTAGTTGTGGATTACATGTCTTTATGTATTTAAATTTTTGTGCAAGCCTTGTATTGTCTAATTCTTAATCTAAGTGTGTTTTTATCTTGGTTAATTTATTGTTTATGATTGTTTTTGTTCCTATTTCTTGCACTTCCGATTTTTTTTTAATATATGCCTTAACTCTTTTTGTTTTTGACAAAGGGGGAGAGATATTTGCATTTTCCAAAACCTTTTTGACATCTCTCTCAAATTGCAAATTTTACAAAAATGACTAAGTTTTGAAAACCGTATTTCTTTTATGCTTGTCTCAATTCATTTAAATTTTGAGTGCATAAAGTGAGGGGGAGCCAAAGTTTATTTGAACTCCCACAAACTTAGCCATTTGAGTAAATTGATTGTCAAAATCAAAAAGGGGGAGATTGTTGGATCAAGTCCCATTTGAACCCTAATTTTGAGTTTGACAATCAATTTAAGAGCCTAATCATGTTTATTAGTGTGTAGGAACATATATAAACCATTCTGGGTCGAATCGGGGCTTTCAAGCGAGAATCGAAAAATCAGAATTCAAACTAGTTCCAGTAGGATATCATGCCCGAGATGCCCTTTCCATCACGGCAAGATATATAGATCACGGGCGCTACGCAGTACATCACGGTCGAGATTCATGACAAGACCAAAACCCTTCTTGTGTTTGACTTTCATCACGGGCGCTACAAACTTATCACGGGCGCGATCAATGTGACCGTTGAATGTCCAACGGCTCTTTCTGAGCACCCCTATCATATGCTACACCTGGCCTTCTCCTATTGGTGGAATCCTGAAAATTCAAATATCACGGGCGCGATGACAGTATCACGGGCGCGACCGGCTTCAATTCAGCACAATTTTGAGCTTTCTTCTAGAAGCTTCAAGGGTTTGTTCTTTGGGTTATATATACCCCTTGTCTACCTTATTTATGAGGTTAGACACTCAAGCAACAACAAACATTCTCAAGCATTCAATTTATTCTCTCTATATTTATTGTGCATCATTTATTGATAGCTTATTCTTTTGTTGATTGTTTAATCATTATGATTCAATCATTAGTGTTGTAGGTTTGTGTTTAGCCTTGGAAAAGCACATTGTGAGTTTGAGATTATCTCTTAGAAATCTCTTTGTAAAGTTGGTGTTTAGCTTAAAAGCACATTCTCTCTTAGTGGATTATAAAATCTCAATCTTTGATTGAGTAGTGGAGTAGGATCGACGTGTGATCCGAACCACTTGCTTGTGTCAATTTCTCTTCTCTTAAACTCCTCCTAGTTTTTAATTACCCACTAAATCTTATTCACCCCCCTCTAAGGTAGCTATTTAGGGATTTCACCAACTGAATTCTATATTATAAGAAATAATCAAAGTTGATTTTAGGTTGATTTCAGATTGATATCATGTTAATTTAATATTGATGTCACGTTAAATTAGATTGATATCAACTTAAAGTATCCTACATCAAATAAAGTTCAATATTGATTTTAAAATTCAGTTTGTACTCTTTAGTACGTCATATAAAGGAACAAAAAAAACAAAACACACAATAAAAAGCAGTAATAAATTGGAAATAAATTACGCGAATATGAATTTTATAGTATAAGGAATAATAAAGATCACAAAAATTGAAACCAAATAAGACTATTGTCAAAATAATGAAATTAAAACAAAACAAAACCTAGAAAAAACAACTATATACCTAACATGAAAAACTACATAAATTCAAATATCTATGTAATCTAATTAATATTTATTTTGAATTTTGAATCTTTTCCATACTGTAAGATTTTTCTATATTTTTCCGGTCATTGTTTCCTCTCCTAATTTATCTGTTTTCGACAATTAAATTCGATAAAAATAAAATATAGTTTATGTTTATTTTAACTCATTAATGTTATTTTATGTTTTATACTCAAACCCATAGAAAACATATTATATCCATTTTTTGATTAAAAACAACTAGAAAATGATAATGTAGTACTTTGTTGTATAATCCTGAATCATTTATTAACTCAATTTATGTTTTTGTGTGGTTTAAATTCAAAATCGGAACATTAAACGATAAAGAATGACATTTTGAAAACTTGAGGTTACAGCTAAAATTTACTGCTCTAAGACATTACATAGTGGCTTAGCGGCATTTAGAGGCGTAAGTCGCTTACGCCTTAGAAAAACTCTCTTACGCATATTCATCGCACGAATTCTGAATTTTAGAAATTAACTTTGTTCTTACACATGAAAATTCAAACACTATGCTTTTCCAAAGTGGCATAAACTAGAGATTTATAGTCATAACAAGCCGAAATCGTGACTATGGATCTTTACACCTGAAATAGACATGTTGATCCAATCAAGTATTGTTAATTCTTATTTTGATATGTGATCGCGTAGATGTATTTTTCCATTGCTTAAGAGCTTTTTGAACGTTTATGATGCATTAATAGCATGTTTTAATTAGTTTAATATTTAAATCAAGTTAAATACATGTTAATGCTTTTTCAATCAAATAACTCAATCTCAAACATCTAAAAATCATATGATTAATCAATTTGTAAATAGATGTGTGTTTTGTCTATTCAATATGGTAAGTTATGTGATTAGATGCTCTATTATGACTCTTATCTACAGGCAATTAATTTCTTGTAATATTCTTTGTAAGGAATGCTGCAAGGCTGACACACACTAACGCATGGCTGACGTAAAGTTGACCTGGTTGATGCATTGATTGAGACGTCCTAACGTGTTACTTTCTCATTGAAACAGTTCAAATGTATTTTTTTTAATGTTCTAGGTGCTAATGTAATACATGAGCCTAAAATACATGTTAATTAAATGAATGATTATGGTAGTTTTATAGTTTACCTTAATTTTTATCATTCTAAATGTTGCACATAATATGTTCGATGAAATACATCAATTTCTTTTTGTATAATTTTATAAGAGTTCATAACATTTTATAATTACTGAATGCAGTGACGGACGCAGACAATTTTTTTAGGGGGGTCCAATTTTTAATTTTTAATTTAAATTTTAAATTTTAAATATAAAATATATGTTTAAAATCATCTAAAATCGTTTCATAGTAATATCAAATGGAGCAAAATTTAAAATAAAAAATAAAAATGCAAGAGTAAAATTTTAAAGTGCGAGTCATCTCGGAGTAAAATTTTCAAATAAAAAAAATGGAGGGTAAAAAGTACAAACCCTTTTATTTTAAAGGTATTTTTATAAAAAGTTTAAATATCGTCATTAAATATTAAACTATTTTTTTTGTTTTAAAAAATGAACTGCATCAGTTCTACAAATAAACTCTATAAAATTTGGCTTATTAATGAAATAGAATAAGTTTGTTTAGTTGTCAGTTTAATAGGATTTTGTTTGTCTTTTCAATTTGAGAAAATTAGGGAATACACTCTAAATTTAAAAATATTTATATAGATTACCTCACTTAAAAAGAAATATGAAAAATATTTCCCTTTTTTTTTCTATTTGTATATTTACTCCTACGTGTCATTTTTTAGTGTATATGCGCGGTTTCTTTATTTTTTTTTATTCCGTTTCATTTAAAAAATTTCTTTTATACTCTTAGGACAGTTATTGCTCTTTTTTTTCCCTCTTTTCTCTTTTATTCTCTCTCGTTATCTCTCGCTCTTCGTTTTTCTGATTTCTGTGCTCTTCACCGTTTCGGTTCTTCAGTGTTGTATCTTCCATTATCATTTTTTCTATCTTCTGCATTGTGCTTCAGTGAAATTTTTTTCTTTTTTTTAACGGTTATGATTTTGTTATTATTCTAATTTTTGTGTTAGATCTAGGTTTTGTGTTTTTATGATTTGATTATGTAATTTATTACTGTTTTATCTACTTAATTTAGCTTTTTTATCTTACATTTTGAATTTTTAATGATTTTGCATTGAAAATTTGTGAATTTGTTCATACATTTATAAATTTTTGATAATTTGTTAGTTTTTATCACTGATTTAGTGATTTTATATTTTTTTTATCTCCAGTTTATTATACATTATGTCTGATACTAACTATGATAAAACATTATTGAAATTCTTGATTCAATTGAAGAATCTTGACATTCCTCCTAAAGAAATGGAGAAATCTGCTGATTCTTCGGTCCGTAGGTGTTTGCGAAAAAAGACTACTCGTAGTAAATCTGTTTCTGTTGCTCCTAAAATAGAGAAGAAAGCAACAAAAAAATCAAAATCTGTAAAGAAGTCTGTTGCTGGTAAAAGGAAAGCAGATGTTTATCTAAAAGAGATATCAAGAGGAAAAGGCTTGGTACTGATAATTTGAATAAGAATTCATTCCAGGTATGTTTGATTAATTTTGTTTTTTTGGTAATGTACTGCTAATCAAATGATAACATGATTATAACCTATGATAACATGATGATAACATGATAATAACATGATGATAACGTTGTGTTAGTATAAAATTGTATGCTGATAATATTATGATAATATGTTACAGTTATTTAAGAAAACTTCATTTTTGTGATAAAGTTATGCTAGTTGTATGTGTTCAGTTGGTTGATAATATGATGATAATATAAAATATTTGTTTCTGTTTGATACTCTTATGATAATTTTTTACTAATTGCTGATAATATTATGATAATATGTTACAGTTATTTTAAGAGGATGTCATTTTTGTGATAATGTTATGCTAGTTGTATGTGTTCAGTTAGTTGATAATATGATGACAATATAAAATATTGTTTATGTTGATACTCTTATGATAATGTTTTACTAACTGTATATGATAATGATGTTTATAATACTTTTTGTATAGGTGATAACATTATGGTAGCATGATACCATTATGATAATATAATATACTGCAATGTATAACTAGTTACAGTTTGATTTTAAAATGATACCAATGTTTATTCTTTTTGCAATTGTTTTATTGCAGACATTTGATTTGTTACTTGATCCAAAGGATCGGTTTGTTGGTAAAATTGGAAATGCTTCTTCCAATGTTGTTATCAAACATATAAAATCGAACTTTAGCAAAGATCAGTTAGCAACATTCAAGAACAGTAGGTTTGGTGCCTTCATAGGACTTGACGAGGATGCACTGAGTCTTAAACTCATACATGCCATACTTTTAAGGAAAGTTCATTACATCAATCTCTATGAGCTTTGGTTTTATTATGGTTCGCAGAATGTGCGATTCAGTTTGTATAAGTTTGGTCTTGTTAGTGGTCTTGTTTGTGTTGGTGATGAGTCAAGGTTTTCTGGTCATTTTGAGGACGGTGAGTTTTTTAATAAGTTTTTTTAGTGATAAGAGCAAGATTACCCGTCAGGTTATTGAAGCGAAATTTAGCGAGGCTGCGTGGGATAATGATGACGATGCTGTAAAGTTTGCAAAGCTTTACATGGTTTAGTATTTTCTATTGGGTCATCTTGGGACTACTTTGGTTGACAATCGTTTCATTCACTTACTGGACTACCCAGATTATGATGATTTTCCATGGGAAAAATCTTCATTCCAGTTATTTGTTCAGTCTACTAAGAACAAGCTGTGGACTAAACATCAGACATCAAGTGAATCTACTTTCTATCAATTGTATGGTTTCCCACATACTATTCAGTTCTGATTTTATGAAACATTGGTTTATGTGCCTGAGTACTTGTGTACTTTGAGCAATGCTGCTGTTTATCCTCGGTTAAGGCGTTAGAGTCCGAAGGGTATTAAGAAAATGCAGAACTTTGATGTTAAAGTTTTTGATGATGGAACTGAAAAGGCATAATGATTCTTATTTTAACTTGTTTCTTAATTGATTTGTGTGTTATTTGTAAGCTAATTATTTTTTATTTTTTATAGGTTACAGTGCTTTCAAATATTATAGCAAATGATTTTTAGTCAAGTCAACTTATTATTACTGGACTCAATTATCAAGGTCAAGCTGTGAATCAAGCAAGAACTTCTGCTTCTAATTCTGAAATTAAAATCTTGGAAGTGGCAAGGTCTGCTTGCATTAACTTTGTCCATGAATTGAAAGCACTGATTTTTGATAAACAAGGCTGATTATTCTGATGTGGAGCGTGACGTTGGAAAGCGCATTTGTGCTTCTGTTGTTAATTTTGAAGAAAATCAATTAAATGATATTTTCAATGACAAATCTGGAAAGGCACGTGTCTTTCATGATAACATAATGATAATAGTATGCTTATATTAGGTTAATAATCACCCATGGCCCCTCAACTTTAGGGGTACGGGCGTGTAATACCCCAAAATATTTAATTATCTAATTAGACCACGTGTCCAGTTTTGATTCGCCAGAGAGGCAATATCAGAAGAATTTCTGAAAATATAAGGTAAATAAATTTCAAGTAGGTCGGTTTCAGGAAATTAATTATGAGAAAATTAAGGTTATATTTCAATTCTAAAGTTAGAATTGGAATAGAAAGGAAAAATGTCAAGAAAAGTCCAAAATAAAGTACAGGGACCAAAGTGGTAATTTAGCCACTTTGTGTTGAAAATAGAAATATTGGATTTTGACGGGAAAGTGTTAATATCGGGCTTTGTATTATTTATAGGATATAAATAATACGTATACGTCGTAATAAAAGAGTTTATCGATTTAGCTATGGACTAAATCGTGGGAAAGAAAAGTTTAAAGGATAAATGATAAGAATCAAAAAGAACAAGGACTCAAGTGAGCTATTAGCCAAGATATAAATAACCTCGAATATGAAAGAAATGAACCAGCGAAGGAAAGTGAGTCCAGAAGCTTCATTTCACCGATTACGATCGTTTCACCACCGTTTCTCCGTTCGACGTCCGATTCAAGTGATTTTCGCGTCGATCTCTTCAGAATCGAGAGCTCTATCAATCTCAAGCTTCGTTTTAAGGTAAGATTTCGAGAATTAGTGACAAATTCGAGTTTTGTGGGCTGTTTTGGTTTAAAGTTGAAAAATGGCATTTTTGGCTCGGTTTGAGCGTTTTGGTGAAAACGAAATGACGGGTTTTGAAGGATTTGAGATTTTGAGAGTGTGTAGTAGGTCAGAGTGCGGCGAAACGGCCCGGAAACGACGTTTCCGGAGCCGTGCATAGCGGTCAGCTATGCGCCCGCATAGCAGAAGCTATGCGAGCGCATAGCCGTGCTATGCGCCCGCATAACTGAAGCTATGCGAGCACATAGCCAAGCTATGCGCCCGCATAGACAGGCAAGGCTATGCGAGCGCATAGCCAGACTATGCGCCCGCATAGCCAGACTATGCGAGCGCATAGTCACGCAATGCGCCCGCACAGATGGTCCGGGGGACCGAAGTGGATTTTTAACCTAATTTGACCCCAATTTCGATAATATTGAACATTAAACCCTAAAATTCAATTAAAGACCTCGATAAGTCAAAAAGTAAGAGTTAACTCGACGTTTTACGCGAGTTACGGAAATGAAAAATGTTAAGGAAATTATATAATTCTCGAATACAAGGAATAGTATTCGATGAGTCGTGGATACGACTAAGAATTTCTGAATACGTAAATAATACTAGGAATGAAACCAATACTTAAATTATGAAAGTATTATACTTATAAACATATGATTTACGTCTGATTATTAAACTTTAATTAATATGTATCAGACGTACGACCGAGCAGTGAGGGCACTAGAGGTGTACTAGTACGAGCATATTACCACATCAATTTTGTTGTAGAGTGGATAGCGGTCACGGTGAGTTATATTTTACTTTCACGTATTATATATTAAAGTTATTTTATATAGATATATATATAATGTTTACACGCATCGCATTATATATAATTGATTGAATTGTTATATGTTTTATTAATTTCTATATACGAGAACTAGTATGCGATCTGAAGAAACTAGCTACCTATTGGGTGTCAATAGGCTGTGTGATCACCAGTATCGAGTCAGTCTAGTATGTTTGCATTTGAGAAATGACTTGACACAGCTGGCAGATGATGATGATTATGAAATTTACGTGGCTGGGCCACCAGCGAGTTGGACTCGCAATTGATATTTTACGATTGGGTATATGATTTAGATACGAGTGAACTCGGCTACGGTGTAGTCCGGAGTCCCCGTATCTAGTGGCTGGGCCACCAGCGAGTTGGACTCGCGATTGATATTTACGATTGGGTTGAATGATATATGATTATTCGAGAAATGTGTCGCATGCTAGGATATTAGTTTCGTACGGATCAAATACATGTTTATACGTTTTATATTATTGTTTTCTTGAGATACGATGCTATGTTTCTATATTAATACTGTTAGTAAATGTCAACTCACTCAGTATTTCCCCAAATACTGACCCCTCACCTTTGATGCTTTCATGTGCTTAGTTTGTGGACCTAGCTAGAGGCCAATTTTGAAGTCCAGAAGTCAGCGGTGTATGTATAGTTTCTGACTTCTGTGAACGCTGCAGTAGTGGTCCTGTGTCGACAGAATAGTAGCCTAGACAGCAGTTCATTTTGATTGTATATATTAACTGCTGTCATTGTTTTATATGCTTTTGATAGAATACGTGTTATAAATATATGATCCACGGCCCCAGATGCCGGTGAGATGTTTTGAGACACTAGAGCCCGCGAGGTTAACAGAACAGTTAGTGTAAATGTTTATATATGTTATATATTTGCTTCTGTTGTGTTATGCTATTTGTTTATATTATTTGCGAAAAATTAATAGTGATTTGAGGCTTGCTACGGGTTTCGGAGCTACCACTCCCGTTCCCTAGCGCCGGTTGCGGCTCAATAATTTTGGGTCGTGGCAATGTTGGTATCAGAGCAGTTTGGTCCAGTTACCACTGCTAGATTTGTCTGATTGTCTGTTTGACTGGAAGTATTTTGTCAGTAAGTATAACTAGGAACTACTGCAGCAATGAGTCGGACCTTAGTTGTCAGTAATTGTGTTATATGTGCATTGGTAGTAAGTGACGTGGCACGCGCGAATCAGGGTTATTATGATAACATATAATCAGCATCTGTATATACGAACAATTGAGATAACTAAGTGATTATTACTTGTGCTGAGGTTATTAAATGGATATTTGCTTGCGAATTACGTGCGACTGGATTAAATGCTAAGTGTTTACAGCATTTTATAAGCTGATATTGGAATTTCGTGTAAAATGGGCTTAGATGGTCGCTTACGTTTGAAATTGTTTCTTTTCAGCATGTCTGGGCAAAACGGAGCTCAGTCGCATGCTGAGGAAGAACGGGAGGAAGCGCCTCCTATATTTCAAAACGGGTTTCATAATGAAGTAGGCGAACCATCTGGGGTCCATCATAATGGATTCCATGCAAATACTAGAGCATCGCCAGAGATATATCAAAACGGCTATATGTCGGTGTCGGAGATAGGTAGTTCTTCTGGGAACAGAGTTAGAGTGCATTCGCCGGAGATAGAATATAGCGAAGAAGATAAAGAGGAACCGGAGGAAGATCCGGAAGAGGATCCTGAAGAAGACCCTGAGGAGGATCCTGAGGAGGATCCAGAAGAGGAATTAGAAGAGGAAGCAGAAGAGGAAGATCCTCAGGAGGAAGAGTATGAAGAAGAAGAACAGTTAGATGAATTAGACGTCGAAGAGTACAGAGGTGACTATTTCTGGTCTAGTGTGCGGAGATTCCGCAATTTGAGGGAAGATGCGGACATAGCCAACGGTCAGGCACAGATAGCCCTAAACCAGGTTAGGAGGCAGATGCGTTCTTTTTCTAGAGGGATGTTAACTGTAGGAGCGTACTCTACTGATTTTCTACGGATGGCTGAAGGAGTCTCTGATCTGAACGAAGACAATAGAACCATTAATCGTAGGTATGTCAGGGGTTTAGGACCTCAGTTTGATGAGCTGTATGAGCACGTGGACGAACATTTTAGCACGCTCACTACGATGTCCCGTAGAATTGAAACAGAGCATGAGTGGACGGGTGATCCGGTACAACCCTTTTACTTTAGACATGAATATCACCCAGACTATGTCAGTACGTCCTCCAGAATTAGAACCAACCCTTATTTTGTACAAAGAGGCGGAAGAAACTCTGGTAGAACAGTTAGAGGCCGTCGCACAGGAGTAGTTATTAGGGAACCTAGCATTATGCATCAGGCACCTCCAGGTATTAGCGATTTATATGCTTTAAGTATTTGTGTTTATATGTTTGCATTCTGTGTATATAACTGCTGCATTGCATAATAGAATAGGATACGCCTATAGAATAATACCTCGGAAAGCGAGAACCTATAGGAAGCGCTGTAGTTAAACACGCGCTTAATAAAAAGAACATATAAACATAACTTACAAAAACAATAATATAATTTATACTACATAATACATTTGTAGTGAACGTAATTCCTATATTACGTTCTAAAAGTTGTGAAGGAAAAGATAGATTTCTGGAAGAAGAATCGATGTAGAACATCGGTACCTGCGTTTTTACAGCAATAGAATATTGCAGAAGTAGATATGGTGATTACAGCAATAGAGAATTTTGAATTGAAATGAGTTGCCGGAGATATGGAGAGAGAAGAGATATGACAGAAGAACAGTCTGTAAATGATAGAAAATGACAGCAATACAAAAAAAAAATTGACAGCAGTACAAAAATTTGAAATATATTCAATAAATATAAAGAAAGCCGTTAATAGTCGCAGAGCGTATAATCTAGAGTAAGACTTACGATCTTATGAAAATGTTGAAAGTTTTTATGATTTTTCAAGGTACAATTGTGCTCAGACATCGCATGTGATATTGCATAATCACGATAGGAAAGCATAAGAAAATGATTTTTCAAAATGTAGACCATGCATCATATCTTTATAATGATAAAGAAAATGCGATTTTGAGCAACCCCTTGGTGATGAGAGGTGTCATCACTCTGAGCTACAATTGTACCAACGATTTCAAACGATTTATGGAAAGTGATTTAGAAAGAGCTGCGCAGCCAAAAGAAGTTTTAAAAATCATTTTGTTCAGTAAGTTAACTCGGATGTAAAGCCCTGCGACAAATAGTAATAGATTCTTAATAAATAAGAAAAAAAATGTAAAAGAAACTCCAATAACAGAATAAAGCCATGTTAATAATTATTGCAGCAAGGCTAATAAAGCTAAAGGAGAATGTGAATAAGGAATTATCGCCGGAAAGCATACGCAGATAAGCTGCGATGCACTGGCAATATTTAAGGATACAATAGTTATCCTTATGCAAGAGTAAAGGATGAAATGACAGAGAGTCATGTTAAACGATAGAAACGTAATGAATACATAAGAATGATAAATATAATGATTATTTTTATATGGAGATAGATGAAGTAGCAATCCAAAGTCATAATTGGAGGAAAAAGATTAAAAGTATGAAGGACGAGAAGATGGTAATATGATTGATGAATATCAAATGATATTTTAAGGATATATAACCTTATCAGTATCAGTGTTTGAAGATACAGAAGTAGAAAGAAAAAGGGATACAAATGACAAAGAATACGATTTTGTGAGACATGAAAGTTTAAAACTTGATAGATCAAAAGAGAAAATGATGCTATATGACTGATATTAAGTAAAGTTACTAATATCAGCATTAAGAACTATAAGTTGCGTTAACAGAAAGGAAAAAAAGTTAAGTGTAAAACTCTAACATAAGCAGAAAAACACACGTATAGGCGTACGTGTCAGTAAATGTAAGAATTGAGGATGTTATGAAAGGAAGTATAATGAGGAAACTCATATACCCTCAAAATTTTACAAAATGATTAGAGACATAAAAAGTTTTAGAGATGTGTCAAAGGGATTATTAGAAGAGAGCAGCAATATCAGAACTATTATAAATAGAGGAAACATATAATGAATACAATAAGTAAAGAATAAAGTGATACTTTATTGCTATTGGACAGATAGAAGTGAATTGTAATTAAAAAGCCACTATGTGATAAGAACAAGAAACGATACCTTGGGAAATGAGAATGAAATTATGAAGCTAGTTGAAAGTAAGAAGAAGAAGTATAAGACGAGAGAGGGAGTTGATCATATAGTAAGAAAGAATGACGGTTAAGGAAATCAATAAGTTATTAAGGACCTGCCGAATCTATTAAGGATAAAAGTTAAAGGTGAAGTTAGTTAAAGGTTAAAGATAAGAAAGAAGTTCAATGAAGGTTAATTAACGAGAAATATTCTCGAAACAGTTAAGCGTTAAAGAAACATATGAGATTCTTATGGGGTTATTATAAATAAAGGAATTATGACGTAAAGGAAAGACAGTTTTGAATGAAGAGTCAATTAGAGATTCGAGGTAAACTTCAAAGGAGCAATTAAGTGAAAGTGAAGGGGATAAGAATATGAGTAGTATTAGTGAATAGGGAGACTGTACAAGTTACACGATTAAGGGTAACGTGAAGTGGAATGTTTAGGGTAACGGAAAAAGGAATGAAAGTATTTAATATAGTGCAAGTCGAGAAAGATTGGTTAATGAGAAACGAAGTGTCAGACAATGATAGAAAGGAGTGAGAAATAGCAAAAAACTAGTTAAGAAAGGAAGTGATAATTTCAAACTATAATAAAGATCATGACTATAGATTATGATTACGAGAGATAACATTCATAAGAATATGAATGAAGTAAGTACGTTAACAAGGATAAAATTGGCACGTCATGATCCTTCACGTATAAAGGAAACAAGTAACAACCTTTGACTACTAAGAATGAAATGATAAGATGAGAAAACATTAGGTTATGATTAATTACAATCAAGTAGTAACGACGTAAGGATTATGATGTTAAGGATGCATCTACAGCTACATTATTCTGGAATGACGACAGATGAAACAAGGGTGACAATGAGAAGATTCTCACCTGTACAGCGGCAAGAAGCTATGGTGAGCAAAATAGATAATCGATTAATGAGATCACAGCCATACGTGGAAAGCTAGGAGTTTAAGTAAAAGGAAAAGCTGCGATCAAAACGTGTTAATGGACGACAAGGAAATTATAAGGATAAATTAAGATTCCAAGAAGATTTATGAAAATTCGAGGACGAATTTTTATAAGGGGGGAAGAATGTAATACCCCAAAATATTTAATTATCTAATTGGACCACGTGTCCAGTTTTGATTCGCCAGAGTGGCAATATCAGAAGAATTTCTGAAAATATAAAGTAACTAAATTTCAAGTAGGTCGGTTTCAGGAAATTAATTATGAGAAAATTAAGGTTATATTTCAATTCTAAAGTTAGAATTGGAATAGAAAGGAAAAATGTCAAGAAAAGTCCAAAATAAAGTACAGGGACCAAAGTGGTAATTTAGCCACTTTGTGTCGAAAATAGAAATATTGTATTTTGACGGGAAAGTGTTAATATCGGGCTTTGTATTATTTATAGGATATAAATAATACGTATACGTCGTAATAAAAGAGTTTATCGATTTAGCTATGGACTAAATCGTGGGAAAGAAAAGTTTAAAGGATAAATGATAAGAATAAAAAAGAACAAGGACTCAAGTGAGATATTAGCCAAGATATAAATAACCTTGAATATGAAAGAAATGAACCAGCGAAGGAAAGTGAGTCCAGAAGCTTCATTTCACCGATCACGATCGTTTCGCCGCCGTTTCTCCGTTCGACGTCCGATTCAAGTGATTTTCGCGTCGATCTCTTCAGAATCGAGAGCTCTATCAATCTCAAGCTTCGTTTTAAGGTAAGATTTCGAGAATTGGTGCCAAATTCGAGTTTTATGGGCTGTTTGGGTTTAAAGTTGAAAAATGACGTTTTTGGCTCGGTTTGAGCGTTTTGGTGAAAACGAAATGACGGGTTTTGAAGGATTTGAGATTTTGAGAGTGTGTAGTAGGTCGGGGTGCGGCGAAACGGCCCGGAAACGACGTTTCCGGAGCCGTGCATAGCGGTCAGCTATGCGAGCGCATAGCCAGACTATGCGAGCGCATAGTCACGCTATGCGCCCGCACAGATGGTCCGGGGGACCGAAGTGGATTTTTAACCTAATTTGACCCCAATTTCGATAATATTGAACATTAAACCCTAAAATTCAATTAAAGACCTCGATAAGTCAAAAAGTAAGAGTTAGCTCGAAGTTTTACGCGAGTTACGGAAATGAAAAACGTTAAGGAAATTATATAATTATCGAATACAAGAAATGGTATTCGATGAGTCGTGGATACGACTAAGAATTTCTGAATACGTAAATAATACTAGGAATGAAACCAATACTTAAATTATGAAAGTATTATACTTATAAACATATGATTTACGTCTGACTATTAAACATTAATTAATATGTATCAGACGTACGACCGAGAAGTGAGGGCACCAGAGGTGTACTAGTACGAGCATATTACCACATCGATTTTGTTGTAGAGTGGATAGCGGTCACGGTGAGTTGTAGTTTACTTTCACGTATTATATATTAAAGTTATTTTATATAGATATATATATAGATATATATATATATATATATATATATATATATATATATATATATATATATATATATATATATATATATATATATATAATGTTTACACGCATCGCATTATATATAATTGATTGAATTGTTATATGTTTTATTAATTTCTATATACGAGAACTAGTATGCGATCCGAAGAAACTATCTACCTATTGGGTGTCAATAGGCTGTGTGATCACCAGTATCGAGTCAGTCTAGTATGTTTGCATTTGAGAAATGACTTGACACAGGTGGCAGCTGATGATGATTATGAAATTTACGTGGCTGGGCCACCAGCGAGTTGGACTCGCAATTGATATTTTACGATTGGGTATATGATTTAGATACGAGTGAGTACTCGGCTACGGTGTAGTCCAGAGTCCCTGTATCTAGTGGCTGGGCCACCAGCGAGTTGGACTCGCGATTGATATTTACGATATATGATTATTCGAGAAATGTGTCGCATGCTAGGATATTAGTTTCGTACGGATCAAATACATGTTTATGCGTTTTATATTATTGTTTTCTTGAGATACGATGCTATGTTTCTATATTAATACTGTTAGTAAATGTCAACTCACCCAGTATTGTCCCAAATACTGACCCCTCACCTTTGATGCTTTCATGTGCTTAGTTTGTGGACCTAGCTAGAGGCCAATTTTGAAGTCCAGAAGTCAGCGGTGTATGTATAGTTTCTGACTTCTGTGAACGCTGCAGTAGTGGTCCTGTGTCGACAGAATAGTAGCCTAGACAGCAGTTCATTTTGATTGTATACATTAGCTGCTGTCATTGTTTTATATGCTTTTGATAGGCTACGTGTTATAAATATATGATCCACGGCCCCATATGCCGGTGAGATGTTTTGAGACACTAACTGATGTATATAGTACCGCGAGGCCAGTTCGTACAGAGTACGGTAACTAGAGCTCGCGAGGTTAACAGAACAGTTAGTGTAAATGTTTATATATGTTATATATTTGCTTCTTTTGTGTTATGCTATTTGTTTATATTATTTGCGAAAAATTAATAGTGATTTGAGGCTTGCTACGGGTTCCGGAGCTACCAATCCCGTTCCCTAGGCTCAATAATTTTGGGTCGTGACAGGGCGCTAAACCCCCTGATATTTAAAAACGGGCGCTAAACCCCCTGATCTTTGTGGAGGCGCTCACAAAACCCCTAAGCTCCAAATATGACGAAAATACCCTTGGCGCCGTTTTTTCAGTCAACTGACATTTTAAAAAAAAATCTGACACTGTCATATTATCTGACACGTCATAAATATACCTTAAAAATTTCAAACACCCAAAATACCCCTAATTTAATTTAGAAAAAAAAAAATCAAACCAACCCAATTTAATATAAATCATTCTGTTAACCCAAAAACCAACCCAACCACCACCGCACCAACCGACCACGCCACCCAACCACCGCCGGAAAATTTTCCAGTCATCTTCTCCATTTTGAAGATGACCGGAAATTTTCCGGTCATTATCTATTCCTTTGAGGAACAGATCCGTTCCTCGGAGGAACGATGAAAATTTTGGTGACCAGAAAATTTTCCGGTCATCATTCACTCGGAGAAGATGACCGGAAAATTTTTCGGTGGTGGTGGAGTGGCGGTGGTGGTTAGATCAGTGGCGGTTTGGATTTGAATGGGTGGTTGGATTTTGGGTTGGGTTTTTTCATTTTATCAGATATTATGTTAAGGTGTGTTTTAGATATTTTCATTTTTTTTGTCTTTTGATGACATGTCATCTGACACTCGGTGCTGTCAATTTTTTTTTCTGTTTTAAAAGACAGCCGCCGAACAAAAGACGGCGACAGGGGTATTTTTGTCCAAAAGGGTTTTTGTGAGCGCCGACACAAAGATCAGGGGGTTTAGCGCCCGTTTTTAAACATCAGGGGGTTTAGCGCCCGTACCCCTAAAGTTGAGGGGCCATGGGTGATTATTATCCCTTATATTATGATAACTTTATGAGTCTATGAAATGTATAATAATTTCATGTTAACTGATAATTGTATGATAATCATATGATAATTGTATGATAATATGATGATACTGTTTTTTTGTGATACTATTATGATAATATCTTACTTATAATGATCTAAATTTTATTAAATATAGGCTGATATGTTGAAGAACATATATACTCTTCTGATGGTGATTCTGAGGTAATGTTTTTATATATATTTTAATAATATTTATTATTCTAATTATTAATTTTATTAATATTTATATTTGTAGACTGTTAATGAGAATAACAGTGGCTCTTCGGAGGAAACTATGAGTGATGATGATGTGAGTTATAAGGTTTTGAAGGAGAGTGCTGTGGTTTTAAATGGTGAAAATGCTGAACCTGTTTCTGAATCAGTTGGTGGAAAGGTATTTTTTATAATTGTTGATTTTTTTTATAATTAACTGTACATTTTACTAATTAATTTTTTTCTGTTAATAGATTGATGTTGAGGTTAATGTTGAGGTGAAATCCATGTTTAATGATAATCAAGAAATGGAGACAGAAGATGTGACAGAAGCTGATACTAAGATTGATGATCTTGCTGCTTGGGAGCAACAAGTATCTTCTATTGTCGCATCTCTGTCTACCTGGATTTCAAATGAGGCATTCATTAAATTTAGTTTTTGTTTATTTTTTATAATCGATTATAAATTTATATTAAATTTGATTATTTATGCAAGATAGGTTAACTGAACCTACTTTTTTTATGTAATAAGGTTAGGGGTGTGCAAAAACTGACCAAAACCGAATAACCAAACCGAACCGACAAATTCGGTTCGTTTCGGTTTTGAAAAGTAGAATAATTTCAGTTGGTCGATTCGGTTCGGTTTTTAGAGTAAAAAAATTTCAGTCGCTTTTACACAAAAACCGAACCGAACCTAAATAACCAACCGCACCGACAAGTTCGGTTCGGTTTGAAAATTAAATTTTCCCAGAATTTCGATTCGGTTCGGTTTCTAAAAAACCAAAAATTTCGGTTCAGTCGGTTCGGTTTAACCGAATGCACACCCCTAAATAAGGTTGAATTACCTAAAAAAACAGTTGTAAAAGAAGAGAATGTCACTGCTCAAACAGATATACCAGTTAAAACAGTTACTACTCCTCTCCGAGAAGGAGATTGAAGGTAATGTTTTTTGATTATAATGTTATTTCTGTAATCAGCTCCCTTATATTTTTTTTGTACTGTAACAGCTTCCTACAAGGAGACCCATTGAAAATTGGAAAAAGGAGACAACGGTTACAAGTGTAAAAAGTTCCACAAATCCGGAATATGCTTTGCAAGTTCGTAACTTAGACAAACTGAAAAGGTTAAAGCAGTTGGTGTGATATTTGTAAATCGTAATCCGTTGCTCTTTAAAAGTGTGGCTGATGTGTGTAATCAATCATTGATTTCTGAATTTAATGATTGGATTTGTTTTGGCACATACAAGAAGAAAAATGAGCAGTAAGTTTTCTATCATTTTTTTATTTTAATATATATTTTATCTTTATTTTCTTGTTTTAACACAATTTTTTTGAATTTTGTAGCAATGAAATTTATTATCCAAACCAAAAGATTTTAAAACAAGTTATAAGGTTTGGTGGAGAGAATATTCGTGTTAAAGATTTCTTTTTCAAGCTTCATACACCTAGAGCTTATTTGGATTCAAGTGTAAGTATATCATTTATATTTGTTTATATAAGTATATGATTGATTGATTGATAGCTATATGATAATATAGATTGATAACATTATGATAACCTCTGGTGATGAAATAGTCCAGAAGATAATGTTATGATAACATGATGATAATCTAATGATAATTTTATGATAATATGTGTTTTCTTTTGTTATTAAAAATATATATGATTATTTTATGATCATAAATGTTTTTATGATATTTCTATTTTGAGGGAATCTGAATAGTTTTGCCTTAGCAGAGTATCATATTTTGTAGACAATTTTGTGAAGGTTCCTCTAGCAATATTTCTGTTGTTGTAGCTCCATCTTTGAACCAAGTTTCTCAAGTATTCCATAAGCATCGTAACCGGTAATTCTCTTGCTCTATTTACTGCTGCATTAAATGACTCAGCAGTATTTGAAGTCATTATGTTGTATCTTTTGTTCACAAAATGTGAAACTGCCCACCTTTCAAATCCTGCTTCTTTGGGATAAACTGTAAATCTTGGATTTATGTTGCTCAGTTCTGTCATATGAGTATTGAATTCTTCCTTTGTATAAGCTCTTGCTGCTGCTTTGAACAGGTCTTTAATTGTCTTCTGATCCTTTTTGAATTAGCTTTTCACGTTACTTAGTAAATGATATAAGCAAATATCATGTTGAACTTCTCCAGCAAAAACACTTTTATTGCATTTTTAATGCTCTGATGTCTGTCTGAAATTATACACATTCCTTCCCTTACACCAAAAACAGTTTTGATTTGTCAAAAAAACCAATTCCAAAATGTATCATTTTCTAAATCTGTTATTGAAAAGGCAAGAGGGAATATTTTTCCTGTAAAATCAGGATTAGTAAATAAATATTAATATTCAAAAAATAATTAGAATTAATACATACTGATTTTATCATACTGATAATTGGTTGATAATAAGATGATACTGTAATGATAATGATTTTAATCTTACCTACTGCATCAAGAGTTGAAGCTGAAAATAGAGTACCTCCACATGGTCCTTTCAAAAATGCACCATCAACAACCATAATAGGCATACAGTGACTCCACATTTCTTTGTAAGCTTACAACTAATCCTGGATTTGTTTGCTTCACCATGTAAAGATATCTCGGTAGTAGACCAAATGAATTTTCTGATTTTCCTCTTAAAAGTTCTAATGCAATTTCTCTACATTTTCAAGCTTTCCAGTCATCCAATTTAATGCTATAATCATTTCTCATGTATCTGATTATGTCATTAGGTGTGTAAACTGTCTTAATATCCAACAAGTTTGACTTTATTATTTTTACTATGGTTTTTGAGCTTACCTCAGGTCTCCCATTCTCATCTCCAATGAACATGTATGATAATTGTTGAACTTCCGTACTCGATACATTTTTGTACGTCCAATTTTTTAGGTATAAAATGTCCAATCATAATGGTTATCTACGCATTTTAATCGGTACTGTCTTGTGCATGATTTTTGGACCTGTAATTATTAATAATATACATGATCAGTTTGTGATACTGTTATGATAGAATTTCAAAATCAGAATATTGAAACGTACCTTGAACTGAAAATGTTCTTTTAGTCCATATAGACTCATCTCTCATATTAATGTTTCTTTATCTGTGAATATTCCTTCTTCTATTTTCTGGTTTGCTTGATTTGTTGCAACATGACCTTTATCAAAATCTGTTTTTGAAAGATTTTCGTAAAGTGTACAGAGAAGGTTTGCATATTCAATCATATCCAAATTTGAATAAGACATTTATGTTTCTTTAGAGTATTGTTCATCCAGTTGTGTTTTATTGTCTTACTGAACAAGAAGTGAATTGTTTGCAGCTTCTGATGACGAAGTTTTCATAAATCTGATAGATTTATTCAATATGATGCAGATTGAATATCTTGTGAAGTTAAGTTCACTCTTCTTTAACTGTATATAGAATCTGAGACTTCTTTCATCTTCTATTTTGGCTGGAGGATAATCATCACTGATTAGATTCAATATCTAATTCAGTTTCAGTATCTTGAACTTGCAAACTTTGATATCCTAATTCAATAAAACTATTGAATGTGCAGTTCATTTTCAATAAAATTCCTGTTATTTTAAAGTTAATATATTTTCCATCTTCAGTCCATTGCCCATCACGTTGCATTAGGACTTGAATAATTTTCATCCTGAAAAATGATAAACAAATGATAAGGTGATATCACAGTATCACAAGAGTATCACAATATCAATATCACAAGAGTATCACAGTATCAAAATGACTATCACGTTATCATATTTGTATTACATTATTATATGATTATCACATTATCATATGAGTATATGATTATCATATTTTCATATGAGTATCTGATTATCATATGATACTCATATGATAATCATCTGACACATATGATGCATTATCATATGAGTATCACATTATCATATGATTATCAAATTATCTATCAAATGAGTATTAAATTATCATATGATACTCATGATAATCACAATATTACATTTTCATAAGAATATCACAGTATCATATGATAATCAGATTATCATATGATACTCATATGATAATTATATGATAATTTCCATCCTGAAAATGATAAACAACTGATAAGGTGATATCACAGTATTACAAGAGTATCATAGTATCAATATCACAAGAGTATCACAGTATCATAACTATCACATTATCATATTTGTATCACATTATCATATGATTATCACATTATCATATGATTATCACATTATCATATGATAATCATTTGACACGTTATCATCATATGATACTCATATGATGCATTATCATATGAGTATCATATGATAATCACAGTATCACATTATAATCACAGTATCATATGATAATCAGATTATCAGACGATACTCGTATGATAATCATATGATAATTTCCATCCTGAAAAATGATAAACAAATGATAAGCTAATATCACAATATAACAAGAGTATCATAGTATCAATATCACAAGAGTATCACAGTATCAATATCACAAGAGTATCACAGTATCAATATGACTCACATTATCATATTTGTATCACATTATCATATGATTATCAACTTATCATATGAGTATCAGGTTATCATATGATACTCATATGATAATCATTTGACACGTTATCATCAGATGATACTCATATGATGCATTATCATATGAGTATCACAGTATTATATTATAATAAGAGAATCACAGTATTATATAATAATCAGATTATCATATGAGTATCAGATGATCATATGGGTATCAGATTATCATATGAGCATCACATTATCAGATGAGTAATACCTTATCATATGATACTCATATTATCATATGAGTATCATATTGATTTTTCTTATACGATAATTTGTTTCGTATATGTCAGATTATCATATGATAAGGTTATAATCAAATATCATATTATCATAAAATTTATCACATTATGATAATAAAAAAATTATTTATACTTCATGGAACTGTGTACTGTTATGATAAAATTAAAAAATTTATCATCATATTTTCATAATCGTACAATAAAAAATAGAAGATAATATAAAAAGCAATTTTATTAACGAATGTAGTCAACTACCTTTAAGAATCTCTGTTTTTTGAAGAACGAGCTGATTTTCAAGCAGTTTATTAGGAACAAACTATTTTTCAAGATCTGGAAGTTGTTAGAGAGATCTGGATTTAAAAATTTGTAGAATCGAAAAAGAATTCTCCAAAACAGAGAGCTTGAATACGAGCTATGAGAAAATAGAGAGAAAAAATAGAGAGAAAAAAAGGAAGGAACCTCGTTGTTATTGAGTTTATATAGTGGAAGTAAATTTCTAATTATAAAAGTGCGGAGAGTAAACAAATAAAATGTTTAAAGTCGTGATGTATATTTTGTAAGATTTCCGTGTTGATGTATATTAACATATTATTTTTGTATTTTAGGTAAAAATGTATTTCTCTCTTTCAATTTCAAGGGGGCCCAATGTCCCCTTTGGCTCTATGCGAAATCCGTCACTGACTGAATGTATATATTATATTTTGAATATGTATTAAAGCTATACACTATCTTTAGAGGTTAAAATTTCAATAAGAGCGCAAAGAAGATAGATAAGAATATTTACTATTATTGTTGAATTTATTTTATATTATTATATAAAATTCGATATTTTTATAATATGACATATGTAATGTTGATATTTCTTGTTAATGTCGATAAGTAACAAGATATTCTTTGATAGTTTTTGCTTGTACATGCATAATTTAATCATACACAGTTCAAATGATTTCACAAAATTTCATATAATTTTATTTACTTTTATAAAAATTAATTTCAATTAGCTTCAAATGGTATCACAGTTTCATTTAGTTTTAAAATGTTTTCATAAGATAAATAGAAGTTATTTTAATTAATTTTATAAAGTTTCATACAATTTCAATTCATTTCAAAAGATCTCATGTAAATTCATAGAATTTAATTCAAAATTTACTTTTACATAATTTCATAAATTTTATATGGCTTTACTTCATTTTAAAAGTCTTCATTCAAAATTATATAAAACCATGTTAAACGATATGAAACCATAAGAAATTGTGGCTAAAACACAACTAAAATACAAGACGACGCGTAGCTTGGAGTAAGAAAATAAAATAATAAAATTTTATACAAGAAAAATAAATAAATCAAACCTCATGTACTTTTAAATGAGTATTTTTAATTAACCCTCTCTTTTATGGATTTACACTAGTAATTAAAGTGGGGTAGTGATCTAGTAAATTCTGTGAGCAGTAGAAACAGGGCGCAAGAAGACAACAATGACAGTGATGTTATCTTTGCTACCTCTCTGTGCAGCCTCTGTTGCCAATCTCTTGGAGCACATTCCACCTTCTTTCACTGTGTCCCTTATTAACTCTATCACCTCCTCATTGCTCACAACATCCCATAGTCCATCACTCCCAATTACCTGCAAATTCATAACAACTTTTTTACACCAACAATTAACTCAAAATATTCAGTAAGCCAGCAATAACTAAATAGATGGTCTTACCAAAAATTCATCCTCCGGCGACAGAGTCGTCTCGGTTATCTCCGGTTCTGCAGTAACTGCAGGCTTTAGATCATCATCACCAATGGAACGCGTGACCTTTTTAAACAAACGAAATGATCATTATTTTCAAACAAGGTTCAGCATTAAAGTAATCATACTCTTTAGAGTATCGAAACCTCTAAAATTGCATACACAATCACAACTGAAGGAACTTTCTAGTTGTAAAACTGCCATTTTATTTTCAAGAAAAGTTATTGTCCCCCTTCATTTCCGTCATTCTGAAAACCATTCCCTTGATACAGCATTTCTAAACTAAATTGAAGTTTCATCGTATTGAACTCTTTAATACTAGAGACTCTTGGATAAATTTCTTTGGCACTGGTCAGTAGAGTAAATAGTACACATTCAAGCTCTTTTGTTCAAATGACAGCTGATCCTATACAGGTCCTGAAACTCTCAACATAGATGGTATCCAGACATTTGGCCTCAAAACGAAATTCAAATAAATTTATGAATTTGTTGACCTATAGATACAAGGAATACTAGATAATTAGACATACAACGATTCGTTGATTCAGAGAATGCTGAATTTATTATTTAATTAGAAACTGCCTGCATAGAGTTTTACGCTTACAAATAGATATGAAACTGAAGAAACTCTAATCCTACGATGAAAATGGAAATCCTAAACGAATTTAATAAAATTAACCATATTAATTAAGAAATTGAAAATGCAATTTTAAAGGCCATGTGTATCGATCATTGACCCGTTTTCCATCAAATTAGGCCCACAAGCAATGTAGATCATGAGCAAACTCATGTATATCGATCATTGACCCATTTTCCATCAAATTAGGCCTAGAAAACGCATAATTCACACACTTTAAACTTAGACAGAATCCAATTTGTCGATCTAATTTTCCCATAAATTCTAAATCAGCATCCATATCCGCATCATCCCCCAAACAATTGGGATTTGGGAAGCTCACCAAACTATTACACTTTTGCAAGGAGAATTTACATTTACTTTCCTACAAGATTCCTCAATTTATGGTATATATACCGTTCTCAAAAGCTACTTCGACATCACATTTTGGCAAGGATCAGAAGACGAGCACACTAAATGTTTTTGGCTTGAAACTACCAAATTGATCAAATTTGTGTCAGGGGTTCCCAACAGAAAAATTTATTTGTTCTTGTTTGCGCTTTCTATCAAAAGGAGCTTTAGTGGATAAGGGTTAGTCATCATACAGACAAATTTCTATTTCTAATTTGAGACAAGGTTCTCCACAAGCCCTCAAATGAATGAATTCATAAAAACAACAATAGCTTTCAGACGAACAGAATTGTAGATAAAAGATCCTAGAAAGGTCATAAAATGCAGAGGGGAAAACCTGGAGTGCAGCAGAGCCCACCCTCCAAGTATCAAATTGCCATTTTACTTGTCCCCCTGCGCTGACAACACGGTCCCTCTCCTCAAGACAGCTTGCAATATGATCCTAAAATGTCAAAGTCAATTTGTTTCAAATTTTACCTGATAAGCATGAACCAGAATTTCTTAAAACAAGATGAACACACCTTACTCAGAGAAAAGGCATGGCCAGACCTGCATAAAATTGTCCTGCAATCACCAGCATTGGCAACAAAAAGTTTGTTTTGAACTATTAAAGCAACAATGGCAGTGCAACCAGGATGCCAATCTTTCTGAATAATTCCTCGTAATTTACGAAGAGAATCTAGTTCACTTCGGAATGCAATGTCTGTACTGATGAATGCTTCAGATAATGCACTGGTAGGACTGCATCCATACAAAGAATTTTGTCAACAATCAATAACATATAGTACCATTGGTAGAACATTGGAAAAAAAATGGCCAAAGGAGGATAAACCTTTTTACATAACCTAAACTCCGCAAAAATCCTGGCAAAGCTTGAGCTGAAAACTCAGCAGCTGCTGCACCTGCACAATATCCAATCACATCCATTCTCTTACTTTATGGTGAAAACATTAGAATTAAATGGACTGAGAAACAGGATGAGGAAGAACGATTCAGCCCTAGTAGAATCCTGGACAATATACAAAATCTCTCTTATCTACTGCAGAAATTTATCCTTTTTCATCTTCTAATTTCAACAAAAAGGGGTTTCATGATCTATCATGTAGCAAATCCAGTATATTTGAATTAGAAGATAAAAGCAAGTTTCTGTCCCACTTCAGTAAATAAATGTGGAAAAGCAATATACAAGAAGAATCATCTTTTAATTTTAAATGAACCCAGAAGTTTGAAATCAATGAATCATTTTCTCAGAAATATCTATATAAATTATATCAGTCACTCTCAGAGTCCCTAATTGTATATGAAGTTTCAGCAGTTATCTGAAACATTCTTCCTCAAATCCAGCCCTAGCCGACAAATAATATTTAAAATCACCCTTAGGCCTTAGCAAACCTCTATGACCATCAAAGATGCCAAAAACATGGACATCCTTTTCTCCGCACATGTGGGGCAAAAGAAAGTGCCTATCCTCCATAGTTTCCCTTTTCCCACATGTAGCAAAGGATCCCCAAGAAAGTACTGGATGATAATCCATAGGATTAGGATCACTAGAAGAATCGAGCCAATTTCTCAAACTTAAATCAACTGCTAACAAAGTATTCTTTGATATTTGTTCTCCCTGAGCAGACCAGTTAATACTCTCACGGAATTGAAGGTTATTGTCACCATCAATGCACTGATCACCCTGTAAAATGGTAGATTCACTAATGGCTAGATTTTCTCCCGTTGTTTTCTGTGTTTGTTCCAAAATGGAACCGAGTTCCAAAATAATATCAGTAAAAGAAGGTCTAATAAGAGGATTTTCATCCCAGCACCTCTGTATCAATGAGAGCATGCCTGCTGATGCCCCGGACTCAGGACCAGCAAGAGCAGGTCGCAGGTTACCAGAAACCACTGCTGCTGTAAGTTGCTGTTCTGTATAATTCATCTCCAGAACAGTGTGGGCCTGCAAGCAGATGAAGTGTCAAGAAAAATATTGCAATATTTGCTGTCAGTAGAGAAAAAGGAATAAACTTTGCATACCAACAATACCTAACTCAAATAGGACTTTACACTCTTAACATCTAAATATCCAATATTACTAAGTCAGAACAAATGAAATGGAATAGATTTGCTTTAAGTCTGTCTATCCACAAATAGATATTTTCATATTTTCTGTGTGATAGTCGAGTAAGCAACTAAGGAATAAGTTCCTCACACTCGGTTTGGAATAGGCAAGACAAGCAATTATGTATTGCTTTGGATGCCAACAAAATTCTCACCCTAATAGAATTTCACACTCTTAACATCTAAATATTCACTGCTGCTTAACAAAAACATGAAATGGAATATATTTTCTAGAGATCCATGTCAGAATATCAGTAAACAGATAGCTTTTTGATATGTTGCATGATCTTTGACAAAGTAACAAGAGAATAACTTCCTCACGCTTGATTTTTAGATATGTTGCATGATCTTTGATGAAGTAACTAAAGAATAACTTCTTCACACTTGATGCAAGAACAGAGAAAACTATTGTCACCAAGAAATACAAATGTTTGAAAATTCTAAGAAAACTAATAGCGCCTGGGAGATCCTGCCAGGAAAATTTGTATTGCGAATTCTCCCACTCTGCCCCATAAACCTTTTCCGAATATCAGTAAATAATGGGAAAAAAATATATTTGTTTAAATTCCGCTTTCCACAATCCAGTTTCAAGTTGTCCAGAATGGAAAAAATCCGCCAAATGAATAAGAAATATCTATAAGCAATTTCAATTTCTAGTATCTTCTTTAAAAGGCTAAGGGATAAATATATAAAAAATACTCCAATCACTCCACTTATGATGATCTTTCAACAAGTCCAACTTACACTTTCCTCAATCAATTCATAATGAACTTGTAAAACTGTTAGTAAAATAAATGGCATAGAATTAGACAGAACTACACATAGTCTTTACAAGGAACAATTATTGATAATAGCTCATCTAGATGACATGTGGCTAAAGATTTTTTTTTTTCAATTTTCTTTCATCTACTTTATCTCTGACATTACAGAAAGCAACCATTATATTGCAGAAAAGTCACCACTACCATCAGAGCTAACCTCAACCATCAAAAGCTGTGAGAATCATGAAATAATCAGCCACGTCTTAAATTAGCAAAGTCTACCCATCATTGTATCATTCACATACGAAAAATCAAAGCATGACATCAAGCAGGGAAGTTCGTAAGGCAATCACAAAACCTAGTACACACATCACTGTGAGTCCCCAAAATAAAGGCTTCATGAAATGGACTCAGGATGAAGTCAGAATCTTTCGTGAAGTTGTAGAATCATACCAATTTAAAATGAATTTTGAATCAGCTCCCTTTCCCAATAATATTTTCCTTACTTTAGATAACTACCCAAAAGTACATCAAACCAAGAAATAAATTAGATATGGCACATATTAAAATGAAATAAACAAGATTTCCTTGAAAGAGTTGGCAGCCACCACTAAAATGAGTAACATAGAGGATATTGCCAAATGCAGCACATCATATCAACTATTATGATGTTAATTATGCATACAGCAACAACCTTTAATTTCTATCTATGGTTCTCTATTTGAAACGGAAACTAGTCCAGAACATGCATTAATGTCTTTCAAACCTTTTATCAACTGGATTGTAAAATCGAAAACATTGATTTCAAAAAATATGCGCCTCGATAATCTTGTGGAAAGTCAAAATATGATTGGGGACTAAAAGGCTGTAAAGAAAGTTGGTTAGATGCCAACGGTCCCTGGCAGTCGAGCTATCATAACACAAATTTTCATAATATTGTATAAACATATTTCATCCATCTCATAAAGATATGCAAAGTTCATTTTATGAAAGGATTAAGAAATAGTAGTTACATTGGTTTAAATTATTTATTTTTCAATAATTTTTAATTATACCCTTAATTAATTTCTTTAGATAAATTAAAATAATTAAGTTATTAATTTATTATTTTCAAATAAATAGTTTTTTTCAACTCTCTATTAAAAAGACATACTCCTTCCCACCGATAGGCAGAGTTTATTTTTCACAAGGATTAAGAAATTAGTTACATTAGTTATTTTTTATTAACTTCCCATTGTACCCTTAATTTAATTATTTTAGATATTCTCAATATCATTAAGTGTATATTTTGAAAACACTAATTACATTTTGGAAATTAAGTATACAAATTAGAAAACTAAGTTTACATTAATTTGTTTAGGATAAAGTGACTTTTAATGATGATTAATAAAATAAAATAAAAATAGTTGAAAATAATGTATGATAAAATTGGTATTTCAACATAATTATTCAAACGACAGTAGCAAGTTTTCCTATATTTTGCGACACCCAAAATAGCAAATTTGTCAATTTTTGTGGGACAGATGTAGCATAATATAATCCAACATAGCTTAACTAAAATCTTTGTGTTGGCCAGTCATATCATGAAATTTCACATGCTTATTAGGTCATAGAAAACCACATGTTGCCTGTTGCATCTAATTGTATGATGCAGGCTGTGTGATGATATTAATTTACATTATTCTCACGACCCAAAGATAATTAGAGTTTGTTACATTTTTTAGGATTGAACTCGTATTTTAACATATTTTCGTACACAAAGTCTCTACAACACTCCTTTTGGTAGAGATCACCAAAGTGTCAACTATGGCATGATTTATATTAGAATTAGTTCAGAACTTAATCTCATTCTAGTTACAGTTGATTATGTGAAAGGGTTTTATGCTATACCACTTGATATAGAGCTCTATATCTTGATAAATAAATCTGGTATATGCAGGCAAATAAAATGTTTAGAGGCTGAAAATATTTTGTTTATTTATTTATGTATTCCAGTCTTCCAGAAGAGTTCAAAGGAAAAGTTGTCAGACTTAATTGTAAAACCTCTAATGTAGTTATGTTCAAGGTTAGTTAAACAAATGAAACATATAGGAAGTATAAGGCCAAAGATTCTAGTAATGGTACAATGATCAAATCAAATGTTACAATACAACTAATCACAATAGATCATTCATTCATATCATCTCAATTATATGCCAATAAGTAGAAAACAGAAATCCAACTATCCAAACAAACGGGATGGTGAATCAAAATTTACAGTAAAATGAAGAAGAAACTCAAAATAGATACTGAGGTACAAGACACAGAACAATAAATAAATAAATAGCCTGCTAAACATAAGAAAGGCTGACCTGAGCTTCTGCACGAAGATCAGTATATGGGACAACTCCGGTTAGAAGCTCACTGCAGCAGCATTCATAAATAGATGTTTTTATATGTAATGAAAAATTGAAACCAATGTTATACTAAGTACGAATATCAATAAAAGCATAAAATTTGCATGGACAATATAACATCACGCAAAGCAATCTTTCCTCTATTAACTAATAAGAGTAAATGATGTAGGTCACTTTGAGTTAGTATTAGAGCGATAAAAGAAACTGAGAAAATCTTGTCTCGAGATCAATCTCTCCATCTTTCTATCTATCTCAACTTAATGTGTAATTTTCTTAAAACTGAACATATTCAGCTTTAAAGAAATTCCCACAGAAAAAATTTGATTACATTTACAGGAGCCTAATCAAGATTATTAAAGGAACTTTGTAGTACAACTTCTTACTATAGTTTATTGCACTCTTTGTAGATTGTGATAATTCTTAATCTCGTTTTACTACCTCAGTATTTGATACCCGGTCATTACCAACAATACCTCAGTATTTGATCCCCTATCACTACCAACATTTTCTACTGGTATTTTCATAAGTGTCACTATAATGTTCTTTTTCCCTTGATTATACACAGCCTAAAAAACAATAATTGATTTGTAATTTTAGGCTGCAGAGATATTTCATTTCATATATATATTTTTAGCAAGTAACAGTCAAAATGTTACTTGGACAAAAATAGGACAACTTAATAGTAATTTAATTAGTGAAAACACAACAAGAATTAACCAGATGATTTGTTTTTGACTATTCAGAGTTAAAATTTAGTTCTTTGAATTAAGTCTGAAAATTTGGCGCTTATTTGCATGGAAAACTTATCCAATAAACATTGAGCAAATAACTCCATTAAATTCAGCCGAAACCAAATGAAAAAGGAAAGAAGAAGAAATGGAAGAAATCCTTTTATCCAAACAAACAAATGAGAAATCAAAGCATTCCCCTATCTTTCCCTTTCATCAAAAGATACATCTGTTAACTGTTTTATGTTATTTGAATTGTTAAGGTTGTCAGTTTTAGGTGGTGACTAAAAGGTTTCTTTCTGCTGCAAGAAGAGGTGGGAGGGAAAAGTAAAAGGTCATCTTACATAGAGAAGGAAAAAGACAACCCAACTCGTAGCTAACTAGGACGCCATGTGGCATCCACATGAATGACATGCTATATCCTTCCATGTGAAGGCTAGTGTGAATTCCAACAACTATCATTGACAAAGGGAATAATTGAAGTGTCAAAGCCTGATTAAAAGGGTAAAATTAAAAGCGCCGGAATTTGACTATATCAATAACTCTACCAACTTTAAGTGCAGTTATCCCTAAAATGTTTCACGGCTATATCTATTGGCTTCTGATGATGAAGTTATATGTACTTTGATTAGAACTTATGGAAAGCTGAAAGCAAGTGCAGTGAATCTTTCCATCCATTATCATTCAAAGTACTTCCCTCTCTTTTGGCTCTACGTGATTTTCAAACCTGCTGGTTGTTCCACTTAATATCTACTCGGACATTCCTTTTAATGTTCTATATTCAAAAATCTTAAGTCTTAAACATTCTTTCTCTTCCAATATCAAAACCAGCTTTCTACATCCAAACAAATAGTTCATTTTTTCTGTCTTGCTGCTAAAAGAAATTCAGTCAACCTCATTCCCCTACTTGGCCCAAAAAAGGGCCTTTTTGGCCAATCATCAATTATCAATTCAAAGTCAAATTCACAGTCATCCTTATCTTCTAATGTTAAACCCCAATGCCTGATTCCACCAAGCTCTCTCTCACCACAAACACAAATGGACATGCGAATAAAATCCAAGATAATTTTTAGCGTATGATTGATAATGTAATTAGCATCGAGGAAGTTATAGACTCCATAATCCATCCCTTGAGTACTTAACTACAGTTTTTATAGGATACTTTTCAATTCTGGTAGAACTAGCGCTTCTTCTACACGGTACAAATTAGGACTTTACTGAAATCAACCACAAGGACTAATTCTAAATCTAGGCCACAATTCAATCAAAAATACATTAACACCTCAGTCCAAAATAAATTAACACCTAGAATTATTCATACAGTAACTTAATAGCTCAATCCTGATTCTCCAAAATGTTGGTAATAGTTTCCAGCAATAAATTCAAATTTAGTCCTTGCCTCCTTTGAATTCATGTGATACTTAAGTTAATGTTGGACATGGAAAAGTTTATTTAGCATGCAATTTTATGCCAAAAAGTAATAATGATTGGTCAAGACTTAAATTTGCAAAGCTAAAACAAAGAGCCAAGTGCCTAAATGGCATATTTAAAGCAAAATGTCGATAGCACGAGAGGCAGAAAATTTGCAAAGGTCGTCAAACAATAGCAATATAAATGGTTAACAATAAAACCACTAGAAAAATCATAACATTCGTTCTATTTTAATTGAACAAAAGCTTACGGTTCTTGATTTTACCATTTACATTGTTCATATAATTTTAACCCTGTTTCTTCTATTGAGAAAGCTTAACTTCTCTAGTTTCACAACTACTATCAACTAAGCTAAAAACATTCATGCAAAAAAGCTTTCCAAGGTGCAATTAGCATTCACACAATTACAGCCCAGCTAAAATTGCTTAATGGAAACATATGCAAATGTAAAGGTATTATCATATAACTTAGGACAATACGATTATATCAATAATATAAAACTGTATAAGCTTATGCGGTTTCAATGTATAAGATGATCCACAACTTGGCACAAACGCAAGATATAAGTTTAAACTCTTACTTGACCAATATCCCAAAACTGTAGACATCTGATTTTTCGGTATGCATCTCCTTTCTCAAAATTTCAGGGGGCATATAAATGAGTGTACCAACCATGTTCTTTTTGTGGAAACCACCGGTGGGCTTTCCCGAGGATCTCCAATTCTCAAGAGAAACTTGTTTTAGATTGTGTCTGTATTCTGCCAAGCCAAAGTCTGCTAGGTGCGGACAAAGGTTTGTGTCGAGCTGTATGGATGGCGTTGTCAATTGATATTAAGAGTTTGTAATGCGAAATAAAAACAAAAAATGGAAGAAAATTACAAGAACATTTGCTGGCTTGACATCCCTATGCAGAATCCCTAGGTTATGCAGATATTGCAAAGCTTTTGCTGGAAGAAAATGAGAGGAAATGGATGTGATGTTATATCAATAGAATAAAGCTTAATTGAATACTGGAGAGAGGCATACCGAGGTGAAGCGCGATGAGGAGTACTTGATGAATACTGGGATTCCATTCATGGACATGTAGTTTGTCAGCAAGATTGCCGCCTTGGTAGAGGTGGAAGAAGAACATGTAATTGGGAGGTTTTGCATGAGCAGCAACGAGGCTGGCGATTCCCGGGTGATCCAATGTGCTGCATAAACCAAAATCAAAAACAATGTGAACAATAATAAGGTCAGAGAAGCAAGAGAGTACGTAAAATGTGATGAAAAAAAGAGAGACCATAAGAGTTGAAGCTCCTTGTGGAAATTATGAATGGCCTGGGAAGTGGAGAGAATGGGCTTCTTAACAGCAACTCTTTCGCCATGGAGGAGTCCGTCGTAGACGACACTCTCGGCCCCCCGGGCAATAGGGGAAAGGAGGGCGTAAGAAGAAGGAGGGAGGTGAAGAGGGATGGAATTGCTGGTGCAGCACCCCCTTATGCATCTATTCCCCTCCATTTACTCCTCTCCCACCCCTCCTACTTTCTCTTATACGCAATTCAACAAAACAACATAGCTCTGCTTTCTATTTTTTTAGGAAACTGAGCTCTGTTTGGAAGGAAGGAGCATGTATGTAGTTGTTTCATTTGTCACGAAATTTCCAACCATCTCTATATCACATATCTTTCATCCAGCCCAAACCTATCTTTAAGTCCATCTACTTTCATCTTTTTGATTATCTAAGTCTTGGCCAAACTCATATTGAGGTTCCTCTATTTTACATTTTTTTTTCTGTAGGTCTTTATACTTTATTTTTGTATTATCTGATCCCTCTACTTATCTATTTTTTATTTTCAGGTCCTTTCTGAGTTTTTTCCAGTCCCTCTACTTACAATTTTTGTTTCCTCCAGCCACACAAAAGGACCGGAAAAAACTCATAAGGAACCTGAAAATCAAAAATAGGTAAGTAGAGGGACCAAATAATACAAAAATGAAGTATAAAGACTTACGGAAAAAATATGTAAAGTACAGGGATCTCTATATGGGTTAAGCCTTAAGTCTTTCTTCAAAGTTTTATGAGTGAAGGTTTAATTTACCCTCTGAACTTGGCACGAAGTATCAAATAAACCCAATTTTGCGAAAGTGGATCAAGTCACCCCACAACTATGTAAAAACGGATCAAACACCCCCTTCACTACTCTCACCCTAGAGAGTGAGTACACTCTCTGGTTTTAGGTGGTTTTGAATGGTTAAAAACTTAAAATAGTGCTTAATATTTATATTATTTACAAAATTGACGTTTAATTAATTTTAAAACCATATTAATTTTTTAATTATAAAAAAAATTAATTTTTTATAATTTCATAATTTTAAAACCACATTAATTTTTAATTAAAAAAACAAGGATCCATTTCTAACTTTAACCATTTTCTATTATTTAACCTAAACCCATTAACCTAAACCCATTAACCCAACCTATTCACCTACCGGAAAAAAATCTTTGGCATCAAGAAAACAATTCCGACAGTCCGACTGCCGGAATCGATGAAGAACAAATCACACGGATCTGTTCTCCATTTGTGAAGACCAGACCCAGCAGGTCTGTTCTTCACGATGGAACAGACCTGCTGGGTCTATGTCAATCGGCGGTGGTGGGAAGCCGGAGTTTTCGGTCGGCGGTGGGAGCGTAGCCAGAGTTTTCGGTCGGTGGTGGGAGCGTAGCCGGAGTTTTTGGTTGGCGGTGGTGGGGTAGTCGGAGATTGAGGTGGAAGAAGAAGAATATTAGGGAAAAAGGTAGGAAAAATCCTTCAATTTTGTATTAATTAAATAGGATTAATTAGTGTTTTAATTAAAATTAATTAGAGTTAATTAGGGTTAATTAGGATTAATTTTTAAAATAAAGCTATTCCACTCTCCTTTTTGGTTAAAAGGTGAAACCGATCCGGTTTTACATAGATGTGTGGTGATTTGTCCGATTTTGCGAGGTTGGACTTATTTGATACTTCGTGCCAAGTTCAGGGGGTAATTTGAACCTTCATTCAAAGTTTTATATTCATTGAGTTTATACTTCACGAAATATATTTAAGGGAAAAGTCAAAAACTATCAAAAATGGGCATAATAATCTCAACAATGCCGATGTTTCTTTTATTTTGGGATCAACACTTTTTAAATTTTGGATATTATTTTTATACGTAATTCTTTAAAACATTTGCGTCCAACAAGTGATCTCACAAATCACGATTTCTGCAACAAAAAATCAATTCCAAATTGAAATCGATTGAAATCATTTCCTAATTAAACCCAAAATTTTATTTTATTTCTGCAAAAAAATTAGCACTCCGAGTGTTTGTTATATGTTCATTAAATTTATATAGACATTGATTTCAAATTCAAAGTGAAAATCAAAACTTCAAATATGAGCAAGCACGATTCTCTTTTTATAATCTCATTTTATACTCTAATGCATTGGGTTCCTCTGTTTTGATTTTTACTGTGTTGTTTATGTTATTTTTCTTTTCTGTTTTCATTGTTGTTTTTCTCTGCTGCTATTGCTGTTTTTTACTACTTCTGTTGTTTTCTATTGCTAGTGTTGTTTTATGCAGTTGATGAATATATATTATCTGTATACTTACTGTATTTTTTTAATGCTTCGGAAATTGATAAAAATGATCATTTTAATACTTTATAATGGAAAATGAAATTATAAGTGAGATTTCACAAATTTTTAATTGTAAAAAATTGTAATATAATGAAAATAGATGTAATCCCCTGTGTTTTCAAACTTGTTTTGGTAGTTTGGTTGTCCATTTAAAGTTTGGTTTGTGATGGACCTTGGTTGTGTTTTCACTTCGACATGTTCTCGTTGTGGTTCCAATTTGTTTTCGGATTGATACATGTTGGGATTAGCATATGTGGTACCTTGGCGGTGTCATGTTGAGTAACTTATGTGTACCCTATTAAGCCTTTAAGTATTTAATGTTGAATTGATTTATTTTCGAGTTGTTATTGAAATAACTTCCGCATGTTTTTAAATCTGCCATGCTGTAGTAAAACGTCCATATCTCCAAATTGCACCGTCGGATTGGGCCGTCCTTACGATATGTGTTCCTAAGATGATTATTTTTCATTCGACCGTTCAGATCATTGTTTTAACCCTTTTTGGGGTGAATCGGACCTGTGAACCGGACCTGTTGGGTAGAACCAGCCGTAGGTCCTGTTCGGTTCGTTCTTTTGACTTCAGTGAGCAAACTGGTTCTACAATTGGTTCTGCTGGGCAGATTCGGCCAGAGAACCAGTTTGGTTTGTTTTGGAGGCGTTAAATATACTTTTTTCGACCAAATCAGCCCCCATTTTATTTCTAGACCCTAAAACTGATTATAAACTCCTTCCCTTCGTGTTTCCTTCAATCTTTGTGCCTTAAAATTTGGTAAGTGTTTAATCCTTTCATTTTCATTTTAATTCTTTAGTTTTATGATTGAATCGATTTGTGGCTCATATTTATGTTTCATCAACAAAATCTACCCCAAACCTATCTTCAACCCCTCTACTTTCACCGTTTTGTTTTTCTAATCCTTCATCAAAGTTTTATATTTAATAGTTTCCTATACTTCACAAATTTTGCTAGCCAAATTCTCAAAAATTACCAAATTTTTGCGATCTTTGTCTGTTATGACCAAACCTTTCAAAATTTGCAAATGTATCCCATTTTGACAAATTATGTTTCTTTTATAGCCATTTTTGAATCAGTTTGTTTTTTTTATTGTGATTAAACTTTTTATTATGACACAACGCGCAAATATTTGATATTTTATTGTGATAAAATCTTATATAGATGGTTGTCATGTTGGAAATAAATCGGTTCTATTCGAATTTGATTATAAAAGGAACACAATTATCCAAAACGTGTTATATTTGCAAATTTTAAAAGGTTTGATCATAACAGACAAAATCGTAAAGATTTGATTTTTTTTAAGATTTGACCAATTTTATTTAATATACGTTTCTATCACGTGGGAAAATGATAAAATGAATTTGGGTTAGTGGGTTGAATTGTTTTATTCAATAACTCCTACTACTTTTAATTTTTTATTTATAATCTTTATATTTTTAAATTTTTGTTTGGCCAAATGTACTGATTGGAATCTCACATTTGCTTTAGTTTTAAATTTGAATTCTAATGAATTTTTTTTTTTCGATGAGGTCATTAATGTTATTAAATATTTTTTCATTAGATCCTCCGAACCTAAAAAGTCACGCTAACCAGTAGTGGACGTCCAACTCATCGCCACCGTGTCGAATTTAATTAAAAAAAATAAAAAAGAGTCCACCTCAACGATGACATGGCAAAACTTTAAAAAAATATAAGAATATTAACGAATCTATACCAACTTTACTAAAAAAATTATTAAAAGTTTAATTAAAATTACAAATTATTAGTTGGGGTATTCCTATTAAATAGCACCACCTTTAGCGTTTTTTGCGATTTAAGCCATTACTACAAATTGTCTCAACTGTTAGCCCAAACTTTCCAATTTTTTTAATTATTAGCCCAGGTCCCATTTTCGGCATCTGAAATCCAACGTGGCTCGCCGGAGTGCCTCTTTAGCGCCAGCATGGCCTTCTTTATGCGACGTCGTTTTGGATTATTCCTACCAAATAATACGAACTACCATTTTGTCTCAAATATTTGCACAACCTTTCAAATATTTTTAACTTTGAGCCTAAAACATGTTTCCAGCTATTGGAATCACAACTAACCCTACATCACAGTCATAAATTTACAACCCTAAAATCACAACTATAAATTTACAAACTCGAAATGCTATGTATGCTATGTTACTATCAACTGTTACAGAATGCTATGTATGCTATCAACTGTTACTCACAGTTACTGAATGCTAGGTATGCTATCTACTGTCAAGCCATATAAGTGCAATAAGTTAGTAGTTGTCTAAATAGCGTCTACTTCATCTTAATAATGGGTTATATGAGTGCAATAAATTAGTTTAATTGATAAATATATTTAACGGTTTATATAAATGTTGCTCTCATGCGAACAATTACTATTTAGAAATAAATATTATATTTTGATATTTTAATTAATTTTAATGTAAATGAAAATAATTTATTTAAAGACAAAGTATTATATTTGATATTTTGATTAATTTTAAAGTTAAATAACGGGTCATGTAAATATCTTAATTAACATTAATACATATAACAGGTTATATAAATGTCGCTCATGTGCGTAGCATGTGATAATAATAAATTAATATTATATATAACGAGTCTTATTAATATCACAAACGTGGTATAGTTCTATTTAAATAAAAATAATTATAATAATTTATTTACAAATAAAGTATTATATTTAATATTTTAACTAATTTAAAATTTAAATAACGGATCATGTAAGTGTCGCTCACGTGTGTAACACGTGGCGAAACGCTAGTACTATATAAAACCACCGGGCCTGGGGAGGGGGGGGCATGCACATTTACGTTATTATCCTCTTCACTTTATAAAATATAATTATTAAGTAAAAACTATTGATAATTATTAGAAAAAGAGTACTAACTAAAATAAATTACTATGCTAAGCTAATTTAGAGTACTAATTAAATTAAACTACTATATTAAGATAATTGTTTACAGTACTAATTAAAAATAAACTATTTTAAATATTTAACAAATACTATTTTAATTATATATAAATCATATAAAAATTCTAAATAAGGTAAACTACTTTCAATAAATTAATATTTTAATTATTATTTGATTTTTTTATTTAAATTCTTTATAATTATAAAATTTTATTATCAATTAAAAATGTTAAACTATTAAATTAATCATTCAAAGTATTATATAAGATAAACTATTCCTAATTAACTATTATTTTAAATATTATTTAATAATTTGACGAGTCACACTGCGAGCCACGTGTGAACACGTGAAACGACACTAGTTATTCTTAAATGTGCACATTGGATTCCAATAGCCGAAAACAGATTTTTGGCTAAAATTTAAAAATATTTGATAGGTTGTGCTAATATTTGAGACAAAATGGTAGTTCGTGTTATTTGATAGGAATAATCAAAAACGATGTCGCATAAAGAAGGCCATGCTGGCGCTGACGAGGCAATCCGGCGAGCCACGTGGAATATCAGATGCCGAAAATGGGACCTGGGCTAATAATTAAAAGATTGTAAAGTTTGTGCTAACAATTGAGACAATTTGTAGTAATGGCTTAAATCGCAAAAAACGCTAAAGATGGTGCTATTTAATAGAAATATCCCTTATTAGTTTTATGTTTTTTTTTAAAAACCCTAATTCTACCCCTCAACCTCACTCACCCCCCCTCTTCTCTCTTCCCCACCTCGTCAGACCTCCCCCATTCGTTTTCTTCTTCCTCACTATAGACACCTATTTCTCATAAATGTAAAAAGTGATAAAGGAGTGAAGCGTCCAGTAGTGATTTTTAGAGAAAGTCGTCTGGGTGATGAGCTAGCAGTCCGCATGTTTAAATTTAAGAGGGCTAGATCAGTGTACAGTGATAAACTTGAGAGATTGAAGCGTAATTAGCCGCAAATAGCCCATAAAAATCCAAAGGAGTCATAATAAAAGTATGAGAAATTGACTAATTAAAATTCCGGAGAAGTTTATGGGCGACTTTGCAAGTTTTATGGACTAAATTGACCAGATCCAAACCTTTGTGGCTCTATAAGCCCTTTTTGACACTTCCAAACGCTAAATAAGCCTTTTAACCCCCTTTTTCATTATTAATTAATACGAAATTTACATTGTAAGTATCCTAATCTATAATCTAAACCCATCCCTTCACTCACTCTAACATTCCTAACGCAACATAAACTCTATAAACCCTAACCCTAACTTGACCAATATAAAAACTCACCTTAATCGACTAACCGGGGTGGCACATAATCATACCCAAAACAAAATAAAGAACCCCTAATTTAATCTATTATAGCTGAACCACATAGTGCACACACCATTCAAAAACACAAGCTTCTACGCTTCGATTTACTCAAGAATGCATTGCTACTTATCTATCCTAACTGGATTCTTCATCTAGATCGACAGAAAACAAGAAAAGGACTCATAATGGTACTTTTGAGGACCCAATTTCATCTTTTATCACTTTTTCATACATATACATTAATTCTGTATGTTTCTGTTAAATTCTGTCATTAGAATCGCATGTTTAGTCATAAATTGTCATAATTGTTATTTTTGCCATAATTGTCTTGAAATCGACCTATATCCCTTTTGATCATTTTTTGGTCATTTTTGCATGTAAACCCGAGACCTAAAAACTGCTCCCGAAGCCAAAAAAATGGTGGCCTCAATGCCACCTCTTTTGGCGTCATGTTCCTCAGTCCAAACCCTTTTTAGATCTGTTTCAATTAGTTCCAATAGTGTTTTGGTGTTTCCATGCTCATCTGAGCTCGGAATTAGGCCCCATTTGAGCCCATGGTTTTGTAATTAGTTGTAGGATAATACTTTTTATTATAATCGAGCTGTCCAAGTCAGCATCGGCCTTCCACATAAGATTTGTGGACTGCCACATCACACGGGCCCTAAAGCCTAGGCCCACAAGAGGCTAGCAACTTCCAAACAAATTAACAGGTTCATTTGAACTTGAAATCAACCCTGATCTGAACCAATGGACTCGTACAAATCAGACAAAGAACTTTCGCGTTTTGACCAATTCCATATTCTGATCACACAGATTTCCAGACGACAAATGAGTGCTAGACACTCCGGTTCTTCAAGGTTAAAAGTATCTCTAAACTTGTATGTATATAAACTGTATATGAGCATGTTTAATGTCACGACCCAATTTCCACCCTAAACCAAGTCACGACCGATGCTAGGGAATGGGAATAGTTGTTCCGAAACCCATAACAAGCCTAGAATCTCTAAAAAAAATTTGCAAATATTATTACTGGATCGTACCTCACATACGATCCGTTTTCAGAAATTACCATTAAAACCTTTCTCGTTTAACGCAAATACTTTTCTAAAATATACATATAAGTGAAATACGGTTTCAGAAGTACTGGTTAGATAACCATATTATCCGAACCCTCGCTTCCTTCTTAAAACATGGCGTGGTAAACACTAGAAACCAGAGACTTATATCTCGCTTGCCTTAACACATAGGCAGCCCTGCTCCAAACCGCACGCCACTCTTTTCAACTTAATAAAATAATGCGGACATGTGTCTCAAAACGGTGGTATTAAACATATTAAAATACACACTGCGGACCGGTTACACATAGCCGGTGTATATAAAACATACTATTTTTGAAACACCAAAAACACGAGGCCGACTCGGTAACTATATACACAATGCCACTATGGAGCCACCAAAAGAGTATATACACATGCACTAGATCGTATTAGAGTATATAAACAGAGAACTAGTGACACGGCTGCTGACATATCAAACTTAAACTATTACAACATTATAAGAGTACAAAACCATATATACAATTCCAAAACGAAGAGCTTTCCTGAAGCATGAACGTGGAAGCTCGACTGACCTCAAATCTAATCACCTAAAAATGAAAAACAACAATGGGGTCAGAAATATAAATATTTCTTAGTGAGTAAACAGTTTACAGTTAAATACCAAAATCGCATAATATATATAAATAAGTTATATATATATATATATATATATATATATATATATATATATATATAATATTACCAATTTATCGATCCATATGGAACCCTAGTCCACAAACGTCCTAACAGACATACTCACATGACGAGCTTATAAATTACAGAATAAAGACTGTGAACTGAATCATTGTCGTCCAATTCTGTATCTCTGGTACCTGAACCGTAATCATGAAACTGTCATCGCGGTTTTATCCGCGATCGTAACTGTATTACTGTCGTTTCAGGATTTACCCGTTAATTCAGGGCATCCACTTTTCCAATGACTTAACAACGATAGACATACCTCTATACCTCGACAGAAGTACATCTAAAATCAGTGCAGGTGATCACGCAACCCTATTGCCGCCCAATAGGTAGCTCGTTCCAATGGATCTCTCATGGCTAAGTGTAAACTACTGCGATTATGGTTCTAAAATAGTTGAATACTGATATTCAAAAGTAAACACGTAAACTCAAACTACTGCTAAGTTAACTTAGCCATGTCGTATGTGTGATAGACTCCCCTGAGTCCTGGTCTGACTGCTTGACAGCCGGTCGAGTCAAACACATAAAACACACAAGATAAACGTATTAAAACTCATTTTTGTTATAAACTTCTAGGTCCGGAAATCTAGGTTTAATCTAAGCATATAAACATATATCACATAACACTTATGGTCTCGTTCTTTTAAAAATAATTTGAACCATTTTCATCACGAGAAAACGTTTAGACTTCGCTCTATAAGTCTTTTTAGGTATTGCAACACTTAATTAAAATCATTTAATAGTATAGACTTGATTGTCAAAACAATGCATAGTCGTATACTACTTATTTAGCAAATCCGATTGCTAAATCTTTTAAACCGCTTAAACGTCGACTTTAACTCTTTTAAATTTCCTTTTAAACATTTAACTTTTTTTTAAAATCTCATTTTAAAAGTCTTTAGATTTAGGTTTGAACCCCTTTTCATTTTACTTTTTAGAACAACGTTTTTAAATATTTTCGGATCAACGAAACCACGTCGGACCAGTAGGGAAAAATCCCCACAAATTCCTTGTTTTGCTTGGTATCGGACTTGCTGTGCATGGCACAACAGGTTGCTGCACGTTCGTGCAGCAACAATGCTGCACATTCGTGCAGCCGGTTTCCAAGGGTTGGAAACCGATTTTACGGGGCATTATGACGTGCTCGGCACGCCCGGAACGCTTCAAACGTGTAACCTTACGTCCTAATTCACATATATACAATCCAATCACAATTCAGACGTTTAAATCAATCGTTCGGATCGGTAACCGTTTATAAACAAATATATATTCAAAATATATCAAAATAAACGTTTAATATGGGTTTAATACCTCGATTACTTGAGTAATCGTCGAAGAAACGGAGTTAGAATCAGAAACGGACGGTTTCGGATTGAAACCCTAACTCACGTGCGTCTGAGGAGAGGAAGTAGCTCAATCCTTTGCTTCTGAAGTGAGTGAATGAGTTTCTGTACTCATTTTCATTCAAATGCAACATATATATACATTTGGCTAAAGTGCGACTTAGTACTAGCTCAATCATGCATTTTAAAAACATAACCAGATCCGAAGCCATAAGCTTGGGCAAGCGGCCTCCAAAACCTGCTCCGTCACAGGAAGTTTTGAAATTTAAACTAAACTGCCCTAAAATTGCCAAAACGAAAAATTCACAAAAAACGCCCAATCCATGAAACGACATGAATAATAGCATCAATAAAGGAGAACATTGAACTATAATATAGCACTGACAAATAATTCGAAAAAAATTCCTAATCAGAAGGGACTATCCCTATTTTATATAAAGGAAAATTTTATGCTGTATCAGAAAAAAGAAAATGCATCAATAAGAAATCTAAAAGAAGATAAACAAATATAAATGCTTAAAGCACATTTATGAGATAAGGAGGGACTAATGATAAATATTGGTTAATGATACCAGAAGTAACTAAAAGTCAAACCAAATCCCATGAAGATAGGGATGATCGAAATATACCAGATGAATAAAAGATCATTACCAAAACCCACAAAAATAGGGATGGACCAAGCTTATAGAGTTGAAATAAAACATTTATTTGAATGGTCGAATCCAATTAAAACACTAAGATAAGAATTTTATATATAGGAGCCTTAGTTAGGTATAAACCCTAATTTCACTACCAAAACACATCATTTTCAAGGCCAATCATTGACTTGGGCATTGTAATGTGTTCGGACCAAGCTAGTCCGACTCATTCTTAACCCATTTATTTTAAAGGTTGTGCCATGAAGATCAATTCGGACACGACAAAACTATCAAGGAGGACGACTAACGTCGAGAAGTGCAGAGGTGTGGGTAAATTAAGGAGGATATCATTCATGTGATTAAGGACTATTGTTTTTGGTGTGGCTTGCTCGGCTCTTTGAAGGTTGCACAACAATGAGCTTTTTAATGACAACTTTCAAGGAGAAGTTAACCTGATTAATCACATTATTTTCAATGTTGACCATTTAAGGAGGAAGCCAAAAAAATTAAAATAGTTTTAAGGCACCTTATTGAGCGAGACAATTTAAATAAGCCAAAAAGTTTAAAATAGTTTCAGGGCACCTTAGTAAGCAAGAGTACCGTATTATTGGTTGGTACATATGCCTTCCAAAGAGCAGTATAAATTAGTTTGGATGATGATATAAAGGATAGGTCGCCATAAACGGCAAAATGTATTTTTTTGCCTAGCGTTTGAAGGAGGTGTTATACGTGATGACTAAGAAAAATGGACTGATAGTTTGACAGCTAATTTAGGCAGGTGTTCGGCCTTGATGCCTTAGCTATGGAGAGTTTGGTACTTTTTTCATTTATCTGGGAACATAGGAATCGAAAAACTTATTATGGAAGTAGGCAATTCTGTTGTGGTTCAACTTGTTAAGCAGAGTGAGATCTGTGTGAATGAGTTATTTAACTTGGCGAGAAATATTCAAAGTATGTGTAAATCTGGTCAAAAATTCATATTAAGAAGGTTCATCGAGAAGGCAATATAGTCGCAAATCTGTTAAAAAAGTTCTATTAAAAAAATCTTAATCGTGAATACCATAAATATATTGCTCCTCCTGAAGGTGTTCCAGATATAATGATGCAGGATATTATAGAGGTATGTGTTGAGCGTTGTATTTTAAATTCTACACCTCGTTGTTAATCAAAACAAATTGGCTACTAAAAATATTTAAAGTATTTATTTGAAAAGAGAAATAGCACTATTTCATTTACTTTCTCTACTCTATGCACTTTTCATTTAATTTTTCAACTCTCATCACATTGTGAAGTTTTGTAAAACTAGTTGTAATTTTTGTAAAAAGTTGTGAAACTAGTAGCAAATTTTGTAATATATTTTGTAAATTTATGAAATTAGCTATAATTTAAATCATTTTCCTTTAATAAAATCTTTTGTAGACCTTTGTGTACTATTTGAAAATTTGGAACTGTAATGTTTTCTAATTTTTTCTCTTCTAAAAACATATGTAAAACTTGTAAAAATACATGAAATTGTATGAAACTAAATTGAAAACAACTTCTACGACTACATGAAACTAATTGGAATTAATCTCTATACATCTTTATGAAACATTTTCAAACCACGTAAAAACAACATAATCTTGTGAAACTATATGAAACTATTTATAACTAATTGAAATTAAATTTTATAAAATTAAATGAAACTATACGAAATCATTTGAACTGTATGTAATTAAATTATGACAATATTCATATACTTTATGAAAGCTTATAAACATAAAAGAAAACACGATGAAACAATTCATCGAACATATCATGTGTAACATTAAAAATGATATAAAAATAATGAGAATAAAAACTAATGAACAACCATAAAATCGTTAATTCATAAGAAATCAACAACAAAATCCAAAATCTAACTTAACAGACCTAAAATCAAACTGTCAAATCAGAAATAATTATAGCTATACATAAAGTTTTAAGAAATTGTATGAGGAAAAAAAATTGACGTTGTGACATCGTCTTGAACAAAGCTTTTTTGATGACGGAACTAAAAGCGAAGAAAACGACGCATGCAATTTTTGAATATAGAAACAAGAAAAGGAGAGGAAGTTTATTTTGAGAGAGTTGAAGAGTCAAAGAAAAAGAAAAGGAAAGTTTGGGAAAAAACGCGATGTCTCTCCTACACCCCAGGGGAAACTTAAACCCTAGAACTTCAGGCCAATTCCCACCGGCATCCAGTTCTGTTCATCGTGAACCAACAGATTCAGGCAAGGGCTATGAGATTTCTGATGTGGTGGAAAAGATTAACAACTCAACTTATCTATTTTGAGAACTTCCCTAAAACTTGGAGATATCATGACCTAGAAAAAGTTTTTGCAAGGTATGGTGTTTATGGAAGGGTCTCTTTGGCTAATAAACTAACAAAACGCAATGTTAGTTTCGGTTTTTTACGACCAGAATCGAACAACGCAACCTCGTGGATCATTGAAAGGCTGAATATGATCTCTATCGGTAGGTTTCGACTCCGTGCGTTTGTGTCAAAATACCCAGAGAGGAAGGGTTCTGTCATTGGGGCGAAGATATTGAATACTCAGATTGCTACTAGAGTAGTGTCTTCTCCATCGTTTCGAGATAAGTGATCGTATAAAGAGGCGTTGTTGGGTGTTTCTGCTACTGAATGCAACCAGATTAGGTCTAATCCGATAGTTAGCGATATCCGATTATCTATCCCTAATGATCTAATCATGGAGGAGAAGGAATGGTTACATAGATCAATTGTGGCTAGGGTTTCGGATATTAAAGACATTCTGAAGGTGAAGAGTCACATGGAAAAACTGAATATTGCAGAAGAGAATATTGCTGTTCTAGGAAGCAATACTGTCCTTATCACGTTTCAATCTCTAGCTCTGGCAGAGCATTTTCTACTGTATTCTGGACCTAAACTTATGGATTTTTTTCAATCCTTTTCTTGGGTGGAGGATTTTAATCAAGCTTATTCACGTCTGGTGTGGGTAGCAGTTTCAGGTCTACCAATATCTCTATGGTCTGAAGGTGTGTTTATGGAGATTGGTGGTGCAATAGGAGAATCGATTATGGTGCATGAATCCACTTTGAACAGGAACCGTATGGACTCAGGATTGGTCCTTATTTCGACTTCTTGTTGATTTATAAATCAGTCTATGGAACTCAGTTTTGAGAATAAATCTGTTATGGTTTATGTATTGGAATCTGAATTGGATGTTGACTTTGTGGAGGAGTTGTATGATGATTCTACTGCAAATGTTGTTGATTTGAAATCATCATCAGTAGCTAACTCAGCATCTTTAGGGAGTTTAATCAAAGCACCTGTGCATGGTGAAAACTCACAGCTCCAATCTCCAACGACAATCTTTCCACAGGTTGAAGAAGTTCAGACTCAAAAACCTATCACGCAGATTGCAACAGTCGAGACAAAGAAATATGACACGCGGATTAATCTGATGCAAGAACAGTGTTCAAAGCTTGATAAGTCAGAACAGTTTATGGAGGAGGATAGTTCAGCTGGCAGGTCTGAAGCAGAGGGTATTCCAGTTTTAATTAATAAGGGGCTGCAAATTTCAGAAGAGAATTTAGACAATATGAACCGCATTTTTCTGTCTATATTGGACACTGCGACTACCTTGGGAGCTGCCAATAACAATTCGGATGATACCCTTAATAGAACATGGAATATTGGCTATGATTTGGGTCTTTTCAAATTGGAGGATAAGGATGCAACTTTATGTGAACTTTCAAGGAGGATGAACAGAGACACTCTCTGAGTCTCCTGCACTTCAAGGTTTGTTTCTTTTCTTATGTCTTTGCCTCTTTCTTTTGTGTCTTGGAATTGTCGAGGGGGTTTGTTGAATAACAGAAAGCAAAAATTTATTCGGAAATCGGTCACTACTCACAACCTATCTTTTATTGGCTTATTGGAATCTAAAAAGGAAATGATTGATGACTTTTTAGTTAAGAATTTATGGCCGAACTTGGACTTCGGATATGATTGGCTTCCTTCTGTTGGCGCTTCAGGTGGTTTGTTACTTATTTGGAATTCTGCTTTATTGAAAAATGTGTCTGTTTCGAAGGGTCAAAGATGGATCTCTATGGACTTTACCTATGATTTTACTTGCTGTCGTAATATTCTTATTTACGCTAGCAACATTGCGTTCGAAAGATTATTGTTATGGCAGGAATTGAGCAGTTTGTTGGGGTTTATGGGTACGGTTTTTATTTTTGGTGACTTTAATGAAACATTAACTCCAGAAGAACGATTAAACGGGGGTAGTTATACAGCTTCTATGGTTGCCCTTCGCAATTTTATTAACAGCTCTGAACTGTTAGACTTGCCTCTTCAAGGAAGGCTTTTCACTTGGCATAACTCTGCTTCAAGATCTCGCATTGATAGATGCTTGATCTCAGCTGCAGCAGGAACTTTATGGCCTAGCATGTTTTTATCGGCTTTGCCTGGGGGCTTATCGGACCATGTGCCTATTTGTTTTTGCTCTGCTACTGCTTTTGATTGGGGGCCAAAGCCTTTTCGTTCGATTGACTCATGGTGGGATCATGACGGTTTTGCGAGTTTTATAAATGACAGTTGGCGTTCTATCTGTGCTAGTACTCCTAATCTTATTCAGAGGTTGAAGGAGTTTAGACAGAAAATTAAAGTTTGGAATTTCGAAGTTTTTGGCGACCAGAATAAAATCATCAGGGAGCTATCAGATCGTATTCTATCTAGTGATTTAGCTGCAGATATGGGTATGCGATCAACAGAGGAAAAGACTGAGTATGATAGGATGCGTGCTGAGTTGTGGAAAGCAGAAAAATGTGTGGAATCTCTTTGGAAACAGAAATCAAGAGTTAAATGGTCTATGGAGGGCGATAGGAACACGAAGTTCTTTCACAGCATGGCTTCATCTCATTATAGGAATAATCATATTTCTTCAGTTCTTGTGAATGGAATTATTTTTACAGAGCCTAATGATATCAGATTGCATATTCGGAATTTTTACAGCACTCTCTACAGTCGGAATAGAAGTGTTATGTTTGATATCTCTGGTTTATTATTTGAGCAAATTTCGGATGTGCAGGCAGCTTCTCTGATAAGGCCTTTTGATGAGTTAAAAATTCTGAATGCTATTAAGTCTTGTGGTGCTAGCAAGGCCCCAGGGCCAGATGGTTTTAATTTCTATTTTTATCAGAAAGCTTGGCAGGTTATGAAGATAAAGATTGTTGATTTCTTCCACAAGTTCTATGAATTTGGTACTTTACCTAAAGGTATCAATTCAGCCTTCATGGTTTTGGTTCCTAAGGTGTCTGGTTCGTCTAACATCAAGGACTATCGTCCTATTAGCCTGGTGAATGGTTTATACAAGATGCTCTCTAAAACTCTTAGTTGAAGGTTAGCCTCTATCCTCTCTGGTGTTATCTCAGATAATCAACATGCGTTCTTGAAGGGTAGAAGCATTATGGAGTGCTCTATGATTGCAAATGAGCTTGTTCACGTTTCTACAAGGAGAAAGGAAAAATTATTGGTTCTGAAGCTTGACTTTCACAAAGCTTTTGATAGCATTGATTGGGAGTACTTATTTTCAGTCATGCGTTGCATGAACTTTCCTGAAACTTGGATAAAATGGATGTCTTGTTGTCTTTCGTCAGCTACTACAGCGGTTCTTGTTAACGGTAGTCCGGTTGATCCTATTACTTTACAGAGAGGTGTTCGTCAAGGAGACCCTATATCGCCTTATTTATTTGTTATTGCAGTGGAGGGGTTGAAGCGCATTCTAGATAGATCTATGGATTTGGGTCTTATTGAGGGTTTTCGATTTTCACAAGATCATGAGCCTATCTCGTTGTTGCAATTTGCGGATGATACCATCTTGTATCTTCCTTATAATATTGAGCAGCTTAGAAATTTGACGTGTATTCTTCGCTGTTTTGAATTGATCTCTGTGTTGTCTATTAATTTCCATAAAAGCTCTATTATGGGAATTAATGTGATTGACACTGAATTGTCAGAGGCAGCGCTTTTGGTAGGATGCAAGACAAATTCTTTTCCGATAAGATACCTAGGTCTTCCTTTGTCTAATAGGAGAATGTCTGTGGGGTCGTGGGATCATGTTGTGGAGCGATTCAAGTCGCGGTTGTCTATTTGGAAAGGTTCTCTCCTTTCTCCCGCAGGAAGGTTAGTCCTCATTAAATCGGTTTTGTTCAGTATTCCGGTTTATTTTATGTCTCTGTTTAGTATGCCTGGTTTAGTTCGGAACCAACTGGAGTCATATATGATGAGATTTCTTTGGAGAGGAGATGTGAATTCTCGTGTGCTAAGTAAGGTGTCTTGGAGTGTTATTTGTTAAGATTTTGAAAAAGGGGGGTTGGGTATTTCTAGTCTTCTTATTAGAAATCAAAGCTTATTGTTTAAATGGATTTGGAAATTGAGGATGAATAATGAAGATTCTACTTGGTACAAGATTGTTTCTACTTGTTCTTTGGTAGTAAATTGGACCTCGTTATTGCATGGTGACGTAAAAAAAATTTCTTTTATCTGGAAAGGTATAAGAAAAATGTGTTGTAATGATGCTATAACTTGGAATATTTTTATCAATAATGTGAAGTACAATGTGGGAGTGGGGGATGTTATTTCTTTTTGGAACGATAGTTGGATGGAAAATGGGCCGGCTTCCTTGATTTACCCTCGTTTATTTCATCTTTCGAATCAAAAAAACGCAACTATTAAAGATATTTGGAGTGATAGTTGGCGTTGGAGGCGTCGTTTAAGGGGTAATGAACTCATTTTGTTAGCTGAATTACAATCTATTTTTGGTACTATCAACTGCATTTTGGGTCGTAAGGATGAGGTTTTGTGGAAATCTCCGTCGGGTATGTATACATCGGCTTCTTTTTGTAGTATTTCCAACTGTTACAGGTACAATACAGCAGGTCCGCGCCAATCAGCTGTTCTTAGCTATTCGGCCAGCAGCAACAGAGGACGCCGTGGGACTATTGCAGGCAGCAGGTTTGTTCAGAACAGTGAAGAGATAGGTGAGCATACTTCTGAAATTATTGGAGCTGTCAATAGTGGATTCCAAGCAGCTCAATGTGAAGATGTACTAGCAGGTGATCAAAGTTTGTCTACTCCTGATCGGCAGTGTACAGTTGCTCTTCCTTTTAATAGAATTTGAAATTCCTTAGCTCCTCCTCGAGTTAAGTTCTTTACTTGGCTTGCTTTAAATAATAGAGTCCCTTCACTCCATTTTTTGGCTATCCGCTCTATAGTTACTTTGGAGAATTCGTTATGTTCTGTTTGTGGAGTTTTAGAAACACAGGACCACATTTTAATTCATTGTAGCTTTGCGAGAAGTATTTGGTGTGACATTTAACAGAGATTGGATTTAATTTGGATCTTTCCTGCATCGTTGGAGGATTTTATGATTCAGTGGCAGGATATATTTCAGAGAGGTTCAGACTGGAAGTTATGGCAGGTAACTTGGATGCTTTTGATTTGGGAGATTTGGAAATGCAGGAATTCCAGAGTCTTTCAGAACAAGACGTTGGATAAAGATGCTGTGGCCTTTAACTGTTTTTGTAAGGCAACTTGGTTATTTAAGAACAGTAATAGGAGTTTTTCTTATTCAGGCATAGACTTCTATAGAAGTCCTGGTTGTATTTTGATTCCGAACCTTTGATTGTTCCATAGCTTTAAGTCGTAGCCTTTAGTGTCACCTTAGTGTGCCTCTTTTTGTGCAAAAGCTTATAGCTTCGGTTCTGCCACTTCTTGTGGCTCTTTAATATACTAATTATTCATCAAAAAAAAAAAAGGATGCGAATTTTAAATTTTAAATGAGAGTGAAAATATAACCTGATAAAATAGGAAAGCATTAAAGTAACGAAGGATGGGCGGAATTACTAGTTGCTAATTACATTATTGACACATTTTTGCAATTAATCCAAAAAAATCAGTTAGAACCATTAAAAACTTATAACACAATCCAAACGAATGTGAAGTAGCCTGCTGAAGATTGACTAAACATAATTGAGGCAACACATTTGGTTTCCACCTGCACCTCCCACTAAACACACAAAAAAACCTCGTGCAACCATAAAATTCCAAGGATAAATTTATAATGAGCAAAATAAAATAGAGAAAGAAAGAGTAGACAAAAGAAAGATGAAGTTGAAACACAAATGGATGTAACTATACCAAGTCAACATTCAAAACACTGGAATAATATAAAATCATGCAATTCAGAGACTTAATTGTAAAAAGATGACATCAAAATAAGCTTGGAACAAAGATCAGACCTAACTTTAAACCACCGCTAGAACTGAGGCTCTTTTGTTTGTTCAAGGCAATTACAAGAGAAATGTTAGATATGTGCAGCAACATCTCAAGCCAGGGCAAAAAGAAAACCGAGCTTCCAACCTTTCTTCTGTCAGAGACTCTTGACATCTCTGCCGTAAGTTTGCATTTGGTTAAGCTGGTGCATCAAAAGCAATATTAGGATTATGAATCAAAATTCGCACTATTTCGTCTATGCTTCATTTAGCACCTGCATACATAATTCTAGCATCTATAGATAAATAAAAGCACATAAAACTGTCATGCTTGTAACTTTCTCCAGCCACAAATAGTTCAGAATACGATCACAACCCTAGCAAACTCTCAGTAACTTTCTCAATGTTTTAATGAAGATGCCAATCACAGTAGCAGAAGACATCAAAATTTTCATTTAATATATGGTTTTTCCAAGAAATTGTTTTTGGTAAAACATAAAATATCCTTCTAATATTAAAAATGAACCTTGCACGATTTTTTTTTAATTTTACATTGAAAATTATTAGTTTGGAGGATATAAGATAGAAGTATACAACACAAATATGCAAATTAAAGAAAATCGACAAACACCGAGAGCAAAAATAATAACTATACATTACATGCAACGTGAATTTAATCCTTGCTTTCATAAGAAAGCTAAATACAAAAAGCAATCATCTTCTACATTTTGTCTCAAAATGCAGTCTAAACCATTTCACTGCCATGTTCTCTAGGTAACTTGAATGCTACAATTAGGTGCCAGGCACAGAAGGACAATATTCAGCCTACTTTTTTTTTTCAATGACTTCAAATATCTTGATAATGTGGATTTTGATGGTATCAACTTATCTTCAATTAGTACTGAATGGAGAAAGAAAAGGGAAATATGGAGAAGATGGTTTCTCAGGCTCATAATCCAAATCATCATGACCTTGATGAACTTCACAGCCATATATAAGATACAGGTTATCAAAAAGTATGGGCTAGATCAGGAAACTGATTGTCAGCATTAAAATAAAGGAAATCTTTAGAAACCTTTTAACTCCCAAGCCATACCTTTTGCCTGCTCAAAATTGGGACCCAAATCATCAGTTGTTGGATCAGTTTGAAGCTCTACTAGAAATGCAAATTATCACATTTTGGAGCAGTTGAGGTTTTGCTTTAGTTGGCCATTCATTAAAGTAATCAACATATACAACAACTTCTTACTGCCACTTTCCACTTTAGTTTATACTTGTTTGATTATAGAGTGACTAGTGGAAAACAATTTTCCATAGAGAACATTGAAAACAAAGCTCGGACTCATAGAATTTAACTTCAAATCATAACAAGCACCATACTCGAAATGTATTGCCAATCACCCCTAGCTTCTACTAGTTCAATTAACAGTTAGTTCTGCTACAGCCAATCGATTTACTAGAAGATTTTAGCAAAGAGAGTCAAATATGCTTAGATAATTTATCAAAGAGCAATTTGGATATCAAATAATTTTACTAAGTTAGGACCAGCTTTCTAATTAGTTATTAATTTTGTTGTTAACAGACATTTTTCTTATCTTCCTTGTTGACTTTCATCTATAGATGCAAGATATTCCTTAGTAAAAAGCAGTCAGTATTTCTTTCACATTGTGTTCATTAAGAGATGGTAAGATTCTCTCAAACGGTCACAAAGGTAGAAAAACCTAACCTGTCGGAAAACGCAATCTTTGATATACAGGTCGCTGGACCTATAACTCAGATGGCAAACCCATGACTGTAACACCTTCCACATTTCTCTCATATCTCATTTTATCCGTTTACTCAGTACTCTCATCTTTTTAAGCTAAGAACCAAATAGTCATACGCTTACGAACCCTTAGTTCATTAGACCTATGTATTCAAGAACTTGGTCAGCAATTTTAAAGACAAATTAGGGAGTTTTAATGACATGGGACCTTTCTATAACCAAATTTTTGCAAAATTGAAGAACATGATAAAGAGTATTAAAAAGATGGATACCTAAATTAGACAGCCTTGGGGTTATGTGCTTTCTTTCTCATCCTGCGTTTCCGATCAAGTTTCTTGGTGCGAAGACGTACATTCTTGGAAAACTTCATCCGCATCTTATGCTCAAGCTTCTGTTGCAACTTGGGGTCAAGAGGAAGGTTGTAAAACAGAAAATTATCGTCGTCTTCGTCGTCGTCAGTTGCAGAGACGGCATCCGTAACATCAGTCGATGCATTTGTGGTAAAGGGTTTCAAGAGAGGAAGTGCACTGAGTGATTGGGAGAGCATAGCAATGGGTTTGATGGGGAACCTGCAAATGGAAACTACAAACCCATACTAATTTTGTATTAGGAGATGAAGTATACATAACAAATATACAAAGACAGAGAGAGTACCTGGAGATAGAGGATAGGGTTTTGGCCATGGAAGTACGGAAGCGGAAAATGAAGACGACGAGAGTGGAGAGTCTGAACTCCTCAAAACCATACCCATTTTCCTGATCATCATCCTCTGCTTTAGGACATGCCCAACCAATTAAATATTGAACAAAGAATTAGTTTACCACCGGGATTTGTATCACTGTTTCAAAAACATCCAAAACTGAAAACCGTATCAGTTTTATCCTGAATTTGTCAAAATCGGGTCAAAATCCCCCTCCTCACTCTCCGGTATTTGATGATGGTTTTTTCGTCAAACTGGTATTTTAAGGTAAAAATATTTAAAATGATCCTAAACATTTTTCAATTTTTTAAATTAACACACAATAATTTTTTTTTAAAATGATTTAATCGTTTTAATTTTAAAATTTTATACATTAAATTTATATTAACTAAAAAGGCTTAATACATCATTTAACCCCTAAACTATACCATTCTATTCTCTGCGACCTATAAACTAATTTTGTGTTCTATTAAACCTCTTAACTCTTTTTCACCTCATTCGGAATGTGCACACCACGCGCGATGACGTGGATAAAATTGCTGACATGGCTTTACTGACATAGGGTTAAATAGAATAAAAAAATAGTTAAGAGGCCCAATGAACACTAAAATCGCTAAGAGGTCATAGAGAATAAAAGGGTAAGGTTTAGAGGTCAAAAAATATATTAAGCCTAAATATTTTTTTTAATTTAAAATTAAAAGTGACGTACTTTACATATTATTTGAAAAAATTATTTAAGGCTTTAAAATTTATGAAATTTAGCGTGTTTTCTAATTTTAACACAAATTTTAAAAATTCAAAATTTGATTTGAAAAGTCTGAAATTGCAAAAAATTAAAAGCTGGTGTATTAAAATTTTTAAAATTGGAAATTCGTGAAACACACTAAAAAATTATAATTTTTTATAAAATTTATTTTTTATTTAATATTATCACAGTATAGTAAATTTATATATTTTATAATATCGTTAAAAACAGACAAACTCCATTTATCATTATTGAAATGTAACAAATATTTACATGTACAAGAAGTTATATTATGTAATTATTTGACTAAATTTTTTTTTAGAAGATTAAATGGGTAAAAATTAAATAATTGTATTTTCGAGAAGGTTAAATGTGTGGTGGCGAACACAAATTTTTTTTATAAGGTGAACAAAAGTACTGAAAATTTATAAAATGGATAGTATACATTTTTTAAGGTGATCAGTGTTATAGATTTTAAGGTCTAAAACTATACTACTGAAATATATATTTATATTTTTTTAAATTTTTAAAAATAATAAAATAGTCAACTGTCCATCGTAAGCTCTATCTAGATCCGCCCTGATGGCCGTAGCAATAAAAAATTGCTGCCGAAGACTGAGAAATATAAACACAGAAATGGTTGATGGTGGATTAAAATTAGAATGAGCATATTATAAAAAAGTTAAAGAGGAATAGTATTAATATTTAAATTAATTGACTGTTAAAATTAGGCGCATGAGAAGACATAGAAATTTCATAATTAAACAAGGTCTAATCATTCAAAAAACCCTCACCTTTAATTTTTTTTTCAATTCCACCCCGACGTTGAAAATTTGTCAATTTTACCCACTTTTGAATTTTCCGTTTTCAATTGTACCCCAATTTTTTAATTTTTGTTAATTGTTTAACTTAAATGATGAAATCATTCAATTAACTAAGTTCAAACATGAAATTAAATTTTTTTTTATTCAAAAAAGTACAAATAAGTCCTTTATTTTTAAAAACTAACTAAAACCCATAATCATATTAACACTAACTTAAATTCTTAATTAATTTAACTAAATTTAAATAAATTTTAAAAACGTACAATTAATATATGCTAGACATGGAGAATGTTTTAAACAAATTTCCAAACGAAAATGACGTTAATTTAATTTTTTAGGGTACAATTGAAACACAAAAATGCAAAATAGGGTAAAATTGACAAATTTTCAACGTCAGGGTATGATTGAAAAAGGGCTAAAAGGTCGGAGTTCTTTAAGACATTAGACCATTAAACAATGATAAGTTGCTGATTTTCAGCATGCTCCATCTCTTTATCTCCATTTGTATATGGAATTTCTTCTTCCAAGGGTTTGCATGTATAAAGGGAAGCACAGATTACATAATAAACAAGATTTACAACTTGAATTCCTGTGATTAGCCAATAATAGTAATCCAGCTTCCCCCTGTTAAGATTCCTATCAGGCAGCCAATTGTTATCCTTGCCTGTATAATCATGCACTAGCGTCACCAAAGCTGTACCCAAATAGTTTCCAATAGAAATGGCAATCCAGTAGAGTGCCACAGCTGTGCTTCTCATGCTTTCAGGGGACTGATCATACAGAAACTCTAAGTGCCCGACAGACATGAAAACTTCGGCTATTCCATGGAGACAGTATTGAGGAACTAGCCAGAACACACTTATTGGAATAATGGCTTTAGGATCATCCAGTAAGTTGTGATGGGCTGCCACGGATTTTCGCTTGCTTTCGACTACTGCGGAAACCACAGTCGCGATTATGTTAACCAAAAACCCTACGCCCATTCTTTGTAGGCAAGTGATTCCTGACGGGTTGGCGGTGAATCTACGAACCAGTGGCACGAAAAGGCGCTCGTAGAGGACGAGGCCTGTTAGCATGGTGAGAACACTGAAGACGGATAAGGAAGCCGGTGGGATTTCAAAGGAATGATGAGCGAAGTGGCGATCCATAGTGCGAGCTTGTTGGATGACAAAGCTATGGATATGTGAGGAAGAAGTTACGAGTAAGATTCCCGCAGCCCAAATGGGCAGCATTCTGATGATTGATTTCAGCTCTTCAACTCTATGCACTGTGGCTACCTTCCAAAGATTCAAATCACCTTCTCTTACTATGGCCGCTTTGTCAAGCCATCTGCACATCTCAATTCATCAGTTCGTTCAAGCATATATATATATTCAAAAATAAGTACTAGATAGAAATGGACATAGTTAAACATACTTGAATTGCTGGGTGTGTACGAGCCTTCCAGTGACAGAAATATTCGCATCGAGCTCGTGATTGTGATACAAATGGGGAGGATCATTAAGTTTAAGTTTCCTGCTGTTGAAAGCAGCAACAACCACTTGGGCCAATCTAACAAGGGGGCTGCCTCCGGGTTTCAACTTCACATAAAGAGGGGAGCCAAACACGAAAACCAGTACGGACACGGCCATGGCTATAGTTGGGATGCCCAGCCCCCAGCCCCACCCAACATTATCTTGGATATAAACAACGACTGTGAGTGCAGTGAGAGTGGCCATTCCCATGATAAAATAGTACCAATTGAAAAAATTCCAACTCCGGGATTCCACGCTCGATTTTTTCATGTCTATTTGGTCAGCTGCAAACGTTACCACACAGGGCCTAATGCCACCGGTGCCGAGAGATGTTAGAAGAAGAGACATGTAAAGAACCCATAGCTGAAGATTTGAAGCCTCCTCGCAATTCACTCCATCTCTACATGCAGCTGGCCGTAGTGATGGTACCACTGCTGATATAGTAATGCTTATCATTCCCTGGAAACAATATATGAGAAATTATTTGAATAAGTTTGGCAAGCAATATATGAGAAATTATGAGTGTAGATAAAGACCAGTTCGTAGATGATGGAACCGATGGTGATGGTCCAGAAGCGGCCGGCAAAGGAGTCGGCGATCAAAGCTCCGATGAGCGGTGTGAAGCTGGCTGTTCCAGCAAAGTTGGAGAGGGTATTAGAGGCCTTCACTAGTGGCAAATTCAATTGGTCGGTCAAATAGGTTATCATATTAGCATGGAATCCTGTCGCTGCAAATCTGTCGCATATTTCATTTGCTGTCAACACAAATTTGCAAATGTTAGAAAATTCAAATCTTTATTTTCTTCACTATTTTAATTCTATTTGAATAAAACAATTTAATACATACCTGGTACTCTAGGTCCTAAATTCAAATCCTAGGAATGCCTTTCACTTCTTTTATTATATAAAAAAAATCAAACTGAAAGAAATAGCTTAAGAACTAAAATCTGTTTTTTCAATTTAATTACTTAATTTGTTGGATGTTGTGCACTCTTATTGTTTGATAAATAGGAGAAGGAATTTATAATCCAGATTTAGCATATATATTAAGATATTTTGTAATTAATAATAGTGTTGAATTGAATTAAATAAAAGATAATACGTAAAGCCATCTCCAATATAAAATACTATGAATAAAAAATAAACTGTAAATTTTATACCCCTTCTGCTAAAAAAATACACAAAATAACTATTTTTAGCATTCTAAAATATAGACAAAATTACTATTTTAATTTGAATAATATTAAAATTAACATTTATTAATTTCAACCACTTTTATTATATTTTATAAATCATCTTTAATTATCACTTTATATAATATATAAATTAATAATAAATTTATCTTTTCAAATTTTAATTACAATTCCAATATAATAATTTAATTAAAGTTATTATTTGAGATTCATCAAAAAAATTATTATTTGAAGTTAATAAATTATATTCCCTCCGCCCCAATAAAATTGTTCACTTTGAGAAATTTTTTTGTCCCAAATTTTTTATCCACTTTCAAAAAGTAACTAACTTTTACATTTAGTTTTACTATATTACCCCTATTTAAAATTCACTAATGAGTAAATTAAAAGTAGATTGCAAATGGATCATATATTAAATAGAGGTATGACAAAAAAAATAAAAAAAAATTTAGGGTTAATTACATATAAAATCACCACCTTTTACATGAAATTGCAAAAATAACACGACTTTTAAAACGTGGCAATTTAGGGCACCACCTTTCATTTCTTTTCAAAAACAACACGATCACATTTTTAGTGGCGTTGTTGCTGACGTGGCATGACACGTGGCGCTCCTATTGAGTGTCCAAGTCAGCAAAATTTTATCTAAAAACTTGCCATTGTTATTTTTGAAAAACAAAATGAAAGGTGATGCCCTGAATTGACACGTTTTAAAGATCATGTTATTTTTGAGAATTCGTGTAAAAATGGTGATTTTATATCTAATTAACCCAAAATTTTATAAAATTCATAAATAATAATTGTTTTTTTTAAACTGTGTGATAAAAGTAAAGTGGATAAATTTATTGGGACAGAGGGAGTGACTATTTTATCCATTATTTTTTAATTTATGTGTAAACTCTATTTTCTTTATTTTCATAGGACAGAGGGGAGTATTACAATTTCATTAAATGATGGAGTAAAAAATATGAATAGTAAAATGATGTTTAATTTTCATAAACTAATAAACTTGGTGATCCATCGGTTTATTGTAAATCTAGAATCCTGAATTGTGTCATAGCAAGTGGGTGCAAATGAAATATTGCTCTGATCCCACCATCAATATTCCAATTCCAACAAACCAATTACCGAGGCAAATTACGGCACAATCTGAAAATTTCTGAAAACAATACCTTATTTTTCTCTACAGGAAGAATGTCGTTTTATCTTCAATTATGAGAGGTAATAAAGTATATTTCTCATTTAATTATTTTCTCTTTTTTTTTGTCTCTGGTTCTCATTTATTATTTCTATGATATGATTGTACATAGTAAACGAAAATAATATTTTTGTATTATTATTAATGAGAAAGTTCTATTAACAAGCTTGATGATTTTTTATCTTCAGAATGAATTTCATTAAAAAAAATTGGATGAGAAATTATGTGAGTAAAGAGAACTAACCAAGAATGAATGGCATTGTTTTGATGCCACCAACTTTGCTTGCCTTCACATCTTTACACTTTGTGTTCTCCTCCGCTTTCACAGCACTACCATTGCTGCCCACCTCCATACTTTTGTTGTTTCGTTTGTGTAGTGATTGAGTGATGATACATTAGAGTATATATAGAGAATTTTAATAGCTTAATTAATCGTCATGTTTATTTATCATTTTATTTTAGACAAAATCTAATCGTAAAATCTCTGTATTTTATCAATTTAAGAAATCCCTACTTTAAAAAAGTTATCTTTTTAGTCCCTTTATTTGTTATTTTTGCGATTTTTTGGCCTTTTGTATGACTATAAAAAGAAAAACTTATAAATATATAGATCAGGAAAACACATAAAAAAATATTAAAATCGCGAAAATAACAAATAAAGGAGCCGAGAAGATAAATTTTTTGAGATAGGAACTTTTAAATAAAAATGTTAAAGTATAAAAATTCTGAAATGGGTTTAGTTTTATTTTATTTTATTTTATTAAATTAGTGTTTTAATTAGTTTGTCTTGATTTGAGTTTATTTTCTTTAATTTTTTTAAAATGTAGATGTATTTAATAGTAATAGTTAATCAAATTACATTTACTAAAATGACTTAATTTCAGAAGCAACACATGGGATATCAGAAAGCTGGACAAGAAAACGATGGAGACTATGCAACTTATGTGAGAGACCTGACCCCACAATAATGGACTTGATTGGAATGTGACGTCATATCTTATGTCATTTTTATTAGCCTTATTCTATCCTTTTTTATCCACCTCTATTTACATAATATGGATACACTATTCTTTATATATAAAGTAAAGGCCTAATTACTCAAAAACCCCCCACCTTTCACTTTGTTTTCGTTTATACCCTGACCTAGGAAAAATGTCATAAATACTACTGACCTTGTCATTATGTTTCGCCCGTACCCTCGAGGTATTAAATTGATCTCTTTTCATTTGAAAAAGAGTTTAAAATAATCCTTCATTTTTAGCATATATTCTAATTACACGTCAATGTTATTAATTATACAAAAACACCTTCTTCTTTAAAAAATTCAACTAATAATAATAATTTAATTTATATTAATTATCAATAATTTGTTAAAAATAAAAAACCGTAAATTTTTTTACATCAGACTAATTAATTTCAACATAATACCGTACTTTAATTTTAAAATCTATTTTCAATTTTTTTAAAAAAAAAATTAAAAAAAATAGCTCCTCCTCCATGGGAGGAGGAGCTTCTCCTTCCTTCCATGGAGGAAGGAGCTCGCAGCTCCTTCCTCCATGAGGAAGGAGCACGCTGCTCCTTCCTCCATGTGAGGAAGGAGCAGATCTGCTCCTTCCTCACATGGAGGAAGAAGCAGATCTGCTCCTTCCTCACATGGAGGAAGAAGCAGATCTGCTCCTTCCTCCATGTGAGGAAGGAGCAGTGCGAGCTCCTTCCTCACATGGAGGAAGGAGCAGCTCCTTCCTCCATGGAGGAAGGAGCTTATTTTCGTAAAAATAAAAAAAAAATGAAAAAAATAATATTAGCGGTTTTTTTAAATAGGAGTACGGTAATAAATAGGACTTAATAAAACTATATTATTTTATTTATTTATTTTATTTAAATTAAAAAATTAATTAATTTTGGGATTTATTTGAACGTTTTTAAAGATGAAGTATTAGTTTGTACATTTTTTAATAGAAAAAGGTATAAAATAACCCTTAAATTTAGTTGTTTTTAAGAAATCATCTTTTTTTTGAAATTTGGGGTACGGGCGAAACATAATGACAAGGTCAGTAGTATTTATGACATTTTTCCTAGGTCAGGGTATAAACGAAAACAAAGTGAAAGGTGGGGGGTTTTTGAGTAATTAAGCCTAAAGTAAATAATGGTAAATATGAGTATAAGTATTTCAAAATAAATATTACTAAATTCAGATTTTATTCGTAAAAATAATTATAGACATATTTTTTTGAACAGGTGAAAAAGTGATAATAGACTGAAACATTCAATAATAATTTTTAAAAATATTCGTCCGGATAACGAATTAGTGATCCGCTTGTTAGGATTCAAATGGACTATGTTGTTACAATCGCCGAATAGTACGTTGAAATCCGATGAGACAAGTCGCGTACTAGATAGCTTTCTTTTAGATGCTTCCCGACATAGTTCGGTGGTGTGAAGCTGATAATCAACCGCGGCGTCCCTATGATAAAACAGCCAGGATACTGCTATTACTGCATTGTGATAACAGCTCTGTAAACACTTTTGGTATCGCTCTTTCTTGCTCTGCATTTTTGTGTATTTATAAATGAAAATGAGAGTAGTATTTATAGAGAAAAAATGAAAGAGTTGTTATGCAAAATTTAATAGCGACGGAGCTGTCAGGGCTCCTATGAACTGTGCCAGCTCGGGTGGCATCATTCGGAACAACCATGGTGATTGGTTGATTGGGTATAGCAGAAATATTGGGCGTTGTTCGGTGCTTCAAGCGGAACTTTGGGGAGCTCTTGACAATCTCGTTGTAGCTTGGAATAAGGGTTACAGGAGGGTCTTGCTTAAGATGGACAACATGCTTGCGATGGAGGCTATACTCAGTCCCGATTTGCGTGTTAATATCAACATGAATCTGCTGCTTCCTTTGAGAGAAATGGTTAATAGACACTGGCAGATTAAGGTTTCTCATGTTTACAGAGAGGGTAATAAATGTGCCGACTGGTTGGCTAATCACGGTTTCACTCACTCCTTAGGTTCTTATACATACGATCAATCTCTTAGTGGTATTCAGAATATTGTGATGGATGATATTCGGGGTGTTTTTTTTCCTCGTATGTGCAGACAGTTGTAATCTTGGCCCTGGCCATTCCTTCTTGATAAAAAAAATACAAAAAATGTTTTGCATATTCATTACAGTCAAAACGTATTGAACAAGTGGAGGAGATCATGGGATGTGCTTTGTTTAAAAAATAAAATTATTACAGAATAAATAATATAAAACTATTATCTAAGTAAAAAATAAAATAAACCGAACCATCCACCTAACTTGGACCAGACCAGGTCGGCCGACCGAATGGCGGGCGCGCATGTGTGATAAATCGGAAAGGATTTAACTCCTAACTCGTTCACAAAATTGGGTACCTTTTGGGGCCAAACCCAAATGAGAATGTCCAAGCTAATATACTTAAGCAAATGAGTTTTTTTTTAAGTAACGTGGGGAATCCACAATTACTCTCCACACTCTCATTTCTCACCATGCACTTTTTATTTATTTTCAATTCAATATTTTCAACAATCCGTCACTTTAAATTTTAAAAATAGTTTCTTGAGCAATTTCTGTATCAATAAAGTTATGCATAAATAAAAGTATCTTTCGATTTAAACTTTTGTGTAGTGTGTTCGATTTTAATTCAACAAAAGTGATCCGTAGTCCTAAAATCTATCTCAGACATCAAACCACACACAATCTTTTTTAAAGTGTTTTTCAAAAGCCCGTGCAATTACGGTATGTACGTATATCCCAGTTTATTGAATACTTTAGAAAATTTGCCTTAAATTTTATAGAAAGTGGCCCCACTTCCACATTCACAAAGGTGAAGCTATTAAGAGTATACTTGTAGCTAGGTAATGCACTCCATATGGAGTACAAACTTAATTAAGAGATTCTATTAACTCATCCTCTAATCATTTCAGGAATCATACATCAATATAGCATGTTGTCGCTCATATCCATTACTTGTTATTACCCATTGAACTTATTTGTTAGGATCTCCAGTCAATTAGATTGGGTTACTGTTATGAATGATTCATTCTATAGGAAATGGTCTTAATCTTTTCGAAGTTCTAGGACTTCCTCTCTAACTAATCCTTTCGTCGAAGGATTTGATAAGTTACCATCACTGCATAGATGATCCATTCTAACAGCCCCCTGATGTGATGAATATCTAACAGTGTTGTGCTTATGACGTATCTGTAATTTCTTACTGTTATTGTAACGGTTCTCAATTTTTTAATAGCCACGGTACTATTGCAATGGATCAACACAACTGGTATTGGTCTTTTCCATAAGGGATTCTCAGCTAGTAGGCTTATTAGCCATTCTGCTTCTTCATTAGCAACAACTAGTGCTATCATTTCTGACTCCATCATATATTGAGCCAAAATTGTCTATTTCTTTGATTTCCAAGAAACGGTTCCACCAGCTATACTAAAAATTTAGTTGATTGTAGCATTAAGATCATCAGACAATGTATTCCAATCTGCATTGTATCCTTCAAGTACATCAGGATGCTTCTGCTAAGGTAATCGAAGATTTATGATTCTTTTAAGGTATCTCATAACCCTTTCAATAACATGTCAGTGCTGAATACTAGTTCTATTATTAAACCTGCACAATAATTCAACGACATATGCAATGCGGGTCTAATACAATAAGTGGCATATTATAACACCCCATGTTTTTAAAGTGTTAATATAGGTCACATATTGTGATATTTAGAACCGAGAAAATGTAAATTGAATTTAACTGTAAATTTAATTTATAAGTATCCAAATAAATATATCGAAATTATAGGATTTAAAGAATTTAACTTTGAAGATTTAAATTTTTATAAGTGGGTGTGACCGGGACTAAATAACGCTTAAAAAATAAAAATAAAATAATTTGAAGTCCCGAACGAATATTTTTAAGATTAATATTCGCGAAATACTTTTAAGAAATTATCGTCAAAATTTCATAAAATTTGGATATAGTTTAAATAATCAAGTGGAATTGAGCGAGACCCAACACACACCTTTAAGCCCAAAATCGTTTGCACCCTCACGTTGTAAAACTACCAAATATCTCAATTTACGACCTTTCACTTTCAATTGCACCCTCAAATATTAAAATTCACACCTTTTAATTTTAATTACACCCTTAAACATCAAATCAATCTTTTTCCCAATACATCATATTTTAATAAATATTTTAAATGATCCTCATAGTTATAATTATACCAAAAAAATCTTAAATTTTAAAAAACTTCATAATATTTTTTATTAAATATAAAAAAAATTAATTTTTTAAAAAATTTAAAATTAAAAAATACATTCGTCTTCCTCAAATCTGAGAAAGACAGTCCGTCTTCCTTAGATCTTGAAGAAGACGCGTTCGTCTTCCTCTGATATGAGTTTCGTCTTCCTCAGGCCTTGAGGAAGACGCGTTCGTCTTCCTCGGGCCTTGAGGAAGACGCGTTTGTTTTCCTTCCTTAAGGTCTGAGGAAGACGAACTGTCTTCCTCAGATCTTGAGGAAGACAGTCCGTCTTTCATGGAGGAAGAGACGAACCCGGAATGGGTTCGTCTCGAGAAAAACGAACGAGTTTTAAATTTTTAATTTAAAAAAAATTAATTTTTTTTTACTATAAAAATTATTTTATTTTTTAAAAATCACTGAATATAAATTTTTTAGCAGGTCGGATAGTGCCGACAAAATCATTCACATATCAGAATATCATTAAAAAAATTATAGAGTTGAGGCGGCGTGTTTGCGGATATGTATTTTTATAAAATGAATATATTTATTTATATTAAATAAAAAATTATTGTTAAGTTTTATAATTTTTAAAAAGAATAGTTTTATTTTTGTTTTAAATATAACATTAAGTTCTATTTATAATATATGTTAAAATTTAAAGTATTAATTTGAACTTTTTTCAAGTGAAAAGAGATCAATTTAATGTTTGAGGGTGCAATTGAAAGTAAAAGGCCGTAATTTCGGTATATTTTGTGGTTTTGCAACGTGAGGGTGCAGAAGAATTGGGGTTAAAAGGTGGGAGGTTTTTCAGAGAATAAGTCTAAAATAAAATATAATTCCCATGCAAATAAAAATAATATTATTTTGTTCATTTTATATTTTTGAGGATTTTTGGATAAAGTTTCATGAAATTATGAATTAGTTTCCGTAGTTCTTTACGGACGATAATTAAAAATTTAAGTTAAAGTGACTCGTTAGTCACTAAAGAAAAAGTTGGCTTTTAGCCAAACTATATAAACAAATGTCATTTGATTCAAATGAAGCAGTACGCTTCATTTCTTCTTCTTCTTTTCTTTCTTTTGAGTGCCACATTGCGGCGATTTTAGGGTTCGGTCCGATCGTCCAATTTCTCGATTTTAAATCAAATTTCTTTGAAAATCTGCTAGTGTATGAGGTAATAATTGTTGATTTGAATTTGATTATTTATAATTTGGCTTATATTTGAGTTTATAACGTTAATCGTGTCAGATTGATCGAATTCACTTTGCTTTAACGTTTAATTTGCAGAATTGAATTGGATTGGATGTCGTTTAGGTGTTTGGAGAAATATTCGAGTCAGAATAAGGTCGGGAGAGCCCTGGGGATTGTTCCCTGTGGATGTGCGTGAAGCACAGCCAAGGCTGTGCGGACACACATCGATGCCGATTCATCGACATTTGAATGTTTTCGTTATGTATTCGAGTCATAACTCGATTTTGATTCTAATGGAATTCGAAACTTGAACTATGACATTTGAAATATATAACAAATATGTAAAGTAAAAGGTATTTGAATTATTAAAACGTTACGAAGTTTTAATTAAGCTATAAGTTATATAAAGTTATTAAAGGAAGAAGAAAAATAAGTTCATACCGGAATGGTACTAAGATTTGAACAAGAAGTTCAATACCGGAATTAGTGTATATGTTACATTTTGTTTATAGAGTCTATTTATTTTGAATTGTGTTTAACAATTGAATTCTAAGTAGATCCGACGAGCCAGCTAGCTACCGGACTTGACGATTAATGTGTTTTGTGAAGTTATAATATATTGTGGGAAATATTTGTTCTCTGAGTTTATGTTTTTACTTTTTGAATGTTTATATATAAACTGTTTTAAATGATAAATCGCACTAGTATGAAATTGAACTAATAAAATCCATTGGAACGTGTTTCCTATTGAACGATAATAGGACTATGTGATCAGCAGTATTGATATTAGATTAAGCTTGTAAATTAGGATAGAAATAGGAATGATTATCTTAAGTCAAATGACGATCGATAGCTCGCGGAATAGACTTAACAGGTAACTCTGAGGCGTTGGTATCATGGTTCACGGTCCAAGTACGCAATACAAAATTACGATGTTAGTAACATTGTTAAGGTCTATTATCTTTATCAAACTATGGTGTGCATATTGTGGTTCATACTATAGTTTGTCTATTATGGAATTGAGTATTAGGGTTTCATCTAAATTGATTATCTGGTAATACGTTTTATACATAATTGATTTCTTATATGCGATTTTAATATTCACTTGTAAACATATAGATTCACTTAGAAATATTATGACCTATTGATATTTTCCCCATATTAGATTTATCGAGTTATATAGTGGTCGGGCTTCCATAATTGTTCCGGGATTCGATTTGCTCAATGTCAAGTTACCTCTAGAGCTGCAAGTAGTTGGGTATCAGAAGATTTATCTTTTTGGTTTCAGTAGTTCACGTTATTTTTATAAATTCTGATTTGAACTAATGTCAAAGTATATGTTTGAAAAACTGTAATATTTTATAAAAGACAAAATGTTTGCTAGTATTATATATTTAGTACTGGTTTATATTATTTTAAAGATTTTAGTATGATGTTTGAAACAGAGCGAATTGTGTGATGACACAATTGAGACACGCCCTGATTTTAAGAGTTACAATATTAGTTTTTGAAAAGTGTTGGTTAAACACAAGAAAAGATTTAACGGGATTTTCTGAAAACATATTTTATTTGATATATGATTTTGAAATGCGAAAAATTTACAGTGGTTTCTAGACTTGCTACGAGTTTTAGAGCTATCACTCACATTTCCTAATGCCGGTCTCAGCCGAGATTTTAAGTCGTGACAAAGTTTGTTACAGAGGGAGGTTTAAAATCCTAGGCTATTGCTATTTTGAGATATGGGTATGTATCCTAGGTACTCATAAGAACTATTGTAGCACATATGATTCGAGTCATGTTTTTTTTGCACGTATTCTTATGTTTCATAGGTTTCTAGCCTTTTCTTATAGGATGTTGTCACGATCCAAAATTGTGGGCAGAACCGGCGCTAGGGAACTGGAGTGATTGCTCCGGAACCCGTAGCAAGCCTAAAAACGACCATGAAACTTTTCACTTCGAAACAAATAAAACATACTTTCATGCAATTGATTGAAATGCGCAGTTTGAAAACTTTTAAAAAAAATCATATACGATATTATTATAATATTGAGTCTATAAAAAATTATAAGACAACCGTTCATTGAAAACATCATAATTCTAAGACTTGACTACTGCGGCTCTACCAACAGTTTCGTCCACAGTTCCCTCCATCCTTGCCAGACGATGATGACATTATGGCTCTATAGTTTCTTGTTTGTTTTATTTGCAAACGGATTGTAGTATCGTGTTTGTGTTTTACAGTAACTTTTATGTAAACTTTTAATATTTTATTATATTAGTGCGTTACTTTTCTTTAAATGGTGTTTCAGTGTTCGTAAATAGTCTGTAAATAGTGAATTTAACGGGTTTCAATTGACACGGAAAAATGGAAAAAACAGCGGGAAATAAATAAATTCTGTCGGAAATTTTGCAAAATCCCTAACGGAATTTATATGTGCAGCGACGGATTATCTGTCGCTAGGCATAACATCTAGGCGACTAACTGTTATGTTTCGCGATAGATTATCCGTCGCTAACTTAACATAATTAGCGAAGTATAAATATTAGCAACAGATATAATCCAAATATTCAATTGCAAATAAGTCTCCAAGTCTGTCGTTTGAGCAAATAGTTTAATGACAGATGAAATAAATTGGCAACGGAAAATCCTTCTTCAATTTTGCGACCATAACAAAATTTGTGTCGCTAATAATTTTACAATAATCTTTTTAGCGATTGGTGACGTCTGTGACTTATACGCCGCTAATGACGATTAGCGTCGGGTTTTATGTTTTCGTCGCTAATCAGCTGTTTTTTAGTAGAGGAGGTAGATATGCTACTGCCAAAAATTATGTTTTTGTACGAGTATTTATCAAGTTCGGTGCACCATAATTGACCTTGTTTTCGACTAGAAGATAAAGTCTGGTGATCAAGATTGTATTAAAAGCATAGCTGCTGAAGTTAGATGTAATAAGCGTGCTAGCAAAAGAACTTAAGGTTCTAGTTCCGTATTGTATGCTCAGATATCAGAGTAGTTGTATTTGTGATTGACCAAAATAATATATTATTTTGTAATAAAAAAAATATTATCTTCTTACAATAAATTTTAGAAAATATTATAGTTTAAAAATTGATATAGAAATTTTGCAATTTCTATTTAAGTCTTTAAATCGACTAGAATACCAAAAATATAAAATATTTTAGGGTTAGTTCTATATAAAATTACTATACTTACACGTTTTTTTCATTTTAATCACATCTTTTAAAATGTGTCATATAAATTCACAACCTTTCATTTTTTTTTGGCCTAATTACTTAAAAAACCTTCACCTTGTAATATTTTTTTGTTTATACCCTGATCTAGGAAAAAAATTATTTGTACCCTTTTTTTTAATTTTTCATTTTCAACTGTACCCCAAAGCATTAAATTGAACTTTTTTCATTTAGAAAAAAATACAAAATAGTCCTTCATTTTTTTAATTTATATTCTAATTAGATTTTAATTATATTAATAATACAAAAATACCTTCTTCTTTACAAAATTAAACTTATAATAATTATTTACTTTATATTAATTATCAATAACTTTTTCAATTTAAAAAACGTAAAAATAAATGCCTTTTACTTAAAAAAAATTACGTTAATTTTTTCTTAATTTTTTTTTTCCGGATCTCAGGCGAGGAGGAGGAGGAAATCCTCCTCCTTACATGAGAAGAGGAGTTGTTGCTCCTCTTTTCAGGGAAGAGCAGCAGTTCCTCGGAGCTGCTGCTCCTCGCCTGAGGAGCAGATCTGCTCGTCGAAAAAACGAGGAATAGCTGCTCCTCAGGCGAAGAGCTGCAGCTCCTCGCCTAAGTTTCAGGTGAGGAGCCGCTGCTCCTCACCTGAGGAGATGCTGCTCCTCACCTGAGGAGCAACAGCTCCGAGGAGCTGCTGCTCCTCCCTGAGAAGAGGAGTAGCAGCTCCTCTTTTCAGGTGAGGAGGAGGAGGTAATCTGGAAAAATTTAAAAAAATTTATTTTTAAAATTTCTTTTGTCGCATTTTTGAAGCGGATCCGTAAATCGAAAGAGTATAATAGTGGGTCCGAAGTTATTTAAATAAAAACTTTTAAAATGATTAATTTTTAGGATTTATTTGAATATTTTTAAAGTTTATGGATTTGTTTGTATTTTTTCAAATAGAAAAAAATATAATATAATCCTTCTATTTAATTGTGTTTAATATTTACATCCTTTAATTAATTAAATTGTCAATAAATTAAATTTTGGCTACAATTGAAAACGAAAAATCAAAAAAAAGGTACAAATGAATGTTTTCCTAGGTCAGGGTAAGGTGGGGTTTTTTTTAAGTAATTAGGCTTTTTTTTTTTACAAATCTATCACCGATTAAAAAATCTGGTATCTTTCTCCTCCAAAATAAATGTCCTTATTTGACTAATGCTCTAATTAAAACAAAAATTGCCTTTTTTTCCTCTTTTCTTGTCCAATCAATAAAAATAGATCGAATTTTCAAATCGGTGATAAATTTGCAAAAAATAAAAATGAAAGGTATGAATTTATATGACACTTTTTAAAAAAATGTGTTTTAAATAAAAACATAGTGATTTTGAATAGAATTAACCCAATATTTTAAGATAGGTTAAAAAAACTAGCAACCTAAAAATAATAAAAAGTGATGACATCTAATTCTATAATCAATGAAATATCTAATAGCTTATAAAACTTGAATGCATTATCCTAATCTACATAACTTATATTATTTACCACCTATATAGCATATATTATTCATCACTAATTTGTAGAATTATTAATAATTGGAATTAATTTATAGTATAATCAAATAGAATAAAATTTATTTATAGAAAATTTTAATTTGATTTGTTTTTATTAGACATATATATAAACAATTTGTTTGCCTTGTTCATATTAATATTTATCTAATAAGTTTTTTTATTAGTAATATATAAAAAACTAATCAACATTGTTCATAAAGTTGAAAATTCAAAACTATAACTAATAAAATATATTTTTAATTTAAATAAAATAAAAAGATTTAAAAATTTATTATAACAAAAATAAATACAAATTATAATATATTCATTCCGCCCAATTGCACAGGCAATGGCCCCCCAATATTTTTTAAAAATTACTAAAATATCGGTTTGATCTCTTTAAAAAATAAAATAAATTATTAAATACTAATTTGGTCCCATTTTTTTTTTAACGGAAATGAACTCATTTCATTGATTACGATTAACCGACTCCTCGAGTCTCGCAATTTGGTCCCATGAATAAGTGTTTTTGTGTGTGTGTATATACACATATATATTTGAACTTTATTGATGTCTAAACTCAAAATGAAAATTGATTTTATGTATGTTTTTTTGGCCCCCCCTTAACTTTTTGGTCAAGATCCGCCACTGTCTGCGGCCACCTGTGTCTTGTATCATCGCCGGCATCAAATATTACAGCATAGATATAGTAATGTTTGTAATTTTAAGATCAACTTCAATGACATCAAAATGTCTTCTCAGAATCAAATTCAATGAGTATCCTCCAATTCATGTAAGTGAAATGCATCTCCCTAATTATGTCAACTCAATTAGATCCATGATAATCCTATTTGAAATAGATAATGCTTATAATATCAACTTTTCTACTTTTGATTCATAACAACCAAGTCAAAATGCCCAATACCAAATCCATCAAAATGTATGCACAAGTAAAATGACATTCAATTCGTAAAATCGGTAAATGAAAAACATGATTAACAGAGAGTGCGAGATATGAACCTCAAAAACACAAGATTAGTTTAACTCCTTCAATCTTCTCCTCAGTGCATCCATCGATTTCTTCCGTGCGCTTTGCTTCGTATTTCTGTTCGAAAGGCTACCAAAGATTCCATCAGGCGTATCCTTAAACTTATCAACAACGACGGCCACTTTCTTATGATCCAGAGTATTGTAGTTTCTCTCCCTTATCACAGGATTCATGAAGTTTTCTGGTTGACTGCTATTTAAGAGGTTAATCAATTGTCTTGCTTCTATCAAGCACCCTCTAAAACTGCCTTCTCTGTATAGTTCAGCAAGACCGGTGCTGTGAAACCTTTCATCCGCAAAGTTGTCTAAATTTGTTAGATCATTGTGAAGAGCTGACACTGCATTGGCATTGTATCTCTTCACACTATCACTCAGAAACGCAGCAACAATGGAATTAGAAATATGCTCCAGAGCCCCACTTCCGACCTTGTATAGAGCATCAAATGGTAAAATCTGCTGCGCTGTTGAAATAAGCGTGTCGAGGTATATTACCACCTCATTCATATACTCATGCCCAATTTGCGATGTCTCCTCGGAAGTCCAATTGACATTTTCTGTAAGTGCCATAAACTCGTCCAACTTTTTGTTAACCAAATTCAGCAGAGCAATGTAGGCTGCATCCCTGGAAGTTTTCAGAACCACCTTGGCAGTTAAAACTGCCTGAGGTCTCTCAACTGACCGGACTGGGATCCCACATAGCTGGGCTGCATGTCGAACAAAAAAATCACAAGCCCTTTCAAGAACAGATATGTTTGCAGCAATCTGCATGGCTTGAGAGACGCCAATAGCACTGCTATGGATAATGTTTAAAATAGCTTCATTCAGAACATCAATTAAGAGCTTATCCAAATAGCCCTTCATAACATTATAGAAATTAGTATGTGTCCCGTAAGACAAGTAATCAACAGACCCTTTGATGAATGACCTAACAATGCGGCAAGTATCCGGTACCATGGATGAAAATGGTGCAATGTATGGGAAAGCTGGCATAATATCTGTGTTTTGGAGATGGAACGACAAAACAGTATTGTCATAATCAGTATCCTTTTTCATTACCATCTGCTCGTAGGTATCATTGGCGAGCGCATTAACAATTTGCTCCCGACACTCGCCCAAAAGAAGCTTATGGTACTTATCCCGGCTACTGTCAAGTGCCTCGAGAAGTTGACCCACATCATACCCAAATTGTTTTAGTGTTGCCCCAAGAAGAGTAATGTAATCCTTGACCAAAAGAAGATGGGTAGCAGAATCCATATGAGAAAATTGTTCCTCCACAACTGATGTTATTTTATTTAATGCAGTTTCCCACATTGTCTCAACCTGATCAGTTGACAAAAGACCGCCACCAGTCCTTAACACCCGATCTTCCACTATAAAATACCCTGCGACCTGAGCCAAAAATGTTTGATAAGATTCAATAAATGGTTGAGAGGAGGAGATTTGCAGATCTGAATTAAGCTGCAATAGCCGATTCCTATAGTAATATGCACGAAACTGGTCTTGAATTCCTAGGCATGCATGGATATGATGTGCCCGATAAAGAGGAGTAAGATCAAACTTCAAAAGAGAGTCTTCATCGAGTTCCTCAACATCTAAAGTATACACAAAATCTCCTAACCCTGAAACATTTTGTTCCTCTGCTTTCCTCTGATGTTCCAACATCTCCTCGTCCCTTTGTCGAGCTGAGGCAGAATGGCCTATCGCTGTTTGCCCTATATCCTTGGCAGAACTTCTAACATGAACTAGCCATTCATTAAACTGACTGCTCACTTTCTTCTCTATATGTGATTTTATGACTGGAATTGTCTTCTCGATCGTCATTCTAAGTGTCTTGAGAGGAATGTTGTGCATGTAATTCGTCTCAATTAGATCGAGTGTTTTCAATGCAGGGTAAAATTGACCTTCAGCCATGTGGTTGTTACATTTAGCGCAAAGTTGTAAAACTTGAAGACAAATCTTCGACATTTTAATAGCTTGAGTGACATTCTTCTTGATTGAATAAGATTCAAGAAGCTGTTCAAGTTTTACCAAAAGCGCAGTTCCAACTTCTTGCAAGCGAAAATTATCACTTGCAAGCTCACTTTTCAACTCTTCGGCATCAACCAACACACCACGAAGCTCATCAACAGCAAGAATGAATTCCTCATAATGGCTCTTGCAGAGGTCCTCGATCTCAGCTTCCTTCTTTTTGACAACACTCCTGAGCTGGTGAAGGAGGGACTCAGGGCGCCCCGTTTCAAAAACATGCCTGACGATGGGACCCAAATCATCGCCATTTCCGATGAGAGTTGCGAGGACTAAATCCTCTCCGCCATCCCCGTTCTCTACAACAGCCCTTCTCTTGGGTTTTGCATCCATAGCTTGCTGCATATTAGAACACCATCAAAACAATTCCATCTCCAAGCAAAATGTAGAACAGAAATTAGACTATTACTTGTTTTTATCATCATGTCAGCATAAGAAATAACGAGAGAAATGTCGAACATCAGATAAACTAACAGTAATTACAATTTAGAAGCAAATTTTGATAGGTTTTGTAATTGGTGGAATAAAAATGAGAAATGAATACCCATTTTCACCTTAATTTACAATAACAATGTCAATAAAAAAGCAAAATGAGAAATCAAAACTGGAAAACTTACAGCCTTTTCAAATAACAGATTGTTCTTCACTGCTTTGTTTAAATCGAATCATTCCCATTCTCTTTCACTTCTTTCTGCTTTGTCTTCCTTTTATTTTGTTTTCCAGCCGAAAGATGCGCAACAAACAACATCTTGTCAAGGGAAAAAAGATGAATTAAGGATCATTTCACCCCCTTAACTTGTCATGAAATATAAAAGAACCTCAATTTTGCGAAAGTGGGTCACTTTTACCCCGTATTTGGCTAAAACATATGAGACCCCCCTCCTTCACTCTCACCTCCGAGTGAAAACACTCTCTAATTTCTAATGGTAGAATGTTTAAAATAGTCTTTAATATTTTATCATTCATTAAATTAGTATCTAATGATTTTAAAATATCAACTTAATTCTTATACTTTAAAACTTAATATATCATACTCCATCCGTCCAGTTTAAGAAGTCTCATATTCTATTTTGGGATGTCCCATTTAAAAAGTCCCATTACTATTTTTAGAATGTTTTTTCATTAATTACCTTTATTTAGTTATCTTAAAAGAGCTCTATGGAATATTCCACTATCATTAATAGGGGTAAAACATGAAAAAACATGAAAAGATAAGGATTTCTAAAGTAGAACGGAGGGCATATATATTTTTATTGAATAATAAACTTTTCCTTTTAACAACAAACCCTGAATACATCCTTCTTCTTTCAAACATCCGCCATCATTTCTTCTTTTTTCTTGTTTCAGTTCTTTTTCTTTTAAACAGTTGGCAATCATTTCTTCTTTCTTCTTATTTCAATTATTTTTGTTTTTATCGACCATCGCCACGTGACCCCATTGTTCCACCACGGCTTGTGTCCACCACCAGCCACCATTATCATTTGAAATTGTAGTGGCGGTAGGCGTGTACATCAGCAACGATGGCAGGTCAAGGTTGTTGTGGTTGTTTATTGGAAAAAACTCATTTTCATGTCCTTAAAATATACTTGTTTTGATTATCTAGTCTTTAAATAATTTTTTGTCTTTTACTGGTCCTTAAACTACACGGATTGATGATTTCAGGTCCCTAAGAGGAAGTCTGTTAAAAGCGTGTATGCATGCTCCGTTAACAAAATAAACGAATTTTAGAAAAAGCCACATATAAAAATAATTAAATAATTAAATAATACACGTTTCGCATTTTAACATGACATGGCAACAGATCAAATTAAATTGTTAAACGGTTTTGAACCGGTTTGAGATGTAAAGGTTTGCTTAGGGATTTTAGGGTTCCAATTTAACACAAACAAAATTTCGTCCTAACATCAATCTCTCATATACAACACTATAGGATTTTAGGTTTCTTAAAGTATCGATCTCGTAGTTATGGCCGAAGGATTTTCAGAAGAGGATTATCCGAATGGATTCCCTGTGTCCAATGTTCCCAAATGTAAACGTGGATTACAGGAAAAGGTCATGGTGTCTTGGACTGAAAATAATCTTGGGAGGCAGTTCTTTCGATGTCCAAATGATAAGGTTAATTCTATGAAATTCTTCTTCTTCTTGGGTGGGTACGGTAATTTTAGAGTTTCTGGTTTGATTCATTCTAATTGTAGGGTTTGTAATTTTTAGGGGTTTCTAGTAATTTTAGGGTTTCTGGTTTGATTCATTCCGATTTTAGGGTTTGTAATATTTAGGGGTTTCTAATAATTGTAGGCTTTCTGATTCGATTCATTCTGATTTTAGGGTTTGTAATTTTTCAGGGGTTTCTAGTAATATAGATTCATTGGATGCCCAATTCTGCAAAACTTGAATTTGATTAATATAGATTCGTCCGGTGTCCAGTTCTGCAAAAATAAAGTATGTTTTAGATCGATAGATTCATTAATAAGTGTCCTTTGGCACATTAGGAGATTATGTTGATTCAATTAGTTTTACTTTGTGTATGGCACCTTATAATGCCAACTATTGTGTGTAGGTACAGGCCAAACGATGCCTCTTCTTTAGGTGGTATAATGAGGAATATGCTCCTCACCTCAAGTACATGTTGTATACTATGAGGAATCAAATGGGGAGTTACAGAAGGAAGGGGGAAAGGTCATAGGAGATGTATTCGAGCTGAAGTATTTGATTGACAGAGCAAGTATAATTGATTCAATTGATGTGGAGGATCATCTTATTAAAGCTACTGACAAAATTGAGAAGATGGAGGTGGAGTTAACAGATTTGTATTCTGCTAATAGGGGATTGCAGACGGAGATAGGAGGATTGAAGAATGAACTCAAAGGTGCCTGGATTAGAGAAGAAAATAGGGGAACTTAAGGCTGATAAAGTACTTCTGAAACTTATTGGCATTGTACTGTGTACTCATTATCTTAAGAACTATTTAGAATGACTGTTTGTAAATTCATTATCTATAATCTTATTATTATGTAATTGATGGTTGTATTAGGTAGCTCAGCTTTTCCAGTATTGATTTGGATTCTAATTTTAGTTTAATTAAGCACTTGTAGTTATATTCAGAGTTTCCATGTCTAATTGCTGCCAATCACCGCTGCAAATTGATAATAGAGGACAAGTACCACATATGCCTAAATCAGTACATAACAACCACAGCAAGAGGGAGTGATAAATTCAGTACATAACAACCACAACAAGAGTGAGTGACAAGAACCATATATGCCTAAACTCACTACATAAATTCAGTACCTAAAACCACTACAACAATGTGGCTCCAAACATTTATGATTCCAAAACATAACATACCTAAAACAACCATAACAATGTGGCTCTACACATTCCTAATTTCAGAACATAACATACCTAAAACCACCACAACAATGTGGCTCAAAACATTCCTAATTTCAGAGCATAACATACCTAAAACAACACAACAATATGGCTCCAAACATTCAAAACATGGCTCAGACAAAGCAAGTTCAAACTACAGACTTACATACCATGAACAAGCACAAATATATGCTTCAAAATCCAAAATTTAAGGTCTAATTTAAGACTTAGTAGCCAAACAAACTGCTTCATCGACGTGGATTTCCCATTGGCTTTCTTTGTTATCGACTGGTTCGACAAACGTTAGTTCGTCGAAGAAGTCAGCTAATGCTTGAGCCTTCAAGGATTTCCTTGCTTCGTAGATTACTCCCAAACTTCCTATCTTAACAGCCCATTCAACTATTCTTCCACTGGTTCCGACCTTCTGAAGGATCTTTCGTAGTGGTTGATCTGTTCGCACAATGACCCGATGTCCTTCAAAGTAATGTCGAAGCTTAATTGTGGCGGTGTAGACACATAACACAGTTCCTCCAGCTTTGGGTGTCTTTGCTCTGCATCCCTGAGAACTTGGCTGATTGGAAATTGTTCTCCTTATTTCTCCGATACTAATATGGCGGCTACAGTTTCGTCAGCACAAGAGATGTGCAAGTATAGTACGTCGCCTGCCTCAGGCCTCGCCAAGAGAGGTGGTGAAGATAGGATAATTTTTAGCTCCTCAAATGCTTACTGACATTCTGGTGTCCAAGTGAAGTTATTGATCTGCTTTAGTGATTTGAATAAGGGTGGGCATCGCCTTGCAGAGCAAGACATGAATCGCCCTAGAGCGGTGATTCACCCGTTGCGTTTCTGAACCTCATGTATGCTTTTTGGTGGCGTCATCTTCATGACCACCTCAATTTTATCTGGATTGGATTCGATTCCTCGTTGAGAGACCATATATCCCAAAACTGTCCCGCTGGTACTCTAAATACGCACTTCTCTGGATTTAATTTTAATTGATACCTCCTCAAAGTCTCTAAGACCATCTTTACATCTGCGGGGTGGTATTCTACTTTGGTGCTTTTTATGATCATGTCGTCTACTTAAACTTCCATGTGCTTCCCTATCTGCTCTTTGAATATGGAGTTTACCAATCTTTGGTATGTAGCTCCGGCATTCTTCAGCCCGAAGGGCATCATCTGGTAGCAGAATAGCCTGGTCTATTACAAAGGCTGTCTTCTCATGGTCATCTACTGCCATGGGTATCTGGTTGTATCCTGCCTTGGCGTTTAGGAATGCGTATGGAGCGTGTCTGCTATGGAGTATACCAGCTGATCGATGCTTGGCACGGGGTAGCTGTCTTTCGGGCATGCTTTCTTTAAGTCAGTAAAATCCACGCAAATTCAGTAAGTGTCGTTGGATGTTCTCAACATTACCACATTTTATACCCATCACGGATAGTGTGAAATCCACGCACATTCGGTATGTGTCGTTGGATCTTTTCACCATTACCATATTCGGTACCCATCATGGATTGTGTGCGTCCTTTATCACCATTGCTTCTTTCAGTTTCCTAATCTCTTTTGCGATTACCAGCTATTTCTCAAGTGAATGTCTTCTCTTCTTCTGCACCACTGGTTTTGAGTCAGGTGCGATGTTCAACCGATGGCATATGACTTCCGGATCTACTCCGACTAACTCGTTTGTGGTCCAAGCGAATGAATCTTTGAGGCTTCGGATATTCTCTGCTAATGATTTTCAAACTCCTTCATCCTGCTCATCCTCCACCATGATTTCTTTGTCAGGGAACACCTCTATCTTCGTTGTGTTTCCGTAGTATTCAGCTTTATCTATTTTTCCCGGTGGTTCAGCCGTTAGGATTGGTAATGTAACATGGGTTTTCTTGAGGGCTGTGAAATATGGCTCTCGAGCCGACTTCTGGCATCCCCTTACTTCTGCTTCGCTATTTGACGTTAGGATCTTTGTTAATGGATGCCTCATACAAATGGATGCACAGGTGTCGTGCAACAACGGTCTGCCTAAGATTGCATTATAGGCGAAGTCCATGTCCACTACCATGAATTCAGTTCGGACTTTCTTAAATATGTCTCCATCGCCGAGTTGGAAATCTATCTCCAGCGAGCCTTCTACATGTACAGATTTTCCACCAAGCCCTGCCAATGGGGTAGAAACTCGATTTAATTCTTATTTTCTTAAGCTGACTCTATTGAATACTTCATTAGTTATCATGTTGACCGAACTCCCTGTGTCTACTAGTATTCTGGATACTTCAAAGTTATTCAGTCTCCCTTTTACTACCAGCGCATCTTCATGTGTTAGGGCTAGACCTTGACTGTCTAGTTCGGAGAAAGTTATGCTTCCAAATTTTCTCACATCCAGAGCTCATGGGCTTACCGAGTAGACTGATCTGGCCGCCTTTTTCCTCGTTGTGTTGTTGTCTCCTCCAGTTGATCCTCCCATGATCATGTTAACCACACCTACCGGTTCAGGCCTTGGCCTCCTATGGGCGTCCTCTCTGCGCTCCCTTTTTCTGTCGCCTTCGTTATCCTTAGCTTCAGCCTCCCTTTTAATGAACTGAGAAAGGGAGCCCCTTTCTATGAACTTCTCTATTTCTTCTTTTAGGTGCCAGGATTCATCTGTAGTGTGTCTATTATCTTCGTGGAAGTCGCAATACTTGTTATTGTCTCCTTTGTTTGTCGTGGCCGCATTCATCTTTTTAGGTCACCTGACCTTCTCTCGGTTGTCTTTCACCTAGAATAGCACGTTGGTTCTGGTTGTGTTCAGGGGAGTGTAACGCCTTTCTTCGTCTTGCTTCCGTTTTCCCCTAAATCTATCGTTCAGATTTTCTCTGTATCTTCTTTCAGACGATGATCTTTCGTTCACCCTTTCTCCATTCCTTCTATCCGAGAAGGATCCTTCATCTATCCTTCCTCCGTGCCGATTAGCTATTTCTTATTGGCCATCGTCCACCCTAATTAACGTGTGCGGAATGATCATCACTGTGGTAAACGAATTTGGAGACTTTGCCAGTAACTCTTTCCCGAGATCGGAGTTTATGGTTCCATTTAGCATCAGCTTATAAGCAATTTCCTTGCTCGGATTTTCTATCTGCATCGCCTCCTTGTTGAACCTCTCGATTGCGTTAATAGAAAGGAGAAAAGTTAAGTTGTAGAATTCTAGTATAAAGAGAAAGGCACACGTATAGATATACATGTCAATAAATGTAAGAATGGTGGATAATATGAAAGAAAATATAATAGGAAAATTCATACACCCTTGAATTTGGTTAGATGAATAGAGAAGTGGAAAGTTCTAGATATATATCAGAAAGATTGTCAGAATAGAACAGCAGCAATAGAATTGCTATAAACAGAGGAAGGACGTAATGGATACAATAAGTAAAGGATAAGAGTCGATACTAATACATAGAAATCAAATTGTTTAATGGATAATTAGAATCATGTTTTAAATTCTAAAGGAGACATAAGGCGTATAGGACGACAAAAATTAAAACTAATCCCTAACTATGGGAGTTACAAAGTCAAGTACAATCTAAAATGTTAAGAATAATCGGAAGACACTTCAAGAAGGAGATGAGGGACAGAATAAAGAAAGCTAAGGAACGGTTACAATCAGTACTGAGATAGTATCTTAACGAGTGAAAATAAAGTCATGAAGTTAACTGAGAGTAAGAAATTGAAGTGTAAGATAAAAGAGGAAGTTGATTATACAGTAAGAAGGAATGACGATTAAGCAAGTAAATAAGTTATTAAAGATCTACTGAATCCGTTAAGGATGAAAGTTAAAGACGAAGTTAGTTAAAGGTTAAAGATAAGAAAGAAGTTAAGCGAAAGTTAATTAACGAGAAAGATTCTTGAAACAGTTAAATGTTAAAGACATATATAAGATTCTTATGAGATTACCAGGAATAAGGAATTGTGAAGTAAAAGAAAGACAACTTTGACTGATGAGTCAATAGGAAACTCGAGAAGATCTTTAAGGTAACAACTAGAGGGAAGTAAAGAGGATAAGAATACAGGTAATATCAGCAAATTAAAGCAACGGTACAAGCTATACGATCGAAAGTAACGTGAAATGAAACGTTTAAGACAATGGTAAAAGATGAAGGATCACGACCAACAGAACGACATGAAGTTCACGATAACTTAAAGAAGCAAGGGAAAAAGAAATTGAAGATAATAAAAGAGGTATCAGACTCAATTACGTTAAGAAACAACCTATGTGATAAACAAAGTACAAGTTGGAAAATATTGGTTAATGAGGAACAAAGTGTCAGATAACGGTAGAGAGAAGTAAGAAAACCAGTTATAAGGAAGAAAGATGATAACGTCAGATGATAACAAAGGTTAAAAGTCGTAGATTGTGATTACAAAGAAAAATACTCATAGAAGTATGAATAAAGTAAATACGTCATCAAGGATGGAATCGACACGTCGTAGTTATTCACGTATAAAAGAGACGAGTAGCGACCCGATGACGATTAGGAATGAAACAGTGGACTTGAAGAGTATCAAGTGAGGATTAATTAACGCTAACTATGGTTAGAAGAAAGATCACAACCAGTTATAGATGACATCAGAATTACGTTGCCAACGATACGTCTTGAGCGACACTATTTTAGAAAGATGACGAATAGGACAAAAGTGACAATGAGAAGATTATCAACTATGCAACAGCGAGAAGCTACTATGAACAAGATAAATAATCGATTAGCAACAAGTATAAACTTATAGCTGTGCATGAAAAGCTAAGAGTTTAAATAAAAAGAAAACTTGTGACCAAAAAGTACTAATGAACGTCAAGGAAAGTATAAGGACAATTTTAAGATCCCAACGAGATTTATGAAAATTCGAAGACGAAATTTTATAAGGGGGGAAGAATGTAATACCCCAAAATATTTAATTATCTAATTGGAACACGTGTCCAGTCTGGATTCGCCAGGGTGGCGTTATAGAAAAGTTTTCAGATAAAATTTAGATAAATAAATTTTCAAATAGGTCGGTTTCAGGAAATTAATTATGCGTAATCAAGGTTATATTTCAATTCTATAGTTAGAATTTGAATTAAAAGGAAAATGTCAAGAAAAGCCCAAAACTAAAGTACAGGGACCAAAGTGGTAATTTAGCCATTTTGTGTCGAAAACGAAAATTTTAGATTTTGACCGTGAAAGTATTAATATCGAGCTTCGTATTATTTATTGGACGTACAAAAGAAAAGTTTAAATGATAAATGGTAAGAAACAAAAAAACAAGGACCTAAGTGGCAATTTTGCCAAGTTATATAAGAAAGGAAAATTAAATCAGATGAGGAAGAAGAAGAATCCAGAGAGAGCGAGAGAAATATCGACGATATCGTCGTTTCGCTGCCGTTTCGCCGTTCGACGTCCGATTCAAGCGGTTTTCACGGCGAATTCTTCAGAATCTCGTCCCCTATCGATCCTAAGCTTCGTTTCAAGGTAATATCCCGAGAATTGGTGTTAAAATTCGAATATATAGCCGTTTTAGTGTATAATTAAGAATTTAATGATTCAGATCGTTTTTAGCGTTTTAACGAAAACCGAGTTACGGGTTTTGTCGGAAATGTAGTGTTTGAAGTATTTAGCGAGTGGTAGCACGACGGGGCGCCCGGAAACGACGTTTCCGGGGCTTTGTGTGTAATCGCACACAGTGTGCGGACGCACACTGGTGTGCAAAGCACACTGGTGTGCGGACGCACACCCAAGGTGTGCGAACGCACACTGGTCTGCGGACGCACACCCATGGTGTGCGAGCGCACACCACACTGTGCGGACGCACAATGTTCTTCTGCGCCACACAGTGGGTCCGTAGGGACCAAATTGGGCTTTTAGCCATTATTGAGCGGAATTTCAATATTTTTGAATATTAGACCCTAAAAACGATTAAGGACCCCGATAATTTAAAAAGTGAAGTTTTAGCTCGACGTTTTACGTGGGCAACAATAATGAAAAAACACTAAAGATAGTATACATTTCTCGAATACGAGAACCAGGATTCGATATATCGTGAATACGATAAAGGAATATCGAGATCACGAATAACACTAAGAATGAAATATAACCCTAGATTTTAAAATAATATACGTATAAAAACTCGAGGTTAATATTTAACTGTTAAACGATTTGTCAGACGTGTCAGCGAGTAGTGGAGTCAGTAGACGTGGATTAGCGAGGGGCATACTATCAGATCAACCACATCATTACTTGGATAGCGGTCACTGTGAGTTGCACTTTACTTTCGTGTATTATATATATATAAGTTATTTTATATAGATATATATATTGTTTATACGCATCGCATGTTATATGATTTGATTAAATATTATATGTATTTATCAAGTTTATATACGAGGAACTAGTATGCGATCCGAAGAAACTAGCTACCTATTGGGTGTCAATAGGCTGTGTGATCACCAGTATCGAGTCAGTCTAGTGTGTTTGCATTTGATAAATAAATTGATATGTATAACAAGATATAAACATGAATTTCGAAATTTGATAATGATTTGATACGAGTGAGCACTCGGTTACGTTGTAACCTGGAGTCCCCGTATCTAGTGGGTTGGACCCACCAGTGAGTTGGACTCACAACTTGAGATAAAATGATTAGACTGGACGGTATATAATTAGTATGATTTGATTATTTGAAAGTTATGTCGCATGCTAGGATATTAGTTTCAAACGGATCAAATACCTGTTTATATTATTTATTTTTATAGTATTGTTTCCTTGAAATGCGATGCTATGTTTTTATAATAATACCGTTAGTAAATGTAAACTCACTCAGTATTTTCCCAAATACTGACCCCTCACCTTGATGTCTTTCAGGTGCTTAGTATGTGGACCTAGCTAGAGGTCAATTTTGAAGTCCAGAAGTCAGCCGTGTATGTATAGTATCTGACTTCTGTGAATGTTGCAGTAGTGGTCCCGCATTGACAGAGTCGTAGCCTAGACAGCAGTACATTTTGAGTGTACATATTACTTGCTGTCGTGTTTATATGTTTTTGATAGGCTACATGTAGTATGTTTTGTTCACGGCCCCAGATGCCGATGATATGTTTTGTTACACTAACTTTTGTATATAGTACCGCGAGGCCAGTTCGTACAGGATACGGTAACTAGAGCCCGCGAGGTTAACAGAACAGTTAGTGTATATATGATTTGTATATTTGCTTCTGTTGTGTTGCATCAATTGTTTATTATTTGCGAAAAATTAATAGTGATTTGAGGCTTGTTACGGGTTCCGGAGCTACCACTCCCGTTCCCTAGCGCCGGTTGCGGCTCAATAATTTAGGTCGTGACAGCTGGATTCTTCGAGATTTCTTTTACGTGGACCGGCTCCTTTCCTTTATCTACTGGGGTTGTTGACTTCTGGGCTGGCTGTTTCTCAGGCACTGATCCTTGAGACTGGTGCGATACCGTATGTAATATCCCTCACTGTTATGAGATACAAATCCGATGTGTGACAAACGTTTTGTTTAAAATCCGATGAAATACATATCGTGTTTGCTATAAAAATAAATATAATATATTTAGAGGATAGATAAATTATGGTTTAAGGATGAGATATAATTATATTTGGAGTTAAAATTATATAAGAATTGATAAGTGTTTATATCAGGTGAAATACTCGTGTAGAATAGAATTTTGGGAAATGGAGGTTCAAATAAAATAAATTAATATATCAATATGCATCTCTAATTGAAGAGTAAAAGGTTTCGGAAATATCCTAGAAATTTAAAATGTCGAAATACGGAATTTTGAACATAAAAATTGAAGGATATAGAAGTGAACGATTACGGACACATGGCAATGTAGGAGTGGCGACACGTGGCGATGAATGAGTGGAGGCACAAGTCGAGCATGTGCGACACGTGGGGCGCATGCACATCGACACACGGCGACACGTGGCGCGCATGCGCATCGACACTTGGAGAGACGTGTCACGCATGCGCAGTGGCACGTGGCGATATTTTATTCTATATATATAAAAAACGTTTATAGTACGTTTTTCTTCTCTGATCGATATATTCTCTGAAAAGCGATTTTGATACGTCGAGTTTGTTTGGTCGATATCTCTCTGACTATAATATCGGAATTCATTGTTCTTTATATCAAATCGAAGCTATCGACATCCTCTTCAATTCTACCATTTTTGTTTGTATAATTCGGTTGAAAATCATATCAAATCCGTTATTAAGTTTCAGCCTAAAACGACATGTTTGCTTCTTTGCACTCCGGCCAATTTTCTCGCCGTTCTCATAAAAATTATAATCTCAGAAACCCTTTGGTTGAAGATTTTGATATTTGGAGGATTGAATTTGAAGGTTTCAGCGAGTCATCGAGGTATGGACGTGGCGAATCAAAAAAACTTGACGGGGATTGATGGATACAAGCTTATTTTGGATTTAAGCGGTTACTATGAGTTTATGCTATTACTATTAGATATTAAGTAAAGTATATTTATTTTATATATATGAAATATTTATTACAAAGGTATTAAGTTATATTTGTTTCAATGTGTGATGTAAAAATAATAATGAGTAGATATTTTAGCCCTTGTTATTGAGATTGAATTATTATTTTGATATTCAATGTGCGAAGGTTCTATGAGTTTAAATGATTTATATAATTGTTTTGGAAAATGTTTAAAAGGTGCTTGATTAAACGTTATTATAGTGAAAGAAGTGTTGATTTGAATCTATATGAATATTTGATTGTGGTAAAGGTTTTATGCTTTTAAGATATTAATTCATTGTTGATAAATGTGATATGCCTTTTTCACTATTGAATAGTCATTTGATTTGATAAATGATGCATTAAAATGTTTGTTGTTAAATTATTTTGAGATTTGATTTTGTGGCCAAATGGTGCTTTGGTTGTACTTAAATAGTTTGAGATTTATGTTGATAATATGCCACTCTGTAATGATGTATGTGAGAGGTGCTAAGTTTGTGATATGCACCTGAGATTATGTGCTGAGATAGAGATATGCACATGGGAGAATATTTTGTTTGGTGTCAATGCGCATGACACCGGGCTAAGTCCTGAACAATGGTCGGTGAAGGGAGAAGGGCCGAGCATGCTAATGAAGTAGAAGGGTTATCCGTCAGGTGGCCAAGAAAGAGTTTGACTGGACTGTAAGCCAGTTTTGTGTTCCTGGTTACAGACCTAAGGTTAGATGAATTATTACAGATATGGATATCACGATTGTTGATATGATGTGCATGTGATTATTAGTTTTAAAGATATGGAGCATATTTTGTATGCCTTATATATTTTTGAAAAATAATTTTAACTTGCTTATAAGTGATTGTCAATAGTATTAATACTATACACTAATTAAGATTTTATTGACATTAAAAGTAGTTTCTATAAATAAATTCAAGGTATTTAAAAGGAGTGTAGATGGTGAATTCAATTGAGAAGAGTTCTGAAAATGATTTTAAAAGAGTATATTTTACATAAAGTGGTTTTAAAGTGTTTTTATCCTTTATGTAATATTTATTAGAAATATTGTGAACTCACTCAGTTTTATACTGATCCTGTTGTCCATCCAATTTTACAGGAAAGTAAATGATGATCTGATGAAAACTTTCGAAGTTTTATTTCCTCGGAAGTCTTTTTATTCAAGACATGATAAGAATATTTTTATTCTAGAAGTCCGTAGTAGACTAGTATTTTAATGTTCATGTATTAAGTATTTTAACTCTAATGTTCATTTTAAATGAGGTCATAGTATCATAAAACAGTTTTATGAATGAATATTTAATTTGAAAGCAAAAACATTTACAATGTTTTCTTCAATGCCAGTCTCGACTCGAAATTTTGGGTCGTGACACCGTATGCTTGATGTCTTTAAGAAGACTGGTAATTTCCAGGAACACTTTGAAAATTGCCTAGTTACTGATGGGTTCGTCCGCCGGCACTCCCATCGGAACTTCAGTTGGTGGATCTACTCGTCTGGTTGGTTGTGGATCAGTTGTCTCACCCTTTTTGCTGCCTAGGGGAAACAAATTCAGGCTGATGGCTCTTCTCCTGTGGTCCCATCAATAACTGGTGCCGGATCATCTCCGGAAGGATCCATCGTTGGATTACAAACTGTGAAAAGAAATCTGAAAGGAACGATGAAACAATAAGTTCCACGTTCACCACACTAAATGATACAGGTCGAAACTTATGAGGTTGCCTCTTCTGTATTTCCTGCACAAGTAACAATGTAAGCTCAAAGGACCTTAGGTTGATGTTGCCTGAAAGCCACTTTAATGCTTAAGTCAGTAAGGGTTTTCTGGTAGGTAAATGAGTGTATAAGTATTTTGGGTCTGAATGATGATTACCTTCTCAACCACTGATAAGCCTCTATTTATAGGGTCTCTCATGACCAGTTATTTTCTGGGAGATCGTGGGTCTTGGCCACGATCTTTGGTTAGCATCAGGCCACGTTCTCCGACTATTTAGGATAGTGGGATAGTGGAGATGACTACATCAGTCTGCCACAATACTTCAAGGTGATGTGCACCTTAGCGTTAGGCGATGCCAATATGTCGTCTGCGGGTGGACTAAGTTCAGAGCGTCCTCAAGGTGTCATGGACGACCCTAATTTATTAGGTGGAGCATGGGGTTCGGTCATTTCTAGGTCGTTATCAAATATCATTGACTGGTAGAAGTCGCTTTGGTAGAAACTCTTTGAGAGTTATGGGAACTTTTGGCTTTTGTGTAAGGTCATCTTCATTCTTTGTCAAAAATGATTTCTTCTTCACCACTTTTAAAGAGGTTGATGTTTTAACAACCTTGGATTACAAACTGTGAAAAGAAATCTAAAAGGAACGATGAAACAATAAGTTCCACGCTCACCACACTAAATGATACAGGTCGAAACTTATGAGGTTGCCTCTTCTGTATTTCCTGCACAAGTAACAATGTAAGCTCAAAGGACCTCAGGCTGATGTTGCCTGAAAGCCACTTTAATGCTTAAGTCAGTAAGGGTTTTCTGGTAGGTAAATGAGTGTATAAGTATTTTGGGTCTGAATGATGATTACCTTCTCAACCACTGATAAGCCTCTATTTATAGGGTCTCTCATGACCAGTTATTTTCTAGGAGATCGTGGGTCTTGGCCACGATCTTTGGTTAGCATCAGGCCACGTTGTCCAACTATTTAGGATAATGGGATAGTGGAGATGACTACATCGATCTGCCACATTACTGCAAGGTGATGTGCACCTTAGCGTTAGGCGATGCCAACATGTCGTCTGCGGGCAGACTAAGTTCAGAGCGTCCTCAATGTGTCATGGATGACCCTAATTTATTAGGTGGAGCATGGGGTTCGGTCATTTCTAAGCCGTTATCAAATAGCATTGACTGGTAGAAGTCGCTTTGGTAGAAACTCTTTGAGAGTTATGGGAACTTTTGGCTTTTGTGTAAGGTCATCTTCATTCTTTGTCGAAAATGATTTCTCCTCACCACTTTTTAAGAGATTGATGTTTTAACAACCTTGGTCTTAATCATCTTAGACCTGATTGGAGCTGATTTATGCAATTGTGATTTCTTCTTTCTTCCTTTTTGATGAGCAACAAGAGTCCACCCTTCATCAAAATTATCTTCAATCTCCTTGTCTTGAATGTTTATGTTCCCAAGAAAGTGTTCATTATCATTTAACATCTGTGGAGAATGAGGCAAATATTTACTTGGGAAACAATGTATCCATGCCTCTACTGGTTCAAAAATCTCCAAACTTTAATGCCACAATGTAGGAACTTCCGTTCATAATTATGGTTACGTTAGAAGTTGCAATATCTTTATCAAAGACTACGTCCCTCCTTTCATGCATTCGAATAATTTTATCTTTTAAGAAAAAACACTTTGGAGAGGATGACTAATTAGTCGATGGTACTTGCAATAGTTTGGGTCATTCACTTTGTCACCCTCTTCAGGGCGTTTCATTTCAGGCAGTTGCATGAGGTTAGCCTCAAGCAAGTCATCCAACATTTTGGAAACATCGGAAGCATTAAAAGGGTACACCTTTTCTTGTCGCCCCTTTAAAGTACTCTTCTTTACTTCTTGATGATTAAAGGCAGCGGCTTTTCTTCTTATTTCTTTTCATACTTGGTGAATTTGAAGGGTGTTGTAGTAACAACCATGGACTGTTTCCCTTCAACCTTGGTTGATATTTTGCCCCCTTTACAAGCCTCGTGTCTTTCTTTTCCCTTTTGGGGATCTTCTATCATTGAGCTTTGAGTTCCCGCAGTGGAGATAGTTAGCTCCATGTCATGTGCACGAGTTTTCAACTCTCAAAGCTTCTAGGCTTGATACCTTGCAAAATATAGAGCAGTTGAAAGGGCATGCCTTGAATGCACATATCCAGAGCGGAGGCTTTCGAAAGACGATCTTTACAGCTAAGGCTCGAGTTTCTCCATCTATGAATGTAGTCAATAATCGCCTCATCTTTCCATTGACATGTACTTATCAGCTTTATCATATTAATAATTCGACGAGTGCTATAGAAGCGATTTAGAAACTCACGTTCCAACTGTTCCCAACTATCAATTGTGCCAGACCCTAAGTCTGAGTACCAATCAAAAGCATTTGCTTTCGAGGATCGAACAAATACTTAACCATCAAGTCACCATAAGTACCAGCGTTGTTGCATATTTCAACAAAATGAGATACATATTGACTTGGGTTGCCTTTTCCATCAAACTGTTGAAACTTTGGAGGTTGATAGCTTGTAGGCATCGTTTTTAGGTCAATCCTATGAGAATAGAGTTCGGCATATGACAATGATAGTTGTGTACCACTCTCAACTTGATCTTTAACAGACTTCTTGATGAGATTTTTCGATTGGTCTCCATGAATAGAACCATTGGTGTTGAAATCTGAGGCTATTTCAAAGCATCACCAGAAGAAGTACCATCCATAGTAGTAGAAGCAAAGATATTTGCAATATCATCCCCTTCTTGTGATTGTGGAGTTTTAAAAATGACAACCGCCTTATCAGTTAAATTGTCTAACTTTTTCATCAAAAAGGAGATTTACTCATCCTTTTCCTTAATGGAGCCTCCAGCACCCTTCTCATCTTACCAACTTGCTGTTCCAAAGAAGTAGTGCCAGTCACCATCACGCTCATGACAACAGAAGAACCTTTGATGATGTTGGCGGGTATGGAGTGGTTGGCGAATCCTTACTTGTTGGCGACTTAGGATCTCATTTTGCCTTTGGTGGAGATTGAGTTGGTGATGGAGTTTCTTCATCCGATTATGGTGAAACAAGCATCTTTCGAAGAAAGGGCAGAGTGCGGGCTTAAATATCCTCAATCAACCTCTCCTTGATTATTGCTCCTAGGCTAGCATTAGTTGTATTTCGCACGGTAAAATGTATTGATGTCTTTGATTGACGACCGTAGTTGTTGTTTCGTGAAGCCATAAATCTGATTGTTGATTCTTTGAATTTGCGAAGGAAAAAGATGAAAGGTAGAGATAGAGATAGCCCACTAGGCGTGCTAGAAATTTGTTAACACGAATTTCTTCTCCTGAAATTGAGAGGAAAGAAACTTTTAACAAATGTCAATTTTATTGAATTCAATCAAAAACCTGAATACAATCTCTATTGTGTAATTTCTACACGTGTAGAAATTAAATCTTTTGATACTTTCCTTCAATATTTTGTGGATCAAGGGCTTTGGAAATTTGTTCTTGAATCTGTTGTAGAATCTCCTTCGATTTGGTGAAGAAAATGGTTGAATCGTTGACGAGTGATGAACACGTCGTATAAAGATTTGATTATGAAGACTTGATTTGATATGTAATTGTTTGGTTGAATTCTCGACGGGTGATGAACACTCCTATTTATAAGAGTGTAGAGAATATGTATTTATGCACATATCTCTATATTTGAAAAAAATAATTGATATTTATTTAATTAGTCAAGTGATTATATTTATTTAACTAATAAAATAAAATAATAGATTATATCATTGTTTGTTAAGTATAATTTATTTTAACTTACCAATATGAGTATTTAGTATTATTTTAGACTTTAAATAGTAATTAATTTTAAATTACTAAATAAATTTGAAAGTCCAATAATACCAAGTCCAATTTATCTTATGAGTCCAAATTTTATGGGTCAATAGTTAATTTTATATGCTTTTTACTTTAGTTACCAAAACCAAAACCGTTGATTTGCTAGATGTAGACACCTATTTTCCGGAAAGGTAAAAAGTGATAAGAGACTGAAGCATCCAATGATGATTTCCAGAGAAATCTGTCTGGGTGACGAGTTGTGGATTTGCTTGCTGGAAATTAAGCATACGTAATTTGTGGACAGCTGCAAAATTAGAGGATTGAAACGTAGTTAGGCATAAATAGCCCATAAAAATCCAAAGAGATTATAGTTTAAGTCCATAAATTGGACTAATTGCAATGTCTTAGAAATTTATGGGGCAATTTGCAAGTTTTGCATTACCGAAATTGACCATAATCAAACCCATAAGATCTTAGTAGCCTTTTCTGACAATTTTAGGCACTAAAATTGACTTTCAACATTTTTTTTACTTAGCTAGCAAGTTCAAATCCGAAAATTAGAGTTAAAATTCTCATTAATTAATTAAAAGATAATCCTAAATACTTCGAGACTTATCACTTAACATTCTTTAAACCTAATCCAAACTCTAGAAGGATAAGCCCGTAAATACACTTAAGCTAACCCTAGAACTAATAGACCCCTATAAATACAGTCGTAAGTCAATCTAGCTGGGTGTGGCACACAAACTCTAGAAAAATAGACATAAAATTTGATCCGCTCCCCTATAGTAGCTAGCCGAATTACTCACACCACACACGCACAAATTTCCGTCCCTAAAAACACTAAAACACGTGTTCATTCTCCAAGAACACAGCATCCGCATCAGATTTGAAGCTGGATTATGCATCCACTTCGCCAGTAAACGAGTCAAGGACTCAAACCGGTAATTTTGAGGACCCTCTTATTTATCCCTTTGATTTTCCATTAGATTGTATGCCATAAATGTTGTAATTGCTGTAATTATGTGATTTTTGGTGTATGTTAACATTATTTGCCAATTTTAGCCATATAATTGCCATGCTAGACTTAATAGTTAAATTGTCAAATTTCCATGAAATCGATGAATAAGCATATTAATGACTGATTTAATGTGTTTAATATGTTCAAATCCAGAAACTCAGTTAAATAGATCTCTTAGGATGCATGTTACATGTGATTTTGAGCTTATTTGCCATGAAAGTAATTTTCGAAGTTTCTTCCCACCAATTAGTTTTTATTTAAATCAGCTTTAAACACTTTATAAATGCCATATTTGAATTCCATGTTCGATTTTATGCGGTTTTAACTACTTTTGCATGAGAAACGGAGTAGCGAAGCAAAACAAAACGGGCCATGAACCTGCCATAGCCACCGCGGCCTCTGAAACCGGCAGCGCCGCCAAAACAAAGTGGCGGCGCCACCACTCCATCCATCTGGTGCCCATAGTAACACCGGCGCCGTGTTCATCGTTCGTCAGCTTTTCCAGGTTTGCTCCCAGATGTTTCTTCCAGACTTTGATCCCAACTTCCAGACGTGTTTTCGGACTCATCCGGACTCTGAATCAGGCCCAGTTTGAACCCAGACGTAGACAATTCAGTGTACTTTAATATAATGTATTGTAACAGGCCACACCCAATGTAAAACGGACTCATAAGTCCATTAATGTAACATAGTGTATAAACCGGACCCACGAGCCCGAGGCCCAGCAAACCAGCAACTTCCAGAGCCGATTCCGTGCTAACCCAGACTAAGAATTGACTCCGGATCAAACATGTATAATCAAATCAACGAGATGCACAACTCTCGTGATCTGACCGAGAGCCAATTCTGACCAGACCGATGGTCAAAACCCACGCGAGCGGCAGACACTCAAAAAGTCAACGAGGTTTAAAAGTATCTCTAACCTGCATGAATACCAATTGTACATGGGTCAGTTTGCAATGTTTATCGCTTTCCAAAAGCATACAAAAACAAATATTACCCAGTTAAAGGACTAATCACATAAATTAGCCAAATAATACAATTTCAGCCTATCACTTAGACATCGTAGGACTAATACGAAAAAGTAGTAAATGGTTGTATAAGTTTTTCAAGACTCGCCTAATAAAATCAATCAATCAAACATTTACATCTGGTTTAGGCTTTGTGCATGTAAAATATCCAGACCAGCCAGACTTATGCTATTTGCTAGAAACCTCTAAGTTTAGACGTATGTTTAGGAGTACCTGCTACTTGCCTCAAATGCCAGTCCAGATCGCGCCATATGTGCGTTAAACGTGTTTACATGCTTTCATACATGTTTATTTATAGCTTTCATATCCCATGAACTGCATGTAATGTTGAGATGAGAATAAAAACGAATATGTCCAGTAAATAAAGCCGATAACATATAAGTTAAGCACAAGAGTGTCAGGGAGGTCCACGAACCCTAGTTTTTGGTTTGATGCACGATAATCTTACCGGAGATGAGTAAGGTTATCTTGTCGGTTAAAAGGCATTTCCTAGTTGAACTAGGTGGCGACTCCATTTTTCAAACCATTTCTAGATCGAGAAGTCAGCCATAATCTTTGGGCGAGCGGCTCCCGAACCCCGCTATGCTCACACTAGATAAATTGAGTTAGCTTAAACTAGTGATTAGAACGTGCTTTCTTCGTGGGATTGATAACACGGACTTCATAGTCCTTTACTACTTGTTATTCCTTATATTTACAAAAATTGACCAACAACCACAGGACTGTTAAGAGTATGTCTGAGGACCCTATCCAATTCCTATCACATAATTATTGTCTATATGCATGTTGTTTGTTAGATCAATAGGATGCATGATTAGTATTTATTTTGTGTTCTTGATATAATATTTTATAACTGCCATGCTTTTCCATGATTTTTACTCTAGATACATGTTAAGGGTGTTTTTATTGTTTTTAAACATGTTATTTGCGTATATATGAATTTCGAGACAACTATTTATGTGTTTTATGTGATTCGGCACGTTTTTCTAACTGAAACTGAATCGCTTCGGATCTTGGTGTTTTGGCGCAGCTGTCGAAACAGAGTTGCACCGCCGCCACATTTTACGGTGCAGCCGCTATTCTTGATGGCGCTATGGTGACCTAGTCCTCAGCTTCTCCAAATTTTTGTACCGGCTTCTAGATCTTCGTTTCGCATTTTCGGGTGGGCTCGAATCACTCTCTATTTGAACTCATGGACTTGTAATTAGTTCTAGGTTCTTTGTATGTAAATACATGGTCCAATCCCAGTCACCACCTTTCTTCCACATCAGCGACAATACGCATTTCCATGTCTTCAAGGGCTTCGAAGCCCAACTGTTGGCCCAACAACTTCTAGAAGCGTTCCCTGCTTTATTTGGACCCGAATTGACCCAGGTTTGGACCAATGGACTAGTGTTGATCAGAGGAGAAACTTTTGTGTTTTGACCCCAGATCTTAAATCTGGTTGTATTGACAAATAAACGACAGACAACAAATACTCTAAAAAGAGGTTTAAAAGTATGTGTATGTGTGTGTGTGTGTGTGTATATATATATATATATATATATATATATATATATATATATATATATATATATATATCATCTGCAATTTGGGTATGTCGATAACGTTTACTGCTTTGAATATTTTTCTAAATCCCTCATTAACAAGACTAGTCAGATAATCACGTTAATTCAGTTCCAAACTAATCAAATCACATATAAATTTTAGGACTGCCATGAAAACGATAATTTGTCGTTGTATAGGTATTCAAGATTGTCACGACCTGAAATCGTGAGCCGCGACCGGCGCTAGGGAATGGGAATGGTAGTTCTCAAATCCATAGCAAGCCTTTAAAAAAACATAAAATTTTCGCGAAACCGAATCATTTTCAAATCCAAACATTCATTCATAAATAATTCGTTTTCATTAAAAGATCCTTTTGCTTTGACGTATACGAACGTCCATTTCAAAACATGAAAACGTTTCATAGGAACCCGGGTCTTACCGTGCGATGTCCCACATCCAAGCACATCATGTTCCAACACAAAACAAACGGTTTTAATAGAGGAATTCAAATAACATACATATGCATCAGAGTTTACACACATGAAAACTGTTTACAAACATTCATATAGACTAGGACTTGACCCTACTTCAGCACTATTGAATCTCTACATATATCAGATTTCTGGAACAATAATAGAAGTCCGGCTTGCCAAGCCTACACCAAACACTGTTGGGGAGTCAGTCGAAACTAAGTGAGTTCACTTAGTTTACACATGCGTATTTACAAAACATTCAAATCAATGTGAAACCATTCAATTAAATGCATCATCCATGTATAAGTATCCCGAATAAAACTTTAACACTTATAATATAACTTGGTATAAGGGTTACACATATCAGAACTCTCGAACGAATCGAGCACTTATTCCTTATGGTAGGTTCACTGCCATGTGGTACGGTCTCTGAGATTTCATCTCACCGACTGTATTCGTACTACTGATATCCAACAGAACACTCCAGATAATCCGAGAATAACTCAACCGGACTTAACAGAGATGCTCAAGATAATTTAACCGAGCATAGAAATTATGCCCGACATAAATCAACTGAGCTACTATGAGCCATATTTGGCTTAGAGGATCACGTCCTCTTACATTCACTCCATCACACCACATTCACACATCTCATTCCGTTCACATATCTCATTCCATAGATCCTTTGAACTTACGGTACTAGGATCTGACTTCTAGACTGAACTGGTGATCACACAGCCTATTGACACCCAATAGGTAGTTTGTTTCGTCGAGTCTCTATACTGGCTTTAAATCACGATGCATGTATTTCAAAACAAGCATTCATTTGTAAATGATGCTATGCATTTTATATAACATATAGCTTAAAAAGAAATGCATTCAAATACATCAAATGTAAACAACCACATATGTACTCACAACTTGCTATTCCAATTCTTTACTCATAATAGTGTAAGCTCTACGAGCTCCTTGTCCTCTAGTAGGTTGACTTGTCAAAACTATCACAAATATCAAATAAATATCGAGTTAAGAATCTAACTCGATAAGCACATAAACTCGAGAATCAACCTTACACCAAACCTATCACATCGTCGCGTCTAACCCCGATATGTTATATTTACGTGCTGATATGTGATTTATACATATTATATATTTGTTAGGTTTATTGCTTTGAACCTAAGTTCATATTGTTATTTGACTAAAAATCAAATAACATTATTTATGTTTGTATTATGTTTTGTCGAACAATCTACCTCGTAATCGCTTACGATCGCTAGCCGTAAAATAATATGACCTCTAAACGAAAACGACATTCTTAAAGTTCAGAATGTCCTCTTCGACTTTCGTTTAGGTCTCGGACTAAAACTAACACCCGAAGGTATCGGAAACTCGCCAATAAGTTAATAACTTGGGCTGTCCAGAAAATCAGAATTGTTACGCGCGACGTAATGTCTGATTTATTCGAGCCACTTAGAGGCCGAATCTGCAGAAACTTAAAATTGGACACTTTTCCGTACAATCAAACAGAACTTAATTTGGAGCTGAATAGCTCGAGATATTGCCCTTGCAATAGCCCTGTTCTGCAGCGCAACATTTCCAGCAACTATCATCAATCTTCCATTCAATCAAACTTAACTCTTATCCATTCATATGACTCAAAATCAATCTCATTATCATCAACTTAAGCCTTAATCATGTTCTTGGCCTCATGGCCGAACCACCCTTAGCATGACCCTAACAATATTTCCATCAAAACAACACAACACATCTTATAACCAACATATCAACTATCATATATCCATCAAAGACACCAATATGCTGAACTAAAACCTCAAACAATCATCCAATATTCATGTTCAAAAATTCAGAATTTCCATACCTTGGTGAAACCCCTATGCCGAACACCCTAGCTCTATAATTCTCCATGAATTTCGCTCATATGAGCTCACGATCACCTAATCATACCATAAACACAAAAATCCCTAAAGCAAACCATAAAACCAAACTGAAACCCTAACCTTGTATCCTCTTCCTTACCTCAAATTGAAGTCATAATCCAGTAGAGTATCTCTTCCCCGTTCCGTGGCCGAAAGAATCGCTCAATTTCGTTGAGAAACGAAGAAGATATGAGGATTTGAAGTTTTGATCCTAAGCTTTCATGGAGGAGATGGAGGTACGAGTTTTAGAGCTGAGAATCAAATGAATTGTTGAGTTAAAAACTCAACTCAAATGCCATATATATTTATGGCAAAATGTCTCCTTTTAGTCTTTAAAGATATCGACTCAAACCTTTTTAAGTTATAACTTTAAAATTGTTCGTTTTCGTCTGTTGAACGCTAAATCTTTTAGGCCCGATTAATTCCATATTATTTATTTCCAAATAAATAATGTTAGTCTCATATCTTATAATTTTACTTTTTGATAATTTGTCATGTCGACGTCCAAGTCCGGCCTTCTTGGTCCAAATTACAAACTTTAGGACTCGTGGCACGATTTTCTTATTTCAAAATTTTTGGGTTATTACAAAGACAGTTTAGGCTTTATGCATGTATTTGGAATAAAATCCACGTCTGGCTGTTATGTGATAGAAAATCCTGGATTAGATGATTGTTTATGAGTACTTGCTTCTTGTTCACCATGCCATTTCAGATCGAGTCATTTGCAAGTCTTAATGTATGCATGTTTACATTTTTGCACTTACTTTCCAGTCCTTTATCTTCCTGTTATTTATCTTTTGAGTCATTTACTTTACAATATGTTATCTTTTGGATTTCTTGCTTTGAAGAGATATTTCTATTTGGGATATGTCTGTTAGGTTTGTTCCAAAAACCCTCATGCATAGAGGCATATGATGTTATCTAGTCGGTAGAAAAAATATTCCTAATTAATTTAGATAACGACTCTATCTTTCAACCTAAACCAAACTAAGGTTGCTATAAGTATGGGCCGGCTCCATCCCCGCTCCGCTCATATTAAGCATTAACTATAATTAGTGGAATTAATCCAGTTTGGATTATCACAAGGGGTTTAATACATACATTCGGCCATTAAATTATTAAAATAAAATTTAGGAATAGTTAAAGTACGAATTAAAATTAACAATAAAAAATTGGGAGAAAAGACAGTCCAAGGACAATTAGTAATTGTTCCTTTAAAAAGAATAGTTGATTATAATTGAAATGCACTTACTAAACTAAAAATTATTTTTGAAAAGTTGGATCATAAATTAAAATAGAGTTAATTCCATAAAAGATCACGATCTTTACACCTAATTTCATTTTAAACACGACTTTTAAAAATTGACATATGAAATCACGATCTTTCATTTTTTTTTCAAATCCATCACCGAATTAAAATTCAGTGTATTTTTGTTGACTAATTTCTTCACTAAACTAATAATTGAATACTGAAATAATAAATCGACATCAAATCTTATTCTCTTTGGGTTAGAGTATATAGAATTAGAAATTGTTAGTCGGAAAAAATACACCGAATTGTAACTTTAGTAATAGATTTGAAAATAAATGAAAGATCATAATTTTATGTCACATTTAAAAAGTCGTGTTTAAAATAAAAATAGATGTAAAGGTCGCAACTTTTATGAAATGAACCATTAAAAAAATAGAAAATGTGGGATATTTCTTAGTGAACATATCCATAAAATTCTTGCAAAATTACAGTAATTAATACCATTAAACGCCTCACACTAATATTAATATAAAGAAATATATAAGTTAAAGGATGCGAGTGTTGGTAAGGTTACGGGGTCTCTACGACCGAGGAGCACTGAGGTCCTATGCATGTTGCATTATGGTGGAAAAATTATTACACGCAACCGTTATGCCATGTGATTCGTGCAACAAATCAATTATGCGTTAGCCATGTGGAAAAATTAATGATAAAAAAATTAAAAATAACTAAAAATGCTCATTGACTTATTATAAAAGTGACATGGCACAATCAATGCATGGGATGAACACTCATTATGGTGATGCGCTCCCAAGGTTCATGAGGTAATTCAGAACTTTAACAAATAGTATTTGGGGAGCTTCAGTGGGGTAATTGATTCTAGGGGTTACTGTACTTTTCAAGAATTGCAAAATAGTGACCGAACTTCAAAACGTAACAAATTGGTTACTAAACTTTCAAATATGTGATTTTGGAAGGTTTTTTTAGTGTTTTACGGTCAAATTATACATACGTAGTAATCAAATTTTGATTATTTATAACAAATAATATCTTATATTTCATATATACACACAATCAACAAAAAATCGACTTGAAATAATTTTCTTCGGTAACCAAAAATCCTTCTATCTTAACATAACCAAATAGTATAGTAACTAAAATGTTACGTTTTGAAGTTCGGTCACCATTTTGCAACTTTTTAAAAGTACAGTGACCTCCAAAATCAATTACCCGCTTCAGTGTTTATTACTTTCTTTGGTAGGGTTAGAAACAATGAGGTCACCGTACTTTAATCAATATGAAAAAAAGGATAATTGAAATTAATTTATTTTTTTAAGATTATTAAACTTTAATTTCTTAATCACCAATAACATAGCCAATGATCTTTTGAGTATGATGGTCAGTATGGCCATGTCGGAGGCTTAACAAAAGTGTGCGGTCGGGCTCTGACAGAGACGGAGGTCCGAATCGTCCAACTATAAAGCTATATGAAGGATGCTGTATTCTATGACCCAAATGGAGGAGATTCCAGATCTGAATGTTGTTACCAAGGGACTTGGAGAAGGTACGGATAAATTGACAAATCGATTTTAAAAAGAAGATTGAAAATCGTTTTCCAAAAACTGTTGGATAATACATATAACTTAAGCTATGATAACAATGCCGGAATATACCTAGCCCAAATGTAGACAAGTGAATTAATTGTTTGCGACAGCACGATGTCATTTCCTGTAGGGAAGAAAGACATGGAGATGATAAATTTAATGATAAAAACAAAGATAATAGAGATAATGCTGCTACTACTAGTAATCCTTTTTACTCTTACTACCTTGTTAAATTAGTCTACAAACTGAGTCCACACAGCATGTCATACAAAAATAAGAATTAGAAATTAAAGAGTTTCCTGATCTTCATGATAATTGGCCTTAACAAGTGAATTCTCAGCTAACTCTCATACTAAAAATTAATTCTTATTAATTATCCAGTCATCTACATCTGTTGTGTCATTCCAAAGCAGCAAGTTTTAGCATCCATTTTGCTACAAGGAAGCAGACCTTGCATAATTATAACAAAGTATTGATTTCCATCTCTTCTTTTTTTTTGGTTCAGAAAACCGCAAAACAAATGAAGCACGGTCTTGTCAGCTAGACTTTAGATTTTAGAAAGCACATTCATGTATATCTTTCAAATAATTTGTTGGACGCAGTTTTATTCTGCTTTGTAATGATGAGGAAAAGAAAAAACTATTCAGAGAAGCACAAATATCATTCATAAACATTTTTGGAATTTTGATGAGCATGGAAGCTTAACATCCTTTGATTGATTGCTTTTTATGTGCTTCATGCTACTAAGTTAACTAACTACAATGGGACAACAGTAACAGAACCCAATATTAAATATTCTGTGCAAAAAGACATGGCAACTTTAAATTAAATGCCTACTAAGTGGAGACTTGATGGAAGAGTTAAATTTAAAAAAAAAAAAACAGTGAGCATCACATACCGAAATCTTTCAACAATGTGGCAAAAATTATCAATGCTCTCGGGTTCACTTTTGGGATAAATGATTGCCTTCACTAGAGCGCTCTCCATTGCTAATGGCACCATCAGTCTTCACCCTTCTGTAGAAGAGAACATATGCAGCACCCGACTTGACTTCTTCTTCACTTATGACAGATATGTGGCTGTCATCAAAACTGTACCACCTATTCTCTTCCAAAAGCTACAAAATATTTAAATGATAGGAGTGAGATAAAGAAAATGTAGCATAATTCAAGAAAAGTTGACAAACCAATTAAGAACTTTACATACAGATTATCTACATTGTCATAGTTGAGGACCAAAAAGCATCAAATTTAGGGTTGACTTCTTTGAGAATCGTAGTTAATTATAAACAATTTTCTGGCCAGTAATAATGAAAAAAATATTCATAACAATCATAATATAAAATAAAAGTATTCCAAGTTCCTGACCAATCATAATATGAACTAAAAGTATTCCAAGTTCCTGACCAATAAGTACTCAAACTTCTAAATCATATATACAGAGCCTGACACCTGTACAAAAACCAGAATCTCTACTGAGCAAATGACCCAAAATAGAACTGTGAAATTACATACCCTAGGCTATTTATTACCTATTTATTACCCATTGTGTCATTCTAGAAATGACCAACCACCTCAACCTTAAAACAATAAAACACTGGACCAAGAACTAAATAGGACTGCAAAGTACAATATTCAAAAAGGGCTAGACCAAATCATTTCTAAAATCTTCTTTCTCTTGACCCAAGTTCTGACATTGTTGCCTTGGAGCTTCTGTAACACCTCAATCTACTTGAAACTAGAAAACAAAGATCTCCTATTGTGCCCAAAACAAGCTTTAAAAACAGGAATTAGAAAAAAAAATTCAAGTGGGTGTACAAACCAAGATGCGTCTTCAATGCAAAATTTAAACACTGAATCAGTCCATACTAAAAACAGGTGCAGGACATGTTTCACAAACTTCTAATCCAATTCTTATATTTTAATTTATAAAACAAAGGGCCTTTATGGACGAGATATGATTTTATGCATAGGCAATCTTGTTTCCTGTTCATCTTTGCCAACTAAATGAAACAAAAATTTAGAAAAGTTGTCAAAAACTTATGCAATAACGATAATGACTGAAATGCAATCGCATGCTTAAATGTATAGTCAAGCAAATATTACATTATTTGATGAGGAAATTGACCATGCACCTCATTCAATTATTACAAATAGTACTAAAAGTAATCAGCAAACAGAATTCTGGATAACATACATTTTCAAGAAACCACATGTAGAACTTTTAAAAGATTCTACAAAACTCCAGAATTATCTAAAATAGAAATGAAACATATCATCAATGTAAGTTCCACCACAATGCAAAAATACCTTACAGCTAAACTGCACAAATATACAATTAAAATTATCACATTTGTTAAAAGAATGTCTATATGACCAAGAACCAGAAAAATGAAGCAAAGAATGCCAATGCAGTTTGACAATCGACATAATCATGCACCAATTATTAGTTTATTTTATACTAACCTTAATATACGCAATGTAGTGCCCACTTCCCATGCCACCATAATGGTTTGTTAAGGCATAGAGTTCATAAAGCTGACGGCAGCTGTTGTTCTTGTTGGCTACATAACTCGTCAAGTCTAAGTCATGAACAGGAAAGTTGACTAAGGTTTCCAGTTTATGCTTCATTGACCTGCTGTATGAAAACCTCTTCAAGTGGATGACCAGCACTTCAGGAAGCCTCCATAAGTCAAGTTTTTTACTAGCTTGCCGACGTTCTTTACATTGTGGACAGTACCTTTGAAAGATATATTCACATGAGTTCATTAGTTGCTTTCCTTCCCTTTCAAAATATGATAGATAAAGGATTCACATATCATGTCCCCTCATGTATCAAAGCAATATAAGAAATTTACATTACAAGAATTCAGCAAACAAACATGACCTGATACAGAGAATCTATATTGCACAGGAACGGAAACGAATACAGAAACGGAAACCACGAAACGGCTTTTTTCAAAATACAGGAAACGGAAATGTGGGCAAAACGTGTAAATAATAAAAATATAGGATATATTTATAAATATTAAAAATTATAAAATTCAATAGTTATTAAAATTAACTTATAAAAAATATAGTTTTATACAAATAAATTACTATTACATTATATAGAATAATTGGATTCTTTTGTGTTTAGATAGAAGAAGAATTTTCTTTTGTTTATTCTGATTAATGTGAATAATAAAGCTTGTTGGTGAATATATATATATATATATATATATATATATATATTTTATAAGTAATCTTTAAAATATTTATATATTTATATATTTATAAATTTTTAAGTTTATTTTTGGAAACGAGTTTCTTATTAGGAAACGAATTTCTAACTTTTATTATTTACACAAACGGCCCCGAAACTTTTCGAAAGAGTTTCGGAAGTGGAAACGTTTTTGAATTGGGGAAATCAACATTCCTCTAGGTTTCCGTGCATCATAGCAGAGAATTCATCAATCAGATGTTTTCCACCTTTGACTAATAAATTGAGTTTTAGATGCCAATGCTAGCTGCAACAGGACAGGCTACCATCTTTGCTTAGGGTGAAATCTGAGGATCTCATTTAGCAAATCCGATTGACACATTCATTGTATACTAATTAGGCTCTATATTTTCTTTCCTTTCTTAGGCTAAATATATATTCAGAATATGCTAAGGTTAAGGAGATTTAATTCTCGTAAATAAACCTTGAATAACATATATGTACACAGAGAAATTCCTAAAGGGCAAAAAACAGCTTTTCTAAAGTCTCATTTTATATTCAGGTACCTAATTCAGAAAGATATCAACAACAATAAAAATCAGTGCAAGGATTAATCAGCACAAGCACAAATTAATTTACAACGGGAACAATAAATACAGTAAAATATACTAACCACATGTCTTCTGGTACCAAGGGCTCTTCACGCAGAAAAGCTTCTAGACAAGTGTACAGTGAGAGAGGTTCAGTGCGAGCTTTCTTATTTACAGGTCCATACTTCAGCACTTCAGGCAAGTTTTCCACTAAAAGGGTATCATATTTCTCTAATAGCTCCTCTGACCAGTCTATATATACAACCACTGATGATGTTGAGGACGACAATCTGATGGCTTTCTCTTCTGCCACTGAAAGATCGACACATGCATTGCTATCATCAACCAACTGAAGAGGCAGTTTTATTAATGCCGATGCCTTGGAATTACTGCTGTCTTTATTTGGCAATATAGGATCTCTACATGCTTCAATGGAACTACTAGCATGCCCATCGGCAATGCCAGCATGTCTCGAGCTCTCGGTTCTCAGGAAAGGGGATAACATTTTTTGGACGACAGCCTGTATATCACCTCTTCTAATTACATCATTGCATGGAATAGATGATAAAATAGGTATACCATATAGTTTCCACTGTGGACTAGTTTTGGAGTCATTTGCTTCCCTGTTAAAGAAAAATGACAAAAATGAATTTGTTACTAGGAGCCTTTAAAAGTATGTTTCTCTCTAGGAAATTAGCTAACACATTAATACACAATCTCATTCTAAATTGACCAAAACAAATGCTTTTAACCAGAACAAGAAACAGAACTCCAGGTTAAATATAATACCGATCTTGGCGGCGATGTATCAACCTAAGCATAACTTTTTTATTTGCTGACTTTGGAATTTTGTAGGCAGCAAGATGATCATCATCTTTGATTGTGGATAACAATATCAAAGGGTCTTCCAAAAACCTTTGAAATAAATGGTTTCTTACCTGTTAACAACGTATTTAAATAAGTTACCCCATTCAGTTGCATAACAATAATTCTATGAAAACAAGAGACAATGCATTATGTCATAAACCTCGGCAAGTTTAAGTTCTTCATTGTTCTTTAAGGAACAAGAATTGCTAAGTGAATGGATCAAGTCCCTACATCGTCCCAGCTTAGGGACAGTCACAGTGCAAGGAAATGGCTGCGCACTCCCATCACTAGTAAAAACTGTCACTGTAATAGATCGTGTAGTGGTGGATTGGAGTGGCAAAGAGAGATACATGAAGGGATCAAATGTGATAGAGACTTTGTTGCACACCGGGCAAACCAATGTTGACTTGTATTGACCCTGTAAAACAGTGAACAATCATGTACATTATACGTAAATATAAGGGTTATAAAGTGTGCAGATGGCATGGCAGTACACAAGCACATCAATTGACATTTAAGAACATCTTTAAATCAATCAGTAAAATAAACCACAAATATTAGCATCCATGGCAAGGAACAGAAGAACATATTAATAAGAGCAAACCGTTCAGAACTCGAAACAAATTCGCCAAAATTAAAAAAGATTTGAAGGGGAGGTGGGAAATCCATGGAGAATCTGTCATCGCGGAGTAAAATAACATAAGACGGAGATACATTCAACCTCCGTGTACACCCATTAAAAGCCTCCTCACAAAACCTAAAAACTGTCCATCTGTAAGCTAGCACATCTATAAAGGCGAATTGAGACCAGTCTCAATGCATAGAAATAAAGAAATACTTCAAAACTTAGAAAAGTATAAAGTTTGTGTGGTACTGGTAGAAGCACATGCAACATGAAACCACAGTTATTAGAATACACTGAACACATAAAACAAGATCTCTTTCATGTTAAAAATTAATGTCCTAACTTTACAATCTGATTAAAAATTAACAGGTCAATACAAAAAGCATCTTTGACCTTCAAATATAAACTTCTGGGACTCGAATCCTCATTCTCAAGTTGAACAAAAATGATCCTCAACTTTCTAGTTTGCTAGCCCTTCAATTCATTATCATAGTCACCCAAGTTAATTATTTAAAAACTGAACTACTTTACTGACAAATTGGCGTAAAAGAGCTCGCATATTACAAGGCGCATCTGCAGCTAAATTTTAACCTCATTAAATAGTGCTCTGTCATCTATATTTTATCAACTTGCTAACAATTAAAACATATAAGAAATGCAAATGTATGTGCATGATTTTTTCTGGAGCTATCAAGCAAACAACAAACTGCTATTTGAAGGTAGTCGTCATACCATGTAGACCATTTGATATCAGTATAACATTTTCCTAGTCTGGGGGAAAAATAAAAATACAAAATCCATTCTATGACTATCACCATGTCCAAAATCAAAAGCACTGTCTCAAACTTTTGAATACTATAAGCAAAATATTTCATATTATGTTATAGCAACAAAACACAATTCTACAATCCCAGAAAGAGATTATATATGTGTCAACTTCTAAATTCTATAAGCAAGCTCATCCTACCAGAAAGAGGTATGACCATGTATATGGATCTCTTATTAAAAAGAACTAGTTGTTAAGAATTCATTAACGGATGAAAACTGTAATGACATTATTGGACCATGCTTGTAGTTGTATGGCAAATATATAAAAGTCAAGACTGGTATCTTTAGCACTGGCATTAAAAGTTTTTGTTGGACTTTTAGTGAGTCCTGCATCACATAAATTAAGAGTCCAGATGAAAAACATAAGAAAATACAATGGCAGATTTAAGTAAACAATTTTTCAAACAATGGTTAAAAAAGCCAAAGAAGAATTGATCGACGTGGATGACAACTATGTTTCGAGCAATAAGTCCAATAAAGAAAATCTTTGAGAAAACAAGTTCAAGGAATTATCATGAGACTCACTTGGCACACATCAACTATTATGGAATCATTACGAGCAATGTGACTTGCCCAGTACTCATCGGCAACTTCTTCATCAGGACGACCATCGGCGTCTTTAGACTTTATATAAGGTTTATGTTTGACACGATTCAAATCTTCATGAAGACCATCTAGTAGAAATGCTAGAAGTTCCTGAAACAAAGTAAAACATTTTAAATCAAGAAAATAGGAATAGACTATAGAATAATGGGAATTTATTCCACTTGATAACCTGTGAATCATGCTGATTGTAGCCACTGAATTGAGGTGCAAAACGAGCCAGCTTTGCTTTGAATTGGCGGGGAGAAACTGGTGTTCGACCAGGTGCCCATAGCTTTCGAAGCAACTCACCAAATGCTATAGCTAGCTCCCCCTACAACAAGACCAGTTTTTAATTGATGTTGACAGGATATTTATACAATCATGTTATTCTTGTTAAATAACTAATTCACCCAAAAGCTCAAGCTATTGATTGAGGCTCCACTAATAGAATTATCTTAACACACCCCCTCACTCTAATGTGCATTGGACTTGATGCGCGACCAAACAAACAAATACACATGCACACAAATAGTTTAATTAATAAAATGGGAGTTGTCTTAGATCAAATTCTAAGCCTTTCAATCATAGAGGCTCTAATACGATGTCAAATAACCAATTCACTCAAAAGCTCAACCTATTAGGTGAGGCTCCAACAATAGTATTATCTTAACAGTTCTATTATAAGAATTGATGCTGAAAACTCTTGACGACAAAAACAATCAGAAATTATTATATTAGACTCGGAGGCATGTGATTGCACATCTCATGTTTAGGTCCATAAGTCTACCAGGAACTAGTATAAGAGTATAACCCAAGACTACAGCATTATAAATTAACAATACACAATTTCACTGACCACAATTAGAGAAGTTATCACTTGAAATGGTGGCCAACAATAAAGGGAGGATTATAATTATGTGCTCAATTCTTGGTGAATCATTTCCTGGCATTGCAGCATTCAACTTTCGAATCAAACTATGGCCCAAAATTTGAGTAGAGTTATGACTATCTAACTGGCTTGTATACAACAAACTCATCCTTGAAATGTGCTTAAATTGAAGCAGTAGGTTCAGTATCTACCCTAATTTGCGCAATGATACAAGATTAATCTCTGGTAAGAAGTTAGACCTTAAAGAAAAATCTTCACTGAACATTTTGTATCCAACAACTTTGGACATAGTGAGAGTGTGCATCTTCTATGATAGCACATCATTTTACTTCCCAAATACGCCCAAGCAGGATCAATAGACGATGCAGGTTTATGGTTTCCATGCTAACAGGCAGAAATGCTTCTTAGTAAAGATAGAGGACGTGACGATTCCCCAAAAATTAGACACTTCCTGCTGAATTCAGTCAAATGCTTGTTTGTTACATCTCGTTATGTATAACCATAATTTTGAAGTCTTTGAAACCAATAAAAAGGTACTATTTTGCATTAGTATCAATTTTAGGCAGTAAAAAAATTATCTTATTAATTACATTAGCCTTTCACATGTTAATCAAGTGTACCTATTTTCAAATGAAATAAGATTACTAGCTAAAACTAAAAAAAAAAATCTGAAAGACTACGATACAAATTAAATGAACCAGCTAAACTCGATGATGCAAAAGGTCGTCTTTCTAGGTCATCAATCATATGTTAAAAAGTTAGTATATTCCAACAAATTAAGGATTTTGTTTATAATGTTTAGAATATGATATGAGAAGAAAAAATTAAAATTGCTCACCAAATAGTTGGGATGTTTCATCCATGATAGGTTGACCACTAACAACATGTGGAATAACTAACATCAAAATATTTACCTCTGTTTGCAACTGAAAGAGGTTGCAAAGCATAATCCACAAAATAACATAATTGAAAGGAGAAACTCATAAAGACTAGAGCTAAAACAACGCCAATAAGCATATCACCAGCAATCTTGTATAGCCAAAACAAAAAAAGTAGAATTCATGCATAAAAGGAAGAACCACAGGTCATGGGTAAGAAAACTTATATGCATTGATTGAACAAGCAAAAGGAAGATTTATCAGTCAGCATATAGCTCTTATTGCACACAGCAAGGAACAATACAGTAGTCTTATAAGTTAAGTTGGTCATGTACTACCAACCACCATAACCTAAACATAGTTTCATATTTTTAAAAATCAATAATCTAAAGAAAATATCTGAAACTTAACTTGCTACTTAAGTACCATAAACTACATTCAGCATTTGCATCAAAGTAATACTAGTAATAATTTTTCATTATCAAAAATATCATGAAAACATTTCACCTTATGGGGACTCCATTATTTTTATATGTACTTTTGTATAACCTGAATTGAAGAGAGAACTACAAAAATAGAGTAAATGACTGAAAATGCAAATAACCAGCAACAAAAGATATCACCTAGGAGCTTTATGTGGCAGTGTATCAGGAACAGTAAACTAATAAAAATAGTGGACTACTATTTACCGCCCAAAATTACTACCCACCGCCCAACTTTTTATCAAAATACCCCTAAGCCATTTTCAGCTAAAAAAAAATTCAATCCTCTCAATTTAATTAAAAACCCAACGAATATCCGAGCGAATTTACAATAAAAATGTCAAAATCGATTAGAAATAGAAGACGGAACAATAATCGATTTTTATTTATTTAATTTTTTAAATTTTTTTTAATGGGCCATCGCCCTTAGATGGCGATAGCCCATAGGGGCTCTCGCCTTGATTGGGAGATGGCCCATAAGAGCCATCGCCAAATCAAGGAGATGGCCCCATAGAGCCATCGCCATCTCAAGCAGATGGCCCTTTGGGCCATCTTCTTGAGATGTATGGGGCCATCGCCATCGCCTTGATTTGGCGATGGTCCTATGGGCCATCGCCAAATCAAGGCGATAGCCCATAAGGTCCATCGCCAAATCAAGGCGATGACCCATTAAAAAAATAAAAAAATTTAAAAACGAAAAAATTAAAAACCGATTAATTATTAGAGGTTATTTTTAGGTGATTTTGATATTTTTATTATAAATTTGCTCGGTTATGTCGGGTTTTTAGTTGAATTGAGAGGATTGAATTTTTTTTTTAGCTGAAAATGGCTTAGGGATATTTTGGTAATAAGTTGGGCGGTGGGTAGTAATTTTGGGCGGCGAATAGTAAAACCCTAAAAATATGTATTACTGTTCAATTGCAAGGTTCCATCATTGTGAGTCAATCAAATCCATAAAATAAAAATTATTAAAAAAAATTCAGCTAGTTTTCTCATTCACCCCAAGCAGCAAGATCAGAAACTGCTTTCCAGGAAGCTACTATTTCTAAAGGACAAGTAGAACCTTAATGTTTTGAAGATCATGATGGGAAAAGATAACATTACAGAAACTAACACAAACTTACCACCATGCCCAAGGGGTTTTGCCAATTTATCTCTTGATGATAATCCTCTCGGAAATATTTGGCAAACTCAGGGGTGTGAACAAGACATTGTATTGCACTATTCATAAAGCAAGTGTTTCCCAGGTTCTGCAACCCAATCAGGCCACCAGAAGACCCCCTTGTACTGACACCACTAACTACATATGTGTTATCCAAATCCCCACCTTGAGATGTCAGGTTTTGACCTTGTAGCAACTCTGAACTGCAACTTCTAGAGCCACCCTTGCTTGCAGATAAACCTCCTGCAATCGATAAGCTTGACTTAGAAAGAAGGTTCTAAAAGAGCAGAACTAGCTTCTCTCTGAGAAGATCCACTATCCAGAATAGAGTACAACCACTCAATGCAGTACCATTGACATTGCTCAGAACCTCCACCAGAATCTGTTTATATAATTTTCGAACAAAGGAAATAAAATGTTACTATATGAAAAATACCAGTAAACATGCAGTATCCAGAATGATTCTCACAATACAGATTCTGAAACTCGACAATAATAAATCTATGCATGCTCTTTTACATGTATTTGATCAGCATGTAATCTGCATATCTTCATGTTATCGTAATTTGGTCACTTTATCTGTGCAAGCACGTGAACAGTCTTCAGACGGATAGACTACAGAGACATCATTTTTGTTCATCTGAACAAATGTCCACTAAAATACATTCATTTAAATATTGGACAATCGCTGACCAATACGCTAATTCAAAAAGAAAGTACACAGTTACAGTACTAAAAAAGAATAAAGAAAAGTGAAGAAGATGAACAGAAGGGTCGCATAATATGCATTCTAATATCTTCAATAAGATACATTACAAGTTCTTTAACCATTAAGATTCAGCAGCGTCACATTAAACAATTGTCCTAATGTGCAAGAATTTCCTTTCCGTAGTCTCTAGGAAGTCTAGACACAATGTCCGCAGCAGATGGTACAATTACAGGTGCTACAACCATTAAGATTGTCTAGATGTGCAGAAATTTCCTTTCCATGGTCTCTAGGAAGTCTAGACAATGTCCAGTCACATCACAAGAAAAGCTGTTTCAGAACTTTAAGTTCATGAAATTCCAGTTTATAATGATTTATGAATCTTACGTATGTAGTATGCCTGACATACTAAAAGGAGATTCTTTCCTAGAATTTTATTATAAAGAACGCTTTTTACAAGATTTACATGTCTGATTTTTATTAATAAGGAGGCACTTTGTGAGATTCTTATATCAAATCTGATGTAAAGCACAAGCCAAAGAATGCAGCATGATGCTCATCAGTGGCGGAAACATTTCGTTTCATCCCGGAATTAACGTTTAATCCACCTCTGACCACCAGGCAGTCTGAGCTTAACCTCCTCTAGTCCTGGATTCACTACAAATCCTACCTCTGGATAATTTCCAACGGCAGCCCGGGTTAGAGCCTACACTAGCCTGTATGTAGATACGCCACTGGTGCTCATCAAGAAAACAATCAAACAGTACAGAAGCATCACAAGTAGGTGTTAAAATAACAAAATGAACTGCCATCTATCACTTGCCAAAGAAATGCATTACCAAAAGCTGCTAGAATCTCTAAGATACACAGCCAAAAAAACCCAGTGCCTATCAATTTCATTAAATCCGGAGAAAGAAAACGATGATAACATGTTAACTACTACTCAAAAGAATTAAACGAACTCTTTGTTTCATAGGTCTGTTGGTCCTTTCGTTCACATAAATAGAAAATCATTTATTATTTCACATCTTTAAATAAATGGAGCTTTTTAATATATAAAACACTGATTTCAAACATCAATTAACACATTTGGACATGAAGCATATACAACTCTGAGAAAGCATCTTTCACACAGATGTAAAATAATAAGTACAACTATATTATACTAATTGGAAGCAAGTTACAAGCATGCAAATAGGTTTCCCATCTAAAAAATGCGGTACTCAAAAAATGAAATTAATTAGCTGGATATAAAAAGGACTTACATCCTGATCCATCTGTATGTTGGCATCATCAAGAGTTTTATCCATGTCAGTCATCAAAGCATGCTTTCTATGGCCATAGTAATCCCAAATGCACACCTGTCAAATTGAAAAAAAAACTAATACAAGGAAACTGAAAATATATGTGCTGATAAACATAAAACAGACATCCTGCCAATTTAAGAATTGAAACAAATTTTTGGAAAAAAAAAAGATAAAACAGAGAGATAAAAAGGAAAAGGTCAAGCATGTACTTGTTCGGAATTAAGATCAAAAATATCACAAGCTCTTCTGTGAAGCTCTCCGACTGTTTCCTGCCAAAATGATCAACTTTTGATAAGTGCATGCAGTAAAATATGAAGGTTTTTTGATGGAAGAAAAGATTAGTAAGACTTAAGCTTTTAAAGTGACATAGTAGTTTTAAAATTTAAGAAAATGCATAACTAATGTTATTCAATAATCAATCTTCATATATAACGACATAACCACAATCATTTAGGGAAAAAAAAGGTAGAGCCAAAGGCTCCCAGGTGACAGCATTTCAAAAGTGATGCACTATGAGTGATCTGAAGAGCTAGAGTAGATATTTTTTGCTAAATGTTATAAATAATGTCACGTATCAGTTTAGTCCTCTAAAAGTTCAAATTAAACATGTACAATATCACAATTATCAATTAAAATGTGTATCATAAACAATTGAAATACGAATACATTTAACACATTAACCATGGAGAGCTTAAAATTCTTATTTCTAGTACCAATGGTGCTATTTTAAAATCGCTGAATGAAGAGAAATTCGGATGCTTATACCTTCTTGCTTATTCTTATAGTAGAACGATCCCCTTTAGGCATAATCAGTAGCTGAAGACGGAGGGGATAGACCTCGACGGCTAACTCTGTCTGAGAAAGACTAGAACAGATGACTTTGCGCGCCAATGTTGGACCACCTCCATACCTATACCGCCATGAAAAGCTATCATAAATTACAATTTATTAATAAGCAACGAGAAGTTAAAGTTTAAAAGTCGAATAGAGCGGAATACGACCATGAATAAAACTGGTTCCAAACTTGTTGAGGAAGCAGAACATAGTCACGGCCTTCCAATAAACTATCCTGAGGCGTGGCATCAAATACCAAATCGGAATTATCAATTGTAGCAGGTCTCTCGGCTGGTTGCTCATGGTTCACATAATCAATCCAATGTTGCCACCATCTGTTGAATCAACTAAACATTCAAGCTGAACACAACAAACATGGTGAAGAATAAAATAAATAAATAAAAGAACATACGTTTGAGTGATTAAGTAAAAAAGATCTCCTTCTTTACTGTTAGCTTCGGCGGCAAGCGCAATGTCTCTGATCAAAAGTCTCTCCTCCTCCGCCCTCAACGCTCCGCCCTCCTTCTTCCCGCTCACACTGCACGTCGATACCTCCGCCATCAACCCACCCCTAATTAATCACCACCTCTTTTCTTTCTCGACTTTTGTTTCTAGGTTGTGATAGGAAAAAGAACTCTCTTTCTTATTTTTACACAATTTGAAAAATATCAAAACTCATTTCAAAATTTCTTTATTTTACTATTTTTATACTCCTACATTAAATGTCTTTTCAATGCCTATATTTATCAAATTTTAGCTTTTATGTCTTTTCTTGAAAAAAAATATACTTCCTCTGTCTCATTCTAATTGTGAAAATCTCCATTATTTAAGAAATTTTAGTAACTTTACTTTTATGTTCTCATATTACATTAAATGATTCACTACTTTTTAAAAAAATACTTTTAAAATACATTAATTGATGAGGGCAAAAGAAGAAAAGTGGTGTGAAAAATATTCTATAAATAGAAGTTTTCAAATAGAATGGGATAGTCAAAATAAAAAATTTGATCAATTAGAATGGGACGGAGATAGTAAATAAAAGGAACCACGTAACTAAAGCGCTCTAGTGCATTTCTGAGGTCTCGGTTTCTAATCTCAGAAGAGCCTATGGTTTAAGTCCGGTTTAAAAAATAGAAAATCTACCTATTAACCACGAACTACTAATGTAATTAGATTTTACTTCTGCTAAAAAATACACAAATAAAAGCTTCAAAATTAAAATTTGCATGTGTGAGCGGAGTGGGAGTCGGGCTCGCCCAAACGTATTGCAAACTCGGTGGCTTAGTTTGAAAACTGGAGTCACCACCTAGTTTAGATAGGAAATACCTTTTTATCGACTAGACAATCTCACGCGTCTATGGATGAGATGTCGTGTATTGGATCAAAAGATCCTGGTTCGTGGACATAATCAACTCTTATACTTGGCTTATGATCATCGATTATCAAATATATCCCAAATAGAAATATTCATCTCATCAAAGCAGAAAGTCCGAAAATAGAATACTGGAAAGTAAATGACTGAAAAATAAATAGTGCAGAAATGTAAACATGCATTACGTTTGAGACTCGCATATGACTCGATGTAGACTAGCATGATGAACAAGAAGCAAGTACTTCTAAACAAGCATCAAACTCAGGGGTTTCTAACATATCTATATTGTATATTCTAAAGATGAAATGTAAAGTCCTGTACATTATACAGTACTTTACAAGCCTAATGCATGAAGAAGTTCGAATCATAGTTAATTGCGCAGGCAGCCAAATGCACAATCCTCATGAAACATGTCCTACATGGAGATGAATTTTTCTTTTTCTGTACTCAGCACAAGTGCCAAAGATATGGATTATTTTATACACTATTTGTAATTGTTCTTTTGTGTGTGTGATTGTTTTGCTATTCAACTCTCATGTCTCATCAGAGACAAAGTTTTTTAATGCTTAGAGAAAAGGACCCCATATACAGAATTATTTTTTCTTGGATGCTTTGCTCTCGGGGAATTCAATTGGCAGGATACTATTTGTTTTTATGGATGCTTTACTCTTCGAGGAGCTCAATTTGCAGAAGCAAAAAAAAAAGGTCTCGCTAGCTTCACAGACCGTGAATTATTGCCATGGATAGTTGTGCATTTATTTCCTCACGCTATTGCATTTTATATAACCTGCTCCGTTGGAAACAAAAAAATTAAATGCTATAGCTGCCTCCTATATATCTATGAAACTAGACTGTATTGAAAAAATTTATTTCGAGGACCAAAGTATATCTTTGACCACCGTGAATTAAGGACGACCTTTCCTTTAGTGAAACCAGTGCACTCCTTTACACTTTCCATAACCCTGCCATTCAGCTATAAATTTAGTTACTATTGTTCTGCACCTCACACGACTTTGCGCATTGAGGTTGGCTTTCTTTTTGGCGATTTCATTATCTTCGCTTTTTTGTTTCCATATTTAATTTTTCTAAATTTGCCAGGTACCCACAACTTGCCGCACTGAGGTTAGTTTTTCTTTAGCTCTTTCAATTTCAATATGTTCGCATTTTATTTTCATTCTCACATTTGTTTGTTCCAGGTCTGTCCATCAACACACGCATATCTCATACAAGGTAATAAAATTTTAACATTGTCAAACAATACATATGTGCGTGCTTTGTGTTTGTAGGAAAATGTGAAAAATATTATTTATAAAAAATTAAATTGATTGTCTATCAAACAGCCTGAGAAGGGCCACAAGGAGTTTGCGTTGCCTACTGCCAGGGCCTTTTTTTTTGAAATGGTTTCTTTTAGACATGATATGAATTCCACCACTTACATTTGGCCTAATTATCTATTATTGGTATTCTGTGTTGTTATTTAAATTTTACCAAAATTGTTTACATAAAAAACATATAAACACTTTATAATATTTGCATTACAGTAGAAATTTACGATTTTGTCGATTAATTATTTATTTGTATTTGCAAGTTACACATTAAGTTACAAAATGACTTTATTATATTTGTTTACAATTATAAAATATTTTTTGTATAATACAGTTTAATAGTTTAAAACTTTTGGTAAGACATCATATTTGACTTTTGGCCTAATTATTTATTATTGGTATTCTATGTTGGTGTTTGAATTTTATCAGAAATATTTATGTAGAAGCTATGTAAACCCTACATAATACTTACATTGCAATAGAAACTTGCGTTTTTTTTTCAATCAATTATTTTTTTATTTGCAATTTACACATTAAGTTACGAAATAACTTTGTTAAATTTGTTTACAATTATAAAATGTATTTTTTGTTTATTATTATTTAATAGTTTAAAACTTTTGGTGTATAAATTTTCCTTTAGATGTGCAAAAATGATGTGTCTTTATGAGACATAACAGTTGAAAAACATTTTAAATTAAAACGATCATAAAAGAGAAAAATAATATATATGACATTCGAATTGGATTTTTTGTTACCTAGATGCCGCAACTTATCGTGACGCCTGACTACTTGCTTATGTTTACGCTATCTCAATTGCACTGTCCGCCACATTTTTACAAAGTGACTAAGCAGTCCGGAACATTCCTATGGGATCCCACAGTTGTTTTAACATTTATAGACTGTGTTATGGGTTTGACTAATGCTGAATTTCATGGGCAAAGTAATTTTTCCGAAGACGATGCCAAAGATCTGGCTGCCCAATGCGGATTTGAATTTTTACAAGACAAATTTGATGTTCAAATAAATTATTACCACACACATCGGCTGGAAACTCTAACTAAATCCATGGACACTATTCTCGAACATTGTGGTGGAGATAATATGTTATACATAGGGCTCATGGTTAAGTACAAGGCCACAAGGAAAAAATATGAAAGACTTAAATCATAATTATTGCAGTATAATATTTCCTTTGCTTTGTAGTAGTTGAAGGGCATATGGATAATCTTTATAGTTTGTTGTTTTAGCTTTATTTGGTTGTATGCGATGTTTGTGTTATATTAGTGAATTTTTTTTATTTTTTCCAGTTATCTATTATTTAAATAATTGTCAATAGTCTGGCCGGTATATACCACGACACATAGTAGCATATTAATATCAAGTGTAAAAGCAACTTCGATAATTAAATAGTGTAGTTCTACGTTATATTTAGCGTTTATTTGGAATCACTTGCAGTTTTACCAGTCTGAGCAGTTCAATCTGTATTTTTGCCAAAACCGCAGGTTTTTGCTGGATTTTGTGCACTCTGCTAAGTTATCAGATTTTGTGCACACTATTAAGTAAGCGTGCCTTTATTTTTTAGATCGCGATTGTTCTAAGTTGAACTATGTGCTGTGCAGATGTCTGTGATGTCGTTAAGTTGTGAATCCCTGTTGATTGGTGCCTTAAAAACCTTATCCATGCCAGCCCCAAATTTTGATACAGACCACACAGTGAGCGGTTGGTTTTTTTGCCGTGTGACATTCACATACAGACACTTTCGAACAAAAGATTTGGTTGATAAAGTTTTAATTGCGCGTTATGACAATGAAAAAGATGCAAGGGAAACAGCATCTAGATTGGCTCTAGAATTCTTGGAAGAGGCTTGCAGATTGCGCATTGTTGATCCCAGTTTTGCGGACCTGCGCCGAATTGAGCGTTTTTTTGGTGTTTTTGGCGAAGAATTTCTAGGTCAAAGTAAGCCTGATTATAGAGAACTTTGCGCTCTTTATGAAGCAGTGCGCAAAGAATGTGAATTGCTTGAATCAGCTATGCAGGTTACCATGCATGGCGACTGTATTGATTTTACCTTCCCGACTCTAGAATCAGTCTAGCTATTTATTTTCTTATAAAACACTTATGAACTTATGATTGGAATATTTGTATTTATTCGATTTCAGACCATGCATACCCTTTTTTGCGTGCACGTTTAATTGCATGTTGTTTTACACCTATTTATTTGGTTATATTTGTTGATGTGTTGTTTACATTATATGCTTATATATTCGGTAGATATGTTGATTCATGATTATCTGTTCACGTCGTAAACAATATTTGGCATTTACTGAAATAAACTTAACTGTATGATGTATTTACATATGAAAGTACTGTATTAAATTTGATTGTATTAAATATTGCTAAAAAATGTCTTTTAAAATTACGATTTACTCCTTTATTTAATAATATAATGTCGGTCAACTTCAGAGTTAGACTTCCTGTCGGTTTTACAGCTATGCTACGAAATAAAAAAATTGCATTATTGGTGCACAATTCTAACAAGCGGCTTGAAATCCGGGGTTCTATTCAATGTGTCGTCTGGTTCTATCAATGACTAATCAACTACAGAGATGGCTGTTGTCCACACAATTTTCTTTTCGCTTTACCATACACTCCTACAATAAATAATATAAATAACACCTTCCCTCAAATTACACAACCCACTAGCCACCATATTTTTTCTTACTATTTCATGAATTATTTTTCTAGCATGCGAAGAACATAGAAAAAGTTAACATTCAAGGTGCGCTATTTTCTTAAACTTTATTGTAAACTAAACAATTTTGTATGTTTTTCACTGCATTTTCATTTTTTTCAGGCATGAGTGCCATTATGGAGAAAATATTTAAGCAAAGACAGATGTTATTGGATGCCAAATATCAAAATTGTGACACCACTCAAACCCAAATCCGACATTTTGAAGAAGTTATCTCGCACAACTACAAATCCGTTAGGAAAAAAGGCACATAAATACTGTGTCCATAGTTACGTTACGTGATGTCATTCACGTTTTGCTGTTTAATTTGTTGACTGCAAATTGGGAGTGAAGCTTTTAGGTCCAGTCACATTCCATATATATATATATATATATATATATATATATATATATATATTCTATTATTATAAGTTATTTTTAATTATGTGACATTTATTTAATAAATAAATATGCAATGGATAAAACGTAACAAGGCCGTGCGACTACTAGCAGATTAATGATTATTAATATGATAAATTGTGTGTTGATATGTTGTTAATTAAAAAAATTATCGTTGTACTAATTCTTATCTCGGATATATATCAGTTTACAGATTAGATTTTCTTTTATTATGCCAAATGACCAAAAAAGACCAAATCTTTCATGAAAGATTCATAAAGTCCAAACCTTTCTATTGTATCCAATTTATCACGAAACGCATGATTTCGTTTCAATTTTGTTCAATTACATAATTTTTTTTCCATAGGTAAAATTATGTAGTTGGACAAAATTGAAACGAAATCAGGCGGTTCATGATAAATTGGATAAAATTAAATAAAATGGACTTTTATGAAACTTTCATGAAAGGTTTTTATTTATTTATTTACCTTTTTATTTTTAAACACAGTTCATATATATATTATAATAATTAATAATATCTGCTTGCGATTACAAAATTTGCTACCTATATATTGATATGAAATTGTTTAGCAAACAATTGTTACATTAGTTCTTATTTTTAACGCACACGAGTTTACACAACTTTTTTTTTATAAGCAAAAGTTTGTATATATATTATATAAATTGTTGCATATAATTTTCAAATTAATTAATTTTGTATTACAAATTTATGTTTTTAAAATCTACAATCTTATTGACAGAATTCCAGTAAAACACATTGATAATTTTAAAGTAGTGTTACATTCCAAATTTGTAAATAATGTCATTATTGTTTGATCTAATTTTTCTACACTAACGGTCATCTACAACGGTAATAAACGGATACTTTTTCAACCATTTATAGTAACTTTTTTTTTCAGCTTACAATTTTCATCATCTTCTCATAAATTTTTCTATTTTTCACATCACACTTTAAAATGAAATTTCTTATGGTTTTAATTATAGTTTTGATTAGTCTATATGTAATTAGCATGTTTCCGCTTTCTGAAAACGAATTTGTTTTTTTTATTTTGGTTTTTCTTATTGTTATCCCATTACTAACAATGGCACTAATTGTTGATTATGGGTTATAGTTTAATTAGTGTAATATAATGTATTTATATTGCATATGATTGCGTAATTGCAGGTGATGCCACAACGTACTTTTCGTCGCCCAAAATGATCTGCTTGGGTCTGTTATGTAATCTATTACTATTATCATCGATGCATATGCTTTAGGTTCTAAGTAGTTTGTGGAATTATAAGTGATGCGTAAAAAAATGTGTGACACCAAGTATTGATAGTTAAAGATTATATAACAATAATTGTAGTTTGCTTTGTAGTTCTTCTATTTCAAATTATGTACTATTTTGAACAATCTTAGTCTACATTAATTATTGTTTATTTTTTAATTTAATAGATTGAAACTGTATATAATGTATTAATTATTAGCTACCATTAAAAAAAGTGTTTCCCGAAGCAAAGCGAGGATTATACACTAGTAATATTTAAATGTGGATTTTATTCTAATTACATGTATAAGCCTAAACTGGATATAAAAGTGAGATTGATTTTACTAATTACCATCTTGAATACCTATACAACCAGTAATTGCAGTTTTCATTGCAATTATAAGATTTTTATGTGATTTGATTAGTTTGGAACTAAGTTAACATGATTAGGGTTGTACAAATTTCATATAACCCAACCAAACTATTGAAACAAACCCAAACTAAATTTTTTATTTTAGACATAAACCGTTGGGTTATAAGATATTTATAACCCAACTAAAATTGAATAGTCAGTTTTCGGGTTACACTTGTCTTCCATCTTAACACTAAAATCAATAAAAAAATCAAAACCTCGCCATCTTTACGCTACATTTATGAGCCCTCTTCTCTGGTAAGAATCTTTTTAATCTGGGCATTTCTTTGGTATGATGTGTGAATAAAACGTGAACAATTACCATTTTTTTATGAGCTGTTACTTCTCAAGTGTGTGCCCAATTATAAAAAAATAAATTATTTTCAGATCCTTATTTATATCACTCCGTACAATTTAATTTTTTTTTTATCTTTTCATTTAAAAAATATATTATTGTCTTCTATTTTTTGTTTGTTAATATTTTAACAATTTCGTTCATTTTTAGTGTTAGTTAACTAAGTTAAAGGACATAACTAAAAAAATTTAATTTATTTAGTCCTTAAATTTGATTTTGACATAAATATAAATACAAATTTTATTTGTATGAGATTCCGTAACTTAATAAATTCAATTTATATTTTTTACTTTTCTTACTTTTAGATTATTTTAAGGGTTAATGTCATAAAGATTCACGAACTTTACACGTTTTCTCATTTTAATCACACAGTTTAAATTTTCTCATTTTTATGCACGAACTACCATTTTTTCTCAAATTCATGCATGGTGCTGAGGTGTCACGGCTCCATTGGTGTAATTTTCTGAGGTGGAGGTCATTTTACACCAATAAATGAGTGCCACCTCAGCACCGTGCATGAATTTGAGAAAAAGTGGTAGTCCGTACATGGAAATGAGAAAATTTAAACTGCGTGATTAAGATGAAAAAACATGTAAAGTTCGTGACTTTTTTTGACATTAACCCTTATTTTAAATTTTCTTATTTTTTTAAGTATTTTTTCATTTAATTTTTGAAACTTTTCTTTGAAAACTAAACTTTAAAAAAATATTAAATTTTTAAAAGTTAAGTCGAAGTCTTTGAGTCAATAAATTTTATAATAGTGTAATTTTGATTTACATATATTAAAAATATAAATCAATTATTCAATTTGAAATGTTTTTTGAATGAATTGTCTTTTTTAAAATAAATAAAAAAATAAAATTATTGATGGAAATGAAATGATTGACCATAACTTTTTTGTTTAAAAATGAAGGGTCAGAAACTAAAATTATTATAAATATCAATGTTACAGAAAATTGTCCATTATAAAATAAATAGCCAACGTGTCTTAGTGTGAATTGTTTCTTATTGTCTGGTGGCTTATGGTCCAAACTGAGAGTAGTGATGGAAGTTTTAATTGTTAAACTGATGTGGGTTCTTAAACTGAGCAAGGAAAATTGAGTTGGATAACCCATATAATCCATGGTTATATAAAGTGATGATAATAGTATAACTCAAGTTATTTGGGTTGTAACCCAAGCTAGTTTTGCGTCTATAGAAGCTTATAACTCAGCCCAAACTGAATTTGAACACCCCTAAATATGATTATCTAATTAAGCCTATTAATGATGAATTTGGACATACATTCAAAGCAGTAAACGGTATTTACATGCTCAAACAACATTTGATATACATACAAGGTTAGAAATACTTTTAAACCTTATTTTAGAGTGTTTGGCGGTTGTCTGTCATTTGTCTATCAACACAGTCAGATTCAGGATCTGATCAAAACACGCAAGTTGTTCCTCTGGCCGATGTGAGTCTATTAGTTCAAATCTGGGTCATTTATGAGTTTAGATGAAGCAGTAATCGCTACTGAAAGTTGTTGGGCCGGGGATTGGGCTTCAAGGCCCATGATGACATGGCATACATCCATGTTGCTGATATGGCGGAGGAATACCGACTAGGACTAGTTCGGAAAATTACGAAAAATAATCCTACAACTAATTACATGACTAACAGTTTAAACGATGAGCGATTTCGAGCCCGGATGAGCCCGAAAACGCGAAAAGAAGACTGAGAATGAGGATCACACATTTGGGAGCACTAAAGAACAAGGGACTACGATACCATACGAGTGGCGGCTGCGCCAAAAGGACTGGCTGCAGTGCCACTTCACATCAGCGGCGGCGCTAGAACTCTAAGGTTCGCCAGAGTTCAATTTTCATCGGAAAACGTGCCTAAAACAACAAAAAACGCATTATAAGCTTCTAGAAATTTACATACACCAAAATAGCATGCTTAACAACAATTAAAGCATCCTAAATATGGATCTAGCAGTGAAAAATCATGGCAATTATCTCAATAACATTAAAAAGACTAATCATGCATCCTAAAGAATCATAATTGAAATAACATGCATATATGGTAGTAAATGTGTGATAAGGACTAATTAGGGTTCCATTTAATTTTGTAATAATTATATTAAATGTTTTCAAACATTTTCGTTTTGCTTAATATTTAAATATAACTGTATGAACTCACTCAAATTCATCTGACCCGTGAATTTTAAATATTTTCAAGTGTTATCGTTTTGGCACGGTAATTCGAAGTTTGAGTTCTCGGGAGTGTTTTTAATAAAATTTTGTAACTCAACTTTTAACTCTAGAACTGCAATAGTATATTTTTTATATTTTCAGTTAGTTGTGTTGTTCCTCGGGTTTGTCCGAGTGTGGTTTTAGTTTGAATAACTGTATGATGTTTGCTGATGCATGTAAGGACGTTTAGAATGACATGTTTAGTTTCCGCTTATTTATTTTATTATTTATGTCGTGCTAGATTAAGGTTGGAGTCTAGGTCTCCCCCAAGCATTGTATGTTGGTATGTTTATTTTGTTGTTTATGAGGCTTGTTATGGGTTCCGGAGCAACCATTCGCATTTCCTAGTGTTGGTTGCGATGCCGTGAAATTGGGTCGTGACACCTTAAAGGTCGAAATCTGGAATTTGAAAAAAGTGACTTATGGTCACAAAAGAGGGTGACCTTTAAGGTTGAAATTTGGAATTTTGAAATAAGTGTGACTTATGGTCACAAAATAGGGTGACCTTAATGTTGGCGCAGCAGGACACTAGGGTCCGGATAGTATATTTCAATTCAAATTTAGAATTCCAACAATCCGGATCCAGAAATTGATCATATCAATAACAAACGGATCGTCGTATCATCTAATAATTAAAGCACGCATCTAGAGAAGAATACCTATGTCGATTCTCCAACGATTCTTGTAGTCCCGATAGTACGGCGACCTCAAACTCGTCCACACGAGTATGTGTCCAATTGAATCCTCGCCTTGAAGTAATCTGCAAGAGTTTCTCTTGCCGAGCAACCCTAAGCTCAAACTCTCGCTGCAATTACGTCTTTGCTCGGATATATAAAAAACTTTCGCCAAGCTTTTCTATGATTGATGACTACTTGAACTCTTTCAAATATGCTCTCTTAAGTGTGGTGTGTTTAGAATGACCAAAGACAACCTCTATTTATAGGTAAGAGTTTGTAGGAAACTCTGACACCTCACATGCTAGGTGTCACACACCAAGCAAAGGTGTTGCCACCATTCGACACCTCACATGCTAGGTGTCACACACCAAGCATAGGTGTTGTCACCATCTGACACATCACATGCTAGGTGTCACACATCAAGCATAGGTGTTGCCACCTTCTGACACGTTGGATGCTAGGTGTCACACGCAGAGACATACATGACATCATCACGTGACATCATCGCATGACATCATCACATTGACCTGGATAAAATACAATTAGGTGCCTACTAATTTATAACTCTTACAAATTAGTCCCTAATTTATACTTGTTTTTCATCTTAGATTAATTTCCGAGATATGCTAGTATCTATATAAAATCGATCTCTCGTAAACTCAATCGGTTGCACACCCTATTGTGTGTGAATAACTAGATTCACATCTATATGGAACGAGAGTCATAAGAAACGCCTTTCTTATATTAAATAATTAATTAAATCCCATTAAATATTAATTCTCGTAGATCGTGAGTGACGTCTAGCAACATATCACGACCCCCAAATAGATAAGAATGTTTCTATGCATTCTTTATGAACCAATGTTCATAATTACCGTACACTCAAAATTCCCTTCATCTAAGATTCTGATCTCGACTAGTGTCACGGTTAAGTCAAACACTGTTTGTCTTGATCATATGACCTCATCTCAGTTCTTATTCTTGATAAATATGACTTCCACTAGAAACAACTTTCTAAGTAAGTCATATACATCTGCGCAGGTTTTATCATCCATCAAGAACAATTTGAGATAGCATAGAATCTTTTCTCCATTCCGGAGTGATAAATCCTCTATTGGTTAAACCCCTATCTCCATATACAACTAACTAGAGTGAACACATCCCGCGACCCTAGCTCATGAAAGATCTAAGGATAAGGAGTATCAAACTCTAATCACCTATATACAAGATAGTGTCATCTCAAGTCAAAGGATATATGTACAATTATGAACTAGATGACATTAAATTGACTTTGATGAAATACCATGTATAAGTCATCTAGCGTCACTTGTTAGACTCACTCAAACCCTTTGAGTGTCCACATGTTTATTATGATCCCCATCAAGTAGTATGAGGCTCACTACTTCCTATAATTAGTAACTCTTTACTTATCAGGAGAATAAACAGAGGTGACGATCTTTCCGGGATAATGCGATGCCCTTATTCGTAGGACCCCATCGATCGTGAACGGTTATTTAGATCACTTATATAATAGAATCTGTCACTCATATTCTCAACACCTTAAGAATAGATTCTATCACAATGTGATAAGGACAATATGCAATATTTAAACACTTAGTTGATGAGGCACTTAGTTCAAATAAAACATATATATCATTGCCAATGGGATTTGTTTATACAAGTATAAATACAAAATGGCCCTAGGGCACATACTACTAACACTTAAAGGTCAGAATCTGGAATTTGAAATAAGTGTGACTTATGGTCACAAAAGAGCTTAAGGTTAAAGTTTCAAATTGAAAAAGTAATTGACCCTTGCCGACTGATCAACTAAATGGACTTCACTTGAAGTCTGGATAGGTTTTAGAGAAACTTGATATTTTGAAAAGGCATTTTCGAAAAACGTTAGGTCTGACCTAAAAAAGGGGGGTAATTTTTTGAAATCAGGTTTGAAAACTGGATAAAGGTTGTTAGGTCCGGACTAAAAAATGGAATTTTTAAAAATCTAGATTTGTTTCGAAAAGCTGGATTTTAAAAACGTTTGCACATCGGATTTTGAAAATGGGCTTTGCGCCTTTATATTGATATGCCTCAAACATAAGCATTATATTGGGTATTTCCTTAGAGGATGTGACTAAGCTAAAATGCATGTGAGCTGAGTTTAAGGGTATGGTAGTAACCGGCTTAGGACCCCACAGTAAATAATACTTTTTATGGGTCTCTCCAATCATGAGTACAAGTGATTCAAGTACGAGGCTGTGAGTGATGTGACTCCGCATAAGAACCACGGGCATTGCAGTTCAACGCCATGATGTGAGATCGGCTATGAGCATCGGGGATGATAAAAAGGACTCTTAGAGAGTAAGTCAATATGTCTAGTAAATCGATGTCCATAAAAAAATTCGCAATGCAACAAGTATTGGATATGCCTAGTAAATCGATAAGATCAATAAGTCGCAAGTCCGTGATCATGTCCATAAAAAAACAGCTTAAAAACATTATTTAGTTCTGAATGTTTGAAAACAGTTTGTCAATTCCCTAGTGCAGTCGCCACTGTGAGCAAAGCGGGGGTCGGGCTCGCTTAGGCTTATGACAACCTTGTTTGTTTAGTTTGAAAATGTAGTCGTCACCTATCTTAGCTTGGAAATACCTTTTTTACCGTCTAGACAATCTCACGAGCCTATGGATGAGAGATGTCATGCATATCAAAAGATTCGAGTTCGTGAACATAACCAACTCTTGTACTTGGCTTATGATTTTTTTGATTTATCACGCATATCCCAGATAGAAATAATCATCTCATCAAAGTAGGAAGTACGGAAATAGAATACTGGAAATTAAATGACTAGAAAATAAATAGATGTAAATTAAATGACTAGAAAATAAATAACTAGAAAGATACGTGTAGATATGTAAACATGAATTACATTTAAGACTCACATATAACTCGATCTGGGCTGACATGGTGAACAAGAAGCAAGTACTCCTAAACAAGCATTTAACCCTGGGGTTTTGACACATGATAATTAAAAGTGGATTTTAGTCTAATTACATGCATAAAGCCTAAACCAAATGTAAAAATGAGATTGATTTTATATTTACAATCTTGCATGCCCAAACAACCACTAATTACAGTTTTCATGGCAGTCTTAGGATTTCTATGTGATTTGATTAGTTTGGAGCTAAATTAACATGATTGTATGAAGAAGTCTGTTAATGATGGATCTGGACATACATTCAAAGTAGTAAACATTATTTACATACCCAAACAACAGTTGATATACATACAAGGTTAGAAATACTTTTAAACCTTATTTTGGAGTATCTAGCGGTTGTTTGTCATTTTTCTGTCAAAACATTTAAATTCAAGATCTGGTCAAAACACGGGATTATGCTTCTGGTCGATACGAGTCCACCGGCTTAAATCGAGGTCGATTTAGAGTTCAGATGAAGCGAGCATCTCTACTAGAAGTTGTTGGATCGGTTATTGGGCTTTGAGGCCCATGACGACATAACATGTGCCACTGTTGCTTACTAGGACTGGTCCAAAAAATTATGAAAACAATCCTACAACTAATAACATGATTAACACTTTAAATAGGGACCAATTTTGAGCCAGGATGAGCCCGAAACGCGAAAAGAAGACCGGGGATGAGGATCGAACATTTGGGAGCACTGAAGAACAAAGGACTACGGCACCATAAGGAGTGGCGGTTGTGCCAAAAGGACTTTCAGCAGTGCCAATCCATACCTACAGCGGCATTGGAACATTCTGGCGGCGACACTAGAACTCTAAATTTCGTTCGGATTCCGTTTTCATCAAGAGATGTTCCAAAACACCAAAAAAATGCTTAATAATCTTCTAGAAAATTAACTATACCAAAATAGCATGTTTAATACGAATTAAAATATTCTAAACATGGATCTAGAGGTGAAAAAGCATGGCAATTATGGCAATAAAAAGATATTCATGCATCTTAATAAATCCGAATTGAAATAACATGCATATATGACAGTAAATATGTGATAGGAACTGAATATGGTCCTCGGAAAGTACCATTTAGAATCATGAGGTCTCTTATGGAGATCCGGACGTAGAATCCAGCTTAGATCGGTGTTGCAACAGTTTGTTCTTGATGAATTTGAGCATAATAGCTCGGTTTGATTGACTAAAAGTGGCTGAATTTGGTGTTTTAGGGATGTGTGGATTTGTGTGTGTTTTTTTATTAAGCATGTGTCCCACCCATACTAAGGTGTGTTAAGGTTGTATTTATAAAGGTATGTTAGATTAGGGGTAGAGTTATGGTTTATTAGGCGTTTAGGTTAGGTTGAAATAGTATTTTAGGTTTATTAGTTTTAATTTTCATATTAATTAGTATGCGCCATGAACAAATTGGCAAAAGGTCATTTTGGTCCATGAAAATGTCAAAAAGGGCCTTTAAGGGTGCTGTAGCTAAGTTTTTACTAATTTAGCCTGTCAAACCTATAAATTTGCAATATCCCGTAATTTTAATAGTTAAATTATGCCACGTGTCGTGATTTTTATGACCATGATTACAAAAATTAAATTTAAATTTAATCAAGGGTTTAAGTGTCTCGAGAAGTTTATGTTAATTAGGACCAGCAACTAGCAACCTATCTTGGAGCAGGATGGTCTAAGTAGTGAGACGCAACACTCACTAGAAGTCCTCCCCAGGATCATCTGTCAATGATCGAGTAGAACACTCACATATAAAATAGTCAATTACGAAAATCCGCAAGGACTAATTGATAACAGGGGTACGACCGCTTGAAACAGTTAATATCTCAATTGTACCAGCTACTGAATGAACCGGCTAAAAAAGTATTTTATAATGTATGCATATCATATTCATTGATTAGCATATGTTCCTAAAAAGGACAGACAAAGGATCACGAATCTTTAAAGCATAAATCTTTTAGACAATGGAACGAAAATTTTCAAAAACTTTTCAAAATTCAAAATTTCCTCATGCATTTTCCAGTCGCGCCAAGTGAACGTTGAAATGCGCATAAACTGCCATAGAAATGAACAGGTCCTGCCGGGACAAATAGCATAATCATAATTAATTCCAAAAAAACAAAAATATCAAAATTAATTAAAAATACAAAACAAGCAAACTATTCATCAAATCTTCTAGTTTCCCTGACCAGAAAATTAAATGGTTCAATAAAGGGGCAACATAGAGCACAAATACAAGCAGAAGAAATAGCTCCATTAGGAAAATAGAAAATAGGGTCAATTTTCACAAAATTGAGACCCACAATCACCATTACCAATAGGCGCTAGGCCTCTATCTACAAAACTTATCAACAATATCAACAGGTGAAGCATCCCGAAACTGATAGGCAGGGGACGTCAAAGTTTTTGCAACGGGCGTCAGGCCCTGATGGATACGTAGTTGACCCCCGTACATATAGTCAAACAAGCACAGCAGACAGCAGATACCAAACGGCTGTCATTAGTCAGTAGACGCAGATCCTAACTGATATGATCTTTGGAATCCGGAAAGATTGGGATTGACCTAATCCCTATTTTCCAGCATGAATCCGAATTAAACACAATCACAAGAAGATGACCTTGAGTCGATTACTTTGAGAGGATTCTATATAAATAGAACGAAGACCAAAGGTAAAACCCTAATTCATTCTCTTAAAGCTACGTCATTTATCTTTAAACCTTACAAGGTATCTGACTTAGGCATCGGAGTGTTGTCGGACGCAACGTTCGACTCATTCAAATCTGTGTTCGTGATCTCAGGTTGACAAGAGAAGATCTTAAAAGAAGATCCTACCATTCGCAGAACCATCAGGCCCCCAGTTAAGGAATCACTCTCTAGAAACAACGGGCTCCGCGCCTCCACCTTACTCCAGAATCAGAACAGGCGCCAACCTTACTTTAGAATCAGAACATGCATCAGGCCTTAGCTTCAAAAGCCGACTCCAAAAGCCAGGGGGCATTAGGTTTGCACCAGCCAGAAACCAGGGGGAATTAGGTTTGCACCATCAAGAAACCGGTGGGCATCAGGTCTCCGCCAGCCAGAAACCATGGGGCATCAGGTCTTTGCCAGCCCGAAACTAGGGGGTATCAGGTCATCGCCAGCTAGAAACCAGGGAGCATGAGGTCTCCCCCAGCCAGAAACCAGGGGGCATCAGGTCTCCCCAGCCATGAACCAGGAGGCATTAGGTCTTCTCTAGCCAGAAACCAGGGGGTATCAGGTCTCCACCAGCTAGAAACTAGGGGGTATCAGGTCTCAACCAGCTAGAAACCAAGGGGTATCAGATCTCCACCAGGCAAAAACTAGGGACATCAGGTCTCCACCAGCCAAAAGCTGGAGGGCATCAGGTCTTTGCCAACCAAAAACTGGAGGGTATCAAGTCTTTGCCAACTAGAAGTTAAGGGACATAAGTCTCTCGCAACTCAAATACCAGAACTACAAGCTTCTAGGTACAAACACCAAAAAAGCTAGGCTGAATATAGTAGAAAACAAAGAACCATGCTATTTCTCGTACAAACAGGGTATCCGGAATACCAAACATACAAAAGAGTGTACTAACATACACAATCATCGTCAAAAATAAAGCAAGTATTCAAAATGTAAAATGAGTTCAAAGATATTTGTCTACTCTTAGAGTCACAATCCTGCACCAGGGTCTCAGAATCTCTATAATATCTTCCGAAAAGCATATCATCAGCATCGCGCCCAGCCTTCGCACCATTAGAAGAAGAGGCAAAATCTCCACGACCCCACGGATGCTAGGTCCTCGACCACCACGGGCTCTGAGGCCACGACCGCCGACACGGAAGTCGCCACCAACACCGCCAGGGAATTTAGGAGGAATATCAGCCTCACTACCAGCGGGACCAAGCTCAGCCCGACGCAGTTGATCCCCTAAATCATCAATACGGAATTGCGGAAGAAACTAGAGAGCAGTCAGGGCTATAATTGCAAACATGCATACATGCATACACGATAGAATAAATCTTAGGCATATTGCATGTTTACAATCATCTATGTAGAGACAACACATAGTCGATCCCGCCAGTAATAAGTCGCATTAGCGAACTGAATGACCTAAGACACCAGTAATTGAAAACCAGAAAAGGATGCTCAGTCCAAGGAGGCAAACAAATCCTCAATACAAACATAAGCACAAGCACAAGAAAAAACTCACATGAGTATAGTCAGTAGGCGTAAAGGAATGTGTCAGATAGCAAAGAGGGACAGAATCGTGTATGGGCCCATGCACATCATTGTAACGGGCAGACCTTTCCAACATCTGACTCAAAGAACCAGAAACCATGCCATTAGAAGCATTCCACTCACTAGCATGGACTCGTGTCACGACCCAATTTCATTGATCGCGACCGGCGCTAGGGTATGGGTATTGTCGTACCAAAACCTGTAGCAAGCCTCGCAGATAAACATTCAAACATATAAACCTGCATAAAAACACTGTTCGGGGGCAACCGATACTCCAACCTAAGTCTAACAGTTCATATAACAATTGTAACAACTTAAATATCAAAAGTGCTTGGCTCAAACCCGAGAAATCAACCGCATGCTTATATAAATAATATCAATGAAATCTCAAGTATAACATGCTAATGGTATAATAAAACAATCGGACCAATCCGACAAATCATATTATAATAATAATCATAAACGACAACTAGTTCTACTACGGTCTAAGAGTTTTAAACAGTTGACTAGTTTTATTTAAAACAACTGAACCTCCGAGGAAATCAAGGAAAACAGATTTCGACCCAAAGCTCTCAAATAATAATGTTGGAAAAATTGGGAAAACAACAGGGTCAGATATACTGAGATGAGTTCATAATGCTATTCACATTTATTAAGATTAAAACCTGAAATCCTTTTATACTAATATATACTTGATTATGGAATACAGTATTGAAATGACATCCCAACATATAAACCAAAGTAGATGGGAACAAATCCTCATCAATCCCAAAGTAGGCCAGACATTGGTCAGCCAATCCCAAAGTACTTACCGGTGCACACAGTCTCGATACAAGCCTATCGAGTAGCTCGTTCCAATCCAGATCCATAATCATTAAAACAGTTCGTAAACAGCTGTAATACTAAAATAATTTACGGTACTTAATAAAGCGGTAAATAACACTACAAACTCACCGCTTGCGTATCCACGTGACAATCTTGGCAAGCAAGTTAACCCTGTGCAGACTCCGAAGCACGAGCAGACGACGGGTCTAAGAACAAGGTACAAGTTAAAAACCATACAACTCCTAACTCTAAGAATACTATACACCACATAGGACTAGCATCTCGAACACAACCAAAGTACAAGCCAAAGAATCCAAACAAACCATATCAAACAACTTAAACAAGTTAAGCTTAGATTAGTTCTTACTTTTGAAATCAATCCAAAGTTGTTAAATACTTAAATAACCATTTTTAAACGCTTAGCATTCCCAAAGTGGTGTGTTAAACATAAACCACATTTTTAGGTTTAACACAACATGCCGGGCGACCCAATCTAACCCAACCCAAGTATAAGCCAAGTGTAACCCAAAGTAATAATCTTTTAATTCAAAACCAAATTTTAATTGGAAATAGAGAATCCAATTTAAGCTTAACAAACTCACGTTAGTCAGTAGCAACACATGCTAAAAAATTTGCCAACACTTGGCAAACTTCACCCAAAGTCTATGCAACTTAAATAAATCACTTTAGATAAAATCACGAAGGATTTAAATACATTTAAACATTTAATTCCAGATCTGAAATAACAACTCAATTAGTCATAAACCTTAGCCAAAATCCAACATAACTTATATACTATTTTAACCATCGATTTCCAACAAACTAAGGCAATTATGACATAATTAAATCTACTAAGATAGTTCTAAAACATACATATGCAACCACTTAACAACCTAAGTATACAATCCAATTAGTCCGTCCAAACCATAGCAAAGCAATTACATAAGCCAATGATTAAAATCACCAAAACAATGAATACCCAAAGTCTTATCTTAATTGTTTAAAATCAGCCCTTTAATAATATTTCCCGCCACCTTTGTAATTTCAAAAACAGCGGACTGAACCTAACAAGTCGCAATTTGACATTACAATTGATATAACCAAAGTTTCCAATTCACCCAATGTATGATTAATATCTAACAACCTATTATCATATCTTACAAGAATTTCCAGCTTTTTAATTAAACACAAAAACAAAATTACAATTCAAAACACCAACCAATTGATCAATCCTTCAATTAGCTCAACCAAACCAATCTACCCAAAGTACAAGTGACATGAACAAGCTAATTACAATACCAACCAATATTTCCAGATTCTAATACATATTAAAATCAGAAAACAAATCTACCACAAATAAGGTATTCAAGTAATTCAACAATCTCACAATCTTAACATAACAAAATAGGCTAAGGAATGATAGGAAGTGATTTTCAGAGAGTAGCAGTCGTTTTAGGGTTTTTGAAAAAATGTAAAACGAACTAAGGTCGAATAAGGGGTCTTTAAATAGAAAAACAGCAAACTGAACAATGTCGTGTAGCGCCCGCTACACACATGTCGCGCCCGCGACTCAGGAGCATCGCGCCCGCGAAAACCTTTTGGATCCGAAAAATAATTAAATTTTAAATATGAGCTCGAGACCGCTCCAAACCCCGAGGTCACACTAGACATCTAAAAACATATATTAAATGGTTTGGAACTCAAAAACCACAATTCCAAGTGGTCGAACCACTCTAACGAACCCCAAAGTGAACGATAAGCTCAACGGAACTAGTCGGAAAAATACCGGGTGTTACATTCTCGCCAACTTAAAAACAAAATCGTCCTCGATTTTAACACCAAGCAAACAAAGCACGAAACACATATAATCGCATAAAACAACCAATGTAAAACACAAAGCATAAACTCGAGTGTAGACACCTATTTTTCGGACAAGTAAAAAGTGAGTAGGAACTGAAGCGTCCATTGATGATTTCCAGAGAAATCCGTCCGGGTGACGAGCTTTCGATTTGCTTGCTGGAATCTAAGCAGGCGTAATCTGTGCACAGTTGCAAACTTGGAGGATTAAAACGCAATTAGGCGTGAATAGCCCATAAAAATCCAAAGAAATTGTAATCTAAGTCTAGAAATTGGACTAATTGCCATATCTTAGAAGTTTATGGGCCAATTTGCAAGTTTTACGGACTGGAATTGGCTATGACCAAACCCATAGGACTTTAGTATCCTTTTTGACACTTTTAGGCACCAAAATAGACTTTTAGCACCTTTTTACTTAGTTAGCAAGTCCAAATCCGAAAATTAAAAGGACAAATTAAATAAATAGAGTTTAAAGCTAATCTTATCACCTAATGACTTATCACTTAACAGTTTAAACCCTAGAAGACTCTAATCAAACCTTAGGTCACCCCTAATCACTATAAATACAGTCTTAAGCCAGCCTGGCTAATGGTGTCACACAAACCCTAAAAATAGACAGTAGAATTCGGCCACCACACACACACACACTAAAATCCAATCCTGAAAACACTAAATACGTGTTAATTCTTCAAGAACGCAACATCCGCACGGATTCAAAGCTGGATTCCGCATCCACTTCGCCAACAAATGAGCTAAGGACTCAGAACGGTACTTCTGAGTACCCTCTTTTATCACTTTTGTTATGTCATATTCATACTTGTTGAATTTGTATGCTTAGGTTGTATGTTTAGATTACTTGCTAATTTTGCCATTAAAATAGCTATAATAAACCAATTCGATGTTTTCAATAATTGCCATAAAATTCGATGATAGACATGTTAAATTGCTGTAATTAATCATGTTTAAGCTCAAATACATAAATCCAGTTAATTTAGAGCTCTTAGAATGCATGTTTTTAGGAGATCTTAGCTAGTTTTGACATGAAAACTTTAAAAAACGAGTTGCTGCCCAGAAAAATAAATTTGTCTAGATGAGCTCTAAACACTCCGATTATGTGTATTTTGGATTCCTTGTTTGATTTTATGCTGTTTTGACTACTTTTTCATGAACAACGGAGCTAAAACGAGTGAGAACAAAGAAAAAGAAAACGACCCCTGAAATTACCGACGAACCGCCGCCGCCGCCACTGAAGCCGACGGCGCCGCCGGGAAAAAGTGGTTGCGCCGCCACAATGAACTGCTGGCGCCGCCAGGTTAAACTGGCGCCGTGTTCATAGTTCCTCAGCTCCCCAGATTCGCTCCCAGATCTTTCCAGACGCGATCCGAACTTCAAAACGTGTTTCCGGGCTCATCCGGACTCCAAATCTGGCCCAGTTTGAACCCAGGCGTAGCTAATTTAGTGTAGTTTAATATTCTGTAATGTAATGGGTCAAACCTGATGTAAAACGGACTCATAAGTCCAGATATGTAACATAGTGTATTAACCGGGCCCGCGAGCCCGAGGCCCAGCAAACCAACAACTTCCAGAGCCGGTTACGGGCTAACCCAAACTCGGAATCGACTTCGGATCAAACCAGTAGAATCGGATCGATGAGACACACAACTCCCATGATCTGACCGAAAGCCCATTCTAACAAGACCGATGGTCAAAACCTGCGCGAGTGCTAGACACTTAAAGTCAACGAGGTTTAAAAGTATCTCTAACCTTGTATGTATATCCAACTGCCTCTGAGCATGCCAGCAATGTTTACTGCTTTCCAAAAACATCCAAATCTAATAATAAACCGGTTAAAGGATTAATCACTTAAAATTGGCCCATTAATGCAATTCCAGCCCATCCCTTAGACATCGTAGGACTAATACGAAAATGTAGTAACGGTTGTATAGGTTTTTCAAGACTCACCTAATAAAATCAATCAATCACATTTATACATCTGGTTTTAGGCTTTGTGCATGTAAAATATCCAGATCAGCCAGACTTATGACTATTTGCTAGAAACCTCTAAGGTTAGATGTATGCTTTGGAGTACATGCTACTTGCCTCAAATGTCAGTCCAGATCGAGTCATATGCGCGTCAAACGTGTTTACTGCTTTCATACTTGTTTATTTATAGCTTTCATATCCTGTGAACTGCATATACTGTTGAGATGAGATATAATACGAATATGTCCAGAAAATAAAGCCGGTAACAGATAAGCCAAGAACAAGAGTCTCGGGGAGGTCCACGAACCCTAGTCTTTGGTCCGATGCACGATAGTCTTACCGGAGGCGAGTAAGGCTATCTAGTCGGTTAAAAGGCATTTCCCAAATGAACTAGGTGGCGACTCCATTTTTCAAACCATTTCCAGATCGAGAAGTCAGCCATAAGCCTTGGGCGAGCAGCCCCCAAACCCCGCTCCGCTCATAGTGGCGACTCCATTGGGGATTAAAATTAACTGTTTTTAAAACATAAACATAAAAATGTTTTCACAATTGTTTTCCAAAACGGTTGCCATGGACCTAAACCGCACGATTTGCGCCTTACTAATCACCAGCTTTATTTTCCAGACATATTTGCACCTGTTGCATTGCATTAGAAATTTCTCTTCTCACCTTACTCTCTAGGAGTCCCTATCCAGCCCCGATACTCATAGCCACTCTCACGCTCTAGCTCTGCACTCCATTGCCTAGAACGTTTTATGCGGAGTAGTATCACTCACAGCCCAGTACCTCGGTCGTTTGTACTCGTGATTGAGGAGACCTATCAAAGGTATACCTGTCTGTGGGACCCTTAAACCGGTTACTACCAAAACCCAACGACTCAGCCCACATGCATTCCAGTTTAGACACTACCCTCTAGGATCAACCCAATATAGAGATTGTACTTGAGGCATGACTGTCAATGTAATGATTCTAAATCGAATATTCAAAAACTACTACTTCAATCTTAGTCTTAGGTCCGACCTAACAAAATTTCCAGTTTCAAAACCAGATTTTTAAAACTTCCAGTTAGGCGAGACCTAAAAGAAACAAATTTGGTTAAGTGATACACCTTCGCTTAATCAAACCTCCAATAACCAGTCTAGTGAAAACTCCTTTCGCTAGATACAGCCGCCAGGCTAAATCAAATTCCAGATTTCAAACTCCTTCCAGAGTCATTACATCGATAAATGCTGTCTATCTGCTTTAGAATTGCTAAAAGAAAGTTTTTTTACAGGAACGTCGACTCTTGCATTGCGATGCGAGGGTCTAGACCAAACCACCTAGGAATAAACCTCGCCCAGAACACGCGTGTGGGAGAAATAAGCTTGAAAGGAACAACATGTCTCTGTGATATCAAACTGTTCTACGTGCTAAACTGCTATGTGCTACGTGTTAGAACTGACCGTGCATATCAGGGATCACGCATATCATGTATCGCATACTAACCCCTTGTGGATGCAGCAACATACATGCATCATGCACTAACCCATTGCCTTGCAGCCATGCTACTGACTGCTCTACCCGGTACCCAGTCAACATCCAGAATGTCAAACAATCAGTCCAACAAATTGGATTGGTCCTACCACGACCCCAACATCGACAACCTAGACATCCGACAGACCAGAAAAACGATTCTACCACGACCCCAACATTGACAACCCAGACATTTGACGGACCAGAAAAATGGTTATACCACGGATCCAGAATCAGCAACCCAGACAGCCGACAGATCAGAAGGAGGTTTCCACCAGACCTTCCACGACTCCAAAACATAGTTAGAATAGTCTTACGGCCTCCTATAGAGTTAGAACAGGCTTCCGGCCTCCTACAGAGTCAAAACGGGCTTCCGGCCTCCTATTAAGTCAGAACGGGCTCCCGGCCTCCAATGGAGTTAGAACGGGCTTCCAGCCTCTTATAGAGTCAAAACAGGCTTCCGGCCTCCTGCAGAATTAGAGCGGGTCTTCCATGACTCCAAAATCAGTAACCCAGAACGGTCAAATGGACAGTGAAGGTTTCCACCAGACAAAACGACAGAGGTTTCCGCTTTCCAGAGCTACCAAATGCAACAGCGAAAGTTTCAATAACAAGGCGACAACTTTCCAGAAAAACCGAATGGAACAACGGAAGTTTCAATAATGCAAAGTAGCCAAGCAAGACGGGGAGGGTTTAATCTATCCAGGATAAGTAGACGGGACAACATGGATCCCATCTATTAGGAACAACCAAGCGGAAGAACGGAGGTCTTAGCTTTGCAGATCAATCGAATGGAACAGCACAGGGTTCCAACCATTTCCAAACAGACGAATAAAGCAGCAAAACTTCTGGAAAAGCTCAACTACAGACTTAGTGTCCCACATCGAACTCAATAAGAGACCAAACATCAGAAGCAAGAGGAATTAGCAACCGCACCGAACGCATTTCCAACAAGACGGATACTGGGACCCATCCCAAGTCTCAGACTCTAGGAGATCTATTTACAATTCTTTCCCAGCATTTGATTATTTTCGAACTTTTCATTAAAAATCCAGAGTCAATGATATAATATATTTTTCTCATTTATGTGATGTCTTGCCTGATGGACATGTTATTTTCAATAGCCATATATGCATGCATTGATGAGATCGAGCTATGTCGTTAGCTCATTCAATAACTAGTACAAAGAAGTGAAGAACTTCTAGAGATAATTCTGTCGCAAGAGACTTTACTCCTGAATAATAAGAAAAATCAGATAGTTATCTTAAAGGGATAGCTGTAATGACCCAAATTATTGAGCCGCGACCGGCGCTAGGGAACGGGAGTGGTAGCTCCGGAACCCGTAACAAGCCTAAAACCAATGTAAATTTTTCGCGATTAAAACATATTACTACATATAATACATTATCAGAAATCTTCTTTAAATAATATAATTCAATTATTAAAATATCGTATTCCTTTTCTGAAAACATTTGCGAAACAATTCTTAGAAACCAGGGTCTTACCGAGCGATATCTCATATCCAGCACCGCCCTGTTTCTGATCACAAACATCACCAATTCCACTCACGGCAATTGGCATCAAATTCAAACGGATAAACGCCATCTTTCTAAACGACTTATTTATAAAATTTATATCAAAGTTCACATTTTAAATACCGTTTGAAATCGAATCATAAATCTTATTTTGACACCTACTGACTACTGCAGCTCTAAGGACTCGTACTTTGTGCAAGTCAGAAGACTTCCAACACAAAGGAGATGGTCTGTCTGATCCGACTCCGATCACCTGAAATAAAACACTGTGAGGGAGTCAGTATTTTGGGAAATACTGAGTGAGCTTGCAAGTTACTAACGGTATTAATATAAGAATATAACATCGCATCTCAAGAAAACAATAATATAAAACATATAAACAGGTATTTGATCCGTACGAAACTAATATCCTAGCATGCGACACATCTCTCGAATAATCATATATCATTCAACCCAATCGTAAATTTCAAGTTGTGAGTCCAACTCACTGGTGGGCCCAGCCCACTAGATACGGGGACTTCCAGGCTACACCGTAGTCGAGTTCACTCTCGTATCGAAGTCATATCATAACGTACATATCCAGTCATTTTTCAAATGCAAACACATTAGACTAACTCAATACTGGTGATCACACAGCCTATTGACACCCAATAGGTAGCTAGTTTCTTCGGATCGCATACTAGTTCTCGTATATAGAAACTAATAAAACATATAACATTTCAATCAATTGTATATAATGCGATGTGTGTAAACAGTATATATATCTATAAAATAACTTTAATATATAATACGCGAAAGTAAAGTGCAACTCACAGTGACCGCTATTCCAAAATTGCATTATAATAATCCCGTGAACGTAAGCTCCATGCGTCGTTCCCCTAGCTATTCCAGTTCGTTGGCCTGGTAGCTCGTCGGTACGTCACTCACCTATTCACTTTACCGAATTCTTGATTTATAAACGTAAACTTAATACTAAAATCCTAAGTTATAAACTTAGGTTAACACGATCTTATTCTAATTATGTCTTTTAACTTTGACCGTGTTCTAATACTTAGTCGAGATATTTGTTTTATCTCTTGTTAATTGATTTCTAATCATATGTTTCTTATATCTCGATATCATATGTTTCTTATTTCTCGTTTTTGGGGCTCATGTTTCCTTTTCAATGTCCGACACTCTTAAAGTCGGAAAACGGGGTCATGGCGGGACGAAAATAACCTTTAGGTGCTTTGAATAAGTTGTGCGCCCGCATAGCCTTAATGCGCGCCTGCGTAAGATAGTTGCGCGCCCGCGCAAATTGATTGTGCGCCCGCGCAAGATTGTTACGCGCCCGCGTAACATACTTACGCGCCCACGTAAGATGGTTACGCGCCCGCGTAACATAGTTACGCACCCGCGTAGCTCCTTGACTCGTTTTCGGACTATTCCGACGTGCTTAAACTCGATTCCGTCATGCTCCTATTTCATTTTCACATAAACTCAACTCCAAATTCATCAAAACGACACTAGAAACGCGATTACGATTCGTTCGATTCGTTTAAAATAGAAACAGCCCTTATTCTCAATTTCAGAAACAAAAACATCGAGGTTACCTTAATTTGAAGCTCAAAGATGATAGAGAATCGAATTCTGAACGAATCGATATAAAGAACGCTCGATTTGGACGAGAAACGGCGAAACGGCGACGGATCGTAATCGATCGTCGAAAGCTTCTGTTACTTTCCTTTTCTCCTTCTGATCCTTTCCCATTCCTTATGCGTAAGGAAATGTAACATATAAGTTGGCAAATTTGCCATTTTGATCCTTCATTTGTTTATCTTAAACCATTTCTCTTTTAAACTTTCTAATTTAACCAAATGGTTAAATTATTCTTTTAACGTAATTACTTACGTATTATTTATATTCATATAAATAATACTAACCCAAAATCATTATTTTCCGTCAATTATCTTTTAATTACTATTCTCGAGATTTAATTGGCTAATTTACACTTTGGTCCTTGAAACTTTTCAAAAGTTGCAATTTAGCCCAAAATGTATCCGCGTCCAAATTTTAAAAGGTCTCCGATTGACCCGAAACTTTTACCACATATACTATAAAACATTTCGCGGACTTTGGTGAAATAATTTTCACTTCGGAATTCATATGGATAAATTACCATTTTAGTCCCTGTACTTTATTTTACGACTTTCTTAATATTTTTCTTTTCAATTCCAATTTTGTCTTTAGAATTGAACTATATTATTAAATTCCTCGCATATAATCCTTTCCAAAACCGACCTACTAAAACTTATTTATCGGAAAACTTTCCGATTTTGCCACTCTGACAAATCTAGACTGGACACGTGGTCTAATTAGATAATTTAATAATTTGGGGTATTACATTCTTCCCCCCTTATAAAAATTCGTCCTCGAATTTTCATATAACTCCTTGACTTGACTTAAACCTTTAACCTTGTGAACTTCATTCATCACTTCATTTCTGTACTCCTTGTAGATTAATGTTAACCGTCATTGACGACCTTTCATATCGTCTCCGTCTTTCATAGTGTTTTTAGCTATTTTTATGTACTATGACTTCTTACCTTTGATTGCTTCTCTTAATTTTACAACACAATCGTTGTGTTTGTCCTTTGTTTGACATTCAATACTAGTTTGTCCTAGTAATGTCTGATTATTATTAACGATAATCTCCACTCTTAAGCTTGTTCATTTGTATTCAAATGATGTAGACAATCCATTAGTTTGTACCTCTTAAGCTTCTCTTATGATGATATTTATCATGTTCATATGCACTTATGACTTTCCGTTCTTGATTTCTTCCCACTATCTACTCCGTTTAATCATATCATCATTCCTTATTGAAAGATGTGGACATTCAATCAACTCGGGCTTCACTACTTACGTAGTTTCTTTCGTACTGCTGTTGTCACCATCTGATTGCTATTCGTCGTGGTGTTTGGAATCTAATCCCATTATCCACCATCCTCATTTATTTCATTATTTCGCTTTTCATACAAAAATTCTTTTGCTATCGTCGCTTTATCACGATCCTTCATGAGGTGAATTCTCATGACGTATTCTCGTAAGGGTTTTGCTGTCCTTGTAAGGGTTACTTTGATCTTCTTCTTGCGTCTTTACTTATCGTATACTCCTTTACTCATTGTATATTCATTGATCTACTTCCTTTTCATAAGAGTGATGCACTATTCTTAAAACTTCTAGTCTTTTCTTTCTTTTCATCAATCTATTTTATTCTTCATTTTTCATAACCTTGGATAACTGTCTTTGTTATCATGTCCTGTACTTCCTCTTACGATCCTGGCTATCATCTTTTAAAGATTGTCAGTCTTATATTATGTTTCTTTACACCACAGTTGCATGTGTATTAATGCTTAATGTCCTACAGGAAAGAGATGTTTAATCTCTTTGTGAACCTTCTTGGTTCAGGCACAGCTGTTACGTATACCATCTTCGTACTAGGGGAGCAACGATTGTTGCCACATTGGAGTTTTATTCCTGATTTATTCAATGCACCTTGTTTACTCCTTTCCAATGAGGATCCTTGATTCTCTTAACTCTTGTCGTCGTGGGTTGATTTTAACAGTATCGTCACTGTCACCATCACCGTGTATCGTGTATACTCTTATTGATCTTCAGATTCGTTAATCCATTATCTCATCTATCCAATTGCGCCCTCGTGTTCTCATGGAGATCTTTGTCTATCCTTCTAGCAAGCGTAACCATTCCTTACGACCTTTGAGGCATGCTGATCCTTATGATCCTTACTGTATTCAAATCCTTGTTGCCATATTTGGCACTTTACAATCTCTTCACATCAATCTCCTCTTGATATCAATTTCTCCTTTTAGTGAGTTTCTCACTATGCGTCTCGTCATAATCCATCCTTTGGAATTCCGATATTAACTTTAGTATTAACTTTTAGGTTATACTCGTCTTTAATTTCTCGTTTACCTTTTCGTTTCATCTTATCTATGTTCTTCCTTCTTTCGTCGTCTTTTTAACGTTGATCGTCTTACGACCTTTAAGGATGCTTTTAGCATTTACCGTTATAATTCACTATTCTTTTTCCGTTCTTCCTTTCAACATCGATCATATCTTAGTTTGACCTTTAATTCCTAAGCTATTTCTCTTTTCCATATTGTGGTGTAAGGTTTACTCTTTACTGTCCACGGTCTTGTTATTTTCACTTGTTATTCCCTTGACTTCTTGTTTTTAATTAACTAATAGGATTAATAGTCTTAATTCTATAGCCCTATGGTACCTTTCTTGTGTTCCATATTCGTGTTCTTATCATACGCCTCGATTGTCTTCTATTGCATTCTTGTTATTCTTCTTCATTATACCTTGTATCTCTTGTATTTCTTGTTTTAACATCTTTAACCTCGATTATCAATAGAGGGTTGCAATCTTTCCGTTCAAATTACTCGACGTGTTACGCTCTCGACCATGCGTATACCCACTTATTGTACTCTTACTGACAACTTAACTGTCAGTGGATCCAATCCTATGTCTCTGTCCTCTTTATCCTTCTTTGTTTCTACGTGTCCGTGACTACATAGAATTCCATTTCTCTAATCTCCTTGTCAACTCTCCACGTGACTTTTCTCTTTTCTTTTCTTCGATCACTCTTATCGAGTTCCTTGCGACATACGCAGGTTATCCGTACTTTCTTAATACTTATTACCTTAACTGGTCTCTTATTATCCATGATCTGCTTTTGAATCCTTATATCTTATTATACATACCTCATCCCTCCTTCCACATGGATACTTTCTTGTAGGTATCTTACTTCTACCTCTTGTCTCATATTTCGATCTATCTGATGTTACTTTCTTTAGTACAGCTCAATTCTGACATTAAGTCTCCTCTTTACATCCTTTCACGCATTTCAATGCTTGAAGTTTCAATCAGATACGAAACACGTTCGATGTTATATAATGTATCTTAATCCTTCATATAGTGTCTAAGTCCTTACTAAAGGATTACTATTAATTCTCCAAGTCGATCGCACTATGCATTTCACCTTTTTATCATTCGAGCTTGAAGCTTGAGACTCTACACTTCACATACGTTCCTTATGTTTATACCTTTCTTGATTTACTAATTCGTTTCATAATTGCAATCTTGTGATGGAAATTCCAACTCCTAATTCACTTATTGCAACTCTTGTCGTTTATCTCTTAATCTTTCTTATCGTATTCTTTAAACACTCCATTTTCTTACGGGGTTGGGGTTGGCTATACCTAGCTGGCCAAATCTCATACTTATACTTTACATTCTTATCGCCTGTCTACCTGGCTCGTCACTTCTACCCACACATATCTATCATCGATACTCTTAGGAAAACTACTTCTAGTTTTCAGTTTGACGATCATAACGGTTACTGCTTAGGTAACCATCTTAGGGACATCGTGTCCCAATAAGAACTTGATCCAACGGTCCAATCAGAAGTTATCACAGTTTTACTAACCTTCACGATTCGTTAATCATATCTATAGCTTATCACGTCGATGCATAGTAAACTATGCATATTTCTTGCACTTTAATATGCACCCGTCAATCTTTCAATTATATCTTCTTATATACTTCTTCTCTTATATCGCTGTTTAACATCTTTGACATCTCGTCAAAGAGATACTTACTTTCCAGCCTACCACTAATCAGATATGCATCATTTTCCAACACATTTATGATTTTAACTATACTCTAGCGCGTCAACTCGAAACTAAGTTCATATCCTAAAGGCATAACCTCTATGTTCTCCCAATTACACGTATTCATTCGCCTCATGGTCTTGATCACAGCTTGCTCGCGAGTATTTCACTTCCGTCACAGAGTTCTGGTCTAGGTATACTTACTTAAAAACAAAACTCCTTGAAAACTCTTTCAAATAAAACATCACGTTTCGAAATGTAAATCGAAATTTCATTTAAATCTTAGCAAAATTGTGCACTAGGGTGATGACGTCTCTCATCCCCAAAGAGTTGCCACATCTCACCTTTTCGTCTGAGCATAATGCATATGATGCATGTACTATTAATGCATGTATTCATTTATTGTTCTTTTCATTAGCAATGTATGTAGTGATGCACTTCTATCAATGTCGTGGCATTTATCAATGACTATCTCGGGTCTAGGCACAATTATGCTTTCAAAATCGTTTAAACAAAACAACTTTAGAAAGTTATATAGTTTGAGTTTTGTAAGCTCTCTAGACCTTTAAACTCTGTATCTGGAAAGTTCTTCAACTTCTGTAACTTTACATTCCTTCTTCATTCTATTTTTGACGCTTCGATCGATCGAATTCAATAGCATATTGGCGTTATTCAATGCCAACCACATACGTGTTACTATCGAGTCATAGTAACATCGATTATATTCTAGTCATAGGGGGCATTGCATCTCCCCGAGATTCCATCTGGATATGCATGTCGCATAAGCATATCCTATCAAAAACAAAATATGCATATGCATCTCATATATGCATGTCACAGAAACAAACAAGTATTTCACAAACCAACCTATCGCACTTATCGCAAAACAAGCAATGCAAACTACTTGGATCAGACAGAACTCAACTCTATTGTTGCAGTACTTCCTAGGTCACTTAACTAACAAAACACATATTAGCAGAGGTAACTGGACCAACTGCTCTGATACCACAATTGTCACGACCCAAATTATTGAGCCGCGACCGGCGCTAGGGAACGGGAGTGGTAGCTCCGGAACCCGTAGCAAGCCTAAAACCAATGTAAATTTGTCACGATTAAAACATATTACTACATATAATACATTATCAGAAATCTTCTTTAAATAATATAATTCAATTATTAAAATATCGTATTCCTTTTCTGAAAACATTCGCGAAACAATTCTTAGAAACCAGGGTCTTACCGAGCGGTATCTCATATCCAGCACCGCCCTGTTTCTGATCACAAACATCACCAGTTCCACTCACGGCAATTGGTATCAAATTCAAACGGATAAACGCCATCTTTCTAAACAACTTATTTATAAAATTTATATCAAAGTTCACATTTTAAATACCGTTTGAAATCGAATCATAAATCTTATTTTGACACCTACTGACTACTGCAGCTCTAAGGACTCGTACTTTGTGCAAGTCAGAAGACTTCCAACACAAAGGAGATGGTCTGTCTGATCCGACTCCGATCACCTGAAATAAAACACTGTGAGGGAGTCAGTATTTTGGGAAATACTGAGTGAGCTTGCAAGTTACTAACGGTATTAATATAAGAATATAACATCGCATCTCAAGAAAACAATAATATAAAACATATAAACAGGTATTTGATCCGTACGAAACTAATATCCTAGCATGCGACACATCTCTCGAATAATCATATATCATTCAACCTAATCGTAAATTTCAAGTTGTGAGTCCAACTCACTGGTGGGCCCAGCCCACTAGATACGGGGACTTCCAGGCTACACCATAGCCGAGTTCACTCTCGTATCAAATTCATATCATAACGTACATATCCAGTCATTTCTCAAATGCAAACACACTAGACTGACTCTATACTGATGATCACACAGCCTATTGACACCCAATAGGTAGCTAGTTTCTTCGGATCGCATACTAGTTCTCGTATATAGAAACTAATAAAACATATAACATTTCAATCAATTGTATATAATGCAATGAGTGTAAACAGTATATATATCTATAAAATAACTTTAATATATAATACGCGAAAGTAAAGTGCAACTCACAGTGACCGCTATTCCAAAATTGCATTATAATAATCCCATGAACGTAAGCTCCATGAGTCGTTCCCGTAGCTATTCCAGTTCGTTGGCCTGGTAGCTCGTCGGTATGTCACTCATCTATTCACGTTACCGAATTCTTGATTTATAAACGTAAACTTAATACTAAAATCCTAAGTTATAAACTTAGGTTAACACGATCTTATTCTAATTATGTCTTTTAACTTTGACCGTGTTCTAATACTTAGTCGAGATATTTGTTTTATCTCTTGTTAATCGATTTCTAATCATATGTTTCTGATATCTTGATATCATATGTTTCTTATTTCTCGTTTTTGGGGCTCATGTTTCCTTTTCAATGTCCGACACTCTTAAAGTCGGAAAACGGGGTCATAGCGGGACAAAAATAACCTTTAGGTGCTTCGAATAAGTTGTGCGCCCGCATAGCCTTAATGCGCGCCCGGGCAAAGTGATTGCGCGCCCGCGCAAGATTGTTACGCGCCCGCGTAACATACTTACGCGCCGGCGTAAGATGGTTACGCGCCCGCGTAAGATGGTTACGCGCCCGCGTAACATTTGTTAGGCGCCCGCGTAACATTGTTACGCGCCCGCGTAGCTCCTCGACTCGTTTTCGGACTATTCCGACGTGCTTAAACTCGATTCTGTCATGCTTCTATTTCATTTTCACATAAACTCAACTCCAAATTCATCAAAACGACACTAGAAACGCGATTACAATTCCTTCGATGCATTTAAAATAGAAACAGCCCTTATTCTCAATTTCAGAAACAAAAACGTCGAGGTTACCTTAATTTGAAGCTCAAAGATGATAGAGAATCGAATTCTGAACGAATCGATATAAAGAACGCTCGATTTGGACGAGAAACGGCGAAACGGCGACGGATCGTAATCGATCGTCGAAAGCTTCTGTTACTTTCCTTTTCTCCTTCTGATCCTTTCCCATTCCTTATGCGTAAGGAAATGTAACATATAAGTTGCCAAATTTTCCATTTTGATCCTTCATTTCTTTATCTTAAACCATTTCTCTTTTAAACTTTCTAATTTAACCAAATGGTTAAATTATTCTTTTAACGTAATTACTTACGTATTATTTATATTCATATAAATATTACTAACCCAAAATCATTATTTTCCGTCAATTATCTTTTAATTACTATTCTCGAGATTTAATTGGCTAATTTACACTTTGGTCCTTGAAACTTTTCAAAAGTTGCAATTTAGCCCAAAATGTATCCGCGTCCAAATTTTAAAAGGTCTCCGATTGACCCGAAACATTTACCACATATACTATAAAACATTTCGCGGACTTTGGCGAAATAATTTTGAGGAAATTACACCATTTACCAAAAATAATGAAAATAATTATAAAACTACATGTTGACTTTTTTCATTTATAAAAATATTAATAATATTTACAGAAGTACAAAAAAATAAAAAATAATATCAAACATACGGTGTATACTGTGGGTATAATATCAGTATACTAATAAACTAACATTATATCAATATTATACCAAAATTATACCGACATTATACATACTGAGATTTTATTAATATTAAATGAAAATTTACCAAAATTACATCAAATCGTATACTAAAAATTAAATTAATAATATACCAAAATTATACCAACAGTATATCAAAAGTGTACACATCAAAATATACTGAAATTTTATTATTACATCAACATTACACCACATCGCATACTAAATATTAACCTAACAATATACTAAAATTATACCAACAATATACAAATTCTCTAGTTCATTACCAACTATAGTGAAAAGTACATATAAAAAAAAATATACATGTTATCAACTAGAAAAAATATATAAGAATTTATAATCGATATACAGAAAATATACTGAAATTATACCAATAATAAACCAAATATTATTTTTAAATTATCTGATTTATAGTTTTAGTATTCCCAAATTATACCATAATTATACCGACATTATACAAATCGTACTTTTGTAATTAATTTTCATTTTTTGCTACTTTTGTAATTAATTTTAAATCAATCGTATTTTTATAAATAAAAAAAGTTTACTGGTACTTTTGTAAATATTTTTAAAATTTTAGATACTTTTGTCATCGCCCCAATAATTTTCACTTCGGAATTCATATGGATAAATTACCATTTTAGTCCCTGTACTTTATTTTACGACTTTCTTAACATTTTACTTTTCAATTCCAATTTTGTCTTTAGAATTGAACTATATTATTAAATTCCTCGCATATAATCCTTTCCAAAACCAACCTACTAAAACTTATTTATCGGAAAACTTTCCGATTTTGCCACTCTGACAAATCTAGACTGGACATGTGGTCTAATTAGATAATTTAATATTTTGGGGTATTACAATAGCGGCTTGTAGGGTAGTACCTACAAGAGATCTCTCACAGGTCTCTTGGCATAAAAAAGATTTGGCCACAAACCGGAAGGCTTACGCGACTCAAAGGCGTCCAGCAGTAGAGACACACGTTAGAACGGACGTCTAGCCCGGATAGGAATCACCACCAACAAAGAAGTCCACAACCAAGCAGCAACCCACCTATCTATGAGAGCGAGACGATCTAAAGAGTGGAAGGAGGAGTTCGCTACAGGACCTCCTCTGGACGCCTGCGAGCTAAATAAGACGCTCATAAAAAATAGTCAATCCAGAAAATCCGCAAGGACCAATTGACGACAGGGGTATGGCCCCTTGAAACAGAAAGTATCTCAATTATACAGGTTATTCAATGAGTTAGCTATATAGATCTCTTATCAAGCATGCATGCCATGATTATTGACCAGCACATGTACCTAGAAAGGACAGACAAACGACAATAAATTCAAAAGCACAATCTTTGAGAAAATGGAAAATAATGAAATGATAATAATAATCAAATACAATTCCCAGTAGTGCCATGTAATTGTTGAAATGCGTATAAACTGTCATGGAAATCACAGATTGATCTATCCAAAGCCAGATTACAGGAGCCAGATTAAGCGAAGCAAGAGCAAGACTCTTCATTGAAATATCCAGTCCTCCACCAGAAAACTGAATTCTTCAATGAGGGGGCAATACCGAGTCTACAATAGACGAGCTCAAGAAAATGAAAAATGGGGCCAATTTTCGCAAATTTAGACGTCCCGAGCAGGCCCAGAAGCTCCCACAAGCAGGATACACCTCAAGAATCTGGATAACAGGGGGAATCAAAACCCTCATCACATGTTTCAGGCGTCATACTCAACTTAGGGGCTATGCCTCTACCATCCTACAAAGGACATCCGGATAGCAGGAGACATCAAGGCTCCCAGAGCAGACTCCAAAGTCTCTATACTACCAGAAAGACTTAGACATGCAACATGCCTTTAGTACCCGGAGGAGGAAATCCGGATGACAGTGGACATCAGAGTCCTCTCAATAGGTGTGAGCGGAGCGGGGTTCGGGGGCCGCTCGCCCGAGACTTATGGCTGACTTCTCGATCTGGAAATGGTTTGAAAAATGGAGTCGCCACCTAGTTCAACTAGGAAATGCCTTTTAACCGATTAGATAGCTTTACTCGCCTCCGGTAAGACTATCGTGCATCGGACCAAAGACAAGGGTTCGTGGACCTCCCCGAGTCTCATGTGCTTGGCTTATCTGTTACCGGCTTTATTTTCTAGACATATTCGTTTTATATCTTATCTCAACAGTATATGCAGTTCACAGGATATGAAAGCTGTAAATAAACAGTGATGAAAGCAGTAAACACGTTTGACGCGCATATGACTCGATCTGGACTGACATTTGAGGCAATTAGCAGGTACTCGTAAGCATACATCTAACCTTAGAGGTTTCTAGCAAGTAGCATAAGTCTGGCTGGTTTGGATATTTTACATGCACAAAGCCTAAAACCGGATGTATAAGTGTGATTGATTGATTTTATTAGGTGATCTTGAAAAACCTATACAACCGTTACTACATTTTCATGTTAGTCCTACGATGTCTAAGTGATGGGCTGGATTTGCATTAATGGGCCAATTTTGAGTGATTAGTCCTTTAACCGGTTAATTATTGGATTTGGATGTTTTTGGAAAGCAGTAAACACTATCAGCATGCTCAGGGGCAGTTGGATATGCATACAAGGTTAGAGATACTTATAAACCTCGTTGACTTTGAGTGCCTGGAACTCGCGCATGTTTTTACCATCGGTCTGATCTGAATGGGCTTTCAGTTAGATCATGAGAGTTGTGCGTCTCGTCGATACGTTCTACTGGTTTGATCCGGAGTCGATTCTGAGTTCGGGTTAGCCCGGAATTGACTCTGGAAGTTGCTGGTTCGCTGGGCCTCGGACTCGTGGGCCCGGTTGGCTGGGCAGATTACAATAGCGGGCTTCAAGGCCCTAAAAACATCGGGTTAAGCCCATTTACTATTACAAACAGGTCCTACAACTAAACCAATATTTATGGAATCAAACTGAGCCTAATTCGGAGTCCGGATGGCCCGAAAACACGTTTTGAAGTTCGTATCGCGTCTGGAAGGATCTGTGAGCAAATCTGGGGAACTGAGGAGCCATGAACACGGCACCATTTTAACCTGGCGGTGCCGGAAGTTCATTGTGGCGGCGCAGCCACTTTATCCTGGCGGCGCCGTCGGCTTCAGTGGCGGCGGCGGCGGTTCGTCGGCAGTTTCAGGGGTCGTTTTGTTTTGCTTCGTTCTCACTTGTTTTAGCTCCGTTTTTCATGTCAAAACAGCATAAAATCGAACAAGAAATCCAAAAAACACATAATCGAAGTGTTTTAAGCTCATCTACACGAATTTATTTTTCTGGGCAGCAACTATTTCTAGGGTTTGTTCATAGTAAAAGTCACTTAAGAACACCTAGAAACATGCATTCTAAGGTATCTAATCATTATTTTTCTGGCCCTAAGTATTGAAAATAGCTAATTATAATGATTAATATGCTTTTTCATCGAATTTTATGGTGGTTATTGAAAACATCGAATCAATTGATTAAAGCTACTTTAATGGAAAAATTAACAAATAACCTAAACATGCAACCTAAACATATTTACAGCAATTATGGCAATCATATATGCAATATTTATGGAAAAATCAAAGGAATTTAATGAGGGTCCTCAGAAGTACCGTTCTGGGTCCTTGGCTTGTTTACTGGTGAAGTGGATGCGGAGTCCAGCTTCGGATCTGTACAGTGCTCGCGTTCTTGGAGAATCAACACGTGTTCAGTGTTTTCAGGACTGGATTTTTGTGTGTGTATGTGAGGTGGCCGAATTCTACTGGTAAATTTTAGGGTTTGTGTGCCTCCGTGTCTTATTTCTAGGGTTTGTGTGCTTCCTTTAGCCAGGCTGGCTTAAGGCTGTATTTATAAGGATTAAGGGTGACCTAGGGTTTAGTTAGAGTCTTCTAGGGTTTAAACAGTTAAGGGATAAGTCATTAGGTGTTAAGATTAGCATGAAACTCTATTTAATTAATTAAATTCGTATCTTGACTTGATAGCTAAGTAAAAGATTGCTAAAGTTTATTTTGGTGCCTAAAAGTGTTAAAAAAAGCTCCTAAGGTCCTAAGGATTTGGTGAAGGTCAATTTCAGTCCGTCAAACTTGCAAATTGGCCCATAAACTTCTAAGATATGGCAATTAGTCCAATTTCTAGATTTAGATTACAATCTCTTTGGATTTTTATGGGCTATTCACGCCATATTATGTTTTAATCCTCCAAGTTTACAGCTGTGCACAGATTACGCCTGCTTAGATTCCAGCAAGCAAATCGAAAGCTCGTCACCTGGACAAATTTCTCTGGAAATCATCATTGAACACTTCAGTTTCTTATCACTTTTTACCTATCCGAAAAATAGGTGTTTATAGTTTGCCCCCTCTTTAACGAGAATTGACGAAGTAGGTCAATTTTTGTTAAAGAAGAGACTTGCTGTTAGACGAGCGACAAGGATACTGCCCACTGTCAGAGGCTCTCGCTCGCCTGGTGGTGTGGTAATGCCCTAGCCTGAGCATTACCTGCTGTGGTGCATGACTCTCGCCTCATGCACCTCTGGTTCTGGCCTACGCCGCATCTGGCTGGGAGTGGTTTTCTCAGCTGCCGTTGAGCCCGGGCTACCTGAGTACGTGCTCCGTGAAATGGAGGTATAAAATCTCGTCCGTCCCGAGAGTGGTTCGATGGCTTGAACCCTTGTAATTGTCCTGTCCGAGGCTTTCTTATAGACAGACAGAATCCCTTGGCCGTCCCAAAGGCCACCTATATTGCATAGGTGTCTGGATTCCGTTAATTATTCCACGCTTAACGGATGCTGGTGTCTTTCTACTAGGCTTCGGTGTCTTTCTACCGTATGCTGATGTTTTCCATCAGGCTTTTACGTCTTTCTGCCACTTATGGTGTCTCTCTATCATGTTTCATTGTTTCTCTACCGTGGTTCGGCGTCTTTATGCCGTATCTTGGTGTCTCTCTACCGTTCTTTGGCGTCTTTAAGCCGTATTTTGGTGTCTCTCTACCGTTCCTTGGCGTCTTTATGCCGTATCCAGGTGTCTCTCTACCATTCTTCGGCGTCTTTATGCCATTTGAGGAGTCTGACTCTTTTGGATCCCGTCTTCTAGGCCTTTTCCCTGATTCTTTGGGTTTATTCTGAAGGCTCTAGGACTTGCTTGAAGGCTTTGGGTCCTGTCTAAAGACTATAGGACTAATCTGAAGGCTCTGGGTCTTGTCTGAAGGCTCTGGGGCTTGTTCTGATCCACTATGGCTTGTTCTGATCCACTATGGCTTGTTCTGATTCTCTGGGACTTGTTTTGGAGGCTCTGGGTCTTTGTCTGAAGGCTCTGGGACTTATCTGAAGGTCTTTTTTTGTCTGAAGGCTCCAGGACTTGTCTGAAGGCTCTGAGACTTGTCTGAAGGCTCCGGGTCTTTTTTTTGAAGGCTCTAGAGCTTGTTTTGAATTTTCTGTGGAGCCTTTTGGTTCTGGGTTTATTAGAAGAAAAATGGCCCTAAGTAGCCTGTCCATGGAAGGCTTGCGCTTATAAACGCCTCAGGGGAAAGTGGATACATCCTTATTCACTTTAATCCATCCCTTCTCAGATTTGGGTGATTCGGTCTAGCATTCTTTCAGGATTTCGGCCTTTTATCTGAGATAGGTTTTCTGCTGTTGAGATTCTGGGATATGTTTTATATTCTGACTCTGAGTCTGGGAGTTTCTTGTAAAGAGTAGTTGAGTGAGTTGGCCTGTATTGGGGTACACAACATACAACAAACTGGTTAGTGTTTAAATTGTATTTGACTTGTATACTTATTTGGAGTATTTTGCGGATCCCTTCGTGCGGAACATCCCTCCGGAGGAGACTTGGCTTCGCTGGCTGCAGGGCACTAAGATATTTGGCATGCGATATCTGATGCATGGCCCTAATTGTTGGTCCTTGCTTCTGGGTAAGCGCGTCTTTCGCTGGTGGATCCGGCCTAGTTCTTTTATGATTCCCATGGGACCGCCATTATCTGTGCTGCACGGGAGGGACGTCGTGCCCCCTGCTCTTTGTCCGGACCATAGAGGTTGTACGATGGCTGGGTTTGTATCTGCTCCCTAACGAAGCTACTTGGACGACCCGGTGTTACCCCGTCTTCTATGTGAGCTGCCTCTAGTTGGCGTGCCAGGCTTTCAGGTTCCGGACGATGCTGATATGCTCTTTGGGAGCTAGGATGGCGACCCTGAGTCGTTGTCACAAGGGTGGAACTCCAACAAGTTGATTGTACATTCTTGTATTGTAGATGTCGTATTGCTTTGATAACGTATTTTGAATATATGTTTGCGTTCCTGTCTTGTGGGAAACTTCTATTTCTTGACTTTTGGCTAGTAGAGACCTGATGCCCCTGACATTTGGCTGGTAGCGGCCTGATGCCCCTGGTTCTCTGGCTGGTGAAGACCTGATGTCCCCGGTTCTGCTGTCGGAGACCTGATGACCCCGGTTCTTTTGCTGTTAGAGACATGATGTCCCTTGTTCTTCTGCTGTTGGATTCTTGATGGCCTCCTGTTTTCTGGTCTGCGGAGACCTGCTGCCCCCTTGTCTTTTGGCCGGTGGAGACATGATGCCCCCCTATCTTCTGCTTTTGAAGTTGATGTCTGATGCTTGTTCTGGTGTTGGAGTAGGGTTGGTGCCTTGTCCTTATTCTGGGGTGAGATGGATATTTGGAGCCTGGTTATTTCCATGCATAGTGGCCCGTTGTCTGGCTTGTAGGTTGTCTGCTCTGGGTATTTCTGGGTGGCATAGGCTTTGCGCCTGCTGTCTACGGTGGTGGCTTTTGAAGATAGAGGGTTGGCGCCTGCTGGTTCTGGAATGGGATGGAGGTTGTGACCCGTTGTTCCTGGAGAGGCGTATCTGCACAGATGAGGGTAGAAATGCCAAAATGCAATATGATATATTCTATATGTATGCAAGTATGCAATATTTTGCTCTGACTGCTCTCTGGTTTCTTGCAGTACTATATGGACGATTTGGGCCGTAAGTTGCAACGGGCGGAGCTGGATCCTGATGATAGTGGAGCTGATATTCCCCTTGGGTTTCCTGGCAGTAGCTGATGTGACGATCGTGGTCTTCGAGCCGTGGTGGTCGTAGAGACCCTGCTTCTTCTTCTAATGGTGTGCAGGCTGGGTGCGACGACGATGCTGGCGATGAGTTCTCCTGTGGCGATGATGGAGAGTCTGAGACCCTGGCGTAGGACTGGGATTCTGACAAGTAGAATTTTGTCCTTTGTAATGCCTTCTTGTATGCCCGTACATCGTTTCCTACGCGTGGACACTTTACTTGCTGAACTTCATCGTCATTTTGCATTCTGGGTGTCTTGTTTAAATTTCTGGTTTCTAAAAAGTGATCTGATTCTTCGTCTTTTGTTGTGTTTAGGAGCCCGTAGTCCCGTGATGACCAAATTGTGGGAAGCCTCGGTCCCACAATGTTGCCATAATTGGGAACCCGTAGACCCGCGATGATTGAATTGTGAGAAGCCTTGATCCCGAGATGTTTCCATGATTGGGAACCTATTCTAGTTTCCACAAAGTGATCTGATTCTTCGTCTTCTGTTGTGTTTAGGAGCCCGTAGTCCCGAGATGTTGCCGTAATTGGGAGCCCGTAGTCCCTGAGTGTTTGAGTCATGGGAAGCCTTGATCCCAAGATATTTCCATGATTGGGAACCCGTAGTCCCGTGACAATTCTGAGAAGCCTTAGTCCCATGATGTTATCATAATTGGGAACCCGCAGTCCCGGAGTATATGAATAGTGAGAACCCGTAGTCCCGTGATGTTTGGATGGTAGGAGGCCGTAGTCCTATACTGTTTGATTTAGGAAATCTTCTGCCCCTTTCTATTGTCTTGCTGGTGGGAAGTCGTGGTCCCATGATCCTTTGGTTTATGGGAGCCGTAGTCCCAGAGTTGTTGAATTGTGGGAACCCGTTGACCCTGAGTACTTGAATATTGGGAATCCGTAGTCTAGAGATTTTTAACTAACGGAAAGCCATAGTACTGTGATGTTGCCGTAATTGGGAGCTCGTAGTCCTATATGTATTTGAGTCGTGGGAGGCCTTAGTCCCATGACCGATGCCCCTTGCTGTGTAGTAACAGAAGTTTGTTAACTTTCATAGAGAGGGGTCTGATGCCCCCCTGTTATCCGGATTTCTGTCTCATGATAGCAGAGGCATCGCGCATGTATTTAAATACTCTTGTCTTGATTCTAGGGAAGAGGCCCAACGCCTGTCTCGGGTACTTTTGGAGGTAGGAGGTCGGCAACCCGTTTTGTCTCTAGGAGGAAGGCCTGACGCCTTTTCTGCATGCTTATGGGGTAAGGGGGATGGAAGCCTGTCTTGATTTCTCCTGGGCTTGGAGGCCCGACGCCTTTCTCGAGGTCTTTGATGCCCCGTGCTATTCGGATGTTTTCTATAGGACGGTAGAGGCATAATGCTTTTAGATGAGAAGAAGGCCTGAAACCTGTGATGAGGGTTTCGATGCCCCTAGCTATCCGGATTTCCACCTCGGGATAGTAATGGCATGGCTATTCTGACTCTACAAGAGGCCTATTAAAAAGACTCAGACGTTTGCTGTCATCCAGATTTCTTTCTCCGGGCAGTAGAGACATGTTGCATGTGGTTTTCGAGGCGTATTTTGCTTGTGGAGTTTCTAGGCCTATGCTGATTTTGTAGGAGGTCAGAGGCTTGTGCTTGATTCTGTAAGAGGCCGAAAGCCTGTTGTGGGGATTCCGATGGCCCCTTGCTATTCAGATTTCCGTCTCTGGATTGTGGCGGTATGGTGCCTGTCCTGCTGTACTTGTAGAGTGGTGGGGACCTTAAGACTCCAAAATTTGGGAAAAAAGGAGTTCTTCCGCCCTCTGTTGTTATCTGTCTGATGAAGTCTGTTGCCCCCTTCTGTCTGGCTGTGGAAGACTTCTGCTCCCTGCTGTCCGGCTGAGGAAATCTTCTGCCCCCTGCTGTCTGGCTGTGGAAGTCTTCTGCCCCCTTGCTGTCTGGCTGTGGAAGTCTTCTGCCCCCTTGCTGTCTGGCTGTGGAAGTCTTCTGCCCCCCATGTTGTCTGGCTGTGGAAGTCTTCTGCCCCTTGCTGTCTGGCTGTGGAAGTCTTCTGCCCCCTTGCTGTCTGGCTGTGGAAGTCTTCTGCCCCTTGCTGTCTGGCGCGGAAGTCTTCTGCCCCTGCTGTCTGGCTGCGGAAGTCTTGTTCCCCCTACTGTCTGGCTGAGGAAGTCTTATGCCTATAATTATGGAGATTTATGAGCCTCTTCGGGGTGTCCAAATTTGCAAAAACTGGCCCTATTTTCCATTTTTCTGTTCTTGTCCATTCTGGACTTGGTATTCTAGGCCTTGACGGGAGTTCAAATTTGCGAAGATTAGCTCCATTTTTTATTTTTCCCAAGCTTATCTATTGTAGACTCAGTATTGCCCCCTCATTGAAGCATTCAGTTTTCTGCTGGGGAACTGGATGTTTCAATGAAGAGTCTTGCTCTCACTTGGCTCAATCTGGCTCCTGTAATATGGCTTTGGATCGATCGATCGATGATTTGCATGACAGTTTATGCGCATTTCAACAATTACGTGGCGCTACTGGGAAGTATATTTGATTATTATTATCATTTCATAATTTTCCATTGTCTCAAAGATTGTGCTTTTGAATTTATGGTCGTTTGTCTGTCCTTTCTAGGTACATGTGCTGGTCAATAATCATGGCATGCATGCTTGATAAAAGATCTATATTGCTAACTCATTGAATAACCGGTACAATTGAGATACTTTCTGTTTCAAGGGGCCATACCCCTGTCGTCAATTGGTCCTTGTGAATTTTCGGGATTGACTATTTTTTGTGAGCGTCTTATGCGGCTCGCAGGCGTCAAGAGGAGGTCTTGTAGCGCACTCCTTCTTCCACTCTTTAGATCGTCCCGCTCTCGTAGATTGGTGGGCTGCTACTTGGTGGTGGATTTCTTTATTGGTGGTAATTCCTATCCGGGCTAGACGTCTGTTCTAATGTGTGCCTCTACTGCTGGACGCCTTTGAGTCGCGTAAGCCTTCCGGTTTTGTGGCCAAATCTTTTTATGCCAAGAGACCTGTGAGAGATCTCTTGTGGATACTACCCCGCAAGCCGCTATCCCTTTAAGATAGCTATCCGTTTTTTCTCATCATTCAGGAGTAAAGTCTCTTGCGATAGAATTATCTCTAGAAGTTATTCATTTCTTTGTACCGGTTATTGAATGAGCTAACGACATAGCTCGATCTCATCAATGCATGCATATATGGCTATTGAAAATAACATGTCCATCAAGCAAGACATCACATAAATGAGCATAATAGAATTCATCATTGACTCTGGAATTTTAATGAAATGAAAAGTTTGAAATAATCAAATGCATGGAAAGCATTGTAAATAGATGTCCTAGAGCCTAAGACTTGGGATGGGTCCTAGCATCCGTCTTGTTGGAGATGCGTTTGATCCGGGCGCCAGTTCCTCTTGCTTTTGATGCTTGGTCTCTTCTTGAGGTCGACGTGGGACACTAAGTCTGTAGTTGAGCTTTTCCAGAAGTTCTGCTGCTTATTCGTCTGTTCGGAAATGGTTGGAAGCCTTTGCTGTTCCGTTCAATTGATCTGGAAAGCTAGGACCTCCGTTCTCCCGCTTGGTTGTTCCAAGTAGATGGGATCCATGTTGTCCCGTCTGTTTATCCTGGGTAGATTAAACCCTCGCTGTCTTGCTTAAATACTATAGGTTACTGAAACTCCTGCTGTTCCATTTGGTAGCTTTAGAAAGCGGAAACCTTTGTCGTTTTGTCTGGTGGAAACCTTTGCCTTTCCATTTGACTGTTTTGGGTTACTGATTCTAGAGTCGTGGAATACTCGTTCTAATTCTGCGGGAGGCCGGAAGCCTGTTCTGACTTTGTAGTAGGCCGGAAGCCCGTTCTGACTATGTAGGAGGCTGGAAGCCCGTTCTCGTTCTGTAGGAGGCCGGAAGCCCGTTCTGACTCTGTAGAAGGCCGGAAGCCCGTTCTGAATCTGTAGGAGGCCGGAAGCCCGTTCTGGTTCTGTAGGAGGCCGGAAGCCCTTTCTGACTCTGTAGAAGGCCGGAAGCCCGTCCTGACTCTGTAGAAGGCCGGAAGCCCGTTCTGGTTCTGTAGGAGGTCGGAAGCCCTTTCTGACTCTATAGAAGGCCGGAAGCCCGTCCTGACTCTGTAGAAGGCCGGAAGCCCGTTCTGACTCTGTAGGAGGCCGAATGCCCGTTCTGACTCTATAGGAGGCCAGAAGCCCATTCTGACTCTGTAGAAGGCCGGAAGCTCGTTCTAACTCTGCAGGTGGACGGAAGCTCGTTCTAAATCTGTAGGAGGCCAGAAGCCCGTTCTTGTTCTGTTGGAGGCCGGAAGCCCATTCTGATTCTGTAGGAGGCCGGAAGCCCGTTCTGACTCTGTAGGAGGCCAGAAGCCCGTTCTGACTCTGTAGAAGGCCGGAAGCCCGTTTTGACTCTGGAGGAGGCTGGAAGCCTGTTTTAACTGTATTCTGGAGTCGTAGGAGGCCTGGTAGAAGCTTCCTTCTAATTGGTCGTCTGTCCGCATTGCTGATGTTGGGGTCATGATGGGACCGTTTTGATTTGTCGGACTGATTGCTTGACATTCTGGATGTTGACTAGGTACTGGATAGAGCAGTCAGTAGCATGGATGCAAGACAAGGGGTTAGTGCGTGATGTATGTATGTTGCTGCATCCATAAGGGGTTAGTATGATTTCTATGATGCTGGATGCATGATATGCAGATGCATGAGATGCAGGGTTAGTTTTGAACACATAGCACGTAGCAAGTTTAGCACATAGAACAGTTTGATATCACAAAGACACGTTGTTCCTTCCAACCTTATTTCTCCCACACACGCGTTCCGGGTGAGGTTTATTCCTAGGTGGTTTGTTCTTGACCCTCACATCGCAATGTAAGAGTCAGCGTTCCTGCAGAAAAGCTCTTTTATAGCAATTCTAAAACAGATAGACAGCATTTTCGATGTAATGATACTAAATCCCTTTCTGGAAGGAGTTTGAAAACATGTAGGGTGGACGTGGAAGTCCGTCTTGAAATTTTGGAATTTGATTTAGCCTGGCGGCTGTATCTAGCGAATGGAGTTTTCACTAGACTTGTTATTGGAGGTTTGATTAAGCGAAGGTGTATCACTTAATCAGATTCGTTTCTTTTTAGGTCCGGCCTAACTAGAAGTTTTGAAAATCTGGTTTTGAAACTGGAAAATTTGTTAGGCCGGACCTAAGAATGAGATCGAAATAGTAGTTTTTGAAACATTGGATTTAGAATCACTACATTGACAGTCATGCCTCAAGTATAATCATTATATTGGGTTGATTCCTAGAGGGTAGTGTCTAAGCTGGAATGCATGTGGGCTGAGTCATTGGGATTTGGTAGTAACCGGTTTAAGGCTCCCACAGACAGATATACCTTTGATAGGTCTCCTCAATCACGAGTATAAACGACCAAGGTACTGGGCTGTGAGTGATACTACTCCGCATAAGACGTTCTGGGCAATGGACTGCAGAGCCACAACGTGAGAGCGGCTATGAGTATCGGGGCTGGACAAGGACTCCTAGAGAGTAGGTGAGAAGAGAAATTTCTAATGCAATGCAACAGGTGCGAATACGTCTGGAAAATAGAGCCGGCGATCGATAAGGCGCAAACCGTGCGGTTTAGGTCCATGGCAACCGTTTTTGAAAACAATTATGAAAACGTTTTGGTGTTTATGTTTTAAAAACATTTGTTTTTAGTCCCCAGTGGAGTCGCCACTATGAGCGGAGCGGGGTTCGGAGGCCGCTCGCCCAAGGCTTATAGCTGACTTCTCGATCTGGAAATGGTTTGCAAAATGGAGTCGCCACCTAGTTCAACTAGGAAATGCCTTTTAACCGATTGGATAGCCTTACTCGCCTCCGGTAAGACTATCGTGCATCGGACCAAAGACAAGGGTTCGTGGACCTTCCCGAGTCTCATGTGCTTGGCTTATCTGTTACTGGCTTTATTTTCTAGACATATTCGTTTTATATCTCATCTCAACAGTATATGCAGTTCATAGGATATGAAAGCTGTAAATAAACAGTGATGAAAGCAGTAAACACGTTTGACGCACATATGACTCGATCTGGACTGACATTTGAGGCAATTAGCAGATACTCTTAAGCATACATTTAACATTAGAGGTTTCTAGCAAGTAGCATAAGTCTGGCTTGTCTGGATATTTTACATGCACAAAGCCTAAAACCGGATGTATAAGTGTGATTGATTGATTTTATCAGGTGATCTTGAAAAACCTATACAACCGTTACTACATTTTCATGTTAGTCCTACGATGTTTAAGTGATGGGCTGGATTTGCATTAATGGGCCAATTTTGAGTGATTAGTCCTTTAACCGGTTAATTATTGGATTTGGATGTTTTTGGAAAGCAGTAAACAGTATCAGCATGCTCAGGGGCAGTTGGATATACATACAAGGTTAGATATACTATTAAACCTCGTTGACTTTGAGTGCCTGGCACTCGAGCGTGTTTTGACCATCGGTCTGGTCTGAATGGGCTTTCGGTCAGATCATGAGAGTTGTGCGTCTCGTCGATACGGTTCTACTGGTTTGATCCGGAGTCGATTATGAGTTCGGGTTAGCCCGGAATCGGCTCTGGAAGTTGCTGGTTTGCTGGGCCTCGGACTCGTGGGCCCGGTTGGCTGGGCAGATTACAAAAGCGGGTTTCGAGGCCCTAAAAACATCGGGTTAAGCCCATTTACTATTACAAACAGGTCCTACAACTGAAACAATATTTCTGGAATCAAACTGAGCCTAATTCGGAGTCTGGAGGGAGCCGAAAACACGTTTTGAAGTTCGGATCGCGTCTAGAAGGATCTGTGAGCAAATCTGGGGAACTGAGGAGCCATGAACACGGCGCCAGTTTAACCTGGCGGCGCCGGCAGTCCATTGTGGCGGCGCAGCCACTTTATCCTGGCGGCGCCGTCGGCGGTTCGTCGGCAGTTTCAGGGGTCGTTTGTTTTGCTTCGTTCTCACTCGTTTTAGCTCCGTTTTTCATTCAAAAGTAGTCAAAACAGCATAATCGAAGTGTTTTACGCTCATCTACACGAATTTATTTTTCTGGCCAGCAACTATTTCTAGGGTTTGTTCATAGCAAAAGTCACTTAAAAACACCTAGAAACATGCATTCTAAGGTATCTAATCATTGTTTTTCTGGTCCTAAGCATTGAAAATAGCTAATTATAATGATTAACATGCGTTTTCATCGAATTTTATGGTGGTTATTGAAAACATCGAATTAATTGATTAAAGCTACTTTAATGGCAAAATTAACAAATAACCTAAACATGCAACCTAAACATATTTATAGCAATTATGACAATCATATATGCAATATTTATGGCGAAATCAAAGGAATTTAATGAGGGTCCTCAGAAGTAGCGTTGTGGGTCCTTGGCTCGTTTACTGGTGAAGTGGATGCGGAATCCAGCTTCGGATCTGTGCAGTGCTCGCGTTCTTGGAGAATCAACACGTGTTCAGTGTTTTCAGGAATGGATTTTTGTGTGTGTGTGTGAGGTGGCCGAATTCTACTGGTAAATTTTAGGGTTTGTGTGCCTCCGTGTCTGATTCTAGGGTTTGTGTGCCTCCGTGTCTGATTTCTAGGGTTTGTGTGCCTCCTTTAGCCAGGCTGGCTTAAGGCTGTATTTATAGGGATTAGGGGTGACCTAGGGTTTAGTTAGAGTCTTCTAGGGTTTAAACTGTTAAGGGATAAGTCATTAGGTGTTAAGATTAGCATGAAACTCTATTTAATTAATTAAATTCGTATCTTGACTTGCTAGCTAAGTAAAAGATTGGTAAAAGTCTATTTTGGTGCCTAAAAGTGTTAAAAAAAGCTACTAAGGTCCTATGGGTTTGGTTAAGGTCAATTTCAGTCCGTCAAACTTGCAAATTGGCCCATAAACTTCTAAGATATGACAATTAGTCCAATTTCTATACTTAGATTACAATCTCTTTGGATTTCAATGGGCTATTCACGCCAAATTATGTTTTAATCCTTCAACTTTACAGCTGTGCACAGATTACGCCTGCTTAGATTCCAGCAAGCAAATCGAAAGCTCGTCACACGGACAGATTTCTCTGGAAATCATCATTGGACACTTCAGTTCCTTATAACTTTTTACCTGTCTGAAAAATAGGTGTCTACAATAGGCTTCATGCAGACATGCCATCGCTATCCTAAGATGGAATCCCAGTATCTCAAGGGGATATCAGAACCCTTATCCCATATGACATAGGGAATCACAATCTTCACCGCAGAATCAAGGTGTATCAAAGTCCTCACAACAACACCAAGCTTTCCACTATTGAACATGCAACGTAGCCCTATTATCAAAAGTAGCCAGAAACAAGACAGGCTTCCGCCCCCTACTCCGAAAGTATGCAGAAAAGACGTCGGGCCATCCTTCAGAAACGAGACGGGCTTCTGGCCCCGCACTCCAGAAGGTTGCAGAAAAGGCGTCGGGCCTTCCTCCAAGAGACAAGACGGGTTTCAAAACTCTTACCCCAGATTTCCCCGAACCAGAAAACTGAACGCTCCGATGAGGGGGCAACACAAAGTATGACGCAGGGAGCAGGGCCCACTCTACAAACAAGCAGAAAATAGGGCCAATTTTTGCAAAATTGGACTCCAGGAACACAAGAAAGCAGAAAATAGGGCAATTTTCGCAAAATTCGGCTCTAGAAACACAAGAAACAACAACCGCCAGGCCGCTACCTGCAGGAATAAGCTCCAGAAACGACAACCTCGAGGCCGGTACCCTCAAAAGAAAACTCTAAAACCGCAAAGATCAACAAACGACAAGCCTTTACCTCCAGATAAATTACAGAACAGGCGACATGTCTCCGCTACCCAGAGATAATAATCTGATAGCAGGGGACATCAAAGTCCTCCAATAGAGAAGCCGAATACTTCCCCAACATCACAAAAGGAACAGAAGAATTTCTCATCCGGAGATTTCAGAGATTTAAGGTCCACATCATCCAGAAACCACAGGCGCTAACCTCGCAACAACCGGAAGCCACAGGCGCTAGCCCCATTTGCCCAGAAGACCAGGGACTTAAGGTCCCCATCAGCCAGAAACCACAAGCGCTAGCCTTACATCGCCCATAAACCGAGGGCACTAACCTCACAAATAGCCAGAGAAACAGGGGCATCAAGTTCCATCGACACTGAACCGGGGGCATCAGGTCTTCACCAGCCAGATAACCGGGGGCATCAGGTCTCCACCAGCCAGAGAACTGGGAGCATCAGGTCTCCACCAATAAGAGAGCCGGGGGCATCAGGTCTCCATTAGTAGAAGAATCGGGGGCATCAGGCCTCCACCAGCCAGAGAACCAGGGGCATCAGGACTCCACCAGCCAGAGAACCGGGGGCATCAGGTCTCCACCAGCCAGAGAACCGAGGGCATCATGTCTCCACCAGCCAGAGAACCAGGGGCATCAGGTCTCTACCAGCCAGAGAACCGGGGGCATCAGGTCTCCATCAGTAGAAGAACCGGGGGCATCAGGTCTCCACCAGCTAGAGAATCTGGGGCATCGGGTCTCCACCAGCCAGAGAACTGGGGGCATCCGGTCTCCACCAGCCAGAGAACCGGGGGCATCAGGTCTCCAACAGCCAGAGAACCGGGGAACCGGGGGCTTTAGGTCTCCGCGAGCCAGAGAACCGGGGGCATCAGGTCTCTATCAGTCAGAGAACCGGGGGCATCAGGTCTCCAATAGCAGAAGAACCTGGGGGCATCAGGTCTCCACCAGCCAGAGAACCGGAGGCATCAGGTCCCCATCAGTCAGAGACCAGAAACAGATACAGAGTGGCTAGAAAAGGCCAACACAAATATGGCAAACAAAACAAAGCTATGAAAATAAAGTGTCCAGAACGCTGAATGTACAAAATATTGTGACAACCTACACAGTCATCAATAAAAAAAACTTTCAAAACGTAACAAACATACAATACAAGCCTAACTATCAGAGTCCAAATCCTACTCTAAGGTTTCCGAGTCTCCGTAACGGCTCTAAGAAGGCGAGTCACCAAAATGGCACCCAGTCTGCTCGCCACCCAAAGACGAAGCGAAATCTCCACGACCTCCCCGGATGTCAGATCCTCGTCTACCACGGGCTCCACGCCCACGATCACCAGCACGAAGTCCACCTCCACCGCCAGGGAACCCAGGAGGGATGTCAGTGCCAACCGGACCCAGCCCTGTCAGAAGCACCTGCTCCTCCAGATCGTCAATGCGCAACTATAGAAGAAGCCAGAGAGCAGTTAGAGCTATAGGATTGCATACATGCATACATATAGGATAGAAATATTGCATATTTGTTTTTACCCTCATCTGTGCAGATACAGTACACAAGCGATCATGCCAGTAGTAAGCAGCATCGGCCAACTGAACAACGTCAGACACCGGCACCTAAAAACCAGCGGAAGACGCTTAGTCTAACAGGGAAAACAGGCCCTCAAAATGAAAGAATAGAAAAGGGAAATACTTACACGGGTACAGTCAGCAGGCGCAAAAGAATGCGTCAGATAGCACAAAGGAACAGAGTCCTTGACAGGCCCACGCACACCACCGTAACGCGCAGATCTCCCTGGCATCAGACTCAAAGAACCAGAGACTATGTCACCAGCACCAGCTCGCCTACCAGACAGGACCCGACTAGGAGACCCTGAACCATCTACCCTAGCACGGATAGAACGAGACCCACGTCTAGCACCTCCCTAAGAACAACGAAGAGAGAACTCAAGAAGACGGAAAAACCCAAAAAGAGAAAAAACTAGAAGAATGACACATACCTGTGGCCCTGCAGCCGCCTGCTAAACCTGAATAACGGGCACTCCGTCTAACGGAAGCTTCCCAAAAAGACGATGCCTCGCGAAATCATCCAGATAGCTAAGATGAGGAACATATACCAGATCAGTAGCAGGGTAACCTCTCAGATCCAGTCGAAGCATAGGCGACCCCACCTCTCTGCCACGCAGCATCGACGGAGGAGGTCCAACCGGACCATATGGACACGTAGGCCACCCCACCAATGGAGAACACGCTCCCCCAGAAACCAGGACCTACAACTCGGGCCATGCATTAGATAACGCAGGCCCGATCTCGCTACGGCGCCTTGTACCCACCGAGGCCAGCGAACTCCAGGAGGAGTGTTCCAAGAAGAATCCACCTGCAAGCAGTAGAACGGTGGTCAACACTGCAAAAGATACCTAGAGCAGTTCAAAAATAGAGTTTAGTAATCACATCTGTCCACGCTAGCTCAGCCTCTACATTCAGCTCCCTGACTGTGCGTCAAAGTACGAGAGAAGTCCCAGAATCTCAACATAGGGTATCCTAACCCCGGAAGAACACCAAAGCCAGTCAGAAGGCCTATCTGGATGGCCCAGATATGAAAAAACAGAATAAGACCAACTGAGACGACGAAATCGAAAGCACGATGCAGTTAAAAGCAATAAAAAAACTCACGTGTACGGCATGCCACATCTCGGGAAGACGGGATCCCCCACGGATCACTCGGTCCATGCTGGTGTAAAGATAGGCTAGGGTAGCAAATCCCCAGTCATACGAACTAACCACGTCCAAGTCCTCTAAGCTGGTAACACACAGAGCGACAGAGTCGCACCTGAAACTGCAGAACAGAGAAGACCCCAACAGATAACAGATGAAAGCTGGGGCAATCAGATCGACCTCGTCACTAGTCCCGGGAAAGCTCTCCTTGTAATGGTCATATAGCTCAGGGTGCCGAATGCTACGACCCTTCATATCCGGAACAAAACCGAGCATCTCGAAGATGTACGCATCCCTCTGAGGATAGAATCCCAAACCACCGTCAAAAGGCACAGGCGCGCCTCCAAAAGAAATCCCAGTAATCAGCAAAAAGTCTAGAGGAGTTACTGTCAGCTCCCCAACCGGCAACTGAAAAGTGTGGGTACTAGCAAGACGGCCAAAACCCGTAGCATCTACCCGAGAAAGAACAGCAACAGACAATGCGTCGTACCTGATATGCACATCCACAAAGTTCCCCGATGTACGGAACACATCTCGCTCCTGAAAGCACAAAAAGATCAAAACAGAGTTAGAATCATAAAAAATCGAACTAGAGTAGCCAAAAAACGCACTGGGAGTCGCGTTCCGTAGAGGCACTGGCGCCATCGTCACGGCGCGGCGCCACTATAACTTGGCGCCGCCACCACTTCTCTCCTTTTCCGGGGCAAATTGTTTGGGGACTGGGCCCACTTTGGACCGAGTTTCTATAATATTTCGGACGCAGTTTAAACATACCGACAATACAAAGTCTATCTACAAGCCAAAAACAATGAAAAACGCACCTCGCGATGAGCCTTGGCACACAAGTGCCCCTCTAGATGCAACAAGAGCGGAACCTCCTCATCTGCCTCCAGTAAAGCAGCATGCCAGTCAGCCTAGCGGTCAAGATCAATGCACGGTTCCCTAAAAGTCCAGGGTGGTGCCATAGCTCAAATGCTCAAATTCAGAGAATAGAGAAAGAAGAAAAAGAATGCAAAATGAGAAATGAGGGGATGGCTCTCTTAAAAAGGCACAAGCCACTAAAAGACAAAACATCACATCCTTTGAGGATATGCCAGAAAGATAACTCTAAGGATGCAAGGCCAGGAGACGGAACAGCCAGAAAAATACAAACACCCCAGAAGATGAACAACTAAAAAATGAAGACAATCCTGAAAATGGGCAGACAGAGATGCAGACATTTCAGAAGACGAACAACCAAGAATAACAAACAATCCTGAAAACAGACAGACAAAAATACAGATGGACAGCCAAGAACGACAGACCAAGTCCCAGAGCCTTCAGAGTAAGTCCCAGATCTTCAGACAAAACCCAGAGAATCAGAGCAAGACCCAGAGCCTTCAAGGCAAACCCAGAGAATCAGAGCACGACCCAGAGCCTTCAGAGCAAACCTAGAGAATTAGAGCAAGTCCCAGAGCCTTCAGACAAAGTCCCAGAGCCTCCTGACAAGACCCAGAGCCTTCAGACAAAGACCTAGAGTCTTCAGACAAGTCCTAGAGCCTCCAGACAAGACCCAGAGCCTTCAGACAAAGACCCAGAGCCTTCAGACAAGTCCCAAAGCCTTCAAACAAGTCCCAGAGCCTTCAGACAAGACCCAGAGCCTTCAGAACAAACCTGGAGAGTTACCTAGAAGACGGGATCCAAAAGAGCCAGACTCCCCCAGATGGCATAAAGACACCAAAACACTGAAACATAGTATAAAGACACCATAAGTGATAGAAAGACGCAAAAGCCTAATGAAAAGAAAGACACCGAAACCTGGTAGAAAGACACCAACATCTGTTAAGCGTGGAATAATCAACGGAATCCAGACACCTATGCAATATAGGTGGCCTTTGGGACGGCCAAGGGATCATGTCTGTCTATAAGAAAGCCTCGGACAAGACAATTACCAGGGTTTGAGCCATCGAACCACTCTCGGGACGGCCGAGAGTTTCTAGCTCCATTCCACGGAGCACGCACTCAGGCAGCCCGGGCTCAACGGCAGCTGAGAAAACCACTCCCAGTCATATGTGGAGTAGGCCAGAACCGGAGGTGCATGAGGCCAGAGTCATGCACCATAGCGGGTAATGCTCAGGCTAGGGCATTACCATACCACCAGGCGAGCGAGAGCCTCCGATGGTGGGCAGTATCCTTGTCGCTCGTCTAACAGCAAGTCTCTTCTTTAACAAGAATTGACCTACTTCGTCAATTCTCGTTAAAGAGGGGGCAAACTGTAGACACCAATTTTTCGGACCGGTAAAAAGTGATAAGGAACTGAAGCGTCCAATGATTATTTCCAGAGAAATCCGTTCGGGTGACGAGCTTTTGATTTGCTTGCTGGAATCTAAGCAGGCGTAATCTGTGCACAGTTGCAAACTTGGAGGATTAAAACACAATTAGGCGTGAACAACCCATAAAAATCCAAATAAATTGTAATCTAAGTCTAGAAATTGGACTAATTGCCATATCTTAGAAGTTTATGGGCCAATTTGCAAGTTTTACGGACTGGAATTGGCCATGACCAAACCCATAGGACTTTAGTAGCCTTTTTTGACACTTTTAGGCACCAAAAGAGACTTTTAGAACCTTTTTACTTAGCTAGCAAGTCCAAATCCGAAAATTAAAAGGAAAAATTAAATAAACAGAGTTTAAAGCTAATCTTAACACCTAATGACTTATCACTTAACAGTTTAGACCCTAGAAGACTCTAATCAAAACCAAGGTCACCCTTAATCACTATAAATACAGCCTTAAGCCAGCCTGGCTAATGGTGGCGCACAAACCCTAAAAATAGACAGTAGAATTCGGCCACCACACACACACACACACACACACTAAAATCCAGTCTTGAAAACACTAAACCCGTGTTAATTCTCCAAGAATGCGACATCCGCACGGATTCGAAGCTGGATTCTGCATCCACTTCGCCAGCAAACGAGCCAAGGACTCAGAACGGTACTTATGAGGACCCTCTTTTATCACTTTTTCTATGTCATATTCATGCTTGTTGAATTTGTATGCTTATGTTGTATGTTTAGATTACTTGCTAATTTTGCCATTAAAATAGCTATAATAAACCAATTCGATGTTTTCAATAATTGCCATAAAATTCGATGATAGACATGTTAAATTGCTGTAATTAATAATGTTTAAGCTCAAATACATAAATCCAGTTAATTTAGAGCTCTTAGAATGCATGTTTTTAGAAGAACTTAGCTAGTTTTGACATGAAAACTTTAAAAAACGAGTTGCTGCCCAGAAAAATAAATTTATCTAGATGAGCTCTAAACACTCCGATTATGTGTTTTTGGATTCCTTGTTCGATTTTATGCTGTTTTGACTACTTTTTCATGAAAAACGGAGCTAAAGTGAGTGAGAACGAAGCAAAACAAAACGACCCCTGAAACTGCCGACGAACCGTCGCCGCCGCCACTGAAGCCGACGGCGCTGCCGGGATAAAGTGGATGTGCCGCCATAATGAACTGACGGCGGTGCCAGGTTAAACTGGCGCCGTGTTCATAGTTCCTCTGCTCCCCAAATTCGCTCCCTGATCGTTCCATACGCGATCCGAACTTCAAAATGTGTTTCCGGGCTCATCCAGACTCCAAATCAGGCCCAGTTTGAACCCAGACGCAGCTAATTTAGTGTAGTTTAATATTCTGTAATGTAACGGATCAAAACCGATGTAAAACGGACTCAGAAGTCCAGATATGTAGCATAGTGTATAAACCGGGCCCACGAGCCCAAGGCCCAGCAAATCAGCAACTTCCAGAGCCGATTACGGGCTAACCCAAACTCAAAATAGACTTCGGATCAAACCAGTAGAACCGGATCGACGAGACGCACAACTCCTGTGATTGACCGAAAGCCCCTTTTGACCAAACCGATGGTCAAAACCCATGCGAGTGCCAGGCACTTAAAGTCAACGAGGTTTAAAAGTATCTCTAACCTTGTATGTATATCCAACTGCCCCTGAGCATGCCAGCAATGTTTACTGCTTTCCAAAAGCATCCAAATCCAATAATAAACTGGTTAGAGGACTAATCACTTAAAATTGGCCCATTAATGCAATTCCAGCCCATCACTTAGACATCGTAGGACTAATAAGAAAATGTAGTAACGGTTGTATAGGTTTTTCAAGACTCACCTAATAAAATCAATCAATCACATTTATACATTCGTTTTAGGCTTTGTGCATGTAAAATATCCAGACCAGCCAGACTTATGACTATTTGCTAGAAACCTCTAAGGTTAGATGTATGCTTAGGAGTACTTGCTACTTGCCTCAAATGTCAGTCCAGATCGAGTCATATGCGCGTCAAACGTGTTTACTGCTTTCATACTTGTTTATTTACAGCTTTCATATCCTGTGAATTGCATATACTGTTGAGATAAGATATAATACGAATATGTCCAGAAAATAAAGCTGGTAACAGATAAGCCAAGCACAAGAGTCTCGGGGAGGTCCACGAACCCTAGTCCTTGGTCCAATACACGATAATCTTACCGAAGGCGAGTAAGGCTATCTAGTTGGTTAAAAGGCATTTCCTAGTTGAACTAGGTGGCGACTCCATTTTTCAAACCATTTCCAGATCGAGAAGTCAGCCATAAGCCTTAGGCGAGCGGCCTTCGAACCCTGCTCCGCTCACACCAAGGTACTAACATAGCATCAAAACATACGAAACAACATCAAACCCAACATACCTCAAGGAAAGACGAAACGATAACGGTTCCGCATGTCGGACTCCGTCTCCCAAGTGCACTCCTCGACTAGATGATTACGCCACATAACCTTGACCATCAGAATCTCCTTGTTCCGCAACTTACGCACCTCGTATAAATAATCTCAAGAGGCTGCTCCTCATAAGACAACTCTTGGTCAATCTCAACACTCTGAAGCACAATCACTTGGGAAGGATCAGAAATGCATTTCCGCAATATCGAAATATGGAACACATGATGTACCAACGACATGTCTGATGGCAAAGCCATACGATAAGCAACTGCTCCAACTCTCTCCGTAATCTCATACGGACCAACGAACCTCGGTGCTAACTTCCCTTTAACACCAAAACGAACAACACCTTTCATAGGCGAAACCCGAAGGAATACATAATCGCCAACAATTCGGATCCAGAAATTGATCATATCAATAACAAATGGATCATCGTATCATCTAGTAATTAAAGCACGCATCTAGAAACCGTAAGAAGAATACCTATGTCGATTCTCCAACGATTCTTGTAGTCCCGATAGTACGGCGACCTCAAGCTCGTCCACACGAGTATGCGTCCGATTGAATCCTCGCCTTGAAGTAAGCTGCAAGAGTTTCTCTTGCCGAGCAACCCTAAGCTCAAACTCTCGCCTCGATTACGTCTTTGCTGGGATGTATGAAAAATTTTCTCCAAGCTTTTCTGTGATTGATGACTACTTGAACTCCTTCAAATATGCTCTCTTAAGTGTGGTGTATGTAGAATGAGCAAAGGCAACCTCTATTTGTAGGGTAGAGCTTTGCTTAAGAATGCAACACCTCACATGCTAGGTGTCACACACCAAGCAAAGGTGTTGCCACCATTCGACACCTCACACGCTAGGTGTCACACACCAAGCATAGGTGTTGCCACCATCTGACACATCAGATGCTAGGTGTCACACATCAAGCATAGGTGTTGCCACCTTCTGACACGTCGGATGCTAGGTGTCACACACAGAGACATACATGACATCATCACATGACATCATCACGTGACATCATCATGACATCATCACATGACATCATCGTGACATCATCACATGACATCATCGTGACATCATCACATGACATCATCGTGACATCATCACATGATATCATCGTGACATCATCACATGACATCATCATATTAACTTCGATAAAATACATTAGGTGCGTATTAATTTATAACTCTTACAAATTAGTCCCTAATTGTATTTGTTTTTTCATCTTAGATTAATTTCCGAGATATGCTAGTATCTATATGAAATTGATCTCTCGTAAACTCATTAGGTTTCACACCCTATTGTGTGTGACTAACTAGGTTCACATCTATATGGCAACGAGAGTCATAAGAAACGCCTTTCTTATATTAAATAATTAAATCCCATTATTTATTAATTCTCGTAGATCGTGAGTGACGTCTAGCAACATGTCACGACCCCCAAATAAATATGAATGTTTCGATGCATTCTTTATGAACCAATGTTCATAATTAACGTACACTCAAAATTCCCTTCATCTAAGATTCCGATCTTGACTAATGTCACGGTTAAGTCAAACACTGTTGGTCTTGATCATATGACCTCATATCAGTTCTTATTCTTGATAAATATGACTTCCACTAGAAACAACTTTCTAAGTAAGTCATATACACCTGCGCAGGTTTTATCATCCATCAAGAACAATTTGAGATAGCATATAATCTTTTCTCCGTTCATCCGGAGTGATAAATCCTCTCTTGGTTAAACCCCTATCTCCATATACAACTAACTAGAGCCAACACATCCCGTGATCCTAGCTCATGAAAGATCTAGGGATAAGGAGTATCAAACTCTAATCACCTATATACAAGATAGTGTCACCGCAAGTCAAAGGACATATGTACAATTATGAAATAGATTACATTAAATTGACTTTGATGAAATACCATGTATAAGTCATCTAGCGTCACTTGTTCGACTCACCCAAACCCTTTGAGTGTCCATATGTTTATTCTGATCCCCATCAAGTAGTATGAGACTCACTGCTTCCTATAATTAGTAACTCTTTACTAATCAGGAGAATAAACAGAGGTGACGATCTTTCCGGGATAATGCGATGCCCTTATTCGTAGGACCCCATCGATCGTGAACGGTTATTTAGATCACTTATATAATAGAATCTGTGACTCATATTTAAGAATAGATTCTATCACAATGTGAAAAGGACAATATGCAATATTTAAACGCTTAGTTGATGAGGCACTTAGTTCAAATAAAACATATATATCATTGCCAATGGGATTTGTTTGTACAAGTATAAATACAAAATGGCCCTAGGGCACATACTACTAACAATATAAGCCCCATCTTCTCAAGATGTAAATCTAATTGACTCTGGGTCATGGGCTTTGTCAGTGGGTCAGCCGTGTTATCGGCTGATGCTATCTTTTGGAGAGACACATCTCCCTTTCCAACAATCTCTCGGATGATATGATAGTGCCTTTCTATGTGTTTGGATTTCTGGTGAGACCGGGATTCCTTTGCGTGGGCTATAGCACCATTGTTGTTGCAGAAAAGAGGAACCGCCGACTCAATGGTAGGAACCACACCAAGTTCAAAAACGAACTTCTTAATCCAAACAGCTTCCTTTGCAGCATCTGATGCCGCAATATACTCGGCTTCTGTGGTGGAATCCGCAGTGATTTCTTGTTTGGAACTCTTCCAACTCACTGCTCCTCCATTATATGTGAATACGAATCCGGATATAGACTTACGATCGTCTATATCTGATTGAAAATCAGAATCTGTAAAACCGTCTATTTGTAAATCACCTCCTCCATATGTTAAGATAATATCTTTAGTTCTTCTCAAGTACTTAAAGATATTCTTAACTGTCATCCAGTGTTCCGAACCTGCATTGGATTGATATCGACTAGTCAAACTAACCGCATAGGCAATATCCGGCCTAGTACACAACATAGCATACATAAGACTACCAATTGCCGAAGCATATGGTATCTTTGCCATTTCATCTCTTTCCTCAGATGTCTTTGGTGACATATCCTTTGAAAGGTGAATTCCATGCCTAACGGGAATCAGTCCTCTCTTAGAATTTTCCATATTGAACTTCAATATCTTTTCTAAGTAGAGCCTTTGGGAGAGACCTATTATTCTCTTAGATCTATCTCTATAGAGTCTAATACCGAGAATGTAAGTTGCTTCTCCGAGGTCTTTCATGGAGAAAGTTTTGGATAACCAAAGCTTTACAGAGGTTAACATACCGACATCATTTCCTATTAGTAAAATATCATCTACATAAAAGACTAGGAACGTGATTGCCCTCCCACTAACCTTCTTGTAAACACATGGTTCGTCTTCGTTTTTGATAAACTCGTAACTCTTTATGGCTTCATCAAAACGACGATTCCAACTTCTCGAAGCTTGCTTCAATCCATATATGGATCGTTTAAGCTTACACACCTTGGAACCTTCTTCGGATTCAAAACCCTTAAGTTGTTCCATATATATTTCCTCCTCAATATATCCATTAAGGAATGCGGTCTTGACATCCATTTTCCAAACCTCATAATCTAAATGTGCATCTATGGCAAGAAGAATCCGGATGGACTCAAGCATGGCTACAAGCGAGAAAGTTTCTTCATAATCGACTCCTTGCCTTTGGCGAAACCCTTTCGCAACAAGCCTAGCTTTAAAAGTCTCAATTTTTCCATCAGCACCAATTTTACGCTTGAAGATCCATTTGTTCCCTATTGGTATAATACCATCGGGTGGATCGACTAGCTCCCAAACTTGGTTACTGTATATGAAATCCATTTCGGATTTCATAACTATAAGCCATCTTGAAGAATCTATATCATATATAGCTTCCTCATAAGTAGAGGGATCAACAATTTGATCATTTTCTCTATGAATAAACAACTCTTGTATATCATGAAGAAAACCATATCTTTCCGGTTGATGAGATACTCTACTTGATCTTTGAGGTGTTTCTGTAGATTTTACTAATTCAGGTTCACTATGGGTTTGATCAATCTCCATTGTATCATCTTGTTGGTCTTTAGACGACTCCTCATCTTATTCAATATTTCTTCCTTTGCCCCCTTCTTGAATAAATTGTTTTTCCAGAAAGACTGCATCCCGACTAACAACAATTGTTTGTTCGGATGGAATATAGAAATAATATCCTAAACTGTATTTAGGATAACCAACGAATCTTCCCATGATTAATCTTGATTCCAACTTGTCGGTTTTCAATTTTTTGATATATGCCGAACATCCCCAAATCTTAATATGCTTAAGACTTGGTTTCTTACCATACCATATCGCATAAGGTATTCTCGGAGCGGATTTAGTTGGTACTCGATTTAGAATATAATTTTCACTAAGAAGTGCATGACCCCATAATGAAATGGGTAAATTAGTATAGCTCATCATTGATCGTACCATGTCTAACAATGTACGATTCCTCCGTTCCGATACACCATTCAACTGTGGTGTTCCTGGAGGAGTCAGTTGGGAAATAATACCGCATTCTTTTAAGAATGTACCAAATCCCGTACTCAAGTATTCACCTCCTCGATCAGATCGAAGAATTTTAATACTTTTTCCAATTTGGTTTTCTACTTCATTTTTGAAGTCTTTAAATTTTTCAAAAGCTTCACCCTTGTTCTTCATAAGAACAACATACCCATACCGTGATAAATCATCGGTGAAGGTGATGAAGTATAAATAACCACCTCGTGCCATTTCTTTAAATGGACTACATACTTCACTATGTATGATTTCCAAAACATCTTTGGCTCTACCACTTTGTCCCACAAAGGGTGATCGGGTCATCTTGCCTTTAAGACATGACTCACAAGTTGAAGTTGATGCGGAATCAAGATTACTCAAGATTCTCATCTTATCCAACTTGTTAAGTCTATCTTCCGCAATATGTCCTAATCGTAAGTGCCAAAGTTGTTTCAAGGTTTGATCACTAACGGTATTAATTTCTAAAACATTATTTGTATTGCAAACAACTTCATTTAAGCAATAAAGACCATTTTGTACATAACCATAACCAACGATTTCATTATTATAGATAATTTTACAAACATCCTTTGTAAATAGAAAATCATATCCTAATCTTGTCATACAAGAATGGACATGATATTTCTATAAGCGTTTGGTAAGTAAAAAACATTGTTCAACTACGAAACATGTTTATACAACAAAATAGAAGATGATCCTATAGCTCTAGCCGCAACGCTTGCGTTATTTCCAAGCTTTAAGATCACTTCGTCCTTGTCCAACTTCCTCTCATTTGCTAGATCCTGTAAGGATGAACAAATGTGAGAACTAGCTCCGGTATCTAATACCCAAGCTTTGGACGAGCTATCGTTATTGGAATTGAAATAATAAGAAATTGACACACCCATACCGGGATTTTCATTCTTCTTGTTCTTGCCCTTGGATTCCAAATACTTGGGGCGATTTCGTTTCCAATGTCTCTCGCCTTCACAAAAGAAACACTTTCCTTTGTTCTCCGAGGTGCCCTTCTTTTTTGCAATGGCCTTTTGGGCCTTGAAAACATTCTTCTTAGTTTTCTTCTTCTTAGTCTTACTAGAAGAAGAAACCACAAGAGAAACTTCCTTTCTCTTAACATTATTCTTTTCAGCAGTTATCAACATATTTGATAACTCAGCAAGTGTACATTCTATCCGATTCATATAGTAATTTGTGATGAAATTACCATACGATTCCGGAAGGGATTGAAGGATCATATCCTTTTGGAGATTGAAGTCCATGATGAAGTCTAGACCCTCTAGCCGTTCGATACATCGAATCATCATGTTCACATGTTCTCCAACACCCTTTCCCTCGGAATGCTTCGCCCAAAATAATTGCTTAGATATCTCATATCTAGCAAAACGACTTGATTCACTATACAACTCTCGTAAGTGAAACAATATTTCGCGAGCTCCCGGATATTTCTCGTTTTTCTTTTGCAACTCGTTATTCATAGATGCCAACATATATCACTTGGCTTGTTCGTCATCTAACTTTCATTTGCGCAATGCCTCATGTTCCTCGGGAGGTGCCTCAATCGGCAATGGTCCCGGAACATTTGTCTCAAGAACATATGCTATGTGTTCACTTGCAAGAACTATTTTGAGATTTCTTAACCAATCAACAAAGTTAGGACCCACTAAACGATTATTGTCGAGAATGCTACTTAACGGATTCGATTTCATCTTATCTTATCAACCTATAGATAACAAAGATCTCTAATTAGTATTATTGTCTTGTATATTTAAACCATGATGATTTGATCTTTATCAAAATGGCCTCCCACTATCTTTTTCGAATCCTACACTTCCAAAATAGGAAAGGTAAATCTTTGTTGGAAAAGATTTCAAGCGGGTGATTGAATTCTTATAGTCATTGTTCTTTCCCTCAGGTACGCCTAATTGTCGTTATTGGGATCACAATGTACTACAAGTGAGCAACACTTGTTCATCATATCTCATATGAGGTTCAATCATTTCCAGCTCCTAATGTATCACCCTCAGAACCCATTGTCGTTATTGGGTTTCAGCATTAGTTAAGTTTAACCCATTGAATCAACTAAGATGTATCAATTTGAATAATACACGACTCAGGTACGCCTAATTGCCGTTATTGCCGTGTATTATATCGATACACCCGTAACATCTCATGTTTAACAATAAACTCAACAACAGCCTCTTGACGATATCATCTCACCCCTATGTATCCATAGCCGACAAGATGATAACTCAAAGCATGTTAGTTTATTGCTCCAATGGAGAGACATTGATAAATCAATTTAATGATTAATCAATATAAACTTAATCTTTTAACTTTTAGGAAGATTTCTTAGGGTTTTCAGTTATTCCGATCTCACTAAACACACAACACATTTTAGCATGCATCTCATACATATTAAAGCTAAAATCAATGATGCAATCACACATGTATGATCATGGACTTCCTAGGTCTCATTCTTTAGCCACAAAAGAATGAGCAAACTATTACTTGTTCCACATGTTTTGTTGATGACAATATAATGCACAAGCGAGTCACGCATTTTCTTAAATAATCACATTAGAAAAATTTCCAGGATAGATTGGAGGGTCACGAGCGGACCACTTAAGTACCAATCTCCTAAACAGAATTTAATCAAATGTAATTAATGTCACAATACCGTTTGCTCGTTTTTGCAAATAAGACCTAAGACCTCGGAATTATAAATTACATGCCAATTAATAATTCTTAAGTCCATGATTATTAGTACATGCATTCAATCGTAAAGCTTTAATACTTGCTGATACGGTGGCTCCGATACCACTGTTGGCTCCCAGCCAATAGTGAGGTTGTGGACCAATATGGACTCGATCCTATCTCATAGGGTGACATCCATATGTACCTACCAGAGCACGCATCACATACGCTCTAGGGTGGAGAGCCACACTTCGTCACACGATCATGAGTGAGAGTTCCCTAGAATCGGATAATCGACACATCTCCATGTATTGCATCTGCATGCACATTATCCATTGCTCCGATACCACTGCTGGTGCAGCGGGACGTGAAAATCTGAATCGTATATTTCAATTCAAAATTGGAATTCCAACAATTCGGATCCAGAAATTGATCATATCAATAACAAATGGATCGTCGTATCATCTAGTAATTAAAGCATGCATCTAGAAACCGTAAGAAGAATACCTATGTCGATTCTCCAACGATTCTTGTAGTCCCGATATTACGGCGACCTCAAGCTCGTCCACACGAGTATGCGTCCGATTGAATCCTCGCCTTGAAGTAATCTGCAAGAGTTTCTCTTGCCGAGCAACCCTAAGCTCAAACTCTCGCCTCGATTACGTCTTTGCTGGGATGTATGAAAAACTTTTTCCAAGCTTTTCTGTGATTGATGACTACTTGAACTCCTTCAAATATGCTCTTTTAAGTAAGGTGTATGTAGAATGAGCAAAGGCAACCTCTATTTATAGGGAAGAGCTTTGCTTAAGAATGCAACACCTCACATGCTAGGTGTCACACACCAAGCAAAGGTATTGCCACCATTCGAGACCTCACATGCTAGGTGTCACACACCAAGCATAGGTGTTGCCACCATCTGACACATCAGATGCTAGGTGTCACATATCAAGCATAGGTGTTGCCACCTTCTGACACGTCGGATGCTAGGTGTCACACACAGAGACATACATGACATCATCACATGACATCATCACGTGACATCATCGTGACATCATCACATGACATCATCGTGACATCATCACATGACATCATCATATTAACTCGGATAAAATACATTAGGTGCGTATTAATTTATAACTCTTACAAATTAGTCCCTAATTGTATTTGTTTTTTCATCTTAGATTAATTTCCGAGATATGCTAGTATCTATATGAAATTGATCTCTCGTAAACTCAATCAGTTGCACACCCTATTGTGTGTGACTAACTAGGTTCACATTATATGGCAACGAGAGTCATAAGAAACGCCTTTCTTATATTAAATAATTAAATCCCATTAATTATTAATTCTCGTAGATCGTGAGTGACGTCTAGCAACATGTCACGACCCCCAAATAGATATGAATGTTTCGATGCATTCTTTATGAACCAATGTTCATAATTACCGTACACTCAAAATTCCCTTCATCTAAGATTCCGATCTCGACTAATGTCACGGTTAAGTCAAACACTGTTGGTCTTGATCATATGACCTCATCTCAGTTCTTATTCTTGATAAATATGACTTCCACTAGAAACAACTTTCTAAGTAAGTCATATACACCTGCGCAGGTTTTATCATCCATCAAGAACAATTTGAGATAGCATATAATCTTTTCTACATTCATCCGGAGTGATAAATCCTCTCTTGGTTAAACCCCTATCTCCATATACAACTAACTAGAGCCAACACATCCCGCGATCCTAGCTCATGAAAGATCTAGGGATAAGGAGTATCAAACTCTAATCACCTATATACAAGATAGTGTCATCGCAAGTCAAAGGACATATGTACAATTATGAAATAGATGACATTAAATTGACTTTGATGAAATACCATGTATAAGTCATCTAGCGTCACTTGTTCGACTCACTCAAACCCTTTGAGTGTCCATATGTTTATTTTGATCCCCATCAAGTAGTATGAGACTCACTGCTTCCTATAATTAGTAACTCTTTACTAATCAGGAGAATAAACAGAGGTGACGATCTTTCCGGGATAATGCGATGCCCTTATTCGTAGGATCCCATCGATCGTGAACGGTTATTTAGATCACTTATATAATAGAATCTGTCACTCATATTCTCAACAACTTAAGAATAGATTCTATCACAATGTGATAAGGACAATATGCAATATTTAAACACTTAGTTGATGAGGCACTTAGTTCAAATAAAACATATATATCTGTGCCGAGCAAGCGCTTGTTTTTCTGTGATGGGTGATTACCCTTTTTCTTTTAATTTAGCAAGTGCTTATTTTTCCAAGATGGGTGATTTCCCTTTTTCTTTTCGTTGAGCAAGTGCTCATTTTTCCGAGATGGGTGATTATCCTTTTTCTTTTGCTGAGCAAGTGTTTATTTTTTCGAGATGGGTGATTACCCTTTTTGTTTTCGCTGAGCAAGTGCTCATTTTTCTGAGATGGGTGATTACCCTTTTTCTTTTCGCAGAGCAAGTGCTTATTTTTCCGAGATGGGTGATTACCCTTTTTTTTCCGCGGAGCAAGTGCTCATTTTTCCGAGATGGGTGATTACCCTTTTTCTTTTCGCTGAGCAAGTGCTTATTTTTCCGAGATGGGTGATTACCCTTTTTTCTTTTCGCCTGAGCAAGTGCTCATTTTTTTGAGATGGGTGATTATTTGTTTATCTATACTCGTTTCTTTTTAATTTTTGTTTCTTTATTATGGGGGAAAAACCCGCATTCTTATCTACAACTTTCTTTTGACTTGAATAAGGATGAAAAAACCCCCGACCGACTCAATTAATTTTCTTGCTTACTGATAAAACTTCTTGAGGATCCCTGCGTTCCATGTTCTAGGTAAGTCTCGACTTGACATGTATTGCAAGTAGTATGCTCCACCTTTGCCTACTTTCTTTACCGAGTATGGTCCTTCCCAGTTTGGTTGGAGCTTTCCAACTCCTGCATTTCCCTTTGTGATATCTGCTCGACGCAATACCAAATCTCCAACACTGAATGTCAAAGGTTTGACCCGTTTGTTGTGGAAGTTCGCCATTCTCTGCTTGTACGCCTCAATGTGTGTTAAGGCCATTTCTCTTCGTTCTTCTAACATATCTAGGCATATTTTCATGCTATCTTCGTTTTTTTGTTTGTCAAAGTAATGTACCCGCATAGTTGGCATGCCTATCTCGACGGGGATCATGGCTTCGCATCCGTAAGTTAGACTATACGGCGTTCTTCCTGTTCCAGCTGTTGCCGTGGTCCGATATGACCATAGGACACTGTGTAATTCTTCTGCCCATTTTCCTTTGGCTTCGTCCAACCGCTTTTCCAACCCGCTGATAATTGTTCGATTAGTTACCTCAGTCATCCCATTGGTTTGTGGATAGGTTACCGAGGTGAACCGTAAGTCAATTCCTTTGTAGTTACAGTAGTCTCTGAAGCTTTTATTGTCGAACTGTTTTCCATTGTCCGTTATGAGTATTTTAGGTATGCCGAATCTGCAGATTATATCTCTTCTGAAGAACTTCAAGATTTTGGCTGCTGTGATTTTTGATACTGCCTCCGCTTTTACCCATTTTGAGAAATGGTCCAAGGCCACTATTAAAAAATGTATTTGACCTGGGGCTGTGGGGAATGGTCCCACAATGTCTATTCCCCACGTGTTGAACGGCCATGGGCTGATGATTGGTGTTTGCTCGGTAGTTGGTTGGTGATGGACATTTTGATGGAGCTGACATTTTTCGCACTTTTTTACTAGTTTTGCCGCATCCTCGGACATGGAGGGCCAGTAGTAGTCTTGTCGGATTGCTTTGTGACATAGGGCGAGATGGGAGATGTGGCTGGCGCATGTTCCTTCATGAATTTCCTTGAGGACATAGTGTCATTCTTCCTTGGTGAGACAACGAGACCATGGATGGGTGTATGACTTTCGGTAAAGGACACCATCTTGGTAAGAGAAGTGAGGTGTCCTACTTTTCACTTTCTTCGCGACTTGTTTATCTTCTGGTAGAGTTCCATTTTCTATGTAGGTTATTATCTGTTGCATCCATTCATCTAGTGGTCGGGTAAGGAAGATTGCCTCGGGGTTCTATATGCTGCTGTATTGCTGGATTGAAAATTGTACTCCTGGTATTTCATTCTTTGCCGCTCCGGCCTTGGCTAATATGTCCGCCTTTTCGTTTTCCGCTCTTGGAATTTGTTCTATCTTCCATGTGCCTCCCTCTTCAGTTATCTTTGCTAGTAGCTCTTTGACTCTCTCCGCGTATTTTTTCATATCTGCGTCTTTGATTTCATAGGTCCCCAGGACTTGGTTGACTATCAGTTGGGCATCACTTTGGATATTGATGTTTTCAGCTTTTACCACCTTGGCCATTCGTAGCCCTGCGATCAGTGCCTTGTATTCTGCTGAATTGTTTGTGTATGGAAATCCGAAGTTAATGGACTGCTGCAGCTGAATGGCGTGTGGCCCGTTGAGTACTATTCCTGCGCCTGATCCGGTAGCGTTGGAAGCTCCATCTACTTGAAGATTCCAGGAAATTATACTTAAGTCAGCTTGCTCTGGTTGATCATGCGAGGTGGTTTCAGCTACAAAGTCTGCCAGCACTTGAGCTTTTAGGGCTTGCCTTGGCTCAAACTTGATATCGTATGATCCCAGCAATACTGACCAGTTTATTAATCTCCCTGATGTTTCTGGTCGGCTCAGAGCTTTTTTCAATGGTTGGTTTGTTCGAACGATGACTGTGTGGGCTTGGAAGTATCTTTTCAATTTTTCCACTGTTAAGATTAGCGCGAACGCAAACTTCTGGATTTTATTGTACCTTAATTCTGACCCTTTAAGGACTTTGCTTGTGTAGTATATGGGTTTTTGCTGCCCCTGATCTTCCTTTATCAACACTGATGCGACTGTCTCATTGGTGGTTGATAAGTACAAGTAGAGAGTATCACCAGTTTCCGGTCGACCGAGCAGAGGTGGTGTGGATAGGAATGTTTTTAGCTCTTCAAAGGCTTGTTGGCAATCTTAATTCCACCGGAAGTTTTTGGCGTGCCTTAATGTTTTGAAAAATGGGAGACATCGTTTGGCCGAGCATGACATAAATCGCCCGAGTGCTGTTACTCGGCCGTTGAGCTTCTGTACCTCTTTTACTGACGTTGGTGCCTTCATGTAAAGGATTGCCTGCATTTTCTGTGGTTTCACGTCGATACCTTTCTGGGAGATTAGGTATCCTAGGAATTTTCCTGCCGGTACTCTGAAGGCACACTTGTCCGGGCTTAGTTTGAGTTTGTACTTCCTCAACTTGTGGAAGACCTCTTCTAGGTCTTTTGCATGATCTTCTATCTTCTTTGACTTGACAATTATGTCGTCTATGTATACTTCCATATTTCTCCCGATTTGGTCTTTGAAGACAAAGTTCATCAGTCTTTGATATGTTGCTTCAGCATTTTTTAGACCGAAAGGCATCTGTTTGTAGCAATAGGTGCCGCTGTCGGTTATGAAGCTGGTTTTTTCTTCGTCTTCCTAGTGCATGGGGATTTGGTGGTATCCTTGCGCTGCGTCGATGAATGAATAGACTTCATATCCACTGGTGGAGTCTACCAACTGATCAATATTTGGCAATGGGTAACTGTCTTTCGGGCAAGCCCGATTTAGATCGGTGAAGTCAATGCACATTCTCCACTTCCCATTAGGTTTTCTGATTAACACCACGTTGAGTATACCCGGCGGATGAAGCTGGCGGCTAGGAGTTTATCGACCTCAGCTCGGATGGCTATCTGTCTGTCCACTGCGAAAGCTCTCTTTTTCTGTTTTACTGGTCTGTGTATAGGATGGACATTGAGTTTGTGCGTGATAATGTTTGGATCCACACCTTCAATTCTCCTAGGGTGTTGACAAAATCGACCTCGTTTCGAAGTAGCATGTCCGTTATTTCCTTCTTTGATGTGTGATGGTTCCGGTGATGCTGGATCTGGTCTTGATGTGGCCGGTCTAAGTGTGATCTTCAATCTACACAGAAAAGATAAGTTAGAAGGATTCGAGCCGGTGTTGGCTCGAACACCCTACGATGTCTAAGTCAGATAGACTAAATTGATAAGAGTTTAGAGTGAATAGGAGTAATAAAAGGTGTCCTTTACCTGACCTAGGTCCATTAATATTTAATAGATAGTCATTGCATTGTAGTATGAGTCTTGTTACTGATTTGAGTTCATCTTCTTGTTAAGATTATGTAAAATCCGTCCTTATCCCTGATTTCACGGGATAAGGGCGTTATCTGGTCTTCTGGTAACATTGCGTACTAAGTCAGTGACTTCGGACTTGTCTCTGAGTTAGTGACTTCGGGCTTGTCTCTGAGTCAGTGACCAATGCCACCTGTGTGGGTCTTGTGTACAATTCTGGTGGTGTCTCCATCATTAGTCCCTCCCAACAAGAATATTTATATCAAGCATTTATGTCTGTTTCATTGTCTCTGTGGAGTGTGTCTGTGACCTTTTATCTTGTATTTTGAAATGTTGCTTTCTTCTTGCTGTGTCTTCTTATCGAGCTTTCCTCGGCCCACTTCATTTCTTTGTTTTGCTCTACATGTTTCATACTTGTTTTCTCGATTATTGCAAAGATGGGTGATAATTTTCTTGATGACTTGACTCGCTCTCTCTCTTTTGATGATAATGATGATGTTGTGATTGTCGGGTTTAAACTTGTGTTACCCAATGTGTATGTGAGCGGCTGTTTGACTGACTTCTGTTCCACTGCGATAAATATCATTCGTGCGGACTACCCCGATTATGATATCAACAAGTTTATGTCGATTGATTTTCGAGCTCTGGGTTAGTGAGCTGCGGAAAAGGTTGCAGCTTAAGAAAGATGGGTTGCATGTTTCTCCAGTTCTCCCTTCATACGCTTCTAGAGATGGCATGAAGGACGCCATGGAATCCGAGGAGAAAAAGAGCTTGCTGATACTACTGTCAAAGATGGCAAGGAACTTTTGCCTCTTTCGGGACTATTGACTGCGTCCAAGACAATTTCAACCGTTATTTAGAGGTTGAAACTTCGGAGGTCCTTAAGCATGATTCTCTTGTCCCTGACTCAATCGAGGAACTTTATAAAGAGAAAGATTCGGGTTGTCCAAAGAAGGGGAGTGACCCTTCTAGAGGAAAAGATGCAGGCCGTATGTTGGACCTGTAGCTAGCTTTCTTTTGCTTTGTTTTGGTGCTACCTTGTGAGGTAGTACTTCTTTTGTTTGTACTTTTCTTTAGGGGGGTCTTTGTGGTAGACTCCCCCTTTCAGAGAACAATTGCGTGCTTTTTATGAATGTGCGTTGCTTTTTCTTTATCTGTAAAGAATCATACTGTTGACTATGTCATGCGTCTGTGTCATAGGTCTGCGACTAGCTTCTACTAGAGGCATCGAACCGACAAATGACAAACTTTCAAGATTCTCCTGATGAAGAGGAACTCAATGCGTTTGATGTTGTAAGTCCAAAGGAGGGAGCGGCCTTTCCGGAGGAGAACATCGTCTAGGCTCGTAGCCTTTTTACTTCCAGTTTGTTTTTGTTCTTGTCCCTTGGGACAATCATTTGTTTTATATTCCATAATTTCTTGTGGTGAATGTTCTGGGGATGTTTTTCAATCCACATTAATCCTACGTGGAGATCTGCATTCGCAATACAGTACACTGGGTCTGGTATACTACAATGAGTCTGATACAGTACACTGAGTTTGGTACACCATACTGAGTCTGATACAATACACTGAGTCTGGTACGTTACGTCTATCCCTATTTGAGTAGGATTCTGTTTGGTCTTAGATATTTCTGGTATGGTTGAACCATATCCATCATTACTTCCTCCCTTTCAAACAAGTATTCTTCAAGCATTTATGCTTGCTCAGTCTTCTGCCAAGGTGAAGAGTCCAAGGGAAAATTGACGATCCTTCGAGGAAAAAAGAACTTCGTGAGGAGAATACTGATGGTCCAGAGGAGGGAGCGACCCTACCAAAGGAAAATGTTGTTTTTAGCTAGCTTTCGAATACTTTTTGTGTTGCCTCGTGGGGCAACACTTCTCTTGTTCTTTCATTTTGGGGCTCTTTTGTTAATTAGAACCGGCCCCTTTATTTCAGAACAATTTTCATGTTTTACGGATCAGTTGGTCCACATCCTTCCTCTGGTTTTGTTGGCGCTGTCATGGAGCCTTCTCGTGGAGATGGCGCAGAGAAGAGTCTCAGTCCTTCCGCCGAAGTCCTAGAGAAAGAATACAGTACTCAATGTAACGAGGTACTTTTACCTCCTTTGGGACTATTGACTGTGTCCGCCGTACTTCGGGTAAAATGGTTCTTCTAGTGGTGCTGTCATTCTAGTAGAATAGTCCTTCAGGTGGGATGGTTCTTTCAACGGGGTGATCCTTCGAGTGGAAATGCCTCTTCGGTGGAAATGTTCTTCTAGTAGAATAATCCTTCAAGTGGGACGGTTCTTTTGATGGAGCAATCCTTCAAGTGGAAATGTTCTTCTAGAAATATAATGCTTTCAGTGGGACGATTCTTTCGATGGAGCAATCCTTCGGGTGGGATGGTGTTTCTGGTGGAGTTGTCCTTCCATAAATAGTCCTTCAATGAATCAGGTATTGTGGTACTTTCGTCGTCTGCCTTCGATGTGCTTTGGTTTTGATCTTTGTATGGTGCCTTCAATGGTCTTGCTTGGTTATCTGCCTCTGGTACACTTTCACTCCGAGGAATGTTTTTTGCTTGAAACTGTCCCAAAACTTGGTTGGACGAGTTATGCATTTTGGATTTCTACTTCTATTGCTGCATGTTCGTTAGTATTCTTCTACATAAAGTTTCATTTTTAATTGAAAGGATAGTCTATATACCTTTATCGTCTTTTATGGAATGATGTTGTTCTTTCTTTTGCGAGTGGAGATGAAGCATTTTCTTCCTGTTCAGTTGTTTTGCTTTTGTTTGGCCTACTTCTTGGGGGATTCCACTCTACATTTGAGTCTAGAGTACTCCTCAATCAGTTGTTTCCCTAACACCTCTATGTCTGCGTCTATGATTACTCATCCATCTGTGCCTGCACCTGGGACTACTCGTCCATTTGCATTTGGGACTATTTTCCATCGATTGTTCATTGTTGTGTATTTCTATCTAGGATTGTTATTTATCTTGTTGTACGTCTTTTTCTTGAATTGTTTGTCCTCCACTTTCTGTCCCAACAACTCTGCTTCTGAGTTGTTCGTCCTCCGGTTGTTGTCCTTCTGCGTCTGGGTTGTGCATCTACGCCTGGGACTTCGTCAATTTACATCTGTTCTTGGGATTACTTGTCCGTCGGTTTTTCATAACATCTCTGTGTTTGCGCCTGGGATCTGTGTCCGCGCCTAGGATATGCGTCTATGCTTGGGACTTCGTCAATCTACATTTGTTCCTGGGATTACTTGTCCGTCGGTTCTTTTCATAACATCTCCGTGTCTGTACTGGGATCTGCATCTGCACCTAGGATCTGCGTCTATGCTTGGGACTTCATCAATCTACATCTGTGCTTGGGATTACTCGTCCGTTGGTTCTTTCCGTAACATCTTTGCGTCTGCGCCTAGGATCTGCGTCTGCGCCTAGGATCTGCGTCTATGCTTGGGACGTCGTCAATCTACATCTGTGCCTGGGATTACTCGTCCGTTGGTTATTTTCATAACATCTCTGTGTCTGCGCCTAAGATCTGCGTCTAGGTTCTGCGTCTAGGCCTGGGACTTCGTCAATCTACATCTATGCCTGGGATTACTCGTCTGTCGGTTCTTTTCGTAACATCTTTGCTTCTGCGCCTAGGATCTGCGTCTGCGCCTGAGACTTCGTCAATCTACATCTTCATTTGGGATCATTTGTCCTCCAATTCTCTTTATTGGTGCATTTCTTCCTTCTATGACTGGTACAACTGTTTCTTTTCCGAGTGTCACAATAGTTTCTCTTCTGACTGTCACAGTGGTTTCTCTTCCGACTGTCACAGTAGTTTATCTTTCACAATGGGTTCTCTTCTAAAATACCATTAAGCAGCATTTTAATCACTGCAAACTTCAGTAAAAATGATTCAACAAGTAAATTTTAACGCAAATATAATAAAGTAATGTTTTTTTTATTCCGTTACTTCAATATTTATAATTTAGTAGATCTATAATATCGATACAATTAGATGTTATCTTACTAGCATCATAAGATTGCCACTTTGAATACTAGTGATATAAAAGGAAAAACTTATCTGTTTGTTTTTGTATGTTGCACTGGTATCTGCGTCTGGTACACGGTAACTATTCCTTCTATGACATAGAGAGATGAAGAAGTTTGGATGAACTAAACTTTCTTGATTCGACGGCTTCATATATTACTTTTGATAGCCACTTATGCTCTAATTTGTTGATTTTCACTCGTGACTTCCAATCTTTTTTTTATGGTTGTCTATCACCGAGACCAAAATTGAGTCTATTCAAGAACGAATTATCGTTCCCACAGACGGCGCCAAAAGATGGTTCTGGTGATGCTGGATCCGGTCTTGATGTGGCCGGTCTAAGTGTGATCTTCAATCTACACAGAAAAGATAGGTTAGAAGGATTCGAGCCGGTGTTGGCTCGAACAACCTCTGATGCCTAAGTCAGACAGACTGAATTGATAAGAGTTTTGAGTGAATATGAGTAATAAAAGGTGTCCTTTACCTGACCTAGGTCCATTAATATATAATAGATAGTCATTGCATTGTAGTATGAGTCTTGTTACTGATTTGAGTTCATCTTCTTGTTAAGATTAGGTAAAATCCGTCCTTATCCCTGATTTCACGGGATAAGGGCGTTATCTGGTCTTCTGGTAACATTGCGTACTGAGTTAGTGACTTCGGACTTGTCTCTGAGTCAGTGACTTCGGGCTTGTCTCTGAGTCAGTGACCAATGCCACCTGTGTGGGTCTTGTGTACAATTCTGGTGGTGTATCCATCAATGTGCTTGGCAGGCTTGCTCAAATCATGACCGACCTCGGGTGGTACCGCCCAACTCAATTCTCTCTAACTTTCTATGGGGCTCCAGCTTGCCCTCATCAGAGTTCGGTATTTCCATCGTTTCGATTGCTAGTGTCTCCGAGGCTTTTTCCATCGATACCATGTAGCACATTTTGGCGATGTCTTGTCTGCCTTTTATCTTTACTACTCCTTTCGGGGTGGAAATTTTCATTGTCAGATATCAGATGCATGTTATCGCCCCGTGGTGTACAACATTGGACGCCCGAGGATGATGTTATATGCTAGGGGCATATCGACCACCATGAACAACGTTTTGAATTTCGCCGTAAGGCCGGTCAGTCCTCCTGAGGGATCGCCATTATCCTGCCCGACCTCGACGGTGAGTTCGGCTACCCCTTCTGCTTGTATAGGGGAAGCGCCAAGTCCAACTAATGGGGTGCTGACCGTTTTCAGGTTTAGCACCGAGCAACCAATGCCCAGATATGCTTCCTTGGTTATTAGGTTGACCGAGCTGCCTTCATCCACTAACTGTCTCATGACCCAAAAATTCTCAACCAATCTGGATATGACCAGTGGGTCTTGATGGGGGTGTTTGATTCCTTCTCCATCATCGGGACTGAAACATACGTCGGGCAAAGTCCCTGTCGTCGCCACGTGCATCACCATCTTTTGCCTCTTTCTTTGGCCACGTTTGTATTCCGGGTTAGCCATCCCTCCGGCTATGGTATTAATTACCCCGACCACATTTTGTCTTTTCAGAGGAGGACCATTGTCTTGGCTGGTATTCTGTCCTATCCAGCTGTGATTTCCCGGAGTAAGGTTTTTATTTTGGGCGACAAAGTCTTTCAATCTGCCGATCTGTACCAACCTATCAATTTCTTTCTTGAGGCTTCCACATTCGTCTGTGATGTGCCCATGTCCTTCGTGAAACTGGCAGTATTTTTGTTTGTTTCCTTCATATTGCAATTTGGGCGGGTATCGGACCGGTTCGTTGTTGTTTTATATCCATATCAGGATGTGTGATCTTGGCGTATTGAGCGGGATGAAAGCTTGATCTTCTATTTTCACTGGCCGGTGTAGTTCCATTCGTGAAGGTATGGTTGTCGTATCTCTCTTGGTCGGAACCTGTCGTGGCGGTTGCTTTGGTTGAAACTTTGTCTTGGTATTTGGGTTTGCCCAGTTCTCTGAGCTGCTTTTCTCCTCTGTTCTTCGTCTAGATTTATGTAGTTCCATGCTAGGTCCATGAGTTGAGCATAAGTTTTTATTGGGTTTGTGATTAAGTTATCCCGGAATGCTGTCATGGTTGTGTTGTCCTTCATAGCGTCTATGACCGTGTCATCGTTGAGATTTCCCACCTCTACCGCTTCAGCGTTGAGCCTTCCTATGTAACTCTGCAGGCTCTCTCCGAGTTTTTGATAGCATAGTTTGAGGTCGCTAGGTTTCTTTTTTCGTTGTATGCTTGGCGCAAAATGAGTTCGGAAAGCTCTTGCTAGTTCGTCAAAACTTCGGATGGACCCTTCTTTTAGGCTCTGCTACCATATCGCAGCTGGTCCTTTTAGGGTAGTTGGAAATAATTTGCAAACCGCCGCCTCAGATAAACTTTGCACCATCATAACCACTTGGAAGCAGCTCATGTGGGTAATTGGATCTCCGATTTCGTTATAATCGTCAAGCTGGGGTGTTTTGTAGTTCAGAGGGAAAGGATCGTCTCGGATTTCGGTTGACAATGGATTTCCAATATTCAGGAAACTCGTGCTTCTTGGTTCCCTTCGTTTGAATTTTTCCATCTCGCTCCGTATTCTTTCCATTATATCTTGCTCCAGGTTTTTCTTTAAACCGGATCTGGCACCGGAACTGTGCACACTCTCTTCGATTTCTACCCGCTTCAGTGTTTTCTTTGGTGCTTCAATGGCCTTTGGATCTGCTTGATTCACAAGTTCTTCCCCTTGTTTATTTTAATTTGGCTGATTTTTCTCGGGAGTGGCTTCCTTCGGCACCGTATGCGTCTGTTAGAATTCGGGTGGATGGGGAGCGGGTCCCGGTATGTATTGGGGGGTAGTAGTGTTGCCCATGGAGGTTGTTGGTGGTAGAGGCTGGATCTACCCTTGCTGTTGAACTTGTTGGAGAAAAGCTAGTTGCTTGGCGTGAAATTCGATGTACTCTTGGATTTGTGTTGGGGTGGGATTATGGTGTACCGATGCAAAGGTGGTAATGGGGGTGGATGGGGGTGTGGGTAATGTGGTCGGTGTAAATTTAAGGTTGACAGGGGCTATGTCGGGGCGTAGAGAAAAACTTTGAGGCATTTGAGGTGTAGGTGTAAAGTATGAGGTCGTGGGATGGTCCCCTGGAAAGGCATTCCCCAAGGGTACTAAGTGGTGACGCCATAGGTGGTCCCTAGGGGTGCACTCGGGCCAGACGTTGTGGCCGGGCAAGACGAAGTGTTGCCGGTCGCTCTTCTGGGCAGGGCATTTGATCCCTCACCTACAGTGTTGTCTTGAGTGTTTGTTTCCCTTATTGGTGGGTCGTCGCCTTCTAACGTACTCATCTCTAGGGTCCCTAATGAAGTTAGAAAGAAGGGATCTTTCTTGTTTTTCTTTCCCACAGACAGCGCCAAATGATAACCAGTGTTTCGTCTGTGGATCTTCTGGGGTTGGGTTCCGGCCTTGTTACCTGAAATTCACGAGACAACCGTTAAAGAGACGCCGGTGTGGTATTCCGGCGTACCCCCTCCGACGGTCAAGTCAGTATTTTAGTGTGAGAAAGAAGAGACAAATGAAAGATTCAGGATAATGAGTGAAAAAAGAATATTACCCATTTATGTTGGTAGTGGTGGGTTATTTATACCTGTTGACTTTGTTGGGATGTTGTACGAGGTATGTCTAATCCGTCCGTACTGTCAGATAGATTTTGGGGCTAGCTGTCAGGACTTTTGTCTGTTCGTACACTGTCCTTGTGTCAGCGGATGTTTTATAGTCGTTTGGAGATTCTTCCATCTGTACTTTTGATGGCGGTATTGTTGCAGTCTTGTATCTTTGAGCTCGGTAGATCCGAGTATATTCTAACTGTTCTTGCTCCGGTTCCCTTTGGTGTCCTTTTACTCGGATATCACTGCTGGTGCATTTTACTATCGATGTGAGGTCAGATCCTTGACAATTCCTTTTAGGGTGTTATTGATTTCTGTTTTCCCGTAGAATGGTTATGCTCGGCCAGCGGGTAGTTCGCTTACGACGATATTATCTCGGGAAGATGGATTTATGCTCGGATCTCAGCGGGTCCATTTGGGATGTTATCAAGAAGTAAACGGCGGATAAAGATAGGCGATTACGAACAATAAGGAAGCGAAATGATACGAGTCTATTAAGACTAAAAGTTAGTAAACGACGGGGTTAAAATCCCTACGAGACAACATATGTTTTCCTATTGTCACGAGAAATGTATACGAAGTAGCTAAGCGCGAATTAGGAAAGTACACAAAGAGATTAGTCATCTCTTTTACAATGAACATTGGATATACATGTACGAGTAAGTGTCATACGAAGGAATGTGTGAAGGACTAAGTAAAGATCGTCGATATAAGGACACAAAACCGACGAACCAACGAGGTTCCGACGATAAGAATTCTTTAGAAGAACAACCCAAGCAAGAAGGGTGCAAATGGAAAGTGGAATTAAATATGCGATAAGGGTATGCATATTAGTTTGTTTAAGTAAGTGGCAGAAGTTTGAATTCGAGGACGAATTCATTATAAGGTGGGGCGAATGTAATAACCCCAAAATTTTGAAATAAGAAAATGATGCCACGAGTCCTAAAGTTTCCTAATTTGGACCAAGTAGGTTGGGAAATGGACACCGACATGAGAATTATTAAAGATAGGCCGAGAAATAATAATAAGTCAAAATGGGAATTATCATTAGTAATAATAAATAAGAACTAATCGGAAAAGGTTCCGAAAGTTAGGCACGATGGTTAATTGAAAATTTGAGTTTATGAGCAAATTAACCGTTTTGAGCTAAAATGGACTTTTAGCCAAAAATTCCAAAGGAAGCTGTAGTCTAACTGGGCTTTTAGCCGGATATTAAACTCCCTGGGTCACTCAAGTCTTAGGAAATCTCAAAAAGGTCACTAAAGTCAATTTTTTTACAAAATGGTCACTTAATTATACCTTTTATTACAAAAGGGTTCACCCATATAAAACGACGTAAAAACCTAACATTTTTGCTTATGTGGCATGCCAAAATTATAAAAAGGAAAATAGTTCAGTGACCTTTTGTAATTAAAGGAATAATCCAATGATTTTTTTTGTAGTTCACAAAAAGTTTAGTGTTCTTTTCGTAACAATAGAAATATTTTTGTAATAAAAGGTATAGTCCAATTACCACTTTGTAAAAAAATTGACTTCAGTGACCTTTTTGAAATATCCTGAGACTTGAGTGACCCAGGGAGTTTAATATCCGCTTTTAGCCACTACTTAACCCATCTCATAAGATGAGAAAAAAAAGAGACAAATAGCTCTCTTCTTCTCCAAATAGGCCAAGAAGGCCGAACCTTCTTCGATGGGTGCAAGGTGATGATTCTTCATCCAAAATCATAAATTTTGGAAGCAAAACGATCATAGAGCTAAGGTAATCTACATAAGGTAAGAAATTTGTGATTTCTATGGATGAATTTCATGAATTGATTAAAGGAAATCCTAGGGTTTATGAACCTAAATTGGGGTTTTGTCTAATTTAGTTAGGTAATGTGTTCTTGAGATTGTTTGGAGTAAAATCATGATGAATTGGAGACCAAGAGTGTTTGGCCATGGAGAGTCACATGAGGTAAGGGAATCCTGAAATTTTGAGGTTAAGGAGTGATATATTTGATTGATGTTTTAACATAAGGAATTGACAATATTCATGAGTATTAGATGTTTGATAAAATGCCTAAGTGAAGTTATAGGAATTGTGTTGTATTTTGGTTAGGCTATGGCATGAATGTATTCGGCCAAGGACCTAAATGGTTGATACATGTGTGTTGACATAGCTGAATTAGAGTCCATTGGAGTTAAGTCTGAGTGAATGATAAGTTTGGTGAATTTTAGAAATTTGTCCTGCAAAACAGCCATGTTCTGAAGACAATATCTCGAGCTATTGAGCTCCGAATAAAGTTCCGTTTATTGGTAGGAAAACTTAAGAGTGTCGTCTAAATATGTCTAGGTTTAAGTTTCTCCAGATTCAGCCTCTATGTGGCCCAAACAGAGCAGAACATTAAGTTACGCGTAATAGTTATGAAATTAGGACAGTCCCAAGTTATTAACTTAATTGCTAGTTTCCGACACCTTTGGGTGCTAGTCTTAGTCTGTGACCTCAATAAAAGTCGAAGATGACATTCTGAACTTTAAGAATGTCAGTTTCGTTTAGAGATTGGACTACTTTATGGTTAAAAAACATAGTCGACTACGGGGTCGATAACGCGACAAGTTATGCACTTGTTTATTCTCGAGTCTAAGTATCTATTGAGTTAGAATCTCACTCGAGATCAATATGATTTGTCCTAGGTTCGACAAGGCAACCTAATAGTGGAAAAGGAGGTCAGGGAGCTTACGCTATAAATATCGAGGATTTTGGATAAGCAAGTAGTGAGTATATTTTACTTACTCGCATAATCGTATTAAATTTATGTTAAAGTACTATATGATTAGTATTTAAATGCATCGCATGGATTTTTTGGATTGAATTGGTTTGGATTGTATTCTTTTTGATTGAATTGTTTGGAATGAATTGTTTGGATTGGTTTGTGTCGTTTGTATACGACTTAATTGTATTGGCTTGGTTTGGCTTGTATTGTATTGTTTATATTGCTTTGTACATGCAAATTGTGAATGTGTGTATGGTTCGTGATGGTTCTGCGAATGGTAGGATCTTCTTTTAAGATCTTCTCTTGTCAACCTGAGATCACGAACACAAGTTAGAATGAGTCGGACGTTGTGTCCGACAACACTCCGATGCCTAAGTCAAATACCTTGTAAGGTTTAAAGATAAATGACGTAGCTTTAAGAGAATGAATTAGGGTTTTACCTTTGGTCTTCGTTCTATTTATACAGAATCCTCTCAAAGTAATCGACTCAAGGTCATCTTCTTGTGATTGTGTTTAATTCGGACTCATGCTGGAAAATAGGGATTAGGTCAATCCCAATCTTTCCGGATTCCAAAGATCATATCAGTTAGGATTTGCGTCTACTGACTAATGACAGCCGTTTGGTATCTGCTGTCTGCTGTGCTTGTTTGACTATATGTACGGTGGTCAACTGCGTATCCATCATTAGCCCCTCCCCTCTCTATTCCGTAGCGCAATCATTTATGGTTGTTTGAAACACTATCCGGATAATTTAAATGCAAGGTAACCTTAATTATGAAGTAGTTATCCCATTTTCATGCCGCGTGGTCCACTATTTGAATTTCAAAAATTTGAAAATCAAAATCAAAAATACCCGTCTCTTCCGTTTCTTTTATACTCTCTCTCTTCCCCACGTGTCCTTTCACACATTTCCTTATAACTTCTTTTCTTTCTTCTTTCTTCCATTACTTCTTTCTTTCCTGCAAATTTCTGTTTCCTTCTTTCTTTCTTGGCGACCGTCCCCTCCATTTTTACCAAGTACTTTCTTTCTCCTTTCTATTTTATTTTCCTCGCATCATGACTCGCACCCGATCTAGTGTTGCCACTCCTTCTTCTGGGACCACTGTAGATTACCGTAGAGATTTAGTTGAGTTTACTTCTAGGATTGATGACGGTATGCTTTCTGGTATACGCGAGATGTACGACATTCCCCTTGATTACACTCTATATTCCTGTGATCCTTCTTTTAGTGCTAATTATCGCCCTGATACTCATCGCATCATCGTTTATAAAGAACAATTTCGAGGCGGTCTTCGCTTCCCTCTTACTCCTTTTCTTCACGATTTCGTTATTACCCACAAAATACCTCTAGGACAAATTCATCCAAATGCTATTCGGTTGTTGTGTGCGTTTGCTGAACTGGTTCATCATAAAGGTCTTGTTCCAACCTTGGGTTTAATGGCCGAAGTTTTCAATGTTTCCCGGCGAGCCAACGAGTTTTATCTTTATCTTCCTTTTGTCCGGGGCAAGCGTCAGCTCGCTGGTCTTCCTAAACTTAACAAGGGCTGGCAAAACTTGTTTTTCTGTATTGGTCATGAAAATGCCTTTTCCTCATTTCCCTTTGTTTGGTTGGACAAACCTTTGAAAATTGCTGTTACTAAACCTCCGAAGAAGGATCTGCTTCTTCTGGAACAGCTCATTGGTGCTGCGCGCATCAAATGTTTCAATGCTCCGGATCTAGTTAACAATTACCTGGCTCGCTTGTTTCCTGAGTACGCTCCCCTTGTGGATGATTCTGGTGGGTCCCCAGATCCTAGTGCAGGTAGCCCCACGAACCTACTGAGTCTGCTTCACTTATGGATCTAAGTTCTTCTGAAAAGGGTATGCTAATCTTTCATTTTTTGTAATTTTTGTTATATGTATTGATCTGCTCTTGTTGTGTTCCCAGAAATGAACTATCGGGATGACATCAAGATTGTTGTGGAGGAGTTGCCTGGTGTAACGCCTTCTGCGTCTGCTCTTGCTTCTTCTACCCCTACTATGTCTGGGGGCTCTCAAACGATGCCTGCATCGCGGTCTGCGCTGAATAAACCTCCTATGAAGAAAGGGGATGCTTCTTCTAGAAAGGTGCCTGAGCCCTCTACACGGTTGTAACAGTCGTCTGCGAAGCGCCGAAAGCTTGACCTGGATCTGTGTCCTGATCCTCGCGTCTGGATTGAAGAGAATCTTGGTTCTGCGTCCATTCAGGATGCAGATGTGTCTGGTTTGTATTCCCAGTTTCTTCAGTTGAATGGAGATATGGACGTGTGGAGGCAGGTACCCGTTGATGACATTTTTGACAAGTTTGATGCTTCTTTGCTGCATGTAAGTATATCTTTTGTTGATTTTCTCCTCTTCTTCTTACTTTGCTTGTTCTGTTATCGTGACTTATCTACTATTTATTTAGGTGGTTCAAGGTGTGTCTGTTCTGCGTCAGCAGAAGGATCACTTGGCGGAGAAGTATGAACAAGAGCTTGCCTCTCTGCGAAAGTCTACTCAGGCGGAGACGCAGAAGCTAAGAAACTCTCTGCAAGCGGCTATTGAAAAAGGCAAGATCTTGGAGCGAAAAGTTGCTGATCGTGACGCTTCTCTTTTGGAGATGCAACGGGTTCGCGATAGGTTGCTGTCTGAACAAAAAGAGAATAGGAAGGATGTGAATGCCTATAGTTCTGGTTGTTTAACCGATTTTTGTGCTACTGCTGTCGGGGTGGTTCGTCAAGATTATTCCGACTACGATATTGGGAAGTTCTTAGCCATTGACCTTCGTGCCTTGGGTCAGCGCGTCATGGCGAAGACAGTTGCTAAGAAGAAGCTGTCTGTAGAAGCTTCTGCGGAGAAAAGAACCTCTTCTGCGCCTCTAACACCGCGATCAACATCTGGGGCTACATCGACTTCCGAAGATGGGTTGGCTTTTGACAAACCTCCTCCATCTGAGACTGCGGCCATTAAGAGCACAGATGACATTGAAGGGGAGGTCCCCGAAGAACTTCCCGCCGCTGATTCTTCTGTTCTGGTTGAGCATCCTTCTGATACTATTCCGGAAGATACTCTTGGCGTGGATGCTGCTCCGGAGAAAGTGCTGTCTGCTGAAGAGGATGGTGTTCCTGTCAAAGAGACTGCACCTTCTGAGGATGAAGTTGTGTAGGCTGTTAACCCCCTTTTCTATATACTTATTCTGTTAAGCTAGCTTTCTTTTGTAATTGCCTTTGGGACAAAAACTTCTTAGTTCTTTATTTTATTTGGGGCACTTACGTTTTATTTGAACTGGCCCACTATTTTTAGAACTGCTGTCTTTTGTAATTACTAATGCCATCAATGTTAAAGAGAAAACAAAAGATGCAATGCTTTATTAAAATTTCAAAACGATAGCAAATACATCTACTGGAAATACTTCTTCACGTCATTGATATTCCAGGTTTGGGGGAGAATCGGCCCTTCTAAGTGAGCGATTTTATAAGCCCCTCTTCCTACTACTTCTACGACTCGAAATGGACCATCCTAGTTGGCTCCTAGTTTGCCAACTCCTGCTGCTCCCTTGCCAATTTCTGCTTTCCGGAGTACTAAATCTCCTACCATAAAGCTTCTTCCCTTCACCTTGGCATTGTGGTATTTAGCCATCTGACTTCGATACGCTTCTGCTCTTACTGCAGTCTGGTGTCTTCGTTCTTCCAATAGGTCCAGGCATAATCGCATGGATTCTTCATTCTTCTCTTCGTCAAAGACTTGAACTCTCAATGAAGGCATGCCGATTTCTACTGGAAGCACAGCTTCTGTGCCATACACCAGACTGAAGGGAGTTTCGCCAGTGGCTTTTCTGGGTGTGGTGCGATACGCCTAGATGACTTTGTATAGCTCATCTACCCATTTTCCCTTCAGATCATCAAGTCTCTTTTTTATTCCTGTGAGGATAGTTCTGTTTGTGACTTCTGTTAGTCCATTCGTCTGCGGATGGGCTACTGAGGTGAACTTCAGCCTTATGTTCAACCCTTCACAGTATGCTCTGAACTTGCGGCAATCGAACTGCTTCCCGTTGTCAGTGACTAAGGAATATGGTATGCCAAACCTTCCCATGACTTCTCTTGATAGCCAAGTTTGAATCTTCTCCGTGGTGATCATCTTCATTGGCTCTACCTCCACCCATTTGGTAAAGTGATCTACAGCTACCACGATGAACTTTACTTGTCCCCGCGCTGGGGGAAAAGGTCCCAGTATGTCTACGCCCAAGTCATGAACGGCCATGGACTGCCGATGGGGTGTTGCTCAGATGCGGGTGTTCGTATCACTGCGCCGAACTTCTGACATTTATCACATTTAAGTACCAGGTCTTCTGCATCTTTCTTCATGGATAACCAGTAGAAACCTTGTAAGGATGCTTTCCTAACCAAGGCTGCTGATGCCTCATGAGCCCCGCAGATTCCCTCGTGAATTTCCTGCAGAATATATAGGCCTTCTGTATTCGTCAGGCATCGAGACCACGGGTGCGTAGCTGATGCCCTGTAGAGTACTCCTTCTAAGACTGAGTACGATGCCCACTGTCGAACTACTTTTGCTGCTTCAGCTGCTTGCTCTGGGCGAGTGCCTTCTGTTAGGTATGCCAATAGTTTCTACATCCAGGTGTCTACTTCTTCTGTAGGTAATACTTCTTCCTCTGCGTCTACAGAAGAAGTTGAGCGTTCTTCTTTCATTTTCATCTCTATGAAACGCTGGTTCTTCGCAGCTGCTGCTTTGGCGATTGCATCTGCGGCTGCATTCTCTTCTCTGGGTATGGGGCAAATCTCCCATTCACCTCCGAATCTCTCTATGTCATTAAAGAGTTCTTTTGCTTTCTCAATATATCTTGCCATCTCCGCCTCTTTTGCTTGAAACTGTTCTCCTATTTGTCCTGTGACTAACTGGGAATTGCTATGGACTCGTAGGACTTCTGTTTTCATTGCTTTCGCAATCGACAATCCTGTTATGAGAGCTTCATATTCTGCCACGTTATTGGTTGCTTTAAATTTCAAGTGTACTGCATACTCGACTGTTATTCCCATCGGTCCTTCCAAGACAACACCTGCTCCGGCTCCGAGGTCATTGAACGCTCCGTCTACGTAGAGATTCCAAGTAACTGCTTCTTTGGGTTCTTCGGTGTCTGGTTTCTCCGTCATCTCTACTACAAAGTCTGCCAGTGCTTGCGCCTTCAGTGTTTTCCTTGGCTCATATCTTATATCATGCTCTCCCAACTGGACGGACCAGCTAACCATCCTTCCCGAAGTTCCCGGTCTCTGTAACGCCTTCCTTAGAGGTTGATTAGTGCGTACAATGACCGTATGCCCTTGAAAATATGGCCTTAACTTCTTCGCTGCTACTACCACCATTAATGCCAACTTGTCAATTGTCGGGTAATTTAGTTCTGCGCCTTTCAACGTTCTGCTGGAGTAGTAAATAGGCAGTTGTTCTTCTTCTTCTTCTCTTACTAGTACCGACGCGATCGTTTTTTTACCTGCTGATAGGTACAAGTACAGAACTTCTCCTGCCTTTGGCCGACTGAGTAAAGGCGGGCTGGTTAAAAAGATCTTCAATTCCTCAAACGCTTTCTGACATTCCTCATTCCATTCGAATTTTTTCATGTTGCGCAGTTGCTTGAAAAAGGGCAGACATCTCTTTACAGATGAAGAAACAAATCGTCCCAATGCTGTCACCCTTCCGTTCAATTTCTGGACTTCTCTGATGCTTCGCGGTGCCACCATGTTTAGGATGGCTTGGATCTTTTCTGGGTTTGCCTCTATGCCTCTCTGACTCACTAAGTACCCCAGGAATTTTCCGGCTTTAATGCCAAACGCGCACTTCTCCGGATTTAACTTCATGTTAAATTTGTTCAGTACCGCAAAGGTTTCTTCCAAGTCCTTGGCGTGCTCTTCAGGTGTACTGCTTTTTATGATCAAATCGTCGACATAGACCTCTATGTTCCTTCCCAATTGGTCTTTAAACATGAAGTTCACCAGCCGTTGGTAAGTTGCTCCTGCGTTTTTCAGCCAAATGACATGACGTTGTAACAATATGTTCCCAAGTCAGTAGTGAAGGCTGTCTTCTCCTGATGTGCTTCGTTCATTGGTATCTGATGATAACCCTGCTTTGCGTCCGCGAGACTATACAGCTGGTAGCAGGCTGTTGAATCTACTAGCTGATCAATATTCGGCAGCGGATAGCTGTCCTTCGGGAATGCTTTGTTTAAGTCCGTGAAATCTACGCACATACGATATCGTCCACTTGCTTTTTTCACCAAGATAACGTTAGCAACCCACTCCGGGTACATTACCTCCCTTATGAACTTGGCTGCCTCTAACTTCCTGACCTCCTCTTCTATGACCTTTCTTCGGTCCTCTGCGAACCGCCTCTTCTTCAGCACTACTGGTTTGGCATCTTTATAAACAGTCAGTTTATGGGATGCTATCACTGGGTCTATTACCACAACTTCTGAGGCATCTGCGGCAAAGGTGTCTCCATTCTTCTGTAATACGTTCTTGATCTCTACCGCCACAACCTCTGGTATTTCTGTTCCAATCATTACTGCCTTTTTCTGGGTGATCTGGAATTTAACCATGTTACCCACTGGGGCATTCCTATCTCCTTCTTCCTCTTCTGCATCTTAAGGGAATGCCTCAATGTTCAAACTTTCGCCTTTTTCTTCAGTTATCAAATTGCATTCTCGTGCAGCTATCTGGCTCCCTTTCACGGTTACTATCCCTTCTTCGTCAGGAATCTTAAGTGTCAGCCATCTGATGCTGGTAACCGCGCCACACCGGTACAGGAAAGGCCTTCCCAAAATTGTATTGTACGCCAAAGGAATATCCACTACGTTGAAAACTGCTGTCATGGTCTTTAGTGGCCCTTCTTCTGCTTCTCCCAAAATTATATCCAGCTCTACCATTCCTTCTGGTCTGATAGGCTTTCCTCCTAAGCCCACTAAAGGAACGGAAGGTGAGGAGATTAACTGCGCTTCCTTCGTCCACCAGGATCCTCATTACTCTGAAGTTGTTAATCAATGCTTTGATTACTAGCGCGTCGTTGTGCGGTTCCTGTACATGCTTCCCATCTTCTGGTCCGAAGGTGACTAGCGGTAGCTCTTCTACGGCTGTTTTAGTACTTATCGAGTATACGCCCTTACGAATCTTCTTCTTCTGTGACTTTGAATAGGGTTCCCCCCCTTCTATCATGTTGATCACGCCCATGGGCTCTTTGAATCTTTTATTTGCCTCTTCTTTATCTACGTGCTCGGGTTTCCTTTTTTCTGCATTTCCTTCCGTGTGTACGAACTTCTTCAATACTCCTGACTGGATCAGCTGTTCTATCTCCCGTTTCAAATCCCAGCATCTATCTGTGTCATGGCCATATCCCTCATGAAATCTACAATACTTGCTTGTCTCTCTCTTTGTCTGGTGTAGTTTTCTGGGTGCGTTGTACATGACTCTATTATTCTTCATCCAGCTGAATATCTCTACTGGTGCTCTGTTTAAAGGCGTAAAGTCAAACGACTTATTCCTCTTCCATATCTCTACGCTCTGTCATCTCCTCCTCTACTGCGGTATCTCTCCGGTTTGTCTTCCTTGTATTGCTTCGTCTGCGTTCTTCTCGCTTCATCCAGTTCTACATACTTATGCGTTATTGCCATTAACTCTTGGAAAGTGGAAGGCTTTTTCATTAGGATCTTGTCTCTCAATCGCTCAAACCTTGTTCCCATCTTCATTACTTCTATGACTATATCGTGGTTTAGGTGTTCTATCTGGACGGCTTCTTATTGAACCTGTCCACGAAGTTCTTCAACGTCTCGCTTTCTCCTTGTCGGCACTTCCGGAGATCGCTTGAGTTCTTCTGTAGAGGGATGTTTGTGCGGAAACGCCCTTTAAATGCCGTCGCCAGTTCCGCAAACGTTCCGATGGTATTGGACTTCAGTCCCAGGTACCACTTCTGCGCCGATCCCTTGAGTGTGGCTGGGAATACTCGGCACAGCATCGGATCCGACACATCTTGAAGCATCATTATCGTTTTGAATTTCGAGATGTGGCTTTTTGGGTCTCCCGTTCCATCGAAGGGTTCGAATGTTGGTAGCTTAAAACGAGAAGAGAATTTTACATCTAATACTTCCCTCTTTAGTGGTGAAAAATCGTCTCCTCCTTCATCGTCTTCGTAGCTGTCCTTTTGGTATTTCCTCATCGCATGCTTAATTTTCTCATCCAGAGTGTTCTTCTCTCCCGCAGCTCTTCTTCTATTTGAAGAGTGGCTTTCTGCGTCTCGTTCCTTCCGTCTTCTTCTCCCTTCTTCCTTCTCCAGGTCTACGTATTCTCTCTGCTTCTTCGCGACTTCTTCATCTCTTGCTTTTTCGCCCTGCTGTGCGGCACCCTCTCCCTTTTCCTTTCCAGGGAGTGGTGCAGTGAAAACACGCCGGGGAGCTGTTTCTTTATCTTTCCGCGCATCTTTATCTCGCCCTTTTGGGATTGGTTCAGATTGTTGTCTTCTTTGAGCCGGTGCTTTATTTGCCTCTACCGTCTTCTCCTTCGCGATTCCGATCAATCAATCCTGGAACTCGTTAAAGCTCTTCATCACCGCCTCATGGTAGAGCGGTGGTAGCTGGGCTCCTGGTGGTACATATGGTGGAATGTATCCAGCTGTTGTAGAGGCGACCGTTCCTTCTACGTCCAGGGACGGAAAAGGAATTGGCGCAGTGGGTCTTTGATATCCCTGGTGATACTAGCTACCCCACGGGCTATAAGTCTGCGGCCAGCCCGTCGCGTTTTGATTATACATGGGCGATGGATAGTACATGTTCTATGGAGTATAATAATTCCAAGGAGGAAATACCTGATTAGCTCCGGGTAGTTGTGCTCCTCTACCCATTAATCCTGCTGTTGATCCGGGTATGGAAACCGGTGGTGTGATGCCCGCACTTGTGGCTCTCGTTCCCACTGGGATTCCAGAGCTTGTCCTCAAAGGACTTGTCGTTCCTACAGTCCCCGTCGGGGGTGGGTGAAGGGGAAAAACTATCCCGTCTGTTCTTGCTAGCAGCGTTGGATTGTTACCTCCGGCCATCTCTCTATTTCTAACTCCGACTCCAGGTGGTGGTGGTTCATCATGGTCGTCCATGAATTTGTTTCGGTTCGTAGAACCAAAATTGATTTATTTAGGAAAGAACAATCGTTTCCCACAGACGGCGCCAAATGATGGTTCTGCGAATGGTAGGATCTTCTTTTAAGATCTTTTCTTGTCAACCTGAGATCACGAACACAGGTTAGAATGAGTCGGACGTTGTGTCCGACAACACTCTGATGCCTAAGTCAGATACCTTGTAAGGTTTAAAGATAAATGACGTAGCTTTAAGAGAATGAATTAGGGTTTTACCTTTGGTCTTCGTTCTATTTATATAGAATCCTCTTAAAGTAATCGACTCAAGGTCATCTTCTTGTGATTGTGTTTAATTCGGACTCATGCTGGAAAATAGGGATTAGGTCAATCCCAATCTTTCTAGATTCCAAAGATCATATCAGTTAGTATCTGCGTCTACTGACTAATGACAGCCGTTTGGTATCTGCTGTCTGCTGTGCTTGTTTGACTATATGTACGGGGGTCAACTGCGTATCCATCAGTTCGTATTAGAAATGTGATCACAAAGTCGAGTCAAGTATAGACGACAATCATAGAACGAACCCAACTAAGTGATAATTGGGCCTCTCGGAGGTGTGAATGTGTGGTTTGATTTGAGATTGACGTTGTATGGTGTGACCTAGCATGAGATAACCCGGTTGAATTACCTCGGGAATCATGGCTAGATTATTGGTGTGGAAGTTTTGTGAAGGTGTGTGGTGTGAAATCGGTGGAATTATCCCGAGATTTGGTGTGGAAGTTTTGTGATGGTGTCTGGTGTGAACTCGGTGGAATTTTCCCGAGATTTGGTGTGGAAGTTTTGTGATGATGTGTGGTGTGAATTCGGTGGAATTATCCCGAGAAATTGTGTCTGGATGATTGATCACGAACTTTGTGTCTGGTGATTAGCCCATAATTTGTGATGAATCGAAAAGGCAATACCTCCGTAAGACTAGGTGAATACCTAGAGCGATATAAGTTTAAGATTCAGACTTGATTGAATCAAGTATGTGCCTTGTGTGAGTTGATTGAAAGTATATGTATATGAAGTGATTGTGTTTGGTTTAAAATGATTTTAAGATGCGATGCTATTTTGATAATAGGGTATGTAACGTATAACTCACTCAGTCTTGACTGACCCCCAACAGTGTGTATTGCAGGTGTGTGGTCTATGACACGACAGACTTCTATCTTAGTTCCAGAAGTCTTTATGTACAGAAAGAAGGAGTCAACCAATAGTGCTGTAGTAGGATCGAGTCCTAGTCTATGTATGTTTGTTTGTCAAACGGTTTTCATGAATGATAAAACTCTGATATATGTGTAATGTTTTGACTTCCGCTATAAAACTGTTTGTTTTGATTAGTATGATACAGAATGGGCTGTGCTAGGATGTGGGACATCGCATGGTAAGACCCAGGTTCCTAATGTGACGTTTTTCAGGTTTTGAAAGAGAGATGTTTGTATACGTCAAAGCTCATGGAGCTTTTATGGAAAACGATTTGTTTATGAATGTGTTTGGTTTTGAAAATGACTGTTTTGCGAAAAATTTATATATGTTTTTTAAAGGCTTGATACGGGTTTCGGAACTACCGTTCCCATTCCCTGGCGCCGGTCACGGCTCGAGATTTTGGGTCGTGATAGGCTACCACATTAGCCTTACCCAGATGGTACTGAATGGCACAATCGTAATCCTTTAGACTCTTATAATCAGTAAAGATCTCGCAAGTCGCACCGTACAAATAGTGCCTCCAAATCTTTAGAGCAAAAACCACAGCCGCTAACTCCAGATCATGGGTAAGATAATTTACCTCATGTTTCTACAACTCACGGGAAGCATAGGCAATCACCTTACCATGTTGCATCAACACGCAACCCAAACCGATACGAGAAGCATCACAATACACTGTGAACCCCTCAATGCCAGATGGCAAAGCTAACACCGGAGTTGTAGTCAAAATCTCTTTGAGCTTCTCAAAGCTCGCCTCGCACTTGTCAGTCCACTCAAACTTAACACCCTTCCGTGTCAATTTAGTCAACGGTGCAGATATACGGGAGAAATCCTGCACGAACCGACGATAATAGCCAGCTAACCCAAGAAAACTTATGATCTCGATAACTGACCTCGGCCTCTGCCAATCCATAACAGTCTCAATTGTCTTCGGATCAACTTTGATCCCATCCTTCGACACCACGTGTCCTAAAAAGGTAACCTGATCCAACCAGAATTCACACTTTGAGAACTTAGCATACAACTGATGCTCACGCAAGGTCTGTAGAATAGTTCTAAAGTGGAAAGCATGCTCCTCCTCACTCCGAGAGTAAATCAGAATGTCATGTATGAACACGATAACAAATTGATCCGGAAACGGTTTGAAAACCCGATTCATCATATCCATAAATGTTGCTGGTGCGTTAGTCAACCCAAATGACATGACCAGAAACTCAAAATGCCCATAACGCGTTCTGAAAGCAGTCTTAGGCATATCGATATCCCGAATCCGAAGTTGATGATACCCGGATCTCAAGTCAATCTTAGAAAAACATTTTGCACCCTGCAACTGGTCGAACAAATCATCAATGCGAGGAAGAGGATATCTGTTCTTGACAATAACCTTGTTCAGCTTCCTATAGTCAATACACAGCCGAAAGGAACAATCCTTCTTCTTGACAAACATAACAAGAGCACCCCATAGAGAAGTACTCGGTCTGATAAAGCCACTGTCCAGCAATTCTTGCAACTGGTCCTTCAACTCTTTCAGCACTATAGGAGCCATCAGATACGGCGGTGTCGAAATAGGAGCTGTTCCAGGAACAACATCGATAGAGAATTACCGCCTATGTCACAATCAGGAGGTAATCCAGGCGGTAATCAGGCGGTAATCCAGGTAACTCCTCTGGAAACACATCAGTGAACTCATTCACTATAAGGACATTGTTCATGCTACCAACATCTGCATCCAAATCACGAACCACTGCTAGAAACGCTTGGCAACCCTTGCCCAACATACGCTTGGCTTTGATCGCAGATATGAGATTCTTAGGAGTCTCTGCCTTCTCACATTGGAAATAAAAAGGCACATCTCCTGGAATCCCAAACATAACCGACTTCCCTCGACAGTCGATCGAAGCATAATGGCGTGAAAGCCAGTCCATCCCCAAGATGACATCAAAAGACAACACGTCAAGCACAATCAAATCAGCACAAAGTTCTCTACAAAGTATAACCACAGAACAAGACGGATAAACCACGTCTACCACAACACTATTGGATAGGGGCGTAGATACAGATAAAGGCTCTAATAACCTAGATGGTGTCACATCCAACGTAGCAGCGAAACACGAAGAAACAAAAGAGCGGGTTGCACCAGCATCAAACAATACCAAAGAATCTATGAAAGGGATCGAGATAGTACCTTGCACCACGGCATTGGATGCACGAGCATCCTGAAGAGTCAAGGCAAAAACTCGGGCCTGACCCTATTGTGGTGTCTGAGCTGAACTGAAACTACCAAAACCACGACCACCGTTACCACGGCCACCAAAGCCTCGACCTCCTGAACCCCGGCCCTGCTGGCCATCAAACGAAGCGGCAGGTTACGAATACCCTTCCGAAGGAGAAAAAGCAGGCCTCTGCTGTTGATAAGATGGTTGAGCCGCACTAGTCAAAGACATCTGCTGCCCAGATGTCGGACACTGCCTAGAAAAATGACCCGGTTGGCCTCACGCATAGTAACTACTGGGTGCTACTAAGCAAACTCCAAAGTGTCTGCGCTTGCAGTTCTGACAGAAAGGAATACTGGAAGCCCCACTGTTACCGCGTCTAGAACCACGACTACAACCACTATGACCAGAACTATGCGAGTATGGCAAATACCCCTTCCGACCATTGTTCTTCTTGGCCTTGAAATGAGAAGACTTGGATTGATAGCTGCTGCTACCACTCTACTGCCCACCACTAGGAACAATATTGCCTTCCTTCTTAGTCTTGGGCATCTTCCCAAAATGTAGCAAAGTACTCTCCAACCGACGAGCACTATCTACAACATTGGTGAAATCCCTGTGCGTCTCAGTCAGGAGATTAACAAACTCAGGGCCTAAATCCTTCACAAACCGGTCGTTCACCCTCATCTGCTTTGTCTGCAAATCTAGGGCAAAGCGACTCAACTGCACAAACTCAGTCGTGTACTCCTGTACCGACCTGTCACCTCTAGCCAAAGTCGGCAATCTATCTCTGTGACCCTCTGTCACTGAAAACGGTAAGAAGAACTCCCTAAAATGTGCCACAAAATCTGCTCAAGTAGTAGTGGTCAATTTAGGACGAATGACCCTACGAAACCAATCCTTTGCATGACCCTTCAAAGACATCTCCACTTGAACAATGGTCTACCTCTCAGTAGCCTGCAACCTCTAAGTATTCTGCTCAACCTACTCAAGAAAATCCAGAGCATCACCATCACCATCGAACTCAGTTGGCTTTAACCTCATATAAGCCAACACCAGATCCTTGTCAGTGGACCCGACTCCACCAACTGCAGCACCACCATCCTGTGGTACCTGCTGCTGTACAAGTTGCCCTATCATAGTATACTGATTTTGCATGGCGACCTGACCCGATTGCAATTCCACATGATTGTTCTGAAGTGCAGCAATCCCCACCATAAACGTAGTGAAATCAAACGGATCTAACGGTGCCTGCGGCACACCTGGTGCCTGTGCAACTGCACCTCCACGGCCTCTGCCTCTGCCTCTACCTTTGCCGGCCTGGCCTCTGCCCGTTTGCCCTCTTCCAGCTTGAACCCCAGGTTCATTCTGGTCAACCTCTATGGACATAGCATCATCAGCATCAGCATTCGGCTGAGCTGCAGCACGAGCACGAGTATTCATTCCTAAGAATGAAACAAACAAATCTCAAAATATAGCCAACAAAGAAACACCCAAAGTATATCTCAAATAAGGCACAAAAGCCAACAAATCACCCACGTATAATAGTAAACATTCCAAAGTAAAGCATCAGTTAAATATAAGACCTACACTTAATATTCCTATAGGTGAAGGTAGAAAATTTTGAAAACAAATTATGACGTTTCAAAAGACAAAACTCGAACCCTAATTCCGCAGTAGATCCTATGATTTAACAACATATAACATGCCTTAAAGTAGTAAACATATAACATGCAAAATGGCCTTGGTTTAAAACAAAAGCCCTAATACCAACTTTGTCACGACCCAATTTCATGGATCACGACCGGCGCTAGGGTATGGGTATGGTAGTAATGAAACCCATAGCAAGCCTCGCGGAGAAACACTCAAACATATAAAACTGCAGAAAAACACTGCTCGGGGGGAACTGAGACTCCAACCTAAGTCTAACGGTTCATATAACAATTGTAACAACTTAAATATCCAATGTTCTCGGCTCAAACCCGAGACTTCAACCGCATGCTTATATAAATAATATCAATGAAATCCCAAGTATTACGTGCTAATGATATAATAAAACAATCGGACCAATCCAACAAACCATAGTATAATAATAATCATAAACAACAACTAGTTCTACTGCGGTCTAAGAGTTCAAAACAGTTGACTAGTTTTATTTAAAACAACTGAACCTCCGAGAAAATCAAGGAAAACAGAGATCAGACCAAACTCTCAAATCATAATCCTGGAAAATTGGAAAAACAACGCGGTCAGATATATTGAGATGAGTTCATATTGCTATTTACATTTATTAAGATTAAAACCTTTAAAAACTGAAATCCTTTTATACTAATATATACTTGATTATGGAATACAGTATTGAAATGAGATCTCAAAGTATAAACAAAAGTAGATGGGAACAAATCCTCATATATCCCAAAGTAGGCCAGACATTGGTCAGCCAATCCCAAAGTACTTACTGGTGCACACAGTCTCGATACAAGCCTATCGAGTAGCTCGTTCCAATCCAGATCCATAATTATTACAAATAGTTCATAAACAGTTGTAATAATAAAATAATTTGTGGTACTTAATAAAATGGTAAACAACACTACAAACTAACTGCTTGTGTATCCACGTGACAATCTTGGCAAGCAAGCTAACCCTGTGCAGACTCCGAAGCACGAGCAGACGACGGGTCTAAAAACAAGATACAAGTTAAAAACCATACAACTCCTTACTCTAAAAATACTATACACCACATACGACTAGCATCTTGAACACAACCAAAGTACAAGCCAAAGAATCCAAAAAACCATATCAACAACTTAAACAAGTTAAGTTTAGATGAGTTCTTACTTTTAAAATCAATATGAAGTTCTTAAATACTTAAATAACCATTTTTAAACGCTTAGCGTTTCCAAAGTAGTGTGTTAAACATAAACAACATTTTTGGGTTTAACACAACATGTCGGGCGACCCAAGTCTAACCCAACCCAAGTATAAGCCAAGTGTAACCCAAAATAATAATCCTTTAATTCAAAACCAATGTTTAATTGAAAACAAAGAGCTCAACTTAAGGTTAACAAACTCACAATCAATCACTAGCAACACATGCTAAACAATTTTCCAACACTTGGCAAACTTCATCAAAGTCTATGCAACTTAAATAAATCACCTTAGATGAAATCACGTAGGATTTAAATACATTTAAACATTTAATTTCAGATCTGAAATAACAACATAAACTTAGCCAAAATCCAACATAACTTATATACTATTCCAACCATCGATTTCCAACAAACTAAGGCAATTATGGCGTAATTAAATCTGCTAAGATAGTTCTAGAACATTCCTAGACAGCCACTTAACAACCTAAGTATTCAATCCAATTAGACCGTCCAAACCATATCAAGGCAATTACATCAGCCAACGATTAGATCACCAAAACAATGAATACCAAAGTCTTCTCTTAATTGTTTAAAATCAGCCCTTTAATAATATTTCCAGCCACCTTTATAATTTTAAAAACAACGAATTGAACCTAACATGTCACAATTTGACATAACAATTGATATAACCAAAGTTTCCAATTCACCCAATGTATGATTGATATCTAACAACCTATTATCATATCTTATTAGAATTTTCAGCTTTTAATTAAACACAAAAACGAAGCACTGTCGCATACCATCGTCATACTAAATAAAACACTAGTAAAACGACTAAAGCCTGCAGCATCTACCCGAGACTGAACGACAGGGGGCAAAGAACCGTACCAGATATGTGCGTCAACGAAATTCTTAGAAGTACGGAATGGCTCCTTACTCTGAAAACATGAAAAAGGCCAATGATGGAGTTAGAATCATCAGAAAACGAACCAGAAAAGCGATAAAAAATTAGTCAGAAAACATATGCCATTGGAGAACTGGCGCCGCCGCCACGACATCAGTCATATTGGCGGCGCCGCCAATGTACACTAGAGGTGGCGCCAATGCGCAGTGGCGGAGGCGCTAGTGCACTCTAGCGCCGACGCCACATGCCTCTCATTTCTTAGACCCTTTGTTTTGGGACCGACCCCATTTTCTATCAGATTTCGACTATACTTCAAACATATAGGCAAATGAAACATTTATCTAAGAGATAAAGGATGGCAGGACGTACCTCAAATTGAAAACCAGAGCATAAATGTTGCTCTAGACGTAAAAAAAGTGGGACCTCCTCGCCTGCCTCTATTAGCGAAGCATACATAATGGATTGTCGGTCACTCTATCTACGCGGCTCCTTGAACCTATGTGGTGCCATATTTCAAAATAAAAGGTAAACTTGCAAATTTAGAGAAATGCAAGAAAGGAAAGAGAAATGAAAATGAAAAGCAAAAAGAGAATACTCTCTTAAATGGCACAAGGCCATTAAAGGACAAAAACCATGCAAAGTCGTACCCAAGGGAGACCTCATCAGATCAGAATAGTCCCCATATAATTTGACAAAATTGCATTCCCAGATAATTCTACCCGAAAATTTCCCCAGAATATAGATCAGAATACTCCCTAGGGAATCTGACAAAATTGCATTCCTAGAGAATTCTACTAGAAAATTTCATTAGAATACAAATCAGAATGCTCCCCAAAGGATCTGAAAAAATTGCATTCCTAGAGAACTCTACTAGAAATTTTCCCCAGAGGACATAATACAGAGTACATATTCACAAAGGAAAGAATATAGAGTAGGGATTCCCTAGAAGACTGAATACAGAGCACATAATGCCCCGAAAGATTAGATTAGAAATACAGCCGCCCTAGAGGATAGAGTACAAAGCACGGATTCCCCATAAGACAGAATACAGAGCACAGAACGCCATAGAAGATCATATTAGAAACACAACCGCCCTAGAGGATCGAATCAAAAATACAACTGCCCCAGAGGACATGTTACAAAATCGAACTGGAAGAATTACCCAAAAAACGGGATTAAAATATTCAAGGGTAGAGACATCGCCATGCCATCTAGTATATGCATAATGCAACTTCTAAAATAGTTAGCAGAGTTCTAACCCTATGTAACACTCCGTAATTTTAAGTGATTAGAATATGCCACGAGGTCAAATTGGAGTAATCAAAATAATAAAAATAATATTTTGAGAGTTCGAATATTAAGAAAAATATTCGAAAAGACTAAGTTTAATAGTCAAAGGATAATAGTTAGATCTGACTATTTAAAATTATTAAAATAAATCACGGCAAATGATTTAATGAACAGGGGTTACTTAAATTAAATTTAAATATAAATTTAATTTATAAGTATTCCTATATGTGTATAAGGATCATACGAGTGTAAAATTTAAATTGGGAATTTAAATTTTAATAAATAGAATCTATCGGGACTAAATAAGAGCTTATAAATTAATATAAAATAATTTATAAGTCCCGAGCGAATAATTTTGGTGTCAATATTCGCAAAATAATTTTAAGAAGCTATCGTCAAAATTTTATGAAATTTGGACATAGTTTTTATATTCAGCGAGACTGATTTTGACCAAATAAATCTTCCGAAATTTATTAAAAAATAAAATATAAGTCATATCAGAATAAAAATTATAGTTTTATTCGATTTATATTTTATGGAATTTTTGGGTAAAATTTTATAAAATATTGACGTAGTTTATTTTATTAGTTGGGACTGAGCCTGACCTCAATTATCGTTAACAATTTATTAAAAATAAAATATAAGTCGGATGCGAATAAAAATTATATTTTATTGGATTTTTTGGGTAAAGTTTCACGAAATTATGAATTAGTTTTCGTTTGAGATACGGATGACTAATTAAGAATCAAGATTAAAGTGCATGATTAAACTAGTACAAAATGGTACTTTAGCCATTAGGTATAAAATAAATGGCCAATTCATTTCAAACCAGAAGCAGAGCTTCATTGCTTCATGCTTTGTTCATTAGTTTGCTGCGAAGCTTTAGGTCATTATGGTTTCTCCGTTTTGCAGCTGATTTCTCGATTTTAACTCCAATTTCTTCGAGAATTCGATAATTTACGAGGTAATCATCGTTATTTTGACTTCATTTATGTATTAAACGGTTTATAATCAAATATACAATGTTAACCGTATCGAATTGATCGTATTAGTATCGGTTAAAAGTTTAAATTGCAGAATTGGATTGAATTGAGTGTCATATTGATGTTCGGATTGAAATTTGAGTTGAAGTAGGTCAGAATCGCCCGGGGACGCGTTCCCCGTGGCTGTGCGCAAGCACAACTTGTGCGTATGCACAACCAAGGGCTGTGCCAACGCACAGTCCGGGTTATTCGGACGCACGGTCCTTTGACGTATGGGGATTAATTTGGAATTTTTACCCAAAGTGGTTCGGTTCGATTCGGTTTGATTAGATGAGTTCGGTTCGAGCTGGTTCGATTCAATTGGTTTGGTTTAATCCGATTTGTTCTAATTGATCTGGAAAAGGATTTACGTGGATTATTAAAAAGTGGACTACGATGTTTAAAAGATTTAAACATTATAAAAAAATAAAAGATATTCGGATTATTAAAACGTTACGACGTTTTATTAAAATTATAGGTTATTTAAACCTATTAAAAGAAAAAGACAAAAGAATGAAAAGTAATTGGTTTATCAAAACGTTACGACGTTTTAATTAATTTATCGATTAATTAAATTGATAAACGAAAATGGGATTATAAGCTTATAACTAATAGAATTAGATATTATAAACGAGTCACTTATATACAGGTGTTGTTTAAGTCTATCGTTTATACGACAGGACTAAATTTAGTAATTCGAAGTCTAATTACGTTTTAACATTTGAATTCTAACTAGATGCGATGAGTAGTCGATCTGCCAAGTCAGAGCACCATGGTGTTTAACTAGTGGGCTATCAGGAGTATACACTTTTGGGGGACACCAGTTTTGTGAGTTTACTTTGTGGTTTTTACTTTTAAATATTTATATTTAAAATGTTTTTAAAAAACAAATCGCACTAGTATAATTAACCATGAAAGATCCATTGGAACAAACTTCGTATTGGTTGTCAATAGGACTGTGTGATCACCAGTGGTACACTAGATACGAGACTGTGTCTGACATAGAGGTCAGTTAAGTCATTGGGCGTTGGAAGTGCTAGCGACCTTGACTTAACAGTCTGAGACGGCTGAACGGTTACGGTCACAGGTAACACTGTGATGGCAGTTTCACAGTTACGGTCCAGACACCCTGCTTAGATGGTAGTTATTCAGTTCACGATCTAAGGCCCATGTTGTGTAGGTTGAGACCCATACAATAGTCTGTCTTGTAGGATTTCATCTGGATCCAGTAATTGGTAATATTTTATATATACAAATGTTTTAAATGTATGCGATTTGAATATTCAACTGTAAATGTGTAGACTCACTCAAAAACGTTTATATTTCTGACCCCCCAATATTCACCTTTTAGGTATCAGGTACGAGGTCAGACTTCCACAATAATTTCAGAAGTCAATGTCAACCATACCTCTAGAGCTCCAAGTAGTTGGGTATTGGGAAGTCTGTATTTCTGTTTACAGCAGTTCAACTTATTTTAATAAACTCTGATTTGAACTACTGTATAAGATATATGTTTTAAAAGCTGCGTGTTTTCTAAAATGCTTGCACCAAATGTTAAAGAGATACACTGGTTCTACGTTTAAGCATTTTAGGATTGTATTGGAAACAGAGGAGGTGCGTCATAAGAGATTGATACTTACGCTCTGGTTTCTTTAAATACAATCAGGGTCTTAAGACCTAGTTTTCCTATACTCTTGGCACTGTATGCAGACAGGGGAATATGTTATGTGTATTAACAATTGCGCCCTGATGTCTGGAGATACAATCACAGTTTATGAACGCGTTTTCAGAAAAAGGTTTTCAAAATGATTCTGCAACGAGGTTGCAAACCTTTTTATGTTTTAAATGCAAAAAAATTGTAAAGGTTTTTAGGCTTACTACGAATTTTAGAGCAACCACTCCCATTCCCTAGAGCCGGTCTCGGCTCGAGTTTCAGGTGGAAATCGGGCCGTGTCAAAGTTGGTATCAGTGAAATGGCTCCCGGACATGAGAATTTAAAAACATTGCTGATACGTGATTTTGGAATATGGGGTAGGTGTCGTAGGAACTACTGCAACACATAGGATTCGCGTCATGTCCTCTGCACATATTCTTATGTTTCATAGGTTCTCAGCCTTCCCTTTGGGATATAAGACTATGATATACACGTGCATGTGGTCTAGACAACTTGATATCGATGCTTGAATATCAAGCATGAGATAATGTGAAGACTCTGTTGAATTCATTCGACAACAGTACAAGAGATGATTGACGGATGAAGTACGGAGTTAGAGAAGTGGGGTAATATGGAGAAATGTTACTGGTTAAAGAGTTTGAGGTCAGGAAGAAACTTACAAAAACCAAATGATATAACATGTTATGATTATTCATTTAAATGATTTTAAAAGGCATAATTGTGCTCAGACATAGCATCGATGCATGTTGCAAAAATCACTATAGAAAAGCATATCCAAATTATATATATATACACACATATACATAGAATGTTTTTAATAGGACATGCATCATATACATTGATATATTAAGAGAAAAGTGAATTGCAACGGCAACTCTTTGGGGATGAGAGATGTCCTCACCCTGGTGCACAATTATGCAGATGTTTAAAAAGGTGAGTTTTAAACAAACTGTTTTGAAAATGCGCGCAAATGATTTAAATATTTCAAAAAGATTTGTTTTATTGTAAGTATACCTAGACCAGAACTCTCAGAACTCCGTAAAAAAGTAAATACTCGAGCTCAAGTAGTAAGCAATTCTCGAGGGGGCAATGGAAGCATATAAGAATGGAAGTTGGAGAATATAGTTGTGGACAGGCAAGTACAAAGCTAGTTGCAGTTCAATGAACTACAACATGTATCCGGATAGCAATGCATATCCGATACTAAAAGTTAAGGATAGGAACATTCTTAAATAAGGTGTTTAGGGTATTGTAGCCTGAGACACTAGGAGTAAGAAAAGAGGGATAAATCTACTAATCGAGAAGTGATTAAGACGTCAAAGATACGCGATTTCTCACTAGTGATTAGTACAACTTGAGTGTAGAAAGACTCAAGGTAATTGGGAGACACACGAATCAAGGTATAGTAGATGGAGAAAGTGTATTGATAAAGCGAGTTTTAAATGATGTCTGAAAACTGACAAGGTGTAGTAAATCCTTGATATCTTTTAATTGAACCGTTGGATTGATTTAATTTTGGAATATGATATGTCTAAGAAGTTACCTAGAGATTAACCTTTGTGATCATCGAACAGAGGGCTACACAATGGCTGTTTTTGAAAGTAATGATGAGAAACTTGCGTGAATTTTGGCAGTAAGCCAAAAGTGCAAGTGATGAAAGTATGAATTATAGAGTCTAATTAACTTAGGATTATCAATGTAAGCTCTATATATATCTAAATGAAATCGAAAACTGTTGTGAAACAGTGGTTTCAAAACGTGAAAATTTCGATAACCGGGCCTTGTGACTATGAAGTCTTGCCTGGCTGGTGACAGAATATACATGTAGAGTACATGTATTTTGAATGTCGGGCCAGAAATGTTTAAAGTATGCCCAACCAAAAGTTGAAAATATGAAATAGACATTTTATTTTAATATGAAATGTTTTGAAAACGGAGCGAGAAATTGATATTCAGTTAATTAAATGTAGTAGTGGCTATAGAGCATTGAGGATGACTCTTAAGTCCGAGCAAAGAAGCTATATGTATAAGGTTAAGAGATACTACATAGCGTTAGTCAGATCAAAGATGTAAGGTCTGAGAATGTTATGCATCAGAATGAATAAAAGATTCTGAGTAAGCCATAGTTTGAGATAAACAATATGATGAGAGGAGATATATCCGGATAAGAGCTCCGCGATAATGAAAGGAAAGAGATTGTAGACCCGTGAAGGGACACAACAGATGGTAAAGATATGTGAGAAGATAAAGAGGATGTACATATAAAAAAGTATAAGTCTGAAAGCTTATATTAAAGAAATATATGAGCTTTAAATGTAGAATAAGAAGAGAGAACATAAGTTATGACTGGTATGTATCGATACTGTGAGTAACATGGAAATGTTTTATCGATACATGCACTAGCGAGTTTGACTTTACCTAGCTATGATGTAAGTAAAGTCACTAATTTAAGTTCAATTGAAATTGAGATTGAGATAAGGTAAACTGACAGTGAAGATGTCAGTAGTAGACACAGCTATAAGTGTGCAAATGAGTACTACACGAAGGGGGATAGAGAAGTATAATAGAAATACGTCTCACATGGTTGCAAAACGTGAATAAGAAAGAAGTTAAACTAAATCTTACCTTGAAGGTAGCATAAGACAAATCCGATAAGTGGATTTGCAGAACGTAGTATGAGTACTACGAGTTCTAATATGGACATGGAGTGAGCGACCACTTCAGCTGTTCTTATGAGATATATAAGAACAAGGAGTCAAGCTATTTGTGGATTATTTCTGGAAATGGTGTTAATGAACAACTGGTCTGTGTGACTGATAAAGGAAGGAGACGCACAATGTGTGCGATCAGTGTTGTAATTTCTGAGAGACCGTTAGAATTAAGTTAAGATTTCCAAATGTAAGTGGCAATTTGGAAACACTAAAAATCTTAGATGATATCTAGTTAATCTGAGAAAGATTCAAGTGGTTAATGGGTGGAAGCAACCAGTATGGTTAACGAAATTGCTAATTTCTTGAGTTTTGCAGTATTCTGTGAATATTTCTTGCAAGATTTTTCAATAATCTTTGCATTGGCAATGGAATTCAATTAAGAAAGTGCGAAGGTTGATTAGGAATATCAACGCAAGATAGAATGTGGAGATATGCTATGGTATAACATGATCAGATGATTGATTATGCTTCTCGATAGTGAAGAAGGCACGAGGTAAATTGTTAATGCGTGATTTGGAATTGACAACAGTTATAGTCGCATCAAAAGTCAAAATACACTATTAGTGTGATACTATGTGCGAACTATTTATGAGAATAAGAGATACTATAATAGGAGTCAAGAGGCACTACTTGTATTATACAAGGAGTAAGTTTCCTACGGATCAAAAGTCAATGAAAGTTAGATTTATGATGTAAGAAGAGTATCATATATAGATCATACGACCTAATGGTAAAGTTGGCAGTTAGTGGATTGTTAATCAGGGTAGTGTAGTGAAATTGTGGAGGTTTGCAGAAATTATAGGGTTAATTCCATATAAAATCACCACCTTTACATGTTTTTTCATTTTAATCACGTCCTTTAAAAAGTGTCAAATAAAATCACCACCTTTCATTTTTTTGCAAATCTATCACGAATGTGAAAATTCGATGTATCTTTATTGACTCGACAACCGGAATCAACAAGAAAAGAGTAAGAGGAATGTATTTTGTGTGTTAATAGGGCATTAGTCAGATTAAAACATTTATTTAGGAGGAAAAAGACATCAAATTTTACTCATCGATGATAGATTTGTAAAAAAATGAAAGGTGGTAATTTTATTTGACACTTTTTAGCAGACGTGATTAAAATGAAAAAACGTGTAAAGGTGGTGATTTTATGTGGAATTAACCCGAAATTATATGCATACTACACTACTATGCTAGTGATCATTCAAAGTATGATCAAGTGTTAGATATAAGGTTTTAAACCTTAAAAATCTATTGGCTCAATTAAGTATGGGAGAAATATAAAGTGATTAACTTAAAGAGAGTATAAGTTAGAAATACTCAACTAAGAGTATGTAATGAATGTTGATCAGCAAAGCAAGTTTACGATTTTAGTATTGATGATGAAATACTAAAACATGACGATAGATTGTGTGAACCAGACACGTATAGTCTGAATATCACATAAAGTGTTTTATCTCAGTACCACGAAAAGGTACCATGATATCATAAAAATGTATCGATGAAACGATAAGAGTACATGACACAGATAGTAGAATGTCCCAAAAGACCAATAAGTCGAATTGGGATATCGATGATCATACAGATTTTGGCAGTTATTGCCAAATCTCAAATGGAAAATAAAGTAGATGATAAAGGATTTGTAGTCAAAATATGTTGGTGTCAAGAAAATTTTGACTCGATTTAAGTGATTGTGAACAATATGATGAAGATCATATGTTCCATACTCTCAAGACTTTACACATGTCACGACCCAAAATATTGAGCCGCAACCGGCGCTAGGGAACGGGAGTGGTAGCTCCGGAACCCGTAGCAAGTCTCAAAGCACTAATAATTTTTCGCAAATAATAAACAAATAATATCATACAACGGAAGCAAATACATATATATATAACATGTAACCAAATATTTACACTCACTGTTCAAAATCTCGCGGGCTCTAGTTACCGTAACCTGTACGGACTGGCCTCGCGGTACTATATACAAAAGTTAGTGTAATAAAACATATCACCGGCATCTGGGGCCGTGAACAAATTGTACCATATGTAGCCTACAAAAACATATAAACAAGACAGCAAGTAATATGTACACTCAAAATGTACTGGACCACTAATGCAGCATCACAGAAGTCAGAGGACTATACATACATAGCCGAATTCCGGGTTCCAAAACTGGCTTCTAGCTAAGTCCACACACTAAGTACCTGAAATACATCAAATGTGAGGGGTCAGTATTTGGGAAAATACTGAGTGAGTTTGCAATTTACTAACGGCATTATTATAAAACATAGCATCGCATTTCAAATCAACATTAATACAAAAATACATATGAACAAGTACTCGATCCTTTCGAAACTAAAATCCTAAAGCATAGAACAATTTACTAATAGTCAAATTATACTGATCCAAATGGTCCGACCCGGGAGTCTTCACACTCTACCACGTCGATCGCGACCAATCTATTAATCCCAAAGTGGTGGGTCCAACCCACCGGTAGGTCCAACCTACTAGATACGGGGCTCAGGTCACTCTAACCGAGTTCGCTCTCGTATCACATTCATATCTCAGCTTTCAAAATCATATAATGCATGAATATCAAATCGTACCTCACAATTAGACACACTAGACTGACACATTTTTTGGTGATCACACAGCCTATTGACACCCAATAGGTAGCTAGTTTCGTTGGATCGCATACTAGGTCATTGTATACAAAGATTAATCAAAGCATATAGCAAATCAACAATTCATACATATAGTGCGATGTGTATAGTCAATATATAATATAATATCAAAATAAATAATACACGAAAGTTAAAATGCAACTCACAGTGACCGCTATCCAAGTAATGATGTGGTCGGTCTGATAGTATGCTCTCGCTAGTCCACGTCTACTGACCTCTCTGCTCGCTAACACGTCTGATACATATTAATTAATGTTTAATAATTAGATATTAATCTCGTAATCTCGTGTTTATACGTATAATACTTTTAAATTCCAGGGTTCTGTTTCATTCTTGGTATTATTCGTGAACTCGATATTCCTTTATCGTATTCACGATATACCAAACTTCGCTTCTCGTATTCGAGAAACGTATTATATCCTTAGCGTTTCTCATTATCGTTAACCTCGTAAAACGTCAAGCTAAATTCTCACTTTTTAACTTATCGGGGTCCTTGATTGAATTTTAGAGTTTAATGTTCAAAATTATCGAAATTTGGGTCAAAATAGGTCAAAAGTCCGCCTCGGTGCCCCGGACCCACTGTGCGGACGCACAAATTGGCTATGCGGGCGCATAGCTGCTCACTATGCACAGCCCGGAAACGCCGTTTCCTCGCTATTTCTCCGCACCCCGTCATGCTCCACGCGCCAAAAACTTCATTTCTAATAAAACCCGTAACTTTATTTTTCCAAAAATGCTAAAACCGAGCTAAAATCAACAAATCTCCATTTTATTCTAAACCAATCATAATAATCCGATTTCAACTCCAAATCTCGAAATATTACTTTGAAACAAAGCTTAGGATCGATAGAGCTTTCGATTCTGAAGAAATCGCCGCAAAATTCACTCGATTCAGACGTCGAACGGCGACATCGTTCGAAGGTTTCTAAATCTCTCTGGAACTCTTTTCTGATTCTCAATTCATATATCAAAACCTTATATATTAAGGTTAAAATCTCACTTTGGTCCTTGTCCTTTTTGTTTGTTATCATTTATCTTTTAAACTTTTCTTTCGTACAATTTAGTCCATAACTAAATCGATAAATTATTTTATTATAACTTATACGTATTATTTATACCAGATAGATAATATGAAACCCGATATTAATATTCTCCCGTCAAAACTTATAAATTTTTATTTTCAAAAGATAGTGGTAAAATTACGACTTTAGTCCCTACACTTTATTTTGGGACTTTCTTGAAGTTTTTCCTTTTAGTTCCAATTCTGACATTAGAATTGAAATATATCATTACATTCTTCGCTATTATCTTTTCCGAAACCGACCTACTAAAACTTATTTATCTTGATTTTCATCTGTTGCTTCTCTGAGGTAGTATGCTTTAACGTATCCTCGATATTGAGATCTTTATGTCCTCATCACATGGTTGTCACTAATCATTAATTAATGCTCTCAGGATCCATTATTCTGTTCTTAGTCGTCATCAGGTCGCTACTCGTCCCTTTTGTACGTGAATAGTCACGACGGGTCGGCTATATCCTTAATGACGTACTTGTTTTAATCATACTTCTATAAGTATTTTCTCTTGTAATCACAGTCTACGGTTATAGTCTTTACCATCATTTATTGTTGTCACTTTTCTTCCTTAGCTAGTTATCGTCATTTCTTACTTATCTCTATCGCCGTCTGACACTTCGTCCCTCATCAGCCAATCTTTTTCAACTTGTATCTTATCTATCACACTTGCTGTCTCTTAACGTAGCTGAGCCTGATACATCCTCTACTATTTACAATTTCTTTTTCCTTTGCTTCTTTAAGCTATCGTGAACTTCACGTCGTTCTGTTGGTCGTGATCAATCCTTTACCATTGCCTTAAACGTTTCACTTCACATTACTTTCGATCGTGTAGCCTGTACAATTGCTTTTATTTGCTGATATTACCCGTATTCTTATCCTCTTCACTTCCCCCTAGTTGCTACTTTAGAGGCCGTCTCAGGTTTCTTATTGACTTATCGGTCAAAGTTGTCTTTCCTTTACTTCACCATTCCTTGTTCCTGATAATCTCATAAGAATCTCATATGTTTCTTAACATTTAACTTCCTTACAAATCCTTCTTACTGATTAGCCTTCACTTAACGTCATTCTTACTTTTAAGATGTAACTGATTCAATAGGTCTTTTGTGATTTATCTTCTTAACTTCATATTTATCCGCTTTGGTATTTGCATTAATCCACAACCGACAATCTCATAAGTTTTCATCACTTTCCTTATCACAATCCCTCCTTGTCATATGAACAACTTTCACTTTCGTCTTACACTTCTTCTTCTTACTCTTGATAACTTCACGACTTTATTTTCACTCTTCAGAATATCGTCTTAGTACTGATTATAACCATTCCTTAGTTTATCTTTATTTTGTCTTTCATCTTCTTCTTAAAATGTCTTATGATTATTCTTAACATTTAGATTGTACTTGACTTTGTTGCTCCCAAGATTAGGAAATAGTTTTTATTTTTTTTTGGTCGTCCGATGCATCTTATGCCTCCTTAATACTTATAACATTGTGGCTCCTTAGATGTAGTTCGTTCCTATCAGTCCAATAGCAATGAAGTATCGTCTTGTCCTCTATTCATTGTATTCACTATGTTTTCCCTTCGTTTATAATAGCGCTATTGCTGTTGTTCTATTCTGACAATCTTTCTGATATATTTCTAGGACTTCCCACTTCTCTAATTATCTTACCAAATTTCGAGGGTATATGTATTTTTCTATCACATTTTCTTTCACGTGTTCACCATTTATTACATTTACTGATACGTATGTTTATATGTGTGGCCTTTCTCTTTATACTAGAATTCTACAACTGAACTTTTCTCCTTTCTGTCAACGCAACTTATAACTCTTAATGCTGATATTAGTAACTTCACTTAATATCAGTCAAATAGCATCTTTTATCTCTTGATCTATCTAACTTCGAACCTTCACATCTTACAGGATCATCTTCTTCGTCGTTTCGTATCCTTTACTTCCTTTTTAACGTGATTCTCTATATCTTATAACGTTGACATTAATAAGGTTACATATCCTTAAAATATTACTTGATGGTCATCATTCATATTATCGTCCTTTATACTTTTAATTTCTCTCTTCCGATATGACTTTCGATCGCTATATTACTCATCTTAACTTAAGGATAATCATTATATTCTTCATCCTTACGTATTCGTTACTTTTCTTTTGGTTAACATGACTCTCTATCATTTCATCCTTAGTTCTCGCATAAGGATAAACATTGTATTCTTAGACATTGCCAACGCATCGCATCTTATCTGCATATGCTCTCCGGCGATAATTCCTTATTCGCATTTTACTTTAGCCTTGTTAGCTTTATTGCAATTAATCGTTAACATGGCTTTATTCTGTTATTGGGGTTTATTTTACAAGTCTTATTATTATTTATTAAGAATCCTTTATTATCCGTTGCAGAGTTTCATATCTGAGTTTACTTACAAAACCAATACGATTTCGAAAACATCTTTTTGGCTAGCTAGCACTTTAAATCACTTTTCACAAATCGTTTGAAATCGTCAATACAATTGTAGCTCAGAGTGATGACACCTCTCATCACCAAAGAGTTGCTCAAAATCGCATTTTCTTTATCATTGCAAAGATATGATGCATGGTCTATATTTTGAAAATCATTTTCTTGCATTCCTATCATGATTATGCAATGTCATATACGATGTCTGAGCTTAATTGTATTTTGAAAAATCTTAAAAACCTTTCGTATTTTTTTGTAGAACGTAAGTTTACTCCAGATTGTACACTCTGCGATTATTAACGGCTTTCTTTGTTACTATTGGGTACATTATAAATTTTTGTATTGCTGTCACTTTCTGTCGTTTTTCTGATTATTATTCTGTTAACACCACTCCTTCTTTACACCTCTACTGACTCATTTCAGTATAAGACTTCTTATAGCCGTTACTGCTATATCCACTCCTCAAATAAGTTTGAGTCATATCAGCAACACATTCGTTTCTTCTTGCTATTTTTGCGTTCTATCATTCGCAAGTATCATTATCGATCTCTTTTTCATCGATCCTTCTTCAAAAATTCATTTATTTCCTCGTAACTTCTAGAACGTAACATGGAAATTACGTTCACGATAATTATATGATGAATCATGTGTAGTTATTATGTGTGGTTCATTAGATTATTGTTTTTATAACTTATGCTTATACTTTCTTTTATTAGGCGCGTGTTCGTCGATACTGCTTCCTATAGGTTCTATCTATCGAAGGTATTATCCTATAGGCATATTCCAAGACTGATAATCTATTATGCAATGCAGCAAACATATATACACAGTAATGCAAACATATTAATAAAAAACACATAAAGCATATAAATCGCTGATACCAAGAGGTGCCTGATGCGGAGCACTAGGTTCCCTAATGACTACGCCGAGTTTTGGCCCCTAACTCTTCCACCGGAGTTGCCTCCACCTCTGTGCACAAAGTAGGGGTTGGTCCTAATTCTAGAGGATGTGTTGACGTAATCCGGATGGAACTCACGCCTAAAAACGAAGGGTCGAACGGGATCGCCCTCCCACTCACGGTCAGTCTCGATCCTACGGGCCATCATAGTGAGCGTCCTAAAATGTTCACCTACATACTCATATAGCTCACCAAACTCGGGTCCTAAGCCTCTGACGTATCTACGGTTGATGGTTCTCTTATCTTCGTTCAGATCGGGGACTCCCTCAACCATTCGCAGAAAATCAGAAGAATACAGCCCTACTGTTAGTATTCCTCGAGAGAAGGAGCGCAACTGCCTCCTAACTTGGTTTAGAGCTATCTATGCCTGACCGTTTGCTATTTCTGCGTCTTCTCTCAAATTGATGTATCTCCGCACCCTAGACCAGAAATGTTCACTTCTGTACTCTTGTAATACCCCAAAATATTTAAGTATTTAATTGGACAATGTGTTCAGTCCTGATTCGCCAGGGTGGCGATATTGGAAATAATTTTCAAGAAATTAAAGTGAATAAGCTTTTAGTAGGGCGGTTTTGGGAAAGTAATTATGCGGAATTTAATATTATATTTCAATTCTAAAGTTAGAATTGGAATTAGAAGGAAAAATGTTAAGAAAAGCTCGAAATAAGGTACAGGGACTAAAGTGGTAATTTAGCCACTACGACTTAAAATGGAAATTATTTCGCCAAGGTCCGCGAAATATTTTATAGTATATGTGGTAAAAGTTTCGGGTCAATCAGAGACCTTTTAAAATTTGGACGCGGATGCGTTTGGGCCAAATTGTAACTTTTGAGAAGTTTAAGGGCTAAAGTGTAAACTAGTCAATTAAGCCTCGAGAATAGCAATTAAAGGATTATTGACGGAAAATGATAATATTGGGTTAGTATTATTTATTGGAATATAAATAATACGTAGGAAAGTGAGTTAAAAGGATAATTTAACCATTTGGTTAAATTAGAAAGTTTAATAGAGAATTGGTTTAAGTTAAAGAGTTCAAGGATTAAAATGAACAATTAGCCAAATATACATATATGAATTGATAAGAGATGAACAATCCAGAAAGGGAAATGAGAGGAGCAGTGAGAAGCGAAGGAAATGACGAACGATTACGATACGTCGCTCGATCTCCGTTTCTCGTCCGTTTCCGACGTTTAATAGCTCGAACTGATCGTATTCCAGAGGCGAATCACGGTAAGCTTGTCGTTTTACCGTTTAAACGGATATATTTTAGGTTATATCGATTCAAAGTTTTAGGCCACGAAACGATTATATCGTTTTAATCGATATTAGAATTGGATTATAGTGTTTTGAGCTTAGATTAAGCGTTTCGGATGTGTTTGGAACGTTTTCACGCCGGAAGCACGTCGGAATGACCGAGGGCGAGTGTTACGCGGGCGCGTAACATAGTTACGCGGGCGCGTAACAATGTTACGCGGGCGCGCAAGTACTTTGCGCGGGCGCGCAAGTAGACTATGCGGGCGCATAGTTTACGTGAAGCACCTATACGATATTTTCGCCCCGCTATGACCCCGTTTTCCGACTTTAAGTACGTCGGACATTAAAAGTGTATCACGGACCCCGAAAATAAGAAATTTGGATATCGAACTTAATGAGTTCGATTAAGGTTCCGAGATATAAGGAACCTAAATTTAAGAATTGATAAATAAGAGATATGACGAATATCTCGAGTAAGTATTAGAATACTATCAAAGTTAAGAATCGTATTTTAAATACGATTATGTTAACCTAAGTTTATAACTTAGGAATTTGAATACTAAGCCCACGTTTATGGATTAAACGTATAGGTAACTCGATTAAGTAACTGACGTACCGACGAGCTACCAACCCAGTAGCTGGAGTGGTTATGTGATTGGACAACGCATGGAGCTTACGCTTGCGGGATTATAGTAATGCAGTTTTGGATAGCGGTCACTGTGAGTGGCAAATTTACTTTCGTGTATTATATATATATAAAGTTATTTGCATAGATATACATATACTGTTTATACGCATCGCATGTTATATAAATGACTGAAAGGTTATATGCTTTCTTAATTTCTATATACGAGAACTAGTATGCGATCCGAAGAAACTAGCTACCTATTGGGTGTCAATAGGCTGTGTGATCACCAGTATCGAGTCAGTCTAGTATGTTTGCATATGAGTGATGAATTGACTTGACACAGCCGGGAGCTGTTGATGAATATGAAATTTATGATTGGGTTATGATTTCGATACGCAGAGTGAACTCGGCTACGGTGTAGCCTGGAAGTCCCCGTATCTAGTGGCTGGGCCACCAGCGAGTTGGACTCGCAAATGATATTTACGATTGAATTGAATGATATATGATTATTCAAGAGTTGTGTCGCATGCTAGGATATTAGTTTCGTACGGATCAAATACCTGTTTATATATTTTATATTATTGTTTTCTTAAGATGCGATGTTATATTTTTTTTATATTAATACTGTTAGTAACTTGCAAGCTCACTCAGTATTTTCCAAAATACTGACCCCCTCACAGTGTTTTCTTTCAGAAGACCGGAGTCGGATCAGACAGACCATCTCCTTTGTGTCGGCAGCCTTTTTGGCTTACACAAAGTGCGAGTTTTTATAGAGCTGCAGTAGTCAGTAGGTGTCAGTATAAGGTGTATAATTTAATTTCAAACGGTATTTGAAAAGTAAACTCCGATATAATTATATAAGTAAGTTGTTTATAAAGATGGCGTTTTATCCGTTTGAATTGTGTACCAATTGCCTTAAGAGGAATTGGTTATGTTTGTGATCAGAAACAGGGCGGTGCTGGATATGAGATATCGCTCGGTAAGACCCTGGTTTCTAAGAATTTGTTCGCGAATGTTTTCAGAAAAGGAATACGATGTTTTAATAATTGAATTATATTATTTAAAGAAGATTTCTGAAAACGTATTGTATATAGTAATATGTTTTAATCGCGAAAAATTTATAACGGTTTTAGGCTTGCTACGGGTTTCGGAGCAACCACTCCCATTCCCTAGCGCCGGTCTCGGCTCAATAATTTGGGTCGTGACAATTGTGGTATCAGAGCAGTTGGTCCAGTTACCTCTGCTAAGATGTGTTTGTCGGTTAAGTAACCTAGGAACTACTGCAGCTATAGAGTTGAAGTCTGTCTGATCCAAGTCGTTAGTGTGATTTGATTTGAGATAAGTATGATAAGTTGATTTGTGAAATGCTTACTTGTTTCTTGTGACACGTATATACGAGATATATACGTATATATTGCTTTGATGAGACATGCATATATGATATGCATTTGAGATGAAGCTTCTAGGAGATGTATTGCCTCCTATGAATAGAATATATTAAGATAATTGCAATTTGATGATATGTATGTATGTGTGTTTAACATCATATAAAGTGAGAAATGTAATAGGATTCGATCGATCGAAAGTTTAGAAAGAGTGTGAAGAAGGAATACAAAGTTGTAGAAGTTGAGGAACTTTCCAGAAGCAGAGTTTAAAGGTCTAGAGAACTTACAAAACTCGAAGTTTATAACTTTTAAGAGTTATCTGTTTAACGATTCTGAAAGCATAATTGTGCCTAGACCCGATATAGAAATACATGATTGCCACGATATTGATAGAAATGCATCACTACATACATCAATACATGCATTAATAGGACATGCATCATATGCATTATGTTCAGACGAAGAGGTGAGATGTGGCAACTCTTTGGGGATGAGAGACGTCATCACCCTAGTGCACAATTTTGCTAAGATTTAAATGAAATTTTCAAATGAGTCGTTTTATTTGAAAGAGTTTTCAAGAGTTTTGTTTTTATGTAAGTATACCTAGACCATAACTCTGTGACGGAAGTGAGGTGCTCGCGAGCAAGCTGCGGTCAAGACTATGAGACGAATGAATACGTATAATTGAGAGAACATAGGATTTGTGCCTCTAGTTATTGAACTTAGCCTTGATTAAACAGGCTAGTACACAGCTAGAATAATATATGTGTTCGACTAATAATGTATGGAACATGTATGATGTGATTTGATACCCATGATGTTTGATTAAGTCCATGTGAGTGGAATGCTCGCAAGACTTAAGATGCGATATGTAATCAAGAAAATCTAGGGGACACTGATTTTCTTGAATTCGGCCAACATAGATGCTTATAGCTACGCTAGTAATATGTGTGTAACATATACAACGCGAGTATATGTTTAGATAATTGGCTAGTCTACGATGAGTCAGAACATTCAGAAGACTTCCAATAAGAGACGTAATCATAGAAGGTTTAAAGGAAGGAGACGTCCCTAGAGTTTAACATACGTGGACAACAATTAGACGTGATAATTAGTAAGGATTATATTTTAAGGAATTTATCAGTATTCCTTTATATAATCGCTATACTAGGAACGTAGAATTGCGCGAACGCGTGCTGTTGCACAACAAGTATATGAGGCGCAAGAAGGAAAATCGAAGTGACAAAGGCGAATGCAACCTAGTCCAAGGCCTGCAAAGGTCAAAAATGCGATGAAGGTCAACGGGAACCTAACAAGGTAAAGTGGGAATGTACAGGCATCGAGAGTGCCGCAGTAATCCAACGTCATTATAAATCAGTTAGCCGTAAAAGCAACTGATATAAGGAATTGTGTGCCAATGATAGGACGATGGATATAAAGATAGTATCAAAGTGAAGAAAGGAACACCTATAGAGATTTGATGTTAGTATACTTAAGTTAAGACTAAAAGAGTTTGACGGATCAAGTGGTATGCTAAATCCACTAGGAAAGTAAAGTAAGATGCTCGTACACATCGAGCGGATGAAGGACAAACAGTAATGTTGATAAAAATGTCGATGAAAGGTTCAATCTATGATTAGTTCCGACATGCAATTAGAGCGGTGAAAGACCAAATAACATGAACTAAGTTTGTGACCCGATTTGGGAAATTCTTTCAACTATTAGTTCCAGTTAAGGATAATCGGGAAAGATCAAGGTACTTAGATCAAGAGACAAACAACAAGAACTGTAATCGGTGGATTGAGAGTTGAAACTTCCACCTTAAGATTTTGGTTATGAAGCAGAATAGTAAGTTGTGAAAGGTACAAACGTAGTGGAGGTTTGTGAAGTGTTAGCCTTAAACTTCAAGTTAAATCAAATAAAGAGTGATGTGATCAATACAGAAGATTGATTATGATCCTTAAAGGATTAAGATGTATTAGGCACGATCAAATTTGTTTGATACATTCCTAGAAAAAGATCCTCAGGAAGAGGACTTCGAGGAAGAAGAGTTATTATAGAAATCTAAAGACATTACCTCAAAAACTCCAAGTATAGGTTATCTACGGGTTTATAGATCAACGTAGAACGAGTTGTTAAGGATGTATACAGAAAGAAGTATAGTATCTATTAAAAATGATAGTTAAGAGGATAATCAAGTTTAATTAGTTAAACTTGATACACTTCGGGATTAATGAACTGTATGAAGGATCGAATCAAGAGAGTTCGAGAACCACAAGATGGTTAACGATATAGGAGTATAGCGACGCAAAGAATAAAATCAGGATACAGTAAAGTATCATTAGATAAAGAATGTCTAATGAAGGCTATTGGTCATTAAAATAAAGGTTATCAGACGAGCTCGATGTCGAGAAGTACCAGAGCGAGTATCTCTGGTCCAATATACGGAAATGTCGCAATTTGAGGAAGGATGCAGAGATAGCCAACAGTTGGACATAAGTGACTCTGGATCAGAATAGAAGGCGAATGCGCTCCTTATTACAAGGAACACTACCAGTGGGATAATATTCCACTGACTTTCTGCGTATGGTCAGAGAAGTGCCAAAAGTATATGACTTGTATGATATAGTATAAGGATTCTAAGAAAGATTTAAGAACACTAAGAAGTTAGTTCAAATAATAAGAGTTGAAAAGGTACGAATAACTTGCGTATATTGCAAGGGAACTTGATAAGAGTTATTGAGAAATGAAAAAGAGAAAGTCACGTGGAAAGATGACGAGAGGATCATATGGATTAAATTCTATGTAGTCGTCAACGAATAGAAACAAAAAGGGGTAAAGATGATAGAGTCATATGAAAGGATCCACTGATAGTTAAGATGTCAGTAAGGGCACAATAGGACGATATGTAAATGATCGAGAATGCACTACATCGATAATTTAGGCAAAAGAATTGTGACCCATTATTTAATTAGTAATCGACGTTCAGAGTGCCGAAACAAGAAATATTAAGAATACAAGATGCGATAGAGGTGATACCCGCATATGATCGGCTTTACAGACGGCAATGATGATAGTACAATACGACAAGATGATATATATACGATTAAGAACGCACTACATCGAGAAAATTAGACGAAGAAGGCCACAACTCTCTATTAATGATCGATGTTGTGGATATTAAAAGCAAGTAGTACACGATGTACAAGATGCGCTGAGAAGGAAAACAAAGAATGCAATAGAAAATGATCAAGAAACACGATAAAAGCGTGAATAGAGAACGCAAGAAGAATACCATAGGATCATAGCATTTAGACTATTAATCCTATTGATTAACAAAGGACGAGAAGTCAAAGAAAGTTACGGAGAAGTACGTCTGCAGTATGAGCAAAAGTAGGAATAACAAGTGAAGTAGCAAGATCATGAATAGTAGTGAGAAGTAAGTTTAACACTACGTGATAGTAAAGAACAATGGTTTGTAAGCTAAGAGCCAATTAAGATTGAGAATTAGAAGGGAAGAATAGATAAGAAAGAGTTAGATTATGATGAATAAAAAGATCAAATATGGAGCAAGTAACGATGTCATCAGAGGACATTCTGATGCAAATATATGATTGGAAAAGGATTAAGATCCTCATTTAGGGATTGTAAGTAAAGAAAGCTTACCAAAGCATTAGTCACACGCTGTCTTATTAAAATAAGAATTCAGCGTCTTATATGACAATCCTATCTGGTTGAAGACCAGATTGATGAAACAGATCGACGTGAGATAAGAAGAGACGAGGAATTTCAAAGAATAGTACGTCATGCTTAAGAAAAAGCAAATAGATCAATGGATATGCAAACGAATAAAGAGGTATACGAGATATCAAGATGCAAGAAGAAGGTTAAGCATGCTTTACAAGAATAGTGAAGACCTCATAAGGATATGTCCTGAGGATTCACCTCATGGATAGCCATGATTAACGATGATAACAAAAGAATCTTCATACGAGAAGTAAAGTGACGAGACAAAAAGAGAATAGTGGATAATGGGATAAAGATCCCAACATAATGACAAATAAGAATCAGACCGTGATGACGGCCATATGGAAGAGACTACAAAAGTAAAGAATTAAGAACGGCGAATCGTAGATACATATGAATACGACTAATGTCGTCATAAAAGGGAGATGTTGAATGACAAAGATTATCGTCTTTAGTAATAAGACGTCATTAAGACGAACTGCCATTGGATTGCAGTAAGAAACTAAAAGTTCGAAAAGATAAAAATCAAAAGTGAGGTTGTCAGTGATAACTGACATCAAGGTGCAAGAAGTACAGAAATTGGAATGACGATTCCTTGCGCTGACCAGCATTAAAAGACGAACATGGTATTCCTACTATGAATACAATTCTAGATGTAAAAAGAGGGATTAAAGTAAGTAAGAAAAGTATATGAAAATTCGAGGACGAATTTTTATAAGGGGTGAAGAATGTAATACCCCAAAATATTTAAGTATTTAATTGGACAATGTGTTCAGTCCTGATTCGCCAGGGTGGCGATATTGGAAATAATTTTCAAGAAATTAAAGTGAATAAGCTTTTAGTAGGGCGGTTTTGGGAAAGTAATTATGCGGAATTTAATATTATATTTCAATTCTAAAGTTAGAATTGGAATTAGAAGGAAAAATGTTAAGAAAAGCTCGAAATAAGGTACATGGACTAAAGTGGTAATTTAGCCACTACGACTTAAAATAGAAATTATTTCGCCAAGGTCCGCGAAATATTTTATAGTATATGTGGTAAAAGTTTCGGGTCAATCAGAGACCTTTTAAAATTTGGACGCGGATGCGTTTGGGCCAAATTGTAACTTTTGAGAAGTTTAAGGGCTAAAGTGTAAACTAGTCAATTAAGCCTCGAGAATAGCAATTAAAGGATTATTGACGGAAAATGATAATATTGGGTTAGTATTATTTATTGGAATATAAATAATACGTAGGAAAGTGAGTTAAAAGGATAATTTAACCATTTGGTTAAATTAGAAAGTTTAATAGAGAATTGGTTTAAGTTAAAGAGTTCAAGGATTAAAATGAACAATTAGCCAAATATACATATATGAATTGATAATAGATGAACAATCCAGAAAGGGAAATGAGAGGAGCAGTGAGAAGCGAAGGAAATGACGAACGATTACGATCCGTCGCTCGATCTCCGTTTCTCGTCCGTTTCCGACGTTTAATAGCTCGAACTGATCGTATTCCAGAGGCGAATCACGGTAAGCTTGTCGTTTTACCGTTTAAACGGATATATTTTAGGTTATATCGATTCAAAGTTTTAGGCCACGAAACGATTATATCGTTTTAATCGATATTAGAATTGGATTATAGTGTTTTGAGCTTAGATTAAGCGTTTCGGATGTGTTTGGAACGTTTTCACGCCGGAAGCACGTCGGAATGACCGAGGGCGAGTGTTACGCGGGCGCGTAACATAGTTACGCGGGCGCGTAACAAACTTGCGCGGGCGCGCAAGTACTTTGCGCGGGCGCGCAAGTAGACTATGCGGGCGCATAGTTTACGTGAAGCACCTATACGATATTTTCGCCCCGCTATGACCCTGTTTTCCGACTTTAAGTACGTCGGACATTAAAAGTGTATCACGGACCCCGAAAATAAGAAATTTGGATATCGAACTTAATGAGTTCGATTAAGGTTCCGAGATATAAGGAACCTAAATTTAAGAATTGATAAATAAGAGATATGACGAATATCTCGAGTAAGTATTAGAATACTATCAAAGTTAAGAATCGTATTTTAAATACGATTATGTTAACCTAAGTTTATAACTTAGGAATTTGAATACTAAGCCCACGTTTATGGATTAAACGTATAGGTAACTCGATTAAGTAACTGACGTACCGACGAGCTACCAACCCAGTAGCTGGAGTGGTTATGTGATTGGACAACGCATGGAGCTTACGCTTGCGGGATTATAGTAATGCAGTTTTGGATAGCGGTCACTGTGAGTGGCAAATTTACTTTCGTGTATTATATATATATAAAGTTATTTGCATAGATATACATATACTGTTTATACGCATCGCATGTTATATAAATGACTGAAAGGTTATATGCTTTCTTAATTTCTATATACGAGAACTAGTATGCGATCCGAAGAAACTAGCTACCTATTGGGTGTCAATAGGCTGTGTGATCACCAGTATCGAGTCAGTCTAGTATGTTTGCATATGAGTGATGAATTGACTTGACACAGCCGGGAGCTGTTGATGAATATGAAATTTATGATTGGGTTATGATTTCGATACGCAGAGTGAACTCGGCTACGGTGTAGCCTGGAAGTCCCCGTATCTAGTGGCTGGGCCACCAGCGAGTTGGACTCGCAAATGATATTTACGATTGAATTGAATGATATATGATTATTCGAGAGTTGTGTCGCATGCTAGGATATTAGTTTCGTACGGATCAAATACCTGTTTATATATTTTATATTATTGATTTCTTAAGATGCGATGTTATATTTTTTTTATATTAATACTGTTAGTAACTTGCAAGCTCACTCAGTATTTTCCAAAATACTGACCCCCTCACAGTGTTTTCTTTCAGAAGACCGGAGTCGGATCAGACAGACCATCTCCTTTGTGTCGGCAGCCTTTTTGGCTTACACAAAGTGCGAGTTTTTATAGAGCTGCAGTAGTCAGTAGGTGTCAGTATAAGGTGTATAATTTAATTTCAAACGGTATTTGAAAAGTAAACTCCGATATAATTATATAAGTAAGTTGTTTATAAAGATGGCGTTTTATCCGTTTGAATTGTGTACCAATTGCCTTAAGAGGAATTGGTTATGTTTGTGATCAGAAACAGGGCGGTGCTGGATATGAGATATCGCTCGGTAAGACCCTGGTTTCTAAGAATTTGTTCGCGAATGTTTTCAGAAAAGGAATACGATGTTTTAATAATTGAATTATATTATTTAAAGAAGATTTCTGAAAACGTATTGTATATAGTAATATGTTTTAATCGCGAAAAATTTATAACGGTTTTAGGCTTGCTACGGGTTTCGGAGCAACCACTCCCATTCCCTAGCGCCGGTCTCGGCTCAATAATTTGGGTCGTGACAACTCTTCAATGTCCGACTCATCTAACGGCTCCTGTTTTTCAAACTCTTCTTCTTGAGGATCTTCTTCTTCTGACTCTTCTTCTAGTTCCTCTTCTGGATCCTCCACAGGATCCTCCTCCGGATCTTCCTCAGGATCCTCCTCCGGATCTTCCTCAGGATCCTCCTCCGGATCTTCCTCAGGATCCTCCTCTCCCTCTTCACTATACTCTATTTCTGGCGAGTGTACTCTACCTCTGTTCCCAGAAGAACTACCATTCTCCGATACAGACATATAGCCATTTTGATAGATTTCTGACGGTCTCCTATTATCTGCGTGGAATCCGTTCTGATGGATCCCAGATGGTTCGTCTATTTCGTTGTGGAACCCATTTTGAAATATAGGAGGCGCTTCCTCCCGTTCTTCAGCAGCATGTGACTGAGCTCCGTTCTGCCCAAACATGCTGAAAAGAAACAATTTCAATCATAAGCGACCATTTGAGCCCATTTCCTCACGCAATTCTAATATTAACTTATAAAATGCTGTAATGATTTAACATTTAATCAAGCCGCACGTTGATCGCAAGTAAATAACCATTTAACAATTCGAGCGCAAGTAGTAAACACTTTGTTGTCTTAGTCGTTCGTATACGCAGATATTAATCACTTATTTACCAAACTATCTTGGTTTGCGCGCGTTACATAACATACTTGCAATACACATATTACACAGATACAAACAACTAAGGTCCGACTCTTTTGCTGCAGTAGTTCCTAGGTTAACTTACATGACAAAGTATCCCAAATCAATCAGAGACTTGGACAAACTGGCAGTGGTAATTAGACCAACTGCTCTCAAACAAGCATTGAAACAAACTTGCAGTGGTAACTGGACCAACTGCTCTGATACCAACATTGTCACCACCAAAAATATTGAGCCGCAACCGGCGCTAGAGAAAGGGAGTGGTAGCTCCGGAACCCGTAGCAAGCCTCAAAGCACTAATTATTTTTTGCAAATAATAAACAAATAATACCATACAACAGAAGCAAATACATATATATAAAACCTAATCAAATATTTACACAAACTGTTCAAAATCTCGCGGGCTCTAGTTACTGTATCCTGTACGGACTGGCCTCGCGGTACTATATACAAAAGTTAGTGTAATAAAACATATCACCGGCATCTGGGGCCGTGAACAAACTGTACCACATGTAGCCTACAAAAACATATAAACAAGACAACAAGTAATATGTACACTCAAAATGTATTGCTGTCTAGGCTACGACTCTGTCATCTCTGGACCACTACTGCAGCATCATAGAAGTCAAAGGACTATACATACATAGCCGACTTCCGGGTTCCAAAACTGGCTTTTAGCTAAGTCCACACACTAAGTACCTGAAATACATCAAATGTGAGGGGTAAGTATTTGGGAAAATACTGAGTGAGTTTGCAATTTACTAAAGGCATTATTATAAAACATAGCATCGCATTTCAAATCAATATTAATACAAAAATACATGTGAACAAGTACTCGATCCTTTCGAAACTAAAATCCTAAAGTATAACACAATTTACTAATAGTCAAATTATACTGATCCAAATGGTCCGACCCAGGAGTGTTCACACTCTACCATGTCGATCGCGACCAATCTATTAATCCCAAAGTGGTGGGTCCAACCCACTGGTAGGTCCAACCTACTAGATACGGGGCTCAGGTCACTCTAACCGAGTTCGCTCTCGTATCACATTCATATCTCAACTTTCAAAATCATATCATGCATGAATATCAAAACGTACCTCATAATCAGACACACTAGACTGACACATTTTCTGGTGATCGCACAGCCTATTGACACCCAATAGGTAGCTAGTTTCGTTTGATCATATACTAGGTTTTTGTATACGAAGATTAATCAAAGCATATAGCAAATCAGCAATTCATACATATAGTGCGATGCGTATAGTCAATATATAATATAATATAATATCAAAATAACCAATACATGAAAGTAAAAATTCAACTCACATTGATCGCTATCCAAGTAATGATGTGGTCGATCTGATAGTATGCTCTCGCTAGTCCACGTCTATTGACCTCTCTGCTCGCTAACACGTCTGATACATATTAATTAACGTTTAATAATTAGATATTAATCTCGTGTTTATACGTATAATACTTATAAATTCTAAGGTTCTGTTTCATTCTTGGTGTTATTCGTGAACTCGATATTCCTTTATCGTATTCACGATATACCGAACTCCGCTTCTCGTATTCGAGAAACGTATTATATCCTTAGCGTTTCTCATTATTGTTAACCTCGTAAAACGTCAAGCTAAATTCTCACTTTTTAATTTATCGAGGTCCTTGATTGAATTATAGAGTTTAATGTTCAAAATTATCGAAATTTGGGTCAAAATAGGTCAAAAGTCCGCCTCGGTCCCCCGGACCCACTGTGCGTACGCACAGCTTGGTTATGCGCCCGCATAGCCTGGTCTATGCGGGCGCATAGTTTGGCTATGCGCCCGCATAGCCTGAGCTATGCGCTCGCATAGTCTAGTTATGCAGGCGCATAGCACGGCTATGCGCGCTCACAGATGTTCGCTATGCAAAGCCCGGAAACGCCGTTTCCGAGCTGTTTCGCCGCACCCCGTCATGCTCCACGCGCCAAAAACTTCATTTCTAATAAAACCCGTAACTTTACTTAACGCTAAAACCGAGCTAAAATCGACAAATTTCCATTTTATTATAAAACAATCATAATAATCCGATTTCAACTCCAAATCTCGAAATATTACCTTGAAACAAAGCTTAGGATCGATAGATCTTTCGATTCTGAAGAAATCGCCGCGAAAATCACTCGATTCGGTCGTCGAACGGCGAAACGGTGGCGAAACGACGGTATCGTTCGAAGGTTTCTAGATCTCTCTGGAACTCTCTTCTGATTCTCAATTCATATATCAAAACCTTATATATTAAAGTTAAAAGCTCACTTTGGTCCTTGTCCTTTTTGTTTGTTATCATTTATCTTTTAAACTTTTCTTTCGTACAAATTAGTCCATAACTAAATCGATAAATTCTTTTATTATAACTTATACGTATTATTTATACCCGATAGATAATACGAAACCCGATATTAATATTCTCCCGTCAAAACATATAAATTTTCATTTTCGAAACATAGTGGTAAAATTACCACTTTAGTCCCTACACTTTATTTTGGGACTTTCTTGACGTTTTTCCTTTTAGTTCCAATTCTGACTTTAGAATTGAAATATATCATTACATTCTTCGCTATTATCTTTTCCAAAACCGACCTACTAAAACTTATTTATCTTGATTTTTATCGGAAAGTTTTCCAATATCGCCACTCTAGCGACTCAAAACTGGACACATGGTCCAATTAAATAATTAAATCTTTTGGGGTATTACAACACATAACAGCAAGTTAATGAGAGTTTAAATGATAAGGTGAAGTCTACGGACGACTAAAACTTGTGAGAAGTTTTAGATCAGTATATAGACAGTAGTATTGTTTGTTGCCCATAAGTAACAAACGACTTAAAGGGGTAAATCCAGTAGTAAGAGTATACACATCCCAAGTGTATAGAAAACTATGGAGTTAGGAAAACCTAACCGGTGATAAAAGATCATAGAATAATATTATGAGAAGGCATTATGAGATCAAAACAGTTGATCGAAACGATGGAATGGTGTGAGAACACACTTTGTCGATGGATGAAATGCATAAATCCAAAGGGAAAGGAAAATGGAAAGAGATAGAAATTGTATAAGTATAGCCTAATTTATAAAGAAACGTAAAACGTTAGTTCTGATTCATGACGAATCGTGACATACGGGAGGTCGCATGAAGATGCAACCGACAAGCTAAACTCGAGAGAGCATTCTATGGTTCATACCTGAATGCTGTAAGGATAAGGTTCAGAACCTTTATCTAGATTAATCTTATGCTACGTAAAGCATAAGAATTGACATATAAAAAGTTGGTATGGAATAATTTGAGTACGTGGCTTTAAATTTTAAATTCGAGAACAAATTTTTATAAGGAGGGTAGAATGTAAAACCCCGTGATTTTAAGTGATTAGAATATGCCACGAGGTCAAATTGGAGTAATCAAAATATTAATAATAATATTCTGAGATTTTGAATATTAAGAAAAATATTCGAAAAGCCTAAGTTTAATAATCAAAGGATGATTGTCAGATTTGACTATTGAAAGTTATTAAATTAAATCACGGGACGTGATTTAATGAACCGTGAGTTTTTAAATTAAATTTAAGTATAAATTTAATTTATAAGTATCCCTATATGTGTATAAGGATCATACGCATTAAAAATTTAAATCGGGAATTTAAATTTGAATAAATAGGATTTATCAGGACTAAATAAGAGCTTATAAATTAATATAAAATAATTTATAAGTCCCGAGCAAATAATTTTGGTGTCAATATTTGCGAAATAATTTTAAGAAGCTATCGTCAAATTTTTATGAAATTTGGACATAATTTTTATATTCAGCGAGACTGATTTGGACCCAATAAATCTTACGAGATTTATTAAAAAATAAAATATAAGTCCTATGAGAATAAAAATTATATTTTTATTTATTTTATTTTATCAGTTGAGACTGAGCGGCACCTCTGTTATCGTTAAAGATTTATTAAAAATAAAATATAAGTCGGATGCGAATAAAAATTATATTTTTATTCGTTTTATATTTCATTGGATTTTTGGGTAAAGTTTCACGAAATTATGAATTAGTTTTCGTTTGAGCTACGGACGACTAATTAAAAATCAGAATTAAAGTGCATGACTAAACTAGTATCAAATAGTACTTTAGCCATTATGTATCAATAAGTGGCCAGTTCATTTCAAACCAAAAGCAGAGCTTCATTGCTTCATGCTTTGTTCATCATTTTGTTGCGAAGCATTAGGTCATTAGGGTTTCTCCGTTTTTTTTACGGCCGATTTCTCGATTCTAACTCAAATTTTTTCGAGAATTTGATAACCTACGAGGTAATAATCCTTATTTTGAATTCGGTTATATATTAAACGGTTTATAATCAATTATATTATGTTAGCCGTATCGAATCGATCATATTCATGTCGGTTTAAAGTTTAAATTGCGGAATTGGATTGAATTGAGTGTCGTATTGAAATTTAAGTTGAAGCAGGTTGGAATCGCCCGGGGACGCGTTCCGCGTGGCTGTGCGCAAGCACAAGCAAAGGGTTGTGCGAACGCACAGCCAAGGGCTGTGCAGACGCATGGTCCTTCAACGTAGGGGTAAAAAGTCTTGGCTGTGCGGACGCACGGTCCTTCAATGTAGGGGGGACTATTTTGGAATTTTTACCCAAAGTGGTTCGGTTCGATTCAGTTTGATTAAATGAGTTCGGTTTGATCCGGTTCGATTCAATTAGTTTGATCTAATCTGGTTCGTTCTAATCGATCTGAAAAAGGATTTACGTGGATTATTAAAAAGTGGACTATGACGTTTAAAAGATTTAAACGTTATAAAAAATAAAAGATATTCGGATTATTAAAATGTTACGACATTTTAATAAAATTATAGTTTATTTAAACCTATTAAAAGAAAAAGACAAATAAAATGAAAAGTAATTAGTCTACAACGTTTTAATTAGTTTATCGATCGAGTAAATCGATAAACAAAAATGGGATTGTAAGTTTATATCTAATTATATTAAATATTATAAACGGGTCGTTTATATGCGGCTGTTGTTTATGTCTATCGTTCATACGATATGACTAAAGTTAGCAATTCGAAGTCTAATGACGTTTGACATTTGAATTCTAACTAGATGCGACTAGTGATCGATCTACCAAGTCAGAACACCAGGGCATTTGACTAGTGGGATATCAGGAGCATACGCTTTTGGGGGAAACCAGTTTTGTGAGTTTATTTTGTGGTTTTTACTTTTGAATATTTATATTTAAAATGTTTTTAAAAAACAAATCGCACTAGTATAATTAACCATGAAAGATCCATTGGAACAAACTTCCTATTGGTTGTCAATAGGACTGTGTGATCACCAGTAGTACACTAGATACGAGACTGTGTCTAACATAGAGGTCAGTTAAGTCATTGGGCGTTGGAAGTGCTAGAGACCCTGACTTACGAGTCTGAGACGGCCGAACATTTACGGTCACAGGTAACACTGTGATGGCAGTTTCACGGTTACGGTCCAGACACCAGGCTTAGACGGCAGTGATTCAGTTCACGGTCTAAGGCCCATGTTGTGTAGGTTTGTCACGACCAGATTTCCACCCGAAACTCGAGCCGAGACCGGCGCTAGGGAATGGGAGTGGTTTCTCCAAAACCCGTAGCAAGCCTAAAAACCTTTATAAATGTTTCGGAATTCAAGACCATACATCACGTATGATCTGTTTTCAGAAAATACTGTTAAAATCTTTTCTCGTTTAACGAAAACACATTTCTAAAAACTGGGTTCTTAAAACCCCGATTGTATTTCAAGAAATCAGAGCACAAACATCAATCTCAGTTGACGCACCTATCCTACTTCCAATACAATCCTAAAATGCTAAAAACATAAAATCTGTGTATCTCTCAAATAACTGGTCACAACATTTTAAAAACACGCAGCTTTTCAAACATATATTATATACAGTTGTTCAATCAGAGTCTATTAAAATAAGTTGAACTGCTGTAAACAGAAAGACAAACTTCCCAGTACCCAACTACTTGCAGCTCTAGAGGTATGGCTGACATTGACTTCCAGAATTATTATGGAAGTCCGACCTCGTACTTGATAACCTGAAAGGTGAATATCGGGGAGGGTCAGAAATAATATTTCTGAGTGAGTCTACAATTTTACAAGTGAATATTCAAATCGCAAGTACATAAAACATTTGTATATGTATAATATTACCAATGAATTGATCCAGATGAAACTCTACAAGGCAGACTATTGTACAGGTCTCAACCTATATGAGTCGGGCCTTAGACCGTGAACTGAATCACTGCCGTCTAAGCCGAGTGTCTGGATCGTAACCATGAAACTGCCATCACAGTGTTACCTGTGACCGTAACCGTTACTGCCATCTCAGACTGTTAAGTCAGGGTCGCTAGCACTTTCAACGCCCAATGAGTTAACTGACCTTTTTGTCAGACACAGACTCATATCGAGAACACTACTAGTGATCACACAGTTCTATTGACAACTAATAGGAAGCTTGTTCCAATGAATATTTCTTGGCTAATTTCATACTATTGCGATTTATAATTTAGGCCTAATTACTTAAAAAAAAACCCACCTTGTAACATTTTTTCATTTATACCCTGACCTAGAAAAAAGTTCATTTGTACTTTTTTTTTTATTTTTCATTTTCGTCTCTACCCTAAAGAGCTAATTTGACCTCTTTTTATTTGGTCTAATATTCAAAATGATCCTTTATATTTAGCTTATATTCTAATTAAACATTAATATTATTAATCATTTATAATGTTTTCATCTTTTAATTTATTTAATTGTCAAAAATTTAAATTTTAGGGTAGAGATGAAAACGAAAAATCAAAAAAAGGGTACAAATGAACTTTTTCCTAGGTGAGGGTATAAACGAAAAATGTTATAAGGTGAGATTTTTTTATGTAATTAGGCCTATAATTTAAAACAGTTTAATTATAAATATTCAAAAGTAAAAAACCACAAAGTAAAACTCATAAAACTGTCGTCCCCATTTTCAAAAACATAAGCTCCAAGCAAACTTGTCAGTCAAATACGTTGGTGTTTGGCTCGCTAGATCGACTACTCGTCGAATCGAATTAAAATTCAAATGTCAAAATAGTATTACACGTTGAAATTTTAACTCTACTCCTATCGTATAAACGATCGACTCAATAAACTAATCTCAATATTGAACTTCTCGTTCAATATATATTAACGTTCTCGGTATGGACATATAGTTCCTTTTTAATATTAATCACTTTAGTTAACGTAAGACTTTATTAAAACATCATATTGTTTTAATAACCCGACTATCCTCAAATGTCAAGGTCCTTTTAGATTTAAACGTCCTAGTTCATATTTTGAAATTCAATTGAATCACGATTGATTACACGACTTGAAACTATTCCAAAAATCGAGTTTCCGCGTTGCGTTAGGGCCTCAAAAAGTCCACTTAAAATCCATCGGAAGAAGACTGCACGATCGTGCAACAGCACGCTGCACGTTCGTGCAGCTCCTATGCTGCACGTTCATACAACCCAATGGCTGTATGACGTGCAGCCTCGGGGTCCCTCTCTGGGCTGATTTCCGATATGCTAGTATCCATTTTTCCGCGCCGAATACTAACACACAATCCAAACAATTCAATTTCGCAATTTATACGTTAAACCGATACGAATTCGATCGATTCGATAGGGTCGACGTTATAACTTTAATTATAATCCAAATTAATAATAACTGAATTAATATTAGCAGTTATTAACTCGAATACGTGCGCATTATCGAAGAAATCGGAGTCGCAATCGCGAAACGGACCGTGCCGCGACGGAGCCCTAACTCTCGCGCATGACTTGAGAGCATATCAGCTCTCATTATTTCTTTCAATTGAAAGAAATTAGTCCTCTGCACAATTATGTGCATGAGATGTTATATATAGAAATGGCAAAAGTGCCATTTAGTACTAGTTCAATCATGCATTTTAACGCAACTTCTTAATTAGTCGTCCGTAGCTCAAATGGAGACTAGTTGCAAATTCCATCAAACTTTATTCAAAACTCCAATAAAATATAAAACGAATAAAAATATAATTTTTATTCGCATCTGACTTATATTTTACTTTTAATAAATCCCGAAAGATTTATTATGTTTAAATCAGTCCCACTTGACTAAAATTACTATGTCCAAATTTCATAAAAAATTGACGATAAGTTCGTCAAATTATTTCGCGAATATTAACACCAAAATTATTCGTTCGGAACTTATAAATTATTTTATTTTAATTTGAACTAAGTAATAATATTTATTAGTTAAAAATTGAAACTAATTAAAGAAAAGAATTAAAGGACCAAACCTTACTCTTTTCTTTTCCTTCCTCACCATGTTCACCGCCTCTTCACATTTCTTTTTTTATTCCTTTAATATATATATAATTTTTCTGATGAATAATATGTATATTAAGCCACAAGACGTTGCAAAAGCCAGTTCAAAATTTTCGCATAAGAAGTGGCACACTTAAGGAAGCACACTAGAAGCTATAGCTAAGAGAAAGGCAAAAGAAAAACCTCAAAGTCCAAACAAAATACAATAAGAATTTCTAAAACTCCCTATTATAATGCTTAAATTGAAAAACTGCTTTCGAGAAGCAGTTAAAAACTACATCTTCCTTTGCCTGCGTCTTGTTATGAAAAACCTTCCCATTTCTACATTTTTAAATGTCCAAAAGAACCATAAACCACAATATCCTCCACAATTGGAAGTAAGGTCATCTTAGAATCATATTGTTCCACTATGTCATGAAATCCACAAATAAAGCAGGAAAAGTCCAAACCATATCAAGTTTTTGTAAAATATTATACCAAAAGCCTATAAAGAAAACACAATGAATAAAAAGGACACAATGAATAAAAAGGTGGTCCTGTGTCTCTACCTCCCAACAAAGAATGCATAAAGAGTTTTCACTCGTGACGATAGACAACGAGCCAAAAGGTGTAAAGAAGGAACTTTATTGATATATTTATTATCAATATATAAGTTAATATATATTATATATATATTTATATATACTAACTTATTTTATTTAATTTAACGTCGAAACTTCTTAATTTCGACATTTTAACTTCGAGTTTTTATCCGAAATAATAAACTCTGCAATTAGAGTGGTATATTGATATATTTATTATCAATATATTTTCATCTACGACACGTAGTCATATTCTCTATTCTATTAGTCCCGTTAATATTCCTTTATTAAAATTTTAATTCCCGATTTAAATTTTAATCTCCTACTATTACGATATACCTTTAGGGATATTTATAAATTAAATTTACGTTTAAATTTAATTTATGTATTCCCGGCTTATAAAATCTTAACACGTGGCTTATAAAAATACGGGGTATTTCTCTCCTCCTTATAAAAATTCGTCCTCGAATTTAAAATTTTAGCCGCATAACTCTATTAACCCTTAACATCTTTCATACGTTAATTCTTATGTCTTATGTAGCATATGCTTATTTCCACTAAAGGTAGGTTCCAAACTCTACCATTACAGTATTCTTGTACGATACAGGGAATACTTGTCACGACGCCAGCTCGTCGATTGTATCTTCATGCAATTTTCTTATAGGTCACGATTCATCATGACTTGGAGCTAACACTCCACATTTCATTATAACCTAGATTATACTCTTTATCGTATTCCTCTTTGGATCAGTGTCTTTGACTGAATATTTTTTGTCTATCAACAAAGTGTAAGTCCTACCACTGTTCAATCGTATATACTTACACGATTTCTATCTTTTATAGCCTCTCTTTCTTTCACTTCTTTTAAAACAAAGGAGATCAATTATTTTGATCTCATAATGCCTTCTCATAGCATTATTCTATGATCTTTAATCATCGGTTAGGTTTTGCTAACTGCATAGTCTTTTATACACTTGGGATGTGTACACTCTTACTATTGGGTTTACCCCTTTAAGTCGTTTGTTACTTATGGGCAACAAACGATACTATCTTCTAATCGCTGATCTAAAACTTCTCACAAGTTTTAGTCAATCGTAGACTTCATTTTTATCATTTAGACTCTCATCAACTTGTTGTTGTATGCAAAGTCTGAAGAGTAAAGAACGTATGATCTTTCTCATGCTGTCCATAATCACTTATACTGAGTCAAAACTTCATGATACCTATGTATTTTGACTAAAAAAATCCCTTGACACCTCTTTTCATTTCTATTTGAGTTCTTGCAATAGTTGCTAAAATCTGTATAGTCACTGGCATTCCAGTTCGACTACTAGTCCTTTAGACATGTTACTGTTATTGTTATCTTATCGTTCTATCGATACACTTCTATGATGTCATAATACCTCTTTGTGGTACTAAAACAAAACACTTTATAGTGATACTCAGACTATACATGTCTGGTTCACACAATGTATCGTCCTGTTTCAGTATTCTATCAACAATATCGAAATTGCAAACTTTTCCTTGCTACTCTACATCTATCACATACTCCAATTGAGTATTTCTAACTTATACGCTTTCTGAATTAATCACTTCACATTGGCCTCATACTTGGCTGAGCCAATAGAATTCTAAGGTTTAAAGCCTTATATCTAACACTAGATCATACTTTGAATGATCGCTGGCACAATAGTGTAGTATGCATATACTTTCATCAAACCTCCACACTTTCACTGCGCTACTCTGATTCAAAATTCAGTAACTGTTAACTTTATAGTTAGGTTGTGGGATCCTTATATGATATTCTTCTTATCTCATAATTATAACTTTCATTGACTTTTGATCCGTAGGAAACTTACTCCTTGTATAATACAAGTAGTGCCTCTTGACTCTTATTACAATATCTCTTATTCTCATAAATTGTTCGCACTTCGTATCACACTACTAGTGTTTTTCAACCTTTTGTGCGAGTATAACTATTGCCAATTCCAATTCATACATTGACAGTTACCTTGTGCTTTCTCATCCATTGAGAAACATATTATGTAATTCAGTCATGTTATATTATAACATATCTCCGCTTGACTCTTTAATACATTTTATATATCTTATGAATAGTGCTAACACTTGCACTATTGCCAATCATTCTTTTTAAATCCCCACATCTAATCTTATGTTGATTTTCCTAATCAACTTTCACATTTTCTTTATTGAATTTCATTGCTAATGCAAAGATTATTGAAAAATCTTGCAAGCAATGTTCATAGAATACTGCAAAATTCAAGAAATTAGAGGGACTATAAGTCCATACCGTTCTCGGTATGGAGTTATAGTCCCTTTTTCACATTAATCACTTTGATTAACGTAAGGCTTTATTAAAACATCATATTGTTTTAATAACTCGACTATCCTCAAACGTCTTGGTTCTTTTAAACTTTTAAACGTCCTAGTTTATATTTTGAAATTCAATTGAATCACGATTGATTACACGATTTGAAACTATTCCAAAAGTCGAGTTTCCGCATCGCGTTAGGCCCTCAAAAAGCCCACTTAAAACCCATCGGAAGAAGACTGTATGATCATGCAACAGCACGTTGCACGCTCGTGCAGTATGCTGCACGGTCGTGCAACCCAATGGCTGTACGACGTGCATCCTCGAGGTCGCTCCCTGGGCTGATATCCGATGTGCTAGAATCCATTTTCCCACTCCGAATACTAACACACAATCCAAACAATTCAATTTCGCAATTTAAACGTTAAACCGATACGAATTCGACCGATTCGATACGGTCGATGTTATAACTTTAATAATAATCTAAATTAATCATAACCGAATTCAAATTAACAATTATTACCTCGAATACATGCGAATTATTGAAGAAATCGAAGTCGGAATCGCAAAACGGATCGCGCCGCGGCGGATCTCTAACTCTCGCTCCTGACTTGAGTGCATAGCAGCTCTCCTCATTTCTTTCGATTGAAAGAAATGAGTCCTGTGCACAATTATGTTCATGGGATGTTTTATATATAGAAATGGCAAAAGTGCCATTTAGTACTAGTTCAATACAAAACCTCTATAGTAAATCCCTGCACTTCTATTAATGATCATTTTAAGTCCTTCTCTCAGAGCGAGTTAACAGACAGCAAACGACGCTTGTCCATTGATCAGTTCCAATTTCCACGTAATTAGACAGAAAAAATAAAATGCCAAGGTGTAAATAATATATATATAATTCAAGTCCACATCAGCAAACCACGTGATTCCATATAATTCCATCTTCTTCTTCTTTAAATTGACATCACCTTCTCCTTTTAGGGTATTAAGGTTAAAAAACAGGAAACCAATTTTGGGGAAGAAGAAAACAAAAATGGCAGGAGTAGAAGGTCAAGATGTGTTGTGCGAATGTGGAATCCCATCTCGCCTGCAAATTTCCTCCACAGAAAGAAATCATGGCCGACGATTCTACACTTGTTCGAAGAGAACAGTAAGTAATTCATGTGTTATAAAAATTAATTCTGACAATGTATTTTATGTGTTCTGAAAATTAATTTTCTTTTCTTTTATGAACTAATCTATCCAGAATCAATGTGACTTCTTTGCTTGGGTTGACAATGATATGCCGTATCAAATGATGCTTCTTAGAGGATTGAAAGCGGATCTTACTACCATGACTGAAGAACGGGATGCACTTTTAGTCAAATTGCGTGAGGCTGCAAGCTTGCTTTAATCTAAAAACGATGAAATTCTGGAAATTAAAGATCATCTTGAAGGATTGAAAGAGTCTCATGATATGTATGTTGAAGAAAATGGTGTTTTATTTGAGGAAAGCGGACTGCTGTTCATGGAGATTGATACACTGAAAGATGAAATGAAGGTACTAGAAGAGAATTGTGCACTCTTGAAGAGGTCAACCAAATTATTGAAGATTGGTCTTGGTGTTGGTTTTGTAGTGGCTAGTTTTAGTGTAGCCTTTGTGAGTTTGAGCAAAACTTGATTGTGCCTTGGTTTGGTTGCTGTAAAAATGACCTGTAATGCTGTAATGGTTAGGAAGTTTGATTGTTAGGAAGTTTTATTATTAGGCAGTTTGTTAGGATGAAAATTTGACCTGTAAATATCATGAACTGAATGTATGAAAATTTGGCCTGTTATTTTGAAGATAAAATGTGCATAATAACAGTAGTAAGCAAAATACAAGTGTTTTGACAATTAATAGGCAGTGCCTTAAGCAAAATACAAGTGTTTCTGGCCTCATATATTGAATTTCATACAAAAATCATATGTTTCCAGCACAAAAGTACACACAAAATTAGAGGTTCCAGCAAAAGAGTCACACTAAACTGAAAGAGATGTCCACAGTTTTCTAATCTCTAACATGTACAAAATGATCCTAATCTCTACCAGAAAGGTTGCCATTTGGGTCTTGAGGAAGCTGCACCTTCTTTCTGCAATTGTCTGAGAGATGTGCATGGGTTCCCATTCCACTTTGGCTTCGGCATGAATCTGCTATTGAGGTACTCATTATCCTTGTGCAGTTGCAAATCTGAAGGCCTTCCATCTTTCTTTGCAGGAGCCTTGTCTCTGGTGGGTCTAGATGAATTGATTGCAGCCTGAACAGGCCTATTTGGCTGCAACAACAAATGCACATAAAATCAAATGCACAGAAATTTAATCAACAATCAAATGCACAAAAATTCAATCAACAAATCAAATGCACATAAATACCTAATGCATAAACCAAATATGTAACTAATACCAAATGCACAGAAAAACCAAATGTGTAACTAAAAGGAGTGTATGCTTTTTACCTCAGGTTGGGAAGCATGTTGTCTCTTTGCAGATTGGGGTGCTGTTGCCTCATGTACTGGTTGGCTGGAGAATTGTCTATCAACGCTTGAAAAAATGACCCTTGCTAGTGGTGTACCTACTTGAGCAGCAGTAGATGAGGCACCATTACCCTTTTCTGCATTTTCAGCTACTCGAGGCCTTTTCTTGTTCTTTCTTGTTTTAATCTACAAAGAGGAAAATTGACAAATATTAGTAGCTACAACATTTAGGATTTCATAAAATGTGTAAGAATTAATATTATTACCTCTTCACCAGGTCTTTTGTTAGGGCAACTTCTGACATTATGACCACCTTCACGACAATGACCACATGTCATCTTCCTGCCCTGCTGCCCTAGCTTGCCAGTTTTTTTGTCTCATCCTTGTCTTTCCTTCTACATCTTTTAGGCCTCCCAAGCTTTTTCTTAAACTGTGGAGGTTCCATCCTCTCCAACTAACCCAATGCAACTTTCCTGGGACATGCATCATTGTGTATGCATAAGACTTCAAAAAGGTCTCTTTTGAGTAATAGTGGTGCACATATTCCTCAGGTTTGTCACTTCTGTGAGTCTTGTTATTGTTATCACTGATGGAGTAAATAGCACACACAGCATGGCAACATGGGATCCCAGTGAGATCCCATTCTCTGCAGGTGCAGGTACTCAGCTCCAAATCCACAGTGTGTCTGTCATCCTTGTCAGTAACACGGTTGACTTCATAACCAAAATCCCCATTCCAATCCATCTCCCAATCATGAGACATTGTCTTGTTCTTCTTCAACTTCTCCATAGCTCTTGGAGCAATGCCCATTATCCATGAATCAGCAGACTGCCTTTTAGTCCATATTCTATTCATGACTAGTACTCTGATTTCTTCAAGCATTGTAATAATGCTCTTGCATATTGCTTCTAGAATACAGCCATTGAAGGTCTCAGCTAGGTTATTGTCCACCACATCACACTTGATGGAGGTGTCAAAATACACTTTACACCATCTCCTAATCCCATATGACAATGCAGCTTGTACAATGTCTTTACCTAATCCATCTAACACCTCTAACCTCTGCTTCAATTGACCTCCATATGTGCTCTTGGCACAGTTCCAGAATGCAAGCTTCCTTTCACTGCCTCTCCAGTGTTTTTCCTAGTTTGCATATACATGCCTGTCACATCTCCTGTGTTCTGCATATGGAAGCAGCTGTTCCATAGCAGATTCTAGTCCCTGCAGAAAACAACAACACAATAAGCCTTAGCACAACTAACCCTTAAAAAAATCATAATAATATAACAATTACCTTCTGCATAACTGAGATAAAAGTGTACCCCTCTCCATCTCCAAGTTCCAGGTCATTGATCAGGCTTTTAAGAAACCAGCTCCAAGTTGTTTTTGTCTCCAATTCAACCACACCCCAAGCAATAGGAAACATTTGATTGTTTCCATCCCTCCCCGCAGCACATAACAACTGACCCTTACATATTCCTTTCAGAAAACAACCATTTATCCCTATAATTTTCCTACAACCTGCCATCCAGCCCTTCTTACAAGCCTCAAAGCAGACATAAAACATACTGAATAAGGGTTTGCCTTCTAAATTGTCAGTGCTACATGACATGGCAAAGCAAGTTGTACCAGGATTGGTTTGCTTAATTACAGCAGCATAATCATGTAGTAGTCCATACTCTTCCCTATAACTACCCATCAACTCCTCCATTACCTGATTTTTAGTTGCCCTACACATATTGATAGTTACTTTCTACTTTATTTCAGACCTAACTAAGGACCTCAATTCCATAAGTTTGATGTATGACTGAGATATAATACCAGGCCTGAATTGCTTCACTAAAAAAGCAGTATTACACAATTTGCTTTTATTTGTCCTATCACATCTACGGTGGGGTTTGCATGTTTTTCCAGTCCAATTGCCATCAACATTACGTGGACTAACCTGTAAAACCCATGGACACCCCAACTTACATTCAGCTCTTACCCTACTTCTATCATTCTTAACCAAATGCACATGCAGCCCCTTTAACACAGAGTACCTAGCCACAACATCCCTAACCTGTTCTAGAATTTCAAACTTCATCATAGTGCAAAAAATAGGTATCCTAGTTGTAGGATCAAATTGGACATGGCTACTATTTTTCCTCACTAGTTGATCTTGATCTTCTGCCCCTTCACCTAAACTCTCATAACTACCCAAGTCAGAGCTGTCATAATAGACACTACCATCACTGTTGTTTGCTATTTCATCACTATCATCTAAGTATTCCCTATCATCACCATCACTAAGAATGTCACCCTCCCCTTCGGTATTTTCTACAACATTTGGGTGTCTTTCCTGCCTAGAAGCCCTCACTTTGTCCCTAGCTTATTGAAGCTCATGTTCCTCATCATCAGTAAGCCCTTCAACATTCACACAAATATCATCAAATGTTTGCTCGTAATCATCTCATTCTACTCCCACATTGTCAAAACCCCCCTAACCTAAGCCCTCGTCATTTTCTACCTCCCTCTCTAATTCCCCATCAGCTTCAAACCCTTGATCTAAGTCCTCTGAGCCCTCTTGTTTAAAACCTAATTGGTCTAAGCCCTAGTCTAAGCCCACTTGGTCGAAGCCCACTTGGTCTAAGCCCTGGTATAACACCATTTGGTCTAAGCCCACCTGTTCTTCTACACCCTGCTCCACCACATGTTCTGCCTCAGTAGTTTCTAAAAACTCTAAATGGGCAATGTCATTGTTATTACAATTGATAACATACAGCTTCAGAGTGCCCCCTTCATTTAATAGCCCACAAACCTCATAGAAAACACTGTCCCCATCCACTTTAACAAACAACCCAACAGATTTTTGACAGTATACATTAACAGGTCTACCGTTTGATAAAAAATGGACATAGGATATTATATTGTTGTAGTTCATTGACTTAATGTCAATATCCTTATCAACTACCACCTCAGCCCCACCTAAATAACTACATTTATTTCTCTCTTTAACTAGTTTACCCCTATGACAAACAACTAGTGTGATGTTTGATACATTCTTACCTACCAAAACAAAATAATTAACCATTAATTAGACAAACAACAAAGCAAATATATATATTCCATGACACCACACAAACAAACAGCCAAGCAAATATATATATTCCATTCATTAGACTACCAACAAAGCAAATATATTAATTAAAATGAACCTAGGACCACTGCTGACAACCTTCAATCAATTCAATATAACTAAAGGGACCACTACCAACAAATAACTCATTAAAATAAACAACTTCAGGGACCACTGCAACCATGTATTCGAATTAAATACAATTCAAAAGGGACCACTGCAACCCAAAAAGAAACAACACTTTTACTTATGACAACTCTTAATGGGCACACAAAAGTATACAAAAAAAAAACTAACCATGGTATGTCGAAGGTTTTCTCCTTTTTGTCGCCAACTTTTGACGTTTCTTCGTCGTTTGAAAGAAAATCACCAGTCGCTGTGCTCCGCCGTACAATTATCGATTACACGAGTCTCCTTCTATTAGTTGTTAAGAATTTTTATTCTAGTCAGGTAGTGAAGAAGATTGAATTAATTTGGGGATTAGGGTTTTCAGCGAGATGTCAGGGTTTTGAATTTAGGATAATAATTTTTTTGCAATTCGAATTTTTGCAGGGACCCAAAGCATATCGTTTTTAATTACATCCTAGTCAGCAAATGATATCCCACTCAGCACTTCAATTTACCAACCATTCACAGTGCACAGTGCGTGTAATGCACGAACCAACGGGAGATAACAGAAGGACTTAAAATGATCATTAATGGAAGTGCAGGGATTTACTATGGAGGTTTTGTAGTGGAAGGACTTAAGTTGGAAAAGAGGACAAGTGCAGGGACCCAAATATGCGTTTGGCCTATGGAAATGGTAAAAGTGTCATTTAGTACTAGTTCAATCATGCACTTTAACGCAACTTCTTAATTAGTCGTTTATAGCTCAAACGGAGACTAATTCTAAATTCCGTCAAACTTTATCAAAAATCCAATAAAATATAAAACGAATAAAAATATAATTTTTATTCACGTCCGACTTATATTTTATTTTTAATAAATCCCGAAAAATTTATTAGGTCTGAATCAGTCCCACTTGTCTAAAATTACTATGTCCAGATTTCATAAAAATTTGACGATAGCTTCGTCAAATTATTTCGCGAATATTAACACCAAAATTATTCACTCGGAATTATAAAGTATTTAATTTTAATTTGAATTCACTAATAATATTTATTAGTTAGAAATTAAAACTAATTAAAGAAAACAATTCAAGGACCAAACCTTTCTCTTTTCTTTTCCTTCCTCACCACGAGTTCACCGCCTCATCACATTGTTTTTCTTTTTTTATTCCTTTAATATAATATAATATAGTATATATATATATATATATATATATATATATATATATATATATATATATTTATACACACACACTTATATATAAGCTTATTTCATTAATTTAACGTCGAAACTTCCGAGTTTCGACATTTTAAATTCGAGGTTTTATCCGAAATAATACACTCCAATTAGAAGGCATATTGATATATTTATTATCAATATACTTTCATCTACGACGCCCAATCGTGTTCTCTGTTACTTTCATCTACGACGCCCATGGAAATTTGTCTGGGTGACGAGCTATCGATTTATTTGTTGGAATTCAAGTAGGCATAATCAGTGCATAGCTACGAATTTGAGGGGTTAAAACGTAACTATCCGTAAATAGCCTATAGAAATCCAAAGAAATTGTAGTCTAAGTCCAGAAATTGGACTAACTGGAATATTTTAGAAGTTTATGGGCCAATTTGCAAGTTTGACGGAATATTTTAGAAGTTTAGGCATGTTTTACTTAGCCATCAAGCTTTAATACGAGATTTACTAATTTAAATGAGGTTTTTCCTCATCCAAACTCTATTATTAATTATCTCTTTAACTTTAATTAGAATTACAACTAGGTAAATAGTAAATTAAAATTAACTAAACCCTAGGAACCCTAGGTCACCCCTAACCTCTATGAATAATGTAGCTAATCAGCTTAGCCAAGGACCGAAAATTTGATTAAAAACTAGAGACTGGAAAAAGCACAAACCTAAGAAAATCCCTTAGTTTTGCCACACCCCCTCACACAGAAACACATACTGAAATAATTCAATTCCAATCCTAAAAACAAAGCTTAAACGTTCTAATCAATCAAGTATAAAACTATACGCGCAGATTCAAAGCTAGATTCCCCATCCAATTCGCTAGTAAACGAGCCAAGGAATCATAACGGTACTTCTGAGGACTCTATTATTCTTGTAACACCCACGTTTAAATTGCATAAAGGCATGCTCATATATTTCATCCATTTTGATGTTTAAGAGTAAGCGTCGTTCATTAGCATTACGTGAGAATTTAAACTTATGATTTATATTAAGTTAAATGGAAATCATGGGGGTCTGATTAATGCAATAACTATTTAAAATGAATAAGAGTTAGTGTAACAGCAAAAAAAATATACTAGAACTAAATTGGAATGAAATTACGTCGGTTAACTAGAGTTATTTGGTTATCATGAAACAAAATAAACTAAATTGTCTAAGTTAGACTTTGATTAAATTTCAAGAACTATAAGGAGATATAAGCATTAAAAAATAATTCCCTAAGAACATTTCTATGTTAGTAAGATAAACCATTACTATATGTTAAAAATCACCTCTTAACTTTGATTCATGATATATCAAAAGAGAAAGAGAGAAGAAAGAGTAAGAAATTGATGAAACCCTAAATCTAACTCCAGCAACAAGATCAATTGAGCCATAATTAAATTTTAGATCAATAAACAAGATAATAGGTAAGTAATTAAAAGTTTTTTGGTTAATTAGGTTAGGGTTCATCGTCCTTTTGCAAGAATTTTGCATGTCTCCAAAAATTTAATCTCCGTTGTTTATATCATAAAACGAGGTATACAACTCCATATTGAACGAGTCTTGCGGCTATGAAAACTATAGCCAGTCCACTACAATTTTCGTTCTTTGTGTTTATTATTTGAGGTCGTTATGATAGCCTAATACTCCACACCAGTTTGTTGCTCTGTCTACCTATACAGCCTAATAGGGTGTCACCAAAACATGAATATCTCATTTTATAGAAATCTATTTGAGTTGGTTATGGTATGTTTTAGAGATTCATATACCTGTAACTACACCGAAGGGTTTTGTAAAATTATTTTTATATTGATGTGTGGATCACTTTTAATATAGGCTTTTTCTATTGTCTAATTGTAAAACAATAGCTGCAACCTTAACTACTTATAAAATTGATAAAATGAGTTAAGCATGTCCAAATGATGCCGTGTTTGATTATATGGATTCTTTAGGATGTTAACTAAATTTTTTTAGTTTTGATAAAAGACTAATTCTATCATTTGGATAAGGATTAAGAAGAGAACATTCAATTGTATACTCTGTTTAGACAGTTTAACTTAGTGGTGTTGTAGTTTGCATAATCTAATTTATACTAATCCAATTGATGTGCTCCTATTGAAATGAAACTAGACTCAACTATATAGTACTTATATTAATATTTTGTATAAATGATGTTAGGAGTGGTACCTATTTGAAGTCAGTACACATAATCTGCCTAGAAAAAAGGGTTATGGTTACTAGTTTATTTCTCTGTGTAAATTATAGAAATAGTAATACCTTGTGAATTAGTTGAGATTGTATATATGAATAGGTACTTATAGACCAGAAGAAAATACGACGGATAAGCCGAGAACTGCACGTGTTTGAGACTCGGTGAATTGAGTAAGTGAATAGATAGTGTTATACTTGGTATATACGTTTGTTTGCAATTATAAGTATGTGTTGGTTTGAGATGTAAATGTGCTTGGGAACTATGATTGTTTTGTTGATGTGAGGCATGTTTTGGTTATGAGAATCATGTCATGCTTATATTTGGATATTCAATGAGAATTGGGAATAGTCGTTGGTTGCCTAAAATGGCGATTCAGGCCAACGACGTGAGATTGAGTTATTGGTTGCCTAAAGGGCGATTTGGCCGATAACTTATGTTGGTTGCTTATATGGCAATATGGGCCAACATGTGAATTATACGCATAATTGAATATCCTTCTGTAAGCTTGATGTTGATTGGAATTGTGTGAATATGTTTGGTTTTAATTTACCATTAGACTACTCTGTTGGTTATGATTATTGCTTATGTTGAATGGACCATCGCTTGAGTTATATACTAGTTACTTCAATGCTTATGAATGTGTATGCTTAATATATATATATATATATATATATATATATATATATATATATATATATATATATATATTTGCTTATTGAGTTACAGGCTCACTCCTCTGCGTTATTTTTATAAGATACAAAGAGTTGCATTGAGTAGACATTTGCATCTGATAGAGATTTCAGGTGGGACAATGGAAAGTTTATTCAACGTGCATATTTTTAAGTGTTTATGTGTTACGATAGATTAATGAAACGTTTGTACTAAGATTTTTATAGCATGTTGTGTACAAAGTGTTTTATATGAGATAGTATGAATGTATATGGATATGCTTTTAGCTAAAAAATTTATTTTGTAACATGACATGTATGAAATGGATTTTGTTGTGTTTGTTATAACTTTATGAGTAAATAATATTTTAATTAAGAGGGTGTGACATTTAGTGGTATCAGAGCGGGAATTAGATTCCCTAGGGCGTAGAGTTGTGATGCATAACATGATATACATCTAATTGATGTAGTACATCTTCTATAGGATGGATAAGCATGGAGATGACTCCATTGGCCCATAATTGACTATAGAGTTTGTGCATGGTCATGGAAATGCATCTTTATGAAAAGGAACAGTCTAAATATAATGCTCCGCCGCAAGATGAAAATCCTTTGCTGCGACAGTTTCTTGAAATTTTACAAAGAATTGCACCGCCTCAACAACATCGAGCACAAGAACTAGAAATTGACAAAAACTATGAAGGAGTTAAGAAACAAGGGGCAAAGTCATTTGGAGGTACTACAGATCCTGTAGAAGCTGAAGAATGGTTGAGAAATACTGAAAGGGTTTTAGACAGAATTGAATGCACTCCTGAGCAAAAGCTAAAATAGGCAGTGTCCTTGTTGGAGAAGGATGCTTTGGATTGGTGGGAAACAATTTCTAGAAGTGGAAATAGGCCATTGACTTTAACTTTGGATGATTTCCTTAGAGAATTTGGTGAGAAGTACATGCCACCAGTGTATCGTGATAAAAAGAAAATTGAATTCATGGAACTGAAGCAGAATGAGTTATCAATTTCTGGATATGAACTTCAATTTATTAGATTATCAAAGTATGCACCTGAGGAGATAACTACTGAGTAAAGGAAAAGAAGAAAATTTAAAAGGGGTTTGAACCTTGATATTCGGGAGAAAATTGTTGTTAGGACCCTACTTATAGTGCATTGTTTGAAGCCGCTTTGAGGGCTGAAGAAATACTATTTGAAAGGAGTGAGATAGAGTCTAAAAAGAAGAAAATGACTTGGAATTTTAATTCTCCTTCAAGACATGGTAATTCCTTTTCTTTTAGAGGGTCGAGTTCACATACTAGTGGCTATAAAGGAAAGGGAAGAGGTCAATCGAGTAGGCCAGCCTCAAGGTTATCTGGCAGGGGTAGATATACATCTACTGGGTTTGATAATAGACAACGCCTAATAAGGTTAGTCAGTGTGGGATCTATTCCTATGTGTGCTAACTGTGCTAGAATACATTCAGGGGAGTGTTGGGGACAAAATCTTATTGTGTGTTATAATTATCGTCAGCCTGGCCATATTGTTAGAGATTGTCCACTCACGAGAGGTTTTCTTGAAGAATCTCAAGCTATGGGTCGGACTGGTGTGGGTGAGAATATACACCAAGTGGGTGTAGGCCGGGGAAGAGGAACAAGTAATAGAGGAGGAACAACTTCAGGTATACAATCTGGATATAAAGGCCGACCTCAGACCCAAGCCAGAGTATTTGTAGTGACGAGACAAGATACACCTACTGCACCGAATGTGATTACTGGTACATTTTCTATCTGTAACTGTGAAGCACATGTGTTAATTGATCCGGGATCTACATGTTCATTCATATCACATGAGTTTGCATTACTTGTGCATGGCATATTAGAACCATTGGAACATGATATATATGTTTCTATGCCTGCTGGGGGTGATATTATTGTAAATACTATGATAAAATCTTGTCCTATGGTTGTGGGTAGTATGACTTTGCCAGCTGATTTAGCTATTATTTACTTGAGAGAGTTTGATGTTATATTGGGTATGGATTGTCTGTCAAAACATCATGCAATTGTTGATTGTCAAACAAAAGTAGTTATGGAAATTCAAGAGCAAATGAAAATGATGATTGTTGGAGAAAGGTGAACAGTGCCTAATTGTTTAATCTCTGCTGTTACTGCATTTCATTTGATTAAACATGGGTGTCAAGCATATTTGGCTAGTGTAATAGATTACCCAATAGATGTGACTAAAGTTAGTCCGGGGGTTTCAGAAATTCCAGTTGTGAGAGACTTTCCAGATATGTTTCTTGATGATTTTCCCAGTTTACCACCACATAGGGAGGTTGATTTTAAAATTGAAACTATTCGTGAGTCAGCTCCTACTTCTATAGAACCATATAGAATGACTCAACTAAAACTGAAATAACTCAAGAAACAGTTAGAAGAACTACTTGATAAGTGGTTCATCAGACCTAGTATTTCTTCCTGGGGCGCACCTGTATTATTTGTGAAGAAGAAAGATGGTAGTATGCGATTAAGCATTGATTATAGGCAATTGAGTAGAATTAATGTGAAGAATAAATATCCACTGCCAAGAATCAATGATTTACTTGATCAATTGAGAGGTGCCATTGTGTTCTCTATAATTGATTTGTGATTCAGATATTGCCAACTTAGAGTTGATGAAAAGTCCATTCCTAAAACTACATTTAGAACTAGGTATGGTCATTATGAGTTTATTGTGATGCCATTTGGATTGACGAATTCTCCAACTGCTTTTATGTCAATGAACAAAACGTTTCAGCAGTATTTGGATTAGTTTGTGATAGTGTTTATTGATGATATTCTGATCTATTCTCGAAGCCATGAAGAACATGAACAACATTTGAGAACTGTCTTACAAGTTTTAGAAGACAAGCAACTTTATTCCAAGTTTAGTAAATGTGAATTCTGGTTGGTAGAAATAGCCTTTTGGGGCATATAATTTCAAAACATGGTGTACAACCAGATCCATCAAAGATTAAATTCTTGAATAGGAGTCACTAATGAATGTTACAGAAGTTCGAAGTTTTCTCGGTTTAGCAAGGTATTACAGAAGATTTGTGAAAGATTTTCCTTTTATCGCAAAACCATTGACACATTTGTTGAAAGAGAATGCTACTTTCAAAAGGATAGACACTTGTGAGAAAAGCTTTGAGGAATTGAAGAAAAGGCTTACTTCAGCACCAATACTTTCCTTACCATCTGAAAATGGAGGCTATGTGGTTTACACTAATGCATCAAAGCAAGGCTTTTGATGTGTATTAATGCAACATGGTAAGGTTATTGCTTATGCTTCTAGACAACTGCGACCTCATGAAGTGAATTATCCAACACATGATCTAGAACTAGGTGCCATTGTGCATGCATCGAAGACATGGAGACATTACTTATATGGTGAGACATTTCAAGTTTTCACAGATCACAAAAGCTTGAAATATATTCCTACACATAAAGAGTTAAATTTAAGGCAAAGAAGATGGATCGAGTTACTGAAAGATTATGACTGTACTATTAATTACCATCCTGGAAAATCAAATGTTGTTGCTAATGATTTGAGTCGGAAGGTTGTGGATCATATGGCAGGTATCCTCTGTTATGATATTGAATACTTAGTTGCACTTATGGGAATGAACACTTGGTTGGACACAGATGATATCTTATTAGCCACCTTGCAAGTGAAGCCTTCTATTAAAGACAAAATTAAAGAAACTAGTTTGAAGATCTTTATTGATGGATCCGGATATCTGACGTGCGTCTCGGGTCCTGAAAAGGGAACAAAGAGAAGAGAATCGAAAACAGCGGGTCGTGGACCCCGTGACCGCTCCGAAGCTCTAGTCAGTTACGATCTGTTTTAGTAATGGAGTGTGGTTTAAGTCTTTTTTCATACCTTTGGTCGCATGGGCTCGTGTCCTTTTTTTATAGCGCTCTCAGCGTGTCCGTCTTTTCCTAACCGATGTGGGATTTATTGCTTAGTGCTTTGCTTCCTTTCTCTGTGCTTATTCCATCAGTTTGTGTTCATTCCATCTTTAATCCCCCCCGTAAGTTTTGCGGTGACTGGGTATTTATGCCTAGTTTTTCTCATTGCAATTTTGTAGTTTTGTTGCATCCTTTTATTGTTGTTATTTTGCCGTATGTGTACTTTCCTTTCCTCTTTTGCCGGTGCTCCCTTGTCTACTTGTGTCTTAATGACCCCTGGTCTTTGGTGACTTGCTTTGTCTCGTGGTTTACTTCGTTCATTTTTAGAGCTTGTTTTGGTTCTTCATGTGTGAGAAGAACCAAAACAAGCTGCTAAAATGGGCGGAGCGGCCCTCCTGTATGTTTTCTTTCTTCATTTATGGGTTCTCCCGGTTCTTTTTGTAGCATGTTTTGGTTTATTGGTTTTGTTTAACCTAACCCAAACAAGCTACAAAATGCCAGGGAAGACTCCATTTTTTGCCTTTTTCCTCTTCTTCTCGTGTGTGTGATTTTTGCTTTTCTTCTCTTGTATTTATAGTGTCGTAGGGTAGTGCATTATAGCTGTCATGTCTTTTTGAATTCACCTCTTTTTTCGCGCATCGTGCTTCTCTCTCCTGATTGCTTTTGACGGTTGAGTTGCTTATGCCTCTTCGTTTCTAGTGTAGCAGTAGTTGCGGTTACTTTATTGCCATTTATTACTTCTGCTTTTGCTTCTTCTACCCCTTTGGTTTCTCCTTTTTATATTCCTGGGAAAGATTATAAATAGATCTCTTCTTTTTCATTTCCTTTCTTTAATTCTTTCATAATTTTCTCTTCAACTTCCTGCTGCCTTCAATGCTTCTTTTGCCAGAATGGCAAAGAACATCTTTGATGTTATGGATGGGGGTATGTTGAGCGATGATGAGATCATTGTCATGCCTAATCTTCGTTTACTCGACCGACCGTCTACTCCTTTTATTTCTCTTTTGTCTGATAACGAGGACAAGCCCTCTATTTCCGCTGGCGACCTTCCTATTCCCACTTATGCTGCTTCTCTAGCTTCTTTTCCTATAGCTATGTCTGCTCTTCCTTCAGCTTGAGCCATATCTTCTATTGCCACCGATTTCGTATCAGTTGTGGTAGTGTCCTCTCCCGTGGTCATGTCATCTGGTTCTCTTCCTTCGATTTCTTCAAAGGGATCAAAAAAGCGTCCTGCCACCGGTCCTCCTAATTCTTCTTCGGAGTCGGCCTCTCGTCCGCGCCAGGATGTTCCTCGTTTTACCTTCGTCCTCAAAGGTAGTGTTGTGGGTCGGGACTGCTTTATTCTTCTAAAGGGCTCTCCATTGGAATGCAACCATATTCGTAACGCCTTGTCCATATATCTTTGGAGCCAATGTCCGCTAGCTATTTCTGAGCAGGTTCATGGCATATGAGGTGCGCCTCCCTTTATGTTGGCGCCCTTCAATTGCTTGTTTGTGTTCGGCGTTTGGAGTATGATCGGACTCGCCTCTCCGCTTACGTGAAATCGGGATCTGAGGTTGATTTCCAGTTTGATCAGATGTCTGTAGCTCTGAAGAGGGTCCGGGAGTTAAGTCACCATAAACGGAGGAGATTGCTTCTTTGAAGGCTTCGACTTGAAGGTTGATCTTTGTGAAAATACCGTGACTACCACCTCTTTGGAGTAGCAGCTCGATCAGCGGGAAAAACAGGTAGAGACGTTACAAGGTTCTTCTCGGGAACAGGAGAATCATATTGCGGATCTGGAGGCCATATTGAATACTGTTCGTTTGGATCGGGCGGAGCTGGTAGCTGAGCGTGAACGTTTGGAGTTGCACTGCCAAGCTCTGATGTTCCAGTTCTACCGCCGGTCCATTAGGTCGGCTATCCTGAAGGATTTTCCGAAGGCGGATCTTTCTTTTTTGTATGTTGACCTAGCACGCTTTCGGAACTAGTGCCTCTTCACCTTATCTGCTCAGAAGTCTCTGGCGGGGCCATTGGTTGGCGCTTCCCCTTCTCTTGGTGGCGCTTCTCTTGATCTAGCCTTAGCTGTGGACCCCCCTGCTTCTCTTGCTCCTCCTCCTATTGTTTTCTCCTTCGTTTCTTCTCCTTTTGTAACTAGTTCACCGCCCTCTTCCTGCGGCAGTGATGAGGTGTCGACCTGATTTTTATTATTTTGTGTTTTTTAATTTCCTAGAGAGTGTGGCCTCCACTGTGCTGCACATATGTTTTAATAATACACCTTTGCACTATCTTTGGTTCGTAACTTTGTTTGCTTTTTTCTTGCCTATATTTTGCTTAATTTTTGTTTTGTACTTTCTTATTGCTTGGCTGTTGCTTGATTCTCCTTTGTTTCTTTTATGCTTGCCGCTTTCCTTGTGGGTTTTGTTTTCTTTCGTTTGGTCGTTGCCTTTTGATACATGCGGCTCTTTCGTTTGACCGTTACTTTGGAGACATCTTCTTCTGTTTGGCTGTTGCCTTAGGAGATGTGTATCTTGCTTTTTGTTTGGCCGTTGCCTTATGAGATATGTATCTCTGTTTTATTTGGCCATTGCCTTAGGAGATATGCATCTCTTTTATTTGGCAGTTGCCTTCGGAGATATGCAGATCTTTTTGATTTGGGTTGCCTTAGGTGATATATATCTCTTTTGTCACTTGTTTTTGTGGATTTATTTACATCATCTGCCTATTGTTGGTTTTTCCTTGTATTTGTGTAATTTAATCAAAGAGAATTTTGATTGTATTAACATTGACATGAAAATCATTAACACAAAAATGAAGGCTACCATCTTTATCTCTTTGGCTTTCGGTCTCTAGTTCTTCCTCCTATTGGGGCGCTCTACTCCTCTATTTCTATCATTGCGATCGTGTAGCATCTGGATACCACCTCTTAATCCCCTTTAAAGCTGATAACTCCTTCTGCAGTTGGTATCTTCATCACTAGGTAGCGGATGCTGGTGACTGCTCCTGAGTCATACAAAAACAGCCTTCCTAGTCTTCCATTGTAAGCGAGCGGCATGTCCACGATGGAGAATAGCGTTTTGATCTCTTTTATCTCCTTTCCTCCTCTTCCAAACTCCGTTATCAATTCTGCTAAGCCTTTAGGTTGGATGGTTGCTCCTCCGAGTCCTACTATTGGTACTGGGCAGTGTTTAAGCTTCCCCAACTCACCTCCTATCCCTTTATATGCCTCCCAAGTCATCAGGTTTACCGCGCTTCCTTCATCTACCAGTAGCTTCATGACCCCAAAGTTGTTGATGATTGCCTCTACTACAGTGCATCGTTAAGTGGGCCCCTCACGTATGCTCCATCGTCCGCAGAAAAGGTGATCATCTTTGTTATTTCCATCCTTCTTCCTGCTTGCTCTGTTACCTGCATTATATTGGCCATTGTCCTCTTTCTTCCTTTTTTCATGCTTTTCCCCCCGATGATGACATTGATAACTCCTATGATTTTCTTCTTCATTCCCATTTCTTCTTCTTCTTCTTCTTTCTTCTCTTCCTTGTCAGTTCCTTCTTTTCGCTGCTCCTTCTCTTCTTTGTGGTTCGTGAATTTCCTTAGTGCTCCAGATTCTATTAGCTTCTCTATTTCCTTCTTTAGGTCACAACATTTCTCTGTGTCATGCCCGTAGTCCTTGTGAAATTTATAGTATCGGTTTTCATCTCTTGTTCATGTTATGTTGATCATCTTTCTAGGCCAAGTCATTGGTGTCCAGTTCTCCTTGACCCACATTAAGACATTTTCCCTTTGTTGTGTTCAGTGGTTTGAACGCCTCGGTTCGCCGTACCTTGATCGATAATCGCTGGTGTATCATTTATCGTTCCTCCAGTGGTTGTTGTCTTCGTATGGCCTGTACCAGCTAATGTTGCGGTGACTCATGCTATAGGCTTTTCGAAATTGAGATGATTGTCTATGAGAGGTGCCTCCTTTGCTTTCTTCCTTCTCTGGCGTGTTGCTTACACTACTAGAAAACACTGTTTTAGCGACGGATTTTAGCGACGGATTTTATCCGTCGCTAAAACAGTAAAACAACGACGGAATTAGAGACGGATCCATAAAGTGTCGCGAATTTGGTTAAATTTATGGCGGGATTGCTCCCGCCAAAGTACCGACGGATTATCTGTCGCTAATTCGTCGCTATTTTGGCGGGAGTTTGGAGGGAATATTTGCCGCCTCATTTAAGCCCAAAATTAGCGACGGATTACTAAATTCCGTCGCTAATTTGGAGTTAAATGAAACTCACCGTTTCATTTAACTATTTGGCGACGGATTCTACTAGTCCGTCGCAAAATTAGCGACAGATGACTAGAATCCGTCGCCAAAGAGTTAAATGAAACGGTGAGTTTCATTTAACTCCAAATTAGCGATGGAATTTAGTAATCCGTCGCTAATTTTGGGGTTAAATAAAACGAGCAGCCAGCTTCCCTTCCTTCTCCCTTTTATTTCTGAGACAAAAAAAACGCCGCCTCTCTGCAACTCGCCACCACTCCGTCCGGCGACCCCTATTTGCTGCCAACACCGCCGCGTTTCTTCCTCTTTTCGATTAATAGGTTGGTTTTCGATTAATGCTAGGTTTTGTGTTGGTTTTGGTGTGTAATTAAATTTTCTTTTGTTTTCCAGAAAATCGCTGCCGCCTCCTGCTTTGCTGCCGTCGCCGCCACTGTTGTCCCCTCCACTGCTGCCGTCACCGCCACTATTGCTGCCTCTACCACTGTCGCCGATCTCAATTGGTAAAGGTTAGTAATGTTTTGAATTTAATTTTTTGTTAAATTATATTAATTAGTTGGTTAATTAGAATATTGTTTGATTTATATCCATTAGGTTAAAGTAGGTTAAATTAGGGTATTAGTTAGGTGATTTTAATTTAGGTTATGTAATTTTTTATTATTAGATTACTTTTTAGGTTAATTATTTTTGTAAATTGTTGATTAATTGTTTGAATTTAGGTTAATTGTTTATATTTAGGTATAATTGTTAGTGTATTAATTAGGTGATTTTTAATTTAGTTTATGTAATTGTTATTTTTAAGTGGCAATTGTTATATTTTTTTTATTCGGTTAAATATTTAAATTTAGATTAATTGTTAGTTTATTTATTAAAAAGTTAAATGAATTATTAATTTAATTGTTTATTATAATTTTAGTTTGAATTTTAGTTTAGATATATTGTTAGATTTTTAATTATTAGGTTAATTAATAAGTTAATTTTTAATTGCTAAAACGATATATGAATGATTTATTTAATTTTTAGGTTTTTATTAGTTTAATTTCATAATTAGATTACTTTAAAGTTGATTATTTATTTAAATTGTTATATTGCTAATTAGGTTATTAGTGTAACTTAATTATATAAATAAATTGAATTTTAGTAGCATGTTGGTTTGTGAATTTTAGTATTGTGGTTTGTGAATTGTAATTTGCTTACAGAACTTCCCTGAAAAATGGGTGATGCTCATTTTTAGGGGAAGTGCTGCCCATTTTTTTCTAGAAATTTAAGATACTTATTAATTATATATCTGTTAGTTTGTTGCAGCGAATAAGTGTGACATCCGTTAGTTTGTTGCAGCTGCCCGGGATTCCTGATTGTTCTTTTGTATCTGTTGCGGTTCTGCTCTATAACAAGTAAGTACCGTTATTTTTTTATTTTCATTTATAATTAGTTAATTTATAAACTGTTTTAAATGACCAAGATTTTATTCCCACCGAATAAAATCGTAAACGTAGCAGTAGATTTCCCGTCCCGTGTGTTCAAGCGATTGAACGACACGGGATTGTACAGTTTGTACAGTTCGCAAAACTGGTCCTCCCGTAGCTCGGTCACGAAATTATATATGTCTAGTAGCGGTAGAAATATATTCGGTTGTTTTCCAACGTTTGTTCTCCGGGTGGATGTATAGTATATGTTCTGTAACGCTTATTCCTCGCGGAATATATAATTAGCGCTACACCACATATACTAAATATCGCACTGAAGGAGAACGACGCCGGAAGACTGCCGAATATTTTCTCCGTTGCTAGGCATATATCGTGGCCGAGTTAAGAGGCGCCAGTTTTGTGAATGGGATAGGTCCATACCTTTAAAGCAGTCAATTACATTGACTTTGCTATTTCCGAGCGAGAACCCCTCCTAATTATCCGTGCTACAGAAATGGATACAGAACGAAGTTGGATGTATAAGCGGCTGCAGGGCGGGTTGCTGTATCCAGGCTTTACCGAGCGCGTGCAGGAGTTTGTTAATTTTGCTTTACGCCATCCCGCGTGTATGAGTGGGCCCCAGATTAAATGCCCTTGTCCTAGGACAAGATGTAAAAATATGAGTTATCGAGACGTCGAAACGGTGAAACTACACATTCTGCAGAAAGGGTTTGTGGCAAATTATCAAGTGTGGGTTTTTCATGGGGAGGGAAATGTTTTAAATCCCCGTCCCGTTGCACAGCTACCGGAGTATGACGTTGACATGGAAAATGAGGGGGGAGACGACTTCAGCTCTGTTCAGAGAATGGTTATCGATGCTGCCGGGCCAGAAGTAGTGTTCACGGAGGGGGAACTGAATAATGAAGCTAAACATTTTTATGATATGATGCGTGCGGCCGAAGAACCTGTATGCCCCGGTAATAGCAAACACTCTCTGTTGTCTGCGGCTGTTAAAATGTTGGACATCAAATGTCGTCATAGTGGGTCACTAGCTTTAGTAGATGATGTGACCGAATTTATACAAGAGCTGCTCCCAGAGGAAAACAAGATGCCAAAGAACTTTGCCGAAATAAAGAAGATGGTTAGAGGTCTTGGGTTGCCGGTCGAAGTTATCGATTGCTGTTTGCGCAACTGCATGATTTATTGGGGGTCAGACGCGGATTTAACGCAATGCAAAATATGCGATCACGAATGGTGGAAACCGCCCCCTAAAGGAAATTCTGTAAAAAGACGAGTTAACGTCCCTTATAGGAAAATGTTTTATTTTCCTATAACTCCGAGACTGCAGAGATTGTACGCTTCTAAAGCTACCGCCAAACATATGACGTGGCATGCAGAACACGAAATGGTTGATGGAAAGATGTGTCACCCGTCAGACTCCCCGGCATAGAAACATTTCAGTGAATTGCATACAGAGTTTGCGGAAGAAGTTCAAAATATCAGACTAAGCCTGTGTACGGATGGGTTTCAACCATTCGGGGCCTTCGGGAAAAATTATTCATCATGGCCAGTAATTTTGACACCCTACAATCTCCCCCCCAGGGATGTGTATGAAAGATGAGTTCATGTTTTTAACTGTTATTGTCCCTGGGCCTCGAAATCCTAAACACCAAATGGATATTTTCCTGCAGCCGTTGATAGCTGAGCTGAACCAACTGTGGGAATTTGGAGTGCAGACATTCGACGTTCACAGGCGACAAAATTTCCAAATGAAAGCTGCACTTATGTGGACGATTAATGATTTCCCCGCTTATTCTATGTTAACTGGCTGGAGCACATCTGGAAGACTAGCTTGTAAAAATGGCAACGGATTTGTAACAAAATAGCGACGGATAATCCGTCGCTAATTTGTACCATTTCTGTCTCAGAAATGCTACATTTAGCGACGGATCAGAATCCGTCGCTAACATGTTATGCTTAGCGACGGATAATCCGTCGCTATTTGTGCCATTTCCGAGACAGAAATGGCACAATTTAGCGACGGATTATCCGTCGCTATTTTGTTACAAATCCGTCGCCATTTTGTCTCAAAATCGGTCTCAACCGGTTGACAAATAGCGATGGATGTAGCAAAATTAGCGACGGAATGTCCGTCGCTAATTTTGCCACGGAATGGAAAATGGTCGCAAAATTGTTTTGCGACCATTCCTGTTGCGACGGACTCCGTCCGTCGCAGTTCCATAGCTAACCTGTGTTAGCAACGGAATATGGGCCATTAGCGACGGATATTTCCGTCGCTAATTGGCTGTTTTCGAGTAGTGTTATCTTCTGTCTTCTGCTATCTTCCATATTTATGCATTTCTGGGGCACCGCCATCACTTCTTAATAGGTCTTTGACTTTTTTGAACTTAGCTTGTCTCCCAGTACTCCTATCTGTGTACTTTTCTTCAAGGCTTGCACCACGGTGTCATTATTCTGGTCTTCGATCTTCATAGCTTCATTGTTGAATCATTCGATGTATGCTGTCAGCGTTTCTCCTTCTCCTTGCTTTCATCTGTAAAGCTCTTCTGAACTACTTTTCGGTGGGATGTTCGTGAAGAACCTTATCACGAATTCTGGTTCAGCTGCCTCCATGTATTTATCGATTCGGCCTTTAGTCCGTTGTACCATCGTTGTGCTATGTCGCTTAGCGTGGTAGGGAATGTTTTACAAAGTATTGCGTCTGTGACATCTAAGAGGATCATCTTGTTGTAAAATTTTGTGACATAACTTTCTGGGCAGCCAGTTCCATGGAAGTTATCAAAGTTAGGTATTTTGAGCCTTTCTGGCCATTTCTCAAACAATACGCTCGTAAACAAGGGCGATTTTCCTCCGATCATGCTGTTGGGCTAGACGTGTTCTCTTGATTTTTCTTCGGCGGCCTTCTGCATCGCCTCTGCTATCAGCCTTTGCACCTCCTTTAGATCCACGCCTTCCTTTCCTATCTCCAATCGTCTTTTTTTGGGCGTATCCGCTTCTTCCTTTTCTTCATCCTCCACTACTAGCACCTCCGGCTCTTTTCCTTCAGGGTTATCACACGCACGAGGTGTTTTCTCTCCTTCGCCTACTCATCCTCCGATTGCGTCTCGACCCTTAGTATCTGGTGTTTGAGATATAATTGATTACGTTGCTTCCTTGACCATAGTGGCAACGTCTTCTCGGAAGCGCCTCATCACGCCATCCATTGTTCAGTCCATGGCATCCTGGAAGGTTTGGTTAGATCCGTCTTCTAGGGTGGGTGTTGGACTGCCGAAACCTTGGAAGAAGATTCCGGATCTCCCGGTTGCTCCTGGTGCTATGGGCGTTCGTGGGCTGTCCTTAGTTGATCTCCTTGCGTGCCTGACAGCATGCCTTTCTCGTTGGTTGTTTATCCCGAAGCGTCTTTTTTAACGTCTGTCATCTCGTGATCCGATCAATAGTAAGTTTTCTAGGAATAGGTTCCCACAAACGACGTCAAATGCTGGATCCGGATGTCTAACGTGCGTCTCGGGTCCTGAAATGGGAACAAAGAGAAGAGAATCGGAAACAGCGGGTCGTGGACCTCATGGCCGCTCCAAAGCTCTAGTCAGCTACGGTCTGTTTGAGTAATGGAGTATGGTTTAAGTCTTTTTTCATACCTTCGGGCGCATGGGCTCGTGTCCTTTTTATTGCGCTCCCAGCGTGTCCGTCTTTTCCTAATCGATGTGGGATTTATAGCTTAGTGCTTTGCTTCCTTTGTTTGTGCTTATTCCATCAGTTTGTGTTTATTCCATCACTTATTTACAGAAGATGAGAAGAAAGGTTGAACAGGGAAAACATGATCGAATTATTTTGAGAGATGATTGTCTTTTGTTAAATGGCAGTCGCGTTTGTGTTCCAAATGTGGAGAACTTGAGGAAGAATATATTAGAAGAAGCTCATAATGCACCTTATAGTATGCATCCTGGAAGTCCTAAAATGTATAGAAATTTGAAGCCTTTTTATTGGTGGCCATCATTGAAGAAAGATATATCAGAATTTTTGGCTACATGTTTAACATGTCAACAAGTGAAAGAAGAACATCAGGCACGTGCAGGTGAACTTCATTCTTTAGCTATACCAGAGTGGAAATGAGAGAAAATTACGATGGATTTTGATGTTGGGTTACCCCGTACTTTCAGAAAACATGGTTCTATTTGGGTTATTGTTGATACACTCACTAAATCGACTCATTTCTTACCTGTTCAATAAACCGATTCCCTTGATAAATTGGCTATGTTATATGTTTCCAAGATTGTTAGATTGCATGGTGTGCCTATTTTAATTGTATCTGATAGAGATCCACGGTTTTCCTCACACTTTTGGGGTAGTTTGCAAAATGCTATGGGTACTAAGTTGAATTTCAATACAACATCTCATCCGCAGACAGATGGACAACCATAGAGAAGCATTCATACATTGGAAGACAAGATGAGAGCTTCTGCACTAGAATTAAAAAGGAACTTGGATGATCATCTACTTCTGATGGAATTTGCCTACAATAATAGTTTATTCTAGTATCGGTATGGCTCCATATGAAGCACTGTATGGAAAAAAATGTCGAAGTCTAGTGTGTTGGGATATTGAAGGAATGAGGCAACTTGTGTTAGTGATATGCACTAGGTCAATCATATATTGACCATATATTGAATTTATCTTTGTGTTATTAATTAATTGACACTTTTATTATCATTTTATATTATGATTAAAATGCTTGAATGGTTAATTCTTTCTAAGGTTATCGATTATGTGACTTGATAGGAGAACCCTTAGGTTAAATAAGAATTATATTCCATCTATCCCTAGTCTTAATAGAACTTTGAGACTAGTATGACGTTGACTGATGATTATATTTTACTAATCATGTATATGAGATATTAAGTCAAATCATAGGTGCTATTTGAGAAATAAGACACTGGATGACCCATCTTGATAATACTACATAGATCATTGTCATAAGTAATTCTCATTACAGTTCTATTAGTATAGTCATTTGACCTTGAAATCACCATGGATTTCTACATAGCTATTTCACATTTTGATACAGTCTTACATTATCTTTAACAGGATAATGTAATAGATTGTCATTTGATATGAAAATAACTATGTGAAAAATGTGAGCCATTTAGAAGGAATTTGTCCCAAATCTATTTGAGTAAGACATGGCCATGCTATATTAAGTGACAAAGAGTTATCAATTTCGGTCTACTTGGAATCAAGAAACTAATGATTAAATATTATATGGATGATAGTACCATGCCTTATATTCAATCAGGATATCATGAGACAAAGGGAGTAAAATATTATTGTAAATGGTTAAATCGGATAATCGATATTCATATAACTTAGGTAGTCATAATGTCTAGAAGCCACTTATGAATTGTGGGTCGAAATAGGAATTTCGGGCCTACTGCCACCGTTGTATGAACCTACAGGGTTGCACACTAAGAACATGCCTAAAACATGCATGGGTTTATAAGCTCGAGAAAATTGTTAGTGATATGGACTAGGTCAATCATGTTTGACCATATGTTGACTTTATCTTTTTGTTATTAATTAATTGGCCCTTTTATTATAATTTTATATTATGATTAAAATACTTGAATGTTTAATTCTTTATAAGGTCATCAGGTACGTGACTTGATAGTAGGACCCTTAGATTTAATAAAGAATTATATTCCATCTATCCCTAGTCTTAATAGAACATTGAGACTAGTATGATGTTGACTAAAGATTATGTTTTACTAATCATGCATATGAGATATTAAGTCAAATCATAGGTGCTATTTGAGAAATAAGGCACTGAATGACCCACCTTGAGAATACTACGTAATCATTGTCATAAGTAATTTTCATTACAGTTCTATTAGTATAATCCTTTGACCTTGAAATCACCATGGATTTTATTATAGCTACTTCACATTTTGATACAGTCTTACATTATCTTTAACAGGATAATGGAATAGATTGTCATTGGATATAAAAGTAACTATGTGAGAAATGTGAGTGACTGAGAAGGAATTTGTCCCTTATTTATTTGAGTAAGATATCTATGGACCCTTTGAAAAGATAGACTGAAGGAAATGCATGGCCATGCTAAATAAATGGATAAAGAGTTATCATTTTCAGTCTACTTGGAATCAGGAAACTAATGATTGAATATTATAAGGATGACAGTACTATGCCTTATATTCAATCAGAATATCGTGAGACAAAGGGATTAAAATATTACTATAAATGGTTAAATCGTATAATCGATATTCATATAACTTGGGTAGTCATAATGTCTTGTTAGAGGCCGCTTATGACTTGCGGGTCGAAATAGGGATTTCGAGCCTATTGCCAATGTTGTATGAACCTACAGGGTCGCACACTAAGAACAGATCCAAAACATGTATGTGTCACGATCCAAATTATTGAGCCGAGACCGACGCTAGGGAATGGGAGTATTAGCTCCGAAACCCGTAGAAAGCCTAAAACAACTATAATTTTTTTGCAAATAATAATGTATTATCATATATAAAATATTTTCGGAAAACTATTTTAAATAATACATTTATAGATATTAAAAATATTGTATTAAAGATTACAATACAAAATATCGTTTGAAATTAAAGCGTCTATCTAATACTGACACCTACTGACTACTGCAGTCTTAGGAACTCGTACTTGTGCAAGTCAATCGACTTCTGGCACGACGAAGATGGTTTGTCTGATCCGACTCTAATCACCTGAAAAACATCAGAGTGAGGGGGTAAGTATTTGGGAAAATACTGAGTGAGTACGCGAATTACTAATGATATTATAAAAATATAACATCGCATAATCAAACATATATAATACAATACATAACATAAGAAAATCGTAATATTCTCAAGTAATAGATCCGAACAAAACTCTAATCCTCGACAGGCTAAACGTATATAATCAAATCAAATTGATCCAAATGGTCCGGCCCGGGAGTAACAATAACTCAACCACGTCAGCCACGACTTGCCTCTTAATCCCAAGTGGTGTATCCAACCCACTAGATACGGGCCTCAGGTAACTTTAATCGAGTTCACTCTCGTATTACATTCATATCATATGCGTATTTCATAATCTCAATGACAATCTAGACACGCTAGACTAACTCAATTACTGGTGATCACACATCCTATTGACACTCAATAGGTAGTTAGTTTTTTCGGATCATATACTAGATTCATGTATTCAAAGCAATGAATAAAACATCATTCATATAACCAATTCAATCAAACATAGCCGTATCTTATACGAGCAAGTCATATAAATGCGATGTGCTTGATAATAATATTCGTAATATAAGAAATTATAATAATACGCAAAAGTAAATTGCAACTCTCAGAAACCGCTATCCAAAACCGCATTATCAAAATTTCACGAACGTATGTTCCATGCGTCGTTTGATCCATTAGGTACTACAGCTTGTCGGTCTAGTAGCTCGTCGATACATCCATATCCTATTCAAATCATACGTACGTTCAATTCATAAATATAAACTTAGTACTAAAACCCTAAGTTATAAACTTAGGTTAACACCATCGTATTCCAAATACGACTCTTAACTTTGATAATCTCTTAATCACATTTCTTTTCTTAAACGTCCTAGTTTACGTTTCGAAATTCAATCGAATTACGACTGATTACGCGACTTGAAATAGTCTGAAGTAAAGTATCCACGTCGCGTCATGGCCCAGAAAAGCCAGCATCGATGATCCTCTTTGGCAAATCACGACTGCACGTTGTTGTGCTGCACGTTCGTGCAGTACGCTGCACGATCGTGCAGTTGCTATGCTACACGATTGTGCATTACTTGCTGCACGTTCGTGCAGCAGTCTGCACGTTCGTGCAGCCTGCTGGCTGCCGACGTGCAGCCTCGGGCCATTTCCTCACTAAATTTTCGAATGCCCAATGATTAAACAACGCTTAGAATCGTTTATAACATGAAATCTAAACCTAAAACGCTAAAAATCGATCCTAAATCGTTAAAACTATAAAACCGCTCGAAACCCTAATTTCAAATCGATATTCCATCAAATTTATCCAAATTAACGGCAAAACGACGTGCTTACCGTGATTACCCATTGAATTATGATCAGTTTGAGCTAAGAAACGTCGAAAACGGACGAGAAACGGAGATCGTGCGAAGAAACGTTATTGATCGTTACTGAAGAGAAGAAGATGAATTGGTAGCTTCTAGATTCTTTATTTTCATATGATCAAACTTATATATATATGTGGCTAATGTACTCTTTTAATCCTTCATCTCTTTAGCTTAAACTAATTCTCTTTTAAACTTTATATTTTAACTTAACGATTAATTATTTACTTTAACTCAATTACGTACGTATTATTTATATCCAAATAAATAATATGATTGCAAAATTATTATTTTCCGTCAATAATCTTTTAATTTCTATTCTCGAGGCTTAATTGGCTAATTTACACTTTAGTCCTTGAACATTTCAAATTTAGCTCAAAACTTATCCGCGTCCAAATTTTAAACAGTCTTTGATTGACTCGAAACTTCTACCATAGATACTATAACATATTTTGCGAATTTTGGCGAAATAATAATCAACTCGGGATTTATATTCTATTTTATATTAATTTTTCTTGATTATCTCTTAATCCCGACAATTCTGTTTAATGGAAATTATCCCAAATTTCCTACACCACTATATTAAATCCACTTTTATCGGAAATTCTGACACGTGGCACGATATAATTTATTTTAAATATTCGGGGTATTACAGTATGGCTTTTATAATTGCTAATTGAATTCGACATTCAAGTAAGTTTTAATTATACAACCTGTCTTTCTATTCGAATTACATGGATCATACTTTGGTTTTTGATAATTGTTTTGAAATTTCGCTGCGTTATGAACCTGGAAAACCCACAATGTGATAAATAAATAAATAAGATATATTTCGAATATATAGTTATGTAGTTGGATTAATAGTTAATTCTTTTAAAGATAATCAGTTGTCTTAATTACAACTATATTATAACTAGATTTAATTATTAGTTATTATTAAATATAAATGTCATTTTAAATATAAATAACTATTAATTAAGTGAATTTCAATATTAGAGATACTGGTTATCTTTAAGGTACTATTTTTTGAAGATAATTAATTAGGTATATTTATTATTAAGAGTTTTTGAAAAATATCAACTTATAGAGTTATCAAGTATAGAGTGTTACAATAAGATTGAAACACACGTATTTGACTCAAACCGTAGTATTGTTGTATGCCTATAAATACACACTAGGAATAGGGTTGAGATACATGAAATTCTTAATTCACTAAATTCGTAATTGCTTAGTGAAGCAATAGTGCTAGTACGCAAGCACTAGTTTTGGCAAAGGTTTGTTCATGTAGATACTCGTAGAAGACGCGTTCTGTTGGAGGCGTTTTTAATCTGAGGTAAGGTATCACCAAAGTGAACCCCCTTTCTTCCTTCCTACATTGCTGATTGAATTCAACATTCAAGTAAGTTTTAATTATACAACCTGTCTTTCTATTCGAATTACATGGATCTTACCTGGGTTTTGATAAATTGTTTGAAATTCCGCTACGTTATGAACGTAGAAAACCCAACAACTTGAAGGTCCTGAAATAGTTCAAGTAATTGTGGATAAGATAACAGTCAATTAGTGTTTGAAAGCATCACAGATCGGCAAGAGCTACAGTGATAGACATCGTAAGAAAATGGAATATGAAGTGGGTGAGAAAGTATTCTTGAAAATATCTACATGGAAAGGAATTTTGAGATTTGGCAAGCAGATAAAGCTTAGTCCAAGATATATTGGACCATATGAAATTATTGAGAGAATTGGACCATTGTCTTATCGACTAGCATTACCGGGAGAGTTATCACAGATTCATGACGTGTTTCATGTTTCCATGTTACAAAGATATAGATCTGATCGTAGTCATGTGATACAAGAACCGGAGGTAGAACTCACAGAGAAATTGGTATACACAGAGGAACCTATAGAAATACTAGGAGCAGACGTAAAGAAATTAAGGAATAAACAGATACAGATGGTTAAAGTAAGATGGAGTCGTCATTCTCCAAAGGAAGCTAAATGGGAGGTGGAAGAACACACGAGAATGAAATATCCTTACCTATTTAATGATGGTGGTAAGTTCTAAAAATTTCGAGACGAAATTTGCTAAGGTGGGAAGAGTTGTAACACCCACGTTTGAATTGCATAAAGGCAACGCTCATATATTTCATGCATTTTGATGGTTAAAAGTAAGCATCGCTCATTAGCATTTACGTGAGAATTTAAACTTATGATTGAAATTAAGTTAAATGAAAATTATGGGGGTCTGATTAATGAAATAACTATTTAAAATGAATAAGAGTTAGTGTAACGGCAAACAAATATATTAGAACTAAATTTGAATGCAAGTACGTCGGTTAACTAGGGTTATTTGGTTATCATGAAACAAAATAAACTAAATTGTCTAAGTTAGATTTTGATTAAATTTCAAGGACTATAAGGAGATATAATAATTGAAAAATGATTCCATAAGAACATTTGTACGTTAGTAAGATAAACCCTTACTATATGTTAAAAATCACCTCTTAACTTTGAATCATGATATATCAAAAGAAAAAGAGAGAACAAAGAGTAAGAAATTGATGAAAAACTAAACCTAACTCCAGCAACAAGATCAATTACACATCATTAAAGTTTGGGTCAAGAAACAAGATAATTGGTAAGTAATTTAAAGTGTTTTGGTTGATTAGGTTAGGGTTCATCATCTTTTTACAAGAATTCTGCATATATCCAAAAATTTAATCTCTATTATTTATATCATAAAACAAGTTATGCAACTCCAAATTGAACGATTCTTGAGGCTATGGAAACTATAACCAGTATACTACAATTGTTGTTCTTTATGTTTCATCATTTGAAGTCGTTATGATAGCCTAATACTCCACACCAGTTTGTTGCTCTGTTTTCTTATACAACCTGATAGGGTGCCACCAAAATATGAATATATCATTTTATAGAGATCTAATTAAGTTGTTTGTTTTTGACATGTTTTATAGACTCATATACCTATAACTACACAGAAGGGTTTTGTAAATTTATGTTTATATTGATGTGCAGATCACTTTTAATGTAGGCTATATGTTCTGTCTACTTGTAAAACTATAGCTGCAACCTTAACTACTTTTAAAATTTATGAAATGAGTTACTCAAGTCCAAATGATGCCATGTTTGATTATGTGGATTCCTTAGGATGTTAACTAAAAGTTTTTAGTCTTGACAAAAAACCAATTCTGTCATTTGGATGAATTAAGTAGAGAACATTTATAATCTGCATAATCTGATTTATATTAATTCAATTGATGTTCTTCCAATTGGAAATGAAACTAAACTCAAATTTACAGGCTTCATATCAATATTTGAATAAATTATGTTTGTGTTAGGAGTGGTACCTATTTGAAGTCAGTACACATAATCTGCCTAGAAAAGGTGTTATGGTTACTAGTTTATTTCTTTATGTAAATCATAAAGATTGTTATACCTTGTGAATGAATTGTGATTGTATATGTGAATAGGTACTTATAGACTAGAAGAAAATACAACTAATAAGCCGGGAACTTCACGGGTTTGAGACTCGGTGAATTGAGTAAGTAAATAGATAGTGTTATACTTGGTATATACATTTGTTTGCAATTGTAAGTATGTGTTTGTTTGAGATGTAAATTTGTTTGGGAACTATGGTTGTTTTATTGATGTGAGGCATACTTTTGTTATGAGAATCATGTCATGCTTATATTTGGATATTCAATGAGAATTGAGAATAGTCGTTGGTTGCCTATAATGGCGATTCGGGCCAACGACGTGAGATTGAGTTATTGGTTGCCTAAAGGGCGATTTGGGCCGATAACGTATGTTGGTTGCCTATATGGAGATTTTGGCCAACATGTAAATTAAAGGCATGATTGAATATCTTTTTGTTAGCTTGATGTTGATTGAAATTGTGTGATTATGTTTGGTTTGTATTTACCTTTGGACTGCTCTGTTGGTTATGATTATTGCTTATGTTGAATAGATCATCACTTGAGTTATATACTAGTTACTTGGAATGCTTAGGAATGTGTATGCTTAGTATACATATATCTATTTGCTTATTAAGTTGCAGGCTCAACCCTATGTGCTATTTTTTCAGGATACAAAGAGTTGCATTGAGTCGACATTTACATCTGATAAAGGTTTCAGGTGGGCCAATGGAGAGTTCATTGCACGTGCATATTTTGAAGTGTTTATATATATACATAGATAAATGAAACGTTTGTACTAAGATTTTTGTAGCATGTTATGTACAAAGTGTTTTATGTGAGATAGTATGAATGTATATGGATATGCTTTTAGCTAAAACTTTTATTTCGTAACATGACATGTATGAAATGGATTATAATTAAGAGGGTATGACAATTCTCATGTCACTTTTTATACCATGCTGATCATAATTGCTGAATTTTTAGTATTAGGATGCATGTTAGTCTATTTTATTTATTTTTGTCATAAATTGCCATAATAGGCAAATTTTGTGTTCTTGCTATAATTACTATACAAATTGATGGGAAGCATGTTAATAGGCTGATTTGATGTGTTTTGTATGCCATATCTAGATTTCAATTGATTACAATGCTTAGAATGCATGTTAGAATGGTCATGCTTTTTGTTGCCATGAATGTGTTCTTGCTTGAATTGCTATAAAATTAGATGTTTAAGTGTTTTAATTCTATTTTAAACATTGTACAACAATCCCAGTACGTGTTATTTGCATTCCCTATTCGGTTTTATGCGTTTTCGAGTATTTGTTCATGAAGAACCGAGCTGATACGAAGAAGCGACGAAGCTGATGTTCCAGCTAATGACGCTGGCGCTACCAGATGAACCGCCGGGGCCGCCATAATACACTCCCGGCGCCGCCATTGCATAGTGCCGCCGTGATCATGCCCCTGTCCTCCTTTAGATCCACTTCCAGATATTTCCAGACTCGATCCGATCTTTTTTTCGCGTTTCTAGGCTTGTTTGAGCTTAATTAGGATCATATTTTATATTGTAATGGGCTTGTCCCACTGTATTTCTGGCCTCGAAGCCCAAAAATGTAACCTGCCCTGTCAAACGGGCCCTGAAGCCGAGATCTCGTACGACCAGCAACTTCCAGACTTGATTCCGAGCTCATCCAAACTCTGAATCAACCTTAGTTTGAACTAGTGGATTTGTATCGACGAGACGGACACCTTCTGTGTTCTGCCAGGGAACCATTTCCGACCACATTGACAGTCAAAAAGCATCAAGTGCCAAACACTCTGGTCTGCAAGGTTGAAAAAGTATTTCTAACCTTGCATGTCTATCCAATTGATCGTCTGTATGTTGAAAATGCTTTCCAAAAGCATGATCTAATCCAATATTAATAGGCTAAATGACTAACTATGTTTATTAGCTAAATCAATCAAAACCAGCAAATCACCTAAAAATCTAAGGACTGCCATGAAAAAGTAGTTAAAGGTTGTATAGGTTATTCAAGATAACTAAATACAATCAATCAAATCTAGAAACCCAGTTTTTAGGCTTTGTGCATGTAATCAATCCGGACCAACTAGTCATTTGCTATTTATTAGAAATATCCAAGGTTAGATGAATGCTTAGGAGTATTTTCTAATTGCCTGAATCAAGTCATATAAGCGTCCTGAAATGGGTTCCAAGACTGCTTTCATCTGTGTTTAATTTTCTGCAATTTATACTATGAACTACATGAATGTTGAGATGTGATATAAAACGAATATAACTAGTAAAAGCAAACATAACTGATAAGTCAAGTAAAAGAGTTTCGGTAGAATGTCCACGATCCCGGTCTTTTGGTCCAGCGTACGATAATCTTACCCGCAAGCGAGTGAGGTTATTCAGTCGGTATAAAATGAATTCCTAGCTGAGTTAGGTGGCAACTCCATATTTTCTCAAACCCATTCCAGAATAGAGTCCTGCAATAAGCCTGGGCGAGCGACCGCCAACCCCGCTCCGTTCATAGCGGGACTAAGGTATATTTTGAAAAATTAATATAAAATAAATTAAAAGTTCCGGGATAATTTTTCTAAGGTTAATATTCCCGAAATAATTTTAGAAGTTTATCAAGAATTTTTTATTTAAAAGCGGAAGTTCAGTCGATAATGAAGAATCTGGGTTTAAAAGGTAACCTAAGCTTTAAATAAACCTACGAACTAAAGTGGCTATTTAGCCATTACTATGTAAGCTAAGAAATTGAATTAGAAATGCCTGAAACCTCACGATTTTCTTCATCCTTTCATGCCTAGAGGAGGCGAGCACGAGGGTTTAATAGATTCGTCACCGTTCTTATCGATTTTTGATTCTAATCTTCGATTTCTTCGATAATAATCAAGTATCCAAGTTATTATTTATGATTTTGGATTCAATATTGATGTTTTATTTGATCAGTTATTTATGGAATTCAATACAATTTGACGTTTCCTCGTTATTTTGAATGCGTTTGATTATGGAATTGAGTTGGTTATTGTCGTATGGATGAATTGTTATATTTTTAAATTGTATTTGGAGTCAAAATCGGCTCGGGATTTTATGCATAGCACGGATGTTGTGTGAACGCACAGTAGATACTGAGCGAACGCACAACATATATGTTGTGCGAACGCACAACAAGAGATAGGGGGTATTTAGGGCATTTTTGCCCTAGTTTGTCATCGAATTTCAATGTGATTCAATTGGACTTATAAGGTATGAATAGTTTTATCTCGAATGATTCAATTGAGTAATGAAATGAGTTTATATATTGGAAGTAGAAAGAAGTGAAAATGAGAATATAGCTTATGGATTTATAAAGCTAGGATTTATAAATTGAGTAATGAAAGAACCATAATCGATTTATCAAAATGATATAACGTGATTTGAGATATGAATTGTTTAAAACAAGTTCAAGAAATGAAATGATAAATATATATCATAAATTAAGAAAATGATTTAACGGGAATGCATATGGTCGGGATTTATGTTTGTTCCATAAGTGTGGAAATGTTATGTCTAGAGTCAACTCTAAAATTGGGAATTCATTATATGAAAAGCGATATAGATCCGATGGAACATGCTTCCTATTGAACGGCAATAGGACTGTGTGATCGTCAGTACATATATTATAGAATAAGCATGTGAGTTTGATAAGGATATAGATCGATCATGTGCTGTGTCTAAGGCAACGGTAACATAGTTCACGACCTAGACTTAACGGGAAAATCTGAGGCGATGGTAACATAGCTCACGTCCCAAGTACTATAAGATAAGTAAAAGTCCAAGACAACGGTCCAGAGTTCATGGATTGTTGGATGGACTGACTATCTATTATGAGTTAATGACATGTTTTGATATGAGGATTGAGGTATAGGGTTCCATTCATATCCATTATCTGGCTATATGTGTATATGATTTCTTTATGGGATTTATATTTTCATTAATATTCATTTCTAAACATGTGATCTCACTCAGTTTTAACTGACCCGTTAATATATATTTTTCCCCTTTCAGGTTTATAGTATTGTTACGTGATCAGACTTCCATCTTTTATTCCGGAAGTCATCTTTTGCTATAAAACAGGAAACTGATGTTTAATTATAGAGCTGCACTAGTTGGGTAATTGGGAGTTTGTTATTCCCGTTTTCAGTAGTTCATAGTATTTTATATAATTTTGGTATGAATTATTATATTTATATAAATTATCAAAAGCTGCGAGATTTTATAATATATGAATTATTTTTATTTATTGAACTGGTTTATGTTACTGTAAAGATGTGATATTATATTTTGAAACAAGGCGGTTTATGTTAATGAGATATACTAGAAACGCCCTAGTTTCTAGTGTTGCGATACCACTTTTTAGAAAAATGTTTGCAACAAATATAAGAAATTTTTTAATGGGATTTTCTAAAAACATATTATGTATATTATAGTGGTTTGAAATGCGAAAAAATTTACAGTGTTTTCAGTCTTGCTACGGGTTTCAGAGTTAACACCCCATTCCCTACCGCTGGTCTCGATCCGAGTTTTTGGGTCGTGACAAAGTTGGCCCATAAACTTGAGAAAATTACAAAATAATTAAGAAACCGATGAATTTTTACTAAAATACCAACCAAATCACTTTCATACGGAATAGATGAACCTGTACATTTATTAATTTTATACTTATTTATTACTCTTCTATGATATTTACACTCATACCTCCTCTATTTCCTCGTTCTTCGACATCGTTTCTGCATGCTCTTTTCGCTTAGATGTGTCCCTCAACAACAAATTCTTTTTCTTAATTTGGTTCTCTTCTTTCTGCTTCTGCTAATTTAATGCAAGACGGTGTTTTTGATGGTGGTTGTGGCGGTTTTATAAGTTGATCGATGCCAAGAATTTCAAGAGAATTAGACAACACAACAACTACCACCCCTATGTATTTACTTAATTGTTAAACATCTATTATGTTGAAACCCTCAATTTGAGCAACTGAATTGCACAAATCCTCACCACTTTCAGGTAAACTATAGTTATCTTGTTTTTAATCTAATTTAATTTTTTTATTTATTTCATAATTATAAATTCATTTTCAGTAATATGATTTCCGTGGATTTCTTATCTCCTTATGTGTATTATTGTTGAAAAAGTTGATGGGAAAGCAAGAGACTAATTTAAGTGTTGAAAAAATTTTATTTGAATTTTGATTTACTCGATGATATTATTCTCTTACTTGCCTATTTCCTTGATTGTTTTCTTAGAAATTATAAATTTCACTTCACAAGTGAAAGATTTGGTAGGAAAAGTCCAAGAGTATGCAAATTTTTACATAGGTAAGTAATGTGTCAAATACCTTTAGGTAGCAATGTCCTTTTGTTTGCTTTTGCTTAGAACTGTAAAACAAATAGAGAATAATTGATTTGAATTAGACCATGGATTTACGGTTTAACTTATAGATATTTTATTTAATTGTGTTGTATCCCATGGATTGCAGCTGCTAATAGTGTTGTCATTACAACTGATAAAAAATTGACTTCCATTCTAATCGATAAATCATTTGTGAATCCTGTTTTTAGTTTTATTTATTTTATTAATATTTTCCGTAAATTTATTTTGTAATATTGTTTTATTTGGATATTATTGAGGCCATGTTCAAATGATTCAGATTTTAACACCCAACATTTGAGTTGTTTATGAAACTTATTACTTCTCGGAGCCAACTAAGTGTTATGTCAATAAAGATCATATCAAGAAATTGAACGGGTTAGGAACATTGATATGACTGAGTTAAGAATATAGTGAGAAAAGAGAGAGAGAAAAATAGTGAATATGTATTTAAAATATATCAGGATTGTATATTTTGCATTTGACATTCATTAATAAGTTTGGTAATATGTATCATACATGTTTTATAAATGTATTTTTATATTCTAAAATAAGCCAACTAACAGAGTTTTTTTTCCTTCTTCTAATAATCATGGTTATGAACTTTGCAGGCCCCGGTGCTCCAACAATTTTTTTGCAATAAGTTTAGACAACTTTCTTTTTTGTTTCAAAAAAGTGTAGCTGAGCTGGTTTTGAGACTTATTTGTGATGTTGTTAAGATGTATATAACTTGTTTCTGAGATGTATCTGAATTATTTCTGACATTTGATTTGTTATGTAAAGTAGAAAATTGTAAATATTTACATTTTTGATATAAATTTGTATGTATAATGATGGAACACCATAAAAACCAAAAGTCCCACATAGCTGAAAAGAGAGAGGCCACGCGGAAAAGGCTATAAAAGGGTAATAGTTTCACACCTTTAGATATGTGCATTTATTACTATGAAACAGATATCCTACTAACTTTAGCATTAGAGTGAATTCAGTAGGCACGAACTTATCAGGAAGGTCCCTTTGCATCGAATCTTACTGCACGTCTGATCCATCATTCCGTATGTGGGAACTCTATTTCTAGTACAAATTTAGTGATTGGAGCCCAGGATGACAGAAACCAAGAAAAATCCACAAAACCCCACAACAAACGGAAAAGGCCCGCTCAACCAAGACACACCCTTTACCCCAACAACTCCCTCACAAACGGGACGGTCGTTACACATCCACTTCCACGGGTTTGGTACGCCTGAGCCCAGCCAAGGGGGAAGCTCCGAACCGACCATGCAAGAGGTGAACATCCAGACCCTAGACGGTGTATTGAAGTAGTTTTGTTTGGACAAAGCTACGATCATTGAGGAAGCCACTGGCACACTAAGCTCTCAAGCATCGAGAAGGAGGATTGAAGAGGACCAAGAAGAAGAACGAGAAAAGGATGGAACCAACGACGGTGATGGAACAAGACCTTCATAAACCGAGAAAGACACAAGCGAACAAGGAATAGAAGGAAATACGACCGACCACATAGATAAAGAGACGGAACAAACAGAAACTCTGCCAAGATTTGTAAGAAGGAAACAGTCGGAGATAGCAATGAAAGGAGTCGATCTAATATAAGTACAAAGGTTAAAAGGCGAAGCCATGAAGTCGGCGACGGAAGACAAATCAAGGGAACATATCAGCATTAGGAGCCTAACACGAGGAAAATCACCACTGCCGACAAACATTTTGTCAGAGAAACTACCAGAAAGTTTCAAGATACCCAACTTTGGTAACTTTGATGGAGCTGGATGTCTGGAGGGCCATTTGACCAAGTTTTACCACAAAATGGTCCTCTTAGACGTTAATGACGCCATACTCTGTAAAACGATCCCAATTGCCCTAAACGACACGGCGCAATGATGGTTCAACGATTTAGGGGTAGGAACGATCCACACCTGAAAATATCTAAATCAAGAGTTCATAATGAGGTTTTCTACGAACATCGTACCCAAAAGGAGTTCGGAAGAACTCTATAGGTCTAAACAAGGAGAGTGACACACTCTTAGAGCATACATAGAGCGATTCAACAATGAGGCAATAAGGATCGAGGATTTGAACAATGACATGGTTGTGTAGGCGCTGAAAAAGGGGACCCGGATGAGCGTGTTAGGAGACAAGATGAGCTCAAAGAAGCCTAAAACTTACTAGGAAGTCATGGCAGTAGCGCAAAAGTTTATAGACGTGGATGACGGAAGAAGGCAGAAAAACATGGACATACCAAAGAAAGAAGAGAAAACAAGATCCTTGCAAAGACAAGCATCCCAATCACGAAGAGATTACCCAACAGTCATCAAAGTGTTAGCCGATATTCTCCCTACAAATATTCCAGCCACTGGAGGAACAATAATTACACCTGAGGAGCTATAAAAGTTGAAGCTATGGCGATAGAAATGAGGTTTTTACTCCACTCAACACCACCAGAGCCAAAGTATTGATGTGGGTTAAAGAAAACCGAACTCCGATGACCTGGCCAAGAAGAATGGTGGATAAAACTGGCACGAGGGATGAAAGTTGGTACTGGTAATTCCCAGAAGATTACTGGCACGACACAGAGGAATGCTATGACCTAAAGAAAGAAATAAAAAAGCTAATTGAAACAGGGTCATTGAGGATGTTCACACACCGAAAGGAGGAATAGGAGCAACATAATTAAGAAGCGGACAAAGGAACAAAAATGAAAGAAGAGAAAGCAAAAAAGAAGGATGTCACGACCCAAATTCCTCGGCATCAAGACCGGCGCTAGGAAACGGGAGTGGGTGCTTCAGAATCTGTAGTAAGCCAAACAAAATGACAAAACATGCAATAAACAGACATCCACATTGCTCGGCGGCAACTGAGACTTCACTCTTAGATCTAGCATGGCATAAATGGTAAAATAAACGTATACAGAAGCTAAAACATGCCAAGCTAAAATAACAATATCATAATTAATCATGCCATAAATGATACAACGTGAAAGACCCTATAGGATATTGCAAACCGGGTATTCGAGTTGTGAATCGAAAAGTTTAAGCTCTTAGGATTGCGGAATAAAAGATTAGAAAATAGTGTGAGGGATAGAGGATTGACACAAGAGATTTAGAGTAGTTCAGATCACAAAGCGATCCTACTCCACTACTCAATCAAAGATTGAGATTTAGAATCCACTAAATGAGATTCATAATGTAATACCCCGTAAGTTTGACGTTGCCAATGTGAGCAACGAGCCTCGTTTTGAACAACTGGAGTGACTGGAGTCAAAGATTATTGGAGGAATTCATTAAGATAAGACCCAAGTAGGTCGATTTTGAAATTATAATAAGCGAATTTAGGAATTAGAATTCAATAAAATGAATGAGAATGAGATTAAAGAAAATTGTAAGGAACGTTATAAAAATAGAGTTTAATTATTGTTTTAATTCTCGAAAATCGTAAATAAAAGATTATCGACGGTGAAATATTAATTTGGAGATAGTATTATTTATTTGGATAGATATAATACGTAAGTATTTAAGTTTAAGCGAATAAGTAATCATTAATCTAAAAGAAAAGTTAATAGAAGAAATTGTTTAAGTTAAAAAATGGGGAACCAAAAGGATAGTTTAGCTATCATATATAAACCCTTACATATGAATTAGAATTCATATGTTCATAAAAGTAGCATCAGAAGCAAACTTAGCAACTAGAGAGAAAAGTTGGCGAAGATTAGGGTTTCGCTGTTCGACGTTCGAATCGCGTGATTTTTGTTCCGTTGTTTCAATAAAATAGATCTCTATCATCTCTAAGCTTCATATCAAGGTAAGGATGTGGTATTGAATAAGGATTTTGTGAGTTCAAGGGCTGTTTTGATATTGATGTGTTGCGGTTGGATCGAACACGTCGAAATCATGTTATATTTGACGTTTTTAAAAATCTTTGAGTTGGGTTTTATGTTGAATTGATGTAGAAGCATGTCAGAATGAATTTGAACATTTTCTGGGGTCACGATAGCCGTCACACTTGCTGGAATTGTATCCAGCAAGGTCTCACGACGTGCTGGGCATCAACACGACGCGACTTGCCAAATTTGGCCTAATTGTGTCGCGCCGAGCCCCAACGCGACGCGAGGGGCTGTAACCAGCCCTGGCGCGACGCGCTAGGACAAGTCATGTCGTGAACCTCCTAATTCAGCAAGCAGAGGGCACGACATGAGGAAGTGGCAAGGCCACCCCTTTCCATGCACTTAGGGCTTGAAATACCCTACTCCGACGCGGCATTCTGAAGTTCAAAACTAGGTTAAGCTGGCATTCAAAACGTGACTGAAAACGACTAAAGAAAGTGAATGGAATGTTAATGAAAGCATAACAAAAATGGACGTTTTAATGGTAAGTTCAAGTCGATACAAGCATATCGATTGAATAAGAGTTTTAATTAGGGATTTTCGAATTCAAGGTCCTATTAGAATAAGATCGTTTTGACCTAAGTTTATAACTTAGGATTTTGATAGTAGGTGACGTTTATGAATTAATGTGTATATGATTTGAACGTGTAACAGACATATCGACGAGCTACGAGATTAACAGATTTGGCCTAGCGGGGTTTAATCATCATATATGTATCATATTTAATTGGATAGCGGTCTTTGTGAGTTACTATTTACATTTTGTGTATTATTATATAAAAGCTATTTGATATATTATAATGATTATTATTAAATGCATCGCATATTATATGATTTGATTGTATAGTATATTGTTTTGTTGATTTTTCTTAAGTATGAAAACCGGTGTACGATCCGAGGAAACAAGCTACCTATTGGGTGTCAATAGGCTGTGTGATCACCAGTGTCGGGTAAGTCTTAGACAATAGAATGGACTAACTCTTTTACGTTAGGCACGAGGTTAATCTTAGTGGAACTATCTCGGGACTTGTGTGTAGTGAGTTGAACTCGGTCAAAGTATCTCGGGACTCGCATTTATACATCGTTTAGTTATAAGTAATGGTACTAGTTTTACTCGGTCGAATTATCTCAGGACTGTACCACTTGGTATAGGTTAAACTCGGTCGAACTATCTCGGGACCTTACTAATAGGATTTGAGAAATCAAAATCTCTCGTTACAACTAGGAAATATCTAGTTCAGGATTAGGGTTTTGATCGGATCAAATACTTGGCGTAGGTTAGACGTTTGTATAAATGTTTTGTTTAAAATGAGATGTTATTTTTATAATACTGTTAGTAATGTGTAATCTCACTCAGCATAGTCCGGTCCCGTTGATGTTTACCATTTTCAGGTGCTTAGAGTTTGGACTTGACTAGAGTCCCCCTTTTGGTCCGGAAGTCGACTTTGCATGTATAGCCGTGACTTCCATAGAGCTGCAGTAGTAGGTTCTTTTCGATAGAGTTGTGGCCTGAGACAGCAGAGTATTGTGATAGTTGTTTATACTTGCTTTTATGTTTATATCTTTTTGTAGGCTACGTCAGACGTTGTTCTATTCCACGAAGCTAGTTGCCCGTGATGTGAGCTAGATACACTAGTATATATTTGTATATCGCTTTGTTAGTACGTATGTAGTACGGAAGTGATAAGCCCATATGTATTGTATCGATCGAACTAGTGTATATATGTATATATGTTTATATACTTGCTTCCTTTTGTATAGTCACTACATGTTTGATTGTTTGCGAAAAGGTTTTAGTGGTTTTAGGCTTGCTACGGGTTTCGGAGCTACCACTACTATTCACTAGCTTCAGTCCCTAGTTACTACTGCTAGTCTATGATTTGGGAACAGTTGGTCCAGTTACCACTGCTAGGATATGGTTTGAGTGCAATTGGTCCATGATACCACTGGTGTTTGGTGATTGAGTACCTAGGAACTACTGCATCGTATAGAGTCGAACCTTGTTGATTGCATTTGTTCGATTTTATAAGACATCTATTGTTGTATAGAATGTATAAGTGTGAGATTTTCTTATAGGTGTTTAAGTGTTTGTGATATTCATAGATAGTGAATCAAGCTTTAAGTTATATAGTGCATATAATAAGTTAAATTATCGTTTATTGTGGAAAAGGGGTTTAAACATTATCTCACGCTTAAGATTGTATCTATGTCAGCATGTCTGGGCAAAACGGAGCTCATCCACATTCTGTATCGAATGAGGAGGAAGCGCCTCCCATATATCAGAATGGATTTAATATAGATACTGTTAGTGATATGCACTAGGTCAATTATGTATGACCATGTATTGACTTTATCATTTTGTTATTTATTGATTGGCAGTTTTTATCATTTTATATTATTATTAAAATACTTGAATGGTTAATTCTTTCTAAGGTCATCAAGTATGTGACTTGATAGTAGAACCCTTAGGTTTTATAAAGAATTATATTCCATCTATCCTTAGTCTTAATAGAACATTGAGACTTGTATGATGTTGACTGATGATTATGTTTTACTAATCATGTATATGAGATATAAAGTCAAATCATAGGTGCTATTTGAGAAATAAGGCACTGGATGACCCACCTTGAGAATACTACATAGATAACTATCATAAGTAATTCTCATTACAGTTCTATTAGTATAATCCTTTGACCTTGAAATCACCATGGATTTCTACATAGCTATTTCATATTTTGATATAGTCTTACATTATCTTTAACAGAATAGTGAAATAGATTGTCATTGAATATGGAAGTAACTATGTGAGAAATGAGAGTGACTGAGAAGGAATTTGTCCCTCATTTATTTGAGTAAGATATCTATGGGCCCCTTAAAGAAGATAGACTGAAGAAAGTGCATGGCCATGCTAAATGAATTGATAAAGAGTTATTGTTTTCAGTCTACTTGGAATCAGGAAACACTACTAGAATTACCGAGGTTAGCGGCGGATATTACCGACGGACGTAATATCCGTCGCTAATTACATTATTACCGACGGAAATTGGGGACGGACACGTATCCGTCGCCAATTTCCCAGGAAATTCAGGCGCCAAGCAAAAAACCCACTCCCGCCTCTTTTAACGACTGTTATTACCGACGGATACTTATGACTTGTGGGCCGAAATAGGGATTTCGGGCCTACTGCCAACGTTATATGAACCTGCAAGGTCGCACACTAAGAACATGCCTAAAACAGTTATGGGTTGTACAAGCCCAGCAGGTTAATATATATATATTAATTGAAATTCGAAATTTAAGGATAAGTGTTTTCCTTAAGTTATTATCTTTTGAAGATAATAATTATAATAAGTAATATATATATATATATATATATGTATGATTATCAAAAAGGATTTTTTGATAAACATAAACTTGTAAGAGTTACAATGAGATTGAAATATGAATTTGTCTCAAACCCTGGTGTTGTTGTCTGCCTATAAATACACATTAAGGAATAGGTTTGTTAATTACGAAATTTATTATGCACTAAATCACTAAATAATTCGAAATTGCTTGTGAAGCAATAGTGCTAGCACACAAGCACTAGTTTTGGCTAAGATCTGTTTGTGTGGATACTCAAAGACGACGCGTTCTTTTGGAGGCGTTTCTGATTCGAGGCCATGTATCACCAAAGTGAACCACCTCCATCCTTCCTACATTGCTGTTTGAATTCGACATACAAGTATTAATTATGTTATTAATCTATTTATTCGAATACATGGATCTTGGTTTGGGTTTTTGAAATTTTTTTGAAATTCCGCTGCGTTATGAACCTAGAAAATCCAACAGATACTGGCGAATCATCAGAGCTTCATCAGAATGGGTTTTACACTAACAATAGAGGATCACCTGAGATCCACCAGAACGGTTTTACGTCAGATAATGATAGGTCCTTTATAGCTCGGGGTACATCTTTTTCACCAAAGATAGAGTACAATGAGGAGAGTGAAGCGGAGTCATTAGAGCAGGAATCATCGGAGGAGGATCCATTAGAGGTTTTTGATATCGAGGAGTTTAGAGGTGAACAGTTCTGGGCTGAGGTACAGAGGTACCGTAGTTTGAGAGAGCATGTGGCAGTGAGAGAAAGTCAGGCATAGTCTAGCCTCAATAGTATCAGAGCACAAAGAGGTTCTTATTCTAGAGGTATGCTCTATGTTGGAGCATATACCACTGAGTTTCTACGTATGGTAGAGCAGATTCCTGAGCTTAATAGGGATAACAATGAGGTCAACGGTAGATACATCAAGGCTTAGGACCCGACTTTGTTGAGCTGTTTGACGATGCCTCCGAGCATTATGGATCATTATCTGCTAGGGCTCGTCAGATAAGCAGTGATCATGAGCGGAATGATGATCCTATTCGACCCTTTTTCTTTCGATGAGATAGATCAGCGTCCCTGGTGCTTAGGAGTGGTGCTAGTAGTATTTGGCAGAACCCTGTGTTAGTAGCTAGAGGTGGGGGGTAATGCTAGACGAGTTAGGGGAGGGGCTTAGGTTTAGTGATCAGGGAGCCTAGTGTTCCACACCAGGCACCCCCATGTATGATGTGATTTGTGTGTTTATGTGCTTATATGTTTATATTGTTTTGTTTTGATATGTGATATATCGTAGTTAAATTTTGATCGATAAGGAATTTATTTATAGAATAGTATATCGTTTGGCTAGTGCATATAGAAATATATAGTGGTGAACCCGCGCTTAATAGAGTAAATCCTATATATGAATCGTTAGAATCGTATACGAACAAAAAACACATAAAATACATACGGCGTGAAACATAATTCCTGATATTACGTTTTGTTTACCGCGAAGAGTGGTAAGTTATATCGAAGAAGGATGGTTAAGAAGGATCGATACGTATGCTTGAGGGCTATGTGATAAAAGTTTATGATTGAAAAGATGGATTGTGAAGATGGATAACTACTATAAGGCTTTAAACGGCATGTTTAATCGAAAATGTTGGAGGAGAATATCATTGGCTGCGAAACACTTAGATATGTGTTAGCGGATAACATAATTTCCAATAACGAAATCATAACAAACTCCAATAAGTAATAATGAAAAGCCAATAATGTCGCAGAGTGTGTAATCTGGAGGGACTTATGATTTTGCAAAAGATATGAAAATCTTATGATTTTAACAGTGCAATTGTACTCAGACATCGCATGTGGCATGTCATAATCACGTTAGTAATGCATAGAAGTATTACTTATATAAGTATATTCTATAAAAAGATGATTTTCAAAAGTATAGATCATGCGGCATACTTGTATAAATATTGAAGAAAACATGATTTTTATCGAGAAACTCTTTAGTGATGAGAGATGTCGTCACTCTGAGCCGCAATTGTACTGATGTTTCAAATGATTAGAGTAAAAAGTATTTGAATTGAAAGAAAAGATTGAAAGGCTGACAAAGAGGTTTTGAATCATATTGTTTTTGTAAGGAAATTCATATGTAAAGCCTTGTGATAATAATAAAAGATTATCGATGAACAAAATGAAAATGAACTTATGTGATAAAACGCATCCCAATAAAAGAATTGAGCCCTAAATAATAATGAAATGTTATCGAATCGATCGTGGTGAGAAATAAGAGGTGTCGATAAGATACCTATGATCGATACTTACGCAAGTGTAAAATGGGGTGAAAGTAAGAAGCGTAAACCCAGAAGAAGAAAACGCAAGGACCCGAAGATGAATGTGGGATACAAGAAGATCAATTGGTATTGAGAAGTGTTGGATAATACACGTATAGTGCTTAATGATCAATGCTAGTAAATAAATTAAAAAAGGAAGCAAAACGCTATATGGAAGGCTAACAGAAAGACATTTAATATGAAGATTAAAGTGATAGAATTGACATAAGTACAAAGTTTACCTTATTGATAAACCATATGTCGGTAAGAGTCGAATTTGCGGATATACATATGATCGAGAGGGAAACATGTTAATAAATTCGAAGGGACTAACTTTTGATCTACTACCGATAACCAATGTTGGAGATGTTGAAAAAACAAGTACAAGACTATCGGGAGATATAATGAGATGCTAAAGGAGAAAATTAAAAAGGATGAAGAAAACTCCACTAAATAGTAGTAAAAATACTACCAGTCTTATATAGATGACCGAAGTCAAAGGATCGAGAGATGACATATACCATGGAAAATACGTTAATACCAACACTACGAGAAAGGAAATACAATAAGTGCAAGTGGGCAAGAAAGAATCAACATTAGTAATAGCTGTCCAAGGGAAGTATAATTTGGAATCGAACAATAAAGAGAGTAAGTCGGAAGTAAGAGTCATTACCGAAAGGTTAAAACTAACGTACGGATAAAGATTGGATTTCGGCGATGAGTAAATCAAGAGCATCTAAAGATCGAAGATGAAACGGACGAAGAAATTATAGAAGGACAAGATAAGGATAAAGATAATTATAGAAGAGCAAATGAAGATAACCGGAGTAGGATGAAGGTAAAGTCGAGAAGTATAAGTATGATATTGAGAATAGTATAACCTAACAAATAAGAGTTAGGGTTAACGTTGAGATTTTAAGAAATAAATCGAAAGAAGACTGATAGAATAATTATAAAATTCATAATTTATTGCTAACATATACTTCTTATCCCTAAGTAATATTTTTTCTTATCTTATGTCTTCTTATCGTTCACTTCATTCTATATAGATCCGAAGGCTTGATAAGAGGACAACTGTCCAAATTATAAACAAGGGACAAGTAAGAAAAGAACAATATGCATGAGATAGATAAAAGGTAATGGATATAAAGGATCATAAACACGTGAAAATGCGATTGAGACCGTTATAGACGAGAAGGCTTGAAAGAAAAATTGTGGTAACAATTACCGCTATAACAATTATACGCGCTAACCAGTATCATGAAATAAATGGAATACAACCATTTTAAAGAATGATAAGATTGTTACCGAATAAATGTGGTTACGTTATATGAAAATTCGAGGACGAATTTTTATAAAGGGGAGAAGAATGTAATACCCCGTAAGTTTGACGTTGACAAAGAGAGCAATGAGCCTCGTTTTGAACAACCGGAGCAACTGGAGTCGAAGAGTATTAGAGGAAATAATTAAGATAAGACCCAAGTAGGTCGGTTTTGAAATTCTAATAAGTGAATTTAGGAATTAGAATTCAATAAAAGGAATGAGAACAAGACCAAAGAAATTCGTAAGAAACGTTATAAAAATAGAGTTTAAGTCCCGAACGGGTAATTATTATTTTAATATGCGGGAATTATAAATAAAAGATTATCGGCGATAGTATTATTTATTTGGATATATATAATATGCAATTATTTGAGTTTAAGCGAATAAGTAACCGTTAAGCTAAAAGAAAAGTTAAAGAAGAAATCGTTTACGTTAAAGAAATGAGGAACCAAAAGGATAGTTTGAGTATTATATATAAAGCCTTACATATGAATTAGAATTCATATGTTCATAAGAGTAGCATCAGAAGAAAACTTAGCAACTAGAGAGAAAAGTTGGCAAAGATTAGGGTTTCGCCGTTCGACGTCTGAATCGCGTGATTTTTGTTCTGTTGCTTCAAGAAAATCGATCTATATCATCTCTAAGCTTCATACCAAGGTATGGATGTGGTATTGAATTAGTGTTTTTTGAGTTAAAGGGATGTTTTGATATTTATGTGTTGCGGTTCGATCGAACACATCGAAATCATGTTATTTTTGATGTTTTTGACAATCTTTGAGTTGGGTTTTGTGTTAAATTGATGTAGAAGCATGTCAGAATGGATTCGAACATTTTCCGGTGTCGAGATAGCCGTAAGACCTGCTGCACTCATATCCGGCAGGGCCTCGCGACGTGCTAGACATTAGCACGACGCGACATGCTAAATTTGGCCTTGTCGCGCCGAGCCCCAGCGTGACGCGAGGGGCTGTAACCAGCCCTAGCTCAACGCACCAGGGCAGGTCATGTCACAACGCTCCCCAATTTATCAAGGGGAGGGAATGACATGAGGAAGGGGCAAGGCAACCCCTTCTCATACACTTAGCACTTGAAACGCCATACTCTGACGCGGCATTCTGAAGTTCAAAACTAGGTTAACAGGGCATTCAAAACATGATTGAAAATGAGGAAAGAAAGTGAATGGAATGTTAATGAAAACGTAACAAAAATGGACGTTTGAATCGTAAGTTCAAATCGATACAAGCATATCGATTGAATACGAGTTTTAATTAGGCATTATCGAATTCAAGGTCCTATTAGAATAAGATCGTTTTGAATTAGGATTTTGATAATAAGTTACGTTTATGAATTAAATGTGTATATGATTTGAACATGTACCATACATATCGACGAGCTACGAGATTGACGGATTTGGCCTAGCGGGGTATCTTATTTAATTGGATAGCGGTCTATGTGAGTTACACTTTACTTTTGTGTATAATTGTATAAAAGCTATTTGATATATTATGAGGGAAAGGGGCAAATATGCCCCTATAGTATATAGGGGAGAGCAACTTAGCCCTTAATAAATTTTCGATCTCAATTAACCTCTTAACGTTTGAAAACTGGTGTAAATAAGCCCTTCATTTTAGCGATGTTAAAAAATTAAATAACTCTGTTAAACATTGTCTATGTGTAACACTTCTCCACCTTCAAAACTCTTTTGACCCAATTTTTTATAAACCTTTCATCTCCTCCCTTTCCTCCGTCATCACTCCTCCCTCTCTCCCTCTCTGTTTTACTTTCTCTTTGTATACCTTAAAGGCTTCCTTAACCGTGACCTATTTTCTTCTCAACTTTTTGTCTTTTTTGCTCATTTGCTCTTTTGTAAGCAGAAGCTGTTGTGATTGATTAAATTAATGCTAAAATGTATAGGCTGATGTTATGGTATCCTCAGTCATCTCATTATATACTTTTTCACTTCTTCACCTTCTCTGCAACAACTCTCTAATGGCTTCTAAATTTATTTTTTTCTTCCTCTTTTTAGCACTCACTTCTCTACCCTATCCTTTGGAAGCTGTAAACACAAACCGCAAATCAATCACACTTTTTCAGTTTGTTGAAAGCTTCTCTACAAGAAACGCCTTGTCGAATTGGGATTTCATTTACTGCAATTTCAATGGAGTTACCTGCAACAGCCAAGGGTATCTTGAAGAATTTGACATGTCTGGTTGGTTGGTTTCTGGCCGTTTTTCAGATGGTATTTGCTCTTGCTTGTCGGAGTGGCGTAGTCTCCGTTTAGCTCATAACCATCTGTCTGTTCTTGGAAGAGTTGAATGTTAGCTTCTTGAATCTCACCGGAAAACTTCCTAATTTTTGGCCGTTGAAATCTCTCAGACTGAATGATATTGTATTACTATGGAGCATTAGAGGGTCATTGATTATAATAGCGGTTATGTTATTCATCTATCCTTAGGAATTGCGGGATTAATAACAACTTACCGGGTAAAATAATTTCAACGTGTTGCTTATGCTTGTTTGGTGTTGGTTAGCTGTAAATGGGTTGGTCAAGTTTTAATGGTGGAGAGGAAAGGATTATTGGGTCTAAAGATTTTTGAAGGTGGAGACTGGAGAAATGTTTTAATCACACGTGGACACCACATCAGCACCAATAACTTTAAACATAGACAATGTTTAACGGAGCTGTTTAATTTCCAACATCGTTAAAATGAAGGGCTTATTTACACCAGTTTTCAAACGTTAAGGGGTCAATTGAGATCGAAAATTCAGTAAGGGCTAAGTTGCTCCCCGCTATATACTATAGGGGCATATTTGCCCCTTTTCCCTATATTATAATGATCATTATCAAATGCATCACAAATTATTTGATTTGATTGTATCGTATATTGTTTTGTTGATTGTTCTTAAGTATGAAAACCGGTGTACGATCCGAGGAAACTGATAACACCGAGGATGGAAGAGCTACAAACAAGCTGCAAACCACGGTCAAGCGGTCACAAAGAACAAAGATATAAAGAACCTGAGGTCAATAATCATTTCCGAGCACACCATTCCCTCGGATAAGCAAACACCTTCAGACAGATAGATACAGCAAGTGTTCTGAGTAGACTCTTCCTCGGTAAGAACCGAAGACAACATACCGAAGAGAATACATCCGAGCAACCCAAGAATCACATAACAAACATATCTCAAAAAGAATCGAGTCAAACACGATGCAGACTATATAAAACATAAATAAACAATCAGCAAACATTCTCTGACAAGAAGGACATCCCTCATCCAAAAAATGTGACACGAACAACACACAACGTACCTAGCAATACGGATGAAACAGACCTACCTCGTACCAGATCCCAACAAAAGTCAACAGGTATAAATATCTTCCAACCACAAACAGTAAAGGGTAATATTCTTTTCACCATCTTAACTACTTTCTTTCACTTCTCTCTTCTTTCTCTCACTAAAAGCTAGCTTGACCGTCAGAGAGGTTTGCCAAGAATCCCCTTTCGACATCCTTCTAACGGTTGTTTCTCCAATTTTCAGGTACATCCACCCGATATCATCAGAAGACCTCCCGAATAATCCACAAGTTATCATTTGGCCTTGTCTGTGGGAAAGGAAAATAAAAAATTTCCCCCTTTCTAACTCACAGGCTATTGTAAGAAATTGAAAGATGGAAGAGGATGACCCCGTGATACGAGAATCCGGGATTACAACCAACACCAACGGCTCAATGAGAGAGGAAGTCAATATCTCTTTGAGAAGAGGTACTGAAGTTAGTGTATTCTGCCCAGTCTTGATATCTGGAGGAGGTACTCACCTAGCCACCATGTCCGGAGTGATTAACCAATATCCTTGGGGAATGCCTCCCACAGGATCCATTCCATCAACTTCGCACAACCCAACACCGTTTTTCACCCCTACCCCCCCCAGATTCCCTAAAAAATTTCACTCTGACCTGTCATTGCCCCCACCAATTTGACATTTACAAGCAACCAAACACCGCTTTCGGTGACAACACCGATCTCTGTAGCAATGCCGGTAATGGAAAGTACAAACCCCACTCCTGCCCAGATAAAAAAATATATTGACTATCATGCTCGACATATAACCTTCCTTCAGACAGTGCAACACGGACGAACTTGGCCTCCGGCCACGGTCTTTGAGAAGCTATTATTTTACGTAGTTTTTATAGCATTTATTAGTTAGTTTTTAGTACTTATGTGTAAAATAAAAGCTTATATAGTTAGGTTTTCGTGTTTTATAGTTTTTATGAATAAATATTAAATCTTATCATTTTTTGGGGTATTTATGATTGAAACAGGGTCAAATAGTCAAAGGTAGAAGAATTCAGAAAACCAGAGCGAAACCCAAGCCCAACCGGTTCGAGTTGAATCGAACCGGTCAAGAACCAAAGACCAGCAAGTCAGCCGACCCACGACATCAAGCCGGCCAAGGGTTGGCTGAGACCCGGAGATATGCAAAAATACGTTCGCATTGGAATAAGGCAACGAAATTCTGAAGTTATCATATTGGACTTTCCATAATCAGTAGAATATTGCATTCACACTCAAGAGAGTGATCTTTCTTGACTTGCACACAAAGAAGTGAGCTTTGACGATAGAAGCTCATTAAGGGAAGAAGTTATGCTTTTTTGGAAACAAGACAAGTAAAAGACTGGTCCACTCAAGATGATTATGGAAGGACTTGATCATTACTCCACTTTCAAAGGAAAGAAGATATTCTCAACTTGATCATGATTCAAGTTTCATATGGAAGGATGATATCATTAGCTTGAACTCCACTCCAAGTGACTTTATAAATATACCTCATTTGTGTAGAGAAAACATATATCACTTAGTGTAGATTTAGGATTAGCCATCAAAAATACTCTTTTAGTAAAGATTATTTTTATCTTTTATTTCTCATGTACTCAAGGTATAACTTATCCATTGTTATAATTCATATGACAATGGGTAACTAAACCTTTAGTTCGAGGGTTTATATGAATGTTTATTTATATAATTGATTGGCCTTGGATATTTTGGTGATTTATCGTGTTTCGGTTATTGAACTTAATGCTTGGATTAAATTGAGAAATTGATTCATGATACATGTTTAGTTAACTAATTGAGAAATTGTTAATTAAATAGATCTAAATAATCAGAAACTTAATGGACAACGCCACGAGAGTCGGTTGGAGTATAAGTAATCTTGAGTTTGCTTCATAATCACAATTTAGTTGGTTAATTGGTTTTTAATAACACGAGAGTGAGTTAATTATCGATTAATTAATAGGTGTTGAAATTTGGTGTTTATTAATATTCTTCATACTTGAATGTTTTTGATCAATTCATTCATTGTCCTATGTTTTAATTATTGACTCGAGAGAGCTTAGTTAAAATAGATCAGTTAATCAACAACGTATGAATTAATAACACGAGAGTGAGTTAATGAATATCATTTTATCATTTGACTAGGTTCATTATAACACGAGAGTGAGTAATTTGCCTATAAATTGGTTATTTGTTTATTTTTATCTATAGTAACTCGAGAGAGAACTATGGATGCTTTATACTAGCATGAACTATAATTTTGACAATACAACTGAGTTGTCATCATTTCGGTCTTTGAGGCTCGAGAGAGCGGGATTCGATGTTTTAGAATAGTTCGATTCTAGATAATCACCAAGATACTCTTTGTTCATGATTTTATATTCTTATTCGGAATTATCAATCCTTGAACCTTTACTCTTATTATTTACAAAAATCATCTTTTAAATTACATTTACTTTATTGATTTTAATTACTTAGTTTATTTGTTAATTGGTTACTTTTAATTACTTTGGTCACAAACTCTCAAACCATTTTCGTAGCTAACCAGTCAAAAGAATTTTCAAAATTAGTCGTTAAATCCATTGTCTCTGTGGGATCGATATCCGTACTTCCGGATTATATCACTTGTGTGATACCGTCACTTGCGGTTAAGCATCAACAAGTTTTTGGCGCCGTTGCCGGGGATAATTGCGTATTTAATAGATTAAGAGTCAAGAATTCTTGGGTGTGTTAGCATTTATTTTTATTTACTTTAGTTTAGTGGGTTTATTTGTGGTAGTGTTATTTTTGTTTTGTGCAGAAGATTTGGTCAAAGTGTATGCACAATACACGGCAATCCAAGCTTCCGCTAGAACCTTTTCAACAGGACCTCACCAGTTTCGAAAGAAGTATTCGAAAATCATCCCAAAAATCAGATACTATGGGGGATGAAGCTAGACATCATGACGGTATGTCCCGCCATTTGTAAATGTTGATATGATTCCGCCTCACCATCCACAAAATGTTGAGGTAGCACCAGTTCAACAAAGGCAACCAAGGAATCGAAACAGACAACAACAGCAAGCACCTCAAAGGCGCACTTTGGGTGAATTCTTTTTACCCGATGTTGATCATGCTAATTTTGGATGTTTTGCACCACCTATTCAGGCAAATACTTTTGAGATCAAAACTAGCACGATTACTCTACTTGAGAATCGATGCCAATTTTATGGGTTACCTAGTGAAGATCCAAATGCGCATATTTCGAAATTTTTGGAGGTGTGCAATACGTTCAAGATTCCCAACGTGACGGAGGATCAAATCAAGCTTCGACTGTTTCAATTCTCCTTGCGAGATAAGGCACGAGCATGGATTCAATCTATAGCTAGCAATTCCATCACGACGTGCAGACAACTTCCACAAGCTTTTCTCAACAAATATTTCCCTTTGGGAAAGACCGCAAGATTGACAAAAGAAATTATAGATTTCTTTCAACATGATGGAGAAGCTTTATATGGAGCGTGGAAGAGATTCAATGAACTTCAACGAAGTTGCCCACATCACCACCTCCAAAAGGAACATTTAATTCAGATATTTTATAATGGTATTAATGAGCATACTAGAGCTACTATTGATGCTGCTTCAGGAGGCTCAATCATGAGGAAGACGTATGAAGAAGCACTTTCTTTGTTAGGTAAGTTGGCTACAAATAGCGGTTCTTGGCCTACTGAGAGGCTGAGACAATCAAATCAAAGGGGCATGATGACCTTAGAGCAGATCCAAGAGTTGGAGGCGATGAAAACAAAGAACGCTGCCCTCCAAGTTCAAGAGGACTTGTACAAAAGGCAAGTGGGACAAAGGAATGCTCCGATAGAAGCAATGCAAGCAGGATGTGAATTTTATGGAGATTTTAGCCACTCGGGAGGAGAATGCTTAGTTACAGAACAAGCCACAAATGAGCAGGTGAATTACGTTGGCGGACAACGGAATGATCCATATTCTAACACTTATAATCCAGGATGGAGGAATCATCCAAATTTTTATTGGAACGATACGAATCATTCAGGTCCAAACAATGCAAATACTCAAGCAAATGTAGGAATTTCCAATTTTCAGTCAGGGAACCGCTACCAACCTAATCAAGGTAATTGTAATTCTAACAATTATGGTAGTAGGCCGCAAAATCCTCCTGGATTCCAATCAAACAGGAATCAAGATGACGGAAGCAAGCTCGATAAAATTTTGGAGCGATTCGAGAAATTTAAAGCGGAAGCGCTACAGAAAGATAAAAATCAAGCAGCTGCCTTCCATCATCTCGAGGTACAAATTTCACAATTAGCAACATGTATTCAAGGTAGAAACCAGGGTGGTCTACCTTCCACTACAGAGACGAATCCCAAAGAGCAAGTTAAGGCTGTTGAGCTTAGCAGCGGAAAGGCTCTTAATGATCCACATGGAAAGAAGCCTATCAAAGTCAATAATGAGCCAAATGTTAACGAGGCGAGTTCAAGTAATACAAAGGCAAGCGCACAAGTTGCTCTTTCTTCGCAACATCAATACCTGACTTCGCCTCCACCAGCTGAAGAGCACCATTATCCAAGTCCTTCTGCTTAGCCAAAAGGCTAAGTTTGTACTCTTCCTTCTGTTCAACCATCTGCCGTCTCAGCTCGCCATTATCAGTATCAAATGAGGAAATATGTCTCCCTTGATCCTCATTCAGTTTATTGGCTTCAGCAAGCATTTTCTTCAGTCTGAAAGACATAAAAGACTCAACATTAGCACGAGTCGTTTGCTCGTTCTGAAGCGAACTTAAAGTAGCAGTGGCAGCAACCCGATCCTCGGACGCTTTATTGACAAGATCTCTTTGGTAAACTTCGGCACAAATAAAATGGTTCATCGCCTAACAACATCATCATCACCGAAGAGAGAGTTAGACTAAAAACCAATCAATAAAAAAAGAAACGCAAAAGACAAACATAAGATACCTGAAAAAGCAGACTCAAACCTAACTTGTTAAACTCCTTCGGCTCCGTAGTCTTAAGGGCAGCTCTGTCTCGTGTAAGAAACGAAGCGGTTGCTAGCCTCATTGTAGTCCTGGAACTCTCAACCAAAGCCGACAACTCTTTTCTCCTCAACCAGGCAACTACTGTTAAAGGAGTAATCTCCAACTCCTCCGAGCGACCATCCACCACCTCCTCAGCATCACCTCTCTTCCGCTTCTTCGAGGCATCGTCGGCAACATCACCACCGGCAGCACTCAAAGCAACAATATAGGGAACCCCATCAGTTGGCTCATCACCAGTTCTCAAGCTATCATCATTGCTTTCCTCGGCAGGCGGTTGCTGAACAATATGTTTCTTCCTCGACCTCAGAACTGCGCCGGGAGGTAGGTCAAGTTTTATGCCATCTTTCTTAGCAGCGATAGTATTTACCAGAATAGCACTAATAGGAACCTTAGATGAACCATTACCCGAGTTCACCACATCAGGTGGCTAAACTACATAACCTGGCCTAGCTCCAGCAGCAAGCTTGGATTTATCTGTACTCGCAGGCCGAGACTTCCGAGCATCTTCCATCACAGTCAGATTAAACAGTGCACCATAAAAAAAGAAGTGAAAGATACCATCAGAAAACAAATAAAGCAAGTAACCAGCCAAAAAGCACAAAAAACTAATAACAACCTTGGGTGTTAGGGTCAATAGCTACCAGCTCAACCTTAGGAACGAGGTTATAAGTGTTAACTAAGCAGTTTTTCTCCAGAACTCCCCAAAGAAGAGCATAAGGTTTCTTCTCAGCCGTATCTCTTCTCACAAACTTATGCTCCGGGAGAAATGCTAGCCAACAAGGAGCTAGATATGCAAACTCAGTAGGATGTTTCACCCTAAACCACTCCACTCAAAACTTTTTCAATGACGACGTCACATTCTCGGTCATATTTCTTTCTTATTAAATATCTTAAAGGACGAAAATTAAAAGCCCTAGAAAAAATCATACCATATACACTAGCAAACAACCTCGCCGAGAAGGGAATCTTATTTGCTTTATAGAGGTTAACAAAGGTAAAGAAATGCCTAATTGCGTTCGGGTGAAATTGGCTAAGGGGCATCTTATAAAAACTCAAAAAATATTTCAACTCGGCACACAAAGGAAACCTAACTCCAGATTGCAGATGCTTTAAACAAACAACCATATTGTCGGGATATGAGCATTTATGGTAACCGAAGGAGGAGACAAATCTAAGGTATAAAAAGAAGGTATTTTAAAACGATTGGCCTAATAAACCAAGTCGGCAGCATTAACAATCGCAAATGTAGTCTCCATCATAACCTGCCGCTTCTCGACAGTCTCAGTTTTACTCTTATAGGGTTTCCTATGACTAACGGAAGAAGTGGCTTCGGAATCAACACATTCTTCCTCTACTTGGTCAGTTTGTTCATTCCCCTCGTCATAATCACCCGCCTCGACCCTATTCTGAGAATCATCTTCTTGAGCAACTATCCTAAGAACCCTACAAAAAAGATCTTGCGCAACAATTAAAAACCCTACAAAAAAGATCTTGAGCAACTTTCCTAAGAACAACAAGAACAAACACAAAAAGAAACTAAAATTCTATTAAAGAGCAATCAAATCCAAAGAAAAGAAGAATAAAAGATGAAGAACTTACTGATTAAACGCTTGCAACCGCTCCACAAATCCAAAATCAAGAAGAGAAAAAAGATTAACTGAGGAACACAAGAACAACAAAAAGATAAACTACGGAAACAAATCAAATTTATATATGTCGAACAGGTGCAACCCAAAGGTCGCAATGATTCCAATAGCCGTCAGAAACACCAATAAACATAAATGACTGAAAAAAACCTGCCACGTGTAAGAAAACGTATCAAAGAAGTAACCGCCAGAATACAAAAGGTCCGAAGCATAAAATCAAGCCACGTGGAATCCATAACACAATCATTCCAGAAGAGGCACATACCTTGCCATAACCGAGGAAAAATCAAAATCCACACATAAATATTGGGTCTCCTCGGCGGGGGACTTGTGATTACACTGAAGATTGAATAGCTAGAAACAAGCTACAAACCACGGTCAAGCGGTCAAAAAAAAACCAAAGATACAAAGAACCCGAGGTCAATCATCATTTCTGAGCACACCATTCCCTCGGATAAGCAAACACCTTCAGACAAATAAATACAACATGTGTTCCGAGTAGACTCTCACCCTGTAAGAGCCGAAGACAATATACCGAAGAGAATAAATCTGAACCACCCAAGAATCACATAACAAACATATCTCAAATAGATCCGAGTCAAACATGTTTTAGACCATACAAAACATAAATAGACAATCAGCAAACATTCTTTGACAAGGAGGACATTCTTGATCCAAAAAGTGAGACGCGAACAACACACAATGTACCTAGCAGTACAGATGAAACAGACCTACCTCGTACCAGATCCCAACAAAAGTCCACAGGTATAAATATCTACCAACCACAAATAGTAAAGGGTAATATTCTTTTCACCATCTTTACTACTTTCTTTCGCTTCTCTCTTCTTTCTCTCACTAAAAGCTGACTTGACCGTCGGAGAGGTTTGCTGAAATCCCCTTTAGGAACCCTACTAGCGGTCGTTTCTCCTATTTTCACGTACACCCGCCGGATATCATCATCAGAAGACCTCCCGGATAATCCACAAGTTATCAGAAACAAGCTACATATTGGGTGTCAATAGGCTATGTGATCACTAGTGTCGGGTAAGCCTTAGACAATAGAATAGACTAACTCTATTGTGTTAGGCACGAGGTTAAACTCAGTGGAACTATCTCGGGATCTGTGTCTAGTGATTTGAACTCGGTCGAAGTATCTTGGGACTCACATTAATAGATCGTTTGGTTAAAAGCAATGGTACTAGTTTAACTCGGTCGAATTATCTCGGGACTGTACCACTTGGTATAGGTTAAACTCGGTCAAACAATCTCGGGATCTTACTAAAAGGATTTGAGAAATCAAAATTGCTCGCTACAACTAGGAAATACATAGTTCAGGATCGTTTTCAGGATTAGGGTTTCAATCGGATTAAATATGTTGCTTACATTATATGTTTGTATAAATGTTTTGTTTAAAATGTGATGTTCTTTTATAATATTGTTAGTAATATGTAATCTCACTCACCATAGTCTAACCCCATTGATAGTTACCATCTTCAGGTGCTAAGGGTTTGGAATTGACTAGAGTCCACCTTTTTGTGCGGAAGTCGACTTTGCATGTATAGTTCCTGACTTCCATAGAGCTGCAGTAGCAGGTTGTTTTCGACAGAGTCGTGGATTGAGACAGAAGAGTATTGTGATAGTTGTTTATACTTGCTGTTATGTGCATATCTTTTTGTAGGCTACGGCATATGTTGTTTTGTTCCACGGATCTAGTTGCCTGTGATGTGACCTAGATACACTAGAATATATTTGTATATCGTCGGGCTAGTACGTACGTGATATAGATGTGATAAGCCCATATGTATTGTATCAATCAAACTAGTGTATATATGTTTATATACTTGCTTCTGTTTGTATAGTCACTATATGTTTGATTGTTTGCGAAAAAGTTTTAGGCTTGCTACGGGTTTCATAGCTACCACTCTCATTTCCTAGCGCAAGTCCCGATTCGAATAATCAGGTAGTGACACCCAAGAAGTTTTCTACGCTAACTTCAAACTTAGTGTTTTATAAATAAACACTAACTATGAGATTTTCATCTCTAAAAAAGAAACTATGAAATTTTCCAAAGCTAATCTCTAACTTACAAGGGTTGAGTTTTTCCAAAGTTAAACTCTAACTTACAATGATTTAGGAGTTTATAAGCTTACTCCAAAATTACAACAAAAAAACAAATATGAAGATGTGTTTTTGTTGTTTCAAGGTTTGCAAATCATTAACCTTAATACATTGCAAATGGGTTTATATTTATACCCAAAGCAAATTACGAGTAAAGCACTAACAAACATAAGAAACTTTATTGTCAGGACAAAGTCACGCCCGTGACAAGAAAGTTGCGCCGGTAACAATTAAGTCACTCCCTCGACTTTTGCAAAAAGCCAAAACTCTTCAACGTTTAGTGCCACATATCATCACTTCATTGGAGCTTTAGAAACATATCCGTGGGGCTGATAAAAGTCGCGCCCCTGACTAAATTTAAAATGCTGATGCTGATAAAGTCGCCCCCATGACATTAAAGTCGCGCCCATGACAAGAAAAAGTCATGCCCATGACTTTTCTACCAGAACTTCAAAAAATCTCAATAACTTGATTCTTTCTAGAAGGCTCCGGATTAACTCCCGATGGTTCCTATGAGTTCCTATACATTTATAAACAATATTAGAACACTCATAGTTTATTTTCAAAGTCAAAACAAAGGAGTATAGTTCATTTATTTTCAAAGCCTCTTTCTATTATCTCCTTTGTCTTTGGCTCCCCTCACTTTATGCACATAAGATAGAAAACGAATTTAAGGCATAAGCAAGAAATTTTCGAAAAAGCTTAGCATTTTAAGCATAGAAACTTCTCCCCCTTTGTCAAGCACAAAAAGAATAAATGCATGTTTAAAACAAAGACAAAGGAGATAATAGAAAGAGATTTTGAAAATAAATGAACTATACTCCTTTGTTTTGCCTTTGACAATCAACTATGAGTGTTTTAATATTGTTTATAAGTTTATAGGAACTCATAGGAACCATCGGGAGTCAATTCGGAGCCTTCTAGCAGGATAAGTTTTTGAGATTTTTTGAAGTTTTAGTAGAAAAGTTGCGGGCGCGACTTTTTCTTGTCATGGGCGCGACGTTTATGTCACGGGGCGACTTTGTCAGCATCATCATTTTCAATTTAGTCGTGGGCTCGACTTTGGCATCACGGGCGTGACTTTTGAAGACCGTTGGAGCCCAACGTATATATTTCTAAAGCCCCAATGAAGTGACACATGTGGCACTAGCTGTTGAAGAGTTTTGGCTTTTTACAAAAGTCGCGGGTTCTTTCTTGTCACGGGCACGACTTTGTCCTAACAACAAAGTTTCTTTTGTTTGTTAGTGATTTTCTTGTAGTTTTCTTTGGGTATAAATATAAACCCATTTGCAATGTTTCAAAGTTAATGATTTGCAAACCTTGAAACAACAAACACACATTTTTAAATTACATATATTTTGAAGTAGTTTTGGAGTAAGCTTGTAGACTCATAAATCAATGTAAGTTAGAATTTAGTTTTAGAATAACTCAACCCTTGTAAGTTAGAGATTAGCTTTAGAAAATCTCATAGTTAGTGTTTAGCTATAAAACACTAAGTTTGAAGTTAGCTTAGAAAACTTCTTGTGAATCTCATTTAGTGGATTCTAAATCTCAATCTTTGATTGAGTAGTGGAGTAGGATCGATTTGTGATTTGAACCACTCTAAATATCTTGTGCCAATCCTTTATTTCTTAAACTCTTTTCTAATATTTTATTCCGCAATCCAAAGAGTTTAAACTTTCGATTAACAACCTGAAAACCCGGTTTTCCATACCCTATAGGGTCTTTCACAACGTCACATATGTTGAAACATAATGATCCACTCGTACACACCCCGAGGATCACACAACCGACACAAACATAAAAGCTAATTACTGCGGTTCTTGAGTTTAAAAGTTTTACAATATCAATGAAAACGATTTCGAGAAAGTACACATCGAATTGGCACGCCTTGAACAAAACACCTAAAAATGTTAAAATCCTCGGGTCAGAATAAATCTGAGCGAGTAATGACAAATATATTTATAAATTAAAAAAAAGAAAATAATTTTAACACTTTAATATCATTGTTACGGAAATCAATTGAAACCATAAACCTAGATTCATGATAACCCATAATACCAAAATGCAAGCGATCGTGAAGGCCGAGAAATTAATCCATCGAGTACATCACCCATGGAACACTTAATCCACAATTCGGATCAAAAATCCAAGGAGTCGTGAAGCCTGAGAAATTATTCAATTGAGTACATCACTAGCGATATCTGAGAACTTAATTCATCGAGTAAATTGCTAGTACATTATCCATAATGCGCGTATATCAATCCATAAACCAATAAATCAAACTGATGCGCACGCAGTCCCAATGACGGCTTTTGAGAAAAGTATGTTCCAATTCTTCCATTACGATATTCGTAAAACGTTTCGAAAACATTTCGTAAAATTGTCCTTAACATTTGAAAAAGTGACTTAATAGCAAAACAAATAAGTACTACTCACAGCTTGCTATCCCAAAGAAAACTCCAAAGTAAGCTTCAAGTTACACGTCAAGCACGGTCTGAATCCACACCACGGTACGTTGACGAGTCTAGCAGAAAATTGAATTAAAATATTGAAATGGAAAATCACAACACGAAGGATTTTTAGACCAAACAACGTAAGCAAAGACACCAAAATGTCACAACATCATCGAAACTTAAAAACCTTGGTATCATACAATTTCTGAATCTTCGTTACGCTCTGAGATAAAAATTATTAATGGGTTAAAATATTTTAAATAAAACATTTTATACTTTCACAATTCCACTTTCCAACTCAAGAGCGTTCCGCACTCGTTTCGGCTGAAATGTCCGCTTTGAGCCCGAAACCCAAATCTCGTAAAACGACGGTTTCGCCAATTTATTAAAAGACATTTATTTTCCAGAAATATATGTTTATTTCAACCATTAAAATCTATGTCTTTTCTAAATCTCAAAAATATCCGAAAATCACGAAAACGCCATTTTCGTCAAAAACGCTTTTAAAAATTATTTCGGAGCATAACCGACTCTAAGAAATTAAAAAACCAAGCCAAACACATATATAGACACAAAACATGTAAAAGCACCCCCTAAGGGTCAAAAGTTACAAATTTGGCAAAAGTACTGTTTAGCCTCTCAAATTTTCAAATCGATAATTTGGTCCCTAAAGTCGAAAAATTGCCAAATCGCACCAAAACATGCCAAATCACCAAATATCATACAAATAGCTCATACATATATTTTCAACAACTTTTAACATAAATTACAATTAATTCCAAATTTATCTTTTGATATAAATTCACCATAATTTATCATTTAATTAAGCATGCAAGCTCAAATTAACATTTGATCATCAAGTTAACTCCACCATTAATATTTCCATATTTCATAACATCTTAAAATAAAGGCTATTAATCAGCTATGGCACTCCAGCTTAGGGTCGCTATCACCAAACCCCCTCAACTTTAAAATCGACCGCTAAACCCTCTAAATTTTACCTAATGATCAACTAAACCCCTTTTGGCATAAATTGACCAAAATATCCTTCAAATCTATAAATAAATACAATCAAACCAGAAAATTTCAATCTAACCAAACCTAAAACTCATCTAAACAAATCAAACAAATCTAACCAAACTTAAATTTATTCAACAATTAAATAAATAATCATTTTAATTTAAATAAAAAATAAAAAAAAATTATCTTTTTTTAAATTCAATCTGGTGAACAGACCCACCGTGATGGGTCTGCTCACCGGAGAGCAAATCCACCGGCGGCTGATCTGCTCTTTGAAGCAGATCCGCGGGCGGTGGATCTGTTATCTGTAGCAGACCCACCGGCGTGGCTCTACTCTTTGTAGCATACCCACGCCGGTGGGTCTGCTATAAACAGCAGACCCACCTGTAGCAGACCCACCGTGGTAAGTCTGCTCTCCGGTGAGCAGACCCACCACGGTAGGTCTGTTCACCAGAATGATTTAAAAAAAATCTTTTATTTAAATTAAAATTAATTATTTATTTAATTTTGTAAAATTAAATGATTTATATTTATAATTTGGATAGTATATTTTCCGGCGATGAGAGGTGGTGGCCGGAAAAAATTGGCGGCGGCGGGTGGCAGTTTCCGGTTGAGTGGCCCTATTTAATTGAGTTGATTGGTGATTTAGGTATGATTTGGTTGAATGGATGAATTATATTTGATTTGGTTGGGTGGGTGATTTTAGATTTGGTTAGATTGGGTTGGTTTGGTTTTTATTATTGACTTTCGGGGTATTTTGGAAATTTTTAGAAAATAAAGGGCTTGGGGCGGTTTTAGGGTAAAAGGGGTTTAACTAATCATTAGGTAACATTTAGGGGGTTTAGCGGCCGATTTTAAAGTTCGGGGGGATTTAGTGATAGGGGACCCTAAGTTGGAGTGACATAGCTGATTAATAGCATAAAACCAACATGCATGTACATATTCCATGGCAAAAATGGCAAGAAAAGCATCTAACATGATCAACACAACACCCTAGCAAAACTTGAACTCAAAACCATGTTCAAATGTAACATGCAACTATGGAATTCAAAGATATATGTCACCACAAACCTCTGAAAGCCAAGAAATAGAAAATCAATGGAGAAAAATATGGATCAAAGACTCTTTGACAATCCAAGTGTTCAAACCCAAGTGCATGTAGAAAATTCTTCCAAAAACTTGATCAAAATACACTAAGGATCATCAAAATGCTTCAATTACTCAAGGGATAGGCTTAGGATCAAAGTTTAGGTGTTTTAGATTGAGATAATTCTGTTTAAGTTCTGATAAATTAGTAAAAATGATTTTTGAAACGTAATTTTAGATTATATACTGTCAGTAGTTGACGATCGTCTAAAACGATTGACGATCGTCAAAAACTTCTAGCGATCGTCAAGAACCTTAAAAACAGCTTTAAAACTTATACGAAACACGAACAATGCAAAGTTTCAAAACCTGTTCAAAAACCCATATGCATACATGCATGCAAATACTCCAATACTCAAACAATCAACACACCAAACATCATATCAATCAAAATCAAACACGAAGCAAATAGAAACACATTGAAAACCATATAAGACCTCAGAAAAACTAGCCGAAAATACCAGAGTATTACATTCTCCCCTCCTTAGAATAATTCTTCCTCGAATTATGTCTAAGGTCCTAAAAGAGAGAAATGCCTCAAGCAAACAAAAACATATAACAGTTCCGCATACCAGATTCTGTTTCTCACGTACACTCCTCGATTGGATGATTATGCCACATACCCTTAACCATCGAAATTTCCTTATTCCGCAACTTATGAACTTGCATATCTACAATCTGAACTTGTTCTTCCTCGTAAGCTAAATATTCATTAATCTCGACACTCTGAGGTATGATCCGTTGTGAAGGATTTGAAATACACTTCCACAACATCGAAATGTGAAACATTGGGAGCACTTGCGACATATCTGGTGGTAACGCCAACTTATAAGCTACCGTCCCGATACGTTCGACTTCTCGTGGGGTCCCACAAACCTCGGTGCCAATTTGACTTTCTTACCAAAATGTACAACTCCCTTCATCGGAGAAACTCACAGAAACACAAAATCACCAACCTAAAATTCAACGTCTTTCCGCTTTGGATCAACATAAATCTTCTATCTGCTTAATGCTATAACCGACCCTTGTTTGATATCTGGAACTTTCTCTAAAGTAAGAAGATTAATCTTTGCTCCTGATAACCTACGCACACCGACTTTCTCCTAATAAACTGGAGATTGACACTTGCATCCATACAAACCTTGATACGGTGCAATCTCAATAAGAGTTGTAGGCCTTTGAGTCATTTAACTGTGGGCTTTTAAATTGGGTCATTTCGACTTTAGTAGCTCTGTTTATGGTCCAAGTATTGAGGTGAGGTCGAGCAGGTCCAAATTTACAAAATATAACCCAAAATTCCTACACAAAAGAAAAAGAAGTAACTAAAACATAAAAGGTAAAATGCACATAAATAGAGCATTATTAAATAACTGAAAATGTAAACTAATTAATCTAAAATGTAAACTAATTAACTCCTAAATAAGTGTTCTAAAAACACTTACCTCCTCACACATGAACCTTTGCTTGTCCTCAAGTAAGAAAAAATATTATTTAATCAACAAACCAATTAACTCCCCTTCAATTACAACACACTAATTTCAAACAAATTCCCAATGATGATGACATGAAAGAGTTGAACTCGTAAATTGACAACTGAGCAAGAATGATAACAAAGTAATTGTGCAATCCAATGACATCAACCAACATCACCAAGAATGCTAACATAACTCGACTCGATGCTCCATCATCAACATGTATCACTTGCGAATTATTTACAATAAATAGGTCACAATTGGTCAATAACACAAAGTAACTCAACCTTATGCAAAGAAATATCACGAAAATCACTCTCACAAGGTCTTCAGTCCAACACTCATGTGTTTAAGGTTAAGAAAATTTCAGCTCACAGTTGACTATAAGAAAGCCTACCATAAGCTTGCCTTTATTCCAAAATTCCACCACTTATTTTGGTCAATTAATAAAAATCTAATGGACTTAATTGGGTTGTAAGTGGGCTAGAGTAAAGTGTAACACCCACATTTAAATTGCATGTACTCATGCTCATACATTTCATGCATTTTGATGGTCAAGAGTAAGCGTCGTTCATTAGCATTTACGTAAGCATTTAAACTTATAAATAATATTAAATTAAATAAAAATTATGGGAGTTTGACTCATGCAATAACTATTTAAATGAATAATAGGTAGTATAACGACAAACAAATATAGTAGAACTAAATTAGAGTGAAAGTACGTTGATAAACTTAGTTGATTTGGTTAACATGAAAAGAAATAAACTATAAGGTTTAAGTTAGACTTATAGGATATATTCAAGGAATAAATGAGATATTGGTATTAATGATTGTACAAAATAAATTCTATTTTAGTATAATGAAACCTCTGGTACAAGTTGAATATCACCTTTTTACTACATTTCTTCGTCAACACAAAACCTAGAGAGAAGAGAGAAAGGAAAATTCTGAAAACCTAAACCTAATTCCTTCCAAAAGATCAAATTATAATATAATTAAAGTTGTGAATAAATCAAGAAGATATTTGGGAAGTAATCTAATGTGTTTTGGTTGATTAGGTTAAGGTTCATTAAGTTTATGTTTGATTTCTGCATAAATCCGAAATTTTTGATCTATGTTGTTTACATCATAATTCAAGTTATACAACTCCAAATTGAACTATTCTTGAGTCTATGAAAACTATTGCTAGTTTACTGCAATTGTGAATCGTTGTGTTTCATCATTTGAAGTTATTATGATAGCCTAAACTACACACCATTATGTTGCTCTGTCTGCCTATACAGTTTGATAGTATGTCACTAGAACTTGCATAGATCATCGTATTGATATCTAATTGACTTGATTATTTTTTATATCTCTTCTAGACTCATATAACTAAAACTCTACTGAGGGCTGTTGTAAAATTATGTTTATATTGTTGTGTGGATCACTTGTAAGATAGGGTATATGTTCTGGCTACCTTGTAGAACTATGGATGCAACCACACCTACTTCATAATTGATATATTAAGTTATACATGTCCAAATGATGCCAAAGTTGATTTTGTGGATTATTTAGGATGTTAACTAAAACTTGTTAGTTTTAATAAAAGACCAATTATGTTATTTGGATGATGAATAAGAAAAGAACATTTAGTTGTACACTATGTTAGAAAGTTTAACCTAGTGGTGTTGTAAATTGCATAATTTGCTTTCTACAAATCCAATTAATGTGCTTCTAATTGGAAATGAAACTAGACTCAAATGTACATGATTCATATAAATATTGTGTATAAATGATGTTTGAGTTAGGAGTGGTACCTATTTGAAGTCAGTACACATAATTTGAGTAGAAAAAGGGGTCATGGTTACTAGTTTATTTTTTATGTAAATCATAGAAATAGTTATACCTTATGAATCAATTGATATTGTATATGTGAATAGGTACTTATAGACCAGAAGGAAATACGACGGATAAGCCGGAACTTCACGGGTCTGAGACTCGGTGAATTGAGTAAGTGAATAGACAATGTTATACTTGGTACATACGTTTATTTGCAATTGCAAGTATGTGTCAATTTGAAATGTAAATGTGCTTGGGAATTATGGTTGATTTTTTGATGTGAGACATGTTTTGGTTGTGAGAATCATGTCATGCTTATATTTGGATATCAATGAGAATTGAGAATAGTCGTTTGTTGTCTAAAATGGCGATTCGGGCCAACGACGTGAGATTGAGTTATTGGTTGCCTAAAAGGCGATTTGGGCCAATAACAAATGTTAGTTGCCTATATGGCGATTTGAGCCTATAAGCGTTAGATTTTAGACTAATTGTAAAATTAAATTATATTATCAAATTTTAACGAACAATGTTTAATATAAGTATCGATTTAGTTTTTTTACAATTCCCTTTTTTGTTATTTTTTTGCAATTTTAAATTCATTTTAATTATTTTACGGGATAAGTTATTGTAGATAATAATAATTCATTTTTGTTAAAAATAAGAGACATCAAATATTTCATTAATTTCAAATTAAAAATACAACAAATAAAGAGAATTTTTTTAGGCCACACATGCCTGAGCCCATAGCCTTAATCCACCCTGCAACCACTCTGCATTGATGTTGCCTACCACACCAGATCCCCTCTTCTGTGCTTCCGTAGCCAATAAGGAAATCACCTATGTTGCAGCCAATTAAAAGTCACCAACCAGTTAACCAATCAGAATTCACCTATCAATAACCATATATAATTCACCATTTTTTTTTATAAAAGCATATGTTAGGTATTTGAGAGGGACACAAAGAAAATACGTAAAAAAGAGTAGAGAATTGCTGCAGAAAAGAGAGCAAAAACAGAGAAGAAAAAACAAAGGTGGAAAGTGGCTGAAAACATAGTAAAAATATGGCCGAAATAGTGCTGAAACTACACCAAAAAAATTGGAGAAATACTGCTAAAATTAAAGAAATAAGAGTAGAGTAAGCAGCATAAGAAAATATAGAGAGAAAGTTTTTGATAGCCATAGGCATAGAGGTGTATCAACAGCTGAAACAATAATCAGAATTCATATAGCTAGACAAAATAAAAAACACATTGAACTGAAACTTCATTTCACCATCAACAAGAGAGCAAAAAGCAAAATAGTTTTCACACGAACTAAGTGGGTGTTGATCCCGATACACTGGGTATGTAGGCATCTCGGCATACAAACCAAGACGCATATCCAAATTTTTCAAAAAATAATGTTCTTCTAAAATACAGTTCTCACACGAACTACATGGATTTTGACGCACGATACACTGGGTACGTAGGGGTCTCGGAAAACAAACCGAGATTCAAATACAAAATCTTTAAAATTTAATGTTTTCAATCACCGTTTTAGTTCAAGCGAACTACGTGAGTTTTGATCCCGATACACTTGGTACATATGCGTCTCGGCGCACAAACCGAGACTAAAATCCAATTTCTCATATATTTTTCTTTAAAATCAATATTATTTTTGAAATTTGAACTATGTCGACTTTGATTCCGGCACACTGGATACTTAGGCATCTGGGGACCCAGATTCCAGTCTCGCCTTTTTAAATTTTATTTTATTTTCATAAAAATTATAATTTATTTTGTCCCTCATTTATAATACGGATTCGTATTATAATTGATGTTAGTTTTATTTCTGTGTTTAATATATTTTTGTGTTAATTTATATATGCTCAAATCTTGCCTTTTTATATTTAATTTTATTTTAGCACTAAAATTAAAATTTGTTTTATCTTGCAATTATACTACGGATTCGTATTATAATATGTGTTACTTTTATATATGGGTTACTCTAGTTTAGTGTAATACCCCAAATATTTTAAAGTAATTAAATCGTGCCACGTACCGCGAATTCCGATAAATTAAGTCAGGATGGATTTAATTTAATAGTATCAGGAATTTAGAGTAGATTTTATTAAGCGATTTAGCGGGATTTGAGAGAAAGATTAGAGAATTAATATAAAATAAAATATTAATCACGTAATGGAAACTATTTCGCCAAGGACTGCGAAATGTTTTAAAGTATCTATGGTAAAAGTTTCAGGTCAATCGGAGACCTTTTAAAATTTGGACGCGGATACGTTTTGGACTAAATTGCAACTTTTGAAAAGTTCAAGGACCAAAATGTAAATTATCCAATTAAGTCTCGAGAATAACAATTAAAATATTATTCACGGAAAATAATGATTTCGGATTATTATTATTTATTTGGGTATAAATAATACGTATGTAATTAAATTAAAAGGATAATTTAACCGTTTGGTTAAATTAGAAAGTTTAAAAGAGAAATGGTTAAAGTTAAAGAAATGAAGGACTAAAGTGCCTAATTAGCCAAACTATATATATGAGAATCAAATGAATCAGATGATTCATGATTAGGGTGGAAGCTTACAGAAGGAAAATGGCGATCAATTCGATCTGTCGTCGCTTCGCCGTTTCTCGTCCGAATCGAGTGATTCTCGCGCCGTTGGATCAGGAATTTGATCCTCTATCTTCGCGAAGCTTTGAATCAAAATAAGTTTGAGGTTTTTGTTGCTGAAATTGGAGAGTATAGTGCTGTTATGTTGAGTTCGAATCGAATTAATCGTAACCACGTCGTTTTTGACGTTTTAATGATTATTGAGTTAAATTTTTTGTGTATTATTGATGTAGAATCATGTCGAAATGAGTTAGGGGTTTCGGGAGCATGTTGAGATGATGTTTGGAGCTGTTGGAAGGTGTCGCACGACGTGCGACAATGTCTCACGACGTGCGACATAACCTCGAGACGCGAGCGAACTTGCGATTGGCATAATTTCTACGTTCGGACTCGGAATTGAGCGATTCTCGTTGCGTTGGAAAGAGAAAAGGATTCTCTATATTCTAAGGCTCTAAAATCAAGGTAATTTGGATGTTTGATTCTCTTGAAATCAAGAGTTTGAGGCTGTTATGTCACGAACGTGTTGAACTAATCGTAATCGTATTGTTTTGACGTTGTTGATGGTTTTCAATATGGGTTTTGTGTTAAAGTGATATGAGAGCATGACGGAATGGATTTAAGGGTATTTTAGAGGTTGGAATCACATCAAGGCGGACTATTGGTCCGTTTAGGGTTCCTCACGACGTGAGAAATGATCCTCAAGACGTGAGGGATGCCTCACGACGTGATGCATGATCCTCACGACGTGAGGGAAGGTCCTCACGACATGAGAAACCATGCTCACGACGTGAGGGAGGCTTGGCATGTTGTGCCAAGTCCGTTTCTTCATGGGAATGCCATTCTGAGGCTCAACATGAAGTACCCTGACCCGATAGTGACTTCTGGACTCCGAAAACGTGATTTTTGGACGTAAAACTCATTGCTTACGATTAGGGTTTTGTAAAGGACTAGGACGCAATCGGAGATTGGTACCTAAAGACCTAATTAAGATAAGAATCGAAATACGATTAAGAGTTCATCGAAGTTGATCATTGCATTAAAGAACGAGATGATATCGATTTAAGTTACAATTAGGGTTTTAGTATTCTGACGTTTACATATTAAACGTACATGTGATTTGGATAGGTAACTGACGAACCGATAAGCTACCATGTTAACGAGCTGGAATAGCTAATGGATCAAACGACGTATGGAACTCGCGTTCATGGGATCTTGATATTATTATTATTTGGAAAGCGGTCACTATGAGTTGCATTTTACTTTCGCGTATTATTTATAAAAGCTAATTTCATATATGATAAGTATTTCTGTCAAATACATCGCATTTATATGATTTGTTTGTATGAGCTTTTGTTATGTTTGATTGCTTTGATATGTCAACCTTGTGGTGATGTTTATGGTCTGTATGAGATATGAGATTGGTTGTGTGAGTTGAATCGGATACATCGATTGGCTTTGCTATCGATGTCAGACATATAAGATACATCGGTTGGCTTCGCTATCAATGTCAGGCATATAGGATACATCGGTTGGCTTCGCTATCGATGTCAGGCGGATGAGGTTAAGTATGATAGTTATGAAATGAAAAATCATGATTTATACTTTGAGTATGCGATGCGAAGAAACTAACTATCTGTTGGATGTCAATAAGCTGTGTGATCACCAGTATTGGGTCAGTCTAGAGTGCCTGACTTTGTGATTAAGATTTAATATATTTATGCATGATATGATACGAATGCGATACGAGAGTGAACTCGGTTAGAGTATCTTGAGCCCCGTATCTAGTGGGTTGGACCCACCAGTGGGTTGGACTCACACTCTGAGATTCGATACGAGTGAGCACTCGGTTACGGTGTAACCTGGAGTCCCCTTATCTAGTGAGTTGGAGTCACACTTTGAAATTAAGAATTCTTGATGTTTGCTTATACCATGAATTTACATACGTATTAAGTATATAACGCTATATTTTGATAATACCATTAGTAATTTGCAAACTCACTCAGTATTTTCCCAAATACTGACCCCTTACTCTGATGTTTTCAAGTAATCGGAGTTGGATCAGACAAACCACCTTTGTTGTGCCAGAAGTAGTTGGACTTGCACAAGTATGAGTTCCTAGAGCTGCAGTAGTCGGTAGGCGTCAATATAAGAATTGTGAATTGACTTCAAATAATTAAGTTTGAATGTAAACTTTAATATCTATAATTGTATTATCTAAAAGAGTTTTTCTGAAAATGTTTTATATATTATATTATACTTTTATTTGCGAAAAAATATTAGTAGTTTTAGGCTTGCTACGGGTTTCGGAGCTACCACTCCCATTCCCTACGCCGGTCTCGGCTCAATAATTTGGGCCGTGACACTTAGTTTAGTTTATTTAATTATTCGTTTATTTATTTATTAATTTTTAACCTCACTAGTTATACACACTCACAAAATGGAACGGGTGATCCATTCACTCCTGTTTTAGGATAGACGAAAATGAGTACCGTCATCTTCGAGGAAAACCCGGAGCTTTGCGCGAAAATTTTCACTGAAAACTAACTCTTGTTAAATTCAGATACGATTTAACAATGAGGGTGTATAGGCTTTGGGACCCCTTTGCCTTAGATTTAGAAATCAGGAAGTTAACTCATAATTATCAATAAGCAAACAATGGACTGAATAAAATAGAATTTCCGCATCTGAATCTCCGAAGAGGCAAAGATGGTTATACCGCTTTAACCGTCTTTTCCTTCCCGTTTAACCCCGGGTGGCCACTCCACATTTGTTTTCATAAATCTTTCATTTGACACGGAATTCGCCAAAATTGTGTGAGCCCCGCTTTCAGAAAAATAAGTAATAAAAAATACGACTTAACAAAAACGCATGCGGTCAATCACAGCGGCGACTCCACTAGGAACATTAAAAATAATTTTGAAAATATCCATCGTTTGATATCTGATTATATACGAGGTGACTTTTATTCCCTAAACATCACATATGAATGATTTAGACACTTTCCCTTATAGTCTTATCTTAATATGTCCTTTTATGGTGAGATAAATGGGGAACATAGGTACGAATAGAACCGAGTATAGATATTATTTTGTATGGTTGTTTCGGAATGGCCAAAGTCGATACATCATGCACCTCATGCATTGGCATACTGATGGTTTTGATGATCGTCCTTGTCGCTGAACTCCCACCTGTCAAGATAAACAAGTTAGAAGGATTCGAGCCGGTGTTGGCTCGAACACCTTCTGATGCCTAAGTCAGTCTTTAATGGAATTTCAATGATAATGATGAAAAGTGAATATGAATGTTACCTGGCTTAGGCCTCTCAATATATATTTCTTAGTCTTTGTGTTGTAGTGTAATTGTTCTTGATCTCGGCTATCTTTGTTAAGATTTGCCTCTATCCCTGATTTCAAGGGATCACAGTGTTATCTTGACTCATCAGATATTGATGAGTTATAGCTGCGTATTGGGTCAGGGACTTAGTCAGGTTGGTCTCTGGGTCTATGACCAGAGTCATTATTGTGAGTCTTGTGTGTTGTTCTGGTCCTTTATCCATATTAGTCCCTCCCCTGAAATTATTCCTTCAAGTATTTATGCTTGTTCTTATAGTTTCTTATCAGACGTGGTTCTTGACCCATTTGTTTCTGAAATAAGCTTCACTAATTCTGGGTCGGACTTGTAGTGATAGTCTTCATTGTGGGACTTTAATTGTTTCTTCAATGCTCCGTTTTTGAATATTTGAAATTTTATTTTTGGAATTCCCTAGGCTCTCGCTAGGCGCCACGTTTCGTGCTAGTAACCGCTTAACGGTTCTCTTGCTGTTTCCCTTTAAATGCTTCTTCTTTCCCTTTCTTTTTGTTTCTTCATCACTATTTCGTTTCTTCTGTTTTTCTGATTTCAAATCATCTTGCTTATTTCGTTGCTTTGGGTGTTTTCCTCTTTATTTTTCCAGGTAAATTCTCCTTTTCAGTTTAAATTGTAGTTTAGTCGTGTCTATGCCTCGAACTAGGTCTTCCGTTTCTCTTCATTCGTCTGGTATGGCAATAGATTGCAAGATTCGTTTACTTCTAATGTTGATAGAGATGCTTTGAATGAGTTTCGTGAGGAGTATGGTATCCCTCTTAGTTATTCCCTCACTCTGTGTGGTTCTCGTGTTGTCGCAAATACTTTTGTTGGTAATGGGAAAGTCATCGTGTATAAGGAGCAATTACATTGTGGTTTACGCTTTCCCTTGGATCCTTTAATCAAAGATTTTATTCTAGAGTATCAGGTACCTTTGGTTCAGATCCACCCGAATGTCTTTCGCTTTCTTTGTTGCTTCAACGAGTTATCCCACGATAGGGGTTTAGTCCCTTCCTTAGGTCTTCTTAGTGAATTATTATTCGTTTCTCGTAGAACAAAGAGTTTTACATTCGTTTGACTGCTCATAGGGGTAAGAGAGTGGTAGAGGGGCTCCCTAAGATCACTAAACGTTGGCAGCGATTGTTTTTTATTGTTAGTCATGAGGATGCTTTTACTGATTTTCCTACTGAGTGGGTTGATGATGCAGTTTCGTTAGCCTTCTCCCCTCTTTGTACTACTGATTTGGAGGTAGTGGACTCTCTCATTGATGATGCTAAAAATTGTATGTATGATTGTTGTGACCTAGTAGATAAGTACCTTCTTCGGGCATTTCCTCACCTTGAGTTTCCCCTTCATGTTGTGACTGAGGGCCCTCTAGAGAATGAGGGTACCCTGTCTCAGTCTTGCCATACTTCTCCTACTCCGTCTTATGTAGATTTGACTGCTTCTCAAGGTATGCCTTTGTATTGATTTACTTTCTTTTATTTGACGTATATTCCCTCCTTTATTTGTGTATATTTGATGAGTGCAGATATGGGTGACAATTACCTTGATTTGCTGAAAATATCTTTGGACGAAGATGCTCCTGTGGTTATTGGTACTGTTCCTGCATCAACTTCTCTCCCTCCAAAGCATGTGGTTAAGTTGGAGAAATCATTGGAGGGTGTCCCTGTTGCTTCCTCTGGAAAGAAGACTAATGATGTTCGTGACAAGGCGAAGCAAGGGTCTGCTAAGCGTCTGAAGACCAACTTAAATGCTTGTCTCATTCCTCGAGAGTGGTTGGAGCAGAATGTGGACAACGTGACTGTGACTTCCCCTGACATTGCGTCTTTGTTTTCTCAATTCATTCAATTTCCTCGGGATATGGAATCGTGGAGGGGCTCTGTGGATGGTGATGTCTGCGACAGAGTTGACTCATCTTTGCTACAGGCTTGGGTTGTATTATTTTATTTTCGTGACTTTGGTTCCTGGATTTTAACTCTGTTTTTGTTTTTGTTGTTGCAGCTTCTGCAAGGGAATGCTTTGATCCGTCGTCAAAGGGATGAGATGGAGAAGGAGATTGCTGCTCTCCGGGCCTCTGCGACTGCGGAGAGGGTCAAGTTGTCGAAGCTGAACCAGACGGCTGCGGACCGTCTCAAGATTATGGAGAAAAAAGGTTTCCGACCGCAAAAACGCCCTTATGGAGCTGAGGTCGGCTTATGATAAGTTGTCTCAAGAGCAGAAGAGTAGCAAACAAGATGCTAATGTGTATGTAAGTGGTTGTCTAACTGACTTTTGCTCTACCGTTATCAAAATTGTGCGCTTAGACTACCCAGAGTATGATATAAACAAGTTCCTGTCGATTGACCTTCGTGCACTGGGTCAGCGCGTTGCGGCTAAGGTTGCTGCGAAGAAAGCGGGTTTGGCTGCTTCACCTGTTCTACCTTCAGATGTTGTCAATAATGGGGTCACTGATGCGATAGAATCCGAAGAAATTGCTAAGGATGCTGATGATAAAGAACTAACGCCCACCTCCGAGTTGCTGACTGTGCATGAGACAGTCCTTCCTTCTACTGGCCCTACCTCTGGAACTGAGGCCAGTGTGTCGCACAAGGGGCTGGGTGACGTTGATCCAGTTGAAGATTCACTTCCTGAAGGAGATGTGATTGGTCCAAAGGAGGGAGCGACCCTTCCAGAGGAAAAAGTATTGGCCGTGTGTTTGGCCGTTTGCTAGCTTTTCTTTTGTTGCTACGTGTTAGGTAGCGTTTCGTATGTATTTTGGGAGTCTTTTATGGTAGACTCCCTTCTTTTGTTCAACTAAACAATTTCCTTTTTGTATGTTCAAGTATTTAGCAACTTTCTTTATGTTGTCAGTAGTTGGGATTTCTGACTGCGTCATATGTTTATGTCATACTGCAGCGTCTTGCTTAAGTTTTCAATTACGTCATGTGTCTCTGCTATACGTCCACGAATATATTCTATGTGTGATGATTACAATTCATATAAGTGCTAGAAATAAATAAATGAAGAAAAAGAGGTAACTTTATTCATGAATGGTGGTTACATCTTTTACTGAAGATATTTCTTCATATTTTCAACATTCCATGTCCTGGGCAATGGAGTACCGTCTAGGTAAGCTATTCTGTATGCTCCCTTTCTCACTATTGTTGCTACTCGGTATGGCCCGTCCCAGTTGGCTTCAAGCTTTCTGACCCCGGCGGCTCCTCTACCGATTTCTGACTTCTTTAAGACTAAGTCTCCTTCTTACTTAGTCATCTGCTTGCGATAGGCCTCAGCTCGGATTGCTACTTTGTGCCTTCTTTCTTCGAGGAGGTCAAGGCACAGCCTCAGGGACTCCTCATTGCGGTCTTCGTCTACGACATGGACCCGTAGAGTTGGCATTCCAATTTCTATTGGGAGAACTGCCTCTGTCCCATACGTGAGACGAAATGGTATCTCCCCTGTTGCTTTTCTGGGGGTGGTTCGATAGGCCCAAATCATGAGCTCATCAATCCATCCTCCTTTTAAGTCTCCTAGCCTCTTTTTTATTCCGCAGAGGATGGTGCGATTTGTGACTTCTCTAAGTCCATTGGTTGGCGGGTGTGCGACAGAAGAGAATTTCAAGATGATTCCCAGTTCTGTGCAAAAATCTCTGAAGCTGGCGCAGTCAAGCTGCTTCCTGTTGTCTGTGACTAAGGCATGTGGAGTGCCAAACCTGTTTCATGTTAGTATGTCCCTTATGTCTTTATTTGCCAAATTAACATAAAAGCAAAAAATACCTGCTCATGACTTTATTAGATAACCAATTCTGGATTTTTCGACTTGTTATGGTGCTCATTGGTTGTACTTCTATCCATTTGGTGAAGTGATCTACTACGACTACTATGAATTTTACCTGCCCTCTGCCTGGGACAAAAGGTCCCAATATGTCTACTCCCCATATTATGAAAGGCCAAGGACTTCCAATGGTTGACTGGTGGGCGGCTGGGGTTCTGATGAGTGACCCAAACCTCTGACACTTGTCGCACTTCTTAACCATTTCCTTTGCATCTTTCTTCATGGTTGGCCAATAGAAACCTTGCAGCATCGCCTTCCTATATAAAGTGACTGCGCCTTTATGAGCTCAACATTCTCCTTCGTGAATTTCTTTAAGGACGTAACTTCCTTCTTCCAGTGATATGCATTTAGACCATGTGTGTATGACTGAGGTCCGGTACAATACTCCCTCTATCAAAGAGTATAATGAGGAGATTTGAACCAGTTTAGCATCCTCGGTGCGCCCCTCAGGTAGCACTCCATCTGCCAGGTATGCTAATATGGGCTGCATCCATGGATCCAGTATTGCGACTGGTAACATCTGCTTCTCCTCTACTGCTGGGATCGCCCTGTCTTCTTTCATTTGGAGTGACGCATACAACTGGCTTTTTAGTGCGGCAGCCTTGGCAATTGCGTCTGCTCCGGTATTCTCTTCCCTAGGGATGGGGACTATCTCCTATTGCCCTCCATTCTTTTCTATATTTCTGAGTTTTTCTTTTGCTTTCGTCATGTATCTTGCCATGTTTGTGTCTTTTGTTTGGAATTGTCCCAGAACCTGGCTGGTGACCAACTGAGAGTAGCTGTGGATTCTCAATTTTTCTGCTCTACCACAGTTGCTATTTCAAGTCCTGTTAAGAGGGCCTCATATTCTGCTACATTGTTAGGAGAAAAAATGCTGGCCATGCTATTATAAATGATAAAAGGAAATATTTTATACCTGCTACATTGTTGGTAGCCTTGAAGCTTAGGTGCACTGCATACTCTATGACGATTTTTTTCGGGTCCCAGTAGAACTATGCCTGCTCCTGCGCCTTGTTCGCTAGAGGCTCCGTCTACAAAGAGGTTCCAAGTCAGCTCCTCAGTGACTAAGTCGCATGGCTTCTCCGTCATTTCAGGTACAAAGTCTGCCAGTGCTTGGGCCTTCAAAGTTGTCCTTGGCTCATATCTGATGTCATGTTCTCCCAACTGTACTGACCAGCTGACTAATCGTCCTGATGTCTCTGGTCGGTGAAGTGCTTTTCTCAGGGGCTAATTTGTGCGCACTATGATTGTGTGTCATTGGAAGTACGGCTTAAGCTTTTTGGTTGTTACTACAACTGCTAATGCAAGCTTGTCGATGGTTGGGTAGTTAAGCTCTTCCCCTTTCAACGTTCTACTTATGTAGTAGATTGGTCTCTACTCTTCCTCTCGTACCAGTACTGAGGCGATGGTCTCTCTCCCTACCGACAAGTATAGGTACAATGTTTCTCCTGCTATGGGTTTGCTCAGTAGGGGTGGCTTGGTCAAGAATGACTTTAATTCCTCAAATGCTGCTTGGCAATCTTCGTCCCATTTGAACTTTTTCATGTTCCTGAGCTGTTTGAAAAAGGGTAGGCATTTCTTGGCTGAAGACGAAATGAAGCGTCCCAGTGCTGTGACTCTGCCATTCAATTTATGCACGTCCCTCATACTCTGGGGGGCCTTCATGTCTATGACTGCCTGAATCTTCTCTGGGTTTGCTTTTATTCCTGGTTGGCTGATCAAGTAGCCTAGAAACTTCCCTGCTTTTACTCCAAAAGCACATTTCGCTGGGTTGAGTTTCATGCCAAACTTATTCAAAACACATAAGGTCTCCTCTAAGTCTTGAGCGTGTTTCTCCGCCGTTTCACTCTTCAAAATTATGTTGTCAACATACGCTTCCACATTTCTCCCCAACTGATCCTGGAACATGAAGTTGATCAGGCGTTGGTATGTTGCCCCTGTGTTCTTCAGTCCGAATGGCATGACTTTGTAACAATACGTTCCTCGGTCTGTGACGAATGAAGTCTTCTCTTGATCTATTTCATCCATCGGTATTTCGTAATACCCTTGTGCTTCATCTATGAACCTATATAAGAGGTAGCAGGCTGTTGAGTCTACTAACTGGGCTATGTTGAGGAGCGAGTAACTGTCTTTCGGGCAAGCTTTATTCAGATCTGTGAAGTCGACACACATTCTGTATTTCCCATTTGGCTTCTTTACTAGGACCACATTTGCCACCCATTCTGGGTAATAGACCTCTCGGATGAACCCTACTGCTTCTAGTACATCTACTTCTTCTACAATTATTTTCTGCCTCTCCTCTATGAATCTCCTCTTCTTCTGGGCTATGGGTATGCTCCCTGGATTCACGTTCAGTTTGTGCGATGCTATCTTGGGGTTAATTCCCATGATCTCTGCTGGTTATGTGGCAAAGGATTCTACATTCTTCTTTAGTATCTTTGTTATTTCTTGGACTACCTCTTCTGGCACATCCATGCCTATTTTGACTGCCTTAGTCTTTGTCAAGTAAAGCTCCTGCATATCTCCTACTGGTTCTGCTCCTTGTGACTCCTCCTCCTCTAGTACATTCCCTGCGAATGTCTCAATGTTCAAACTTTCATCTTCCTTTGTTGTCACCATGCAACATTCTTTGGCCACTCCTGGTTTCCTCTAACGACCACTGCTCCTTCTGAAGTAGGCATCTTCAAGGTCAGGAGCCTGATACTGGTCACTGCACTAGATTGGTACAAGAATGGTCTACCCGATATGCCGTTGTATGCTAGAGGGAGGTCTACTATGTTGAACTGAGCATGCATCCTCTTAACCGGCCCTTCTTTCTTATCTCCCAGCTCTAAGAATAAGCTCGCAGTTCCTTCTGCTCGTATTGGCGCTCCCCCGAGTCCAACGAGTGGGACAGAGGACTTCCGCAAGTCAGTGGCTGAGCCCTTCATTTCATTGAATGCTTCTAGAGTCAACAGGTTTACAGAGCTACCTTCATCTACCAGGATTCGCTTCATAAGGTGGTTTCTGATCACTGCCTCTATCTACAATGCTTTATTGTGTGGTCCCTTAACGTGTTGTCCGTCGTCTGCTCTGAATGATATTTCTGGGACTATCCCTCTTTCGATTGCGAAAATGGTTGCTGGCCCTCTTCTATTTCTCTTCTTCTTCTAGGTAATGCTGTAGGGCTTTCCTCCATCTATTATGTGCACTACTCCTACCACGTCTTTCTGCTTCTTGCTTTGCTCTTCTTTTTCTATCGGCTCACCCTTCCTTTTTTTCTCCTGGTGTAATAACCTAAATTTTTGAGGTATTACGTGTAGTGCCACGAGGCATAGTAAAGATTAAGAACGAGAATATCGGATTAGGATTTGAAAATAAGGACTTAGACCGAAGCGGTCTATTGTAATTATCGTAGAATAATAATTTAAGTGCAAAATTATTATGCGATAAATTGGATTTAATCGAGACAAAAAGGGAATAAAATAAAATAAGTTGGAAAGCCAGAGCTTATAATATCCACGTCAAGGTCTGTGAAATATTATTAATAAATGATCGTCAAGTTTCATAAGTATACGAAATCGTTTTAGAAGATAGTTTGACGATTAGTTAAGAATAAGGGTTAAAGTGCAAATTAGCCACTTTAAGGACTAAAGTGGACTTTTAACCACAAACTTTAGGAGGAAGTTGTGTTTTACTCTATTTTCTCAAAATAAGAAAAGAATATCGATAAAGTTGTTATCGATAGTTATTAAAATGAAAATTGGACGAAAAAGTAAGAAAAAGTGCAAGTTAGCTCAAAATGGAAATTTGATCGTTTTTGGCCAAAATTGCCAAAATAAATTATTGGAGAGTTATATTTGCCAAAATAAATAATATGGAATTTATCGAGAATCGAATGATTAAAGGATTAGTGGACTAAATTGGACGAAAGAAAAGTTAGAAAGTTAAGCGAAAGGAGGTGGCAACTTCAAGGACTAAAAGAGGTACTTTGTCCACTTAATATCATTATTCACAAATGAATATTCATTCATTTCAAGCCAAAATTTGCAGCAACAAAGGATGAAATCTGTAACCCTTCTTCTCAAATCTTCTCCAAAATTCAAATGATCATAACTTCTTCGTTTCTCAACGAAATTAGCGATTCTTGCGGCCACGGAACGAGGAAACGATTATCTACAGCTCTATGGAATAAATTTGAGGTAAGGAGCTCGAATTTTGGTTAGGATTTCAGAGTAATATTTCGGTTTTTTTTTCAAGTTAGATGGTGATGATGTTTATTAGCTAGGAATTGATGTTTATACTATAAAATTGAGGAGATAAAATAATTATGGCTGAGAATTGATTTGGTTATGATGATTTGTGAAAAATTGTTCTTGGTTAGGGTTTGAGTGTTTAATGAGGGGTTTGGTTGTTTGATGATTGTTAGGGTATGAACTATGAATTTGGAGCCAAAATTTAAAGTGTTGATGGTGATTATTGGAAGGAATTGGATCGGTCATGAAGTAAACATGCCAACCTCAAGGTAAATTCTGAAATTTATATAGTTTATGAAGGTTTTGGTATAGAGTTTGTGATGTTTGATTGTTGATGATCATTGGTTATAGAAATGTGTTGTATGATTAATAAATTGGTTGAATTTTGATATGAAATGAGTTAAGGGTTTCGGCCTTGATATAGGATTGATGGTGTAAGACTCAAATGTTAATGTTGAGCATGATTTTGAGGTAATAAGGGCTGATTGTAATTTGTTTTGATTGATGAATGTTTGATGCAAGTTTGATAATAAACGGACATATGATTCGGATTTGAGGGGTAGTTCATGTTTAAATGAACTTGAACAATGCTTGTGTCGTGTGTTTGCAAATGGGGTCGATGTTTAGAGGCTGGATTATGTTGAAGTTATGGTTTGGTATCGATAGATTAGCCTCATTACGTAATAAGTTGTGAATTGAGTCGATACGCACAAGTTGACATTTTGCAGAAAATATCTTGCAAAACAGCGATATTGCAAAGGCAATATCTCGGGCTGTATAAGTCCAAATCAAGTTCCGTTTGTTGATACAGAAACTTTAGGATGTTAACTATAATTGTCTAAGTTTGAGTTTTGTTTGAATCGGATTCTAGGATGTTCATTTTGGACATAACATTTTGTTGTGCAATCTGCCCTGCACTTGTAAACAGCTCCAAGGAAATAACTTATGAGCTTGTTTTCGACACCTTCGGGTGCGTTTCATGGTCCGAGACCTAAACGAAAGTTGTAGGCGACGTTCTAAAATTTAAGAATGTCGATTTCGTTTAGGGGTCGGACTATTTTAAACAAGCGGTTTCGATAGCCGAAGTAGGCTAGAAACATAATTTTTTATGAGTTAATAATAGCTAGAATTTTATTAATTCTTGCTATTATTATATTTGCGTAGATCGGACGAGCCACTATCGACTAGGCTTGAGGGAAACGGATCGAGATATCGTCATGCTTATTTGAAGAATTTGGATAGCAAGTGGTGAGTACACTTTAAATTACTCGTCAAGATTCATAAAGCCACGTATTTTAATACGAAAGGCTATATGAATATTTATATATTTGAAATGTATGTTTTTAAAATGTATACGTATGTATGTTTCGAAAATGATGTTTTATCGTATTGTGCTATTTTGACAATAACATAAATAAATGAAAAGAATATATATATGCTTAAACACCGGGGAAGGGTATAAAGTAACGTTATATGAATCGAACATCGAATAAAATACAAGTATTGAACCAAATACAAATAAGCAAAGTATAGTACATTCTTATTTGTACTATTATTTAAATATTTATAAAAGAACATTGTACGTTCCTATACGTACTATTAATCATAATCAATACCCTATTGTGCATGTGTTATAAATGTATGCTTTTAGATCGTATTGTGCATGTCATGGTCCATAAAGGATCAAGAAAACCCAACAGAAATCATCAAAATGATAAATACATGAGATAAGAAAAATATACTATGACATATTCAATAATAAGAACTGAGGTACAAGGTGGAACTCGGTAGAATTATCCCGGGACCTGTATCTCATCCATTCTCGATGATAGTCCTCAGGACTCATGCGAAATAAAAAGTAAGTACGATATATCGAGAATCAATAAGAAACAAGATTGAGACACAATGTGAACAAACATTCCTATTAAATGTCAATATGAATTATATGAATCGACATTTAAATTCAAAAGACTTGTAGGGTGCAGAGTCTGAATGCAGACACGAGGTTAAACTCGGTTGAACTATATCGGGACTTGTGTCTGGTGAGTAACTCGGTTGAACTATCTCGAGACTCACAACTTGGGATTAAGCAGTGGCATGAGTAACTCGGTCGAACTATCTCGGGACTGTGTCACATGGTTGTGGGTAACTCGGTTGAACTATCTCGGGACCCAACTATAAGGATCAAGTCACAAGAGACTTGCCAATGATTTAATTCGACTTAGAATCATGATGATATAAACTAAGATTTAAGATTCGGTCGAAAACTAATGCAACAAAACGAGAAAGAAAAATATCAACACCATAATAAGAAATCAAAGATGTCAAATACGTATAAACTATAATTTTATGAAATAAACAAAGAGTTATGAAGGGAAGTAAAGAGGGTATGCAATATGATTTCAAAAGAGTATTTTTATATATAAAATGGGTTTTCAACGGTTTTAACCCTTTATGTGATATTGCGTGTAATTTGGTGAACTCACTTAGTTTTATATTGAACCCGTTGCTTCTCCCATTTTTCAGGGATAGCATGATATGATTTGGAAAGTCAAGCTTTCGAAGTTTTAATTCTCGGAAGTCATTTGCACAAGAAGTGAAAGAAGGTTTTCATTCTAGCGGTCCGCAGTAGTCTAGATGTCTTTGTCTATGTATTTGTATAACACATTTTAACTCTGATGTTTTTGTAAAATGGGGTCACATGTATTTTGATATATGAAACATGATTTGATTTGCGAAAAATTTACATAGGATTTTAGGCTTGCTACGGGTTTCGGAGCAACCACTCCCATTCCCTAGCGCCGGTCGCGACTCATAAATTTGGATCGTGACACCTGGTTTTTCATTCATGATGGATAAAGGACCAGAACAAGGGATAAGACTCACTACAACGACCCTGAATATGGACCCAGAGGCTGATCTATTCAGGTCCCTGACCCAGTACGCAGCTATAACAGCTAAAGATATCAAGATAACACCGAAATCCCTTAAGATCAGGGATGAAGACGAATCTCAAAGAGATAACTGAGACTAATAGAGAAACAATCCTATTATGATACAAAGACTATACAATATATATATAGACGAAGCCTAAGCCAGGTAACTCTCATATATTCACTTCTCATCATTACTTTCACTGATACCTCACCAGAGACTGACTTAGGCATCGGAGGGTGTTCGAGCCAACACCGGCTCGAATCCTTCTAACCTGTTGATCTTAGCAGGTGGGAGCTCAGCGACAATAGTGACAAAGACGATCATCAAAACCATCATTTGGCGCCGTCTGTGGGAACGACATTCGTTTCTAATATAAGTTTTAATCTTGGTTTTGAAGACGGAATGGAGGGAAGAGAAGAACCACCACCGCCGGGAGTGGTCGTGACAACAACAGGCTTACCAGCAAGCAGTGGTCCGATCATCCCACCCCTGATACCCGAAGGAGGAATCAGAATTAGCGTTCCGATCTCCAGTGGGACCATACCAGCAACCACGGGGGTCGCGTACGACATCACACCACCACCCATGATGAGAAACGTTCAGGGCATACACCCACTGAGGAACACAACCTCGCCGTGGGGATATTATACTCCACAATACCAGCCACCTATGACCTATCAGCAACAGGCAGGAGGATGGTATCCAGGTTACTATCCGTGGAGCCAACCAAACCAACCAGGGTATCCGCGACCCGTCCAGCCTATTCCTTTCCCGTCTCTGGACACAGAAGGGACAGTGACGTCAGCGGCGCAGATACCCCCATACGTACCCCAGGGGGTGCCTATGCCACCCCTCTATCACGAGGCAGTAATGAAGAGCATCAATGATTTCCAGGACCACCTGATAGGACTAGCAAGAGATCAGGAGAAATTCGCAGAAAAGCAAAACCAGGGAGTTGACGTAGGAACCAGACGTGGAAAGGACCCCCCAGTCACCAAGGAAAAAGAAAGAGGAAACGCACCGAGAAGAGGACAATCGGAGCCCATACTACAAAAGGAGAAGGAGCAGCTAGACAAGGGACCAGGAGCAGTCCCGCTCCTGGGAGATAAGACGGCCCAGGAGAAGGTCGCAGAAGCAGTGGTGCGGAATAGCGGTCGAATTCATGTAATCGAAGACGACAAATCAAAAGGAACCAAGATGCCAGGGAAGCACAGCAAAGACGCAGAAAGCCATTCATCCAACAAGAGGAGGGGAGCGGACGAAAGGAGCAACATTGACGAGAAAATTAAGAACGCCATGAAGAAATATCAGAAAGAAGGCAAGGGAGCAGAGGAAGAGCGAGAGGACGAAGATTCCCCACTTAACTCAGAGATACAGTCGGTAAGGTTCCCTTCGAGGTTTAAACTACCAACTTTTGAGCCTTTTGATGGAACAGGAGATCCGAAAAGCCACATCTCAAAGTTCAAGACGATCATGATGCTACAAGATGTGACTGATCCCATGCTCTGTAGAGTGTTCCCTGCGACGTTAAAAGCATCGGCGCAAAAATGGTACTCATGTCTTAAGGCAGGGTCAATAAGTTCCTTCTCCGACTTAGCATCGGCATTCAAAGCAAGGTTCAGGACAAACATCCCCATGCAGAAGAGTTCCAGCGACTTGAGGAAGTGCAAGCAAGGAGAGCAGGAGACCCTCAAAAATTTCGTGGAAAGATTCAACAAGGAAGCAGTGCAAATCGAAAACCTGAACCATGACACAGCCATCGAAGCAATGAAGATGGGAACAAAGTTTGAAGAACTCCGTGACAAGATCCTGATGAAAAAGCCAACCACCTTTCAAGACTTAATGCTGATCGCTCACAAATATGTGGAACTAGACGAAGCCAGACGAACCCTCACGAAACAACATGAGCACACCAAGCAGGATAGTTCCAGATATCGAGGGAAGAAGGAGGAAGAACGGCCACGGACTCAGCGATATCACGTGAAGGGACCACACAATGACGCGTTGGTAATAGAAGCCATAATCAGGAATCACCTAGTAAAACGGATACTGGTAGATGAAGGCAGTTCCGTGAACTTATTAACCTTGGAGGCATTCAAAGAGATGAAAGGCTCAACAACAGACCTGCGGAAGTCCTCATTCCCACTAGTAGGCCTGGGAGGAGCACCAATACGTCCAGAAGGGACAGTAAGTTTATATGTGGAATTGGGAAATAGAAGTGAAGGGCCAGTCAAAAAGATGCATGCTCAGTTTAATGTAGTAGACCTGCCACTGGCCTACAACAGCATACTGGGCAGACCATTCTTGTACCAGACAGGAGCAGTAACTAGCATCAGGCTGCTAACCCTGAAAATGCCAACACCATCTGGGATAGTAGTGGTCAGAGGAGACCAGGAGATGGCCAAGGAATGCTGCTTGGTTACAACAAAGGAAGATGAAAGTTTGACTATTGAGGCGTTCCCAGGAGACGCAGTAGAAGAGGAGGAGTCACAAGGAGCAGAACCAGTAGGCGTCATGAAAGAGCTTCACCTAACTGAGACCAAGATGGTCAAAGTAGGCACAGAAGTACCAGAAAAGGTAGCACATGAAATAATAGAGATACTGAAAAAGAACGTGGAATCTTTCGCTACTGAACCAACGGAGATCGTGGGAATCAATCCCAAAGTAGCGTCGCACAAACTGAACGTGATCCCAGGCAGTGTACCCAAAGTCCAAAAGAAGAGGAGGTTCACTGAGGAGAGGCAGAAGATAATCGCAGACGAAGTAAACATTTTGGAGGCAGCAGATTTTATCCGCGAAGTTTTCTACCCTGAATGGGTGGCAAACGTCGTCCTAGTAAAGAAGGCAAACGGGAAGTACAGGATGTGTGTCGATTTCACAGACTTGAACAAGGCCTGCCCAAAGGACAACTATCCGCTCCCCAACATAGACCAGTTAGTAGACTCAACAGCTTGTTATCTCCTATATAGTTTCGTAGACGCAGCGCAGGGGTATCATCAAATACCGATGGAGGAGAAGGATCAAGAGAAAACATCATTCGTCACAGACCGAGGGACATACTGTTACAAAGTCATGCCGTTTGGATTAAAGAACGCAGGAGCCACCTATCAACGTCTGGTCAACTTCATGTTCCAAGACCAGCTGGGGAAGAATGTAGAAGCCTACGTGGACGACATAATTGTGAAGAGCCTAACAGCAGAGGAACACGCCCAAGACTTAGAAGAAACCTTCAAAGTCCTGAACAAGTTCGGAATGAAACTCAACCCGGCAAAATGTGCTTTCGGTGTTAAAGCAGGAAAATTCCTAGGCTATCTGATCAGCCAACGAGGAATAGAAGCAAACCCAGAAAAGATCCAAGCAGTGATAGATATGAAGGCCCCCCAGAGCGTGAGGGACGTACAGAAGTTGAATGGCAGAGTCACGGCACTGGGACGTTTCATTTCTTCCTCAGCCAAAAAATGCCTGCCGTTTTTCAAACAACTCCGGAACATGAAAAAATTCAAATGGGACGAAGACTGTCAAGTCGCATTCGAAGAATTAAAGGCATTCTTGACCAACCCGCCCCTACTGAGTAGGCCCGTAGTCGGGGAGACCCTGTACCTGTACTTATCGGTAGGGAGAGAGACCATCGCCTCAGTACTGGTACGGGAGGAAGAGGAGGAGCAGTGGTCGATATACTATATAAGCAGAACGCTAAAAGGGGCAGAGCTCAATTACCCAACCATAGACAAACTTGCACTTGCCGTCGTCGTAACCACCAAAAAGCTCAAGCCGTATTTCCAAGGACACACAGTCATAGTACGCACAAACCAGCCTTTGAGGAAAGCATTGCACCGACCTGAGACTTCAGGACGATTGGTCAGTTGGTCAGTACAACTAGGAGAGCACGACATCAGGTACGAGCCAAGGACAACGTTGAAAGCTCAGGCACTTGCGGACTTCGTGGCAGAGATGACAGAGAAACCATGTGACTCAGCAACCGAGGAGTTGACATGGAACCTATTCGTAGACGGAGCCTCCAGTGACCAAGGAGCAGGAGCAGGTGTAGTCCTATTAGGACCTCACAAAATCGCAATTGAGTATGCAGTACACCTAAGCTTCAAGGCTACCAACAATGTGGCAGGTACAAATATGTTTTATTCATTTCTCAGACAAATATTGCTGCCATATGCTAACAATGTAGCAGAATATGAGGCCCTCTTAACAGGACTCGAAATCGCGACTGAAGTAAAGGCAGAAAAGCTAAAAATCCATAGTGATTCCCAACTAGTCACTAGCCAGGTGCTGGGACAATTCCAAACCAAGGACCAAAACATGGCGAAATACATGGCAAGAGCAAAGGAACAACTCAAGAAGATCGAAAAAAACGGAGGACAGTGGGAAATCATACCCATCCCCAGAGAAGAGAACACTAGAGCAGACGCAATAGCCAAGGCAGCCGCAGTGAAAAGCCAGCTATATGTATCACTCCAAATGAAGGAGGAGCGGTTAACACCAACGGTAGAGGAGCAGCAGGTATTACCAGTCGCAGTCCTAGATCCATGGATGCAACCCATAGTGGCATATTTAGCGGACAGAGTCCTACCTGAAGGACGTACCGAAGCGGCTAAGCTAGTTCGAATTTCCTCCGCCACTGTACCGGACCTCAGCCACACACCCATGGTCTAAGTGCATATCACTAGAAGAAGGAAGCTACGTCCTTCGGGAAATCCATGAAGGGGAATGCGGAGCTCATGAGGGCGCAGTAACCTTATACAGAAAAGCGATGTTACAGGGATTTTATTGGCCCACGATGAAAAAAGACGCTGAAGAAATGGTCAAGAAGTGCGATAAATGCCAGAGATTTGGGTCGCTCATCAGAACCCCAGCCGCTCACCAGTCAACTATTGGAAGCCCTTGGCCCTTCATGATCTGGGGAGTAGACATACTGGGACCTTTTGTCCCAGCGAGAGGACAAGTAAAGTTTATAGTAGTCGCAGTCGACCATTTCACCAAGTGGATAGAGGTACAACCCATGAGCACCATAACAAGTAAGAAAATCCAGAAGTGGTTATCAAACGAAGTCATGAGCAGGTATGGGGTATTTTTCATTTTTTCCTTTAAGTCAAAAGCAAAACAGAGCCACACATTAACATATCACAGGTTCGGCACTCCACATGCCCTAGTCACAGACAACGGGAAGCAATTCGACTGCGCCAGCTTCAGAGATTTTTGCGCTGAGCTAGGAATTCTCTTAAAATTCTCCTCAGTGGCTCACCCGCAAACCAACGGACTAACAGAGGTCACCAACCGCACCATCCTTTCTGGAATAAAGAAGAGGCTAGGAGACTTAAAAGGGAGATGGGTTGATGAGCTTTATCATGTAGTCTGGGCCTATCGAACTACCCCCAGAAAAGCAACAGGGGAAACCCCATTTCGCCTCACATATGGCACCGAAGCCGTTCTCCCAGTAGAACTGGGAATGCCAACCTTACGAGTCCAGGTCTTAGACGAAGATCGCAATGAGGAGTCCCTAAGGCTTTGCCTGGACCTCCTCGAAGAGAGAAGACAGCAGGTAGCAATCCGAGCTGAGGCATATCGCAGACAGATGACCAAGTATCACAACGCCCGAGTCAAAGAAAGAAAATTCGAAGAAGGAGACTTAGTCCTGAAAAAGGCAGAAATTGGAAGAGGAGCCACCGGAGTTGGAAAGTTAGAGGCCAACTGGGACGGTCCATATCGCGTAGTAGCAGTAGTCGGCAAGGGCGCATACAAAATAGCTCACCTAGATGGGACTCCATTACCTCGCACTTGGAATATTGAAAATCTGAAGCTATACCTTCAGTAAAAGATGTAACCACCATTCATTAATAAAGTTACTTCTTTTCTTCTCACTTTATTTAAATTTATTCATTTATGTCAGCCATATGAGTATAACCAGTAGTATGACGAAGACACAGAACGCAGCCACACATGTATATATAAAAAAAAAAAAGAAGAAAAAAGAGAGAGGAACGCAATCGAAGCATACGACACAACAAGACGACTCGGCAACCAGTCGCCAACACTTGAAATACAAAAATACAAATTGTTCAGTCAACCAAAAGAAGGGAGTCTACTATAAAGACTCCCCAACTACGTACAAAAGCTACCTAACAAGTAGCAAGAAAAACGAAACGGCCAAACACACGGCCTATACATCTTCCTCTGGCAGGGTCGCTCCCTCCTTTGGACCAACCGCATCTCCTACGGGAAGCAAAATGTCAATTGGGTCCACGTCACCCAGCCCTTGGTCTGAGGCACTAACTTCAGCTTCAGGGGTCAACTCAGTAGATGGCGCAATCACCTCAGTCCCAGCAAGAATTTCAGAAGAAGGCGTCACTTCCTTCTTCTCAGCACCCGTGACATTCTCCTCGGACCCAATCGCATCAATAGCCCCATCATTAACTGCATCCGACGGAAGAATAGGAGAAACACTACGCCCGGCTTTCTTCGCAGCCACCTTGGCCGCAACACGCTGACCCAGCGCGCGGAGATCAATGGAAAGAAACTTACTTATATCATACTCCGGGTAGTCTGCACGAACAATCTTAATAACGGTAGAGCAGAAATCAGTCAAACACCCACTTACGTACACATTAGCATCCTGTTTGCTACTTCTCTGCTCCTGCAACAACTTGTCATAGGAGAGCCTCAATTCCATCAGAGCATTCTCACGATCAGAGACCTTTTTCTCCATAATTTTCAGGCGATCAGCAGCCGTCTGACTCAGCTTGGATAACCTGACCTTCTCCGCAGCCGCAGTAGCCCGAAGGGAAGCCATTTCCTTTTCATGCTTGTGGCTCAAGGACACCATCTCATCCCGGTGACGACGCATCAAAGCATTCCCTTGCAAAAGCTAACAGAACACGAAACAAATAAACAAAAACAGAAGAAAAGAAGAAAGAAAAGACAATGAGGAGAGCATTATTTCAAACCTGAAGTAAAGCGATGTCAACCCGGTCACAGGCATCATTCTCCGAGAGATTGGTCCAGGACTCCATATCCTGAGGGAATTGGACAAACTGCGAGAAAAGAGACGCAATACCAGGAGAGGTCACAGTCACACTGTCCACGTTTCGCTCCAACCACTCCCTGGGACTGGGGCAAGCATCTAGGTTCATTTTCAGCCGCTTGGCAGAGCCCTGTTTGGCTTTGTCACGACCATCACGGTTCTTTTTAGCAGAAGGGGCAGCCAAGGTAGCATCCATGTTTTTCTCCAACTTCACCACAGGCTTAGGAGGGAGAGAAGTAGACGCTGGAACAACACCAGTAATCACAGGGACATCTTCATCAAAGGACAATTTCAACGAATCCAGATAGTTCTCACCCATATCTGCAGTTGCCGAAAAACAAACAAATCAAAAGACGAATAAACATCAAGTAGAAGGAAATAAGATAAATTGAAGCATACCATGAGAGGCAGTCAGATCTACATAAGATCCAGTAGGAGAATTATGGCAAGATTGAGATAGGGTACCCTCACTCTCTAAAGGACCCTCAGTCACAGCACGAAGGGGCAACTCAAGATGAGGAAACTCTCGCAGAAGGTATTTATCTACTAGATCACAACAATCGTACATACAACTTTTGGCATCATCAATAAGAGAATCTACTACCTCCAACTCAGTAGCAGAAAGGGGAGAGAAAGCCAACGAGGCTGCATCATCAACCCACTCGGTAGGAAAATCAACAAACGCTTCATCATGACTGACAACGAAAAAGGACCGTTGCCAGCGTTTAGTGATCTTAGGGAGACCTTCAACTACCCTCTTACCCCTATGGGCAACTAAACGAACGTAAAACTCATTGTTGCGACGAGACACGAAGAACAGTTGGCTAAGGAGACCTAGAGAAGGGACTAAGCCCCGTTCGTGAGACAACTCAACGAAGCAACAAAGGGTCCTAATGGCGTTAGGGTGGATTTGAACCAGAGGAACTTGATAGTCCACAATAAAGGCTTTGATCAGAGGATCCAAAGGAAAACGTAAGCCATAACGCAATTGCTCTTTATAAACAATAACCTTGCCGTCACCGACGAAGGTGTTAGCAGCAACTCGAGGACCGCAGACAGAAAGAGAATAGCTAAGAGGAATACCATACTCTTCACGAAATTCAGCCAAAATCTCTTTATCAACATTGGAAGTAAAAGTATCAAGAGAATTTCTATACTCTACAGCCGTACCAGAGGAAGGAAGAGAGACAGAAGACCTAGTCCTAGGCATTGAATCAATTACACTACTAATAAAGCAGATAAAAGAGATTTACCTGATAAGAGGAGGAAGAAAACACCCAAAGATTGAAGGAAATGAAGCCGAAGCAAGAGCGGATCAGAGGAGGAAGAAGGAGCAGTTAAAAGAAAAAAGAAAGAAAAGGGGAAATTTGAAAAAAGAATTTAAAGAAGCAACTAGAGAACCGTTAAGCGGTTACCTGCGTGAAACGTGGCGACAGGCGGAAGTCCAGGGGATTTCAAATAATTACAAATGATTACAAATTTTGAAATTTAAAAATTTCAAACCAGCTCCATAAGCGCCCAAGTAAAAACAACGGGCTGGGCCTAGGTAACTTTCTTAAAGCAAGCGCGCCGAAAACCAAGCCCGACTAAGTAACGACCCCAACAAGCAGTCGCACAAACAAGCATAAATACTTGACAGAACTGTTTTTCGGGAGGGACTAATGATGGATAAAGGACCAGAACAAGGGATAAGACTCACTACAACGACCCTGAATATGGACCCAGAGGCTGATCTATTCAGGTCCCTGACCCAGTACGCAGCTATAACAGCTAAAGATATCAAGATAACACCGAAATCCCTTAAGATCAGGGATGAAGACGAATCTCAAAGAGATAACTGAGACTAATAGAGAAACAATCCTATTATGATACAAAGACTATACAATATATATATAGACGAAGCCTAAGCCAGGTAACTCTCATATATTCACTTCTCATCATTACTTTCACTGATACCTCACCAGAGACTGACTTAGGCATCGGAGGGTGTTCGAGCCAACACCGGCTCGAATCCTTCTAACCTGTTGATCTTAGCAGGTGGGAGCTCAGCGACAATAGTGACAAAGACGATCATCAAAACCATCAATTCACAAACTTTTTCAAGAGTCCGGATTGGATCAGCTGCTCTATCTCCCTTTTTAAGTCACACCATATGTCGGTGTAATGGCCGTAGCCTTCATGAAAACGACAGTATCTGCTCTTGTCTCTCTGGATATCAGGATCCATTTTCCTGGGTGCGTTGAACATTACTCGGTTCCGCTTCATCCAGCTGAGTATATAGATTGGTGCTTTGTTCAATGGTGTGAAATCATAGGTTCTGTGGCCTGTACTATATCTCTGAATCCTGGGTCTATCTTCTTCCTTGTTCCCTCGATATTTAGAACCATCTTGTTTGAACAGTTCATGTAGTTTTGTTAGAGTTCTTCGGGCTTCATCCAACTCAACGTATTTGTGTGCGATTAGCATCAAGTCTTGGAAAGTGGTAGGTTTTTTCATTAGGATCTTGTCTCGGAGTTCTTCAAATTTGGTTCCCATCTTCATTGCTTCAATTGCCATGTCATGATTCAAATTTTCAATTTGTACTGCTTCTTTATTGAATCTCTCAACGAAATTCTTCAAGGTTTCTTGCTCTCCTTGTTTGCATTTCCTCAGGTCACTGGAACTTTTCTGCATGGGGATGTTGGTCCTGAACCTTGCCTTAAACGCCGAAGCCAAGTCGGAGAAAGAGCTGATTGACCCAGCTTTAAGGTAAGAGTACCATTTCTGTGCTGATCCTTTAAGTGTCGCAGGGAACACTCTACAGAGCATGGGGTCAGTCACATCTTGCAGCATCATAATAGTTTTTAATTTCGAGATGTGACTCTTTGGGTCTTTTGTTCCATCAAAGGGTTTAAAATCTGGTAATTTAAACCTTGAAGGAAATCTTACCAATTGTATCTCTGACTTGAGGGGTGAGTCCTCGTCTTCTCGGTCATCGTCTATTCCATTCTATTCTTTTCGATATTTCTGCATGGCGTCTTTGATTTTTTCGTCAATGTTGTTCTTCTCTTCTACCTCCTTTCTTCTGTTGGAGGAGTGGCTTTCAGCGTCTTTATTTTGTCTTACCAATGTCTTCTTCTCTTTGGATTCTTCTTCATCGATGAAATGGATCCTACCACTGTTCCCAGCTCAAGCGCCTGTGACCTTTTCTCGGTAGCTTTACCTCCCAGGGGAGGGGCAGTGCCAGCAGTTTTCCTTGGAATATCATCCTTTTTCCGTGGTGCGGGCACCGATCGGGCTTTCCCTGGCGCTTCTTTTCCTCCTTTCTCCATTATGGCTGGTAGTTCGCGCCTGCATCTGATCTCTGGGTCTCCCTCCTTCGTCTGCTTATCCCTTGCTTCCTTGTGATTGGCTTGATCTCTAGCCAGTCCGACCTGGTGATCCTGGAAATCGTTGATGCTTTTCATCACGGCCTCGTGATAGAGTGGTGGTAGAGGCACTCCTTGAGGCACGCAGGGTGGTACTTGTGTTATTGACGTCACTGTTCCTTTCTTATCCAGGGAAGGGAAATTAGGAATAGGCTGGAGATATCCCGGGTGAGTGGGATGAGCCCAAGGATAGTAATTCAGATACCACGTTACACTCGGCTGTTGATACGGCATGGGCGCTTGATATTGAGGAGTATAATACCCCCACGGTGAACCTATGTTTCCTGGAATCTGTCTTCGTTGTGTGTTCCTTATGAACGGTGGTGGTATAATGTCGTAGGTAGCTCCGCTGGTTGCTGGTACGTTCCATTGGAGATCGGTACATTTACCCTGATTCCCCCGACAGGCAACATGGGTGGGGGAATCTGGCCACTGTTCACGGGTAGTCCCGCGGTTGTCACTGCCACTCCCGGTGGCGGCGGTTCTTCTCTATCGTCCATTCCGTCTTCAAAATCAAAATTGAATTTGTATTTAGAAACGAAAAATCGTTCCCACAGACGGCGCCAAATGATGGTTTTGATGATCGTCCTTGTCGCTGAGCTCCCACCTGTCAAGATAAATAAGATAGAAGGATTCGAGGCAGTGTTGGCTCGAACACCCTCCGATGCTTAAGTCAGTCTTTGATGGAGTCTCAGTGAGAATGATTAAAAGTAAATATGGACGTTACCTGGCTTAGGCCTCTCTATATATATTTCGTAGTCTTTGTGTTGTAGTGTAATTTTTCCTCTTTGATCTCGGCTATCTCTTTGTTAAGATTTGCCTTTATCCCTGATTTTAAGGGATCACGGTGTCATCTTGACTCATCAGATATTGATGCAGTTATAGCTGCGTACTTGTTCAGGGACTTAGTCAGGTTGGTCTCTGAGTCTATAACCAGAGTCATTATTATGAGTCTTGTGTGTTGTTCTGGTCCTTTAAACCCTATCGTGTATTTTATGGTGAGATAAATGGGGAACATAAGTACGAATAGAACCAAGTATAGATATTATTTTGTATGGTTGTTTCGGAATGGCCAAAGTCGATGCATCATGCACCTCATGCATTGGCATACCATATTTGGCATATAACCCATTTATGTTAAATATCTTATTCATGCATCTAGTGTAATGCGCACGTCATTGCAATATTCTAATCATGCATCATGTTTATTTAAGAACCATCATTCCGCCCCCAAAATTGCCTCGCACTACTCACTATAAAAGAAGCAAGCAATCACCAAAACGAGTTGATTGGTCTAGACACAGAAAGCGTCTTGACAGATTGTATGAACCTATTGAAATCAATTTCGACACGCCAGTCAAACAAGCACAAATGGCTCAAAATCCACAATCACAAGGAGCACAACCAACTCTTAGCCGTGAAACTGGCCCCATGTTAACTGAAGAAGTGGAAAAAAATAATTGAAAATACTGATGATGTTTAGTTAGCTCCAATTTTACAGGCTTTAAAGCTAATGAAGGGAAAAGCTCATGTCGAACCTTCAACAGTAACTGTTGAATCATCTCTGGTAGCTAATTCAAAACCTTCCAAATCAATGAATCAAGATGTCATGGCTGAAAAAGGAGAAGTTTGGGAACAAATATTTAGAGAAAACGACGTGTTGAAGTAGTCATTAATTCAGTCCAAGCCAACCCTAAGATAGAAAAGATCACGAAGGAGCTTGAAAAATTGAAAACTCAAGTTGCAGTCAAAAAGAAAGAAGCTTTTGACCTTGATGATTTAAGCTTAGTCCCTCCGAGTTCACTACCGCCAAAATTCAAGTATCCCGGCATAAAAAAATATAACGAAATCGGTTGTTGCATTAGTCATGTCAAACATTTCAAAACTCATATGAATACTACATGTGCTGATGAAGATACCATATGGAGTTTATTTTCTCTGTCTATAGAAGGACCGGTTTTGGAATGGTATTACGGACTTAGTCGAGCTGTGAGATGCTATTGGAGAGAAATGATAGCTCAATTTGAAGAGGTATGATTATACCTCCCACATCGAGGTTACTTTAATGGATTTGCAAGCAACAATCCAAAAGGCTGATGAATCATTCATAGATTATTTTAGAAGATGGCTAAAAAAAGCCTCCCAGATCAAAAATCAAATTGGTGGAGAAGATCAAATCCACCTTATGATAAACAGATCATTACCTCCTATCAAGAAAGAGATAGCATGTTTTCCTTTCAAAAAATTTAGAGACCTTTTTGATTCTGCACTTCAAGCTGAAAAGGTAATAAAGGAAAGAAAAAAGGTCTATGGGAGCTTCCATAACAATAATAGAAAGGGTACAAGTATCACCTCGAACCCAAACACCTCATCAAAATTTGCAGATGTAAAAGCACTAAACAATCCATCTCGAACGTACTCTAACTTTAAGCTTCCCATGTCGAAAGTCTTTAAGGAGCTTAAAAAGCGAAATCTCATTAAACCTTTAGACCTAAAACCTTTACCACCGAAAGTGTCACCAAATTTCAATCCAAACTTGAAATGCTTGTAACACCAATAAATCGAACATGGCACAAACAGTTGTTACAAGCTTCGAGACGCCTAACATGATCTCATCGATTCTAGCAAGATCCTTAACCCCGATGACCCAAACAGACCATCAACTAGACACAATCTTTTACCCAACACCAAAATAACAATAAAAGATATCATCAAGCTGTGTCGGGAGGCCATCTTTAGCTCCATTAGAGTGCACACACCATATAAACCCCTGTCGATGTCCGTAATTGGTCGAGATGAAGCATATGAGGCTTTTAGAAGAAGGTGGTGCTCTCCAAACAAGGACCAACATGGTAATGAGCCATCTTTTAAAATTATAAAAGATGATCAAAATCTAGTTGTTAACATGGTTAGAGGAACACCAGATTATGGATATCTTGTGCCTTCTAATTTTTGGGAAATATTAGAAAATGAGTGTGAAAATATATCACCTGAATGTGAAGATTTGGAACAAATTGAGGATATATGGACCGAAACTGTGAAACCAATCACTCGCAGTGGCTGCTTCTATAACGAAGAAAAAGGCAAAGAAAAAGAAAATGAGCTTGCGAGAGGTACAACAAAAGAGTTTAAGGAAGATTCAGTGTTGAGACAACTAATGCAAACTAAAGCAAATACCATTGTGTGGAATTTGTTTGTCGCATCCAAATTTCATAGAGATGCGAAGCACTTGCAAGTATGAAGATAGATGTCAACTCTACTCCGCAAAACATTGTCCACTTAGTAAAAGAAAGAAAAGATGTAACCTTTTCTGATAAAGACCTCACATATGAAAATTAAATTTTCATGCTTTGGGAGGGATTCCTTCCACACTTCATCTGAAAATTAAATTTTCATTTAATGATGAAGTTATTACCATCTCGGCCGAGGAAGATGTAATATGCTCGAAAGTAAATTTTGGAGCAGAAATCCCTCTAATCACTGGTTTTAATTTTGGCTGGTAGGATATATGAAGATTATATGGACCCACAAGTTTCCATGATGATGAAGAATATGAAATTCTTCGCTGGCCTTGGATTATGCAAGAATCAGCAAGGCATTCTCACAATTCATGATTTTCGAGGACAGAACACTAAGGATGGACTCGGTTACGACCCAAGAAATGCTCACAAAAGTGTGATGCAAACTGAGGGAGACGTATTTGTGAAAGAAGGAATTGACGGAATTTGTGCAAACATGATATTACAAAAGGAATGTCCCGGATGTGAAATCTTCAACGATGCGGTCAAGGATGTTTGCACCAAGAAAAAGTGGAATATTAACAAGATATTGATTGGTCTAGACCATGCTCTCGAGGTCCAAGATGAAGTTGGGACCATCTCGATGGAGGACTACATTATGAATAACTTCAAGCCTCTTGATTTATAGGATGATGTTTTTCTTTATGATGTAATGGTTGACAATGATGTATTTCTTTCCAAGTTTAATGCAATAAACGCAAATTTCGCTTATTTGTTAGATGTTTTTCCTGATGGAAGCTTATGCACATTAGATTATCTACATAACATATTTCATATCGGTTCTATGGAACACATTTCATTTAATTTGGTTACAAATGAAAATCCTAGGGAAATGTTCTTAGGTGGCAATTACACTCCTGAATTTAGAGAGACATGAGAGAATTTAAAAGAAAAACAAATAGCTTTTGCATGGACTTATGAAGATATGCCAGGAATAGATCGAGCTATTTCTCAACATTACATTCCAACACATGACCATGTTAAACCTGTCAAACAAAAACTCAGGCGTATGAAACCAGAATGGGCACAAAAAGTTAAAGATGATGTTGAAAAACAAATAGAAGCAAGTTTTCTTGAAGTGATCGATTATCCGAAGTGGCTAGCCAATATTTTTCTGGTACCTTAAAAGGATGGCAAAGTCAAGATGTGTGTGGATTATAGGGACCTCAATAAGGCCTCTCTAAAGGATGATTTTCCATTGCCTCACATTGATGTTCAGGTTGACTCAGCTGCAGAAATATTATGGTACGCTTGATGCGATGGTTTTTCAGGTTACAATCAAATACTAACTGCCTAAATCCATAAATTCAATAACTCATTCATCACTGAATGGGGAACATTTTGTTATAAAGTTATGCCAGTTGGATTAAAGAATGCAGGTTCCACGTATTAACGGGTTGTGACGACTTTATTTCATGATATGATGCACAAAGAAGTGAAGATTTGTGTCGACAATATGTTAGTGAAAGCAAATCTGAAGAGGAATACTTTGAAGCCCTTGAAAAGTTTTTAGATAGGGTTATCAAATACAACCTCAAACTAAATCCCAAAAAGTGTATTTTTGGTGTGGGATCTTGTAAATTATTGGGATATATGGTGAGCCAAAGAGGAATAGAGATTGATCCTGTCACGGCCCAAAATCTAGGGTTGAGACCTGCGCTAGGGAATGGTAGTTCTGAAACCTGTAGCAAGCCTTAAAAACACTATAAATTTTTTGCAATACGATCAATCCATCAATCACGTAAACATTCATAAAACTTTTTCATAAAAGCTTTTCAAAGCATGACTTATACACACGTCCATTCATAACCTGAAAACGTTACATAGAAACCAGGGTCTTACGTCGCGATGGTTCTCATCAAGCATAGCCCTGTTTTGCATAGCAAACGGTTTAAAGCGCAGTTTTCAAAACCTTTCATACATATCAGAGTATAGGTAAAACATACAAAACTGTTTGACAAACCATGTCCATACACTAGGAGTCGACTACTACAACACTATTGATTCCTTACATACTTCAGACTTCTGGAACAAGGGTAGAAGCCTGTCACATCCAATACTATATACCTAAAAAGGGTTATATCAACGGGGTCAGTTAAAACTGAGTGAGTTCATAAGTTTACAAGTGAGTATTAATTAAAACATTCAAAACAATGTTGTCAAATCAACCATTCATATGCATCCATGTATAACTTCCGTTCAAAACCCTAAACCTCAGCTTGTCTCATGGTAATCCATATTAAATTGAACTTATGAATAAGTCTCTGATACTTATTCTTGATGGTTTGGTCCCGGGATAGTTCCACCGAGTTCAACCACAACCATACGGTATAGTCCCGGGATAGTTCCACCGAATTAAACCCGTACCATTTCTTATATCCAACTAATCGAGGTGAGGCCCGAGAGAATTCCACCGAGTTTAACTCCGTAGACACAGGTTTCGAGATAATTCCATCGCGTTCAACCTCGTGTCTCTCGCGAGCAAGGAAGACCTCTTCAAAATTTTGATCAAACAAAGAACCATAGATATCTTAAACTTAACTGGTGATCAAACAGTTCCTATTGCCGCTCAATAGGAAAACTTGTTTCATCAAATCTATACTGGTTTCAAAACCATGATGTATGCATTTCAAATAAAGCATTTCATTCATAAATAATGCTATGCAAATTGTATAAACATTTTGCATATAAAGAAATGCACTTTTAATAGTTAAAATGTAAGCATCGATATAATGCCTGTTAAACTCCCCGACCTCCTTGTCCGCTAGTAGATCACCTTATCGGATCTAGGACAAATATCAAACATATCTCGAGTGAGAATCTAATTCAATAGATGTTTTAGACTCGAGACTAAATCGTATACACATAACCCGTCGTACTATCGCGTCTAACCCCGATATGTTTCCATTTACTTTATCAATATGGCGATTTCTATTCCCTTTTACGTTTTTAGGTTTATTTTTAAACCTATGTTTCAAAGTGTTATTTGATTTCCGTATCAAATAACTCAACTTACTATATCGACTTATCATTACTCTTTTATTCTTATTCCATATCTCAAAATCATTATTTAAAATGATTTATACATTAATTAGGATCGTTTAACGAGTTATCGTAAAATCGTCAAACTAGCTTGCATAACTTCGTGTCGAAACTATTACCCGTCGGTACTAAATTCCTATCGAAATCATACTTCTTTTCTTACACCATTCAGCCATCATATTGCATCATAACCTTATAAAATCCAAGATTTTATTATCATTAACATCATTTGGACATGAATTACACATTTTGGCCGAACCATTCATGCATTTTTCAATCAACATTTTTCAATTAATTTTAACTAAAATTAAGCCCTTATAAACTCCATTCAAAGCTTACAAACATCAATTGAATCACTTATCACAATCCTAGCTTGAATTCAACATTTGGGAGAAGCCCTTAGTTCATTTCCTATCCAATTTTCATTTATAACAACACCATTTATCTAAGCTATCATAATCAATTATCAATCATTATCAACTCATTCAATTACCAAACCATAAGCCATAAAACTCATCCAATTTATCAATCAATACTTAAAAAAATTAAGAGATTAAAGCCTCACCTTGATTGATACCCCTATGCCGAAGGTCTAGCTATCAAATGCACCATTAAAATCCTTCAATCAAGCTCACAAACACCTTTCAATAATCAAACATACAAAACCCCAATTATACCTCATAAACCCTAAATTTTCCTTTCACTAATTCTCCAAAAACCAACCATAGAATCCATAAATTAAAGACCTTACCGTGATTACCTTGAAGATTTGTGATGATTTGCATCAAGAATCATCAAATTTGGTGAAGAATCCATGAAGTTGGCATTTTGGACAAGGGGTCCGGCCAAAGGGGAAAGAAAATGAGAGACGGAAGCTTCTTTTGCCATCTTAGAAAAATGATGATGCAGACAACTTCATTAGGAAGTTTAATGGCAAAAAGTCCACTTTGGCTCAAAGTGGCTAAAAGTCCATATTAACTCAAAACGGCTAATTTGCAATTTAATTCAAATCTCTATTAGCCAACGTGCTTAACTTTCATACCACTTCGGAAATCCTTTTCCGGTTGATTCTTAATAATATTTCACGGATGTTGGCGTGAAAATTATTAGTTCGGGACTTATACTTTATTTTATATCAATTTTTCTTCACTTTCACTTAGTCTCGCTATTATCTTCTTCAACGAATAATAATTTCTTCTTCAAATTATTATATTATTCCGCGGCCCAATTGATAATCTTATTCTGATTATATTTCTTAAGTCGGTTCTCATTCCCGGCCTACTTGGCCTAAATTCCATGATTTAGGGCTTGTGGCACGATCCAATTATCGTAATACTTTTAGGGTTATTACAGATCCAGATAAAGTAAAAGCTATAAAAGAAGTGTTGACCCCAAAGACGGAAACTGAGGTTAGAGATTTCTAGGAAGACTACAGTATATCAGTAAATTCATAACAAAATTAACAACCACGTGTGGTCTAATTTTCAAGTTGCTAAGAAAAAATCAGCCAATGATATGGACAGAACAGTGTTAAGAAGCATTCAACAAAATCAAAGACTATTTGCTAATCCTCCGATCCTAAAGCCTCCCAAATCACGAAAAGCTTTGACGTTGTATCTCTTTATAGAGGAGCAAGCGATAAGAGCTATGCTAGCATAAGAAGACGTGCGATATGTGGAGCATGCCGTATACTACCTCAGTAAAAAATTAAGTGAAAATGAATAGAGATTTACAATGATGGAGAAAATTTGTCTGGCAATGGTGTGCTTCACTAAAAAAATTAAGACACTCTTTTATGACTTACCATATAGAAGTGGTGACAAAAATTGATCCCATGCGATATTTATACAGAACTCCATCCCTTATAGGAAAGCTTGGGAGGTGGTTACTTCAACTCTTAGAATTTGATATACAGTACATACCCAAGAAGGTAATTAAAGGGAGAGATGTGGCTGACTTCTTAGCGCAAAATTGTCACGACCCATTTTCATGAATCGTGACCGGCGCTAGGGTATGGGTATGGTTGTACCAAAACCCGTAGCTAGCCTTGCGGATAACCAACTTATATCATTTAAAACAATGTACCTGCAGAAAACCACATGCTCGGGGCAACCGAGACTTCAGCCTAATCTAGCAGTACAGATAAACAGCATTTATTGAAAGTATACTTATTTAAAATTATGACTCCAACAGTATGGCAATATAATATAAATACCATAATTACTGTAATCATGCCAAAGCTGATAAAATCATAGTTGAACTATATCAACAAACAAAAGTCTAAAAATATAAGTATAAGACTAAAACATAAATAATCCAATACTACTACTGCGGTCTAAGAGTTAAAATAGTTCGACTCTCTTATTCTGAAATAAATAAAGAACCTCCGTGAATGAAGAAACGGAGATTGACAAATGCTCAAATCATAAACCTGGAAAATTTGGGAAAACAACGGGGTCAGATTTACTGAGTAGAGTTTATATAACCATTTACATTTATTAAGTAGAAAACCTTTAAAAACGTTTAATAAAACAATTTCATTATGGATTATCAATGAAACCCTAAACCACAATTCTAAATCCATTGTCGTGTCGGTGAGACGTATCTCAATAACCGATCCCCGACTATCACTTAATAAAATAGTGAGCCCAGGAGACGTATCTTCCACCGGTGCCCTCACTAAGGTGAGACGTATCTCAAACCTACCTCAATACCATAATCATTACCGGTGCGCACGCAGTCCCGATGATGCCCATCGAGTAGCACGTTCCAAATCAAATCCACAATGCCGAAAAACAGTTCGAAAGCTGTTTATACATATAAATATACAAAATACAACATTTGCTTAATAAAGAGGTAAATAGAGATATAAACTCACTGCTTGCTATTCCACGTGAAACTTGACAAGCAATCTAACTCTGGTTCGCCTCTGAAGTACGAACAATCGACGGGTCTAAATAAAATATTAAAATTATAATTAAAATCAGACCCTAACTCTAAAGAGTACTAGACACCACATAGGAATAGCACAACACAATACCAAGTCACATTTAATAACATCTATATTAAATGCATTCCAAAAATAACCCATGTTATTGAATACAAATCATATAAATATATTTAAAATAATTCGTAAAATAATTTAAATAAACCCAACTTAAAATCAATATCAGCGAGTCAGCCGAGTTATTAAAAACTACCAAGCTTCTTCCCACTTGCTGGGCGACCAAAGTCTAACCCTGTCCAAAAGTTTATTAAATTTATAAACCCGAGTTTATAAATTAAAATACTTGATAAAATAATTATCCTATTTTTAAAATAGAATTTAATAACTTCAAATCCAAGTAACCCAAGTTACAACTAAAACTTAACCATTTTAAGTTTATAAAAGTTTAGGGATAAAACTGTATTTTAGCCAATTTGATTTTCGAAATCAAATTTAACTACTCGTTTTCAATTTACTAAATTATAAATCAAATAAAAGTCTAAAAGTTATCCTATAGATAAAACTTAATTTGAATAAATCTTTTAAAAACTTTAGGGTCTAAACTACAAATTAGCCAAATTGACATTTCAATTATAATTAAATATAATTACCCGAGTAATTATATTAATTTAAGTTATAAAATATTTAGCGTATTCAATATTGTCTATTTAAAATCAAATGAGTTCAAGTCATTATCAAAACAATATTAATAGGTAAAACTAACTTGAAGTATTTACTTGATTTAAATACAAAAATTAGGTGATCATTATGGGCTTTAAACCATCTCTTTCATTCAAATTAGAATCAATATTCATGTTCTTGCCGCCCATCAAAATTTTAAACAGTAGAATGTAAACCCTTAATCAAAAACCTATAACTAAATAAAGCAAACACCTAATAATTAAACAAGGCCCAATAGAAATGCATACAATATTCCCACCATGCAAACTCATACTCATGTTAAGCCTAATTGAGAAAACCAACTAATTTAGTGACCTAAATGCACAATTTACCATTATCTTCACAAATTAGACAAAACCCACGTTATTGCCATGGATGAAGCATCCCGCCAACAAGATTTAAACAAATTGATTATCAAAATCATACCACAACTATAAGCAATCTAATGGCCTTCTAACCTAAACATAACTAACACAAGGACAAGAAATCATACGGCCAAAATAATAACAAGATCAGCAGCCAGCAATTGATGAAAAGCGACGCACAACAGGCAATAAAATCACAGAGATGATGGGAAAACAAGAACATACCGGTTAGTAACGATGAACGATTAAGAACGTCCAAGAGGTTGAGAACGAAAAGAACAAGGCGATGACAACACGATCTCACAATTACGAGATGTACGCAGTGAATGAGAGGGAGATTTGTAAGAGTAAGGTTTCTTGATTTTTGAGGGAAATAAAGTTGGCTAGGGATTGCAAATAGTTCTGGAACAATAGGGTTGAATAAAAAGAATGAAAAGAAGAAAAGAGACGTGTAACATGTTATAAGTAATATGGAAAAAGAATGAAGCGCAACACAGTACTCTTAATCAAATATAAGAACAATGCATGGGCTTGGTGCATGAGATTTCATGGCTTAATGCATGAAATTATGTGGGCTTAATGCATGGGCCAAAGTCAAAGAATAATTTGATCAAAAGAAATATAGGCTAACCAATTAATTTATTCAACCCACGAATCGAACCATGAACTCGTATGCGACTCTAAATTATAACCGAAAACTCATCGGAAAGAAAAATGTAATACGGGGTATTACATTCTCCCCAACTTAATAAAAATTCGTCCTCGAATTTAGAACACAAAAACGACTAACGTAATACACAACATAAAAATACATACAAAATGCACATAACCAACGTAAAACTCACGAACCAAATACTCAAGGTAATAAAGGACAACAATAATAATAATTTTGCGTAACGAACTCTGTCTCCTAAGAACATTCTTCAACCAAGTAACCAATAAAACCAAAACCATACAACAGTTAAGCCCTATCGAGTTCCATTTGAAAACATAATATGAAAACTTTTTCAAACCATTTGGCAAAACAACTTAAAGAAAACAAAATGGTTCTTAGCCAAGTCAACTAAGACTTCTCTAAGCTTAAATCACGTGTCGGGCGACCCAAGTCAAACCCGAACCAAAGAAACCCCAATATAAACCAATGTTTAAAGTCTGAAAATTCATTTAATAAAACAACATGAAGTTTGAAAAGCAACGGAACTCAACATTACTTACTAGTCAACAATTAACAACACGCACCCAGAGTAATCGATAATATCCAAAATAACAAACATGTTAAAAAAAAATGGTACCACAAGCCACAACATGGTAATTCTGTGCTTAACGACTCAAGCGCTTGCGTAAGCAAAACTCAATAGGTTGTTCCTCGAACAATAACTCAATATTACAACTCATACACTAAACAATCTCAAATGGTCATAAAAAATAATAACACTAACTTTCACTTGACATAAATGATAACACCGTATCTAGATGACATCAACGAGGGAAAACAAACTCTCCCACTAAGATTTTGACTGAAAAACTTAAAATAATCTAGAACGAAACCTCGAATCTCTCGCAATGATAACTCCAATAAAATTTCCACCCGGGAAGGTCAACACAAGACGAAACACGCCGAAAACATATGGGGTATTACATTCTCCCCCAACCTATGAAAAACTCGACCTCGAATTTTTAAATCTGAAACTCACTCGCAATTTAAACGGTCTCAACACACTTATGCGCAAATTTAAGAATCTAAGAACTTAATGACCCAACGATCACTCGATCAATAATGTGAATAATCGTTAATTATTCAATTGAGAGCCACAAATAGTCTTTAACAAGTTGGCTTCCAAAACTAACTCAAATCTCTATGATTACTAATTCCACATTATCAAAATGCAAGAACAAGCTCTAAGCTCAACTATCGTTCTTACAATCCCAACCTCTATCGTTTCAGACAGGGTATTGAAACATATGCTGATAAAATCTTGCGTTCTACAACACCTACTCACTTATCCACTTATAACGAGATCGACACCCAAAGCAATCGACAACAATACTCCACAATAACTAAATAATATTTTGGCCAAAAACAACCACTGTTTGAATCATTTGGTCCAACGATTAACACCAATTCGATAATACCATTAACTTCGAGAATCTTAAACACAAAACTTTTACCGTCATTCAAAAGAGTACATAAACTTAACTCATGATATCAGAATCTCCTGATTAGCAACAAAAGTTATTCCTCCAATCATTCAAAAATAAAATAGGTCGTAATAATCTAAGTATTTAAATCATCAACTTACATCCTAACTATGTTTCACAAACTTAACTTTATTCCCTACAAAAAGATTTTAATATTTGAACAAAACGATATCAAAACTCTCAATAATTAAACCCTCAATCTACCGTGTCGACCAACCAACTTTGTTGTCGAAACTCACCAAACACAATCATCAGTTTTTTTTTTAAAACAAGTAGTTCATATACCCAAATCAAATTTAAATTCTTAAAATTATTCCATCGATTGACTAAAACCTCGTATACAACAAAAAAAAAATCACTACGACCAATTTATCCGACCGGATTGTTAGTTAGGCTCAAAACCACCCTATGGAAATATAAAATTTTCTAATACGCAGAACATTTTATATTCAAAATTTTCCACCTCTCTTTTAAAAGACTTATCATCTCTCTTTTAAAAGACTTAATATTTTACACCTTCTTTTATATATTAAAATCGAAGTACCTTTACCGTTGGAAAACTATCAGTTCCGAATTTTTAAATTCGCAGATTTCCCTTACTTCTAAATAAGTTTGCAATTTGTGAAACCGTTCAACTGATAAAACTTATGTGATCTGTAAATCAAACTTGCTAAATAATTTATCATTTTCTCGTAAATATCAAACCATGGAAAAATCCACCGTATTCAAAATACACATTGAAGTTTCAAAACATCCAAAATTTAAGTCGCTCTCAAGTAAAAACACGATTCGAAGAAATCGTTAAACCAAAAAATTTATTATTTCCCTTTTTAAATCAAATTTGATAAAATTCTTTTCTTTTCATCAGGACGTAAAAATTTAACAATGTAAACCTCTTTGTTTACGAAAATACTTTAATATCAATATACCGAAATATTTGAATAAAAATTGAATCTATATAAACAACTTACTTTTAAAATTTCAGTGTAAAAATATAAATGGAGCATAACCAAATCCCTTAATCTAACAATCCTCAAATCAAAATCGTAAATTTCTACGAAAGTTTTCTAATCTACATATAATTGTATTCCGCACTTAGCAAACTAAATTCTCGAACGCAACCATAAAATATTCCTCCAGTTCCATATTTACAATCTATCAAATCATATGATACCACCAAAACAATTCAAAACTATATCTCCACTATATCTCCACTAACACTCATAAGATTAAATTAATATCCAATAAATCTCTAGATAAATTGAAATTTAATTCAGAGAAAACAACACATCACATTTATTTATACAAAACATACCACCAGTTCCTAAATCGCATCATTCAATCTTGATAAAAAAACACCGGTGTATTATTACGCTGATCTAACTTCTCGGGTCAGAATTTCCAACACCCTATTCAGGATAATCAGAAACCATCAACCAATTCAAGGGAGTACTTCCCTCATCTTTCTAGATATCGAAACCCAAAGATTTTGATCTACAACAACAAAATAGTAAACCCAGCTTAACCCAAAGCCGAAACTAGATCAAAACAGGGTCTGAACAAAGGTTCGACTCACAATCAAACCTAACATCAAGGTATCAACCATAACCGTGTGAAATAAAACATCTCATGTGTTTCTCCGCACGAATAGACAAAACAAAGCAAACAACGCATTTCAACCAAACTTGTGAGATGCACAATGCAATTTAAAACAAAAAATATTATGATTTCTACAAACCATAAACCACCTAAGCATGCCATTAAATACAAATTGACCCAAACATACGTAAAAGACAAAATCATGACATGCTACAACAAGCTTGAATTTTCGTATTAAAATCAACTTGTAAATATATCAGCTTTTAATAATACTCTTCAAAATTCATTTTGAAATTTAATATCAATAACCAAAACTTCCATTTTTTTTTGTTGAGCCCCACGGTTAAAACAAAACGGTATCCGAAAAAAATATCTCCTTATAAATTCATTGCTTAAAATAATTCCCAAATATCTCAATTCATGAAACCATCGAGTTAGCCGAGTCATCACAACTACCAAGCTCAACTCCTAAGTTTAGGTGACCCAAGTCGAACCCCAAACAACCGTTTATAAAACGTATTCAAAATATTTGTAAAGCCGGAAAAATATTTTAATAAAATTTTCATCCTTAAAAAAAAAAATTGAGAGCTCAATGTAACCTAACCGCTAAACGGTAATTTAAAAACTCCAGTGAGAAATATTTAATTTCAAACAGCCATTCCGTAAACCCCAAAATTCAAAATACAAGAAATTTTTTTTTCTGGCAATTTAACCAAAAATCAAACTTTTAAAGAATTAAACTCAAACTTCTCTTCTGATTCTGTGTCAAAACAAAAATCGAATAAAAATAATTTTTTCAATAAAAACCCTCAAAGCAACATGTGGTCAAACAATGTATGACCACAAAACATGATAGTTGATTTAACAGCCTAAATCATTTACACCCGAAACAAGGCCAAAGCCTAACAAAATATAATTTTAAATAATCTTTGTTCTGGACCAATGCCAAAACTACACACCAAATAATCCAGCGTTATTAAATCATTTAAAGCGTAAAAGCCAAAGTTTATTACTCAATAAAATGCCACATCAACATGATAAGGCAAATAACATCATACCCAAGTATGAATTTAGGCAAACTACCAATCATAAGATTTCCCAAGAAATCAAAAGCAACTAAAATCAATCAAGTGAAATAATCTCAACATGATAGAACATTTAAAATAACATCTAAGTGAAAACAATTATCAATTATAGCATCAACATTTAATAATGACTGATACACATCACCTATAGGATGTAGGCTGAAAGTTTGAAAATAAAAGATGACGTTTCAAAAGACATGACTCGAACCCTAATTCCGCAGTAGTTCCTAAGACACGACATCCTCTAATCATGCCAAAACAATTAAACATATAACATATAAGGCCTTGGTTTGAAACCAAAGCTCTGATACCAAGTTTGTCACGACCCATTTTCATGAATCGTGACCGGCGCTAGGGTATGGGTATGGTTGTACCAAAACCCGTAGCTAGCCTTGCGGATAACCAACTTATATCATTTAAAACAATGTACCTGCAGAAAACCACATGCTCGGGGCAACCGAGACTTCAGCCTAATCTAGCAGTACAGATAAACAGCATTTATTGAAAGTATACTTATTTAAAATTATGACTCCAACAGTATGGCAATATAATATAAATACCATAATTACTGTAATCATGCCAAAGCTGATAAAATCATAGTTGAACTATATCAACAAACAAAAGTCTAAAAATATAAGTATAAGACTAAAACATAAATAATCCAATACTACTACTGCGGTCTAAGAGTTAAAATAGTTCGACTCTCTTATTCTGAAATAAATAAAGAACCTCCGTGAATGAAGAAACGGAGATTGACAAATGCTCAAATCATAAACCTGGAAAATTTGGGAAAACAACGGGGTCAGATTTACTGAGTAGAGTTTATATAACCATTTACATTTATTAAGTAGAAAACCTTTAAAAACGTTTAATAAAACAATTTCATTATGGATTATCAATGAAACCCTAAACCACAATTCTAAATCCATTGTCGTGTCGGTGAGACGTATCTCAATAACCGATCCCCGACTATCACTTAATAAAATAGTGAGCCCAGGAGACGTATCTTCCACCGGTGCCCTCACTAAGGTGAGACGTATCTCAAACCTACCTCAATACCATAATCATTACCGGTGCGCACGCAGTCCCGATGATGCCCATCGAGTAGCACGTTCCAAATCAAATCCACAATGCCGAAAAACAGTTCGAAAGCTGTTTATACATATAAATATACAAAATACAACATTTGCTTAATAAAGAGGTAAATAGAGATATAAACTCACTGCTTGCTATTCCACGTGAAACTTGACAAGCAATCTAACTCTGGTTCGCCTCTGAAGTACGAACAATCGACGGGTCTAAATAAAATATTAAAATTATAATTAAAATCAGACCCTAACTCTAAAGAGTACTAGACACCACATAGGAATAGCACAACACAATACCAAGTCACATTTAATAACATCTATATTAAATGCATTCCAAAAATAACCCATGTTATTGAATACAAATCATATAAATATATTTAAAATAATTCGTAAAATAATTTAAATAAACCCAACTTAAAATCAATATCAGCGAGTCAGCCGAGTTATTAAAAACTACCAAGCTTCTTCCCACTTGCTGGGCGACCAAAGTCTAACCCTGTCCAAAAGTTTATTAAATTTATAAACCCGAGTTTATAAATTAAAATACTTGATAAAATAATTATCCTATTTTTAAAATAGAATTTAATAACTTCAAATCCAAGTAACCCAAGTTACAACTAAAACTTAACCATTTTAAGTTTATAAAAGTTTAGGGATAAAACTGTATTTTAGCCAATTTGATTTTCGAAATCAAATTTAACTACTCGTTTTCAATTTACTAAATTATAAATCAAATAAAAGTCTAAAAGTTATCCTATAGATAAAACTTAATTTGAATAAATCTTTTAAAAACTTTAGGGTCTAAACTACAAATTAGCCAAATTGACATTTCAATTATAATTAAATATAATTACCCGAGTAATTATATTAATTTAAGTTATAAAATATTTAGCGTATTCAATATTGTCTATTTAAAATCAAATGAGTTCAAGTCATTATCAAAACAATATTAATAGGTAAAACTAACTTGAAGTATTTACTTGATTTAAATACAAAAATTAGGTGATCATTATGGGCTTTAAACCATCTCTTTCATTCAAATTAGAATCAATATTCATGTTCTTGCCGCCCATCAAAATTTTAAACAGTAGAATGTAAACCCTTAATCAAAAACCTATAACTAAATAAAGCAAACACCTAATAATTAAACAAGGCCCAATAGAAATGCATACAATATTCCCACCATGCAAACTCATACTCATGTTAAGCCTAATTGAGAAAACCAACTAATTTAGTGACCTAAATGCACAATTTACCATTATCTTCACAAATTAGACAAAACCCACGTTATTGCCATGGATGAAGCATCCCGCCAACAAGATTTAAACAAATTGATTATCAAAATCATACCACAACTATAAGCAATCTAATGGCCTTCTAACCTAAACATAACTAACACAAGGACAAGAAATCATACGGCCAAAATAATAACAAGATCAGCAGCCAGCAATTGATGAAAAGCGACGCACAACAGGCAATAAAATCACAGAGATGATGGGAAAACAAGAACATACCGGTTAGTAACGATGAACGATTAAGAACGTCCAAGAGGTTGAGAACGAAAAGAACAAGGCGATGACAACACGATCTCACAATTACGAGATGTACGCAGTGAATGAGAGGGAGATTTGTAAGAGTAAGGTTTCTTGATTTTTGAGGGAAATAAAGTTGGCTAGGGATTGCAAATAGTTCTGGAACAATAGGGTTGAATAAAAAGAATGAAAAGAAGAAAAGAGACGTGTAACATGTTATAAGTAATATGGAAAAAGAATGAAACGCAACACAGTACTCTTAATCAAATATAAGAACAATGCATGGGCTTGGTGCATGAGATTTCATGGCTTAATGCATGAAATTATGTGGGCTTAATGCATGGGCCAAAGTCAAAGAATAATTTGATCAAAAGAAATATAGGCTAACCAATTAATTTATTCAACCCACGAATCGAACCATGAACTCGTATGCGACTCTAAATTATAACCGAAAACTCATCGGAAAGAAAAATGTAATACGGGGTATTACAAAAATCCAGTAGATGATAGTGAAGCAATTGACTTTTCCTTCTCAGACAAAGATATTGTACTAATAGATATTGGGAAGTGGAAAATGTACTTCGATGGCACTGAAATAAAAGTGGAGCTAGTATTGGCGTCATTTTGGTTTCTCCAGAAGGTGAATGGATGCCATTATCCAAAAGGCTAGATTTTTGGGCCACTAACAGCATGTCTGAATATGAAGCATGTATTTTTGGATTGGAATCTTTATATCATGAAAATCAAGCACGTGGAAATTTTTGGAGATTACAGTCTAGTAATAAAACAAGTGAGAAAGAAGAGGGAAATAAAAGAAGAAAAATTAAAACCCTATCTCCAGTATATCGAAGTCCTCAAGACACATTTTTATGTAGCTGAATTCAGATAACCAAATTGTTGATGCTCTAACTGGATTAGCTTCAGTGTGGGACGATCCTTGAATATTGTTTGTCAAGCCTCTAGTAATGGTAAGAAGTAAGATTTCATGCTTTAAAGGTGCACAAGTTTCGATATCACGCAAGATAAAAAGCCTTGGTTTCATGATAATTTAAAGTTCATGCAAGATAAGGATTATCCAGAAGATGCTACCACAAAGGATAGAAATATGATTCGGAAATTGGCTCAACAAATTCGTATTCCAAGGAAAACTATATAAACATCATCATGACTTGCATCTGTTGTGCGTTAAGAAAAAGCCAAACAACTTATGGAGGAAGTTCATTCGGGTGTTTGTGAACCTCATATGAACGGTAAGGAATTATCTCGTAAAATCATGTGACAATGATATTTATGGTCGACAATGGAAGCTGATTGCATCCATTTCGTTCGAAGGTTCTATAACTGTCAAATTCATGGGGTTCTAACCCATATTCTGCCATCAGAATTACATAGTCTTACCTCGCCAAGGCCCTTGTCTGCATGGGGTATCGATATTAATGGAAAAATTCATCCAACCACATCAAATGGTCACGAATTTATCGTGGTTGCCATAGATTACTTTACAAGATGGGTAGAAGCCGAATCCTACAAGACATTGGGGGCAAAACAAATGGTTGAATTCATTGAAACTCACTTAATTTGTAGATATGGGATTCCACACCATATTGTGAGCGATAATGGAGTAGAATTCCAAGCAGAAGTAAAACAACTATTGCGTGAAAATGGAATTGAGCACCATAAGTCATCAACGTATAGGGCTCAAGCTAAAGGAGCACTGGAAGCGGCAAATAAAAACATTAAAAAGATTCTCGCTAAAATGGTGGAGACATATAGAGATTTGTCAAAGAAATTGCCATACACCTTGCACGGATATAGAACAACAACAACAAGAACATCGACTGGTGTAACCCCGTATTCTTTAGTATTTGGAATGGAGGTCGTCTTGCCTATTGAGATCGAATTACATTTGCTTAGAGTGGTGCTGGAGACTCGAGTCCTATAATACGAATGGGCTAGAGCAAGATATGAATAATTGGTTGCATTAGACGAGAAAATAATACGAGCAATGTTTAATAACCAGATGTACCTAAGGCGAACTGCCAGAACTTTGAATAAGAAGGTCAAAATACGCAAAATAAAAGCAGGTGATTTGGTGTTGAAACAATCGAGATCGATTCCATTTGACCTAGAGGCAAAGTTTGACCTAACTGGGAAGGTCTATACCTAGTCAAAAATATCTTCTGAAAAGGAGCTGTCAAGTTATAAGATGTGGAAGGCAACGAATTTCACTTAACCAACCAACCTGGATTGGTTAAAAAAAATACTATGTTTAAGTTAGGGTGTGATTTATCCCGCTAGGTTGCTACATCCAATCAAAACTTAGGCAAAAGTTAGGAATTGAGAGAAAATATTTAGTTTGAAAACCTTTATGGGAAAACTAATAAAAGGTTGTGCAAATTGCTGAAATATTGTACCCTTATTAAATGGAATAAATGTATCAAATTGATATTGGAATATGTGTGCATTTAACTTAGTATTGTATTATGAATTAATCTGGGAAGATTTAGAACAAATAAGTCACACACCTTAGCCCAAAAATCATCGAGCTACGTGGACTTTGATCCTTCAAAAGATAGTACGTAAGCACTCAAATCATTGAGTTCAAGTCCAATCACAAAACAATGTTCATTTCTTTTGCAACCTTCCATTAAAAATAACTTTTGGAAGTCTATCGCCGAATTACGGAGACTTTGATCCTGCAACAGTAGGTACATAGACACTCAAATCAACGAGTTCAAGTCTAGCTAAAAAAAAATCATTTACATACATTCTTCTATCCTAACGAATCTACCTCATGAAATATCAACACCCTCCAATTTCCAATTTAAACATACTTTCTTTAAATCTTTCCAAACCTGATTTTTCTTTCCTTTGACATCCATTACATCATAAATTTCATTCTTGAACATGTTTTTCCTTCATAAAAAAATAAAATAAAAGCTCATCGAGTTGAAAATCCGCAAAGGGTGGCTCGAAAAAAAAATCAGAGCAGCTCGTTGAGTTGAAAACCCAAAAAGGGCGGCTCAGGAAAAAATTAGAGAAAATCTCGTTGAGTCGAAAACCTTTATAGGCGGCTCAAGAAAAAATAAGAAAATAAAAATTAAAAATAAAATAAAATCTCGTCGAGTTGAAAACCCATAAAGGGGGACTCGAGCAAAAATTAGAGCATCTCACTGAGTTGAAAACCCGCAAAGAGCAGCTCAGGAAAAAATTAGAGCACATAAATTTACTAAGCTGAAAACCTACAAATGGCCAGCTCAGATAAAGATCGACGCAAATACTTTGCTAAAGAATATTATAAAAACGGTGGAGCGAAACGACATTGAAAGGTCGATTATGACATATCTAATTTTCTCAAGATTATACTTCAAGGACATGATAACCTTTCTCACATTGAGTCATTCATAAAGAAATTCTAATAAGTGGACAATAGTTGTAGCGTGATGGTAATTTGTCAAGATTCTTGATGTGAGAGAGACTGTAAAACAAAGACCGTTTGGATCATCAAAGACAGCCTATTCGGGGCATTTCTTACGCTCACGCATATCCATGCATATATGTAGTCTTTAAGACAAATTAATAGCATTCACATACCTGAAATCTTTTAAATTATTTTTGGAACATTCCGAAATCATAAAAAACAATGCGGAAAATCTATATTTTCAACTCTCAGCTAATACAGCGGCTATAAAATATTATAACCTCCTTAATGGTCGTATTCATTGGCTCATACAAAATTCAATAGTACTCATAGCTTACACAATGGCTATGAAATTGTTTTGACCTAGAAACGGTCATATTCGTTGACCGATGGAATGGTCCACGTCATTCATAACTTATTGTTATGAATTGGATAGCGTACACAACGGCTATAACAATCTTTTCGACCAACACAATGGTCATATTTTTATTGACCCATAAAACGGTCCACGTTTTTCATAACTTACGCAACAATTATGAGTTGAATAGCCTACACAACGGCTACAAAATATTTTCGACCAACATAACGGTCATATTCATTGACCCACGCAACAGTGAACGATATTCATAACTTACACAATAGTTATGAGTTGGGTAGCCTACACAACGGCTAGCAATGGTCCACATTATTCATAACCTACACAACGGTTACGAATTGGATAGCCTACACAACGACTATCTTAAATATTTACTAACTTATACCTTACGCACCATCTATTTACTAGTTCATCACTAACTCTTTACTGACACTTAACATGCTCTCAGTTGGCACATCAAATATTTACTAACTTTTCACAATCGCATGGGTTGTACATCATTTATTAACTATTTTTTTACTTGCCTATAACTGACACATCAGCTAGTTACTAAGTCTTCACAATTGCGTGACTTGCACATCTACTATTAACTAATATTTTACTGGCTCGTGGCTGGCACATCAGCTACTTACTGACCATTGAGTATCATGTAGCCTGCACATTGGTTATTTAGTAATTCAAATTTTGCTAACTTTACAACTTTAAAGGGTAAATTTGCATAAACTCTTTGAAATCTCTTTTTCATACTTTTGTTCTTTGGTTTTATTAATTTTATAATTTCGATTAAAACTATATGCTTACTCGTTTTTTTGTTGTAATTTATGAAATAATTTTTTTTCTTTATTTTATACAATTTATCGCTTAGTTTTCATTGTTCACAGATTTCTCCAAAGCAAGGGGAAAACTGTAAGCGTTAGATTAAGACTAATTATAAAATTAAATTTTACTATCAAATTTTAATCAACAATGTTTATATATAAGAATCAATTTAGTTCTTTCTTACAATTTCATTTTTTGTTATTTTTTTGTAATTTTAAATTCATTTTATTATTTTACAGGATGAGTTATTGTAGATAATAATAGTTCATTTTTGCTAAAAATAAGAGGCATCAAATATTTTATTAATTTAGAATTAATAATACAACGAATAAAAGAATAAAGAGAGTTTTTGGGCCAAGAGGCTTGAGCCTATAGCCTTAATTCAGCCTACAACCACTCTGCATTGATGCTGCCTACCACACCAGATCCCCATCTTCTTTGCTTCCTTAGCCAATAAGGAAATCACCTATGTTGCAACCAATCAAAAATCACCAACTTGTTAACATCAGATTCACCTATCAATAAAAATCAGAATTCACCATTTTCTTTGTAAAAGGGCAGAAGGTACAAAAAAAAACACTCGACTTTTTCTCAAAAGTACATATCAGCCCTTTTACCTTTTTAGGCACAATTACGCCCTTGTATTTTTAAAATTGAACAATTAAACCCTTGTTGATTTAAAATCAAACAAATAAACCCTTTTAATTTACTTTTGGGACACTTACCCCCTCGAATTTTCGGTAAATATTTTAAACATTAAAATTATTTTTGAACTGTTTTCCAATATGATTATGAGAGACATGCCGGACATTAACGAGTGTTTCTAATGATGCTTGACGAAAGGGATTATTTTTTCTATTTAAAAACAAAGAGGGCTTAATTATACCCAAAAAAAGTAAAAAGGCTGATTTGTACTTTTGTGAAAACTACGAGGGTTTTTTTGTACCTTTTGCCATGTAAAAGCATATCCTAACTAACTGAGAGGGACACGAAGAAAATACGTAAAAAGGAGTAGAGAATTGTTGCAGAAAAGAGAGCAAAAACATATAAGAAAAAAATACTGAATAAGAGAAGTTGTAAAGTGGCTGCAAACAAAGTAAAAATATAGCAGAAATACTGCTGAAAATACACAAAACAATTGGAGATGTACTGCTAAAATTGCAGAAATCAGAGTAGAATAGAGGTGTGGCAACAGCTGTAACAATAATCAGAATTCATATAGCTCAACAAAATATGAAACACACTGAACTGAAATTTTCATTTCACCATCACCGAGAGAGCAGAAAGTAAAAGAATTCTCATACAAACTACGTGGGTTTTAATCTCGATACACTAGGTACATAGGCATCTCAACACAAAAATCGAGACTCAAATCCAAATTTTTCAAAAACTAATGTTCTTTTAAAATACAGTTCTCAAACGAACTACGTGGGTTAAAACCCCATACACTGAGTACGTAGGCGTCTCGTCACACAAATCGAGATTCAAATCCAAAATCTTTAAAATTTATGGTTTTCAATCACCATTTTAGTTCAAACGAACTACGTGGGTTTTGATCCCGATACACTGATTGCGTATGCGTCTCGGCATACAAACCGAGACTCAAATCCAATTTCTCATAAAAAAATTATATATTTTTTAAAATCAATATTATTTTTGAAATTTAAACTACGCCGACTTTGATTCTGGCACACTGGATACGTAGGCATCTAGGCACCTAGAATCAAGTCTTGCCTTTTTAAATTTTAATTTATTTTAATAAAAACTATAATTTATTTTATCCCTCATTTATAATGCGGATTCGTATTATAATTGATGTTAGTTTTATTTCCGTGTTTAATATATTTTTGTTTTTATTTATATATGCTCAAACCATGCCTTTTATATTTAATTTTATTTTAGCAGTAAAATTATAATTTGTTTTATCTTACAACTATACTACACATTCGTATTATAATATGTGTTACTTTTATTTATGGGTTAGTCTAGTTAAGAATGACAACTTATAAGTAGTTCGAGTTTAGAACTTAAAGATTAATATTGCGACATTAAAAAATCATTTAATGTCTAGATACGACAAGCATGGCGATTTCAAGAGCGGGGTAATATCGGGTAACAGTAAAAGGATAAGCAAGCACTGTGAGTATACTTTATTACTCGTCAATATTCATAAAGCCGAGTATATTTTATATACCAAAGGCTATATGAATTATATAGTGTATGTTGGATAGTATGTTAAAAAGTATTATAACTAATATGTTTTTGCAATCCTTGTTTATTATATATTTTAGAAAGTGTTGGCATGCTCGTTTTGAAAAGTACTATATCGCGTATGTTTTAAAGATATTAGTTTGATGTTTAATTATAATATGTTGTACCATAATAACATAAGCCTATATCAGTAACTCAAGTACTTAAAGTACCGTGGAAGGGTAAAGTAAATATAATATGTAATCGGATGTCGAATAATATACGGATATAGATATATAGTACATGCCTATATGTACTATTAAACATAATGAAAATTCTACATCTGTGTGAGTTATAGATGTATGTTCTTAGTTGTATTGTGCTTGTTATGGTCCAAATAAAGATCAAGATAACTAAACATAAAATACAAAAACGATCGATAAAAGTAACGAGAAAATTGTACTATTATACATTCAATAATTTAAGTTCTGAGATACGATGTAACTCGGTGGAATTATCTCGGAACCTGTATCTCACCAGTACTCGATAAAAGTCCTCGGGACTCATATTATAATAAAGTCAAACATAATGTATCGAGAACCAATCTGAGAACGATAATTACGACATGGAACTCATGGTACATCGGTTAGCTTCGCCTAAGCTAATCGGAAACACATCAGTTGGCCTCGCTATCAATGTCAGGTGATTGGGAACACATCGGTTGGCTTTGCTATCGATGTCACGATATCGAGAGTACATTGGTTGGATTTGCTATCGATGTCAGAAAAATAAAGTAAAAGAAATTTAACGTGAAATGAAAGATATCGAACATAAATAAGAAATGAAATATATCAAATATGCATAAGAAACGAAGAATATTAAATATGAACATGAACCATTTATATGATGTTATGAAACGTTTATATGCGATTGTTTTGAAAGAGTGTTTTATATGAGTTTAAATAAAGTAAGGTCTCAAGTATGAATTATCTTAAGTATGATTTTAAAAAGGCTATATTTACAAAAAAAAGGGGTTTTAAAATATTTTCACCCTTTATGTAATATTTACTTATAATATCGGGAACTCACTCAGTTTTATACTGACCGCGTTGTCCCTCCCATTTTTCAGGTGTAGTAAGTTACGGTTTGAAGAAGCAAGCTTCCGAAATTTTAATTCTTCGGAAGTCATTTTATACGAGATGTGAAAGAAGACTCTTATTCTAGCAGTCCGCAGTAGACTAGAGATTCTTGACTATGTATTTGTATTAAGCGTTTTTACTCTGATGTCTATTTTAACTGGGGTCACATGTATTTTGATATTGTTTTATAAATGAAATTTGTTAATAAAGCGAAAAGGTTTTAGTCGTTTTTAAGCTTGCTATGGGTTTCGGAGCTGTCACTCTCATCCCTAGCGCTGGTCACGACTAATGATTTTGGGCCGTGACACAGTTTATCCTCGTGCCATTGTGAGCGGAGAGGAGTTCGGGGGCTCACTCGCCAAGGCTTATGGCTGACTTCTTGATTTGGAAATGGTTTGAAAAATGGAGTCGCCACCTAGTTCAACTAGAAAATGCATTTTCTACCGACTGGATAACTTTACTCGCCTCCGATAAGACTATCGTACATCTGACCAAAAGACCGGATTCGTGGACCTCCTCGAGGCTCGTGTGCTTGGCTTATTAGTGTCACAACCCAAAATCCATCAGTCGTGACAGGCGCTAGTAAACGAGAGTGGTTGTTACGGAACCCGTAGCAAGTCTTAAAACAAAACAATTTTTCTTTAAAAATCTTTTATAAAATCCAATGTAAATTTTTCGCAATTCAATTAAATATTTACCCATGCATGCAATCACATTATTAACCATCATATGATTATTAGTACTATTCCGTATTCATGTGAATATACATTATTGTTACCTCATGTCTAAGTCATTGTTAACTTAGCATGGCGTCATGTTCCCTTTTATTCATAATCTCATGATAAACATCCCACACTGATCATATAATTATAATCGTATTAACATACAAAAACATATAAATAAAATATGGTCAGACTCAACTCTGGTCCGACATTCTCGTCATGAAAGACGACTAACTAATACTAGACTAGCTACTGCTTACTGCGGATCTCTAGAGTGAAAAATGTACGACTCTTCAAATTCCAAAATGTACCCCCGAGAACAAGAAGTCGGCAACTAACCTTCAAAACATTTGAACCAATCCTGAAAATATTCAACTGTAGATTGGGTCAGTTAAAACTGGTGAGTTTGCACGTTACAAGTAAACATTAACAAAATAGTTAATACATATATCCATATATATTACAGAAGAAACCTTAAACATGGATTCACAGTTATTGTTGGATATTATTTATTCGAATTTCTCGTCAATCTTTCAAAATATTGGTGATTCATAACTTCATCACAATAATTGCGGACGTGCAACTTACACAAAGTATTCGTACAGACATACTTTTGTAATATCTCAATCCTCGAATTATCGGGGCTTAGCTCACTGTGCCACCAGCCGAGAGACCCAACTTTCAGACCCTCAATCTGATGTAATCCTACAGACCCACAGTCTGTTCTTATCCTTCAGACGCGAAACTTTACGGCGTTTGGTATTTCCACATATTCATTTTAGTACATATAATATATTTTACCACTGGTGTTCACATAGTTATTTTACCGCCTAATAGAAAAACTTGTTTCGTCAGTATTATATCGGTACTTTCAAACATATATAATATATAATTTTCAAACCCTATATATATAACTTTGTAAAATAGTTGATAGTTAATGCCGAAATGTAAAGTACAATTCACAACTTGCTATCCCAAAACCTTGACACCTGTTAGCAGTTCGATCCTCCATTTGTTGCTTATAAACACATGTAATCCAAAGACTTTAAGACAACATCACTATCTTAATCTAGAACAATTACACACATCATACACATACCGCTTAAACACATAGCCTATCCAATAAACAAATCACATCATAACATTTAAATCCTTATTAAAATCTCATTTGAAAATTCATTAAAATCTTATTATCGTATTTTGCTCCAATAAAACCACTTCCTCAAAACATATCACCAATGACGTAGCACATTGATCGAATATCTCACATACCATATCCAACGGCAACGTCTTAACCTCGCCCTCGTATCAACCTGCCGACTTAAGCATAATCCTTTAAATCCGGTTTTCCGATACGATAGTTTAAATCAAAAACTCACATTTTATACCTCGGAGCCTAAATCGATAAAACATTTTCAAAATCAAACTCATTTGTCACAAAATGATTAAAACAGCCTCACATATGCTTACACTCCTCTTTTGATCAAATTACCAAAAACATCCCACAATTTTCAAAATCAATAATCTAGTCCTTAACCAATTCCTTTTCTTTCACAAATCCCCAAATATTTTAAGACTCATGTTCGCAACAAATTTAGGGTACTATTTCAGTCCCAAACTTCAAAACAAACAGTTTCGGTAAAATAGCCACTTTGGCCTTTAAACTTTATTGGCGACCACTTTGCTCCAAATCGTACATTTCAACTCAAAATCTTTAATTCAACATTTTCAAATCAATCCCTTCATCTTAATTTAATCAGTCCACCATTTTCAGAAATACATTGGTTGGCCAACTTGCCGCAAAACTCAAACTTTTCAAAATTACGTAGTTTAGTCCTTTTTCAATCAATTTCAATTTAATAGATTTCAAAACCATTTCAAAATATAAAATTCCTTATTTTTGGACCCCATAGGTCAATAAACTAGGTTTTGGCACAATTACATAACACACCCCTCAACTATAAAAGTTCCATTTAACACCTAAACTTTAACTTTTGACAAAATCATCAAACCTTACAAAACTCATACCAATTAATACATAATCATTTCTAAACATGTTTATCTCAGAAAATCAATCATCCATATATGAAATCATTGATATGCAAACTCATGAACTTCCATATTCAAAATTTCCATCTTTTTTTCAAAATTTCACCATTTAAATTCATTTTAATCACCAAGTGAATGATCAAACAAAATTTTATTATTCCAGCCCTTATTTAATTATTCATGTAATATATTATCAATAAATCAATAACTAGAATTAATATGCATATCAAATTCAAGACATGATCATCATAAATTCACCAAAACTATAAATCCTTTCTAACATTTGTGATAATCACCTTAAGGAAGATCTCCAAATTTCAGAGGATTTGACCAAAGGATGAAGGAGATATGAACTTTTCAAGTTCAAGAACAAAGACACCAAAAATCACTTCAATCCTTGCTCCAATCCCACATACAATCCTTGAATCTATGTTAGAAGATGATGGAGAAGAGTTCTTCAAGTTTGGATCATCACCTCAGGGGTTGGGCTGGATTTCTAGGGTTTTTAGAGTGAGAAAGGAACCCTAGAGAGAAGAAAAAGCTTCAAAAATGAATTTTGCTTCGTATGACTTCTATTTACAATATGAGTGATCGTTTACTTGGTCGTTTAAAACACATTTTCAGCAAAATGACAAAACAAAGTTTATGTAATATGCTCGTATCGACTCCGAATTAACTCAAATGTTCAACTACATATGATCACGCCCATATGATCAAATCTAAATACTACAAAATATCAATCAAACCAAACATACCAATTATACCTAACATAATCCGACACTTATCGGATACAACAAACACACAGGAAATCACTCATTTTTCATCGGAACCCGACGGAACTTACGTCACTTATCCATAATCCTACATCACTCAAGTATGGGGTATCACAATCAGTTACCGGCTTTAATTGCTAGACATATTCTTTTTATTCTTATCGCAACATTCGATAGTAGCCCGTAGGATATATTTCTAGAAATAAACAAGTTTAAAAGCAGTAAACATGTTTGACGCGCATATGACTCGATCTGGACTGGACATGTAAAGCAACTAGTAGGTACTCCTAAGCATACATCTGAACCTGACGGTTTCTAACAAATAGCAGAAGACTGGCTGGTATGGAATGATTACATGCATAAACCCTAGATTCGGATGTCTAAGTTTGATTGATTTTATTAAGTCATCTTGAATGCCATATACAACCGTTTACTACTTTTTTGTGGTAGTCCTAAGATGTCTAAGTGACTGGCTGGAATTGACTTGATTCGCTAATTTAACATGGTTAGTCCTTTAGCCGGTTAATATTAGTTTTGGCATGCTTTTGGAAATCTGTAAACATTGCAAACTGCCCCATGTTCAGTTGATATACATACAAGGTTAAGAATACTTTTGAACCTCGTTAACTTTTCAGTACCTTGCACTCGCGCGGGTTTGATTGTCAGTGTGGTCAGAATTGGTTCTCGGTCAGAACACGGTAGTCGTCCATATTGTTGATACGGTTCTATCAGTTCAAATCGCAGTTGATTCTGAGTTCTGGTGAACCCGCGCTCTGCTCTGGACGTTGTTGGGTTTGCGGGCCTTGGGCTCATGGGCCCGGTTTATACTTAATGTTACATATATGGGCTCATGGGCTCGATTTACAGTGGGTCTGACCTATTAAAATGTATAAAAGTAGAATGCATTAAATTGTCTACTTCTGGGTTCAAACCGGGCCTAATTCTGAGCCCGAACAAGCCCGAAAACATATCTGGAAGTCTGGATCAAAGTTTGGGAGATCTGGGAGTCAAGTTTTGGTAGTCTGGGCACGAAAAACTTGTGCCGGCAGTGTGGGATTGTGGCGCCGCCACTTTGTTCTGGCAGCCCTGCGGACAGCAGGAGCGGCAATTGACAGCAATTGTTGGGTCTGAGTCCTTGGCTCGTTTGCTGGCGAAGTGGATGCGGAATCCAGCTTTAGGTCTGGAAGGCTTGCGTTCTTAGAGAAATAACACGTCTTTAATGTTTTAAGACTGGGATTGAACAAGGTTTTTGTGTGTATGGAATATTCGGCCAGGGCTTGATTTTTTTTTGGGGGGGGGGGGTCGAATTCTAGGGTTTGATTTTATATCTCTGGTCCGACCTTTAGTTAGACTGTTTAGTAGTACTATTTATAGAAGTGAGCTTGACCTAGGGTTTGCTAGAATCTGTTTTGCATTAGGTTTCTCAAAGAGTGTTAAGTGATAATGTGAAAGTGTGTGAGTTGATTAGCTATCTAGTGTTAGGATTAGTTAAATATTGTCACGACCCAAAATTTCGGACCGAGACCGGCGATAGGGAATGGTAGTGGTAGCTCCGAAACTCGTAGCAAGCCTAAATTTCACTATAAATTTTACGCGTTTTAAAAACAAATACAAATTACAAAACTGTTTTCAGAAAAACTGGCAATATAACATCTGAAAACATAGCAACACTACCTGTAACAAATAACAAACCGCCCTGTAACAGTCACAATGACATCATGATATACATACACGGTATCGGTGATACACAATCAACCATTTAGTTAAACAACTACTACACAGTAACCATAAATAATATACAAATAGTAGTAGTTTCAAAATCAGAGTTTATATAACAAAACCAGACCACTAACTGCTAGACTATTGCGGCTTTAGAAGTAAACAGCGGTTTTCATTACATTACAAAATACCGACTTCCGGAAGAAGGAATGGAAGTCTGATCACGCCAAAATACTATTTACCTTAAATGGGTGAAAAACAACGGGTCAGTCAAAACTGAGTGAGTTTACATAATTAATAATAAATATTAAATAAAATAAAATCGCATGTAAAATCATTTATATAAAGCAGCCAAATACTTGATCCGAATAAAACCCTAAAACTCAAATCATATATTAGAACATTCTATAATCCACAATATATTATCCAAGAAGTCTGGAGCGTGCACATGGGACCATCTTCACAAACTTTCACTTATTTTACAGTATCCGGGTCGTTCACATGGGACGGTCGCCTCAGATCTGTATCGGGGTCTGGGCCATGCACATGGGACCATCGCCTCAGATTTTTCCCCGCTATGTCTAGACTGTGAACCTGGGACCATCGCCATAGACATTTAATTGATCAATGCTTAATTCTAATAGGATTACTACTGGTGATCACAGAGTCCTATTTCCGCTCAATAGGAAAGCACGTTCCATCGGATCTATATCAGTTTAAATATCGAATGCAGTGCGATTTAAAATAAAAATTCAAAAATTTAAATAATGTTGCATTAATATTCAAAAGTAAAAATGCAAACTCACAGTCCACCGCTATTTTCCAAAATCATACTCCCCTACTGTTCTTGCAATTCTGACCCCGAGATTCGCGAACTCGCCAAATCTAAATATAAATTATTCGTCAATAACAATAAATAAATAAAATTTAACTCTAGAGTTGCCCCTAAACTCCAAATACTAATAAACAACACATAAAACTCGAGCTTTTATTCTCTATAATTTAGTTAATCTATTATCGATTTGAACCCCGGATTTAAAACACTTTTCGTGTTTTAGTCGACTAAATTTATAAAATTCTAGGTCCGTAATTAAAATCTTGATTTAAACATAAATCACAATTATAACATTTCGGCTGAGATCTCACGCTCCCCAGACCCGGCTATTTATATTCCGCTATTATAATTCATTTTCGAATATAAAACTTCACTTTAAAATAAAATATCCATCAACTTTTTAGAGCTCGATATCGATAATATCAATTAACTAACTCTATTAAATTAAATAATTATATCAAATAATATGCCACAGTTAAACTTCGTAACTCATTACAATAAATCCTAACTTTTATTTATTTAATCCATTTATATTCATAATTTCATTGAGTTATTTCTTGCATTTACTTTATAAGTAACTCGTAATCCAACATATATTCAAATGAATTTTTAACTTAATTTTAATAATCAAATACCAATTATATTCCAAAATTTCATTTCATAAATCACTATTAAAAATACATACTCAACTTTAAAATCCCTTAACTTTTCCTTTTACGGTACAATCTTATAACTACTTATAATGTTTTATAAGTAGCTCGAAAACTATATATATTTATTGAATTTTTAAACCTTTAACTTATTATTAAATCGTCAATCGATTAGAAATTGCAATTTTATTAGTTTGTATAATAATTATATTGTCAGTTTAAACTTTTAAACAATTGGACTAAACAACTTAATCCTATTTTAATATTAAAATTAATTAGTTTATATTTCTAACCAAAATATTATTCATTTCTTAATTCACTTAACTAATTAACAAATTAATTTAAGTTTGATCAAAATCATCATCTTTTGCCCAATATCACCCTAGTACAACCAATTTTCACATCAGCAATTTAACCCCATCTTTAACCAAAATGTATCAAATTCAAAACATTAGCTATTTATCATTTTCAGTAGCCAACAAATCAAATTAAACCAAACAATTTCAACTTCACTTCGGCAACAACAAACCAAATTCAATTCAACAATCATCAAAGTATTAATCTGTAACCCTAGCTTAATTTGAACCTAAAACATCATCTTTATCATCACTTAAGCTCAACACAAACTAATTATAAACATTAATTCATCGATATCAAACTAATTTAACTAGTCGTAGAACCACCGAACTATAGACTTCATCAATCAAATTTCAATTGAACATAAACCCTAAAATTACAATCAAAAACAACAAAATCAAGCATAAATCCTTACATATACTTCGAATTCTTCAAGAATCGATTAACAAGTTCGGTAATTGCTTCGTTAATTCGCAGTTCAATTCGATTCCCCGTCGACTACTCTCACTGATTGCAAATTTAAGCTTTCCCGCATGAAGATTGCTGAGTAAGGACGGTGAATTCAATGTTATTAATTGATTCGGTGAAGAAACGAGTTAAGAAAAATGAATTTGATAAGAGTGTTTATCCCATGCAACCGTTGCGCCACGTCATTTTTATATCAAGCCAATGAGCATTTGCGATAGAGAATCTTTTAATTATTACTTATTTTTTTTATCATTCAATTTTCCACATGGCTAACGCACAATTGGTTTGTTGCACGAATGACATGGCGCAACGGTTGTGTGCAATAATTTTTCATTTGATAATCTTAGTTCATGAGGCTCTGTTTTGTATTGAAGAAGTGAGAAAGGAAAGGAGAAGATTATAGAATCTTCAAACACAGGTGCGGTGTTACGCAGTGGTGTGTCCGTATTACCTGGTTGTGTTAATGCAGAGATAGCTGAAATTAAAGCTGTCCATTTTGGACTTTGCTTGTCAAAGGAGCTGAGCTTCGATAGGGTTGTGTGTGAAATGGATGCGTTGAATGTTGCTAATTGGCTTAGCAAGCCTAGTGATGCGGCTGACTATATCCAGGCTGTGGTGGAGGACTGTGTGGCTGAAGCTGAAGGTCGTGAGTGAGTTTTCAGTATGCAAACCATTCTTGTAACCAAATGGCTCACGCATTAGCCAAATGGGGTATTTTTTTCGGTAGGAATTGCGTTTTTGATGGTCGTTTGCCGTATCCGGTTAATGAACTTGTAACCGCTTCTAATCATTAATAAAGCGTTTTCTATTGATTCTCAAAAAAAAAACACAGGGCCACTTAAATATGATTTTCCCTTTTTCTTTTTTTTTTATCTTAAATTGGTTAAAAGCCTAAAAAAATCCCTTAACTTTAACTACTAATTCAATCATCCATATTTATCCATATATGTGTACACAAAATACTCAATTAAATTACTATTTTCTCATAATTAGAAATAGTGAATCTTGATATTAATTTTCAAATTTAAATTCTGATTTTTTTTTATTCCGGGACTTTTTAATTACTATATTCAAATTTCAAGGTATTTTCCATAATTAATCTATTTTTAAAAAAATATCTTTAATAATAATAAAATAGTTTGTCCCGATAAATTATTTTATCCAATTTATATTTTAAATTCAATTTTGTGATATTTTGCAATTTCAAAAAAATTTCCATATCTTCTAAATTAATTCAACTTATGTGCTTTTCAATTTAATATCGCAATGTCGTTACATTTTTCTTGATAAATTTAATATTTAATTCCACTTTTCGGTTAAAATATAGCGTACGTGGCAAAATAGACATTTTAAAATCATGGGGTATTACAAAATCTTTTTATTTTAATTAAATTCGTATTAATCATTTAGGCTTAAGCAAAGTGTGCCTAAAAGCTATTTTTGGTGCTCAAAAGTGTTTTTAGAAGCTATTAAGACCCTATGGATTTGGGTATGGTTTATTTTAGTTAGTAAACTTGCAAATTTGGCCATAAACTTATAAGATATTGCAATTAGTCCAATTTCTAGACTTAGACTGAAATTTCTTTGGATTTTTATAGGCTATTTTTGCCTAATTACGTTTTAGTCCTCCAAGTTTGCAGTGATGCACATATTACGCCTGCTTAGATTCCAATAATCAAATCGATAGCTTGTCAGCCTGACAAATATCTTTACAAATCATCATTAGACGCTTCAGTGCCTTATCACTTTTTATCTGTCCGGAAAATAGGTGTCTGCAGCCATTATCACGTTTGTGCCAATAACTCAATAATGTGATTTTAAACGGATACAAGGCAAGTTCTATAGATTTAATAAGTAGTCAATTCAAACAACAAGAGATTTTATTTTTTAAGGCTCAAAAACTCTCAAAATTTACTTGTGTGGTGTCATGTATTCGATCACTTAAGAAAATTTTACACATGCTCAACTTATGCCAAATGACCAAAACAAAATAAAACACATCAAGCTCAACATGCCTTCCAACTTCAACATTTTACCAAATCATGGTTTTACCCAAGTCAAGTTGATTCATGTTAAATAAAAATGTACTTTTACTTTGAAATAATTCTCACATCATTTATCAAATTTAAAAACAAGCTTAAAATCCTCCATCAATCATTCGTGAAAAAGAAGCAAATAGCATTTCAAACGCCGTCAAAGAAGTTAATTAGCATGGTTTCATCAATCAAAACACTCAAGTCAAAAGTCAAGATAGGAATTGGATAATAACAAAACAACTAATTAAGCAAACATAAATAAAACAAAATGACACAATACAAATTCTAACAAAATAAAATAAAATAGAAAAGACTAAGCAAAAACTTACAACACGAAATAGTATTTTCCCCTCCTCGCACTATCTCAAACATTGTCCCCAAAGCGAAGAAATAAAAAATAAAATAAAAATATTTAAGTGGAGTAAGGAAATGAAAAATAAATCTTAAAGGAAAATCAGTGGTGGTGAACGGCTGGCAGCGGTGTTCGTCTCTCGGATGTAATCTAAACACATAACACTACAAAATAAAATAAAAATAAAAATAAAAACAAAATAAGACCAACCAGTTTGAAACTAAATTGTTCCAATATATGAGACTCAATTTTGAGCCTCACAATTTGGACCAAAACTGGATACTGCCCAGTTTTTGGTTATATACTCGCGCAGAGTTTCATTTGTTTTATTTTATAATTTTTTTAACATTAAACATTAAATAAATAAAAATTAACACATAAAAATTAATAAATTAAAAATTCAAACAAATTAAAACAACAAATGAATAAATTACGAATTTACTCGATGAAAAATAACTCTAGCTTAATGAGTAAACAATTACTCGACAATCAACAACTAATACAAACTAAAGAGTAAAACTGCAATTTATTCGATAATCAACAACTAGACATAGAAAACTAAACAACAAACAACTACACGAAATTACTTAGATTTCTTCCTCGAACGGTCCTTACCTTCGGTATCGATCTCATTAGAACTGTCTCCTCCATTTTTAGATGCGTTCTTGGGGCACTTTGTGTTTGCTTTCAACAATTTGTCCTTGATAATTTCATCCCCGAGATACTTCTCGAAATCATAGTCAGTATGCCAATCGTCAAGATCGTCATATTAATCATAGCATTCAATTCCACAATTCCCTTCATAAGCTCAAACAATCTCACAATTCCCTTCGATTTGCAGGATACTCAGACCGCGAAGTTCGATTATGTACTCCTCTTCATACATGGTATCCTCTATATCGGATTCACTTTCGCTTGAACTTTCCCCAACAATTGGGTTTCCAAACTTCCAATTTCCTTAATACCCCGTATTTTTAAGTTATTAAAGTTATGCCTCGTATTTTGATTTGCGATAATTAATGTCAAGGAGGTATAATGTAAGTTAAGATATTAAGAATATAGACCGAAGTGGGTCTAATTTACTTATCGCAAAATAATAATTTAATTTGGAAATTATTATTCGTTAGAGTGGGTATAAGCGGGATTAAGGAATTAATTTATCAATATGCATCTCTAAACGGAGAGCTAAAGTTTCGGACAGAATCCCGAAAAGTAAAACGTCAAAATATGGAATTTTGGACGTAAAAATTTAAGTATATAGAATATAATAGTTAGAGATAAGTGGCGTGTAGATGAGGAGACACATGGCGTGAATGTGCGGTGACACATGGCAAACAATAGTGGTGATACATGGTTAGCATGCGTTGCGACACGTGGCGCGCATGCATCGCGACACGCTGCGACACGTGGCGCACATGCTCATCAACACATGACGATGTATATGTCTATATATAGGAAACATTTGTAATTCGTTCTTGACTGATCGATATATTCTCTGAAAAGCGGTTTTGATATGTCGAGCTTGTTTGGTCGATATCTCTCTACTCCGATATCGGAATTTTACGTTCTTTATGTCAAATCGAAGCTATCGACATCCTCTTCAAATCTACGACATTTTGATTCATCGTACTCCGTGCAATTTTCTTGCCATTCTAATATCAAAAATCTCTTGGTTAATGTTTTTAAAATTTGGAGATTGCATTCTGAGGATTCGACGTGTCATTTAGCTATCGGATTAGGAACTTGACGGTTTTGATATATGTGGTGGATTGGAAATAGCGGTGTTTGTGAGTCTGCTATTTACTTTATGTATTGTATTTATAAATTGAGTTGGTTTGTTTCTAGTATGATTGATTTGAGTGCAATACATATGATATGATTTTGTTATGATGTTTTCTATATAATAATTTGTTTGTAAAGTGTGTTCTGATATGAGTTTAAGGTTAAGGTTTCGATTACGATATGAGTCGTAAATGTCTATATGTTTGATTATGTTTGGAAATGGAAAGGAGGATTACGTTTGGTAGATACGAGGTTAACTCGGTGGAATTATCTCGAACCTGTATCTAGTGAGTTAACTTGGTGGAACTATCTTCGGACTCACAACTTAGGATTAAGTGATGGTAGCGGTTAACTCGGTGGAATTATCTCGGGACCGTACCACATGGATTGATCTGATTTGATACGAATAGAATATGATAGATTAGATATAGTATAAGTAGTTGTGATACGGTGTAAGATTAGAATTTCGATATGTCTTTCCTTTAGATGTGTTGAATTTGATAAGAAGAATTTGTATGTTATATACGAGGTTAACTCTGTGGAATTATCTCGTAACCTGTATCTAGTGAGCTAACTCAGTAGAACTATCTCGGGACTCACACTCGATCTTTGAATTTGAGAAGTGGCATGAGTTAACTCAGTGGAACCATCTCGAGACTATGCCACATGGTATTGGTTAACTCGGTAGAACTATCTCGGGACCATACCATTCGGATTAAGGAAGTTTTGTTATGATAAGTTTTGACATAAGTTCAATTCATTGGTATTATGAGTTTAAGATTAAGGTTTCAATTGGATCTGATAGTTAGTTTGCTTTGATGTGTGTTTTTAGATAGTTGGTTTGCTTTGATCAGATCTAATAGTTGGTTTGTGTTGATCGGATCTGATAGTTGGTTTCGATCGGATCTGTTAGTTTGTTTTTTGTATATGCGATTTATATTTATAATACCTTTGCAGATACGAACTCACTCAGTATACCCAAAATTTTATCCCTCACAGTGTTTCCTTCTTAGGTTCACAATATTTGAAGTGGTCGATTTTCTATTCTTTGATTCAGAAGTCTCAATTCAAAAAGTTTTGTGTATTCTTAGCGCTGCAGTAGTCCGTAGATGTCAAACTGATTATGATGTTTATGTATCAAATGGTCGTTTATTTTGTACCCTGATGATATGATATGTTATATATATATATATATATATATATATTTTTTGCTTCCGCTTTTAATCGTTTTGTGTTGCCAATTGATTTAAGTGTTATCCTGGCATGTCATAAGTATTATATGATCGATGTATGTTTGATCATATCGAGTAAAGTTTGGTTGATCTAAGGATTGCTACGGGTTTCAAAGCTACCACTCTCATTCCCTAGCACCAATCTCGACCATCAGATTTGGGTCGTGACAAAGTTGGTACCAGAGCAGTTGGTCCAGGATACCACTGCTTTTGTGTGTGAGTCTACCTAGGAACTACTGCAGCACATATGATTTGAGTCTTGGCATCGATATGTGTTTGCTTGTTTTTTAAATTATCTGTCTTCTTCTTTAAAATATGAGCGTGTATATGAAGATGTTTTGATGAATGATGCGATGTGTATGTGTATTTGATTTTATTTTGAGATACGACTATATGACGAGATACGAATGTTGTGATGGATGATTAGATATGTACGAGAATACATGTTATGTGTTGTGTTAAGATATGCGTTTGTTTTATATGTTTGATTTTGATTATATGATGAGATGCGCATGCATATATGTTCTGTTGCGTTAAAGTGTGATTATATGGGTAAATGATATATGTGTGTTATTGCGTGCGAGATAAACGATCGGTATTTATACGATTCGATAGCGAGGTGTTATTGCATGCGAATAGCCGATTAGTATTTATACGACTCGATGGCAAGGAATGATCGATGACAAGCATGGATTCAGCAATGCATAAGATGAGAAAGATGTTTGAGACAGAAGATAATTGAATGGATACAGTGGAATGGTATTATTGGTCACACTATATCGTTAGACGAGAGGCGTAGATTAAAGATAAGATATAAAGGATAGAATGTTAAGTTTTAGATGCGATCGATCTTGACATATAGGATGCTTTAAGGATGAAGCATAAATCTTTTAGAAATAGCTTTATGAGTTATGTGGCTATGGTTTTAAAATTCGAGGACAAATTTTAAGGGGGGGGGAATGTAATACCCCGTATTTTTAAGGTATTAAAGTTATTCCACGTATTTTGATTTGCGATAATTAAAGTCAATGAGGTATAATGTAAGTTAAGATATTAAGGATATCGACCGAAGTGGTTCTAATTTACTTATCGCCAAATAATAATTTAATTTGAAAGCTATTATTTGTTAGACCGGGTATAAGCGGGATTAAGGAATTAATATATCAATATGAATCTCTAAATGAAGAGCTAAAAGTTTCGAACAGAATGTTGAAAAGTAAATCGTCGAAATATGGAATTTTTGACTTAAATATTTAAGGATATAGAAGATAATAATTAGAGATAAGTGGCATGTAGATGAGGAGACACATGGCGTGAATGTGTAGAGACACATGGCAAACATGCGCGGTGATACATGGCGAGCATGTGCCGCGACACACTTTTGCGCGCATGCACCGCGACACGCAGCGACACGTGGCGTGCATGCAAAGCGACACGTGGCGACATGTGTTGTGCATTCACAGAAAAACATGACGTGCATGCCCAAAAACATGTGACAATGTATATGTGTATATATAGGAAACGTTTGTAATCCTTTCTTCTCTGATCAATATATTCTCTGAAAAGCGGTTTTGATACATCGAGTTTTATTTGGTCGATATCTCTCTACTCTGATATCAGAATTTGACATTCCTTATGTCCTTCGATGTCCTCTTCAAATGTACCATTTGTGTTTCATAAATTTTGACAAAAAAACAGATCAAATCCACTACTTATATTTGAGCCCAAAACGACATGTTTGATTCGTCGTACTCTGTGCAATTTTCTCGCCGTTCTACTATCAAAATTCTCTTGGTTAATGTTTTTGAAATTTGGAGGATTAAATTCTGAGTATTCGACGTGTTATTCAGCTATCAGATTAGGAACTTAACGGTTTTGATATACGTGGTGGATTGGAAATAGCGGTGTTTGTGAGTTTGCTATTTCCTTTGTGTATTGTATTTATAAATTGATTTGATGTTTTTCTAGTATGATTGATTTGAATGCATTGCATATGATATGATTTTGTTATGATGTTTGTTATATAATAGTTTGTTTGTAAAGTGTGTTTTTGGTATGAGTTTAGGGCTAAGGTTTCGATTACGATATGAGTCCTAGATGTTTATATGTTTGATTACGTTTGTAAATGGAAAGGAGGATTATGTTTGGTAGATACGAGGTTAACTCGGTGGAATTATCTCGGACCTGCATCTAGTAAGTAAACTCGGTGGAACTATCTTGAGACTCACATCTTTGGATTAAACGATGGTAGCAGTTAACTCGATAGAATTATCTCGGGACTGTACCACATGGATTGATTTGATTTGATATGATACAAATGGAATAGAATATGATTGATTAGATATAGTATAAGTAGTTGTGATATGATGTATGATTAAGATTTCGATGTGTTTGTCCTTTAGATGTGTTGAGTTTGATAAGAAGAATTTGTATGTTAGATACGAGGTTAACTTTGTGGAATCACTCTCGGGACCTGTACCTAGTGAGTTAACTCGGTGGAACTACCTTGGGACTCATACTCGATCGTTGGATTTGAGAAGTTGCACGGGTTAACTCGGTGAAACTATCTCGGGACTATGCCACATGGTATTTGTTAAATCTGTGGAACTATCTCGGGACCATAGCATTCGGATTAAGGAAGTTTTGTTATGATAAGGTTTGACATAAGTTCAGTTTGTTTGTATTATAAGTTTAAGATTAGGGTTTCGATCGGATCAGATAGTTGGTTTGCTTTGATGTGTGTTTTCAGATAGGATGTTAGTTTGTTTTCAGTATATGCGATTTATATTTATAATACCTTTGTAAATATGAACTCACTCAGTATATCCAATATACTGACCCCTCACAGTGTTTTCCTTTAAGGTTCACAATATTTGAAGTGTTCGAGCTTCCATTCTTTGATTCAGAAGTCTCAATTTGAAAGGTTTTGTGTATTCTTAGCGCTGCAGTAGTCCGTAGATATCAGACCTATTATGATGTTTATGTATCGAATGGTTGTTTATTTTGTACCCTGAAGATATGATATGTTATATATATACAGTTTTGTTTCCGCTTTTGATCGTTGTGTGTTTGCTAGTCGATTTAAGTGTTATCCTGGCATGTGATAAGTATTATATGATCGATGTATGTTTGATGAATAATTATACAACGCAACGGTTGCGCCATGTCATTCATACAACAAACCAATGAGGCGTTAGCCATGTGCAAATATTTAATGATAAAAAATAAGTAATAAATAAAGATTCCTTATCGCAAATGCTTATTGGCTTGTTGTAAAAATGACGTGGCACATCCATTGTGTGGGATAAACACTCATGTTTGATGGTATCGAGTAAAGTTTTGTTAATCTTAGGATTACGGGTTTCGGAAGGGGATTCCGTTAAACCGCTCCGAGGGTCAAGTCAATAAATGTTTTAGTGAGAGAAAGAAGTGAGAAGTGAAAGGAGTTAAGAGTTGAGAGAAAAGAGTATTAACCTTTTTACCTATTTTTTTCTAGTCTTTTATACTATACCTTTGTTCCTCTTTGTCTGGGCCGACAAGTTTGTTGTAATTCTCTTTGTCTGTGCAGAGGTTGTTGGAAATGTCAGAGTACCTTCTGTTAGGTTGTCGCCTAGTAGTCAGAGAGGTTATGCTCGGTGAAACCGGGGTATGTCTTTTCGGCCATAGGTGCCATGATCGGTTTGACCGACTCTGTCCTTTATGGGGTTTGTATTTTATTGAGTTGGGCCCTTATGGTATGCGCTCATATGTCTGCCTCGGTTTGTATTGGTTCGTTATGTTTGTCTCGGTTTCTGTAGCCTCTTGGTAAGGTCCGTCCATTTGCTGTGTTATCACAAGTCCCCCCTAGTTTGCCGGATATTTATGTCCGGTTTTGATTGTGTTACTTCGGAGTTGTGTGTACTCGGTGTTTGGTAGAGCTGTGTTTCCTGATTGCTTGGTGTCTACGTTTGCGTTACATGTGTCATTTCTTTTATCAGTTGTAACTGACATTTGTCTCCCACTAGCACATTTATTGATGTGCCTTTTCGCTTTGGCTCATTTATTGAGGTGACTCTTCAGTTGGACCTGTTCGGTATCTAAATAAACCTTTGCATTTCATTTTTCTTTCTTCCTTTTCTTTTTTCTCTCTTTGGTCTTGCTCTAGTTCTTTTTCTTTTCAAATTTCCTCGAGTTTTTCCTCAAGATCATCAGTAAGTTCTTCATCATTTTGCTCTTTTGATCTTATTTTTATTTTCACTGTTTCCTGTTTCTTATTTTTCTGTTTTGTTCATATATCTAGGGTTCTAGTCTCTTAGATTCTTTGTTTCCTGCCAATTCTTTTATTTTATTAATAATGTCGAACGAAGAAGATTCCCAGAATTTATCCGAGCAGGACTTAGATAATTCTGATGAAACTCATGACAGTAGTGATAATGAAAATAATGAGAATACCGAGAATAACGTGGCCGATGTGGTTGGTGAGAATATAATGGATGATGTAGGTTGTTCTGAGGCTACCTCGTATGCTCGGCCTAGGCGGTTTAGACCTAGGAAGTATAAGACTGTTGAGATTAGGTGAATGATGACGGAGACCACTTTTGCCGAGCTGACATAGAATTATCTAGATTATCTAGGTTCGAAACTTAGGATCCCTGCTGGGTATACTTTAGAACTATCGCCTCCGGGCATTACCATAAATGCACAGGTCGACCCGGAATATATTGTCATTTATGTAGAGCATTTGCATTCTAAGGTTAGGATCTCTTTTCAGGCCGACCTTATTTCTTTGCTTCGGTTTTACAATATGCCTTTGAGTCAGTTTCATCCTAATGGTATTAGGCATTTTTTTCAGTGTTCGAGAGTTTTGCTCGAAAAATAAAATCCTCTTTTTAGTTAAGTTGTTTGCTAGTATGTATAGTATGACTTTCAATGGGGAGTATGATTTTTCTTACTTTAAGATTTTGAAGTCGGAACCGAGGCAGGTAGTTGATAAAGTCACTACCTCCTTGAAGCGGTTTAGGTTAGATTGGTTCCGAATTAGGCCTCCAACCGCGTTTTTTGAGCTGCCTCTTGGCTGGTCTTGTGTTCCTCCTGAGCATACTTTTATTAGGAGGGATAAAGTTTGGGAGGAAGCACATGGTCGTCTTCAGGCCTTGTTGGAGGAGACTGGCCCTATAAATACCCATGAAGTTCTTCCTCGGTTGAACATTGTAAAGTTTGACCCCAAACGCCAAGGTTGTTCTCGGTCGTTTTTGCATGTGTTCTTTCTTGTATCGGTTATAACCTTGTGTGACAGCTAATGTTGTTTTTTGTTGTGCAGTTATGGATATAAATGCGTTTACTGCCAGTCGTCGTGCTAAACCGAATAAGGGACAGACGTCCCAAACTGTGAATTCTTCTCAGCCGAGTTCGGCTGTTGGTGCTAAAGTGTCTATTCCTATGCCGGGCCAAACTGCTGCTTCGGGGGCTTCCTTACTTGCGGGCATTGCTGAGAAGATAAGGAAGCGTGGGAAGACGACCGGTAAGAAACCGTCTGATCTTGGTGTTGCTCAGTTATTTGCCGAGATAGATGCATTTGACAAGGATTTGTCCGGCGCTGAAGATGAAGTTGTCCTCGTGGTGCTTGCTTTACATGCTGATTCAGTGGCTGTAAAGGATGGGGTACGGGTGAATGATGACCAGCCCGGGGTGGGAGGTCAAGACTTTGCTGATACTGGTGCTGCTCTTCAGCTAGCAAGAAAAGGGAAGAAGAAAGTTAGAGACTCCACCGAAGCTGATGATGTCGGTACCGAGCTTGTTTTGAGCCCTTCTGCTATGGCTCGGTATTTGAAGAAGAAAACTTCGGATGATTCTATTGAGAATCTTCCAGTTGCTCTGCATCTGGCCAGACTATGAGCTCTTCCAAATGATGTTGATAGTTTGAAAATGACTCATCCGCGAGATTTTGTCGATGGTGGTCTTTCTCTCGCTTTTCAAGTGAACTGCTCCATCTTTTTGTAAGATTAAATTTTGTTTTGTTACGTTTGTGTTTTTTTTTCTAAGTCCATATTACATCTTGTAGCTGAATAACCATTTACTTGGGGAACGCTCGGTTCAATATGAGCTTGTTACTCAAGCATCAGCTGACCGAGAGAGAGCTGAGACTGCGGTGGCTGCCTTGGATTCTGAACAGCTGGCTCAGGCGAATGTTCAGTCTGTTTTGGATAATCATGTGAAAGCGTACAACGCTCAGATCGCTGATTTGAAGAAATAGATTAAAACACTGAATGATGCTCGGATAGAGTTGAGACGCAAGACCGAGCTAGACCTAATTAAACAGAGGGAGCATTATGATGCCCTAATTGCCGAACAGAAGAAAACTTCCTTGGAGGAGTTAGGGAGTGTAATACCCCGTTATTTTAAAGTAATTTAATATTTTCACGTGTCTGGAATTACATTAAATTAAGCCAATAAGGTCAAATAAATTAAGATATTAAGGGAATTAGACCGAAGTGAGTCTATTTTAATTATCGTGGAATAGTAAGTGAATTTTGGAAATTTTATCGTTAGAGCGGAAATTGACGGGATTAAGAGATAACCGAGAAAATTAATATAAAATAAAATATAAGTCCCGCAACGATAATTATTTCGCCAAAGCTCACAAAATATTTTATAGTAATTGTGGTTTAATTTTCGTATTAATTGGAGATCCTTTAAAATTCGGACGGGGACGTGTTTTTGGGTTAAAACAAAATTATAAGTACTTGCGAAACCAAAAGATATTTTAACCACCCTATTTAAACCACTCCCTTTACATTAAGGAATCATTTCCTTTGCAATAGAAACCTCCAGAGACTTGGAGAAGAGAGAATTTCTCTCATTTTCTTCCTAAACCATCGATCGTCACCGCCTCGCCGTCCGTTCACCGTTCATGCTCCGATCTTCAAATTTTTTGTCTCTATATCTTCCAATCGCAGAGGTGATCGAGGTCAGCTCAATGTTTCGTGTTTTGGTTAAGTAAATCTTTCAGAATATTGAATTAAAGGTTTAAAGGTTTTAAGCGTTTTTGAATCAACTATCGTTTATGGATCGTTTATTATTTTGATTTTGGATGTTTTGGTGTATCGTTTTTAGTCCAGCTGCAAAGAAGCACGTCGGTATTGTCGGAATTAGTCTCGGGGTTGAAAAACCCGAGGCTGTAAGCAGCACAGGTCGGCTTTGCAAACGCACAGCGGACTGTGCAAACGCACAGTCTGCTGTGCAAACCCACAATCACGCGTGCGATCGCACAGCGACTCGACCAATCGTTCTGTTTTTTTCGGAACTTTGTTCCGTATTCGCGTATTGTAAACGAAATTAATTGGTCCATTGATGGATTTACGTAAGTAGACCTAAAAGTCTAGATCAGAGATCAAATCGAGAATCGAATCAAAAGATCGATAAGAATCGAATGGATTATAAATCGTTTATCTGGATTGTTACGAGTGATGCACGACGGTCGATAATTCTTATGCGTCGTGTCGTGAGTCTAGAATCAATTCTAGAATAGGTTCCTGATTTGAATTTATTGGATATCGTTATAGATCCGGTGAACCATCCATTTTGTGGACCCAGAAACCCCAGGAACCTGATTGAGATAGTTGCTTTGGGTTTGCTTTTATAGCCAGATTTGTGAGTTTGCTTATTATGCTTGTGTATTATTGTTATAAATTGATTATTGTCTTACTCAGTTGTTGATTTCATTATTTATTATATGAATTGCATTATGATGTGATCATGAATAGCTTGTATCGCGATATGATCATGAAAGGCTTGTTTGTGATTGTGATTGCGGTTTTAGTGATCCGAAAAGACGTGCTACCTATTGGACGTCAATAGGACTGTGTGATCACCTATGACTATGTCAATCTATGTGTCTAGATAGTTATCGTGTTATGGAATTATATCGAATATCGAACATCGTTTATCGTATCGTATCGAAGTTGGAATAAATATATCGAATTGGATACGAGGTTTAACTCGGTTGAACTATCTCGGGACCGTATCCGGTGGGTTTAACTCAGTTGAACTATCTCGGGACCCGCACCCTTGGATTAAGCGATGGTAGAGGTTTAACTCGGTCGAACTATCTCAGGACCCTACCAATTGGATCGATCGAATTAATTATTATCGTTATGAATAGTAAGCTATAGATCGTATTGAGTTTCATGATTTGGGTTTCTTTCGGATCGGATTATTGATTTGTTGTGCAAGCACTTTATTTGTGAATCGAATAATTGTTTTATTGACAAGAAGATGGTTTTACTTATCGATTGATTGCTTTATTTTGAATATGTGTTCGATGATCGAGTATTTGATTGTTTTGTCATATGTTTTCTAGAAAAGTAATTTATATGTTTAATGCCTTCCATAATTGCAAACTCACTCAGTATTTCCCGAAATACTGACCCCCTCATAGTGTTTCTTTTCAGGTCTATCTTTTATTATTAAAGTTGGGATTCAATCTCCGATTCTAGAAGTCTCAGTCTATGATTTCTTGGGAAGCTTTTGTTCCCTTCTAGAGCTGCAGTAGTCAGTGGTATGTAATTTGTATATTTTGATATATTTTTGTATCAAATAAAGTTTAAACATTATAGTTTTGTTATTTGCATTTTAATTAAACATGAAGTTTTATCATAAAAAGGTTTTGATCGTTTTAGGCTTGCTACGAGTTCTGGAGCTCCCACTCCTGTTTCCTAGCGCCGGTCTCGGCCCATGAGATTGGGTCGTGACAAAGTTGGTATCAGAGCAGTTGGTCCAAGATACCACTGTTTATGTGATCGAGTACTTAGGAACTACTGCAGCACATAGGATTCGAGTCACGTTATTGATAAGCATTCTTTGGTTTGGAAAGTTGAAAGTTTCCTTTCCCCTTCAAATATGAGTCTTTAATTAGTTTGATTGATAGCATTCGACTTATGCGCTACGGTTTTGAGTTGAGATGTGATTGTATTGATATATGATGATTATTTAATAGTAGGCAATGAGATGCGCATGCATATATGATTGAGCATGCACATGGATACGATTATATGAAAATGTGATACGTGTTTTATATTGTGCTTTTGCGTGCGAATTAAATGAATGGTAATTATAGGACACGACATCGAGCTTTATGTATCACGCGTTATATAATACCCTGTAATTTTAAAATAATTAAATATTTCCACGTGTCTGGAATTACAATAAATTAAGCCAATAAGGTCAAATAAATTAAGATATTAAGGAAATTACACCGAAGTGGGTCTATTTTAATTATCGTGGAATAATAAGTGAATTTTAGAAATTTTATCGTTAGAGCGGAAATTGACGGGATTAAGAGATAACCGAGAAAATTAATATAAAATAAAATATAAGCCTCGCGACGATAATTACTTCGCCAAATTCCGCGAAATATTTCATAATATTTGTGATTTAAATTTCGCATTAATCGGATATCGTTTAAAATTCGGACACGGACGTGTTTTGGGTTAAAACAAAATTATAAGGAGTTGAAGAACCAAAAGATATTTAAACCACCCTATTTAAACCTTTCCATTTACATTAAGGAATCATTTCCTTTGCAATATAAACCTCTAGAGACTTGGAGAAGAGAGGATTTCTCTCCTTTTCATCCTAACCCATCGATCGTCACCGCCTCGCCGTCTGTTCACCGTTCGTGCTCCAATCTTCAAATTTTACGTCTCTATTTCTTCCGATCGCAGCAGTGATCGAGGTAAGCTCAACATTTCGTGTTTCGGTTGAGTAAATCTTTCAGAATACTGAATTAAAGGTTTAAGGGTTTTAAGCGTTTTTGAATCGATTATCGTTTATGGATCGTTTATTGTTTTGATTGCGTTTTTGGATGTTTTGGTGTATCGTTTTTAGTCCAGCTGCGAAGAAGCACGTCGGTATAGCCGGAATTAGGCCCGGGGTTGAAAAACCCACAGCTCAGCTGTGCGAACGCACAACAGGACCGCACAGTCCCGTGCGACTGTGCGAACGCACAGTCTGCTGTGCAAACGCACAGTCAGGCGTGCGATCGCACAACAACTCAACGAATCGTTCTTTTTTTTCGTAACTTTGTTTCCTATTCACGTATTGTAATCAAATTAATTGGTCTATCGATGGATTTACGAAAGTAGACCTAAAAGTCTAGATCAGAGATCGAATCGAGAATCGAATCCAAAGATCGATAAGAATCGAATGGATTATAAATCGTTTATCGGAATTGTTACGTGTGAACACGACGGTCGATAATTCTAATGCGTCGTGTCGTGAGTCTAGAGTCAATTCTAGAATAGGTTCCTGATTTGAATTTATTGGATATCGTTATAGATCTGGTGAACCATCCAGTTTGTAGACCCGGAGCCCCAGGAACCTGATCGAGATAGTTGCTTTGGTTTTGTTGTTATAGCAAGATCCGTGAGTTTGCTGATCATGCTTGCGTATTATCGTTATAAATTGATTATTGTCTTATTCAGCTGTTGATTTCATTATTTATTATATGAATCGCATTATGATGTGATCATGAATTGCTTGTATTGGGATAAGATCGTGAAAAGCTTGTTTGTGATTGTGATTGCGGTTTTGATGATCTGAAGAAACATGCTACCTATTGGGCGTCAATAGGACTGTATGATCACAGGTGAGTATGTCAGTCTAGCGTATCTAGATTGTTATCGTGTTATGGAATTATATCGAATATCAAGCATCGTTTATCATATCGTAACGAAGTTGGAATAAATATATCAAATTGGATACGAGGTTTAACTCGGTTGAAATATCTCGGGACCCGTATCTAGTGGGTTTAACTCGGTTGAACTATCTCGGGACCCACACCTTGGGATTAAGCGATGGTAGAGGTTTAACTCGGTCGAACTATCTTGGGACCCTACCTATTTGATCGATCGAATTGATTATTATCATTATGAATCATATGTAAGCTATAGATCGTATTGAGTTTCAGGATTTGGGTTTCTTTCGGATCGGATTATTGATTTGCTGTGCAAGCACTTTATTTGTGAATCGAATAATTGTTTTATTGACTAGATGATGGTTTTACTTATCGATTGATTGCTTTATTTTGAATATGTGTTCGATGATCGAGTATTTGATTGTTTTGTCATATGTTTTCTAGAAAAGTAATTTATATGTTTATTGCCTTCCGTAATTGCAAACTCACTCAGTATTTCCCGAAATACGGACCCCCTCGCAGTGTTTCTTGTTAGGTCTATCTTTTATTATTAAATTCGGGTTTCCATCTCCAATTCTGGAAGTCTCAGTCTATGATTGACTGGGAAGCTTTTGTTCCCTTCTAGAGCTGCGGTAGTCAGTGGTAATAGAGTGAATTCCATAAATACGGTTTATGTAATTTTTATTCTCTGATATATCTTTTTATCAAATAGAGTTTAAAAATTCTAGTTTTGTTATTTGCATTTTAATTAAACATGAAGTTTTATCATTAAAAAGGTTTTGATCATTTTAGGCTTACTACGGGTTCCGGAACTACCACTTCCGTTCCCTAGCGCCGGTCTCGGCCCATGAGATTGGGTCGTGACAGGGAGAACTGTTAAGAAGGTCCGGTACGAGGTTGCCGCCGAGTTTGGTCAACTTACTGATTTGTTGGAGGATGATTTGAGGGAACGGGTTGGTCCTCCGCTGCTACCCGATGCTGATCCGGATTGCCTTTACCTAGATATGGCTGGTATGTATGAGGTGCTGCTTAAGAAGAAGACTGCTATAGCTGATGCTGCCACAGAGCTTGAAGCTGAGTTGACAAAGGAGTTTGACGAGATGGATAAGGATAATGCTAAGTATGTGAACGATCAAGGTTCTGATCCCCTGTCCAGTCATCCTTTACCCGGTCAACTTGACGTGAGTCATCATGAAGAGGCCGGTCTGAGCGAGGGTGGTGGTTCTCGGTCAGGAGATGATTTGGTGATACCTGACGAGGTCACCCGTCCTGTAATAGATTAGATCTTTTTGAGCAATTGTTTGTGCTGAACTTTTTTTAATTTTTTTGTGGATTTTGCCAAGTAATATATTGGTTTTGGTGCTTATTTAATTTTTTATGTTTTTTATGTACATTTGTTTTGTTAAGTTTATTCTAAATTTAAAGTTATGACTTGTGTTTTGCAGTTATAATTTAAGCTATAGCTTAGATCGGTTAAAGCAATTGCGTTGATTCGTTTTTTAAGTTATGGCTTATATCGGTTAAAGCAATTGTTTTGATTTGTTTTTTAAGCTATGGCTTATATCGGTTAAAGCAATTGCTTTGATTCGTTTTTTAAGCTATGGCTTACATCGGTTAAAGCGATTGCTTTGATTCGTTTTTTAAGCTATGGCTTAGGTCAGTTAAAGCAATTGTTTTGATTTGTTTTTAAGCTATGGCTTAGATCGGTTAAAGCGATTGTTTTGATTTATTTTTAAGCTATGGCTTAGATCGGTTAAAGCAATTGCTTTGATTTTATACTACGACAGGTTTTGTTTCTTTTTTCTTTTTTCTTTTATTGATAGGGGGAAAAACTTGCATCCTTGTCTACAACTGGCTTTGACTTGAATGCAAGTGAAAAAACCCCTGACACACTCGAGCACTTGAATTTTTTTACTGATAAAACCTTTTGAGGACCCTGGCATTCCAAGTCTTAGGTAAGTCTCGTCCTGATAAGTAAGTTAAGTAATAAGCCCCTCCTTTTCTGATTTTCTTAACATGATAAGGTCCTTCCCAGTTTGCACCGAGTTTGGATACTCTGGCGTTGCCTCTTGCTATGTCTGCTCTTCGTAGGACTAGGTCTCTGACTTCAAAAGTTAGGGTTTGACCCTTTTGTTATGGTATGTGGCCATTCTTTGTCTGTATGCCTCGATGTGCATCAGGGCCTGCTCTCTTCTTTCTTCCAGTAGATCGAGATAGAGCTTTGTATTCTCCTCATTTTGCTGTTCATCAAAGTATTGCACTCGGATAGTGGGCATGCCTATCTCTACTGGTACCATTGCTTCGCATCCGTAGGGTAGGTTGTACGGAGTTCTTCCTGTGCCGCTTTGGGGGTAGTTCTGTATGACCATAGGACACTGTGCAGTTTGTCTGCCCATCGGCCTTTTGCTTCATCTAGTCGCTTCTTTAACCCATTCACAATGGTTCTGTTAGTGACCTCGGTCATCCTGTTAGTTTGCGATGAGTTACCGAAGTGAACCTTAGGCCAATCCCCTTTTCCCTACTGTATTCTCTGAAGACCTTGTTATCAAACTGCTTTCCATTGTCGGTAATAATGATTCTTAGTATACCAAAGCGACATTCGTAGGAAATTTCGTACCCTGGCTTCTGTTATGGTTGAAACCGCTTCTGCTTCAACCCATTTAGAGAAATGGCCGACTGCGACTATTAGGAATCTTCTTTGCCCGCTAGCTATCGGAAATGGGCCAACTATGTCGATTCCCCAGGTGCTTAACGGCCACATGCTAATTATAGGGCTCTGCTCGGTTGTTGGTCAGTGATGCACATTTTGGTGGTACTAGCACTTATCGCATTTTTGAACTAGATTGGTGGCATTTGTGCTAAGGTCGGCCAGTAGTATCCTTGTAGCACTGATTTTCGGCATAGTGCAAGGTGAGAGATGTGGCTACCACACATGCCTTCATGCATCTCGGCCAAGATATATTTTCCTTCTTCCGCTGTAAGACATTTAAACTAGGGGTTTGAGAATGACTTCCGATATAAGATACCATCTCGGTATGAGAAGTATGGTGCTCGGCGTTTGACTTTTCTTGCCATATTCTTATCCTCTGGAAGACTTCCATTATCCATGTATGTTATTATGTGCTCCAGCCATTGGTCTAATGGATTAATCAGGAAAGTCACTTTGGGGTTCTGAATGCTGCTGAAGTTTTGGACTGACGTGGGTATGCCCGGTATTGTTTCTTTGGCTTCTCCGGCCCTGGCCAATACGCCAGCTTCTTTGTTCTCTTCTCTAGGGATCTGTTCTAGTTCCCATCTCCCCCCCCCCATCTTCGGTTATTTTGGCTAGCAGCTCTTTGACTCGGTCTACATATTTCTTCATGTCAGGATCTTTCTCTTCGAATAGTCCAAGTACTTGGTTAACAACCAGTTGTGAGTCACTTTGGACTTTGAGATATCCGGCCTTGACTACATCGCCATTCGTAGTCTTGCTATAAGAGCTTCGTACTCCGCCGAGTTATTTGTGGCTGGGAAATTCAAATTTACCGAGTGTTGCATTTTGATGGAGTGTGGCCCTTTCAGTACCATCCTTGCCCCTGATCCTATCATATTTGAGGCTCCATCCACCTGTAGAACCCATTTGATCGTGCTTTCCTCTACCTCTACTGGTTGATCATGTGTTGTTGTTTCGGCAACAAAATCTGCTAGGATTTGCGCTGTCATAGATGACCTCGGCTCGTATTTTATGTCATATGCTCCCAGCATGATGGACCAGTTGATCAACCTTCCTGATGTCTCCAGTCTTCCTAGGGCTTTCTTGAGTGGCTGGTTTGTTCGGACTATCACCGTGTGAGCTTGAAAATACCTGTTCAGTTTTTCCAAAGTCAATATAAGTGCAAATGTGAATTTCTCGATCTTCCTATACCTGATCTCGGGGCCCTTCAACACCTTGCTCATATAATATACTGGTTTTTGCTCTCTTTCCTCTTCTTTTACCAGTACATATGCTACTGTCTTGTTGGTGACACTCAGGTATAAGTATAGTGTTTCTCCAGCTTCGGGTCGACCGAGGAGAGGTGGTGAGCTCAAGAATGTTTTGCGCTTATCAAAAGACTACTGGAATTCTTCGTTCCATTCAAAGTCCTTTACATTTCTCAGGGTTTTGAAGAATGGGAGGCATCTCTTTGCCGAGTTTGACACAAATCACCCGAGAGCTATAATTCTTCCATTCAACTTTTGATCCTCTTTGGCATTCCTGGGTGCCTTCATATCTATGATTGTTTTTGTCTTTTCTGGATTTACTTCAATGCCTTTCTGGGAGATGAGGTAACCTAGAAACTTTCCTGTTGGTACCCCAAAGGCACACTTGTCTGTGTTTAGCTTGATTTTGTACTTTTTTAGCTTTTCGAACACTCTTTTTAGGTATTTTGCATGATATTCTACCTTTTTTTATTTGACAATAATGTCATCATCGTATACTTCCATGTTTCGACCGATCTGGTCCTTGAACACGAAATTCATTAACCGCTAGTATGTGGCCCCTGCATTCTTCACGCCAAAAGGCATCTGTTTGTAGCAATACATTCCTCCATCGACCATGAAGCTTGTTTTTTCTTCGCCGTCTTTGTGCATTGATATATGGTGGTACCCTTGTGCTGCATCTATGAACAAGTAGACTTCGTAGCCACTGGTTGAGTCAACTAACTGATCAATGTTTGGTAGAGGGTGGCTGTCTTTAGGGCACGCTCGGTTAAAGTCTGTGAAGTCTATGCATAACCTTTATTTCCCATTCGGCTTTCTTATGAGCACCACATTTGATAGCCATTCAGGGTAGTATACTCTTCTGATGAATCCAGCAGTTAACAATTTATCGACCTCGGCTCTGACTGCAATTTGTCTATCGACTGCAAAAGCTCTTTTCTTCTGTTTCATCGGTTTGCAGGTCGGGTCTACGTTTAGTTTATGTGAAATGATTTCTGGATCCACTCCCTCTATCTCTCCCGGAGTGTTAACGGATTCTACCTTGTTTTTGACTAGCATGCTGGTTATCTCGTTCTTTATAGCTTTTGGTAACTCTGCCCCTATCATAATTGATCTCGGAGTTATTCCTGCCAAGTCCACCTTTTCTAACTTTCCATGAGGCTCCAATTTTCCTTCGTCGGAGTATGGTATTTCCATTGTTTCTATGGCTAGTGTTTCTGATACCCCCTTCATAGACACTAGATAGCACATTTTGGCGATATCTTGCCTCCCTTTGACTGTCACATCGCCTTTTTTGGTGGGGATTTTCATTGCTAGGTATTTGATACAAGTGACTGCTTCGGTGCTGTACAGCATCGGTCTACCGAGGATAACATTGTAGGCGAGTGGCATGTCCATTACCATGAATAGCGACTTGAATTTTTTTAGTGATGCCGACTAGGCCTCCTTTTGGCGTTCCACTTTCTTTCCCTAGCTCGACCGTTAGTTCGGCTACACCCTCTGCTCGTACCGGTGCTCCTCCCAGTCTGACCAAAGGAGTTTTGACCGGCTAGAGATTCAACACTGAGCATCCTATTCCGAGGTAGGCCTCTTTTTGTGATGAGATTTATTGAGCTTCCTTCGTCCACTAACTACCTCATGACCCAGATATTTTCTACGAGACCCGAAATTCTACAGCTTCGCCATCTGTCGAGCCGAAGCTTACCTCGGGTAGGGGTGTGGTTACCGTTATATTCATCACCATTTTTTGCGTTTTGCGCCTGACTCATTTATACTCGGAGTCGGCCATGCCTCCTGCTATTGTGTTGATTACCCCCGAAATATTTTGCCTCTTCGGAGGTGGTCCCTTATCTCGTTTTCTGTTATGCTCGCTTCGGCTATTTCCTCCTGGGTTGTAACTTTTACTTTTAAAATCATCCAAGAACAATTTGGATTTTAAGGTTTTATTAGAGTGAATTATTTTCAAGTCAAATCAAGTTTGATTTCTTATCCTTTCTCTTTAATTATACAATTATTATTTGTTTACTTATTTGCTTTTACCATGTCTAGCTAACTTTCTTAACTTGAAATATTGTGAGTAGTATGGATGCTGGATTTAAATTCTAGAAACTAAATTACATATCTTTTTTTATTATATTCAATCCTCGTTATTGAGTTTAATGCTTGTGATTGAGTAGCTAACAATTGCATGAAGCTAGATTGAATTGTGAGGAGGGAACTTAAGCAATTTAATCGGAAGAGGTAACCAAGATATAATTACAAAATATGAGTCAGACCACCTTGTTTGCATTATGTGGTGTGTGTGTGTGTGTATAATTTGTTCTTAGTGCTTTGATTATAATTGTCAGTTATCTTCTATCGTTCGGGTTATAATCAATAGGCTAGCAATAGATAGAAATAGTGAGTGAGCAACTTTCGATCTATCCACAGTTGTATGTAGTAACTAAAATTGATTGATATGATTTAGATTTGTAACGCATCTATTATCCATATGAAAGCAATATTCTAAGTTGTTTGTTATTATTGTTTTTATTTATTTAGTATTTTCTGTTTTTATTAGTTGAAAAACTTAAAAATATCCATAATTTAATTGCTTAAATACTAGTTAGTTAACTATTTTGGTATTAAATTCATTTCTTGTGGGATGACACTCTACTTAACTCTTTATCACCTAATCACAATATTGTATACTTGCAATTTTGTGCACCATAAGTAACTAATTTTAAAACCCTTAAAATATACACTTTTTGTTTAAAAAGCCCCTCAACTTCAATTAGCTTGTTTTGACCGCTTTCTTTTATTTTCCGTATTTATAAGCCCTTCGATGGATGTCCATTAAAAAAACATCTATCGAAGGACTTATAAATACGAAAAATAAAAGAATAGGGGTCAGAAAGAGCTAATTTAAAGTTGAAGGACTTTTTAAATAGAAAACGTATACTTTAGGAGTTTTAGGGCTTATAATCACCTATGGCAGTCCAACTTAAGCACTCTAACCACCAAGCCTCCTGAACTAAATTTTGGTCCGCTAAACCCCCTAAACTTCACTTAATAATCAACTAAAACACTTTTGCCCTAATTTGACCAAAATACCCTTCAAATCTATAAGTAAATACATACAAATCAAACAATCTCAATCTAACCAAACCTAAAATCACCCCCCAACCAAATTAATAATAACCCAACCAAATCAAACATAATCTAACCAAACCTAAATTAATTCAAAATATAAATAAATAATTATTTTTTAACATTAAAATTTTTTAAATTTGGAGAATAAACCCACCATGATGGGTCTGCTCTTTTATAGGTTGGCTCGGATTTTTAATTTCATACAATTCTTCACGTAAACCCAAAAAATCCTGGTTCGAGCTGGAGCCCGAAATACGCCTGTAATTTTATTGGGGGGGTCAGGCTTTTAATTAGTTTTATATAATTCGTCAAGTAAGCCCGAAAAAGCCTGGCCCTACCAGCATATATAGAGTGTAAAGGTCGGATTTGAATAGGAAATTTGAAGCTCCGAAACGGGTTCCGGCCGTGCTTGAGTTTAAATAAAAAATTAAAAAGCCCAACCCGTCCGGCCCATTAACAGGTATATAATATATGCCCTGGCTCCACTCCTGCTAGAGAGAGATCAAGTTTGAACTGTTGGAAATTAGTCAAAAATTAATTTAGGTGGTTTACATGTTATTTAGACCAAATTAAAAAAAGAAATTATATCTATATTACTTGTCATGTTACAGGTTTTAGCATATAAAAGAAAAAACTAGTTGAAATAAAATGAGTTAAATAAGGAATCTCGCGCAATATCATAAAATGTCACAATAATAGACAAAGTTTAGTTGAAGCGGAGAATTTGATTATTAATCTCGCTTGATTAAACCGATATAGAGTTTGATTTGTTATAACTTCATATCTATTCAAATAAACCAATATAGAGTTTGATTTGTTATAACTTCATATCTATTCAAATAAACCATCAATAAATCCTTGTCGGCAACATAACAGCCAAACATTTTGTTAAATATCAAAATAATTTTCATCCTTTAATTAATTTAAAAATCTTAGGCCGAACCAAGAAATTTTCAATATATAATTCGAGAAAGCTTAATAAATTTACTCTGATCGAGGATCTTTCTTATAGAAACCCAAAAGATTTTGATCAAGTAAGGAGTCTTTAAAGATGTATCAGTAATAGACAAAAACAAGGATGAAAAAAATCCATATATAATTGAAGTATTTACATTTGGAATAATGTTATAAAAAAGCATAAACTATACATGTTTTCTCAATCTAATCACGAACTTTAAAACGTCTCAATTGTATGCATGAATTTTCATTTTTTTCTCAATTCAATGCATATGATGACATGACACTCATTCATTGGTGTAATTTTATTGAGGTGGACATCATTTTTGGCAACCACATCATCATATTACATGTATAGTTTTTGCTTTATAATATTATCAGTTTGATAGAACATGACCATTTTACCTTAATTGAGATGCATAGTTATTGTTTTAGTTATCATAGAAAATCTCATGTGGTAGCATATGGTTATTTTAGTTTACCTTATTGGTTGGAGCGTGTCCCTCCAGTTATCAAATTTTATGTATTGGCTAATCAATTAGCTTTTAATTAATAGAATTTCTTATTTAAAAAAATAATTGAAGTATTTATTGATTATAGCAATATAATTACGTAAATATATATGCATACACAAAGGGTGAAGGAGGTGATTTTATGAGAATTCATGAATTTAATTATATTAAAACCTTAATTTAAATTACTAAATACTGAAATACTAATTTTAATGCCCTTCATTGCATAACTTTTAAACATATAATCATATATACATCAAAATAAATAGAGTTATTAAGAACTAACTCCTGAAGATCCATCTTGATTATTTACATAACCTCCAAAAAAATTGCCTTGGAATGGTATGATAATTATTCAAAGGGATTATTACAAAATACCTGTTTTTCCAAATATATTTACAGCATATTGGGCCATTTGAATCTCATCTTCTCAATTCTGATTAATTCCTTTTTCAGTAACAAATGGGACCAATAGGAAAAAAAATGATTATCCGGTGACTAGCGGTAGTGGCAGCGGTGGTGGGGGTGTTAAAACGGTGGAAAACGATAGTAGCAGTGTCGAGGGAGACGATCGTGGTGGAGTTGCAAGAGTAGTGGTGGCTGGTGGCGGTGGAGTTTCTGAGAGAGATGCTGGCGGTGGAGTTACTGGAACGGTCGTCGGAGCAGTGTTGGAGGAAGAGTCAATTACGCAATTAGTTTTTATAATTTTTAGGTTTTCTTGTTTTTCAGTTTTAATGTTCTGTTCAATTTTTGACTAATTTTGCTTTGAATTGAAATTTGTAAAAATAACGGAGAGAGAGAGAGAGAGAGAAACTGCAAAAGATTAATGGTATTTGTTTGGTTGATTCCGGCGGTGCAAGGGGCGAAGTCAGAAATTATTCGAAAGGGGGGCAAATTTAATATTTTACATTGAATATAAAAATAAATTGGTCAATTTATGTTAAAAATTAATTTAATTGCATTGCTTAACCTAATTAATTCAATATATTGGCTCAATTTTCTTTGTAGAAAGGTGGTCAATTGACCCCCTTCTTAACCATGTGGCTTCGCCACTATCTCCGGTGGTTGTGGAGGTTTCTGCTCCGATGGTTGCCGGAGAAAAGAAGAGGCGATTTATCAACATACATTTCTGTCCAGTTCTTAACCCAATTTTTTATCAATTTAATATTTATTCTCTGGTGTGTTTTTTTTCAGGCTAATGAGTTGTTCATTAAACTTGATCGGCAAAGTCCAGCAGCTTCATTTTCTTGAGTCGATGGCAATGATCTCAGGTCCATAAATGCTGAAAATGAAAAATTCTGTAGCCGGAGTAGAAGCTCCTTGTAAGGGTTTGGAACTGCAACTAAAGTGCCAACAATCTTTCCAACGCAAGGTGTTCTATTTTTAAAATTTCCAATGGACAGTGATAGTTAGAATTGGTGTTTAAATTTGTTTCTTGATTTTAAGCTTTTGTAATTTTCTGCATATATGCATCAGAAGGTATCAAAACATCATGCGATTGAGCATATAGAGTTGTAAATGAAGGATCAGTATTTGAAGGTAAGCTAGAAAAACCTTAGATTGACGAGAAAATGTTGGTTTGATCTAGTTTTGGTTTATTTTAGTTTATTGATTCTTAGTTATTTGGTTTAATTTTAGTTTATTAATTCTTACTTATTTGGTAAATGTTGGTGTGATTAGATTGTCTATTGTGTCACTTGAGAACTCTCCAATTGCAGTTATATATTATGATGATTCTTCTTATTATACTGATATATGGGTGATGAAAGAGTACTATGTATTTAGGTCATGGATACTCATTATGTCAATTTCTAAAATGAGACTGAAAATACACTGTAAAAAGATCAAAAATACACTAAAGATACATTGAAATTCAACCACAAATACACTAAAGATACATTCTTAATCTTTATGGTGAGCTTTTGATATACCGAGGTTAGAATAATTCTCTTCTCTATTTCTATAGTGGAGTTGATTCCATAAAGATGAATGTGTTTCTTTATGATCCCTCTTGATTTCTCCTTGTTGAAGGTATGTAAACACCTTTTTACTTAAATTTCTACATCATCTCCTGTCGGTTGTTTATTATATCCTCAAGCTGGAATTTGTTTTCTTGCAAACATTTTTTTTACTGGCTATGGATATTACTGGGGTAAAAAAGCATGACAGTGAGTTGCTTGACATTTTGGACATTTTTCTGAAGTATCTACTGTATAAGACAAGTTCACTTGAAATAATTAATAGAATACTGTGTCAAAATTCCAGTGCTAGGATATTTTGTTTTTATTTTTAGAATATATTGAAAATTGTTTCTGCTGACGTGACATGAGCAGAATGCTTGAGCAAGTAAGCATTTTCACCTTTGAATGCATCTTACTTGCAGTTTAAAGGATGTGCTGATGCTAAAAAAGTGATTGCTGCACTTAAAAGCAGAGGCATTTCTGTAGTAGGAGCTGCAGGATTTTGCTGGGGTGGTAAGTTCTTCGAGCTCCGTGCCACCAGTGTTAGGCATTAATGAATAACTCTTGCACAGAAACCTTTTTATACCGATAAGTGCATGATTTCTCATTGAACTACTAATTTGTAATTGGCTTTGTGTGTAATTGTTTCAGGCATGGTGGTTGTAAAACTATCAAGCGGTGATGATATTCAGGCTGCAGTTATATTGCATCCTGACTGGATTACAGCTGATGAGATCAATAGTTACTTCTGTCTTAGGATTTCATTGCATCATTATTCTATGTTGCACGAGAACTTTTTGAGTCATGCATTTCGGGTTTTATATCCATTACTAAAAACATAAAATCCCAAAATTCTATATTTATCACATGTTCCTGTAAAAAATATTGTTTCGTTGTTTTCCATTTCATATTCCCCGTATCAACATTTTTGTTTTCGTTTTTATAATAATTGATTGACAAAATAATGATTGTTTCAGCTATGAAGGTTCCAACTGCTATATTGTGTGCTGAGACCGATTAGATTTCCCCACCAGAACAAATGAAACAATTCGGAGAGATATTAGCAACAAATCTGAGGTAATTAATTAACTTGATGAAAAGTTTAAGCCGTCTCAGCTTAATTTGTTTTGGCTTAATGGTTTTACTAGATGTGATTTTTGCAGTTTGAGAGTTACGTAAAGATATTCGATGGAGTTGTTCGTAGATGGACACTGAGGTATAATGATGACGATGATTCAGCTATCAAGAAAGCCGAAGAATCTCATTCATACATGTTGAATTGGTTTACCAAATTTGTCAAGTGATATTTGCTGATTGAGAATTGAATTTGAAAAAACTAGGAAATGAGAATAGGGGCAACAAAACTGCTTATTACTTATCTGATTGTAAGAACCGAAAAGATAATATTTCAGCATTATTACTAAATGAAGACCATAGTTGATAAATGTGACATTATTAGAAAATAAATAAATGGTAAAAGTAATATCTAAATTATTAATATTATTTTTTTGTAGTACGCATTTTTTTCACTTTTTAATGATTTATACTCTTTCTTATAGCTTTTTTTATGGTGTTTTTTTTGTTTTTTTATCGTGTTTTACAGTTTAATTATGGTATTTTATAGTGTATCAATGGTGTTTTTTGTGTAACATGGTGTTTTTATAGTGTATTTATGGTATTTTGTAGTGTTTTAATATTATGTACCATAAAAACAGTGCAAATAGCATAAATATACTAAAAATACATTTAAAATCAAACTAAAATACACTAATAATACACTAAAAATACATTTAAAATCAAACTAAAATACACTAATAATACACTAAAAATACATTAATAGTATTTTTTAATATACACTTAAATACACTAGAAATACATCAAATATATTAGCAAGTAATTTAATATTATAATAAACTTAAACTCAAATTGAAAGGCAACTAATAAGAGATATCTCAACATTCGCATTTCGGACTTTGTTCCATAGCAATGCATCGTTAAGAAATATACATGAGGCTAAAAATACACACTCAAATGTATTAAATATAAGTTGGATTCCTCATGTTACGTCAAGCTTGGATCACTTCATCCACCAATAGCAAATGTCGGCACAATTACAGCCCTACAATTCATAACAATAAACACTAAAATTATACCCCAAAAACACCAAAAATACACCAAGGATTCACCTAAATAACACTTAATAAACATAAATTAAACCGAAAGTCACATGCTAAGTTTAAGTTAGGCTAATTCATTAGTTGAAGCTATAGCTTCATTTGTCTTGTATGTTAATTTTCCAGGGTCCATTACTGATGCTTAACAAAACATGATAAATAAATTATGATTAATCAAGAATTCACATACCAACTGTATGATAATTCAAGAACACTAAATTATAAAAGCAATTCAAGAATCATTTTGTTTAAGAACAGAACGCATAAACTAAAACAACAAGAAAATGTAAATAAACATTTCAAGAAACTTTTCATACATATATTTTTCAATAACACCTAATAAACACTTTAAAAACACCAAAGTCATATTCAGATAATTTTTTTATATTCTAACCTACTGTATTAATTCAAATTCATGTTTAACCTTATTCAAACTATGCTCACCAGGCCATTGTAAATAAAATACTTGGGCATTATAACATTTCTTATAGCAGAACAAACTTTAAGAACTAATTTATGACAAGTTGAAATACCTCAACCAAACTTTTTCTAGACAAGTTTAATTATTGATCTAATCACCTTAAACGAGTCCACTATGCCAAGACCAACAAAAATGACATGTAGATCGAAAACATGGAGGGGAAGATTAGTGGTGTCATGCTCATAAACTTGATGCAGACTTACATTATATACGAGGGACTCATCACTTGTAAACTTCCCTAACTGCAAATAACCCACAACAGCAACATATACAACAGCACCAGTTGAACAACCAGCAATCATTGAATCAAATAGAAACATGTCCAATTAGAAATCATTTAGACATGATGTTCTAATGAAAATAGGTGCAAACGAGACTTTTTAAATAATAAATAAAAAATGAATGGCAAAGATATTAAACATGTAAAATGCATATGCTACCACAAGTAACTTGAAAAATAAGTAGGTAAAGGTCTCCTGCAATTGAAAATTGATAGTATCATGATAAACTCAAAACTATTAGAAGAATACAAAAAGCTTTAAAATTGATACATTAAAAATACACTTAAAATCAACCTACAAAATACACTTTAAACAAACTAAAATACACTAATAATACACTAAAAATACACTTAAAAAACACTAAAGATACACTTAAGATCTATAATTTGCAGAAATATGACATGAATGTTAAATCGTAGAGTCACAGAGCCTTCCATGCCCATACATCGAAGCATATGTACTAAGTAAATTCGAGCCACAAACTCACAAATTGAATATATAGAAGACATTTGAAAGTTCATATTAAGCAGAACTGATTCTTATACCTAAAAGTGTTATTCTTGTAGAAAAAGCAAAAGTGATCATTTAAGAAAATTTGATGATTAAGAATGCCTCACTTTGCCTCCAAATTCAGTAGTAATCTGATGCGGCCGAGGCAAGACTCTAAATTTATTCTTATAGTCTTCGGATAACTTTTTGAAATAATACCTAGATGGTGGAAACATACTATCGTATGACATGACCATCTATGTACATGCCTGATCATTACATTGATAACATTTGTCACTTGGAAATTCAAGTGCTAACTCAAATATTGAAAAAACACTGAAAATCATAGGGAAAACACCAAAGAAATACTAAAAAATAATAAAAACCAGTAATAAACACTATAGAAACACAATCAGCAGATGTTCCGTCAACTCCTATAGCAGCAGACTTGAAATTAGAGGAAGAAGTCAATCATGTCAAGTTTCTAGCAATAGAAACGGATAGATAGGCAGCCACAACATGTCGTAAAAAAGAAACAAGCGATGTAGGAAGCAGCAAACCAGCAGCAGCCGATCTAAAACACAGAGAATGTCAAGCATTCAATTTTCTTAGTTGAACAGAAATAATTTATTAGCAATAAAATACCTAAAATAATTCAGAATACCAAATGAATTATACGAAATTAAGCTGTTCCGATAACTAACTAGAAATTTATGGGATTATCAATCTATAATGCTTCAGATGTATGAAGAGAACACCAATTATAAACTTGCTCGGTCCTAAGACATGCAGAATACTCATTTTTAAGTGATCGACAACCTGCATTGTTAAATACAAATCATTCTAAGTGAAAATTGGGAACTATAAAAATCTATAAAACCAGAAATTCAATAACCTTAACCGTAGAGATGATTGAACCCAATTCTTGTTCCTCCAACAAAATTGATGCAGTCCAAAAGTGCAGTAGAGTATCTTCCGGTGTAATTCTTCTTGCTCTTCTTCCTCAATAGAACACATCTTCAATCACTCTCAAATCAATCTTCACAGCTGTTGAGATTAGAAACTTTAATCAAATTAAATTATTTATTAGAATATTAACAGCCAGCAAGTAATTTAGGTTTAGTTTTAGTTAACAAAATCAATTGATCCAGAAAAGGCAATGAATTAGAAGAATGTAAATTCTTAATCGGTACCTTCTCTTCGACATCGAATTCTTCCATGAACAATAAATACTCTGAATATTGGACTCGGCTCACTACTCGTCAAGAACTTCCATCTACAAAGTACAACAAGAGAAGTCACAGGTGGCCGTTAATAAACCTAGACCGCCTCTTCGTCAACCATAGTCATCGGAAAAATTGGAGAACTAAGATGAAGATAAGCAAAACTGTAATTTTTTGTTAACGATAAGCTTCAGGCAAAGACGACATGAAGAAACGAAAAAAAAAAAATAGACGGCAGTTAAATAAGGAGTTATTTTGGTAAATAAAAAAACAAAACAGGTAAACCTAGTTAGGAAAAAAGTCAGAAAAGAAAAGTTAAAACTCGGTAGGTAAAGTTATAAATAAAATAGGAAATAGTGTATTGTAGGAAATTAACGCTTATTCAAATCAACTTCACCTTCCATTTCTGTAATATTTTCTGTCATCTCCAACCTCACTTACAACCTTATTTGCTGCTTAGTAAAATAGTTTAATGTTATATGTAATGTTTGCTCCTGAATAAAAATAATAATGCTATTTAACATAACTCATTTTATAAAATCACTTGATGTGATTTATTTAACTTTTTTATTAAAATTTTGGACTGCTTGGTAAAGTTACTTTACAACCAGCTTCACCTTTTTATAATAATTTTCCATCATTTTCCGCCTATTGATTGCATTGCTATGACTTGCTAGATGATGATCATCATTCATCTCCGATCATCACCTTTATATTTATAATCATGGCATAACTGAAATTTTCCATTGCAAGAAGAAATAACAACTATACTACGAATTTTATGTTGAGGAATATTATTCTACTTCAACCTATTACTCGTTCTTGGGGTAATAGACACCAGGGGTATTCAAACTATCATTATATTTTATTTTGGTGAAAACTTTATTTTTTTTCTCATTTTGTTTACTAATATTTAAAATTATTTTAACATGAGTTTTTAGGTCAAAAACGATGAGTGACAGCCGAATTTTGTAACCAAATTGGAAAAAATTAAAATTTAGTAGCCAAATTGAAAACAAATTAAAATTTGGTAACCAAATTGAAAAGAAATTAAAATTTAGTAACCAAAATAAAAAAATTTAAAAATCAGTCACCAAAATAAAATATAGTGCTAGTTTGGGTACCCCCAATGTCTATTACCCCTCGTTCATGTAAGAAGAACTTGTCTTTTATTCTTGATAACGAGTAGCTAGAAGGTGAACTACATTAGGTTTATTTGTGTTAGAAAACCAAAAAATTTATGTTTTAAAAATCTGACCAGATCTTTCAAAAATTATAAATCTATGCTAATTTGACAAATTCGCCGGAAATCTATTTAATTCTTTAAAATTGATTTAATTATATCTACGTGGTTCATATAAATTGTCAATGAGGATGCCACGTGGTTCATATAAATTAATTTTAAAAATATTTAATCGATTTTGACAAATTTGATAAATTTTCAGCGAATTGACCGATAAACATATATTTACAACTTTTGAATAGTTTGGATAGATTTCTAAAAAATCAAAATGATTTGCCTTTTTAGCACCATTAGATCTAAGGCTATATTTGATTTATGGAATATGTCGGTAGTATAATAGCTATTTGATAGGAGTAGAATACTCCTGGTATTTAGGTGGTTTTCTCATCGCTTTGTTATGATTTAGCATGCTTTGTAAGTGGTTTTGTACCTTATTACGTGTGTTGGCATTTCAGGTAATACGAAGCGTTTGCGGGACTATTTGGACTAAAAAGAGTAAAGATTCAAAGAAATAGCAAAGTCGGAAAAAAGATCAAAGAGTTAAAGAGAAAACAAGGTCTCAGAACATGTCTTGGAAGAGAAGCTCAAAAGTCAAAAGAGACATGTGTATTTTTACACGTCTTGATCGAGAAGTTCATTTAACATGAGCTTCTCAACCAAGACCTTAAGGACAATTTCAGAGGAAGGGTTTCTAAGCTAGCTTCTCGATCGAGAAGTTCTCCTTTAATGAACTTCTCGATTGAGACAATGGTTAATTCCTAAGATGAAATCAGTTTTGATATTTGATGAGCTTTGCTTGGTCCACTTCTTCTTTTAGCCCAACACTCTTGTACTAGGATGTCTCTACTTTCCTTATTTGTCTTGACTATATAAGTCACTTTGTCTTTTTTTAGGTCATCTATCACTTCATTGTAAAAAACAATTATTAGCTTAGAATTTTATTCCTTTTGTTCTCTCAATAGTGTAGAGATTTGAATGTTCTAGGTGTTCTTGTAATTAATTTCTAGATTTTGGATTCTTGAATATTCATCTTAATACAAGTAGTAGTTATTTTATGGAATCTTCATTATCTCATTAATGCTTTTCGCTTTTAATTATTACTCCAAGGTACTTAATGTTCAATCTTTGCTTTTATTCATTCAGTTTTGCAGTGTTGATTATGAGTAGCTAAATTCCTAGTTTAGGGGTTGTTATGATTGCCTTAGTGTGAGTAGAATAGGTGACTAGGTTAAGTTTTGGGTTAGGGTTTGTTGTGATTATTGGGACTCATGCTTAGATTAAATTGATCCCTTAATCTATGATCTATATTTAATTTATTGAACGAGAGTTATTTAATTAGATGGACTTAGTTAAACACAAGTTTAAAGATTAATTAAGCGAGAGCGGTTTAGGACTTAGGCGTTTGTTAAGTTTGCGAATTGATCGTGTTCGATCAGTACTGCCGAAACCTAATTACGCGAGAATGGTTTAGATTTCAGTGTATTCATCAAGTCTCGGTTCCTTCAATTTTAGACTCAAGGGAGCGGAATTGATTCCATTGGATAGCTTCACCCGAACCAATACCATAAACCGACCCGAATTATCTAGGATTTGTTTTGGCATGATTAGTAACCTCTAGGCACCTTTTAATTCTTGTTTTAAATCCGTTAATTGCTATCGTTTGTTTGATAGTTAGTTGTTTAGTTTAATATTTAGTTAATTGCTAGTGAATTTGTACTTGTTTTGATTGTGTTCCGCAGTTGTTTAATCACATTAAATGCTCGTGTGCTAAACAAATTGATTATCATTTTAATTTCATTCTCGTCATTGCTTCTTCTTCCTTGTGGGTTCGATACCGGACTTTGGTCCACATTATAACTAGTTGTGATACCGTATACTTCGGTAAATGACCAACAAGTTTTTGGTGCCGTTGTTGGGGATTGAGAGCGCTTAATGATTGATTGAAATTAGTTTGAGACTCGGTCGAGTTAGCTTTTATTTTCTGTTTTACTTTAACTGCTTGTATTCTCTACTTCTCATGGTTTACGCTTGGTGTGTTGCTTTTGTTTGTGTAGGATATTGACTCTAGTGTATGCACAATACACATCGTGCCAACCTTGGTAGCTTCGAAAGAAGTGTGAGAAGAGAAAACCGTAAACTCTTGATCATGAAGGGTGACGGAGATGAGTATGAAGAGGAGAGGTACAATCCTCAAGTAGAGGGAGGGAGACGACAATTTCCACCATCTACTCCTCCACTTGAGGATGGGAACCAACCAAGGAAACAAAATCCTAGGGAAGACAGTCCACAACAAGCTCAACCCATTCAAAGGCAAACGTTGGACGATTTCTTCTTGCTCGATGTTAACAACGTAAACTATGGATGCTTCGCTCAACCGGTTCAAGCGGCTACTTTTGAGATCAAGCCAAGAACCATCCAACTTATAGAGAACAAGTGCGCCTTCTACGGGCTACCTAGTGAAGATCCAAATGCTCATACTACTAAGTTTCTAGGGGTGCTCAACACTTTCAAGCTCCACAACATTACCGTGGATCAACTCAAGCTCCAGATGTTTCCTTTCTCCTTAAGGGATGAGGCAAGCGTGTGGCTCCAATCTCTTCCCAATGAGTCAATCGACAATTGGAGGGATTTGGCTCAAGCATTTCTCACCAAGTATTCTCCGATGGGAAAAACAGCAAGATTGACTAAGGAGATAATAAACTTCTTGAAATATGATGGGGAGTCACTCAATGAGGGTTGGGAAAGGTTTAAGAATCTTCAAAGGAATGTTCCACACCATCATCTCAAGAAGGAGTATGTAATTCAAATTTTCTATAATGGGATAAGTGAGAGTACTAGAGCTACCATTGGTGCGGCTTCGGATGGTTCGCTAATACAAAAGACGTATGAGGAAGCCCTTGAGTTGTTGGACAAATTGGCAATGGTTAGTAGTGCATGGCCATCGGAGAGAAGAAGACCACCAGGTCAAAAGTCGGTTATGACTCTAGATCAAGTGCAAGAAATGGAGGCCATAAAAGCTAAAAATGCTTCTCTTCAAACTCAATTAGATGCCTTCAAGAAGCAAATGAATCCAAGGAATGTGTTGGTTGCCTATATTCAAGTGGGATGTGAGTTTTGTGGTTATATGGGAGGAGAATGTCTTGTGATGTGCAAAGTTTTGAGTGAACAAGTAAATTACATTGGTGGGCAAAGGCAAGGTAATGACCCTTACTCAACCACTTACAATCCAGGTTGGAAGAATCACCCTAATTTTGGTTGGAAGAACAATGATGGGCAAGGGAATGTCCAAGCTCATCAACAAGCAGGTCCAAGCTTTCAAGGTGGAAGTAGGCCTCCAACACAACAAGGGAACTTCCACCACAACTGAAAGACCCTATGGGGTATGGCAAACCGTGGTTTTTAAATGTGAATCGAAAGATTAAACTCTTTGAATGCGGAATATAGAAATAAGAAACAGTTTAAGAGATAGAGGATTGACACAAGAGATTTAGAGTGGTTCGGATCACAAATCGATCCTACTCCATAACTCAAACAAAGTTTTAGATTTAGAATCCACTAAATGAGATTCACAAAGAGTTTTCTAAGCTAATTCCTAACTTACAACGATTAGGAGTTTTTACGAGGTTACTCCAAAACTACAACAAACAAGAATGTAAATTTAAGATGTGTGTTTGTTGTTTCAAGGTTTGCAAATCTTTGAACTTAAAACATTGCAAATTGGTTTACATTTATACCCAAAGCAAACTACAAAAAAGCACTAACAAACAAAAGAAACTTTGCTGTCAGGACAAAATCGCACCCGGGATGCTTAATGTCGCGCCCGCGGCATTTGCAAGACGCCAAAACTCTTCAACGGCTAGTGCCACATCTCATCACTTTATTGGGGCTTGAGAAATATATACGTTAAGATCCAACGGTCATCAAATGTCGCGCTCGTGACATGAAAGTCGCGCCCGTGACAAAGTTTAGGATCTGATGCTGAAAAAGTCACCCCACAACATGTGCAGTCACCCCCATGACATGAATGTCGCGTCCGGGACAAGAAAAGTCACCCCTGTGACTTTGAAGTCGCACCCATGACATGAAAAGTCGCCCCCGCGACTTTGCTGCTGGAACTTCAAAATCTCAAAAACTCAATTCTTGCTAGAAGGCTCTGAATTGACTCCCGATGGTTCCCATGAGTTCCTATTCACTTATAAACAATATTAGATCACTCATAGTTGATTGTCAAAGTCAAAATAAAGGAGTATGAAAGGACAAAGGTCTAAAAACAATAACCCTCTCTCTCTCTCTTTTTCTCTCAAATAAAAAACCCTGGCCATCAAAAGTTTTCTTTTTATTTTTTGCTTCGGCTACCGTCAATGGTGTATTCTTGCCGTTGGCGGTAGCCATTCATTTTTTTAGTGCTTTATTTACAAAGAATGGAATAAATAACTAACTCCTTTTTTATCTTTTTGTTTTGTTGGTAAATTTATCGATGAGGCACATCATATCAATATATATCGAATCAAAAAATAGAGATAAATCAAGACCTTTTCAAGATTGAAGATGAAATTGTTTAGAGGTTATATTAGTTTTTTTGTTTTTGATACTTTTTATTATGGTGATTGTCTTTCTTTTTTGAAAGTTTTGTTGTCCTTTCTATATCAAAAGGTATGTTTGTTGGTTTTTATGAAGTTTTGGTGAGTCTTTTGTTAGACAGCGAAGAATGGGATTCTTATTATGGTAGATCACTTATGTAATTTTGATTTTGATTTTGTAAGGCGATCTGCGAACAATACTTTGCTTCTTGTTCTATGTCAGGTTATTAGAAACGGTTATACCCTTTGTGAATTCTTCCACTTGTAACTGCTTGATATTAATGGAAGATTATTTTGATTGTCAAAAAAAACAAAGAAAGGACAAAGATCCAACATTCTCCCTCTTTTTGAGTTTGACAATCAACATGCTAAACTGGCTCAGTTAAATAAGAGACAAATTGATTTTGGTCCCCTCACTTTATGCACATAAGATAGAAAAAGAATTTAAGGCATAAGAAAGAAATTTTCGAAAATACTTAGCAATTTGAGCATAGAAACTTCTCCCCCTTTGTCAAGTGTAGGTCCTTTGCCGCACGTATATGGTATCGCAACTAGGATTACTCGATAAGAACGAGGTCGATCCCACGAAGAGTGATTTAAGCAATGACGAGAATGAACTTAGATGTTATTAAATTCGTTTAGCACAAGGATGGCATTTGTTTGGTTTTCAATAAATAAAGAACTACAATCAAACAACTATTGAATTTAAATTCAAAAGACTAATTAAACAACGATTAATCAAATATGGATTTAAATAAGAAATAAAAGGCATCTAGGGGTTGCTAATCATGTTAAAGCGAATCCTAAGTAATTGGGTCGAGTATATGAATATTGGTTAGCGTCCACCTATCCTAAGGAATCAATTTCGCTCTCTCGAGCCTAGAATTGAAAGAAACTGATACTTGATTAATAAATCAAAATCTAAATAGCTCTCTCGCAATTAGATTTCGATAAAATTAATCAAGCCGATTAATTTGCAAACTGAATAGACACTTATGCCCTAAATCACCCTGGTGCATTTAAGTCTTAAGATTGTGCTTAACTAGGTCTGTCTAATTAGATAACTCTCGTTCTACTAATCAAACACAAATCATAGATTAAGGGATCAACTTAATCTAGGCATTACGTCCAAAAAAAACAACAAAACCCTAATTCAAAATCCAACCTATTCACCTAATCATCATACATAACAATCATAAACAACCCGTGAACGAGGAGCTTAGCTACTCATATTCAACATTAATGCATTAAATGAATAAAAGCGAAGAGTAAACATTAAGTTAAGATTTAATACCTTAGAGTAAAAACATTCACAAGATAATGAAGACTAAATGATAAGCTTGCATTCAATAACAAGGACTTGTTCTAAAATCAATAAAAGCTTCAACAACCACAACAATGGTGGAAATGATGGAGCACAAAACCCTGTGTAGATGCTAACTATTTTAAGAGAGACAATTAGAACAAAATAGAATTGGTGTAATAAAAGTTGCCTAATCTAAAAATGAGATAAGGTTGCTTTTATAGTACTAGATAAAAGAGGAAATAAAAGACAACTATTACAAGATTGTTTGGTAAAAATTGGAAATGTGCCTCAAGCCATGTGCAAATGTTTCAAAGCTGAATTCCTTCTTTTCTTCTTGTCTCGAATCAAGACCATCACTTAAGGGATGGGTCTCGATCCGAGACCCTTCAATCTGGGCATTCTGCCCAGATTTCTCTTGTCTCTCAGATCGAGACACAAGCTGATGAGGGGTGTCTCGATCCGAGACACACTGGTGCAGCCCCGCATTCTTCGATCTTTCGCTCCTTGCTTCGCTCTCCGCTTGTCTTCATTGATTCTTCCTTTCCTTTACGACAAAAATGCTCCAAAACGCTTCAATATCCTAAATAGATTAAACACAAATAAGGCACACAAACACCTCAAAATGCACGACAAATTACATTAAAGCGTAGTGAAATGACTCAAGTAAATAGGAGTATTTTACTCCTATCATCCAGCACAAAAAGCATAAAGGGCGTGTTTAAAACATAGACAAAAGAGCTAATTGAAAGAGATTTTGAAAACAATTGAAATCAAATTTAAGTTTCTCATTCAATTGAGGCGGAAGGCACTTATTTGATATGCATATCAAGCTTAAAACTCAATTAATTGAACTTATGATTTAAATGATAAAAAATAGGCAATTATTCATCAATTGAATAATACAAAAGCAAAGTCCAATCATTAAAAACGGTTTTAAAGCATATCAAAACATTTTTAGGAGAATAAGATTTGAAAAATTGATTATCCCCCTCAAAATAATTTTGGAAAACATGGCATAAAAATTAATCTATGTTTAAAAGAATTTAAGTCAAATTTAAACACACATAGATTTTGATAAGATTTTTACCTATCTTGCCATTTTCCAAAAACTTCCTTTGATGCTTATCGAATGCATCCTTCCTCTTTGATTTTCCATCATATGATATTGAATTTGATTTAGTGGACATCAAGTGTACCTACAAAGCAAATCACTTAGGTACCCAAGAAACTTTGGGTCCTTGAAAGTTAATGCTTGAATAGTTCAAAGGAATTAACCTTAATTGAACTTTTCTCACATAGCAATGAATATTTGTGTGATCATATTTCATACAATAAAAGCATTGAATTATATGGTTCACATTTGATTTCATTTGAGGTGGCTTGGCTCTAGAGGTCTCATAAGAACAAGCACAAACATGGGAACAAGATTTGACATTTGAAAATGCATGAACATGTGAGTTCTTTCTAGTCTTCTTGTTCCACTTATGACTATACTGAGAAGCATAACCATGTCTAAAGGGTTTTGTACCCTTGTTGCTCTTAGCCTTTTGAACCAAGAATGGATTAGGCTTTCTAGCATGCACATGAGCCTTCTTTACCCTAATTGGTTTGACCAATTTAGGAGGAACTTCTATAGAAGAAGTTTGAGGCAAAGATGCTTTGACAAATTTAGTCATATTTGAACTAGAAGCATTTTGATTATAGCCAAGTCCAAATTTTATGGTAGGGCATCTTTGAGATACAAGAATTGTATCCAAAGTCTCTTTACCTTTTTGAAATCTTGAAAAAGAATCTTTTAATTCAAGAATCTCATCTTTAGTTTACCATTTTCCTTAAGCAAGTTATCAACATTTAAACCTTGCTTAGGGATAGATTTTAAAGATGACTTGAGAACTTCATTAGAAAATTTAAGCTCAAGAAATTATTTAGTTAAAACAAGCATTTCATATTTAGCTTTTGAAGCTTAATTTTTAAAAGATAGCATCTTGGTATTATAATCACCACATTTAATTACTTGTTCATCAAGCATGCTATAAACATCATCATCATCATGAGCATCATTATCAACAATACCATCTATAATAATATCATTTTTAACATTTGAGCATGCATCATGTGATTCAACACCAATATCATCCCAAGATAGAAAAGATTGGGGGTTTACCTCTAGTGTTGGTTCCTCCTCAAATACCATGAGGCACAAGTTGGCATCATGGTGGCTCTCACATTCGGATTGAGATTCATCATCTTGAGAAGCCATAGACCCCCCCCCCCCTTTGGAACTCTTCCTTGAAGAGGATGTTCTTTCATGATTGCTCTTTTCGTTGCTCTTGAGCTCCTTCGCTCTCTTTGTGAGCCTCAAGATTTCTTCCTCATTGCTTTCCTTCTTGTTTTCTTCAAGGTGAATAGCACTTTTTAAAGCCTTGAAAACAACATTTTTCTCCCTTGCCATCTCCTCTTGGATACTCTTGATGTAAGACATCTCATGGAGGAGTAGCTTGCAAATCAACTCATCCGTCCTCAAGATAGAGAAGTCATGAGTCTCTTCAATGACGGTCACCTTAGGTTTCCATAGAAGAATAGGAAGGGATCTTAATATTTTACCATTGATTTCCTTTAGCTTAAAGGACTTTCCAAGTGACTCAAGATTAGCGACAATTCTAAGAAACCTTGAAGTCATCAAAGATACATCTTCATTAGACAAGCCATTGAAGCCTTCATACTCTCCAAGAAAACTCTAGCAATTAAGCAAAAAGAAGAGCACTTAGCTTTGATACCAATTGAAAGATCCTATGGGGTATGGCAAACCGTGGTTTTTAAATGTGAATCGAAAGATTAAACTCTTTAATGCGGAATATAGAAATAAGAAAGAGTTTAAGGGATAGAGGATTGACACAAGAGATTTAGAGTGGTTCGGATCACAAATCGATCCTACTCCACTACTCAAACAAAATTTGAGATTTAGAATCCAGTAAATGAGATTCACAAAGATTTTTCTAAGCTAACTCTAAGCATAGTGTTTTATAGCTAAACACCAACTATGAGATTTTCCAAAACTAATCTCTAACTTACAAGGGTTGCGTTTTCTCAAACCTACACTCTAACTTACAATGATTAGGAGTTTACAAGCTTACTCCAAAACTACAAAAAACAAGAATGTAAATTTAAGATGTGTGTTTGTTGTTTCAAGGTTTGCAAATTATTGACATTTAAACATTGCAAATGGGTTTATATTTATACCCAAAGCAAACAACAAGCAAAGCACTAACAAACAAAAGAAACTTTGCTCTAAGGACAAAGTCGCGCCCGAGATGCTTAATGTCGTGCCCGCGTCATTTGTAATATGCCAAAACTCTTCAACGGCTAGTGCCACATGTCATCACTTCAATAGGGCTTGAGAAATATATCAGATAAGATCCAACGGTCATCAAAAGTCGCACCCGTGACATGAAAGTAGCGCCCGTGACAAAGTTTAGGATCTGAAGCTGAAAAATCGCCCCCATGACATGTGCAGTCGCCCCCCATGACATGAATGTCGCGCCCGGGACAAGAAAAGAGCTGGAACTTCGAAATCTCAAAAACTCATTTCTTGCTAGAAGGCTCCGAATTGACTCCCGATGGTTCCTATGAGTTCCTATTCACTTATAAACAATATTAGATCACTCATAGTTGATTATCAAAGTCAAAACAAAGGAGTATGGAAGTACAAAGGTCTAATAACAATAATGGGAATAATTTTGGGAATAGGCCTCAACACCCTCTCGGGTTCCAACCACAAAGGAATTCGGATGAGGGGAGTAAGCTTGACAAGGCGCTTGAGAGGTTAGAATGGATGGAACTGGAATCAAGGCAAAAAGACAAGAATCATGCCTCCACCATTGATCACTTGGAGACTCAAATCTCCCAACTAGCCACCACTCTTCAAGGAAGAGCTCAAGGCGGTTTACCTTCAACCATGGAAACTAACCCAAGGGAACAACTCAAAGCGGTTGAGCTTCGGAGTGGGAAGACAATTGAAAAGTCTAATGACAAGAGGCCAAGAATTGAAGAAGATGAGCCTATTGTTGTTGAAGACATTGCAAGCTCTAGCAAAGAATTTCCAAGGGTTAATGAGGAGGTAGTGATTGAGGAGCCATATGTGAGACCACCTCCACCTCCCCCATTTGTACCAAAGGTACCCTTTCTGGGCAGATTAAAGTAAGTGCCCGATACTCAAAAGTTCCACAAGTTCCTGGAGATATTCAAAAAGCTCCAAATCAATCTTAGCCTTGCGGATGCTTTGAGGAAAATGCCTCAATATGCCAAGTTCCTCAAGGATATTATCATGAACAAGAGGATTTGGGAGAAAGATGGCATAATCTCCCTAACGGAAAGTTGTAGCTCCATCATATAGAGTGACTTGCCAATGAAACTAAAATATCCAGGGAGCTTTACTATTTCTTGTACTATTGGCAATATGAACTCTATTAATTGTTTATGTGATTTGAGTGCTAGCATAAATTTGATGCCTTTGTTTCTTTTTAGGACTTTTGGTGATCAACCGGTGAAGCGCACCTTGATGGTATTGCCACTTGCGGATCATTCTCTCAAGAAGCAGTATGGGTTAGTAGAAGACGTGCTTGTTAAAGTGGATAAATTCATCTTTCCGGTGGATTTTGTGTTCTTACACTATGCGGTGGATAAGGAGTGTCCTATGATCCTTGGTCGCCCATTAAGCGCAAAAAGAGCAACCACTGAGGAAAGGAAAGCGAGCGGCACAATCAAGCGCTCAAGGGGAGGAAGAAGCATCGGAAAGAGGATTTGCGGAAGAAGAAAATGTGGGAGCTGAAGCTCAATGGTCCGCCTTTGACCATCGGTTTAATGACCTAGCGGAGCAAACCACCAGTGTCAAGACCCAAATTCATGAGCCGCAACTAGCACTAAGGAACGGGAGTGGTTACTCCGAAACTCGTAGCAAGCCTAACAATAGATCGGTTCCACACACATATGCATAATATGTTATATCAAATTTTAAACGTATTCATAATATCTTTCTTTTTCTTTCGTCAATTATCACATTATGCATGCAAAACAGTCTGATTTCATTTTTCTTTATTACACATGTCCCATTACCAATGGATGATATCAATTTTTCCGATTTGTGCATATATCTTTCTTAAATTCACTTAGCACACCCTGTTTACCGAATGTACATATAAATAAAACTGATACATATCATCCAAAATATGCATAGCGGTCAAGACGACAGACGGTTAATACACTACTACTGCTACTGCGGATATACTAGAAGTAAGAAGACTATACATACTTGAAGATCCCAAAAATATCTTCAGTGAACAACAAAGTCGGAAATAAATCTCAAAGACGTGAACCAATACCTGAAAATGTTTCAACTTTGAAACATCAGTTAAAACTGGTGAGTTTGTATGTTTACTAATAAACAATAATAAAACAATATAATAAATATATATAACCGTATACTGGAACCAGACGAAATCCTAATCTTTGATTCACAACTAACACCTCAAGTCATATTTATTCAAAAAAATTCAATCCATGGGTTAACCGTGGAAATGAGGAACCACTACCGTCATTTGTCTAGACCAGGGATACTCAAACAATTATCCATTAAACGTAAGTAATAATCTTAACCAACATCGCAATCCAATGCTAAATTCAAGCAAAACGTATCCACATGAATTCCAATCAAAATCAAGCTTTTATAAGGATATTCAATTATATATGTAATTTACATGCTGGCCCACATTGCCGTTTAGGCAACCAACATACTGTTATTGGCCCGAATCGCCATTTAGGCAACCAATAACTAAATTATCACAATGTTGGCCCAAATCGCCTTATAGGCAACCAACATTAGATTATTGGCCTAAATCACCTTTAGGCAACCAATAATTCATTCTCACGTCGTTGGCCTAAATCGTCATTTTAGGCAACCAACGACTATTATCAATTCTCATTGAATATTCAAATATAAGCATGATATGATTCTCAAAGCCAAACATCACTCACATCAACATTTCAACTATGATTCACAAGCAAATTAACATCTCAAATCAACACACACTTGCAATCGCAAACAAACGCATATATCAAGTATAACACTATTTATTCACTTACATTGACATTTCTAGAGTTCACGCACTCCTACGGTTTCCTAATAGGTAAGCTTATTTCGTCGGACTATATTTGCTTATCAAAACATATATAATATATACTTTCTAAACATTTTATATATATATAAAATAATTCATAATATTAATATTTAAAAGTAAAGTACAACTCACAGATCGTGCGCCTCTTTACGGCAATACGAACTCACAAAGGTTTGGATCTTAATGCCTCAAAATGCAACGAATCCTTAAGATGTCACTCTTCAAAAATCAGAAACTTTGACCAAAGGATTTAACAGATTAAGTTTTAGAAAGAACGGCGAGAAAATTGGTCGAAGCACGACGAACCGAACACGTCGTTTTGGCAGAATTTTACATCAAAATTCTGATATATATTTCGGCTCAATTTCGAAGAATAAAAATGATAGAGTCAAAGAGCACGTCGATAGTTTCGATTTGATATAAAGCACGTCGATAGTTTCGATTTGATATAAAGCATGTCGATTTCCGATGTTGGAATTGAGAGATATCGACGAAACAAGATAACGTATTAAAACCGCTTTTCAGAGAATATATCGATCAGAGAAGAAAAACGTACTATAAACGTTTTCTATATATATAGATGTAATATCCCGTATTTTTAAATTATTTTTTTAAAATTTTTAATTATAATTTTTGCATTCTGTCAAGTTTTAGGTAATTTATTATTATTATTATTATATATTAAATTTTATTTTTAATCGTTCGTTGATTCGGTCGTAATTCGATTCGTGTTTGGTTTGTATTATTAATTTTAAAAGGAAAAAAACGATAAAAGTATGTGAATTTTGCATGAAACTCATGCACTCATATTAGTAACCACGTGACTTAGCCATTCCTTTGAAGTGATATTAAAGGCCCGTGCCTTTTACATATTAGAAAGCCCATTTTTTTTCAATCTCAGGTAGAAACTTATACTTGCAGTAGCAGTATAACGATTCTGCATTTTCCTAACCTATTCATTCGTGTTCTTTCCTTAAAACCCTATTCTTTTCTTCGAAACCCTAGCCGTCAAACACTCTAAAACCATCTGAGACATATCACCCATCACTCCTTTCATTCGTTAGATTTCCGGTAAGCAAATTTGCTTTCCTCATCGTTTCTATTCGATATCGTTACATCGTTTAATAATTCATATTCGTTGTTATGCTAGTATAGTTCTGAGAATTCTTTGACGATTCAACTGTACACATCGATCTCTTTAATCCTAATGTGTTGAAATCAATTATGGTACGTATGAATCTCTCCGTTCATTATCGTTCCGTTTCGCTGTTTCGAATGTTATATTACTGCCGTCCTTTGATTTGTTACTACCATTGATAGGGTCTGAAATTTAGCAAGTTTGTTACAGCAATCCTTGTGTTTATGATTATGGTTTTGCTTCGAGTTGTTGTCGTGCGATTCTTCGTTACTGGATCTGTTTGTTGCTGCCGTATCTACTGTTTATGACTGTCATGCTTTTCTCCATGTTGCTGCCATTGATCTTGTTGAATGTTCAAGTTATTAAAATGTGGGATTCATTGGTTTAGCTTCATTTGGTTAGGATTTTGGGTTATGGAGTTAGATTGATATTAATGGTTATGATTACTGCAATTCTTGGTTTAATGTTTGAGGGATTTATTTTTTTGAACTAGAGAAGATGACTAAAGGTGTTAACAAGTCATGGGTTAAATTTTCTTTAACTAATTGAATCCTCATTGTTTATTATTTTACTCAATTGAATCCCTTAAGTAAATTAACTATTTCACATTTTTTTAAAACTATTATTATTTAGTTTGATTATTATAAACGAAAAGTGATAATTATATTTTTACCCAATAATTTATAATTACTCGGGTAATTATTATATTTTGTAATTATTGACTAGAAGTGTCAATTTGACGTTTTAAATTTTAAACGTTTTCTTAATTTATTTTACTTAAGTAAATTGTTAGTAACTATTGGTTACTTGGATCTTAAGATATTGAGTTCCGTTTTAAATACTGATTTATTATTTTATCAAATTATTAATTTGGGAATTATAAACAATGGTTTATAATTTTGATAAAATATTTTGGGTCGGGTTAAACTTGGGTCACCCGACATGTGAGGTAGCTTGGTAGTTATTGGTAATTCGGCTAACCCACTATTGGAATATAAGTTAATTTATTATTTAAATAATATTAAATAATATCTTTCCGAGATGGATTTTAAGCTAGAACTCAATAGACTTGTATTATTTTGGGCAGTACAATTTATTTGAGTTTTGTGTTTACTCTGAATTGCTTTACCATGATTTGGTTTGTGCTAGTTAGGGTCTGTTTTTAATTATACCTTGTCTAGACCCGTCGACTGTTCGTACTTCAGAGGCGAATCATAGTTAGATTGCTTGTCAGGTTTCACGAGGAATACCAAGCAGTGAGTTTATATCTCTATTTACCTCTTTATTAAGCAAATATTATATTTTGTATATATATATATAAGCAGCTTTTCGAACTGTTTTCGACATTGTGGATTGATTTGGAACGTGCTACTCGATGGGCATCATCGGGACTGCGTGCGCACCGGTATTGATTATTATGGTATTGAGGTATGTTTAAGATACGTTTCACCTTAGTGAGGGCACCGGTGGAAGATACGTATCCTGAGCTTACTAATTATAAAGTGATAGTCGGGGATCGGTTATTGAGATACGTCTCACCGACACGACATATGGATTTAGAATTGTGGTTTAGGATTTCATTGATAATCCATAATGAATAAATGTTTTATTAAACGTTTTAAAGGTTTTTCAACTTAATAAATATAAATGGTTATATAAACTCTACTCAGTAAATCTGACCCGTTGTTTTCCCAAATTTTTCAGGTTTATGATTTGAGCGTTGGTCGATCTCCGTTTCTTCATTCTCGGAGGTTCTTTATTTTATTTCAGAATAAAAGAGTCGAACTGTTTTAAACTCTTAGACTATAGTAGTAGTATCAGATTACTCATGTCTTAGTCTAACATTTATATTTTAGACTATTGTTTGCTGGAATGGTCCAACAATTATTTTAGTATCTTTGGCATGATTACAGTGATTTTGGTATTATATATTATTTGCCATGCTGTTGGAGTTTAATTTGAGATTAAGTATATTTGAATATATGTTGCTTATATGTACTGCTAGACTAGGTTGGAGTTTCGGTTGCCCCAAGCATGTGATTTTAAGCAGGTACATCGTTTTATTTGTTTAAGTTGGTTATCCACAACGCTTGCTACGGGTTTTAGTACAACCATACATATACCCTAGCGCCGGTCACGATTCATGAACATACCCTAGCGCCGGTCACGATTCATGAAAATAGATCGTGAAAAAAGACTACTATATCGCCACGTGTCACTGCGCATGCATGACAAGTGTCTCCAAGTGTCGCTGCGCATGCGTGCCATGTGTCATTGCGCATGCGCGCCACGTGTCGTTGTGCATGCGCACCACGTGTCGCCGCGCATGCTCGACTCGTGTCTCCACTCATTCATCGTCACGTGTCGCCACTCCTATATCACCACGTGTCCGCAACCGATCTCTTCTATATCCATCAATTTATACGTCCAAAATTCCGTATTTTGTACGTTTTAACTTTTGGATTTTGTCCGAAACGTTTAGCTCTCCATTTAGAGATGCATATTGATATGTTAATTCCTTAGGTTTCCTTAATCCCGCTCACACCCGCTCTAACAAATAATAATCTTCCAACTAAATTATTATTTCACGATAAATAAATTAGACCAACTTCATATCGAATTTGACACGATTTCATCAGATTCTAAAAAAAACACGTGTGACACGTTGGATTCTTACGTTATAACAGTAAGAGATATTACATAAGGACGATAGAATGACGTTGTGTAAGATAAGATATTAGGTTGTGAAATGACAAATGGAAATCGTTCCAAAGTAATGGATTTAATATGAGATAAAGTAAAGGTATAAAGTGCTAGAATGTGAATAATAGAAAAACTGTAACTAATCTAATATTGAATATAAATAAAACACAATGATATAATTAAAATACATTTGATTAATATAATAAATTCAATCCAATTAATAAGATGTTTTCTAATCCAACAAAAAATCTAACCAATTTAACATTGAATATAATTGTAACTTGCTCATGAATTAGTAAAGAACTACCACAAGATTGAAGGTATCTCTAGGTGCTTACTTAAGATTGATTTGAAGAAAGCATATGATTCTATCTCGTGGGATTACATAGAGGAGATCCTTATCAGTCCTAATTTTTCCTGATAAAATGATTATGCTGATAATGAATTGTATTAGAACCCCTAACTTCTCTGTTTCTTGGAATGGTAATGTTGGCAAGTCTTTCCAGTCGAGTAAAGGGCTTAGACAAGGAGATCCTATCGCCCCCCTGATTTTTGTTATTTGTATGGAGTACCTCACTAGATCCCTTAACAATACCAGCTCTATGTTCAATTTTCATCCTGGTTGTAAAAGCCTCAAAATAAACCACCTTATGTTTGTTATATTTTATTATGGTAATGAAAGCTCAGTTCAGTTTGTTAGTGAGAAACTCAATAATTTTAAAGGAGTTTCTGGTCTGCAAGTTAATCAAAGCAAGAGCCAAATATTTTGCTGCAATATTGAGAGTTCTATTAGGAAAAGAATTACTGATATGTTAGGGTTTAATGAGGGTCAGCTCCCAATGAGATACTTAGGCATTCCCCTTATTTCTACTAGACTGAATAAGGAGGACTGCAAAGGGATAGTGAACAAGATTACTAGCAGAATCCACATGTGGACTAGCAAGTTTCTTTCTTATGCAGGCAGAGCCCAGCTGATTCAATCTTTGTTGTTGAGTATGCATATTTTCTGGGCAGCTATTATGATTCTGCCAAAGAAGATCATTAAAGAGATTCAGAAAGTTTGATCTAACTTTCTATGGTCTGGAGATCAATAGGCAAAAAAAGACATTGGTGGCATGGAATGAGATGACTAAACTAAAAGGAGAGGGAGGCCTTAGCATAAAAGAGATTAGTTGCTGGAACAAAGCTGCTATTAGGAAGCATGTGTAGAGTATTATTAGCAATCAAGACTCTATTTGGGTCCTGTGGATGAAAGCAAACAAGATCAAAAACAGCTTTTGGGGAGCTAAAGTAGACAACAAAACTAGTTAGTTTTGGAGAGGCTTGTTGAACATCAAGAGTGAGGTGAAGAAGATTGTCAACTACAAGCTTGGAAATGGAATCACTATTGATTTCTGGAATGATCCGTGGATACATGGTTGTTCCATGTTGGAGAAATTTCCCAGAGTGAAAATGAGGGATTCTGCAATTCCTAAAAATACTAAGGTAGCTGATTTGTGGAGAAATAACAGATGGAATTTTCCAGACCCCATAGATATTGAGACAGAGAATGCTTGGGGTTACATTAAGCAAAATTTCAGCCTCAATGCAAGTCAACCTGATGAGATAAATTGGAAGGTAACATCCAGTAATTCCTTCTCTATTGACCAGACCTGGAAATCTTATAGAAACAGCTATGAGAAAGTGTCTTAGCACAAGATAGTCTGGGGGAAAAACTCAGTTCCTAGATATAATTTCATTATGTGGCTTGTGATGAAAAGAAGACTGCGAACCAAAGACAGATTAAAGAGATGGGGGGTCACTAAAGATGATAATTGTACCTTCTGTACTAACGAGGTTGAGACCATGGATCATTGTTTTTATGACTGTCAGGTTGCTAAAAATGTGTGGAGCAGAATTCAGCCTATATGCAACTGCCCTTTTAATTTTAGAAGCTGGAGAAGACTTATAAGTTGGTTCACAAGGAAAGCTTCCGGGAAAAATGATATGGCTTCAATCAGAAGAATCTCCTTAACGGCCACTGTGTATCACTTGTGGAATGCCAGAAACAGGAAAATTATTGTTAATGAAGTGAAATTCCAGATTTGATTGCTCAAAGGATTATAGATGTTGTTTGCGCTAAGATGAGGAACAGAAGAAGCATGAGAAGGGATACTTATAGTTGAGGAAATTACACCATTTACCAAAAAAAATGAAAATAATTACAAAAGTATATGTTGATTTTTTTCATTTACAAAAATATTAATAATATTTACAAAAGTACAAAAAAATAAAAAATAATATCAAACATACGGTGTATACTGTGGGTATAATGTTAGTATACTAATAAACTAACATTATATCAACATTGTACCAAAATTATACCAACATTACACATACTGAGATTTTATTAATATTAAATAAAAATTTACCAAAATTACATCAAATCGTATACTGAAAATTAAATTAATAATATACCAAAATTATACCATCAGTATACCAAGAGTATACAAATTTTCTTGTTCATTACCAACTATAGTGAAAAATACACATAAAAAAAAATACATGTTATCAACTAGAAAATATATATAAAAATTTATAATCAATATACCAAAAATATACTGAAATTATACCAATAATAAACCAAATATTATTTTTAAATTATCTGATTTATAGTTTTAATATTCCAAAATTATACCATAATTATACCGACATTATACAAATCGTACTTTTGTAATTAATTTTCATTTTTTGATACTTTTGAAATTAATTTTAAATCAGTCGTATTTTTGTAAATAAAAAAAGTTTACAGATACTTTTGTAAATATTTTTAAAATTTTAGGTACTTTTGTCATCGTCCCTACTTAGTTTCCTTTGTTCTGGGCCTTTGGCCTTGTGTATCTGAGTTGCCTTTAGTTTGCTTGTTTTGTTGCGTAGTAATAGTTGTTTGCTGGTTAGTTGTTATAAGGCTTTGCCTTAGTTGTAATCTTTAGGGCTTTGTTCATAAATGTTTAAATTGGATTTGGTGTTTTCAGAAACACTCTTCTATTAAAGCATTAGCACATTTACGCCTTTTTAAAGAATTTGTCTTCATCCGTACTTTTTTTGTTCAACCTGTTGCTATTTTAATTTTCTCTTTTTTACTATTAATCATTACCCACTGAATTTGTTTTGTCCAATTGACTTCACTTTTATCAAACCAATATATATAGTGTCTTTTTTAAATGCTAACTTTGTTATTAGTACAAATACTTAAAATATTTAATTATTATTTTGGTTAAATCAATAATTTCATTCATTATATTCATTTTTTTGTATGTTTATATTTTTATACTTTTGTCTATGAGTAATTTTTTAGTTTTTTATTGTTTGATCTTATATTTGACCTTTGTTTTTTATTTTATTGTTTCAATTTGCTGAATATTAAAATGGATTCAATTTTGATAAGTTCAAATAAAAAGTTATTATAAGATCAATCTTAGTAATTAAATGTTATCACTGTACGAATATTTTTTATAATGAAACTATTTAATAGTTTTTTTTAGCACTTATTGTCCAATTTTTAGACATTTGTCTTAATAATTAAACACTTAATTTTTTATATTTTTAAATTTAAACACTTGTCTCTTATATTGAACCTTGTCATTTCTATTTTTCTTAACTTAGACACTTATTTTTTACATTTACATACATGCCAATGTAAAAAATATAACACGATTACATAAACATTGGCCTAAAGGTATCTAAATCGTATAAAGTACACTTTATGTAGAATATTGATAGAAATTTAAAAGTTTATTGAAAAACTGTAAGAGCAACTAAAAAGTAATCAAAGAGCAAATGAAAATCAACCAACTTGCAGTTAAAAAGCAATAAAATAGTAAGAATGCAAATTACAAGTGAAAAAAATATGCACCTTTAAAAAATGAAAAATAAATATAATTTCATTATCTTTAAAAAAACTGAAAAATAGATCTAAGAACACAAATTTGTGTTTAAATTTGTAATTTGATAAAATAATGATAAAATATTATCATTTGTGTTTTTTTTATGTGAAACATAGATAAGAATGTGAATATAATAATTATGAAAAAACGATACAAGCAACTGAAAAACTATCAAAAAGCAACCAACGAACAACAATCCAAAAGATACAAATTTATGTCAAAAAGACTTGTCTCTTTATAAAAATCGAAAATAATATAATTTTATTTTTATGTTTTCATTGCACATATGTTAATATAAATGAGTAATATATATTTTGAAATATTATTTATGTCTTTTATTTTTAAAAATAGATGATATTTGAAAATTATGAAAGATAAAAGAGACTATATTATTGATAAGTGTAAAATTAGATAGAAAATGATAATATATAGTAATTTGAACACAAATATTTTTAATTTAAATTTTTAAAATTGTCTTCAACATAACTTTTTTGATTATTTATATATTTATGTGTCATTGTTTTTATTTATATATGAAAACACTCTCTATAATACAAATATATTGTTTATTTAATTTATTTTGAAATATTTTTCATAAAAACACTTGGTTTTTTTAATTTTAATTTCAAAATTAAAATAATTTTTTTTAATTTTCTTAATTTAAACTTTACAAGTTGTTTTCATCCATTTTTAAAAAAAATATATCTTTGATTTCTTTTATAATATTCAAACAAAAAAGATACTAAAGTTAATACATCATAATAAAAAATAAAATTAGAATTATTTTTGGTAAATGAAAAAAATATTATTCAGAAAATTGTAATAGTATTCAAACACCGTAAAAACTGAATCAAAAGCTAAAAAGCTACCAAAATGAAAGTAAAATACAATAAGTACGAAAAGCAATTAAAGAACCACAAACAAGCAACGAACAAGCTACCAATAATCAATCAAAGAGCAACTATCAAAAAGTTACTAAAGAAAAATTAACGAGCAACCAAAAATCAACCAACGATCAACTAATAATCAACCAAAAAAACAACTGAAAGTAACACAAATGATAAAAATATTATATAACAATGCAATTAGTTTATTCTCAAAAAAAATGTAATTAGTTGATAATTTTTTTTCAAGCGATATGTTTCAATTGTCAACTGGATAAGCTATTTCTTCATAAACTTTCAACATTGTTTATTTTGTAAAGTATTTTGAACAAACTTATTGTGTATTTTCTTAAATATTTTCATGTGCTACATAGAACTTTATCCATTTAAAATTTTCTGCAAGAGTAATCTTAATCGGATAACAATTTACCAATTTATACTTATTAAGAATGAATTCATTTTAATATTATTATGTTAATAAAATAAAAAATATAGATAAATAAAAATATAAACAAGGATCAAATAAACAAGATTGAATAGTAAAAAAATCAAAAAATTACTGACAAACCAAAGCGTTAAAAATATAGAGTTAGTTACATATAAAATTATGGAATTTACACTGATCCACAAAAAATGACTTTTAAAACATATTTTTCCGTGAATTTCACGGACTTGGAAACCCAATGGGTCTTCCACTTGTCATGTCTCGTCAGCGAAAACGCCACTTATGATAATTTTAAAAATAAAAGAAAGGTTGTGTTTTCACTTGCCACGTTTTAAAAGTCGTGTTTTTCGTGAATTAGTGTAAAAGTCGTGATTTTATATATAATTAATCCAAAAATATATAAACAAAAAAAATATATAATAAATGAAAATATGGATTTTACAAAAACAATAATTAAGAATTTAAAATATTAAAAACTAAAAATATTAGTACATAAAAGACTAACAAAACATAGCGGGTCTATTATATAAGAAGATATATTATATAATAACCAATAAAGATAAAAGCACAGAGATTAAAATGTGTGAGTATTACATAAACAATTCAAATATATTAGGTGAAGTAGAAAAAGATAGGGTTTTTTCACAAATACCTCACTTTTTAAAATTTTTGCGAAAATACCCCTTTTCGGTAGTTTATTAGTAGATTATTGGTAAGTCATTTGTGGATTAGAGGTAAAAAGGCATTTTTTTGAAAAGTTTCAAAAAATGAGGTATAGAGAGTAATTTTCCAAAAAGATAATGATAGGATTTAGTTATTGGCAAATCAATTTAGTGTTTAGTAAGGAAGTAGAATGGCGTATTTTTTGCAAACAAAAATATAAAAAGGAGCACGCTTGCTAATATTGATCTTAATAGAGTATATTTAAAAGTAATTTGAAAATTGGGTAAAGGATGTCATTTCCTCTAATCTTTATTGCATTTAGTAATAAAGCTTTTTTGGGCCTTTTCACCAAAAAAAATATAATTGTAAAATATATTGGTATTATTATAACAAATTTAATCAATATAATACTACACTTACTAATATAATTATTTAATATAATTAATAGTTTTAATCCGACTAATAAAGATATTTTCTAATCCAATAAAAACTCTCACTAATTTAATATCAATTACACATAAAATATATTGGTATGATTATAATAAATTTAATAAGCTATAAACAAATATTATTGATGTCAATAGTTTTAAAAATATATCTATTTCTAAATATTAATTTTAAAAAATAAAGTGATATAGTAAAATAAATTAAAATAATATAAAAATCGACGAGTTACGTTACGAGCAACATGCTGCGTAATGTGAAACTAGTCATTTTAAAGGATTTTATTATTAACTTTTTATATTTTATGTAATAATTAACTAATTGAGCAGTAAAAACTTACACCATTTTACAATTCAGGAAAGATATGTAAGATTAACTTTTAAACTTTTGATAATATTAATATTCATTTTTCTAAACTTTAATTCGCTATAAAAAAAATTCAACTTATAAAATCAATACAATCCAGTCCTTTCTCTAAGAGGTAGTCTCGAGGGGTAATCTAATTTTATATATCGAAGGATCAAAATTATAAAAATTAGTGATGTAATTTTTATATAATAATGTAAGAGCATACTTGAATCTTTTACTAATTTTAAATAAATTAAGAATATAAATATTTTTTAATACCAAAAAATACTCTAAATATTTTTAAAGATATAGTCAATATGATCCATAAAACAAAAATACTAAAATAAAAAAAATTATTTAAGTTAAAATTGATACAAGTCAAGTTCTTTTTTTTAAACTTAAATCCCAAAATATGAAAATTAAAAATATTACTAAAAGTTATTTAAAATTTATTTTATCTGCAAATGAAAATTATTGTAATATATTAAACAAAAAAATTATTTAAATAAATAATTACTCATTATATTTTAAACTATTTGAATTTGAATTTTACTCCTCTTAATTTTAGCATTGTACATACAAAATTGGACCTTTTATAAAAAAAATGTAAAATAATGTTAATATCTGTAAAAACTAACTCTCGTCCTATAATTTGAAAATTCACCTCAACGTATGTCATACTTTATGATTATACTCTTGTGTTTTAGCTTTCACCTTCAAATCTCGTTTCAAGGTATTTTACTATAAAACAGTTTCAATCTGTTTTTTAAAATACAGTTTGCTACTGTATATTCGAAAACACTTTAAAAACTAAAATAGAGTAGTGATGCAAACATGGGTTAGCAGCAAAAATATCAAAAAAAAACATTTTGTTTATATCAAAATTAGAAAAACCGAAAGTTTAAAAGCCCAAAAGAACTACAAAAATCCATAAACTTCAAAAGTCAAACGCCAAAGAAATTAAAAAGATGCTAAAACTCAAATACATAAGCCTACAAAGTCTCCAAATTTAGCACGTCATAGAGACATTTTTTTTATTAAAGGATGGTTAGTGGAGAATGTGGAAGTTGGAGAATGTTGAAAGTCGAGAAGAAGTGGCATATGACGGTTTTCTAAAGATACACTTTAAAAGAGAAAAAACAACGATTGAGCCCTGGAAAATCAACCAAAAATCTAGAAACTCTTAGAGAGAAAGCATGTTAATATTAAATTCTATGAATTCATAACGTACAACAATTTACAAATTTCTTCTTTCACTTTCATTTTTCGACATTATTTTAATCATAGTTTCAATTACAGTGTCAATTTTTATTTTTTTCAATTACATAAACTCTCTTTCAATTCTAAACACTATTTGTAGTTTGTTTAAAAATCTTCAAGTTTTTTATTGGTCCTGTGAAAATTACTACACTAGCTTGATTTTAATTTCAGAATCTCTAATTTGAGGTATAACATCTGGCACACTCACACACAAAGGCCATCAACCGTTTTCCAAAAATTTACAGGAAACAATTTGACACGTCCAGTGGGACTATAAAAAGATGGCTCTGAGAACTTGTAATATTTAAAAAAAAAGACGTAGCCGACTCTCAGGATGAGGACAGTGCGCCTGCAACATCAGGGCTGAAAGGACTCATTCATACCATGGTTGAACAGTTTGAGAAATCACTTGCGTCTCTTAATCATGAAAATTCAGAGGCGCCACAAAATGTTGTTCTTGTAATAGGATTTGTTACTTCAGAGAAAAAAGGATAATATGATTAGTGATTCTCTAAAAAGTATCATGGCTCAAGTTATAGATTATTTTGAAAAGATAGAAATGATGTAGGAGAAGTTTGAAGAACATTCCAGAGAGCATGCCAAAGAATATGCTAAAAAGATTGGAGAGAATGCCAAGAGTTGAGGAGTACTCTAGAGAAAACAAAGAACAATCCATGATCATGATTGATACTGTGGTAAAATGAAAAAGATTGGGCTCAAAAGGAAAAATCTGCAAAGAAGAGTTCAAAACAAGTAAAACTCAAGGGGTAATGCCTCTGACAGTCAAGAGGTAGCAGAATCAAGTAAAACATCTTAACTTTCTCTTATTATAAATTCTATTTTTGACGAAAGGTACGTTCCTCCTTATCGTAAAAATAAGGTGATAGGCACTCCTTACAAAGGAGGTTGCCATCAAGGAACAAAACCATAATATTTTGTACATACTAATGTTAATACACAACCTAATGTGTATGATGAATGTTTTAACCATGTTTGGAATAATTGTGGTGGATTCTCTAGAGAAAATATTACTCTGGAGTCTGCTTTCCCACCTCTTGTTGTTCCAAACTAGATGAATATTGATACAGTGAAAGAAATGCTTCAAGAACTTTATGGCCCCGGCTTAAGGCAAGTTGGAAGGCTAGAGTTTCACAAACCATATCCTGAAGTAATTGACAAAGATAATTCATATCCAAGAGGTCATAGAGTTCCTAACTTTTCTTTATTCTCAAGATATGAAGGCCAATCAACACTTGAGCATGTAACAAGATTTATTACTTTGTGTGGAGAATTGGCAAATGTTATTAATTTTTCAAATCTTAAGTTGAAATTGTTTCCTAATTCACTTACAGGAGTGATATTCACTTGGTATGTCACTCTTCCTAGAAATTCCATATTTGCTTGGCAAGAAATGGAAAGGCAGTTCCACACTCAATTTTTCCACGCCGAACTAGAGATCTACATTGGTGAAATTTCAAGAATAATTCAAAGGGCTTGAGAACCTGCAGGCTTGCTCATTACGAGGTTCCAGAAGTTGAAGAGTCACTGCAAAATGTATTTGCCAGAAATGGAGTTTGTGAAGGTCTGAACATAGAGTTGATGAAAAAGTTCCAAGGAATGAAATTACATGATTTTTATGAGCTTGCTGCAAAAGTCACAAAATATGAAGTTGTTGAGAGAGGAGAATCACAAAAGGAGGACTTTAATGGGGACATACTTCCAGAATATGAACCATGATGTTGCTTTAGCAGACTTAGAACTCTTCAAATTCTTGCATTTGTCCAATTTTAGTGAAGAAGGTACTTGACATATGGTACGAACCTCATGCATCAAGTGCATGGCCTCAATATACATTCCACGTATCAAAGGCTTGAGAGATCTTTGATTTTATGGTGAAGGGAAAATTCATCTCTTTCTCAAAAAATTACAAAGCGCCCTCAAATGAAGGACTAAAGGGAAAAGAATACTATAAGTATCACAATTCTTAGAATCATGCTACTAATGACTTAAGTGGAAATATGCCTCCTCAACTTGTAAGCAATCACTTAACACATAAATTAACTTTGTGAGCAAATTAGTACACAAATTTGGTGATTATGGGCAATTAGCTCCATTTTGGAAATTTGCCCCCTCAATTTGTAAGTTAATTGTCCCCTCAATTGGAAATTTGCCCCCTTAATTTGTAAGTTAATTTTCCAAATGAGGTTAATCAATTGCCCATAATCACCAAGTTCGTGTATTGATTTGCCAACAAAATTAATTTATATGTTAGTTGCCTATTGCTTACAAGTTGAGGGGTAAAATTGCTACTTAAGTCCGCTACTAATTTATATTGGAGTTTCAGGAATGTTGTCTAAGATAGAATCTATAAAGGAGTTCTAAAGTTCTCAGGAAAAAAAAGAGGCCATGTTAATTGATAAATATTCGTTTCCATCCGTGATATTCGTAAATGCAACTTTTTCGATCTCATAAATGTCCTAGATCTCAAGAGGGGAATTATAGAAATGGATAGCTCTTGAAGAAAAAAGAGGAATCTCAAAGTTCAGAAGAAATGGGTTCCAAAAAATTAGAGCATAGCTCGGAAGAATAAAAGTGGAGATGTAAAATTTCAAGTTCAAACGAAAAAAGAGGAGAAAAATATCGTATGACCTGCTATTGTAAAGAAGGAGAATGTTAAAATATAAAATATGAAAAAAAGCTGAAACCACGACCTTAAAAATGAAGACGAAACCACTGCTAAAGATAGTAAAACGTGATTTTTTTTGGAAAATATAGATATGCTAAAAATGAGATAATATTTCAGATTCCCCATAACTTGGCCAATCTATAGCTTATTTAAATTTATTTTTTTATTTTATTTGTATTGTATTTTAAATATCTTTGCCGTACTGCTAAATTTTATAAATAAAAGAAAGGTAGGCATCTAGGCCACTTTTTTTTACTAGTGCTGGAGTTTCTAACATTGATGGAATCGTTGGGACTGTAGGAACCACTAAACTGTGGAAAGTGTCTGGAACTGCTGGAGCGTTTGAATTTTCTAGAGCATCCGGAATTGCTAGAGCGTCTGAAGTGTTGGAAACTACTGGAGCGGCTAGAATTGATAGAGCCGATGGAGCGTCTGTAGTAGCTGAAGCATCTGGAACTTTCGGAGCATCTAAAACTTCTGAAGCGTCTAGAATTGCTGAAGCGTCTGAAATGATACAGAAAATGGAGTGTTTAGAGCGGCTGAAGCGTTAGGGGCTGTTGGAGCATTTGGAGCTGTTGGATATGTTGGGACATTTAGCGGCTGGAGCATCGGAAATTGCCAGTTGAAGCAAATTATATTTATAGAACAACACGAAGGATTTGTGTGTTGGGTTTAATTTTGGTTAAGAAAAATTATATTTAAATGACTTTACTTCTAAATATGAAGGGGAACTGTAATACCGAAATTAAAAAAATTAGAAGTTTAAAAGTCCAAAAGAACTAGAATTTCTGAAATTCAAGAGCCCAAATAAATTAAAGAGATGCTAAAGCTCAACTACATAAGTCTACAAGCCAAAGTCTTCAAAAGTAGCATGTTGCAACGATAGTTTTTTTTATTAAAGGATAGCTAGTGGAGTATTTGGAAGTTGGAGAACGTAGAAAACTCAAAAGAAGTGGGCATCTGGCGGTTTTCTAAAGATGCATTTTAAAAGAGAAAAAAACAATAAAGATTACAAAGCCTAGTAGAATAAATCAAAAACTCAAAAACTCTCAGAGAAAAAGCAATGTCAATATTCTAGTTTTGTGAATTTATATGTATTGCAATTTACAATTTTTTTATTTCAACCTTCATTGTTCGACATTATTTTAATCATAGTATCAATTACAATGTCAATTTCTGTTTTTTCAATTACAAAAGCTCTCTTTCAATTTTAAACGCTATCTGTAGTTTGTTTAAGAACCCTTAAAAAATTTTGGTCCTTTAAAAATTACTACAAGCACGCTCACACACAAAGCACCATAACCATTTTATAAAAATTCACAATAAAACACATAATAATTTTATAGAAGTACATAAACTCTCATAGTTTATAGCTCCACCAAAAACAATAGAAATGTTTATATGTTGTATGCTACTAATCAAATGATGACATGTCAGGCTCGCGTAAGCCGCACGCATCAGTCTCGTTGGCATGCTGGCGTGTTTCTGATACATTTTCTCGTGACGCACGTTGTTTTCTCATTTAAAGGTACAAATATGAAGAGAACAAGGTAATCGATTATTATTTTTTTAGAAAATTAAAATTTTTGAAACAAATTAAGAGTGTTTATCATTTCTAGTAATTTTCTCCAAAAACATTAGAATAGTATAGTTAAAAAAATCAAACTTCAAATTAAAAATATATTTTACAATAAAGTTAAAAATGAAGTGTTAACAAATTATCTTTAAAATTAGAGAAATTTTTATAAATACTCATATGGTGGTAATTTATTTTGAAAGATACTGTTTGACCAACCTGTGTTGATTGAATACTCTTTGACTCTGATTATTTGTAAAACCAAACTTTCAAACTGCAAAAATATTGTTCATTCAAATTAGCAACTAAAATCAATTCAAAATCAAATCTATAAAATTGTTTTCTCAAATCTAATTCTCTCAAACCTATTCTCTTCAAACCGATTCCTATGAAAATCAATTAAAAAAGTACCGATCATTGTCACAGATCAGAAAACAATGGCAGCAAAGAATGGTGCAATGAATCTGGTGAGGAATTTGATTTGCTATTAATGGATGCTGCTCTTTCGGACTCAATCGGCTGCCTCATGGGGCTTCAAAAGCTACGCGTCAAAGGTAATCCACTAGTTTCGCCGCCGACGAAGGTGACAGACTTGCATGCGGTGAAAGAGTATCGGATTGAGAAAACGTTTATGTTTTTTATGATGGAATCTTTGATCTTTAAAGGATTTGAAGAAGTGTACCAGTAGAATCACAATCTAATTTTTTTACCAACTTCAATTTATATATATATATATATATCATTTATTTCTCGTCAAATAAGGTTTCAGTTTGTTTCTGCTTTTTTGTTCAATTCTTTAGTAGTTCATAAAAATAATCTCTCTCTAGCGTTTTTGACCTAATTTTATTGTTCTTGGGTTTGATTTTAGAGGTACTTTTTGTTCAAAAGGTCCAATCTTTATTTTTTCCATAATTGGGAATTTTTTGGGTTTTTATTGCCATTGCTGATTTATGCATGCTGTGTGTATATGCTAATTGGCAGTAAGTTTAGTTTACAATCGGTTCACTTTCAGATAATTAAAAAATAAAATTACTATCGGTTTACTAATAATTTACTAATAGTTTACTATCGGTTTCAAAACTTTATATAATATACTAACAACAATAGTAATTGTCTACTGATTGTAATTGACTTTTGGTAATCTATCAATACACTTTGAGTTACCTATTAGTAAACCTGTAACAGTATTAAAGGGATGCAAAGTACATTTTATATGTTAACTTTCGGAAACCTCTAGTAACTTATTACAAAATATATTTACTATCGATTCATTTTCAATTTTAATTTACTGAAAATATCGTTAGTCAGCCGATAGTAAATTGGTAGTCAACCGATAGTAAACTGTTAGTCAACCAATAGTAAACTGGTAGTCAACGGATAGTAAACTGGTAGTCAACGGATAGTAAACCGGTAGTCAACCAATAGTAAATTGGCTTAATTGCATCAAAAATCACCAACTTTCGCGTGTTTTTGGTATTTAACATAATCTTTTTTTCTTGGCATAAAAAATCACCAACTTTTATTTTTTGGCATATTTGTCCACAGGATGTGAAACAGCGTCGTTTCGAATGTAAAACTGCGCCGTTTTGCGCTAAAACGGAGTAGTTTTGCGCTTAATTTTTCAAAGGAATCGATTATGTGGACGAATATGCCAAAAATAATAGTTGATGATTTTTTATGCCAAGAAAAAAAGATTATGTTAAATACCAAAAGCACGCGAAAGTTGGTGATTTTTGGTGCAATTAAGCCTAAATTGATAGTGAACCAATAGCAAACCGGTAGTCAATTGATAGTGAACCGGTAGTTAACTGATAGTAAGCCGGTAGTCAACCAATAGTAAGTTGGTAGTCAACCAAAAGTAAGCTAGTAGTCAACTGATAGTAAACTGGTAATCAACTGATAATAAACCGGTAGTGAACCAATAGTAAACCGGTAGTCAACATATAGTAAACTGTCAGTCAACAGATAGTAATTCGAAAAATTAAAATCAATAATCTCCCCATCAAATATAAAATTACCACGAGTTTACCATAGATTTAATTTGATTTTACTGGTTTATTATAGGTAAACCATGAGTTAACCATAAATTTATTTCGACATAATATATTTTTAAAAGATCAAAAACATTTTTTTACAAGCTTCGTAACTTTCATTCAGGTTAATTGATTTATTTTTATCAGAATATCAATTTTATTAGAATAAGTGCAAAGTGACAAATGATACAAAAATGTGTTAAATCAGCAAATCTATTGACAGTTCAACTACATAGACCACTAGTTACAACAAAAATTATACTAAAAAAAATAAGAAAATGCAGTGGACACTTCAAATGCATAAACCACTCTTGTTCAATTCACAAAAATCAATAGACCATCTCGTCTTCATCTTCAGATGTTTTGTGCCCTCCAAACCCATTACCGCCACCTCTTCTGTCACTTAATCACCGTATCAAACCACCCACCAACACCATCTCTAGTTAATCTAAATCAGCTGCTCAGAGTATGTACAATCCTTTACCAGCAACATAACTCATCAAATTGCCATGCTTAGAACAAGAATTTCATTGACACATAATATCAAACACCATACATGCGCCATGAATTTGCAAGAAGATATGAATCAACTAGAAACAAAACCTTGAAGAATCTATTCTTTCAAAAAGAGGGTATGGAAATAATGAAGAAGAAATACCAGTTTTGGAACCACGCCATCACGACCACAGACCTCGTCAATTTCACGAATACGCCCAGCCGTATTTGGTGGCAGAAGCAGTTGTTGCGGCATGGAGAAGTAGATGCAGATGAAATTAGAAGACTTCTCAAAATCTATAATTGGTAGGGGGAATTGAAATCATTACAGCAAAAAGTGAAAAAATCTTATTTTTTATTTCCTGCACAGTAAAGTTAGCAAAGAAAAGTATAAATAATGAAACCCATTTAAAGTTCAACGTTTATTTGAAGTCAAACTGAGCACTCTGAATGTTTCAAATTATTACTGTGTGTAGCCTAATTTCCTTTTAAAATTAAGAGAAAAGCACAAAAATATTCCAATTTAAATTTGAGTTTACTTAAATACAAAGAAGGTAAAATCATTACATTCAAACCATAACACGGTGAATCTTTACAATTTATACTCTTCTAATCGTATATAGCCATGTGGCAAAAAACCAATGAAAACTAAAAATGCTGCCAAAATACAATTTTACACGCCACTTCAGGTCAACCTACTGACACGTGTGTCAGCGTGCGTCAACCTGTTGACACACGCATCAATGTATGGCACATGGCAGCTTTTGATTTTCTTGTGGAATCGTGTTCGTTCGATTACGAATCCCATTTCTATAATCATTTTTAAAAAGTTTTAGTTTCTTTTTTACCTAGTCAAAATTCTTTATCACCTTTTCCATCTTCTTTGGTGACATATGCCAAGCTTTTCACTCTCTTTTTGTTACTCGTTCATTATTACTTTTTTCCTGATTTTGAATTTATATTATTTGATCAATAAAATAATTATTGTTTTTAGTTTAATATTTATTTAAACATTAAAAAAATATCTATCATAAAATTATGAATTACTAATTTATTAATTAAATATATTTAAACACTATCTCAGTTACATCTCATCAATTAATATATATCTGAAAGTTAACGTATATGAAGTTTTTTTAATATGTATTTAACATGTATCTTTAACGCATTTAATAATATATTTTATGTATTTAAAATATATTTATATCATATTTTATATAAAAAAAACATGTGTAACATTATACAAAACGTATAAATTATGTATTAACAATTTATATATATTTATATATACTAGTTTCGCATTACGTGCTATGCACGTGGCTCGTTACGTAACTCCTCAATTAACATATTAGTAAATTTATTATAGTTATATCAATTTTTTTTATTTATATTAATATTAAATTAGTTAAGAATTTTTGTAAAAGTAAATACAATATATTCGGTTATTAAATTTTTTTCCATACTGAATTTATTCTTCTTTTGGTTTTATAATAATCATAATTAAATAATTAACTTAATTTTATTAATAATATCTTTAAAAATAATAAGATAGAAATTTAAATAATAATATATTTACCAAATACAGTATTTTAATTTTGTAATTCAATCAAACTAAAAGATAGGTATTTCTACTAATTTGGAGACAATTTAGTTATTTTTTACATACGAAAAATTAAATTGGAGATAATTTAGCTACCTATTCTAATTAGGACTTTAATTGCCATAGTGATTAATTAAATAACTAATTAGTTAATGACTATAAAACCTTTATTTAGTAGTAAACTGAAAAGGATTATTCGGTAAATTTGCCTGTTCCCCCCCTCCATCCGTGCTTTTATATATAGTATAGAATAGTATAGATATATATATATATAAAAAAAATATTAAAAAAAATAACTACCACAAATTATATATTTAAGATGTATTCATTCAAAAATGTTTAAAAAACATCTCACAGCGTATTAAAACCATATCTATTTGACATGTATCTATAACACATTTAACAATATATTATATGTATTTAAAATGTATTTATAGTGTATCTTATATTAAAAAAAATAACTACCACAAATTATATATTTAAGATGTATTCATTAAAAAATATTTAAAAAACATCTCAAAAACGTCTCAAAGTCGTATCTATTATATATTGTATATTAAAAAATGTATATATCAATATATAAATTATGTTTCAATAATGTATTAATCGAACACATCTTATAAATTAATATATATTTAAAAAATAATGTATATAAATTATTTCTAATATATTTGAGATATATCTTTAACGTATTAAACAAATACATCACGTGTATATTATAAATATATTTATAGCATATTTTATTTCCAAAAAAAATATATGTCAAAAAAATATATCTATTATATATAAATTAGGTATCAATTTTTTTTTATTATGAAACATTAAATATAAGTTCAAAAATTTTGGACTCGTTAAATTAATTAATTTAAGATCTAAATAAAAATATAACAAAATTTCAAAATTAAATTGATTTTTATCTTAAAGATACATTATAATAAATGAAAAAGCCATAGAACCTCAGTATATTGGGACCCTGCATATTCCCTTCTTAAGTAACCCATACAATTTTCTCAAAAATAAAAGGTAAAAGTAACCCAGGCGATCCCTATGCCGTTTAAAACAAAAAAAAACCCATTGCAATCGGTGCTTTTACTTCCACGCGCTCATTCACAGCAGTTTTGGCTGTGCAATTTTTTTCTAATAAATCCCATTAGACAACTGACACGCCAGACGCACACTGACGCGTCTAATGTGTCTGGGAATTAATATGTCAGGTGTAGGTGTGAGCGGAGTGGGGTTCGGGGGCCGCTCGTCCAAGGTTTATGGCTAACTTTTCAATCTGGAAATAGTTTGAAAAATGGAGTCGCCACCTAGTTCAACTAGGAAATGCCTTTTAACCGACTAGATAGCCTTACTCGCCTACGGTAAGACTATCGTGTATCGGACCAAAGACTAGGTTTTGTGGACCTCCCTGAAACTCTTGTGCTTGACTTATCGGTTACCGGCTTTATTTTCTGGAAATATTTGTTTTTTTATCTCATCTCAACAGTATATGCAGTTCACAGGATATAAAAGATGGAAATAAACAGGGATGAAAGCAGTAAACAGATTTGACCCGCATATGACTCGATCTATACTGACATTTGAGGCAAGTAGCAGGTACTCCTAAGCATACATCTAACCTTAGAGGTTTCTGGCAAATAGCATAAGTCTAGCTGGTCTGGATTAATTACATGCATAAAGCCTAAAACGGATGTATAAGTGTGATTGATTGATTTTATTAGGTGATTCTTGAAAAACCTATACAATCGTTACTACATTTTCGTATCAGTCCTATGATGTCTAAGTGATGGGCTGGAATTGCATTAATGGGCTAATTTTAGGTGATTAGTCCTTTAACCGGTTATTATTGGATTTGGATGTTTTTGGAAAGCGATAAACAGTGCTAGCATGCTCAGGGGCAGTTGGATACACATATAAGGTTAGAGATACTTTTAAACCTCGTTGACTTTGAGTGCCTAGCACTCGCGCAGGTTTTGACCATCTGTCTGGTCAAATGGGCTTTCGGTCAGATCACGAGAGTTGTGCCTCTTGTCGATCCGGTTCTACTGGTTTGATCCGGAGTCGATTCCGAGTTCGGGTTAGCCCGGAATTGGCTCTAGAAGTTGCTGGTTTGTTGGGTCTCGGCTCGTTGGCCCGGTTTATACACTATGTTACATATTTGGACTTTTGAGTCCGTTTTACATCGGGTCTGGCCCTTTACATTACAGAATATGATTCTACACTAAATTCTCAACGTCTGGGTTCAAAATAGGCCTGATCTGGAGTCCGGATGGTCCCGAAAACACGTTTTGAAGTTCGGATTGCGTTTGGAAAGATTCGGGAGCGAATTTGGAGGGTCATGGAAAGGAGGAGTACGGTGCCAACTTGCAGTGCCGGCGCCGGCAGTTTAAGGTGGCGGAACCGCCGGTTTGTTGCGGCGGCGCCGCCGGTTGCAGCGGCGGCGGCGGCAGTTCATCGGCAGCAGTTCTGGGATATTTGTTTTGCTTCGTTCTCACTCGTTTTAGCTCCATTTTTCATGTAAAAGTAGTCAAAACCGCTTAAAATCGAACAAGGAATCCAAAAAACACATAATCAGAGTGTTTTAAGCTCATCTAGACAAATTTAGTTTTCTGGGCAGCAACTTATTTTTTTTTTTAGTTTTCACGTCCAAACTAGTTAAAATATACTTAGAAACATGCATTCTAAGATGTCTAATTGATTGTCTTCTGATTGTGAACATTAAAGACAGCTAATTGTAGTGATTAACATGCTTTTTCATCGAATTTTATGGTTATTAGAAAAACATCGAATTAGTGGATTATAGCAATTTTAATGGAAAATAAGCAATAAAGAGGCCTAAACATGAATCCTAAGCACAATTACAGCAATTATGGCAATCATATATGTAAATTCATGGTAAAATCAAAAGAACAATATTAAGGGTCCTCAGAAGTACCGTTCTGAGTCATTGGCTCGTTTGCTTGTGAAGTGGAATCCAACTTCGAATCTGTGCAGGGCTTGCGTTCTTGGAGAATCAAAGCGTTCTTAGTGTTTCAGGATCAGAATTTTGTGTATGTGTCTGTGTGATGGCCGAATTTTCTGTCTAATTTCTAGTGTTTGTGTGCCCCCCTTAGCTAGGCTGGCTTAAGGCTGTATTTATAGTGATTAATTAGGTCTAGAGATTAGCTTATGTGTATTTACAGGTTCGTCCTAGTTAGAGTTTGGTTAAGGGTTGAAGAAGTGTTAAGTGATAAGTCTAGATGTATTTAGGATTAGGTTTTAATTAATTAATTAGGATTCTAATCTTTGGATTTTGACTTGCTAGCTAAGTAAAAAGGTGCTAAAAGTCTATTTTGGTGCCTAAAATTGTCCAAAAAAGCTTCTAAGACATTGCAATTAGTCCAATTTCTAGACTTAGATTATAATCTCTTTGGATTGTTATGGTGTAATACCCCAAAATATTTATGTATTTAATTGGACCATGTGTCCAGTTCTGATTCGCCAGGGTGGCGATATCAGAAATACTTTCCAAGAAATTAAAGTAAATAAATATTTAGTAGGTCGGTTTTTGGGAAAGTAATTATGCGGAATTTAATTTCATATTTCAATTCTAAAGTTAGAATTTAAATTAAAAGGGAAAAATGTCAAGAAAAGTCCCAAACTAGAGTTCAGGGACTAAAGTGATAATTTAACCAGTTAAGTCCTGAAAAGGAAAATTATTTCGCCAAGGTCCGCGAAATATTTTATAGTAATAGTGATAAAAGTTTCGGGTCAATCGCAGACCTTTTAAAATTTGGACGCGGATACGTTTTGGGCTAAATTGCAACTTTTAAAAAGTTCAAGGACCAAAATATAGATTAGCCGATTAAATCTCGAGAATAGAAATTAGAGGATTATTAAGGGAAAATAATAATTTTGGGTTAGTATTATTTATATGAATATAAATAATACGTAAGTAATCGAGTTAAAAGGATAATTTAACCATTTGGTTAAATTAGAAAGTTTAAAAGAGAATTGGTTTAAGTTAAAGAAAAGAAGGATTAAAAGAGTACATTAACCAAGATATGTATATGAATTCCTTAAGAATAAGGAAAGGATAGAAAGATCAGATGATCCAGAGAGAAGAAAACGGCGATCATTACGATCCGCCGCGGTTTCGCCGTTTCTCGCCCAAATCGATCGTTCTTTATATCGATTTGTTCAGAATTCAATTCTCTATCTATAACGGGCATTAAATCAAGTTAAGCTTGACGTGTTGGTTTAGGGTTTTGAGCGGTTTTATCGTTTTAATGATTTTCGATTCGAATTAGACGTTTTAAGCTTGAATCTCGTATATTTGATATTGTTAAACGTTGCGGAATGGATTTGGAAGGTTTTAGCACGTCGGATTGGCCCAGGGATTGATCCCCGGGGCTGCACATCGTGCAGCGTACTGCACGAACGTGCAGCACAGCAACTGCACGATCGTGCAGCGTACTGCACGAACGTGCAGGACTCTGCTGTACGAACGTGCAGTCCCTCGCCAAAGGGGGATTTTCGATTCGGGCTTTTTGGGCCCTGACGCGACGCGAAAACTTGATTTCAGACAATTTCAAGTCGCGTAATCAATCGTGATTCGATTGAATTTCAAAATGTAAACTAGGACGTTTAAAAGAGAAGTGTGACTAAGAGAGTAATAAAGTTAAGAGTCGTATTTGAAATACGATTGTGTTAACCTAAGTTAATAACTTAGGATTTTGATACTAAGCCTACGTTTATGAATTAAACGTACGTATGATTTGAATAGGAAATGGATGTATCGACAAGCTATCAGGCCGTCGAGCTGGAGTAGCTACGAGATCAAACGATGCACGGAACCTACGTGATCGGGTGACAATAATGCAGTTTTGGATAGCGGTCACTGTGAGTGGCAAATTTACTTTCGCGTATTATTATCGTTATAAGAGTTATTTTCATACCTCATTAGTGTTATTATCAATACATCGCATGTATACGATTTGCTTGCATGAGATGTTATGTTTGATGAATTTGATTAGATGAATGCCATTATATTCATTGTTTTGAATGTGAGTAGCTAGTGTGAGATCCATAGAAATCAATTACCTATTGAGTGACAATAGGCTATGAGATTACCAGTGAGTCAGTCTAGTGTAATTAGACTGTTTGTGATGATATAAGAATACGCTTTATTACGAAATTTGAATAAGTATGCGATACGAGAGTGAACTCGGTTAGAATAACCTGAGCCCCACGTGAGTGAACTCGGTTAAAGTAACCTGAGCCCCGTATCTAGTGGGTTGGACCCACCAGTGGGTTGGACCCACCAGTGAGTTGGATTCACACTTTGGAATTAAGAGATTGGTCGCGACTGACGTGGTTGAGTGTAAACACTCCCGGGTTGGACCATTTGGATTAAGTTGATTTGACTATATACGTTAAGAAAATCAAGGGTTAGAGTTTCGATAGGGTTCATTACTAAAGAGTGTTTGCTGTGTGCTTATATCATGTATGGAATTTACATACGCATTAAGTATGTGATGCTGTATTTTAATAATACCATTAGTAACTTGCAAACTCACTCAGTATTTTCCCAAATACTGACCCCTCACTCTGATGTTTGCAGGTAGTCGGAGTCGGATCAGACAAACCATCTTCATTGTGCCAGAAGTCGTCGGACTTGCACAAGTATGAGTTTCTAGAGCTGCAGTAATCAGTAGGTGTCAATATAAGATTGGTGAATTGATTTCAAATAATTAGTTTTGAATGTAAACTCTAATATAATACTTTAATATCTATAATTGTATTATCTACAAGAGTTTTTCCGAAAATGTTTTATATATAATATTATATTTTTAAATGCGAAAAATTATTAGTGGTTTTAGGCTTGCTACGGGTTTCGGAGCTACCACTCCCATTCCCCAGCGCCGGTCTCGGCTCAATAATTTGGGTCGTGACAATTGTGGTATCAGAGCAGTTGGTCCAGTTACCTCTTCTAAGATGCTTTTGTCGGTTAAGAAACCTAGGAACTACTGCAGCTATAGAGTTGAGGTTTGTCTGATCCAAGTCGTTAGTATGATGTGCTTTGTGTTAAGCACGATAATTGATTTGTGAAATACTTATTTGTTTCTTGTGACACGTATATACGAGATATATACGTATATGTTGTTTCGATGAGACATGCATACATGATATGCTTTTTGAAATGAAGCTTCTAGGAGAGGTATTGCCTCCTATGAATAGAATATAATTGATATGATTGTGATTTGATGTCATATATATGTGTGCTTAGTATCAGATAACGTGAGAGATGCTATTGAGTTCGATCGATCAAAATTTCAGAAAGGGTATGAAGAAGAAATGCAAAGTTATAGAAGTGTAAGAACTTGCCTGGTACAGAGTTTAAAGGTCTAGAGAACTTACAAAACTCAAAATCTATAACTTTTAAAAGTTATTTGCTTAACGATTCTGAAAGCATAATTGTGCCTAGACCCGATACAGAAATACATGATTGCCACGACATTGATAGAAATGCATCACTACATACATCAATACATGTATTAATAGGACATGCATCATATGCATTATGCTCAGACGAGGAGGTGAGATGTGGCAACTCTTTGGGGATGAGAGACGTCATCACGCTAGTGCACAATTTTGCTAAGATTTAAATGAAATTTTCAAATGAGTTGTTTTATTTGAAAGAGTTTTCAAGAAGTTTTGTTTTTATGTAAGTATACCTAGACCAGAACTCTGTGACGGGAGTGAAGTGCTCGCGATCAAGCTGCGATCAAGGCCACGAGAAGATCGAATACGTATAATTGCGAGAATATAGAAGTTATGCCTCTAGCTAATGAACTTAGCCTTGATTAAACAGGCTAGTATACGACTAGAATAGTAGATATGTTCGGATAGTAAAGCATATCCGATTAACAACGTATAGAACATGTATGTTATGTTTTAATACTCTTGATGTTTGATTAAGTTCATGTGAACGGAATGCTCGCAAGACTTAAGTTATGATACGTAATCAAGGAAATCTAGGGGACACTGATTTTCTTGAATCCGGTCAACCTAGATTCTTATAGCTACGATAGTAATATGCGTATAACATATACAACGCGAGTATATGTTTTGGTAATTTGCTAGTCTACAATGAGTTAGAACACTCAGAAGACTTGCAATAAGAGACGTAATCATAGAAGGTCAAAAGGAAGGAGATGTTCCTAAAGTCCAACGTACGTGGACAGCGATTAGTCGTGATGATTAGCAAGTGTTATATTTTGAGGAATTTATAAGTATTCCTTTATATAATCGCTATACTATGAACAAAGAATTGCGCGAACGCGTGCTATTGCACAACAAGTATATGAGGCGCGAGAAGAAGATCGAGGTAACAAAAGCGAATGTAACCTAGTCCAATTGGCCAATAAAGGCCCGAAACGAGATGAAGGTCAATGGGAACCTAGCAAGATAAAATGGGAATATACAGGCACCGGGAGTGCCGCAGTAGTCCAACATCGTTATGAATCAGTTAGCCGTAGAAGCAACTGATATAAGGAATTATGTGCCAATAATAGGACGATGGATACAAAGACAGTATTAGTATGAAGAAAGAGACACCTATAAAGGTTGATATTTGTATACAAAAGTTAAGACTAAAGGAGTTTAATGGATCAATTGGTATGCTAGATCCTCTAGGAAAAGTAAAGTAGGATGTTCGTACATATCGAACGGATAAAGGACAAATAATATTGTCGATCAAGATGTCGATGAAACGTTTAACTCATGATTAGTTTTGACAAGCAATTGGAGCAGTGATAGACCAAATAATACGAACTAAGTTTGTGACCCAACTTGGGAAATTCTTTCTACCATTAATTCCGGTTAAGGATAATCAAGAAAGATCAAGGTACTTAGATCAGAAGATATGATGAAAATGAATAATTAAAGTGTACGATAAGAAAGATCGAGAGATAAACAACAAGAACTGCAATCGGTGGATTAAGAGTTGAAACTTCCACCTCAAGGTTTCGATTATGAAGCGGAATAGTGAGTTGTGAAAGGTATAAATGTAATGGATGCTTGTCAAGTGCTAAATCTTAAACTTCAAATTAGATCAAACAAAGAGTAAAGTGCATAATGTGATCGATACAGAAGATGGATTACGATCCTTAAAGGATTAAGATGTGTTAGACACGATCGAACTTGTTTGATATATTCCCAGAAGAAGATCCTCAGGAAGAAGACTTCGGGGAAGAAGAGTTATCAAATGAGTCCGATGTCGAGGAGTATCGGAGTGAGCATTTCTGGTCTAGTGTATGGAAATGTCGCAATCTGAGAAAGGATGCAGAGATAGCCAATGCTCAGGCATGAGTGGCTTTGATTCAGGTTAGGAGGCAAATGTGCTCCCTTCCGCAAGGAATGCTACCAGTGGGACTGTATTCCACTGACTTTCTGCGTATAGTTGAGGGAATGCCAAAGGTACATGACGTGTATGATAAAGTATAAGGACACAAAAGTAGACTATGGATAATAAGAAATCAGTTAAAGTAATCAGAGTTAAGAAAAGTACGAATAACCTATGTATGATGCAAGGAACTCGATAAGAATGATCGAGGAAAAGGAAAAGAGAAAAGTCATGTGGAGAATTGACAAGGAGATCAGAGAAATGGAGCTCTATATAGTCGTGAACATATAGAAACAAAGAAGGATAAAGATGATAGAGACATAGGATGTGATTCACTGACAGTTAAAATGTCAATAAGAGTACAATAGAACGGTATGTAAGAAACCGAGAGCGCACTACGTCGATAATTCAGGCAAAAGAAACTACAACCCATAATTTAATTGATGATCGACGTTAGAGTGTTGAAACAAGAAATATCAGAAATACGAGATACGATAGAGATGATACCAGTATAAGATCGGCTTTACAGATGGTCATGATGACATTACAAATACGATAGGATGATACATATACGATTAAGAACGCACTACATCGAGAAATTCAGACGAAGAAGGCCACGACTCTCTATTAATGATTGATGTTGTGGATATTAAGAGCATGTAGTACACGATGTACAAGATGAACTGAGGAGGAAGGAAAAGAATACAATGAAAGATAATTAAGAAACACGATAAAAGCGTGAATAAGGAACGCAAGAAGAATACCGTAGGATCATAGCATTTAGACTATTAATCCTATTGGTTGACTAAGGACAAGGAGTCAAAGAAAAATTACGAAAAATACATCTACGATATGGACAAAAGTAGAAATAACAAGTGGAATAGCAAGATCGTGGATAGTAATGAAAGGTAAACTAAACGCTGCATGATAGTAAAGAGAAATGAGTTGGAAGCTAAGAGTCAAACTAAGATCAAGAATTGGAAGAAGATATAGCTAAGAAAGAGTTAGATTATGGCGATAAATGCTAAAAGCATCTTTGAATGTCCAGAAGACGATAGAGAAAAGAAAAGCGTAAATGAAATGAGAAAGGATGATAAATAAAAAGATTAAACATGAAGTAAGTAACGACGTCATCGGATGACATTCCGATGTAAGTATATAATTGGAAAAGGAGTAAGATCCTCAATTAAGGATTTTAAGTAAAGAAAGCTTACCAGAGCATTGGTTACACCCTGTCTTATTAAAATACGAATTCAGCGATCAATATGACAGTCCTAACTGGTTGAAAACCAAATTGATAAATCGAATCGATGTGAAATAAAAGGGACAAGGCATTTCAAGAACAGTGTATCAAGTTAAAGAAAAAGGAAGTGAGTCAATAAATATACGAGGTACATTGACGTAAGAAGAAAGGCAAGTAAGCCATACAAGAAAAGTAAACAAAGACCTTATAAAGATACGTCATGAGGATTCACCTCATGAATAACCAGGATAAATGACGATAAGAGGAGTAACAGTAATACAAAAGAGGATAGCGGATAAGGGGGTAAGTTCCTAGCACTACGATGAATAGCAATGGGATGGCAACAACAACAATATAAACGAGCTAATCGCGTATTCACATTACTCAACAAGGAATGATGGTAAGATCAGACGTATTGAATAAAAGTAAAGAATCAAGAACGGAGAATCGTAAGTACAGATGAATACGACTAATGTCGTCATAAAAGGGAGATATCGAGTGACGAGGATTATCGTCCTTAGTGATAAAGCATCACTAGAACGAACTATCATTGGATATCAGTATTAAACTAAAAGTTCATAGTATGGAATGTCAGATAAAGGACAAACGCACAGAATAAAGAGAAGAGATCAAAGGTGAACCTGTCAATGGTAACTGACGTGAAAGTGCAAAAAGTATAGAAATTGGAATAACGATTCCATGCACCGACAAGTAACGTAAAATGAACACGGTATCCCTCCTATGAATAAAATTTTAGATGCAAAAGGGGATTAAAGTAAGTAAGAAAAGTATATGAAAATTCGAGGACGAATTTTTATAAGGGGGAAGAATGTAATACCTCAAAATATTTAAGTATTTAATTGGACCATGTCCAAGTTCTGATTCGCCAGGGTGGCGATATCAGAAATACTTTCCAAGAAATTAAAGTAAATAAATCTTTAGTAGGTCGGTTTTTGGGAAAGTAATTATGCGGAATTTAATATCATATATCAATTCTGAAGTTAGAATTTAAATTAAAAGGGAAAAATGTCAAGAAAAGTCCCAAACTAGAGTTGAGGGACTAAAGTGATAATTTAACCAGTTAAGTCCTGAAAAGGAAAATTATTTCGCCAAGGTTCGCGAAATATTTTATAGTAATAGTGATAAAAGTTTCGGGTCAATCGGAGACCTTTTAAAATTTGGACGCGATACGTTTTGTGCTAAATTGCAACTTTTGAAAAGTTCAAGGACCAAAATGTAAATTAGCCGATTAAATCTCGAGAATAGAAATTAGAGGATTATTAATGGAAAATAATAATTTTGGGTTAGTATAAGTAATCGAGCTAAAAGGATAATTTAACCATTTGGTTAAATTAGAAAGTTTAAAAGAGAATTGATTTAAATTAAAGAAATGAAGGATTAAAAGAGTACATTAACCAAGATATATATATATATATATATATATATATATATATATATATATGAATGCCTTAAGAATAAGGAAAGGATAGAAGGATCAGATGATCCAGAGAGAAGAAAACGGCGATCATTACGATTCGCCGCAGTTTCGCCGTTTCTCGCCCAAATCAATCGTTCTTTATATCGATTTGTTCAGAATTCAATTCTCTATCTACAACGAGAATCCAAATCGATCGTTCTTTATATCGCCGTTTCTCGCCCAAATTGATCGTTCTTTATATCGATTTGTTCAGAATTCAATTCTCTATATGAATTGACGTTTTGGTTTAGGGTTTCGAGCGGTTTTATCGTCTTAACGATTTTCTATTCGAATTAGACGTTATAAGCTTGAATCTCGTATATTTGATATTGTTAAATGTTGCTGAATGGATTTAGAGGGTTTTAGCACGTCGGATTGGCCCGGGGATTGAACCCCGGGGCTGCACGAACGTGCAGCATGTGTTGCACGATCGTGCAGCACAGCAACTGCACGATTGTAATACCCCAAATATTTTAAAGTGATTAGATCGTGCCACGTGTCCCGAATTCCAATAAATTAAATCAGGACGGATTTAATGTAATAGTATTAGGAATTTAGAGTAAATTTTATTAAGCGTATTAGCGGGATTTGAGGATAAGGTTAGAAAATTGATATAAAATAAAATATAAATCCAGTGATGGATATTATTTTGCCAAGGTCCGCGAAATATTTTATAGTAATAGTGGTATAAGTCTCGAGTCAATCGGGAGACTGTTTAAAATTTGGACGCGGAAGCGTTTTGGACTAAAGTGCAACTTTTGAAACGTTTTAAGGACCAAAGTGCAAATTAGCCAATTAAGCCTCGAGAATAGAAATTAGAAGATTATTGACGGAAAATAATAATTATGAATTAGTATTATTTATTTGGATATAAATAATACGTATGTAATTGAGTTAAAGCGGATAATAAACCGTTTGGTTAAAAGAATAAGTTTAAAAGAGAAATTGTTTAAATTTAAGAAATCAGGGACCAAAGTGATCTTTTCGCCAAGATATATATATGATGAAATAAGAAATGAAGGAAGCATCCAGAGGAATGAAAGAAACCATCAGACGAAGGAAAATCGACGATTCAATTCGATCCGTCGCGGTTTCGCCGTTTCTCGCCCAAATCACGAGTTCTTTATATCGATTCGTTCAGAATTCGATTCTCTATCTACTACGAGTATCAAATCAAGGTAATTTGATGGAATATCGATTTGAAATTAGGATTTTAAGCGATTTTATCGTTTTAACGATTTTGGATTCAAATCCGACATTTTAAGCTTGAATCTTATATTTTTGGTATTGTTAAGCATTATGGAATTGATTTAGAATGTTAGAAGCACGTCGGAATGGCCCGGGAATTAATATTCCCGGGAAAGTGTGTGCGGCACGCCCGAAAAGCGGGCGTGCGCCCGCGCAAGACGGCGACACGCCTGCACAGCGGGGCATGCGCCCGCATAGGCGGGCTATACGCCCGCCTACTACGCGGGCGATGCGCCCGCATATACGGGGCATGCGCCTGCAGCCCGCACGGCGAGGCGAGCGTCCGCAGCCCGCACAAGCCGGCGGCTCGCCCGCATTGTTGGTTCAAAGGACCAATTGGACAATTTTGCCCTATTAGACCCAGTTTTCTGACTTTAAGAATGTCATGCACTAAAAAGGAAATACGGACCCCAATAATGAGAATTTGGATATCGAACATAACGTGTTTGATTAGGGTTTCGAGATATAAAGAACTTATGATTGAAAATCAATAAACAAGAGATATAACGAGTATCTCGACCAAGTGTTAGAACACGATCATAGTTAAGACTCGTATTTGGAATACGATCGCACTAAACTAAGTTTATAACTTAGGGTTTTAGTATTAAGCCTACGTTTATGGATTAAACATACAGGTAACTCGACTAAGTGACTAACGTACCGACGAGCTACCAGGGCGACGAGCTGGAATAGCTACGAGATTGAATGACGCGTGGAACCTACGTGATTGCTTGACGATAATGCGGTTTTAGATAGCGGGTTCTGTGAGTTGCATTTTACTTTCGTGCATTGTTTATAAAAGTTATTTTCATATATTATTTTATACATCGCATTTATATTATTTGATTACTTGAATGATTGTTTTGAGCTGAAACCCTAGTATGAGATCCGAAGAAACTAGCTACCTATTGGGTGTCAATAGGCTGTGTGATCATCAATATCGAGTCAGTCTAGTATGTTTGCATATGATAAATGATTTGATATACATGATATGATTATGAATATGAATTTTCAAAGATGGATATATGAGTGCGATACGAGCGAGAACTCGATTACGGTGTAACCTGAGCCCCGTATCTAGTGAGTTGGACTCGCACTTTGGGATTAAGAGATTGATCGCAATCGACGTGGTAGAGTGTGAACACTCTCGGGTCGGACCATTTGGATCAGTATGATTTGAATATTCAAAAGTTGTGTCACATTTTAGGATATTAGTTTCGAATGGATCAAGTACTTGCTTATAGGTATTTTTATATTATTACTTAATTTGTAATGCGATGTTAGGTTTTTACAATACCGTCAGTTACTTGCAAGCTCACTCAGTATTTCCCAAAATACTGACTCCCTCACAGTGTTTTCTTTCAGGTGATCGGAGTCGGATCAGACAGACCATCTCCTTTGTGCTAGCAGCCTTTTGGCTTACACAAAGTACGAGTTTTTATAGAGCTGCAGTAGTCAGTAGGTGTCAGTATAAGGTTTACGATTTAATTTCAAACGGTATTTAAAAAGTAAACTCTGATATAATTTTATAAATAAATTGTTTATAAAGATGGTGTTTTAACCCGTTTAATTTTGGTACCAATTGCCATGAATGGAATTGGTTATGATTGTGACTAGAAATAGGGCGGTGCTGGATATGAGATATCGCTCGGTAAGACCCTGGTTTCTAAGAATTGTTCGGATCCGTTTTCAGAAGTGAATACGAGATTTTGATTCGTGTAATTACATTATTAATAATAATATATTTTTATTCGCGAAACAATTGTAGTAATTTTAGGCTTGCTACGGGTTCCGGAGCTACCACTCCCTTTCCCTAGCGCCGGTCTCGGCTCAATAATTTGGGTCGTGACAATTGTGGTATCAGAGCAGTTGGTCCAGTTACCTTTGCTAATATGTGTTTTGTCGGTTAAGTGACCTAGGAACTACTACAACTATAGAGTTGAGTTCTGTCTAATCCAAGTAGTTTGCATTGTTTGTGTTGCGATAAGTGTGATAGGTTGGTTTGTAAAATACTTGTTTGTTTCTGTGACATGCATATACATATGCATATTTTATTTTCGATAGGGTATGCATATGCGACATGCATATCCAGATGGAATTTTGGGAAGATGCAATGCCCCTATGACTAGAATATAGTCGATGTTACTATGACTCGATAGTAACACTCATGCGATTGGCATTGAATAACGCCAATATGCTGTCGAATTCGATCGATCGAAGTGTCAAAAAGAGAATGAAGAGGAAATGCAAAGTTACAGAAGTTGAAGAACTTGCCGGATACAGAGTTCAAAGGTTTAGAGAACTTACAAAACTTAAAGTTTACAGCTTTTACAAGTTGTTTTGTTTAAACGATTTTGAAAGCATAATTATGCCTAGACCCGTGATAGTCATTGATAAATGCCACGACATTGATAGAAGTGCATCACTACACACATTGTTAATGAAAAGAACAATAAATGAATACATGCATTAATAGTATATGCATCATATGCATTATGCTCAGACGAAAAGGGTGAGCTGTGGCAACTCTTTTGTAATACCCCAAAATAAGTAATTAGCTAATTGGACCACGTGTCCAGTTTAGACTCGCCCAAGAGGCGTTATCGGAAAGTTTTCCGATAAAATAAAGATAAATAAGTTTTAGTAGGTCGGTTTTGGAAAGGATTATATGCGAGGAATTTAATAATATATTTCAATTCAAAAGTTCGAATTGGAATTAAGAGGAAAAATGTCAAGAAAAGCTCGAAATAAAGTATAGGGACCAAAGTGGTAATTTAGCCACTTTGTGTTGAAAGAGGAAATTTTAGATTTTGACGGGAAAGTATTAATATCGAGCTTCGTATTATTTATTGGATACAAATAATACGTATAAGCTATAATTTAAGAAGTTATTGATTGAGTTATGGATTTAATTGAATAAAAGAAAAGTTTAAAGAATAAATGATAATGAATAAAAAGAACAAGGATAAAAGTGGTATTTTTACCAAAATATATATAAGAATGAAAGATTGAAACTGAAGCAGAGAACAATCGAGAGAGAGCGAGAGAATACCGACGATACCGTCGTTTCGCCGTTCGACGTCCGATTCTAGCGGTGTTCGCGGCAATTTCTTCAGAATCGAGAACCCTATCGATACTAAGTTTCGTTTCGAGGTAATATTCCGAGAATTTGAGTTGAAATTCGAGTATATAGCCGTTTTAGTTTATAATTAAGAATTTAATGATTTCAGATTGTTTTTAGCGTTTTTGGAAAATCAAAGTTACGGGTTTTGAAGGAAATTATGTTTTATGCGTGTATGGTGAGTGGTAGCACGACGGGAAGCACGGAAACAACGTTTCCGGGGGCTGCATGCGGATCGCACGTGGTGTGCAAACGCACACCAACGGTGTGCGGACGCACACCAGTGATTGGTGTGCGAACGCACACCAGTGATTGGTGTGCGAACGCACACCGGTGTGCGGACGCACACCCACGGTTTACGAACGCACACCACCCTGTGCGGGCGCGCAGTGGGTCCACGGGGGACTAAAATGGACCTTTGCTCGAGGGACTAAAATGGACTTTTAGCCTTAAAGAAATGGGATTTCGATATTTTCAATATTAGATCCTAAAAACGATTAAGGACCCCGATAAATTAAAAAGTAAAGTTATAGCTCGACGTTTTACGTGAGCAACGATAATGGAAAATGTAAGAATAGTATTCGTTTCTCGAATGTGAGAAACAGAATTTGATATATCGTGAATACGATAAAGGAATAATTTAATTCACAAATAACATTAGGAATAAAACAAAACCTTAGAACTTAAAGTATTATACGTATAAGAATATGAGGTTCACGTCTAATCATTAAACGTTAATTATTATGTACCAGACGTGACAGCGAGTAGTGGAGTCAGTAGACGTGGACTAGCGAAGGCATATCATTTCATATACCACGTTATTGATTGGATTGCGGTCACTGTGAGTTGTATTTTACTTTCGTGTATTATATATATAAAGTTATTTTATATAAATATGTATACTGTTTTTACGCATCGCATGTTATATGATTTGATTAAATGTTATATGTTTCTATTAAGTTTATTTACGAGAACTAGTATGCGATCCGAAGAAACTAGCTACCTATTGGGTGTCAATAGGCTCTGTGATCACCAGTATTGAGTCAGTCTAGTGTGTTTGCATTTGAGAAATGATTAGATATGTATGATACGATATGAATTCGATACGAGAGTGAACTCGGCTACGGTGTAGTCTGAAAGTTCCCGTATCTAGTGGGCTGGGCCCACCAGTGAGTTGGACTCACAACTTGAGATTTATGATTGGGTTGAACGATATACGATTATTCAAGAGATGTGTCGCATGCTAGGATATTAGTTTCGTACGGATCAATTACCTGTTTATAAGTTTTATATTATTGTTTCTTGAAATGCGATGCTATGATTTTATGATAATACTGTTAGTAAATGTCAACTCACGCAGTATTTTCCCAAATACTGACCCCTCACCTTTGATGTCTTTCAGGTACTTAGTTTGTGGACCTAGCTAGAGGACAATTTTGAAGTCCAGAAGTCAGCTGTGTATGTATAGTATATGACTTCTGTGAATGCTGCAGTAATGGTCCCATGTGACAGAGTCGTAGCCTAAACAGCAATACATTTTAATCGTACATGTTATTTGCTGTCATGTTTATATGTTTTTGTAGGCTACGTGTTTTATATGTTATTCACGGCACCAAATGCCGATGATATGTTTGGATACACTAACTAATGTATGTAGTACCGCGAGGCCAGTTCGTACAGGGTACGGTAACTAGAGCCCGCGAGGTTTTTGAACAGTTAGTGTATATGTTTATGAATGTACGTTATGTATACTTGCTTCTGTTGCTTTACGTTATTTGTTTATTATTTGCGAAAAATTATTAGTGATTTGAGGCTTGCTACGGGTTCCGGAGCTACCACTCCCGTTCCCCAGCGCCGGTTGCGGCTCAATATTTTCGGTCGTGACAATGTTGGTATCAGAGCAGTTGGTCCAGTTACCACTACGAGTTTGTTTCAGTGCTTGTTTGAGAGCAGTTGGTCTAGTCACCACTGCCAGTTTTGTCTGAGTGTCAGATTGATTTGAATACTCTGTCACTAAGTAAACCTAGGAACTACTGCAGCAAGAGTCGGACCTTAGTTGTCTGCATTTGTGTGATGTATGCATTAGTAGTATGGTTTATAACGCGCGCGAACCAAGATAGTTAAGCTAATAAGTGATTAGTATCAGTGTATACGAACAACTGAGATAACTAGGCGTTTACTACTTGCGCTGGGATTGTTAAATGGTTATCCGCTTGCTAACTATGTGCGATTGGATTAAATGCTAAATATTTACAGCATTTTATAAGTTGATATTGGAACTGCGTGTAGAAATGGACTCAGATGGTCGCTTATGTTTGAAATTGTTTCTTTTCAGCATGTCTGGGCAAAACGGAGCTCAGTCGCATGCTGATGAAGAACGGGAGGAAGCGCCTCCTATATTTCAAAATGGGTTTCGCAATGAAATAGGCGAACCATCTGGGGTCCATCAGAACGGATTCCACACAGAAAATAGGAGATCGCCAGAAATTTATCAGAATTGATTTATGTCTGTATCAGAGATTGGCAGTTCTTCTGGCAACAGAGGTAGAGTACACTCGCCAGAAATAGAGTATAGTGAGGAAGAAGATCCGGAAGAAGATCCGGAGGAGGATCCTGAGGAGGATCCAGAAGAAGACTTAGTAGAGAACCTAGAGGAGGATATAGAAGAAGAGGCAGAAGAAGAAGAGTATGAAGAAGAAGAGTATGAAGAAGAGGAGCAGTTAGAGGAATAAGACGTTGAACAGTACAGAAGTGAGCATTTCTGGTCAAGGGTGCAGAGATATCGTGACTTGAGAGAAGATGCAGATATAGCAAATGGTCAGGCACAGATAGCTCCAGACCAAGTTAGGAGGCAGATGCGTTCTTTCTCTCGAGGAATGCTAACAGTAGGAATTTATTCTGCTGATATTCTGCAAATGGTTGAGGGAGTTCCTGATTTGGATGAAGGTAATAGAATCATCAACCGTAGGTATGTCAGAGGTTTAGGACCTGAGTTTAGTGAGCTGTATGAGCACGTGGGCGAACATTTTGGCACGCTCACTACAATGGCTCGTAGGATCGAGACTGGGCATGAATGGGCGGGCGATCCAGTACGACCCTTTTACTTTAGACGTGAATACCACCCGGACTACGTCAGCACGTCCTCCAGAATTAGAACCAACCCCTATTTTGTGCAAAGAGGCGGAAGAAACTCCGGTAGAACAGTTAGGGGCCGACACACAGGCGTAGTTATTAGGGAACCTAGCGTTCCGCATCAGGCACCTCCAGGCATTAGCGATTTATATGCTTTAAGTATTATGTTTATGTGTTTGCATTATTGTGTATATATAACTGCTGCATTGCATGATAGAATGTCAATTATAGGATACGCCTATAGAATAATACCTCAGAAAAGTGAGAACCTATAGGAAGCGATATTGATTAACATGCGACTAATAAAAGAATATATAAACATAATTTACAAAAGCAATAATATAATAAACACCATATAATACATTTGTCGTGAACGTAATTCCTATATTACGTTTTAGAAGCGGTAAAGGAAAAGATAGATTACAAAAAAGGGGAATCGATGTAGAACATCGGTACTTGCATTTTTATATGACGTGGTATAGAATGTTGCAGAAGTAGATATGGTGATTACAGCAATAGAGAATTTTAAATTGAATTAAGTTATTGGAGATATGGAAAAAGAAGTGATGTGATAGTAGAATAGTCAGAAAAATGACAGAAGGTGACAGCAATATAAAAAATTTGAAATATACCTAATAAACATAAAGAAAGCCGTTGGAAGTCGCAGAGTGTACAATCTAGAGTAAACTTACGATTTTATGAAAATTTTGAAAGTTTTTATGATTTTTCAAGGTATAATTGTGCTCAGATATCGGATATGATATTGCATAATCACGATAGGAATGTATAAGAAAATGATTTTTAAAATGTAGATCATGCATCATATCTTTACAATGATAAAGAAAATGCGATTTTGAGCAACTCCTTGATGATGAGAGGCGTCATCACTCTGAGCTACAATTGTACTAATGATTTCAAACGGTTTATGAAAAGTGATTTAGAAAGAGCTGCGCAGCCAAAAAGAAGTTTTAAAATCGTATTGTTCAGTAAGTAAACTCGGATATAAAGCACTGCGACGAAGAATAAAAGATTCTTAGTAAATAAGAATAGAATCGTAAAAGAAACTCCAATAACAGAATAAAGCCATGTTAATAATTATTGCAACAAGGCTAGTGGAGCTAAAGGAGAATGTGAATAAGGAGTTATTACCGGAGAGCATACGCAAATAAGCGGTGATGCACTGGCAATTAAGGATACGGTATCTATCCTTATAATAGAATGAAAGATGAAATGACAGAGAATCGCGTTAGACGAAAGAAACGTAATGAGTACATAAGGATGATAAATGTAATGATTATTCTTATGTTGAGAAAAGTAAAGTAGCAATTGAAAGTCATATTGGAGGACAGAGATTAAAACTATGAAGGATGAGAAGATGGTAATATGAATGATGAACATTAAGTGATATTTTAAGGATATATAACCTTACTAATATCAGTGTTTAAAGATACAGAAGTAGAAAGAAAAAGAGATACAAACGACGAAGCAAACGATTTTACAAAAAGTGAAGGTTTAAGGTTAGAAAGATCAAGAGAGATAATGATACTATATGACTGATAGCAAGTAAAAGTTACTAATATCAGCATTAAGAGTTATAAGTTGCGTTAACAGAAAGGAGAAAAGTTAAGCTATAAGACTTTAATATAAAGAGGAAGGCATATGTATAAGCATACGTGTTAGTAAATATAAGAATGATGGGTAACATGAAAGAGAAAGTAATGAGAACACTCATATACCCTTGAGGTCTAGTAAAATGAATAAAGAAACGGAAAGTTCTAGAAGCATATCAGAAGAATTATTAGAATAGAACAGCAATAATGGAGCTATTATTAGCGAAGGAAAGACGTGATGATTACAGTAAGTAAAAGATAAAATAGTACTTTATTGCGATTAGACAGATAAGAGTGAACTGTATCTACGAAGCTACGGTGTCATAGGAATGAGAAGTGGTGTTGTATAAAGGGATCTAGTTATTTGGAGACAAATATAAACGTGTTATAAGTGCTAAAGAAGCTTAAGGAATGTAGGACAATAAGAATTGAAACTATTCCCTAATTTTGGGAGTTACGAATAAGATAATACCAAGATGAGCTAGAATAAGGTCGTGAAACTTCTTGAAAGTGAGAAGTAGAAGTATAAGATAAAGAAGAAGATTGTTTATACAGTAAGAAAGAATTACGATAAAGAAAGTAATGGAAACCTATAAGGTTGTCGGATTCGGGATAATTTAAGTACAAAATAGATAAGATATCAAAGATTTATTGGATCAGTCAAAGATTAAAGATAAAGATGAAGTTAAGCGAAGGCTGATCAGCGATAAGGATTCTTAAAATAATTAAATGATAAAGAAACATATGAAGTTAACGAGAATAAGGAATTATGACGTCAAAAAGAGACAGTTTTGACTAATAAGCCAATAGAAGATTTGAAGTGATCTTTGAAGGATTAAATCAAGATACGATAAAAAAAAAAAGAGAATACGAATGGTATCGGTTAAAGAAGACGGTTGTACAAGTTACACGATTAAGGGTAACGTGAAGTGGAATGTTTAGGGTAACGGAAAAAGGAATGAAGGATCATAGTCAACAAATGACGTGAAATTTACGATAACTCTGAGAACGTGAAGTAGATTTCGTAAGAGTATCGATGATGGATATGTGAATGGATAAAAGCGACGAGCCAAGTAGACAGACGACAAAAATATAAAGTATAGAGTATGGAATTGAATGGTATAAAGTATAAGAGTTGGCCAGCTAAGTATAGCCAACATCAACCCAACATGAAAGCGAATTAGTAGACCAAGGAAGGTGTAAATGTAATGAACGTATGTGGAGTATAAAGTCTCAAGCTTCAAGCTCGAATGATAAAAATGTGAAATGCATAGTGCGATCGACATGGAGAATTAATAGTAATCCTTTAGTAAGGACGTAGACACTATATGAAGGATTAAGATACATTATATAACATCGAACGTATCTGGTATGTGATTGAAACTTCATGCATTGAAATGCGTGAAAGGATGAAAGACTTAATATTAGAACTGAGCTATATTAAAGAAAGTAACATCAGATAGATCGAAATATGAGACAAGAGGTAGAAGTAAGATACCTACAAGAAAGTATCCATGTGGAAGAAGGGATGAGGTATGTATAACAAGATATAAGGATTTAAAAAGCAGGTCATGGATAATAAAAGACCATTTAAGGTAATAAGTATTAAGAAAGTACGGATAACCCGCGCATGTCGCAAGGCACTCGATAAGAGTGACCGAGGAAAAGAAAAGAGAAAAGTTACGTGGAGAGTTGACAAGGAGATTAGAGAAATGGAATTTTATGTAGTCGCGGACACATAGAAACAAAGAAGGATAAAGAGGACAGAGACATAGGATGGGATCCACTGACAGTTAAGATGTCAGTAAGGGTACAATAGGACAATATGTAAACAATCAAGAAAGCACCACGTCGAGGAATTCAAACGAAATAGGCTACGAGTGTCATTCATGGTCGATGTTGTGGATGCTAAAAGAAGAGGTATATGATGTACAAGATGCGATGAAAGGGAAATGCAAAGAATGCAATAGAAGATGATCGAGGAACATGATAAGAATAAGAACATGGAATACAAAGAGAAATACCACAGGATTATAGTACCAAGGCTATTAATCCTATCGATTGACTAAAGAATAAGAAGTCAGGGAAGAAGCGTGAAGAAATATATCTACGGTATGGATAAGAATAAAGGTATAACGAGTAAAAACAGCGAGATTGAAGATAGTAAGATTATGGATAGTAATGAAAGGTAAACATAAGACTACATTGACGGTAAATGGAGTCAATTGGAAAACTAAGAGTCAATCTAAGATCAAATAAGTATAAAAGCAAATAAGTAAAGGATAACTAGATTGTGACGATAAATGCTAAAAGCATCATTGAAGATCAAATGACGATCAATGTCGAGGAGACAACAAAGGAAAGAAAAGCCTAGGTGAGATGAGACAGTAGTGTGGATAAGAAGTTAAAGATGAATATAACCTGAGGGTTAATATTAAGGTCAACATTTAAGTTTCAAAAGATAGAACACGACGAGGTAGATAGTAAGATATTCATTAGAAAGATGAAGGAACATTGAGAGAAGATTAAGGAAAATAGAGTATAAAATGCCAAATATGGCAATAAGGATTCAAAGATTGTACATGATCATGAGGATCAAGATACTATAGCAAATGTAAGAATGGTTACACTTGCGATAAGGATAGACAAAGATCTCCACGAGAGTAAGGAGACGCGTTTGAATAGATATAGAATGGGTTAACGAATTAGAAGAGCAATGAAAGATATACGCGATGAGTGACAAAGGCAACAAATGACGACAAAATTTGAAAAGATCAGGAAACCTCATCGTGAACGAGTAAACAAAGTATATCGAATAGATTGCAAGATAAGTTAAGTATGAATGGGATGATCAACCATAGAACAAGTGACAACACTACCAAAGAACGTTCTGGTATGTGTAAACAGTTGGAAAGGACTGAAAAGCCTCACATAAGTAAGTAAATAAGAAAGTAGAAGCATAAGAAGCTTATCAAAGCATTGGTCACACACTGTTTTATTAAGATTAGAATTCTGCGAAGAATATAACAATCCTATTTGGTTGCAAGCCAGATTGGCTAAACAGATAGATATAGAGCAAGAAGAAATGAAAAGTGTGAAGAATAGTGCACTGCACTTGAGACAAAGGGAATTAAGTTAACAAACATACCACGAATAAAGGAGCATACGAGGTATGAAAACGCAAGAAGAAGATCAAGTAACCCCTACAAGAAAAGCAAAGATTTTAAAAGGACACGTCATGAGAATCCATCTTATGGATGACTGTCGATGGACGACAATAGTTAAAGAAGGAACTTTTGCACGATAAGTAAAACGACGAGAAAAAAGAGGATAACAGATAATGGGACAAAGGATCCCAACAGAAGCACAACTAGGAATCGAATTGCGACAATGACTACGCAAAAGAGATTACATATGTAATAAGGTATGAGTTAGTTAAGTATTCATATTATTCGACGACGGATGATGATAGAACTAAGTACGTTCGACAGAAGGAAAAGGATCGATAATGAAAATGCGTATGGGCATAATTAACATCGTTATAGAAAGAAGACGCTGGAGATTAGGATAAAGTCGTGACGGCAACCATGCAAAGAAGATTAAGAAGTACGAGCTAATGAATTGTCTATGTCATTCGACGATGAGTGAGAAAAGCTTAAGATACAAGATAAGAAGATCATGTAATGAGATAATGATATGAGGATAGTCAACGATAGTTGACGTTATCGTACAAGGGGTACAGAACTACAACAATAATTCCATGCGCCGACACGCATCGTGAAATGAATACGGTATACATATTATGAAGAAGTTCAAGAGGTTAAGGGTTTAAGATGAGCTAGGAAGTTATATGAAAATTCGAGGACGAATTTTTATAAGGGGGAAGAATGTAATACCCCAAATATTTTAAAGTGATTAGATCGTGCCACGTGTCCCGAATTCCAATAAATTAAATCAGGACGGATTTAATGTAATAGTATTAGGAATTTAGAGTAAATTTTGTTAAGCGTATTAGCGGGATTTGAGGATAAGGTTAGAAAATTGATATAAAACAAAATATAAATCCAGTGATGGATATTATTTTGCCAAGGTCCGCGAAATATTTTATAGTAATAGTGGTATAAGTCTCGAGTCAATCGGAGACTGTTTAAAATTTGGACGCTGAAGCGTTTTGGACTAAAGTGCAACTTTTGAAAAGTTTTAAGGACCAAAGTGCAAATTAGCCAATTAAGCCTCGAGAATAGAAATTAGAAGATTATTGAAGGAAATAATAATTATGAATTAGTATTATTTATTTAGATATAAATAATACGTATGTAATTGAGTTAAAGCGGATAATTAACCGTTTGGTTAAAAGAATAAGTTTAAAAGAGAAATGGTTTAAGTTTAAGAAATCAGGGACCAAAGTGACCTTTTAGCCAAGATATATATATGATGAAATAATAAATGAAGGAAGCATCCAGAGGAATGAAAGAAACCATCAGACAAAGGAAAATCGACGATTCAATTCGATCCGCCGCGGTTTCGCTGTTCCTCGCCCAAATCACGAGTTCTTTATATCGATTCGTTCAGAATTCGATTATCTATCTACTACGAGTATCAAATCAAGGTAATTTGATGGAATATCAATTTGAAATTAGGATTTTAAATGATTTTATCGTTTTAACGATTTTGGATTCAAATCCGACGTTTTAAGCTTAAATCTTGTATCTTTGGTATTGTTAAATGTTGTGGAATTGATTTAGAATGTTAGAAGCATGTCGGAATGGCCCGGGAATTAATGTTCCCGGGACAGTGTGCGCGGCACGCCCGAAAAGTGGGCATGCCCCCGCGCAAGACGGCGGCACTATAAAAAATTTAAGGACACTTGTAAATTAAATTTAATTTACCTACTCCCGTCTAATAAAATATTAGACACGTGGCTATATTTTCTCCCTTAAATTTCCGGGTTATTACATTTGGAAAGCGGAAACCTCCGTCGTTTTGTCTGGAGGAAACCCTTGCTTTGGTTACTAACTCAGGAGTCGTGGAAGACCCATTTTAATTATGTAGGAGGAAGGAAGCCTGTTCTGACTCTGTAGGAGGCCGGAAGCTCGTTCTGACTCTGTAGGAGGCCGGAAGCCCGTTCTGACTCTGTAGGAGGCCGGAAGCCCGTTCTGACTCTATAGGAGGCCGGAAGCCAATTCTGGCTCTCTAGGAGACTGGAAGCCCATTCTCATTCTGTAGGAGGCTGGAAGCCTGTTCTGAATCTGTAGGAGGCCGAAAGCCTGTTCTTATTCTGTAGGAGGTCAGAAGCTGTTCTTTTTCTCTGTAGGAGGCTGGAAGCCTGTTCTGATTCTTTAGGAGGTCGGAAACCTGTTCTAACTGTATTCTGAAGTCGTGGAAGGTCTAATAGAAACCTCTTTCTGCTTTGTCGGCTAACTGGGTTGCTGATAGTAGAGCCGTTTTTCTGGTCCGTCGGATGTCTGGGTTGCCGATGTCGGAGTCATGGTGGGACCGTTTTCTGGTCCATCAGATTTCTAGGTTGCTGATTTTGGAGTCGTAGTAGAGCCACCGTCAGATGTCTGGGTTGCCAATGTTGGGGTCATGGTAGGACCATTCCGATTTGTTGGACTGATTGGTTCACATTTTGGATGTTTGACTGGGTACTGGATATAGCAGTCAGTAGCATGGCTGTAAGACAAGGGGTTAGTATGATGCTTTGCAGTTATGATGTATGAGATGTATGATATGAAAATGCGTGAGATGCAGGGTTAGTTTTGAACACATAACACGTAGCAAGTTTGGCACATAGAACAGTTTGCTATCACAGAGACATGTTCCTTCCAACCTTATTTCTCCCACGTCCATGTTCCGGACGAGGTTTATTCCTAGGTGTTTTGGTCTGAACCCTCACATCGCAATGGCGTTCCTGCAAAGCCCTCTTCTAGCAGTTCTAAAGCAGATAGACAACATTTGCCGATGTAATGACTTTAAATCCCTTTCTGGAAGGAGTTGAAAACATGTAGGGTGGACGTGGAAGTCCGTTTTGAAATCTGGAATTTGATTTAGCCTGACGACTGTATCTAGCGAAAGGAGTTTTCACTAGACTTGTTATTGGAGGTTTGATTAAGCGAAGGTGTATCACTTAATCGGATTCGTTTCTTTTAGGTCTGGCCTAACTGGAAGTTTTGAAAATATGGTTTTGAAACTGGAAAATTCGTTAGGCCAGACCTAAGACTAAGATTGAAGTAGTAGTTTTTGAAATATTGGATTTAAATCATTACATTGACAGTCATGCCTCAAGTACAATCATTATATTGGGTATTTTCCTAGAGGGTAGTGTCTAAGCTGGAATGCATGTGGGCTGATTCATTGGGTTTTGGTAGTAACCGGTTTAAGGCTCCCACAGACAGATATACCTTTGATAGGTCTCCTCAATCACGAGTACAAACGACCGAGGTACTAGTCTGCAAGTGATACTACTCAGCATAAGACGTTCTAGGCAATGGAATGCAGAGCCAGAGCGTGAGAGCGACTATGAGTATCGGGGCTGGATAGGGACTCCTAGAGAGTAGGTGAGAAGAGAAATTTCTTATGCAATGCAACAGGTGCGAGTATGTTTGGAAAATAAAGCCAGTGATCGATAAGGCGCAAATCGTGCGGTTTAGGTCCATGGCAACCGTTTTTGAAAACAATTATGAAAACGTTTTTGTGTTTTATGTTTTAAAAACAGTTGATTTTAATCCTCAGTGGAGTCGCCACTGTGAGCGGAGCAAGGTTCGGGGGCCGCTCGCCCAAGGCTTATGACTGACTTCTCGATCTGGAAACGGTTTGAAAAATGGATTCGCCACCTAGTTCAACTAGGAATTTCCTTTTAACCGACTAGATAGCCTTACTCGCCTCCGGTAAGACTATCGTGCATCGGACCAAAGACTAGGCTTCGTGGACCTCTTCGAGACTCTTGTGCTTGTCTTATCAGTTACTGGCTTTATTTTCTGGACATATTCGTTTTTTTATCTCTTCTCAACAGTATATGCAGTTCACAGGATATAAAAGCTGGAAATAAACAAGGATGAAAGCAGTAAAGAGGTTTGGCCCACATATGACTCGATCTAGACTGACATTTGAGGCAAGTAGCAGGTACTCCTAAGCATACATCTAACCTTAGAGGTTTCTAGCAAATAGCAAAAGTCTGACTGGTCTGGATTAATTACATACACAAAGCCTAAACCGGATATATAAGTGTGATTGATTGATTTTATTAGGTGAGTCTTGAAAAACCTATACAACTGTTACTAAATTTTCCTATCAGTCCTATGATGTCTAAGTGATGGGCTGGAATTGCATTAATGGGCCAATTTTAGGTGATTAGTCCTTTAACCGATTATTATTAGATTTGGATGCTTTTGGAAAGCGATAAACAGTGCTAGCATGCTCAGGGGCAGTTGGATATACATACAAGGTTAGAGATACTTTTAAACCTCGTTCACTTTGAGTGCCTGGCACTCGCGCGGGTTTTGACCATCGGTCTGGTCAGAATGGGCTTTTGGTCAGATAACGGGAGTTGTGCATCTCGTCGATCCGGTTCTACAGGTTTGATCCGGAGTCGATTCTGAGTTCGGGTTAGCCCGAAATCGGCTCTGAAAGTTACTGGTTTGCTGGGCCTCGGGCTCGTGGGCCCGGTTTATACACTATGTTACATATTTGGACTTCTAAGTCCGTTTTACATCGGGTCTGGCCTGTTATATTATAGAATATGATTCTACACTAAATTCTTTACGTCTGAGTTCAAACTGGGCCCGATTTGGAGTCCGGATGGTCCCGGAGACACGTTTTGAAGTTCAGATTGCGTTTGTAAGGATCTGGGAGTGAATCTGGAGGGTCAGGGAAAGGAGGAGCACGGCGCCAACTTGGAATGCCGGCGCCGACAGTTTTAGGTGGCGGCGCCGCCAGTTTTTTGTGGCGGCGCCGCCGATTGCAGCGGCGGCAGCGGCAGTTCATCGGCAGCAGTTCTAGGAATTTTGTTTTGCTTCGTTCTCACTCGTTTTAGCTCCGTTTTTCATGCAAAAGTAGTCAAAACCGCATAAATTCGAACAAGTCCAAAAAACACATAATCGGAGTGTTTTAAGCTCATCTAGACAAATTTATTTTTATGGGCAGCAACTCGTTTTTTAAGTTTTCATGTCAAAACTAGTTAAAATATACCTAGAAACATGCATTCTAGTGTTTAATTAGATTTAGGGTTAGTTTATGTGTATTTACAGGTTCGTCCTAGATAGAGTTTGGTCAGGGGGTGAAGAAGTGTTAAGTGATAAGTCTAGATGTATTTAGGATTAGGTTTTAATTAATTAATTAGGATTCTAATTTTCGGATTTTGACTTGCTAGCTAAGTAAAAAGGTGCTAAAAGTCTATTTTGGTGCCTAAAAGTGTCAAAAAAGGCTACTAATGTCCTATGGGTTTGTTCATGGTCAATTCCAGTCCGTAAAACTTGCAAATTGGCCCATAAACTTCTAAGACATTGCAATTAGTCCAATTTCTAGACTTAAATTACAATCTCTTTGGATTTTTATGGGCTATTTACGCCTAATTGCATTTTAATCCTCCAAGTTTGCAACTGTGCACAGATTACGCCTGTTTAGATTCCAGCAAGCAAATCGAAAACTCGTCCCCAGACAGATTTCTCTGAAAATCATCATTGGACGCTTCAGTTCCTTATCACTTTTTACCTGTTCGAAAAATAGGTGTCTACAGTAGGCTTTTTAGGATTGGTGTTAGATTGTGAAATAAATCAAAAAGCGGAGTCATTTAACATAAACAGAAAAAAGACAAAAAATGTAAATATTTGATAAGGGGGTATTAGAGAAAAGATATGCCTTATTTATAATTTTTTTGTAATTTTCTAGAATTAACAGGTCTGAAGTCCAGTCCAATCTAGTCCAGTCTATAACATGATGAATATGTATAGAAGGCCAAAACAGAGACCCAGCCCAGCTGTTTTGAACGAAGTATATACAGGTATTCCAATTCAGGCGACCCGATCCACTATTAATATAGGGGTGTCAAAATGGGTTGGCGGGTCGTGTTCGTGTCGATCCACTCTGTTGACACGATTAGGGTCAACACAGACACGACCAATTTAACTAATCGTGTCAAAATGCTCAACCCTAACACGACACAAATTTTAAAGAGTGACACGAAACGACACGATTAACACGTTAAGATAATGAGTAACACGATTAACACAATTACACGGCTAACACGACACGACTAACACGACCCACTTAACATTTAAATTTTTTTTAAATCATATAAATATAATTTTAACCTCAAATTTATTAATTAATATTAAAATTGTAAAATTTAATTTATTTTTATATTAATATAATTAATTTAGTAATTTTATTATATATTTTTTATAATTATAACTATTTTATTTTTACATTATTATAAATAATAGAATTTATAAACAGATTAGGTGAGTTAGATGGGTTCGCGAGTCAACCTGTAACACGATCCATTTATTTAGTGTCATAAACGGGTTGACACGTTTTGGACACCAACCCGCTAAACCTCAACCCAGATTCACCAAATTTACGGGTTAGACGAATCTTGTTATCCCATTTTGACACCCCTAATTAACCATATAAAAAGAACAGAAAAAATCGACTACAAAAGCTTCAAGTTCAAACAGAAACCCGAGACAATAGCTAAAACCCCAGCTCTGCTCATCGAATTAAATTGGCGCCTTTCTCACTCTTCCACTCTCCGCCCAAACAGGTCTGAATTCATGTTTATTAGATAATTTTGATTATCATTATCATTTAATTTTGTTTTTTTTTGTGTGTAAAAAATCTGCTTTTAATGTGTGCATTGTATCGTATAGGACTAAAGGCGGAGGCGGAGGCGGAGGCGGAGTGAGTGAGTGAGATTATTTGAATGGCGGTTGTTGACGTGGACAAGCTTCTTCAAGAAGCTTCATTTGCTCGCTTCTGTAAAATTATTCTCGGCTGGGATTATTTTTCTCTCCTTAAAGAAAACGAGGTAATAATCGCTTTTCTCTCCATATCGTGTTTGATTTTGTGTTGTTAATTTATATATCTTTTATTATTGTTGAATTCTAGCAACTGCGAACTTGAATTGAATATCTTGCATTTTTTGAGCAAAAATTAAAATTAAGCATTTTGCGAAAAATACAGAAAGAAAAGAAAGAGAGAGGAAAGAGCGATTATGGTAGTAGGGGTTTAAGAAAAGTAAAGAACACCTATGAAGATGTTGATGACTATCTTCAAACTTTTGAGCCACTTTTATTTGAAGAAGTTAAAGCTCAAATTATTCAGAGAAAAGACGACGAAGGTGGTTTCTTTGTTTTTTTTTCTATATCTTTATTTGGCGAATTTTACCGAATGTAAATGATGTGCACGTTTTAAAATGTTGCAACGCTTTCTGTGCATAAATGTTTCAGACACTGAATGGAAGATGAGGGTCGTAGTTGAGTGCAATGAGGTAGATAGGTTTCTTTTTCCGGAAGTTAGTTTTGCAGAAAAGGAGAATGAAAAATCAATATCGCAAAATGATCTTTGGCTCCTTTCAAGAGATGAGGTAAATTGAAATGGCGTCACTTGACCGTGTTCCGGATATTATCATGCATGGTTTATAAACTTATTATTCTTTTTTTTTTAGCCTTTCAGCATTCAGTTTTCTGTCTATGCTTCTTACATTCTCTCCCTGTTATCTCGAAATCACTTCATATTAGTGCTTATTTTTTTGTTTAGTTTCACTTATTTCTGAAGCAAGTTTGTTCTTATTTCAGATTCCAGAAGATGGTTTAGTTCTCCCGGATGTTTATGCATTTGCATTGGTAGAACATCGTCAGCATGATCGATGTAAACTTAGAATGTTCTTTGATGGAGAGGTCATGCAGTTAAATTTAGATAATATTGAACCCCATCCGAGGCTGTTAAAAATGAGGGCTCACATAACTGTTCCACTTAAACTTAAACATATATACAGTCGAAAGGTAACTTAACTATTAGTGCAAAATCTGTATGCTGGTTGGTTCTGCTGATTCTCAAGCTATATTTTCTCAACATGTTGCTCAGTTAAATTGTGTGGACCGGATGTTATCCTATACTGAATGTCAGTTTTACCAAAGCCAAAGGGGTACCTCGCTCTATCTTCTTTTGGGCTTGCTGGTGAAATAGGACTGGGTAATAGCCATTCTTTCAATGCTCTGGGAATTGGGGTGTTTTTTTAATCAAAATGGATAGCTGACTTCCGCTATGTAGTTCATTTTTTTTATAGATTTAGATACCCAAAGGGAACCGCGTACAACATTCTCTCACAGTTGAATGAAAATGCTCGAACAAAAAACACAAGGAAACCTCTGTTCTTTTACCTTATTCTTGAGATATGTTTTTATTCAATGTGTCAAACATAGTTTTCTAGATTTTACTTTTGATTTTTCACCTGGTTGGAAGGGAATGGAAGATGAAAAAAGAAAAATATGAACAGTAGTAGAGATAAGAAATGTATATGGAAGTTTTTGTTAAATTTATTTATAATGCTTATGATTCCACATGGCTAACAAAGCAAATTGGGTAGTATATTCTTGCATCTAGCCCCCATATCCTTCTTTTGTCTTACCTTTGCAAGTGGGGAAGAAGGATTTGAACAATTGACCCCTTCTTTAGAGGACGCATGACTGTTTACTTGGCTATACCTCGGACTCACTGCTTTGAAATTCTTGGGAAATTGATCAAGGTGGAAAATTATTTATTAATCTAATCGGCACATGAGTTCTAATGACTTCTTTCCTTGGGAATGGAACTGGAGATTGTGACTTTGAAAATGAAAGGAAAAATTAATGGAGGCAGGCTGCGGAGGTTTTTGTGCCTTGCTATTATCGTGTGCAATTGCATTGGGAACACCATTAGTTTTATGTCATTTAGAAGATAGTTTCAATTGTCAAAGGGTGTTTTCCTAAGCCATGCTTCAGTTTAGTCATTTAAAGCTATGTTGGGTTACGGTTATTGAGCTTGCTATAATTGTCTCCTTTGTACCTACCTTCTTTGAAGAAGTTGAACTTACTTATAGCCATCTTTTTATCAATTCCATTTGGTTTTCTTCATTTTAGCTTAGCAAGGATCAGTTTTAATTTCTAAAACATTGTAACTATTTAGTTGTAGTGCCTTAAAAAGACTATGCACTTGTATTGTTCATTTCACACCATATCTAATTGGGCAGACCTCACTACTGTACTATCATCTACAGGTTTGCAGTTTTTCAACTATTGTTCGTGAATATTACGCGCTGCGGTCAATTGGCTCTCTTCCTTTCAAGGATTTAATTCTAAAGGGCACTGATAAGAATTCTAGTTCTGAGGGCCAGGGATGGAAAGTTTCTTTACCTCTGCGTGAATACTTCGAAGAAAATCTTAACAAATCACAACTAGAAGCCATCAATGTGAGTTTTTCCAGACTTTCCAAATTGTAATCAATAGTTTATAGCATATGCATGATGATACCATCAAAATAAACATTGCAATAACCTAATTAACAGGCCAATGTACTGGTATGTTAATCACTTTAGGCTACTGGGGGTACTTCAAACTCTACATGGCATGACTAATTGCTCAGAAAAGATACCCTCATTTTACATGCTGCATGTAGATGCCAGCTCTTCAATTTAAATTCATCAATATGATGAAGGGATGTGTCTGATACTAGTCTTGTTCATTGTCCAACTGTCATTTATGTTGATGTTTTCTTTAATACAAGCAAGGCAAGGACATAAAGCTTAGAACTTTTCAAATCAGCCTTAGAAAGTAGGTCATCTACTTTTCTTCTAATTTTGTATTTACCTTATCATCCATAACTATATTCAACTTTTCTGCATGATACTCTTCATGTGCTTTTTGTAGACTTCAGTGATCCTAATTCTCGCACTTTTGTTTGTCATTGCTTAACAGTTCCTAGTTTACTGCAGTATTTTATCTCTTTGATTCATAAAATCATGATTCAATATGACTTTATCATCAACTTTCTAACTAAAATTTGATTAGATTAAAAAAAGTGCCAATCTGGTATACAGATATTCTTTTAGTTAAAAGTATAACTTTGTGATCTAGTAATTTAAAAAGGTTGTGTTAGATATGAATGCATAATCATATTAATTTTTTTTCTCGAGGTTATTTATTATCGTTAATCAAGTTAAAATTCTAAACAATTGAATGGCGGTTCTACAAAACCTTAGTCAAATATAATTTTCTTTATGTGAGCCATCTTTATAGTATTAAAATAGTTTGTACTTGAGAAGTAAGTGATCCATCATTCTCTATAGGCATTTACATTATTTTAGCTTTCGATATGATTTTTTTTTGGGTTTGCTTGCTCCACTTATTCACAATTCAATCTTAGGTACTGTCAACTTATCTAAATTTAAATGTTTAATCTGATGGGACATTTTAATTTTCAGGCCGGTCTATCGCGTAAAGCCTTTGTCTTGATACAGGTGTGTTTAGTTTCTGTTTTGCATGTCTATTTTCACCATTTTGTTATGTAGGAAAGCCTAACTAATAATTGTATTGAGGAATGATAATCCATGAAAATTAATTATTTGATTTTCTTAAAGGGTCCCCCTGGAACAGGAAAAACACAAACTATTCTTGCACTTCTTAGTGTGATTTTGCATGCTTCTCCAGCTAGAGTGCTTACCAAGTAAGACATTTGTTGACTTTTGTATATATTGTTATCAATGAGCGATACTCTGAAATTTACTATCATTCTTATGTTTCAAGTGGATGTTGCTGTGTTGACAATTGCATATTTGTTTCATCCTTGTAGGGGAGCTTCGCGTGAAATTATCTGCGGGCCAACACTACCAATTCAAGAGAAGTATGTTCATCCCTTCACTCTTCTTTTTACATATGTTTGTGTACATCACGTGGATACTTGTGGTTTTTTTTATTTCGATTTTGCGTCTGAGGTTCCACTACCCCTGGTTTTTAGATGTAGTGGTATAGCAAGTATCATGATGGCATGAGGTGGCTGATTCAGCCTTAGGCTATAGGTGGTATTACCTATGGCTGTATTAACTGAAGATGTGGCAAATAAAGATCAGTAAACCCTTATTGTCAGTTTTGCCGAAGTTTTGCCTTAAATGTGTTGCCTCAAGCTGTCAATTGTTTAGGGACTTATAGTGATTGCTGATTCTTTTGTTGCGATATCTATCAAAAAAGTTTCTTTTCTTTTCCTCTCTTTTTTGGGTATCCCATACATATAATGTATTAGAATTGTTAGCCAATCCGATTTTATCTATGGAACCTGATTTCACTTTCCCGTTAGACAATATATGTCTAACTTGTGATCATTCAATGTTTTACTGTAAGCCGTGTAGTCATTACAGTGAAGTTTTTGTTTGTGCACTCCAAATCTGTGATTATTTAATTTTAAGGATGCATAATACAATAGATTGGGATGTTATGTTGTAACTAACACATTTGTTATAGAAATAGAACCTTTGGTCTGTCTGTATAATAGAAAATTGCATTTATATTGAAGCTGTTCATAAAACGAACCCTGATTTCCTTTTACTAGAACAATGAGCAGTGATTGGGTTTCAGAATTTGTGATTGGACAGAACTCAGCGACCTTTTCATTCTCTTGTAATCTGTCAAATTGATTATTTGCAGGCATAATCATTGGGCACGAGCATCTCCGTGGATGGCTGGTATTAATCCTAGAGATCAAAATATGCCCATAGATGGCGATGATGGTTATTTTCCTACCACTGGAAACGAGTTGGTAAGTTTGGTTTTCTCATGAATCGGTTTTATTTTATTTTAGTAGTTCCTTCTGAGTGGAAGCTCAAATTGTGCAGAATCCAGAAGTTGTTGCTTCTAATCGTAGATATCGTGTGCGCATTTTGGTGTGTGCCCCATCAAACTCTGCACTTGATGAGATTGTGCTGCGCCTTCTTAGAACTGGTATGAGATTGTCGCCCGCACTTGGTCTTTGCGGTCTATTACTTCTGTTAAGTTCTTGGAGTAGTTCAATTGTAATATGCAGTCTGCTATGTTTGTAAAATCTTTCGCCAGCTTATCTTATTAGTTGTATGAATATCACAGTGCAGGAATTTAGCTGTGTGTAATGTAATAATATAAGGGGTTATGTATGAGAGAAGTCACTACCAAGATGCAATATTCTCAGGATTATCTGGATAGATTTAGGACTGCCTTACACCAGAAAAAAAAGCAACCACTTCATTTAGAACTGCTGAAGGTTGGTATAATCACTTGTTAAAGTTGTATCAACATAAGGTGATCATATTTTAGCTTCAGTTGTTAAGAGTAGCCAAGTCAGTTTCCCAACTTATGGAGTATTCCTTACTGTCACATGTCATCATTGCCAGATGTCATGATCCGCTTGGAACTGGTCCCTCACACTCACACACAAGGGATCTATCCTTTATCACCAACCAAAGTTTAATGGAATGGCTCCAGTGCATTGCATTAGAGAAGCCTTCATACAATAATATTAGCTTATCATATCCTTCACTCTTAAATAAAAGAAGTGTTTTCTCTGTGCTAGCTCTTCTAATTGTTCGTAGTGGACTCCACTAATTGACTCACTTAAACATACTTTGAACTGCTCTGTTTTGTTTATTTCAGGTGTTCGTGATGAAAATATCCATACATATAATCCTAAAATTGTGCGGATTGGTCTTAAAGCTCATCACTCTGTCCAGTCTATTTGCATGGATTACCTTGTATGTTCATGGCAACTCTCCTTTTTCAGAAGAACATTAAATTTAGCTGCAGCTTTTATTCTTGTTGAAATGAAGTTTGTATTTCTTTTGAAAGAGGAAATGACGGGGTTTTTTATTGAACCAAGCCTAAAAAGTTGTTCACAGCTACAATTCTCCTCATGGAAAATGAGGGGAAATTCATGAAACTGAGTTTTGGAAAACATCTACTCCATCCATCCCATAAAATAGACGCACAAAAATAATGAAAATAGTTATTTATAAACTTATAATTAATTTATTATTACACTTCTAATTCCTTTTGGTTTTTTAAAAGTGAATCATTATGGAGTCACTATATTTAATGCTCACATGATAATCTATAAGGATTTTTGATAATTTTATTTTTCAATGCAAATTTTTATATCTTTATGGGATACCAAAAGTAGGAACTTTTTCTATTTTTTATGAGATTGAGGGAGGGAGTAGTATATTGATTGCACTGGTGTAAATAACTAAAGCTTTAAAGTCTGAAACTCAAAAGAACAAAATAATAAATGAAAGAATGTAATAATTGTTCTCTCATATATTGTGAACATTTGTTAAGGTTAAATCACCAAAGTGCTTTAAGTCGCTTGTAATGGACTGTTAAAACCTTTCTATTCTGGACATCTTCTTGCCATCCTTTACATGTTAACCGCATACTTTACTTTGCAGGTGAAACAAAAACAAAGTGAGTCAGCTGCTGATAAACAGAAGCATGGTGCCGTAGGAGGCGATACTGACAGTATTCGTACGGCCATTCTGGATGAAGCTGTAATTGTATGTGAATTAAACTGATGTTGGAAGTATAATTTAGCATATATTGGTTTATACTGTTCTATTATAGATTTTATTGTGTAGACGCTTATAAACTCTCCTCTATGCCTTGCGGTTGGCAGGTCTTCTCCACTCTCAGCTTCAGCGGTTCAACAATGTTTAGTAAACTAAATCATGGTTTTGATGTTGTTATCATAGATGAAGCTGCTCAAGCTGTAAGTGTCCTTACTTCTTCGATACTTATGCACTTGGTATCATGACCTACATTGACACGAAATTTCACTATCAATTATATATAAAGAAATATATACTGTTCTCACCAAATTTAAAAGTGAAACCAGATAAATAGATTAAATAAGAAAAGTAAAAACAATCATCTCTTGGTGTTGCTTCCCAAAAGACTAGTAAAAGAAAGATTGCTTCAATTTTCTTAATATTATTATTACTTTTAAATTTTGAATAATATATTCTATAAACTCGATGCACCAATGTTTTCAATTGTATTTATCTATTGACTAAACATTAGTTTGTCAGTTGTTAAACTTGGTCACTTCTGTTAAAAAAGTAGCATTTAGTAAAAATTGAGCTTTACAGCAGTATTTCCTTTTTTGTTCAATTAATACGGATCATTAGTGAGTACCGGCTTGGCTCTCCTATGGTTGCTTTACACTGCATATTTCTATGTCTTAATATTAACAATGTAATTTTCTACTTTAATAATTATTTTGCCTCTAGCAATTTTTTTCCATATAAAAATAGGTATATAAGATATCTATGTTAAACAGGTGGAGCCTGCAACTCTTGTTCCTTTGTCCGGTGGATGTAAACAAGTATTTCTGGTACATATCTCATTCTAATATTTTTGTGATTGTGTACTTATTAGTATGACATCATGCCATGAGCATATTTGCTAGCTATTGAATATGTCCTGCTGCGCATTTCGGCTAATGCTCATCTTGGAAAATATTAATCATCTTCTTGATTGATTATGTTGCCTTTTCTTCTTGATTATTTTAGGTTGGTGATCCAAAGCAACTGCCAGCCACTGTAATTTCTACTGTTGCTGAGAAATTGGGGTAATTGATTCTGTTTAAATTAATTGTTACATCTGTGATTGCATTTTTATGAACTTGGGATCTCTCTCATTTTCACCATCTTTCTTTCTCTCTGTATTTCACATTCAAGGTATAAGACAAGCTTGTTTGAGAGGCTTCAGAGAGCTGGTTATCCTGTAAATATGTTGAATATGCAGTATCGAATGCATCCGCAGGTCAGATTAGAAACTTAAATATGCATTTAGAAGCATGCGTGTCATAGTTGATACATTTTAATTGTAGATTTTGTCATTAAAGTAGTACTGATTTAACAAATTCGTATGCTTTTGCGTAAAGGGTATACTCTATCTGTTTGGATGGTTCTGAGTTTAATGTATTGAAGATAGTGAAACATTAGCATTAAAACCAAGTAGGAGTAGGTGGCATTTTGACCTTGCTCCCTGATCTGATATCTATCATGAAATTATTGTATAAGCTTCTATTACAACTTTGGTATATGTTTTTCTTTGGAGATTCTTTGGGCTCTTGGATTCTAAACTTCAAATTATTCTGTTCTTAAGGTACTATTTGAATATTGGCAATATGGCTTTCTCCATTTAATATTCAAGTTATTAATCCAAGTTGAAGATTATAGGCCTGTATAAAGTGAGACACAGTATACATGATTTGTGAGACAATAATTAACTCTGCGTTTTACAAAACAGGCTAGTTTCTAATTCTTGTTACTTTTAGTTGTCAAACAGATAAGAAATTTTCCTTCGAAGGAGTTCTATTCTGGGGAACTGCAGGATGCAAGTGATATGGAATCCAAAACACAACGTGATTGGCACGAGTATCGCTGCTTTGGTCCATTTTGCTTCTTTGATTTACACGAAGGACAGGAGTCACAGCCTTCTGGAAGTGGGTCCTGGGTAAACACCGATGAGATTGAGTTTGTGCTCTGCATGTATCATAAACTGGTGACTATGCATCCAAAGCTTAGGTCAAGTTCACACTTTGCTATAATATCTCCCTATAGACATCAAGTTAAGCTTCTTCAAGAGCGATTTAAGGATATGTTTGGCCAGGAATCTGAACAATTTGTGGATATTCAGACTGTTGATGGTTTCCAGGTAACTTGTCTTTTTGTTTCCCTTGATCATAGAGTCAGTTATTTGGTCATCTAATCTGGATTAGTGAAATCATTTTTAAGACCCTAAAAGTTGCAAGTCTTTCTAGAGCTAGAATTATTATATGTTTGAGGTTAGGTCATTTGTTAGACATGTTAAAGTGTCCAGGACTCTAAGAACAGAAATGACATTGGTTCTCTGACTTGTCCATTTTACTTTATCATTTACACCATGCAATTCAGTTCATGATTAGCCGTGTTAACAATTTCCTAAGCATCTATGTTGCAAGGAAACTTCTCGAATCTTATGTTTCGGTATTTCGTTTTTGTTTTCTAAAAGAAATTTTGAAATTCTGAAACTCTAAAAATACACTTTACACTATCAAGCCTATTAAAAATCCAGCTCCCTTTGTAAAGTTGATCATTTTCCATATTCACTATTTGCAGAAAACACTAGACAATCTACAGGCCAGAAAACATACATTGTGTATTCCTAGTGTGTTCTGCAAATAGTGAATATAGAAACGATCGAGTTTACTGAATGGAGACGAATTTTGATCAAAAGTAGGCTTGTAATATAAAGTGTAATTTAATATTTATATGCTATAACGTATACTTCTAAAAGTATCATTTTTCCTCATTTTTTTCTCTATTTCAGAGTTTCTGTGCTACATGGCTCACCATTTATTAATAGACAATTGTTACCCCAATTGGTTGTAGAATTGGTTTGGTGAAACCAAATGTTATGCAGAAGAGATAAAGTTGAAGAAAAATAAATTAGGGAAATTACTCTCTATCCTCATTTTTTGAAATTTCTGCAAAAATGCCCTTTTTACCTCTAATCTACAAATGAGTTACCAATAATCAACTAATAAACTACCAAAAAGGGGTATTTTTGCAAAAATTTCAAGAAGTTAGATATTTGTGAAAAAAACCCAAGAAATTAACTAAAGAACTTCTAATTACTTTATATTTTAGGGACGAGAGAAGGATGTCGCGATATTCTCATGTGTTAGGGCTAATAAGGACAGGGGCATTGGTTTTGTATCTGATTCCCGGCGAATGAATGTCGGTATTACACGAGCCAAGTCTACTGTGCTGGTATGTATTTTATATTGATTATAACAGTTGTGTGGATGTATGATTCTCTTATGGAAAATGACATTGGCATGATCTTTAAGGTGGTGGGGTCAGCTTCAACTCTGAAAACTGACGAGTCTTGGAAGAGGCTCGTGGAAAGCGCTGAGCAGACTGGTGGTCTGTTCAAGGTATATATTTTTCTTTTGATTTAAATGTCAGTTTGCCTCCCGAACTTGCACGCAATGAACATTAACCTTTTTTTTTTTTTATCAGTTTGTCCCTTAAACTTGTCTAATTTTATCAATTGGACCAGATTTATCAATTTTGAAAACTATTGTAGGGGGTTAATTGACTAAATTTATTTAGTTTTGGTGTTAATTGATCATCATATGCAAATTCAGGGTGTAGCTGAATGTGTTTATAATTTAGAAGATATCTGCATTTTATTGGCCTTTGCCATCAACTTAAACTGAAATATGGGATGATATTGCAGGTCAACAAGCCATATGATTCATTTTTTAGTGATTCAAATCTTGAATCTATGAAGATAACGGAAAATGCTCCCGAACAAAATGATGGAGAAAAAGAGAATGAAATGGAGGTAATGATGCAAGGTAATCCTGTAGATGCTGAGCTAGGGCAAGAAGATGGTTTTGACCATGGAGATGATGACATTGATATGGGACCTGACGATGATTAGTTGATACAGAAGACTAAATAGAAAATTAGAAAAACTAGAACTTGGAGAAAAGATCTGAGAAAAAAAAATAACAGACCCCGTGCAGAATCACATTGCTAACTACCGATCTCGCAAAGCTCGCAGAATGGGACTTGAATGCTAGAAAGCAGAAGCACACCTAGCAAATGATGGATCCCAAGTTTAATTAAATTTAATTAAATAATATAAATTTTAATAATTTTTTGTACTGCTTATATAAATATTTTGCTTGTCCAATTGCGTGTACATGTTTATATCTTTTTGGGTTTTTCAACAATTTGTAATGTAACAATGCATAAAATGTTTCCATTATTAACGTAAGCACTTGCCCTGCATTTAAATCAATCAATTCAGTTTAAAATAAAGAGCACAGTTGCTAATAAAATAAGCTTTGTTTGACCTTTATGTAACTAAAGTTACAGTCGTATATAATGACAATTTTTTTGTAAAAATTACTCGAATAATAAAATTTGATGGCCAACTGTATCAATTTGTAACTTACAAATTATTTAGGCTAAACTGATTTCAACAAATAAATGTAATGAACAAATAATAAACTCATGACTACTTATGTAAATATTAACAATAGAATTGCTTGCTTGTTCTTTCACATGACCCTAACTAATTGCTCGCTCCGACCTTTATTTACCTAAGAACTTGTCTGCCAAGAAGAAATTAAACTAGGCACAACAGAACACCATCTCCTGGCAAGGTCAATCCGCAAGACGCTGAGCATATGTAAAAGATGGCAAGGTCAATCCGCAAGTCGCTTCGTCTCCACTTGCAAATAGCGGTTTCTGGTGGTTCATATCTATAATCACTTATGTAAAAGATGGCAACTCTTGCAGGGCAAATAGCGGTTTCTGGTTTATAATCACTGATTTAGGCAAACGAATATGACTCGCAGTGGCGGATGCACTTCCAAATTGAAGATGAGAACCTGGTCCGATAACAAGGGAAGAAGTTAGTGAAGGCTGAGTGAAAGGCATCTCATTAGATGTATCAACTCTCGGACGATATGTAGCAACAACATCATCACTGCTCGCACAATAAGCAAGGGATCCTTGATTTGTTGTTTAAGGAATCAAACATGGTCTGCAAACAAAAACCTTATCAGGATACCATATAATATAAGCATTGAAAAGGAGATTCAAATTCAATTCTATCATTTATTTTCTCACTCTACAAAGAGTCGAAGATCAAGAAATTAATACTTGATCATGGCCGGGGTTTGGACACATTTAGGTGGCCTGCCTCTTTAACATGTAAGCCCGCTCTAGACCCAATTAGAATATATTCTTTCCGTTTCATAAAGATAGAAAAAAAATATTGCTAATTATAAATAAATTATTATGATAATCCTAAAATACGCTTTTAATATTTTGAAGTGAATCATTATGAAAACTTATTTAAAAAGTCTAGCAACTATATTTAATGTATATGTAACAAAAGGAATTTTTTTTTTCAAATACCCACAACTCACTAAAACCAATTATGAGAATTGGTCAAATAGAATGAAAGCTATCATCGGTTCACGAGGTGTGTGGGATATAGTTGAAAATAGTTTTGAGCCGGCCGAAGATGAGGCGGCACTAAATCAAGTCCAAAGAGATGCTTTGGAGAAAAAGAGAAAAAAAAATCAAAGTGCTCTCACAATAATTCATCAAGGTTTGGATGATGATATGCTCGAAAAGGTGGCAATTAATACTACCTCGAAGCAGGCTTGAGAAGCTCTTCAAAACTTTTTCATGGGAGTTTAGAAATTAAAGAAAGTTCGGCTTCAAACTCTAAGGACTGAGTTTGAATCACTCTTTATGAAGGAGAGTGAAACCATATCAGATTATACCACAAGAGTGTTGGTGGTAATTAATCAAATGAAGAGACTTGGAGAAAGGATAGAAGATGTCCGTGTACCAAAACTGACTTTTAAACATGTTTTACTTAGCTAGCAAGTTTTAATTCGGGATCAATCCCTTTTAAAGTAGTTTTTCCTAATACTAACTCTACTATTAATTATTTCATTAAACATTAATTATTAATCAAAAGGCATAATAGTAATTCAACTTACACCTAACCCTAGCTAACCTTAGGTCACCCTAATCACTATAAACAAGCAGTTAGAGCTTAGCGAGGGACCGAAATATCATACCAGAAAAAGCACAAAAAACCTTAGGAAAAACCTAGATTTTGTCGCCCCCTCATAAACACACACACACACACACAAAATTCGGTCAACTTTAGTCCTTAGAACGAAGCTAGAGCGTTCTAATCAATCAAATACAAGTTGTACACACAGATTCGAAGCTGGTATCGCATTTGATTCGCTAGTAAACGAGCTGAGGACTCAGAACGGTATTTCTGAGGACCCTCAATTTATTCTCTATCACTTTTATGCCATGATTTATTGCAATTGCTCATACTAACTTGACCGTCAGAGTGGTTTGCCGGGATCCTCCTCTAGCATCCTTCTGACGGAGTTCTTTGTGATTATTCAGGATCCAATAGAGTAGAACCGACCCGGATACCGTTAATGGGTATGTCCCTCTGTATTTCTAGCCTCTAAGCCTAATTTGTAGTGTGTCTAAGTCAACCGGCCCATAAGCCTAGATCTAACGCGATTATCAACTTCTAGACCCGATTCTGAGCCCATCCAGACTCGGAATTGATCCCGGTTTGATCCAGCGGACTCGTATCGACGAGATGGATGTGTGTTCTTCCCGAGATCCAGTTCCGACCACATCGACAGTCAAAACACATCGAGTGCCAGACACTCCGGTCTACAAGATTTAAAAGTATCTCTAATCTTGTATGCATATCCAATTGCCCTTGTGTATGTTTATAATGTTTAAACGCTTTCCAAAAGCAATGATCCAATCCATTATTAATAGGCTAAAGGATTAACCATGTTAATTAGCTAAATCAAATTAATACGAACAAATCACTTAAAAATCTTAGGACTGCCATGAAAAAGTAGTAAATGGTTGTATAGGTCATTTAAGATAGCTAAATAAAGTCAATCAAACATAGAAACCCGGTTTTTTAGGCTTTGTGCATAAAAGTATTCCAGACGAGCCAGACTTTTGTTACTTGTTAGAAACCTCTAAAGTTAGATGAATGCATAGGAGTATTTGTTACTTTCCAGAATCGAGTCATATGAGTGTTTAAATTGGGTCCCTTTACTGGTTTAACCTGTGTATAAATTTCCGCAATTTACTGTGAATTGCATGAATATCGAGATGAGATAAAAAGAATACATTTAGTAAAAGCAAACATAACTTATAAGTCAAAGTACAAGAGTTTTGATAGAATGTCCACGAACCCAGTCTTTTGGTCCAGCATACGATAATCTTACCCATAAGCAAGTGAGGTTATCCAGTCGGTATGAAAGGCATTCCTAGCTAAGTTAGGTGGCGACTCCACAATTTCTTAAAGCCTAGTCCGGAATAGAGTCCTTCCATAAGTCTGGGTGAGCGGCTCCCGAACCCCGCTCCGCTCACATGTAGTATATAGTTTCCTACTGTGATATTTTATTTTACTAAGTTCATTAGTAAATATGTGAACACAGTCAGTTTTAACTGACCCCGTCGACATTTCCCCTTTTAGGTATATAGAGTTACGACGCGGTCGGACTTCCATCCACAATTTCGGAAGCCGGTTTGATCAATGTCAAGTTTAACTCTAGAGCTGCAAGTAATTTGGGTATCGGGAAGTTTCTCTTTCTGTTTTCAGTAGTTCAATCTATTTTATATAAACTCTCATTTGAATTATTGTATATGTATATGTTTGAAAAGGCTCTGATATTTTATAGAAAAAACAAACCGTTCACCAGTATTTCATTTAGTATACTGGTTTATAATTATGTAAAGGTTTCAGTATTATGTTTGAAACAAGGCGGTTTATGATATGAGGCAAGTAAGTTACGCCCGGATAAATAGAGTCACAATACCAGTTTTCAGAAAGATGTTTACGTTAAATAAAAGAAATATTTTAACAGGATTTTTGAAAACAAAATATATATGTTATATGGTTTTGAATTGTGAAGAATTCATAGTGGTTTTAGGCTTACTACGGATATTAGAGCTACAAGTCCCATTCTCTAGCGCCGGTCTCGGCCCGAGATTTTGGGTCATGACAAAGTTGGTATAGAGCAATGGTTTAGTGTTCCTAGACCATTGTTCTTATGAGATTGGAATATAGAGATAAGAGTCGATGGGTACTCATAGAAACTACTGCAGCACATAGGATTCGAGTCATGTCTTGTGCACGTATTTTTATGTTTCGTAGGTTTCCAGCCTTTTGTTTTAGGATGTAAGTCTAGGATATACGCGTGCATGTGATCTAGACGATTATAATTTAGACGACTCGATAATGAGCCTTGAATATCAAGCATAGAATAATGTGAAGATGTTGTCGAAGTCATTCAACAGTATTAGCAAGGGACAATTGACAGATGAAGGTATGGATTCATAGAAGTGGAGTAATTATGGAAGAATCTTACTGGTTAGAGAGTTTAAGGTCTGATTTAACTATTTCAAACAGATTTGTTTTATATGTAAGTATACCTAGACCGGAACTCTGTAGCAAAAGTAAATGCTCGAGGTCAAGCTGCAAGAGATTCTTGAGGGAGCAGCAAAAGAATACAAGAATGGAAGTTAGAGATTTCAGTTATGATTAGGAATGTACGAAGTTAGCCGTGGTTCAACAAACCACATAAGGGTATCAGATAGCAATGCATATCCGAGTTACAGCGAATTAGGAATGGGAACATCCTTAAACAAGGTTTCTAGGGCGTTGTACTCTAAGAATTTAGGAGTAAGAAGGAAAAGAATAGAACCTATCGATCGATTAGTTCACTAAGCGTTAGAAATACGCAGTTTCTTTATAATAATTGGAAAAACTTAAGTCTATAAAGACTTAAGGTAAGTGAAAGATTTATGACTCAAGAGGTAGTAGAAGAAAATGGTGGATTGGTGAAGCAAGTTTCAAATGATGTCCAGAAACCGATAGGGTTTAGTAAAGCCTGAAATCTTTATATTGAACAGTTGGACCGATTTGATTTTGGAATATAGTATTCCTAAGATAACTATCTAGAGATTAACCGTTGCAATCGTATAACGGAAAGTTAGATGATAGTTGTTTGTGTAGAAATTGATGGGAAACTTGTGTGAATTGTGGTGATAAGCCAGCGATAAATGAAGTAAAGAGTTTAATTAACTTAAAATTATCAACATAATCTCCGTATAAATGTAAATGTTTTAAAATAAATGACAAATGAAATTGAAAAATATTATGAAAGAGATTTCACAATGTGAAAATTACGATAGCCGGAACTAATGATTATGAGATTTTGGCCGGCTGGTGGCGGAACATATGATAATAATAAATACAATTTGAATATCGGGCCAAAATCTTTTGAATTTGGCCGACAAAGAAAGAAAAGTGTCATTTTATTTTAATATGAAATGTTTTGAAAACAGTGCTAGAAGTTGATACTCAGTTATTTAAATGTAGTAGCGGTTTTAGAGAATTGATAATGACTCTTTGTTGTGAGCAACGAGGCTATATATAGAGAATTAAGATGCGCTATATAGCGGAAATTAGATCAAAGATGTGAGTTCTAAAAGTTATACTCAGTTTGATGAATGAATGATTCAAAGTAAGACAACGTTTAAGATAAATGGCATGTTAAAAGACAAGATATCCGGATATATCAGGATAAGAACTCTGTGATAAGGATAAGAAGTGAAAGTACTTAGTACAACAAAAAGAATAGAGTGAACGATGTATAAAAGAGTATGGAATTGAGGAAACTTGGAAAGAAAAGAAATAAATTGTAGACCCATGTTCACCAAGAATAAGAAAGAAGTAGAAGTTAAAAAAGTATAAAAGCTATGAAGAGCTTATATAGAAAGTAGTGTTTTAAAAATCGAACCGGTGACCAAATCGGAATGGTCACGACCGGCGGTTGAACCAGCTAACCACAGGTAGTCGAGATGTTTCTGTTATACCCAAAGTCACATGTAGGCCTGTGCATCGGTCGGTTTCGGTCGGTTTGGTGAACCGAACCGAAAAAACCGAAACCGAAAATAGGCTAAAATCAAAAACCAAATCGGTTCCGAAATAGACCAAAAACCGAAATTGAACCGAAAAATTCGGTTCGGTTCGGTTAAAAATCGATTTTTTTAATTATTTTTTTTTTCAGTTTTTTAATATAAAAAATTAAAAAAAACATTGATTAATAATAATTTTATATATGTTGTTTGTATATTTTATCTATTATAATAAATTTATTAACTTATATATTACATATTATTAAATAATAAATACTAAAAAAGTATAAATAAACATATAAATTTTAAATTTTTCAAAAAAAAATAAAAAAAAATTGTTATTCGGTTTTTCGGTCGGTTCGGTTTGTAAAAACCTAAAACCAAATTGAAAACCGAATATCAAATTTTTAGTGACAAAAATCAAATTAAACCGTTTAAACCAAAAAACCGAACCAATCTTGAAACTTCGATTCGGTTCGATTCGGTTTTTCGATTCAATTCGGTTTTTGCACACCCCTAGTCACATGTTATCTTTGAAATTCCAAACGGTTACAAAATAGGTCTGACAACACACTTATGTTATCTTTGAAATTCCAAACGGTTACAAAATAGGTCTGACAACACACTTCTTTTAGGGGTTTACTATTCGCCGCCCCAAATTACTACCCACCGCCCAAGTTTTGACTGAAATGCCCCTAACATAATTTCAATTCAAAAACAAAAAAATAAAAATCCTCTCAACTCAAAAATCTCTCAAACTCAACCTAAAATCCCGACGATAACCGGAGCCGATTTATGTCGCAATCAACGGGAAATAAAAGACGGGAACCTCCGGTAATTAATTTTTTTCGTTTTTAACTGTTTTAATAAAAAAGTTTTTTTTTTTTAAGGGCCATCGCCCGACGATGGCGATGGCCCTGTGCACCATCGCCTGGCAATGGCGATGGTGCACAGGGACAATCGTCCCCGAGGGACGATTGTCCCAGTGGACCATTGTCCACGAGGGACGATGGTCCCAGTGGACCATCGTCATCTTCTGGCGATGGTCCACTGGGACCATCGTCTTCCTGGGACGATTGTCCACTGGGACAATCGTCCCCGAGGGACGATGGTCCCAGTGCACCATCGCCATCGCCGGGCGATGACCTTTAAAAAAAATTAAAAAAATTAAAAAATTAAATAAATAAAAACCGATTATTCATCGGAAGTTCCGTCTTTTATTTTTAGTCGATCTTGACATTTTTATTATAAATTCACTCGGATATTCGTTGGGTTTTTAATTGAATTGAGAGAATTGAATATTTAAAAAAAAAAACTGAAAATGGCTTAGGGATATTTTGGTAAAAAGTCGGGCGGTGGGTAGTAATTTGGGGCGGTAAATAGTAGTCCACTTCTTTTATTTATATCTCTCATTAAAACCTTACACTCTAAAATTGTCTTTTAGTGCTTTAAATTATCCATCACATATGTCTATTCTTTTTTAACCTATCAAATCAACTTTTTCCATGACTTTCTCCTTCTTGCTCTTCTTCATCCTTCTTCATTTTTTATAATCTCAATTGATTTTTCTCACTGTAATTTAACAATCACATATAAAAATGAAGGTCCCATGTTATATATTTTCATTTTATGTTTTATGTTTTGTTATTCGTTGATCTATTCTTTCTATCTTTTATAAATTTATATAATTATATAAAAGTTTCTGTTTTTTCTTTGAAATAGAAAAAAATAAAATCTAATTTCTTGTTGTTTCTTTTCTTTTATAAATTTCTTATGTCTTTTATGTAATTACACAAGTGAATATAAAGCTTAGTTTAAATTCTACACAATGGGTATTTGCTGGAAAGTTTCTTAAGTTCCATTGAAGCCCTTTTTTGGTGGTTGAGTTATTTTTGTTTTCTGGAACGAAAATGTCTTTTGATTTTAATTTTGTGGGTTGTAAACCGGACGGGTTTTAAGGTTCAACTGGTCCAACGGTTTCCGGTTCTTTCAAATTTTCCCGGTTCAAAGCGGTTTAACCGGTGATCCGGTTTTTAAGCAGATTTAAACCGGACTGACCTCCGGTTCTTGGGGTAACCGGTCCAACCGGCCGGTCCGGTCCGGTTTTTAAAACTGATAGAAAGTGACGACGTATGAGACGAGTTACGATATAATAAGCATGTAAGCGGAAAAAAACCGCTTATTAAATGAAAAGAGAATGTATATGGAAAAGGAGTACAAAATGTGAGAGCTTATATTAAAGAATCATATAAGCCATAAATGCCGAATAAGAAGAAATAACATGAGTAGTGATATGGTGATATCGAGGACATAAATTGTGATTCAGTATGAATTGATACGAAGAGTAACATGAAGATGTCTTATCAATATGGAGAACACAGAAATGTTCTGCCGATAACAGTGAGTTGGCTTTACGCAGCTGTAAAGTGAGTAGAGTCACTAATGTAACTACATTTGAGGTTGAAATAAGTTTCACTAACAATTAAGATACCAGTCTGAGACATATCTCTATGAGTGCATACGAGTATCAAAGGAAACGTGATCGAGGAATCCGATATGAATATGTTTTGTTGGACCTTTGTCCTTTCAAACTCCTTTTGTTTTGACTTTGACAATCAACTATGAGTGATCTAATCATGTTTATTAGTGTATAGGAACTCATAGGAACAATCGGAAGTGAATTCGGAGCTCTCTAGCAAAAATCGTGTTTTTGAGTAGAAAGCTGTCCAGTAGCATATCTCGCCCGTGATGGATTTCCATCTCGGGGGCGATATATATCACGGGGGCGACGCAAATATCACGGGGGCGATATTCGAGCTGACAAAACCCTAGTCGACCGTTGGAACGAATCACGGGCGCGACGAACACATCTCGGGCGCGATAAATGAGACCGTTGAAGATCCAACAGATACATTTTTGAAGACCCAATGAAGCATTGACACGTGGCTCTAGCCGTTGAAGGTTTTTGTCTCATTCAAATATCTCGCCCGTGATCCATGCATCACGGGGGCGATATGTGTGGAGAGATCATTTTTTTGTTTTGTTTGTTAGTGATTTGTTTGGGGATTGCTTTGGGTATAAATATAAACCCATTTGCAATGTTTCAAGGTTAATGATTTACATACCTTGAAACAACAAACATACATTTTTAAATCACTTAGTTTTGTTGTAGTTTTGGAGTAATCTTGGAAACTCCTAAACATTGTGAGTTAGAGTTTAGCTTTGGAAAAACTCAACCCTTGTAGGTTCTTGATTATCCTTGAAAAATCAATTGTGAGTTTGAGATTATCTCTAAGAAATCTCTTTGTAAAGTTGGTGCTTATCTATAAAGCACAATCCCATTTAGTGGATTCTAAAATCTCAATCTTAGATTGAGTAGTGGAGTAGGATCGTGAGTTGATCTGAACCACTCTAAATCTCTTGTGTCTTTAAATTCTCTTTTCCGCTTTAAAGAATTTAAATTTCCGATTCACAAATCAAAAACCGGTTTGCCTTATAACCCATAGGGTCTTTCAATTGGTATCGGAGCTAGGTGCTCTTCTTGTTGCTTAATTGCTAGAGCTTTCGATCAAAAATGGCAACCGAAAATTTTTTCATCACTCTCAAACCTTTTCTTGATGGCTCAAATTACAAAGTTTGGAAATATATGATGGAAAATTATCTTGATATGCAAGGGGTTGATCTATGGAGTGTATTTCTAAGGGGATGGACACCTCCATGTGACAAAAATGGAGCTCTTTTGAAGAGACAAGATTGGTCTATAGAGCAAGTCAAGGAGAATGGCATGAATAGAAAAGCCATTACTACTCTCCTCTCCTCAATCTCTAGAGAAGAACAAGGTAGAATTCAACACTTGAATTGTGCCAAGCAAATGTGGGAGACTCTTGAGAGCTACTATGAAGGTACACAACAAGTCAAGGGTAAGAAGCTTGAGTTGCTTCTTGGTGAGTATGAAGGCTTCAAGGGCTTGCCAAATGAAGATGTGGTGATGATGACATCAAGGCTTCTTAAGATTGTTCATAGTCTTGAGCAACTTGGGAAATTCTTCAAGCTAAATGAAATCAATGGTAAAATCCTAAGATCCCTTCCTATTCTTCTATGGCAACCTAAGACTACCGCCATCATTGAAACTCATGATTTATCCACCTTGAGGACGGATGAGTTGATTGGGAAGCTTCTTCTTTATGAGATGTCCTACATCAAACTCATTCAAGCCGAAATGGCAAAGGAGAAAGGCATTGCTTTCAAGGCTTCAACAAGTGCCATTGTAGAAGATAACAAGGAGGAAAGCAATGAGGAAGAAATCTTGAGGCTCACAAAGAGAGTAAATGAGCTCAAGATGAAGGAAAATGGCAATTATGGTAGACCCTCCTCTTCAAGGAAGAGTTCAAAAGGAGGCCCCAAGACTTTTTGGGATGGCGATTCTCAATGCGATGGAGATAGCCACCATGATGCCAACTTGTGCCTCATGTCTTTTGAGGAGGAACCAACACTAGAGGTAAACCCCCAATCTTTTCTATCTTGGGATTGGGATGGTATTGGTGTTGAATCATATGATGCATGCTTAAATGTTAAAAATGATGTTGTTGATAATGTTATTGATGATATTGTTGATGATGATGCTCATGATGATGATGATGATATGTATAGCATGCTTGATGAACTAGTAATTAAATGTGGTGATTATAAAGCCAAGATGCTATTTTTTAAAAATGAGGCTTCTAAAGCCAAAGATGAAATGATTGTTTTAACAAAAGAATTTCATGAGCTTAAATTGTCTAACGAAGCTCTCAAGTCATCTTTAGAATCTATCCCTAAGCAAGGTTTGAATATTGATAACTTGCTTAAGGAAAATGATCAACTAAAGAATGAAATTCTTGAATTAAAAGATTCACTTTCAAGATTTCAAAAAGGGAAGGTAACTTTGGATTCAATTCTTGTATCTCAAAGATGCCCAACCATAAAATTTGGACTTGGCTACAATCAAAATGCTTCTAGTTCCAATGGGACTAAATTTGTGAAGTCCACTTTGCCTCAAACTTCTTCTATAGAAGTACCTCCTAATTTGGTCAAACCAATTGAGGCAAAGAAGGTGCATGCTCAAGCTCCTAGGCCTAATCCATTCTTGACTCAAAAGGCTAAGAGCAACAAGGGTACAAAACCCTTGAGACATGGTTATGCTTCTCAATATAGCCATAAATGGAACAAGAAGACTAGAAAGAACTCATATGTTCATGCATCCTCTCATGTTCAAACTTGTTCCCATGCTTGTGCTTGTTCTTATGAGACCTTTAGAGCCAAGCCACCTCAAATGCAATCAAATGTGAACCATAGTACTCAATGTTTTTATTGCATGAAATATGGTCACACTAATACTAATTGCTATGTGAGAAAAGTTCAATTAAGGTTAATTCCTTTGAACTATTCTAGCATTAACTTTCAAGGACCCAAAGTTGTTTGGGTACCTAAGTGATTTGCTTTGTAGGTACAAGTGATGTCCACTAAACCAATCTCAAATCATAAGGTGGATAATCAATGGAAGTTTTTGGAAAAAGGCAAGATAGGTAAAATTTGTATCAATTTATATGCCATGTTTTCCAAAATTGTTGTTTTAAGGGGGAGAATCAATTTTTCAAATCTTATTCTCCTAAAAAGTTTTGATATGCTTTAACACTTTTTCTAATGATTGGACTTTGCCTTGGTATAATTCAATTGAGGAATTATTGCCTATTTTTGATCATTTAAATCAAATTAGTTTAATCAATTGAGTCTTTAGACTTGATGCATATCAAATTAGTGTCTAAGCGCCTCAATTGAAGGAGAAACTTAGATTTATCTCTATTTAGTTTCAAAACCTCTTTCAATTAGCTCCTTTGTCTATGTTTTATACATGCTTTGATTCTTTTTGTGCTTGACAAAGGGGGAGAAGTTTCCATGCTCAAATTGCTAAGTTTTTTTTTCAAAATTTCTTGCTTATGCATTATAAATTGCTTATATCTTTTGTGCATAAAGTGAGGGGGAGCCAAAATCAATTTGACTCTTACTTAACTTAGTCATTTTAGCATGTTGATTGTCAAACTCAAAAAGGGGGAGATTTTTGGACCTTTGTCCTTTCAAACTCCTTTTGTTTTGACTTTGACAATCAACTATGAGTGATCTAATCATGTTTATTAGTGTATAGGAACTCATAGGAACAATCGGAAGTGAATTCGGAGCTCTCTAGCAAAAATCGTGTTTTTGAGTAGAAAGCTGTCCAGTAGCATATCTCGCCCGTGATGGATTTCCATCTCGGGGGCGATATATATCACGGGGGCGACGCAAATATCACGGGGGCGATATTCGAGCTGACAAAACCCTAGTCGACCGTTGGAACGAATCACGGGCGCGACGAACACATCTCGGGCGCGATAAATGAGACCGTTGAAGATCCAACGGATACATTTTTGAAGACCCAATGAAGCATTGACACGTGGCTCTAGCCGTTGAAGGTTTTTGTCTCATTCAAATATCTCGCCCGTGATCCATGCATCACGGGGGCGATATGTGTGGAGAGATCATTTTTTTGTTTTGTTTGTTAGTGATTTGTTTGGGGATTGCTTTGGGTATAAATATAAACCCATTTGCAATGTTTCAAGGTTAATGATTTACATACCTTGAAACAACAAACATACATTTTTAAATCACTTAGTTTTGTTGTAGTTTTGGAGTAATCTTGGAAACTCCTAATCATTGTGAGTTAGAGTTTAGCTTTGGAAAAACTCAACCCTTGTAGGTTCTTGATTATCCTTGAAAAATCAATTGTGAGTTTGAGATTATCTCTAAGAAATCTCTTTGTAAAGTTGGTGCTTATCTATAAAGCACAATCCCATTTAGTGGATTCTAAAATCTCAATCTTAGATTGAGTAGTGGAGTAGGATCGTGAGTTGATCCGAACCACTCTAAATCTCTTGTGTCTTTAAATTCTCTTTTCCGCTTTAAAGAATTTAAATTTCCGATTCACAAATCAAAAACCGGTTTGCCTTATAACCCATAGGGTCTTTCATGTTTTATACGTTGACAGAACGTGGATGAGAAGGAAACTAAGAAAGATCTATCTTAAAGATAACGCAAGTTAAATTCAAATAATGTGTCTCAGGACTAAGTAAGAACGTTGCTAGTTCTAATGTGAACATGGAGTGAATAAGTACTTCAACTGTTCTTATAAAGTATATAGGAATGAGTAATCAAGCTATTTTTAGATTTTTTCCGGAATTTTTGTTGTTGGATTTTAATCTGTTTGAGTAAGAAAGAAGGACACGCACAATGTTTGTGGTCACTATTTCAAATTCTGAGAGAACATCAAAATTAAGTTAAGTTCTCCAAATGTGTCACGACCCAATTTATGAGCCGCGAGCGACGCTAGAGAATAAGAGTGGTAGCTCTGAAACCCGTTGCAAGACTGAAAATCCTAAAAACTTTTTTGCGTTTAAAATCATTATAAAACTTAAATAACTCGTTTTCGAAAAATCGGCAATATAACGGCTGAAAACTTAACTAACAACACCTGTTGAAAATTCACAGACCACCTTGTGCAACATAATTTACATAACCATATATATAACAAAGTACCCTCCCAACATTTATAAGTTAAACCGACCAATCAGTTTGATATAAAGAGAATTGACGTCTTACTATAAGTCAGAAAACGAGGCCTAGTAAAAAGATATAAACAACAGCGGATAACTAGTAAAAACATATGTAAATCGCTGAAAAGACCTCGACAAAAACCAAAAACCTGAGCTACTGCAACGCTAAGAAGAGTCGGAGACTGTACATGCAAAAAGAGGCGAGAATTCCGAGTCAAGAAGTGGAAGTATGGTATGAACTCTAAACACTAAGTACCTGAAAAGTTTAAATATCAACGGGTCAGACATTTCTGAGTGAGTTCATAATTTACTAACGGTATTATATTTAAAATAAGGTCACATCAAAGACAAAACATACATTAAGTACAATTCAATATTAAACACATTTTTAAAAATATTTCACCTTAAACAATTATTTTAAAAATACTCAATTATGAAGCCTTACGTAATACTTTCCAACATTGGATCCGTTCAAAACCTTAAACCCAAATACTAAGACATACTTTATATTCTAATACCAACTTTTTCAATCATAATGGTCCATGTGGTGCGGTTCCGGGATAGTTCTACCGAGTTAAACGCAATCATATCTTAATCTCAAGTTGTGGGTCCCGAGATAGTTCGACCGAATTAACCCACTAGACATAGGTCCCGAGATAGTTCCACCGAGTTCAACCTCGTGTATATCACATATTATCCTTCTTTTCATTTTCCAATATAATCCACAAAACTTTTATCACATTCAAATAGCTATAGACGCCTAGACTCGTATCGACACCGATGATCACACAATCTATTGATGTCCAATAGGTAGTTCGTTTTTTCCGGATCACATATTGGGTTTAATAATAATTTCACTAGATAAACAACTTATAAATTCCGTGTAATAAACATACATATAACAAAACTACAAAAATAACAAGTATTTTCATAAAAAACTCATAAATTTCCTATGTCAAAGCATACATATCTCAAGCTCTTAAAGTAAAGAGCGTCTTCTTAAACAATTCATGTTATTTGAAATAATATACGCCATTTCAATGAAGATCACACGATATAACAATCGTCAATTATAATTCACATCGCTCTTATTAGATCAAAGTATATTATTATTCAATGATGTGATATAAAATATCATCTATTATAATTGAAATTCATTTCATGCGACCTTTACTAAAATATGAAATATCTTTATCGACTATAGCATAAAATGATTTAATAATATTAAAACTAAAAATTTCTATTAGTGTACTTCAATAGAATTCTAAGAACACCCAAAGATAATTTTACTGGTCAATAAACATACTTTTAAAACTAAGAATATATAATAATGTGTATATTAATATAAAAATAATAATACACGAAAGTAAATCGTAAACTCACCTCGATCGCTAATTTCAAAAACACAAAAGCAAAATTGTCACGACCCGATTTCTTAAGTCGAGACCGGCGCTAGGGAATGGGAATGGTAGTTTTGAAACCCGTAGCAAGTCTAAAACTCACTAAAACTTTTTCACAAATATCAATCACACAGTGACCATACACACGGAAGCATTTATACAAATACACATTTATACACTAGTAAACCATCGATACAATTTACATGAGTCTATCGTTTCTGCATACTGCACGTACTAGCCTGATACATACTAGTGTATAAGGTTACCTCACATGTATCTACCTCTATGGAACAAAACATGCTTATCGTAACCCATAAAACTCATGTATACAAGACAGTAGAGCTGGCCATGGGCCGGGTCAGCCCGTGAACCATCCCGGAACCGGCTCGACCAAATCCGGCCCGGAATCGGTAAAATTCGGAACTGGACTAATACCTGCCCGAAACCGTAGAAAGATCAGTTCCGGGCCGGTTCCAAATTTTTTTGAACCGTGAACCGGCGGTTCCGGATCGCAACCGCAGTTTAAGGGTCGAACCCGTCATTAAAAATATTTACTTTTAATTTATATTTATATATATATATATATATATATATATATATATATATATATATATATATATATATATATATATATATATATATATATATTATGTAGTTATTATATATATAAACATTAGATTATGCATTTATTATATATATTATATATTCATGTATTATATTAGATTATAGCATGACCTTAATAGTAACCTTTAACAGTTAGATTATATATTTATTAGATATATGTTATATTATTTTACATACACAGCAGTCACAAAGCGACCCTTTGCAATTACTTTGTAATCAATATTTACAATATATAAAAAATATATATACGTGTGTGTATTATTTTAGTATTATTTAATTAAAATTTGTTTTAGTTAATTTTTTTTTCATTAAAATTATACTTAAAAAATTTGGTTTATTTCAATATTATTTTACAATATTATCTCCGCATGTTATTTTATTTTTATTTTTTTTTGTTTTTAGTAATTATATTTTAATTTTAATTTTTTTAAACCGCCTGCAACCTTGAACCGAAACCGGGACCGGCCGGTTCCAAACCGGCATAAAACGTTACTTAGACGGGTCCGGATCGATTCCACATTTTCTTGAACCGCGACCGACCAGGTTATCAATCGTGGCCACCTCTACAAGACAACAATGAAAAACATCATATCAAAATGTTGTACTAGGCCACGACTCGATCAAGGCGATATGCTACTGCAACAGTTATGGAAGTCAGGATATGTATATTGCAAAACTGACTTCCGGTCAAAGGATGGACTTCTAGCCAAGTCCAGAGTCTAGGTATCTGGAAAAAAAAATTGAAAACAGGGTCAGCTTAAACTGAGTGAGATATATGTTACTTAACATATTACCAAATAGCATCGCATTTTAAAACATTTCATACATATGCAATCACAACATATAAGGCAAGTATTTGACTCGATCAAACCTTAATCCTAGACAAATCTTGATCTAGGTATTTACCTAGTCCTAGCGCGGGTATTGCCTTTTCAAGTCTAATTTGGTAAGATCCTGAGATAGTTCGACCGGCTTCAACCTTTACCAAGTGACACAATCCCAGGATAGTTCCACTGAGTTAAACTCGTATCACTACTCATATCCAAACGAATCGAGGTAAGTCCCAGGATAGTTCCACCGAGTTTAACTCCTTACACACAGGTCCAAAGATAGTTCCACCGAGTTCAACCTCGTGTCTTAGACACAAGTCCCAAGATAGTTCCTTACCGACTTCAACGTCATGTCTATCGCGATATAAGTTAGTCTATTTTGATCTATTTCTATCCTCTATGACTAACTCGACTCTGTGATGACATACTAATTTGAATCGTATCCAAGTGCACAGTTACAAATAGTCATCGAATTCATATACAAATAATACAATCCAATCCATGCACCAAACAATCCAATCCAATACGATCAATTCATATACAAAACAATCCAATCCATATATATTATGCGATACATCTACTAATAATCATATAATATATCAAATAGCTTTTGATACGATAATACGCGTAAGTAAAATATACTCATGACTTGCTATCAAATTATTACGATAATTTTACGTTGGCCGAATCCCGCTATGCCGATACCATTAATCGTGAAGCTCTTCGATACGTCTATCACCAAATACAATCAAATACGTTTAATTCATAAATGTATAACCGATATAATAATACTTAAGTTATAAACTTCGATCTACTTATCTCAATCTCGACATATAATTTTAACTCAATATCGTTTTACTATTGACTTTGAATCGCATTTTATTTCGTCGAACTATCGATCTCGTATTCAATGCCGATCGTTATTTAATTTCCGTATCAAATAACTCGACTTATTATATTCACTTAACTCTTTCCTTTACTCATCCCATATCTCTAAAGCACTACTTAAAATTATTTATACGTTAATTAGAAATGTTAAACAATTTATCGCAAAATCGTCAAACTAGCTCGCGTAATTTCGTATCGAAACTTATTACGCGTCGAGGTTCAAGAACCTACCGAAAGCATGTTTCTATATCCATTCAATTCAGTCATAATACTCAATCATATACATTCTACAATCCATGATTAAACATCATCAAAGTCTTTTAAGCATGAAATTCACATTATGGCCGAACCTATCAACCATTTTCCAATCAAAATTCAACAACCAAACTCAATTACAATTCAGCCATAACAACCTAAATCAAAGCTTAAACTTAACAATTGAAACTTATATCTTAATATGCTTGATGGCCGAAACCCTAAGCTCGTTTTCTTATCCAATTTTTCATCCATTACACAAGCATAACAATGCCATTTCTATGACCTATGATCATTACTTATCAAACATCACAAACCCTATACAATTGTCGAACCCTTAACACCAATTCTCATTCAATTTGACTCAACAAACTCAATCGAAATCAAAATTATTCCTCACGTTGGTTGATGTCTAGGAGCCAAAGGTTTACCTTCTAGAATCATCCAAAATCCTTCATACAAGCTTAAAATCACCTTACAACATCAAACATACAAAAACCCCAATTAACCTCAAGAACCCTAGCTTTTCTTAACATCAATTCACCATATTTAACCAACCAAATCATAAATTGGTAAGCTTACCTTGCTTACATTAAGGTGTATCATTGATTATATCAAGAATTATGGAGTTTGGTGGAGAATTGATGGAGTAAGGATTTGCAGAGGGGGGTTCGGCTTTTGAGAAAGAAATGAAGGTTTTAGTGTTTAATTTCCTATCTTAGGAAATGATGATGAAGACAACTTCTTTAGTAAGTTGTTGGTCAAAAGTCCAGTTTGGCTCGAAGTGTTTAAAAGTCCATTTTAGCTCAAAACGGCTAATTTGAACTTTAACTCAAATTATTAATTAACCGCCGTGCTTAACTTTCAAACCACCTTGGAAATCCTTTTTCCGATCAATTCTTAATTGCTTTAAATAATAATAATCTTTGCTTCAAATTATTATTATTTCTTGATCCACATATTAATCTTATTCCGATGATATTTCTTAACTTATTTCTCATTTCCGACTTATTCGGCCTAAATTTCATAATTTCAGAATCGTGGCACGATCCAGTATCTTAATATTTTTAGGGCTATTATAAAAATAAGAAACGGCAGGTCGCTTAATCGTCCAAATCCTCTAATTTGGCTGCCCAACGATTCGTAGGATCTATAAATGAAAATATAATGCCATATTATATTGTGTCCATAAACTAGTTTTCTTAACAACTTTAAAATTTAAATTCAAGTATTCGAACTTGCATTGGTACTAAGTCTTTTTCTTTACACTTACCTTCTTAAAACCACATTTAGATATCTAACGTTTTTATACAAAGTCACTTGACGTTTTTCATGCTTAACGATTTCAATTCCTTAACATTTAATGCCTTATTAAAACCAATATACTATACTTTTAATTAATCCAAACCATCTCCAAATAATCCATTTAATTCATAATCTACAACGGAGTTTATCACATAAAACCTCCCATTCAACTTTTAAAAGCTTAAATCAAACCAATACATTTTAAATTCCAAATTCAAGCATTTAAACTTGAATTCAATTTATACCTAAATCCAATATCAACTCTTAACTAAAGACCATTTTGTGAAATCCTTTAATTCCATTTTCAGTTTTAACTTTTTATTTTAATTAATTTGTTAAAATTCTGAAACACCCAAACCATCGAAACAATTTCAGGCGACACGAGGACCCGGAGTAACCGGCTGGTCTGCCCAGCAGCTGGTTTGCTCTTTTGGAGCAGACAGTCTGCTCCTTTGAGTAGACTAATAGAGCAGACCACGTCTGCTCAGTTAAGCATACTGATCAAGCCTTCGTGCCTGATCAGTTCTCCTCCGCCCGCCACGCTCCGACCCAAAACGAGTTCAACTCACTCTCAAGTCACAACACCTCCAAACTCCATTAATTTCCAGCTTTTAGACTTGAAGTTTCTTATGACAAACTTGATTACAAACTCATCATTATTAAAATAACTTGCAACCCATTTAATCTTATGGAAAAATCATTTAAAAACTTATTTAAACACATGCAAGCTAAAATCCTTTTATGAACTTATAAAACCCTAACTTTCAATCAATTAAAAGCTTTAGCTAACCATACTAAACTTAAATTACAGCTGCAACCATGATGAAGAGCAAGAGACACCACCCTTTTTAAAAATTTAAGTTGAATTGAAGCTTGGAAAATCATACCCTAGCCATCTCTACGTGTTCTTGATTATGGAATGTTGGAGATGAACTGATGAAGTGAAGCAAATGAAATTCTGATTTTAATCTCTTAAACAAGCCTATATATATGATGGGTCAAAGTCTCACAAAAGCCCTATAATTTAAGAAGCCATTTTCTTAATACCCATAACTTTTAAATATCTTTAATGGCTAAACCAACATTTAACCCAATTAATAATCCATCGATTAAACCAAGTCATTCACGTACCGATCTCAAATCTATTTTAACGATGACTTTAAAAATTTACGATTAATATTCCAAAAATATTAAATATAGCCTTTTCCTTAAAATTATTATTTAATCTAATAATCCATGTATCGTCCTTGGGTCGTATTATAGAAATAATTTTTCAAATATTTATGGATTCTCTTAAAATAGGCTTATAACCCATATAGAGGTCTCTGTACTTTACACATTTTTTTCCATAGGTCCCTATACTTCATTTTTGTATTATTTGGTCCCTCTACTTGTCTATTTTTGATTTTCAGGCTTTTATGAGTTTTTTCTGGTCCTTTTCTGTGGCTGGAGGAAACAAAAATTGTAAGTAGAGGGACTGGAAAAAACTCACAAAGGACCTGAAGATCAAAAATAGGTAAGTAGAGGGATCAGATAATATAAAAATGAAGTATAATGACCTACGGAAAAAAATGTGTAAAGTGCAGGGACCTCTATATGGGTTTGGCCCTTAAAATAATCCAAATAACATAAAATACAGATATTAAACAAAATTTCCACCCTTGAGTCCTTATTTTTATTTAATAAAAAAATTCTCCTAATTTCTCATTTTATTCCGACATGCTTATCTCAATATCCAAATATTAATTTTTCCACAAATTTAATCCAATAAATAATTCAACTTATTTAAAATTCTATTCTTCATCCACTTTCCAGGAATTTCCATATTTATAGCTTCAATTGGCTAAAAATAATATAAATAATCCATTATATATTTTTACAAAAATACGGGGTATTATAAAATGCGAGCGATATTTTGGAAACACAAGAAGTCTTAGATGACATCTAGTTAATCAGAGAAAGATTCAAGTGGTTATTAAGTGGAAACAACCAGTATATTGAAAAAATTAATAATTTCTTGGGTTTCGCAGAGTATGCGATTGTTGTTTGCAAGAGTTTTTTTAAAAATCTTTGCATCAATAATAAGATTCAACTAGGAAAGTGTGAAAGTTGATTAGGTAGATCAACGTAAAGTAATTTTTAGGAATCTAAAGGAATGTTGGACTATAGAAATAGTACTAACATTACCAAAGAATATGTAAGGATTATAGTACATGAGATACTTTAAAAGTCGAACAGAAATATGTCACGATATAAGATGATCAGATTATAGAATATGTTCCTCGATAGCTGATAAAGCATGAGGTAACTATCAACGTATGGTTTAAAATTGGCAACGGTTAGAGTCGCATCAAAAGTCAAAAGATATTATTAGTGTGATATGACATGCGAAATATTACGACAATAAGAGTTATTGTGAGAGGAATCAAGGGACACTACTTGTATGGTACAATGTATAAGTTACCTATAGATTAAAAGTCAATGGAAGTTGGATTTTAGACTGAAAAAGATATTTGGTTAGTAAAACAGAACAGTTATGATATGAGAAGAATATCATATAGCGATCATGCAATCTAACTGTAAGTTTAATAGTTAGTGAATAGTGAGTCAAAGTAGCGCAGCGAAAGCGTAAACGTTTGCATAATTTTCATGCATATTACACTAATGTGATAGTGACTGTTAAGTCAGACATTCATGCTTTAAATGGTCAAGCATTAAACGTAAAGTCTCGAGCCTTACAAATTTATTGGCTCAACCAAGTATAAGTCTAGTATGAAGTAATTAACTCGAAAAGAGTATAAGTTGGAAATACTCAATTGGAGTATCTGGTATGAATGTGATTACCCCTTTAATGGAAATCACCCACTCCCCTCTACCCCATGGGAATATATTTTTGGGAATGAGAATAAAAATTTAACAAAATACTTTAATAATAAATAATAAATATATAATTATTAAGAAAAACTATTTTTAAATATTGATATTAAAATAATTTTTTTAATTTTTTTACTATTTTAAAAAAAAAATTAAAAAAAATTATTTTTTATATAAAAAATATTTAAAAAAATAAAAAAAGTATTTTTATTAAATAATAAATAATTTTTTTATTAAACTTTACCCATTCCCATTCCTACACTAATTTTGAACTAAAAAAAAACAATCATTCCCATTCCTATTCCTTCTCATTTTGATTCCCACTTCAATTCCCATCCTTAAACCAAATGGCCCCTAATAGACTAGTAAGTCAAACTGAAAAATCAGTAACCATATGGATTTCCAGAACTATTATCATTTCAAAGGGAATTTGATAAGGATATCAATGGATTTTGTGGTCAAAATATCTAAATCTCATGAATATTTTGACCTAACATAGGTGATTATGGACAGTATGATGATGAAGTTCATACATCCCATACTCTCAAGATTTTTCTTACTACAACAAGTTGACGAGAGTTTATGTGATAAAGTTGAAAACAACGGATAATTAAAACTTATAAGAAATTTTAGGAATGATTAGAAAGTAGCATTGTTTATTACTCACAAGTAACAAACAACTTAAAAAGGCAAATCAAGTAGTGATGATACACACTCTAAGCTTATGAAAGACTGTGGAATTAGGAAATATAGACGATGATGAAAAATCATTCCTATATTGGACTAATGCTATAATGAGGCATTATGCGATCGAAGATGTGGATCTTCTATGTATTAAGAAAGAGTGAAGGAAAGGAAAGTTGACAAAGATAGGAATTATATGAGTACATACAATTGAACAATATCAGGACTTACACTTCGTTGATAGACAAAAGACATATATCCAAAGAAACAGAGAATAAGAAGAATACAATAAAGAGTATGACATAGGTCATAAAGAAAGAGATAATGTTTCTAGTCACGATGGATCGTGACGCATAGGAAATCGCATGAAGATGTAGATGACAAGCTAGTTTGTTGTGGGCATTTCGTGGTGCATACCCGAATGCTGTAAGTTCAATCCCTTATCTAAAGTTAAGCTTATGCTACATAAAACATAAAAATCGATATATGAAAAATGCTATAGAATTTTTTGAGTACGTGGCTTAAATTTTAAATTCAAGGACAAATTTTTATAAGGAGGGGAGAATGTAATTGTAATACCCCAAAATATTTAATTATCTAATTGGACCATGTGTCCAGTTTCGAGTCGTCAGAGTGGCTATATCGAAAAGTTTTCAGAGAAATTTAAAATAAATAGAGTTTTAGTAGGTCGATTTTGAGAAAGTAATGATGCGTATTAATGTTATATTTCAATTCTAAAGTTGGAATTGGAATAAAAAGGAAAAATGTCAAAAAAAAGTCCCAAAATAAAGTGTAGGGACTAAAGTGGTAATTTATCCACTGCGTTTTAAAAATAGAAAATTGGTAAGTTTTGATGGGAAAATATAAATTCTCGGGTCGTATTATGTATTAGATATAAATAATACGTATATGCATTAACTAAAAGGTTTATTGATTTAATTACGGACTAAATCTGTCACGACCCGAATTCCACCCTAATCCAAGTCACGACCGGCGCTAGGGAATGGGAATGGTTGTTCCGAAACCCGTAGCAAGCCTAGAACCTCTAGAAATTTTTCGCAAATAATATTAAAGGATCGCACCTCGCGTACGATCCGTTTTCAGAAAACGCCGTTAAAACTTTTTCCGTTTAACGCAAACACATTTCTGAAATTATACATATAAGCGAAATCTGGATTTCAGAAGTACTAGTTGGATAACCTCGTTATCTCAACCCTCACTTCCTTCTGAAAACCTGGCGTGGTTGCAATGGAAACTAGGGACTTAAGTCTCGCTTGCCTTAACATACAGGCAACCCTGTTCCCAGCTACACGCCCCTGTTAATACGTTTAATAAAATAGTGCGGACATCTCTGCGTCTCGCAACGGTGGTATTAAACATATTAAAATACACAGCGGACCGGTTACACATAGCCGGCGTATATTGAACATACTGTTTTTGACCCTCACAAAAACACACGAGGTCGACTCGGTAACTAGATACAATATGCCACTAAGCAGCCATCCAGAAGGTATACACATGCACTAGATCCTATCAGAGTATCTAAACAGAGGACTAGTGGCACGGCTGCTAGCATATCACACTTATACTATTGCAGCATACTAAGAGTACAAAATCCTATGTACATTACCCAAGAAGAGCTTTCCTGAAGAAAGGATGTGGAAGCTCGACTAACCTCAAAGCTCGTTTCCTGAAAAATGGGATAACAACAACGGGGTCAGAAATATAAATATTTCTGAGTGAGTAAACAGTTTACAGATAAATACCAAAATCGCATTATATATATAAAACAGTTATATATAAAATATGACCAATTACGTCGATCCATATGAAACCCTAGTTCACAAATGTCCTAACAGACACACTCATCTTACGAGCTTATGGACAACAGAATAAAGACCGTGAACCGAATCACTGCCGTCCAATTCTGTATCTCTAGTACCTGGACCGTAATCAGAAACTGCCTTCGCGGCTTATTCCGCGACCGTAACTGTATTACTGCCGTCTCAGGGTTTACCCGTGAAGTCAGGGCATCTACTTTCCCAATGACTTACACGACATGCATACCTCTATACCTCGACAGAAGTACATCTAAAAATCGGTGTTGGTGATCATGCAACCATATTGCTGCCCAATAGGTAGCTCGTTCCAATGGACCTCTCTTGGCTAGTTTATACTACTGCGATTTATGGATTTAAAATAATTGAATACTAATATTCAAAAGTAAACACGTAAACTCACAGTGCTGCTAAGTTACTACTTAGCACCGTCGTAGGTGTGACAGACTCCCCTGAGTCCTGGTCTAACTGCTGGACAGCTAGTCGGATCAAACATACAAAACACACAAGCCAAACATCAATACTCATTTTTGGTATAAACATCTAGGTCCTGAAACCTAGGTTTGATCAAATCAATCAATTCACATAACACATAGCACGTATGGTCTCTTTCTCTTTAAAAACCATTTAAACCGTTTTCACCTAGAGAAAACGTTTAGACTTCACTCTAGAAGTCATTTTAGGTATAACAATACCTAATTAAAATCATTTACTAGTATCGACTTGATTGCCAAAGCCATTCACAGTCGACTACTAATTATTTAGCAACATCGTTTGCTAAATCTTTTAAACCGGTTAAACGTCGACTTTAACTCTTTTAAAGTCCTTTTTAAACGTTTAATTTTACTTTTAAAATCATATTTTAAAAGTCTTTAGCTTAGGTTTAAAAACTCTTTTCACTTTCTTTTAAAAGAAGTTATCGTTTTTAAACATTTTAGTTCGACGAAACTACGTCAAACGGATAGGGCAAAAAGCCCCAAAAGAATTTCCCCCTTCGGCATCGGCCTGGTGCACGTCCGTGCACCTTGGGTGCACATTCGTACACCCCTGGCTAGTGCACGATCGTGCACCATTGTGCACGGTCGTGCACCCTGGATAGTGCACGTTCGTGCACCTTGGTGCACGTTCGTGCACCTCCAGATTGGTGCACGTTCGTGCACCATATGTGCACGTCCGTGCACCAACGTGCACAGCCCCGGGGAAACTCGATTCCCGGGGCATTCCGACGTGATTCAACCTCATTTTTCTGCTCCTAACACGTATACACAATCCAATATATCCATATTCACATTCAGAACGTAAAAATAATAGGTATACGTTCGATTCGATACGGTAACCATTTATAAACGAATATATATTCGAAATATATCGAAATATATTAAAATAAACGTTTAATACGGGATTAATACCTCGATTACTCGAGTAATCGTCGAAGAAACGGAGTTATAATCGAGAAATGGACGAATCCACGCGAAACCCTAACTCTCGCACTATTCAGAGAGCTAAGCAGCTCTTTCAAAATATGAAATGAGCAAAAATGGTTGATGTGTCCATTTTTAATTCATGTTATAACATATATATAGATTTGGTTAAAGTGCGATTTAATACTAGCTCAATCATGCACTTTAAACCAACTTTTAAACTAGTCGTCCGTAACCCAAACGGAAACGACTTTTAAATTTCGTGAAACTTTACCCAAAAATTTAATAAAATATAATAAGAATAAAAATATAATTTTTATTCTTATCCGACTTATATTTTATTCTTAATAAATCTCTGAAGAGTTATTAGGTACAAATTAGTCCCACTTGACTAAAATTACTACGCCCAAATTCTCTGAAACTTTGACGATAACTTCGTCAAATTATTTCGCAAATAATGACACTAAAATTATTCGCTCGGGACTTATATATTATTTTATTTTAATTTGGACTAACGAATAATACTTAATTAATTTATAATTAAAACTAATTAAGTTAAAGAATCCAAGGACCAAAGGAAATATTTTTCCTTCTTGCTCACCACGCATTCCACCGCCCTCTTATATTCTTATTATTATTTTTTATTTTTATTTTTAATATATATATATCTTAACTTATATTCGTTAATTACTCGTCGAGACTTCCTAGTTTCGACATTTTAATTTCGGGGTTTTATCCGAAATATTAAACTCTCCGATAAGAGTGGTATATTGATATATTAATTATCAATATATTTTTATCTTACGACTCCAGTCGTATTTCTTATTCTATTAGTCTCGTTCATATCCCTTTATTAAAATTTAAATCTCCGATTTAAATTTTAAACTTCTATTATTACGATATATTTTTAGGGATATTTATAAATTAAATTTACGCTTAAATTTAATTTACATATTCCCGATTAATAAAAGCTTTACACGTGGCTTATAAAATACGGGGCATTACATTCTCTCCCCCTTATATAAATTCGTCCTCGAATTTACATACACTTTTTTTTTTTACTTATATAGCCAACAATACATTTTATATTTCTTGTTTTATGTTTTTCACAGCATAAATTATATTACTGCCGTCTCTGGCATAACTGCTGTCATCTATGGCACAATTGATTTCGTCTATGGCACAATTGCACATCATAAACATTACTGCCATCTATGGCATAGTTGCACATCATAAACATTACTACCTTTCATCTATCAAATTTTTCATCTCTACTTTACTTGTCCTTATAGACCGTATACTTTTCTCTACTAGTATACGAACACTGGTTATCTAAACCTTGCAGTTCTTCTCTAACTGCATCTTACAACTCTCAATCACTTTACATCTCATCTCACTGTACTTTCACTTATAGGTTCTAAACCTATAACCTTGACTTCTGTTATCAGAAGTCTTGGTATTCATTAACCTCGAATTATTCCCTTATGTTACTTCTTTTTGGGCCTACTTCGGCTACCCGGATCGCTTATCCCGAAGCGTCCGTTTACCAATTAAATTTGGTGCTTCTATAGTCGGTAATATTTTCTACAACTTCCGTTTAGACTTCGAGTTAAGATTCTTTCTCGAAGGTATCGGAAATTGATCTCAAAGTTGGCTCTTTGAGCTAATTTTAAAAGACTGTGAAACTGCCGTCATGGCTGTTATTGAAGCCAATGAACCAAGCATTTAAACCAGTCTTTTTCTAAATATTATTTCATATTCTTATATTTTGACACTCAATCTACAACTTCCGTGAAGAGTCGAACTCAATCCGACCTCTCTTCAGTTTCTGAAATCGTCCTTGAAGTTGGCTACTAGCCAAATTTGTATTCTTAATACATTTTATTACTTTTCCTTTTCGTTATACTTCTTTATAGACAGTACAAACTTTGAAATTTCTGGGATATCAGCTTGTTACTAAGTCTTATGATATCACCTTTGAATTCACTTTCTTTTTATTCCTTGAACTTTCTAGTTCGCTGTTTATTATTGGCTGTACATTTTATTGTACCTTAATATAACTAAGATTTTTAATCTTATTATCAAATTTTTCATATCTTTTAATCACTTTAGGGTAATGTTGGTTAAGTATTTTCAATCCCTAACCTTACCCTCTTCATCTGTTGGAACTCCCGTTCCATAAACAGACTATTCACCCATATCATCCTTTACACTTCCTTATGAATTCTATATCTTGTACAGAATGTCTTTTAACTCTTTATCAATCTATAGTAACTTACTGTTACAGATTGAATTAATGGGTTCCTCTCACACTAATGATGTGGTCATCTAGGTGTATGTGTAGGTTATAACCTAACTATCTCACCATAAAACACCTTCTAACTTACTTCATAATCACCGTAAAACCATACATCTATTACTAGTTTTCGGTATTTTCAAGGTTATTTAGACTTCTTAACCTCTTTTCCACACGCATCTACTTCCTTGTTCACAGCTAACAGTTATCATAACTGTACTTTAGCTGTTACTATCGTATTTAATTAACTGATTATCAACTTTAGCTCTGTTTTCAAAATATTTCACTTTGAAAACAAAATGTTTATTAAACATTTTTCCACTTTTAGTCGGCCGTACTTTACATATTTCTGGCCCGACATTTAAAACACATGTACATCACATGTATATTCCGTTACCAGCTAGCCTAGACCTCATAGTCATAAGGCTCGGTTCTCGGAATTTTCATCCTTTGAAATTACTGTCTCATTACAGCTTTCAAATTCATTTATATACATATCTGGAGCTTATGTTGATAATTCCAAGTTAATTAAAGTTTATACTTCTTATCGTTGTCACTTGCACTTTTGGCTTACCGCCAAAATTTCACGCAAGTTCCACGACAACATCTCCATCATCGAGCATCTCCTACCTCTCCGTTCGACGATCGCAACGGTTAAGACTTAGATAACCGTCATGGGACCATCATATCCCAATATCAAACCGATCTAACGGCTCGATCATAAGTTATTAGGGTTTTACTACACCCTGTTAGCTTTCAGACAACATCTGAAATTTACTTCTCAATTTACTGTCTTCATCCCCGTTTCACCTTGATAACATTTTTACCTTATGTTGATTCCAGGTTTGATATACTTTTAAGTATATTGTTTGTTCGTTTTATGATTTATTAATCATTTTCATTAATGAATATTTGTTAACACGACTTGACAACTACATCAGTCGTTAACATATTCATTGATCCTCTTTACTCATATCAGAACTAGTAGTGTACCTACTTGGTTCTGAGAATACTCACACTTCCTTCCATCATCTTTCTTTTAGACTTTTCGTTATGGTTTATTGTTTAAGTGCTGAGGTTTACTCTTCTCAGACTTATGAATTTTAGTTTTATCTAACCACTCGTATGGATTCAAGAGATATGTCCATTACTGACATCTGTTCTGTCTGTAGGACTAATCTCCAATCCGTTTAATTAAACACGTGCGTATGACTTTGTTCACATATAGTTACTTGAAGTCAAACTAGCCGAGTCGTGTTCAATTAGATCCTACTCTCTTATCTTAATCGTGACAATTCGCTATTGTCTATTCTCGAACTTTTATTTACCTTAAAAGTTCACTACTAGACTTCTAACAGTCAATTTCTGAGTAAGAATATAGATTCTCACTTTCTCTACTCTTCTCATACTTTCATCAATCTCTAATGTCTCGGTATGAAACATTAGAATTTAGGTCTTTATTATTTATTCTTATAATAAAAACCGTTATTCTGTATCCCCTTTTTCCCATCTACCTTGTCACTATCACAGAGTTTTCGTTTGAGAAAATACAGTTTTGTCTCGCGTACACTGACGCTTAACAAATCAATTTATCAGACAAATACAATTGATCTCGTCTGAGACAATTATTATTCGTCCTGCTTGCGCAAGCCTTTTTAAATCCCTCTTTTCAAACAAATTGTGAATTCTCAAATTCACGGTACAAAACATTTTTCATACAATTGTGCTTTAGGGTGATGACATCTCTCATCCCCAAGGAGTTGCTATTTCAATTTACTTTTTATTGATATACTGATATATCAATATATATGATGCATGCCCTAATCAAAATCATTTTATGTATATATATGATATATATAAAATTCAGGTATGCTTCTTCTATAGTGATTTTCGCAACATGCACCTTTAATGCATCTGAGCACAATTATACGTTCAACTGTAAAACAAAACTTTAACAAGTTTCTTTTCAAACTACTTCTCTGTGTCATTTCAAGGTTTCCTAATCCTCACATTAGGATTTATCATTCTTTATTTAACATTTACCTTTTATGTTATTATTCATTGTCAGGTTGTTTATTAACAGTTATTGTTCATTAGTATGTGTGTTCTTGTTTAAGGATATTCTTTATCTGTACTTTATGCTTTCTTAGTTTTAGTATCTCATACTAAAACACATAAATGTACTTACTTAAACGTAAGACACATATCTATATGATACTTGAGGATGATTGTTGAGGCGGTAATGCCTCTCGAATCATCGGACCTTTTCCCCGTTCGTATCGGCGTATAAGCGTTCCTTTACCTTCCTCGTGAACATTCTCACATAGCGTCTCACTCTATTCAAACTTTGTTCCTCTTTCTCCTCATTAGCATACACATTCTCCCCCCTTTGACATGGGGAATGACTCATCCTTTGTTGAACTATCCTTAGATATTTTATCTTTTCTAAATCCTCCCCCAGCCTAAACCTTATATAGGCTGATATAACAGTAGATTCAGACACTGAATCAATACTATCGTCAATAACATCTATGTTTCCCATTAATCTTTCCAGATCCTCTAATTCAATAGCATCATCGTCTGTATCCATCTTATCAACTGAAGTAAAATCTTCAGCCTCTAATGGATTATCAGGCACGACATGCGGCTGAGCTCGACTAGGCCCAGACATGCTGAAACACATGTGGCCATAACGCAAGTAGCCGATATAACAGTTATAGAAAAACACATTTTCATATAACAGATAACACCTTATAAACTAGGGGTGGGCATGGACCGGTTAACCGGTCCACGAGGGTAATATGTAAACCGGTCCATAGTAGATCGGTTTTTAAAATTAAAAACCTAAACCTAAAATTTTAAACGGTTAACCATTAAATCGGTTAACCATTTAAAACGGTTCGGTTTTTCGGTTTAGCGGTTTTAACCATGTAACCATTAAAAAAATTAGATATAAAAAAGATAAAATTTATAGATAAAATTTTAAATATAGTCTAATAATTAAACTTTAATTTCATTTTATTTAATTATTAAAATATAAATTTTTTTATTCCTATTTCAATTAGGTATATAAATATTTTATTAAGAAAAATAAAGTTCTTTATATATATATATACTCCTAAAATAAAAATATATTGATAAATAAAATATTTTTTAAATATTTTTTTTGTTTAGAATTTTTATATGCGTAGATGTAAAATATATTTTATTTGAATAATTAAAAACATATGTATGTATGTATGTATATATATATATATATATATATATATATATATATATATATATATATATATATAAAAATATATATTATTTATAAACCGGTTAACCGATTAACCGCGGTTTTTAAAATTTCAAAATCTAAACCTAAACCATTAACCATAAAAATCAAAAATTAAAACCTAAACCTAAACTCTTGGACCGGTTAACCATATTTTCCGATTCGGTTTTACTGTTTCGGTTCGGTTTTGCGGTTTGACCGGTTTTTTTGCCCACCCCTATTATAAACACATATAAAATAAAACACATAGCAATCTCACATATAGTTCAAAGAAAATCTAACTATTTTCTCGAACAAACGATTCTTCTGGAATCTTCACCTCGTTCTGTATTCGAACAGAATCAACTTCCTTGAATACTGGTCAATTGATCTGACCATTGCGTACTGCTCTAATAGAGCGTCTCGAACACAGGAACATCTCATATGTTCCCTTGTTAGTATCGTGTTTCAAACACAAGAACATCTCATATGTTCCTGATCAAACATCACATATACTCTACAGACGTATACGAGTTGCTACTTATAGCTGAATGTTTTCAACAACTGAAAACTGATCAAGACATGACTCGAATCCTATGTTGCTGCAATAGTCTACTAGGAATCCCCATAATTTCTAACACAACTTACTTAACAGTATCAGCAACAGTACTTCGGATGGTCGAGTACTCAAAATGTTGCTCTGATACCACGTTTGTCACGACCCGAATTCCACCCTAATCCAAGTCACGACCGGCGCTAGGGAATGGGAATGGTTGTTCCGAAACCCGTAGCAAGCCTAGAACCTCTAGAAATTTTTCGCAAATAATATTAAAGGATCGCACCTCGCGTACGATCCGTTTTCAGAAAACGCCGTTAAAACTTTTTCCGTTTAACGCAAACACATTTCTGAAATTATACATATAAGCGAAATCTGGGTTTCAGAAGTACTAGTTGGATAACCTCGTTATCTCAACCCTCACTTCCTTCTGAAAACCTGGCGTGGTTGCAATGGAAACTAGGGACTTAAGTCTCGCTTGCCTTAACACACAGGCAACCCTGTTCCCAGCTACACGCCCCTGTTAATACGTTTAATAAAATAGTGCGGACATCTCTGCGTCTCGCAACGGTGGTATTAAACATATTAAAATACACAGCGGACCGGTTACACATAGCCGGCGTATATTGAACATACTGTTTTTGACCCTCACAAAAACACACGAGGTCGACTCGGTAACTAGATACAATATGCCACTAAGCAGCCATCCAGAAGGTATACACATGCACTAGATCCTATCAGAGTATCTAAACAGAGGACTAGTGGCACGGCTGCTAGCATATCACACTTATACTATTGCAGCATACTAAGAGTACAAAATCCTATGTACATTACCCAAGAAGAGCTTTCCTGAAGAAAGGATGTGGAAGCTCGACTAACCTCAAAGCTCGTTTCCTGAAAAATGGGATAACAACAACGGGGTCAGAAATATAAATATTTCTGAGTGAGTAAACAGTTTACAGATAAATACCAAAATCGCATTATATATATAAAACAGTTATATATAAAATATGACCAATTACGTCGATCCATATGAAACCCTAGTTCACAAATGTCCTAACAGACACACTCATCTTACGAGCTTATGGACAACAGAATAAAGACCGTGAACCGAATCACTGCCGTCCAATTCTGTATCTCTGGTACCTGGACCGTAATCAGAAACTGCCTTCGCGGCTTATTCCGCGACCGTAACTGTATTACTGTCGTCTCAGGGTTTACCCGTGAAGTCAGGGCATCTACTTTCCCAATGACTTACTACTTTCCCAATGACTTACACGACATGCATACCTCTATACCTCGACAGAAGTACATCTAAAAATCGGTGTTGGTGATCATGCAACCCTATTGCTGCCCAATAGGTAGCTCGTTCCAATGGACCTCTCTTGGCTAGTTTATACTACTGCGATTTATGGATTTAAAATAATTGAATACTGATATTCAAAAGTAAACACGTAAACTCACAGTGCTGCTAAGTTACTACTTAGCACCGTCGTAGGTGTGACAGACTCCCCTGAGTCCTGGTCTAACTGCTGGACATCTAGTCGGATCAAACATACAAAACACACAAGCCAAACATCAATACTCATTTCTGGTATAAACATCTAGGTCCTGAAACCTAGGTTTGATCAAATCAATCAATTCACATAACACATAGCACGTATGGTCTCTTTCTCTTTAAAAACCATTTAAACCGTTTTCACCTAGAGAAAACGTTTAGACTTCACTCTAGAAGTTATTTTAGGTATAACAATACCTAATTAAAATCATTTACTAGTATCGACTTGATTGCCAAAGCCATTCACAGTCGACTACTAATTATTTAGCAACATCGTTTGCTAAATCTTTTAAACCGGTTAAACGTCGACTTTAACTCTTTTAAAGTCCTTTTTAAACGTTTAATTTTACTTTTAAAATCATATTTTAAAAGTCTTTAGCTTAGGTTTAAAAACTCTTTTCACTTTCTTTTAAAAGAAGTTATCGTTTTTAAACGTTTTAGTTCGACGAAACTACGTCAAACGGATAGGGCAAAAAGCCCCAAAAGAATTTCCCCCTTCGGCATCGGCCTGGTGCACGTCCGTGCACCTTGGGTGCACGTTCGTGCACCCCTGGCTAGTGCACGATCGTGCACCATTGTGCACGGTCGTGCACCCTGGATAGTGCACGTTCGTGCACCTTGGTGCACGTTCGTGCACCATATGTGCACGTCCGTGCACCAACGTGCACAGCCCCGGGGAAACTCGATTCCCGGGGCATTCCGACGTGATTCAACCTCATTTTTCCGCTCCTAACACGTATACACAATCCAATATATCCCTATTCACATTCAGAACGTAAAAATAATAGGTATACGTTCGATTCGATACGGTAACCATTTATAAACGAATATATATTCGAAATCGAAATATATTAAAATAAACGTTTAATACGGGATTAATACCTCGATTACTCGAGTAATCGTCGAAGAAACGGAGTTAGAATCGAGAAATGGACGAATCCACGCGAAACCCTAACTCTCGCACTATTCAGAGAGCTAAGCAGCTCTTTCAAAATATGAAATGAGCAAAAATGGTTGCTGTGTCCATTTTTAATTCATGTTATAACATATATATAGATTTGGTTAAAGTGCGATTTAGTACTAGCTCAATCATGCACTTTAAACCAACTTCTAAACTAGTCGTCCGTAACCCAAACGGAAACGACTTTTAAATTTCGTGAAACTTTACCCAAAAATTTAATAAAATATAATAAGAATAAAAATATAATTTTTATTCTTATCCGACTTATATTTTATTTTTAATAAATCTCTGAAGAGTTATTAGGTCCAAATTAGTCCCACTTGACTAAAATTACTACGCCCAAATTCTCTGAAACTTTGACGATAGCTTCGTCAAATTATTTCGCAAATAATGACACTAAAATTATTCGCTCGGGACTTATATATTATTTTATTTTAATTTGGACTGAATAATACTTAATTAATTTATAATTAAAACTAATTAAGTTAAAGAATCCAAGGACCAAAGGAAATATTTTTCCTTCTTGCTCACCACGCATTCCACCGCCCTCTTATATTCTTATTATAATTTTTTTTTTTAATATATATATATCTTAACTTATATTCGTTAATTACTCGTCGAGACTTCCTAGTTTCGACATTTTAATTTCGGGGTTTTATCCGAAATATTAAACTCTCCGATAAGAGTGGTATATTGATATATTAATTATCAATATATTTTTATCTTACGACTCCAGTCGTATTTCTTATTCTATTAGTCTCGTTTATATCCCTTTATTAAAATTTAAATCTCCGATTTAAATTTTAAACTTCTATTATTACGATATATTTTTAGGGATATTTATAAATTAAATTTACGCTTAAATTTAATTTACATATTCCCGACTAATAAAAACTTTACACGTGGCTTATAAAATACGGGGCATTACAAAATCGAACGAAAGAAAGTTCAAAATAAATAGAACAAGGATGAAAGGGAGAGTTTAGCCATGATATATATAATTTGGATTATGAATCAGATGAGCATAAGGAAGGATCCAGAAACCAATTAAAAATCATCGTTTCACTTCGTTCGCTTGCCGATTCTCCGTTCGTTGTCCGATTCAAGTGATTTTTGCGGCAATCTCTTCGAAATTCAAGCCTCTACCTTCCCCGAGCATCAAAACAAGGTGAGATATATGTTTTTAGCATGAAAAATGAAGGAATAATGGCTGTTTAGTGTTATGCCGTTACAGTTTGGATCGAACTTACGTAAAACACGTTATAATCGTTATTTTTTAGCGTTTCAGAATTGGGTTTTGATGTATATGCATGTTGGGATTGTGTTGGACGGATTTCAGTGTGAGACATCGACGGAGGAGGCCGAAAACGAGTGCCTCACATCGTGACACATTGTCTCACGACGTGAGACACGTCTCGCGACGCGAGACTGGCTCTCACGTTGTGAGACCCTCTCTCACGACGTGAGGGAAGCTAGGCACGACGTGCCTAGCCGTCGCCGACCCCCGTTTGTCGTGTCGAAGTCCGACACGGCATATCTCGACCCGGAAACATTATACGGACTCCGAAAATATATGAAACGAGCGACAAACTTAACAATGTGGATTAGGGTTTCAAATTAACATTTTAATCAAAGAATAAGTGATTAGTAAGATACCTCGAAGGGTGTAAAATGTTTACGGGATATTGGTTAACGCTTAACGAGATACAAATTGTTTTAAAAGTAAAATAATGATAACCTAGAGTTTAGATTTATAAGGTTCACGTTTATATACTAAACACGTATTTGAATTATAAATGTGTCAGACGCGTTAGCGAGCAGTGAGGGAACCAGACGAGGTCTAGTGCGAGCATATCACTACATAGATCACCTCATTGAGTGGATAGCGGTCACAGTGAGTTGCACATTACTTCCGTGTATGACTTATTAAAGTTATTTAATATTATATTTTACATATACGTGGATTGTTTATATGCATCGCATTATATATGATTTGATTAAATGCTATACGTTTCTCTCAAGTTTATATAAGAGGAACTAGTATGCGATCAGAAGAAACTAGCCACCTATTGGGTGTCAATAGGCTGTGTGATCACCAGTATCAAGTCAGTCCACTGTATTTGCATTTGAGAAGCAATTTGTTATATACGCGTATGATATGATATAATATGAATATGAATAATGAATTCGATACGAGCGAGAACTCGGTTACAGTGTAACCTAAGCCCTGTATCTAGTGAGTGGGACTCACACTTTAGGATTAAGAGATAGGTCGCGATCGACGAGGTAGAGTGTGAACACTCCCAGGTTGAACCATTTGGATCAGTATGATGTGATTATTCGAAAGTAGTGTCGCATGCTAGGATATTAGTTTCGAACGGATCAAATACATGTTTATATGTATTACTTTTATATTATTGTTTCTTGAAATGCGATGCTATGTTTTTTATAATAATACCGTTAGTAAATGCCAACTCACTCAGTATTTTTCCAAATCCTGACCCCTCACCTTTGATGTCTTTCAGGTACTTAGCGTCTGGCCCTAGATAGAAGCCAGTTTTGGGATCTGGAAGTCAACTACGTATGTATAGCTCATTGACTTCTGTAATGCTGCAGTAGTGGTCCTGTGTCGACAGAGTCGTAGCCTAGACAGCAGTACATTTTGATTATATATATACTTGATGTCTTATATATATCTTTTTGTAGGCTACGTACGATATATATTTTGTTCACGGCACCGGATGCCGGTAATACGTGTGAAACACTAATTAATGTATATAGTACCGTGAGGCCAGTTCATACAGGATACGGTAACTAGAGCACACGAGGTTAACAGAACAGTTGGTGTAAATATTTGGTTATATGTTATATATGTGTATTTGCTTCCGTTGTTTAATATTAATTTTTTATTATTTGCGAAAAATTCATAGTAGTTTAGGCTTGTTACGGATTCCGGAGCTACCACTCCCGTTCTCTAGCGCCGGTTGCGGTTCAATATTTTGGGTCGTGACAGTAATACCTCAGATATTTTAGATTATTAAATAGGCCGTGAGTCATGATATTTAGAATAGGGAGTACGTAAATTAAATTTAAGTGTAAATTTAATTTATGAGTGTCTAAAGAAATATATCATAATTATAGGATTCGAAAAAGTTAGGTTTGGAAAGTTTTAGTCGCTAAAGTGGGTTAACCGGGACTAAATAAACTTAGAAAATTAATATAAAATAATTTGAAAGTCCCTGAATAATAATTTTTAAATTAATATCCGCGAAATATTATTAAGAATTTATCGTCCAAGTTTTATGAAATTATGAGATAGTTTTATAATTAAGTGGCATTGAGCGGGACCAAGAATAATCTTTGAAAATTAATATTAAATGAAATATAAGTCATATGCGAATAAAAATAATATTTTTATTTGTTTTATATTTTTAAGAATTTATGGGTAAAGTTTCATGAATTATAGAATTGGTTTCCATAATTAAGTGCGAACAATAATTAAGAATCTGGCTTAAAGTGCTCAATTGAATTAGGGATCAAAGTGGCCAATATATATATTGGCTTATGAGAAAAGAAATGAACATTTATTTCCCTTTCATGCACAGCAATAGAGGACGAGGCTTAGGGCTTTGTTGCTCCGTCGACTTCGATTGATTTCTTGCGTTTTGACCCCGATTTTTTTCGATAATCCGCACGTACTCAAAGTAATAATCAGGAATTTGAAATCAATTTTAAATAATTTGGAGTATATTTGATTAATCAAAGTTAATCGTATCGAATCGTCGAATTCGTAATGATTTTAAAGTTTAAATGCAGATTAGGACTGAATTATGTTGAATTGGTGTTTAGGAATGTTTTCGGAAATCGGAAGTAGGTCAGAATGGCCTGGGGAGCGAACCCACATGTTGTGCGAATGCACAACATGAATATAATGTGCAATCGTACATGCCCTACTGTGCGACAGCGCAACGACGCCGAGAAGGGGAGGGGGGCTCTCACCCTATTTCGAATGGTACGTCCAAAATGGATTTTTATAGACTTTAAAACGTCGAGGACGTTCGAATAATTAAAAGGGAAATGAAATGAAATTGATTGGTTTATTAAAATATTACGACGTTTTAATTAAGTTATTGATTGATCAAATCAATCAAAGAAAAGATGTTATAATTTATACCGGGAATAAGATTAAGAGTTTCGAAAGAGTCATTTATAGACGGAAGTTGTGTTTAAGTATATGGCTCATATGATATGAGTCAAGTTAGGGATTCGATATCTTATTATGTTTTTATATTTGAATCCCAATTAGATCCGACAAGTTGTCGATCCGCCGAGTCAGAGCACCAGGGTGTTTGAATAACAGGCTACCAGGAGCATATGTTTTGAGGAGTATAGCAGTTTCTGTGAGTTTCCAATTTACTTTTGAGTATTAGCCCCCCTTTGGAACAATTCCAATTGTCAATTGGAATTCATTTATAAATGAATTCTATATGGAAATCATTTATAAATGAATTACGCCGTTTAAAATGAAAGAATATAAAATTTAGAATTGAAATGAATTCTATATATATATATATATATATATATATGTGTGTGTGTGTGTGTTTGGAATGAAATTTAGAATTGGATTCTTTATAACTTTGTTCCTATATTAACTTTAATAAAATTGTGTGCTTGTGGGTACTGTGACTGATGATATCAAAGCGTTTGAAGTCCCTGCTATTAAGGTTACTGCTCTTAAATTTACCGAGATTGCTCGGGCTAGATAGAGAAGGCTAGTGGAGAATGCTTAACTTTTGATCAGCTTGCTCTTCGTGCTCCTCTTGGTCAGAACACGGTATGTGAATTCTTAGCTTCTGCAATTTTTATTTTTTGAGTGGAATTTGTTCCAACTTACCGAGTAGTCATTAACTTAGGCAGCAAATGTCTCCATGTTTTTGCATTACGTTACAAATGAAAATTTAGAATGTTGGTAATATAAGATGGTTTTATTAATATTAAGTGAGAAGCTTTCAAAAGATGATTACTATAGTAATCTTTGATTCTTTATAAAATAAAAAATAAAAAAATATATATAAAAAAAGATAGAAAGAAAAAGAATAGTAATAAAAATTAAAAGTGAAAGAGAATGAAAATAAATAGCTATATAAAGTAAGGACAATTTAGTCAAATAAAAGTATTCTTTTAAAATTTTTGGAATTCATTTTCAAATTCCACATATTTTAGTTGGATTTAAAATTCCTCAAATTATAACTAAACCCAATTCCAGAATTTCAATTCCAAAAATTGTTTTAATACATTCATTTATTCCAAACACAAAAATTTGGAATTGCAAATGAATTCCACATAATTTTAAGGAATTCATTCATTCCAAAAGGCCCTTAGTTTAAAAATGTTTTATATTACAACTGTATTTAAAATAGTATCGCATATATGTATGTTTGTTAAACTGATATAGATCAGATGGAACGTGCTTTTTATTGGGCGTCAATAGGACTGTGTGATCACCAATACTGTCATTATAGAATAAACGTATGATCCTTATAGAATAAGGCATGATTGTGAAATAGGTCAGAGGCAACGGTAACATAGTTCACGGCCCAGAACCTGATACAGATCTGAGGTAACTATAACATAGTTAACGACCTAGCTACTATAATAAGCAAAGTCTGGGACAATGGTCTTATATATATGGTCCAAACTCATTGGAAGATTTTAGGATTGTGTAATTATGGAGGTTTGTGGTATGTCATGATTTGGAAATCGAGGACTAGGATTTCATCCGAATCAGTATCAAACTATATTTAGTTTATAGTTTTCTATTGCGATATTTTATTTTACTAAGTTCATTAGTAAATATGTCAACTCACTCAATTTTAACTGACCCTATCGACATTTCCCCTTTTAGGTATATAGAGTTACGACGCGGTCGGACTTCCATCCATAATTCTTGAAGTCGGTTTGATCAATGTCAAGTTTAACTCTAGAGCTGCAAGTAGTTGAATATCATGAAGTTTGTCTTTATGTTTTCAATAGTTCATTCTATTTTATATAAACTCTAAATCGAACTATTGTAAATGTATATGTTGAAAAGCTGTGATATTTTATAAAAGACAAACTGTTCATCGTATTTCATTTAGTGTATTGGTTTATGATTGTGTGAAGGTTTTGGTATTGTGTTTGAAACTGGGCGGTTTATGATTTGAGGCAAGTAAGTTACGCCTTGGTTACTAGAGTCACAATACCATTTTTCAGATAGATGTTTACATTAAATAAAAGAAAGTTTTTAACGGGATTTCTAAAAACGAAATCTATATTTTATATGGTTTTGAATAGCTTGCTACTAGTTTTGGGGCTACCACTCCCATTCTCTGACGCCAGTCTCGGCCCGAGATTTTGGGTCTCGACAACATCAGTCATTAAATTTACCGCACTCCCTTCTTCAATTAATATTCTTTCTATGTTCCAGTTCTCGGTCACTGTTTCTACCACCATGGCATCATTATGTGGAGCCTTAACATGCTCGTAATCTTCCATGTCAAACGATACCGCCGACATTAGGTTTCTTTGATATTCAGGACCTCCTTCCTCTACTATTTCCTAATGGAGGAGCTACTAGGGCCTTCTCCATTCATCATGTGAATCGTTCCCATGATTTTGTTGGGTCTGTCCTCTTCCTTCTTTCCCTTTTCTTTTTGTTCTCAGCTTCTCTTTTCACCCTGTTGGGTATTACTTTTATTTTTCTTGACGATTTTTTTTAAGTTCGCCTGCTTCGATCATTCTATCAATCTTGGCTATCAAATCTCAGCACTCTTCATGTCGTGCCCATGTTCCTCATAAAATTTACAGAATCTTCTGGTGTCTCGTACCTCTACTAATATCTTAGGAGGCCATTTCACATTCCTTCCATTCTCTTTGATCCATATTAGTACTTTGGTCCTTTTGATGTTGAGCGGTGTGTAATTTGTTTCGTCGTCTCTGTTATCAAGTCGGCTTTTGTTTCTGGAATATGAGGTGAACACCTTCCTTTGTCATGCATCTGACTTCTTTCATCAGGGTTTGGCTTTGATTTTTCTTTGATTCTTTCATGTTTTGGATCTTTGGCCTTAGCCTCTTTCAACGCCCTTCGCCCTTCGTCCAGCGCAAAAAACTTTTGGGCAATTCCTATTAGGTTCGAGAATGTTGTGGGTTTGTTTGTCTGCAGCTTATCGATTAGCTTGCTAAATCTCGTTCCCTCTCTAAGCGCTTCGGTGGCTATGTTGACGTTTAGATTATCTATCTTTATTGCTTTTTTATTAAAGTTCTCCACATAACACCATAGAATCTCACCTTCTTCTTGAATACAGGACCGCATTATGCTCGTTGTTGTTTTACTAGGTATGTTGGTTAGATACCTGTTAAGGAATTCATTGGAGAGTGTTGTGTAGTTTTGAATGGAGTGAGGTTTCAACCTGTTGAACCGATGCTAAGCAGTTCCAGTCAACATCGTTCGGAAGACTCTACACATGATCGTGTTGGTCACGTTGAACAAACTCATTGTAGAGTAGAATATGGAGGTATGATCCCTTGAATCTCCTTCTCCGTTGAAGACTGGCAGGGTCGGTCATTTTATATTATGAGGAATCATTTCCTCCATGATTTCCACCGATAAAGGTGGTCCCTTTAGTTTCAAGTCATCTAGATCTAACTCTTCAGATTTTATCTTTTCAACATTCTCGCTATTTATTCTTCTAGGTTTTGATATGCCACATAGGCTACTTTGCTCCTAAGTGGAGATTCATAATATTCTCCTTTGTCTTTTTCCTGATGTTTTTTTCTTCGATTGGCACTTTTACGGTACTTTCTCCATTCATTTGATTTTGATTGGGACATCTTCTTCGTCCTTCTGCTCGTTTCGCCTTTGGTTTTCTTCTTCGCCTTTTAGGCCATCTCTATTTTTGCCATCTCTTGCTTCGGCTCTTGGGCCGTTTCTTTCTACAGTTCTAGGGCCATTTCATTCCTCGTTTCGTAGGCCGGTGTTTGCCTGATATTTTGGAGTTTCTCCATCTTCTTGTGTGTTTCTTTCTTCGTTTTTCCTAGTGGTATTTGCCCTTCCTTCTGTATTTCCTCTCTTATTCCTTTCTCATGTTTCTGGATTCCGTCCTCGTCCGGTCTGAGGAGGGGTCATGAATTATGCTTGTTGTAAGTTGATGCTTTCGATGTGAGTTTTTGTTTCTTGTCTTGCTTCTTCTGTAATTTTGTTCAGGATTTTCTGGAATTGCTCTAGAATCTTTGCCATCATTTGATGATAAATTTTTTGGAAGACTCCCGCCAGAGTAGTTTCTCCGTTTCTACCTAGCTATGGAAAAGCAATAGGGGATGTTTGCCGGATTGGCTGGGTTTGATACATAGGAGTTGAGCTTAAAGGGTCATTGGTTAAAGGCATTTGCTGAAGTATTGCCGAAAGTATTGTCGGTGATTATGTCTGTTTCTTTTGGATCCATAGGCTGCTTGTCCTTTGGTTCCAGTGATTGCTTATTTCTCAGATCAGCTCCGTCAATAGTCATCTCTTTTCAATAAATTTATTTGGTTCGCAGAAAAACTCCTTCAATGAAGTTTTGTTTTAAACTTTTCCCACAGATAGCGCCAATTGGTGGATTGTGTGCTCCAATCGACGGTTGTGACCTACAAAATAAGATAGATGACTGATCGGATGGTGGTTATTCGATTAGCTCTGTAATGCTTAAGTTAGTATTGAGCATAATGGAGAAAATTGTAGTATTGAATCTGTGTGTATCAGCATACCTCAGCTCCCTTTTATAGTAGTGTAATCTGACCTGGTAGAGTTCTAGAAGGAAAGAGATTCCTTTAAGAAGTATGATTGAAGTAGGAAAAAAATTCCTGCTTTATAGCATGATTTTTTATCTTGCTTTATTTAAAGAAGAGTCCTAAATAGGAATGTCTTCCTGATTTAGTCTTTAATTCCGTTTAATAGACAATCTTTGACATATCTAGAAGATATTATCTTCTATATTCTCTCAACGATAATAGTGTTTATAGTTTGTAATACCCCGTAAAATTTTGCATTTTATTACATTTAAATTCCATCATTTTTCCCGGTCGTTTTGAAGTAATTTCGATATTAGTGGCTTGGTTCGAGTTGTTTGGTTTGGGTGTGATTTATTGGTTTAACCAATTATATTTTTTTAAATAAAAAAAATAGTTTTTCAGCCTTTCCCGTTCGGGAATTGAAATTCCCGAACGGGAATCACATTGTTTGGCCTGGTCTCGTTCGAGACCAGGCATTCCCGAACGGGAATAATGGCCTGAAAGGCCATTCCCGTTCGGGAATCATACCAGCCCATGGACCCTTCCGTGTGGCCCTTTTCGATCTCATTTACGGCTCACTTCCCTACGTTATTTTAAGTCGATTTCTTCATAGAAAACCTAGATCACGCTGCAAGGTAGCCCGAGACGTTTTTCGTTTGTTCTTTCGCTGAGAAACGAAGCCGTAATCATCCACCAAAGATCGCTGTTCAGTAAGTACCCTTGATTCACTTGATTTCAGTTTTCTCTTGAAACGTCCTTCGGTTTTCTGATTCGTTCTTGCTCGTTTCTTAATCGAAATCAGAACCGTTTGATTCCAGACGATCTAGACTCACGTATCTACGTTTCCCTACCTCAATTTCGCTGAACGGTACGCCGTCGACCTCGTTTCCATTCGCCGTACGGTGTTCGTTTTTGAAATGTGTTAACTGTTAGTATTGGGGATGGATTCTGCCGACCCCTTTCATGTTTCTTTAGCCACGTTACTGTTTCATTCATGTTGATAAACCTTTGTATGATTAGTTGTTACGGATTAGATCCAGTTTAATGGTTGTCCCGTTGATCCGAACGTTGTTCGTCGTTCATAATTATTCTCGGTAATAAACCTTAAGTTTCGATTGGTGTGATGTTTGTTTGTGATCTTTAGCAAGTTGTTATTGATGTTGTTGATTGATGGGAAGAATTAGGGAGCCTTGAATCCTTGAGTGGTTCATTGTTGATTTCGGCAAATTAAGGAACAGGGTGGCGGGGTTATTGGGTTTAAATTGGAGAAGATGGTTGATTTCCCTTTTTAGTCACCAAAGTCTTTTACTTAAGTCACTTAAATCCTCTAAGTTTAACTTTACCTAATAACTTAGATTTTATTTTGATTTACAATTTAAATATTTAAAACGATAATAAATTATAAAGTTAGTTAATATAATTACTCGGGAAATTCTATTTAATTAAGATTATAAATTTAGCATGTAATTGGCTAAATTACAATTTAGCCCCTAAACTTATTTTATAACTTAATTAAGTGGATTTTTGGTTAATAACTTTATAGTTGGTTTTTAATTATAAAGAAAAGCAATTAATTTGATTTCGGATGTCAAATTGACTAAAGTGCAATTTAGTCCCTAATTGGCAAAAGTACAATTTAGTCCCTAATTGGCAAAAGTACAATTTAGTCCCTAAACTTTTATTAACTTAAAATGATTAAGTTTTTGATTTGTAACTTGGGTTACTTAGAAGTGAAGTTATTGAGTTCCGCTTTTAAAATGGATTTTTATTTTGCGAATTTATTTTATAAATATAAACTTGGGTTTATATTTGATAATTGTTTTGAGTCGGGTTTAACTTGGGTCACCCGACCAGTGAGGTTAGCTTGATAGTTATTGGTAACTCGGCTAACCCACTATTTGGAAATTATTTATTATTTAAAGTTATTAAATAATATTTATAAATTGGATTTTAAGCGAGAACTCAATAGACTTATTTAAATTGGGCTTTATTACCTAATGAGTATTATTTGTGTGTGCTTTGAATTGTTTATTCCGACATGTTAATTGTGCTAGTCCTATGTGGTGTCTAGTACTCTCTAGAGTTAGGGTCTGTTTTTAATAATTATTTTATTTGTCTAGACCCGTCTATTGTTCGCGCTCCAGAGGCGAACCAGGATTAGTTGCTTGCCGGTTTTCACGTGGATTAGCAAGCAGTGAGTTTGTACTTACTATTTACCGCTTTATTAAGTAAATTGTTATTTTAATATTAAATATATATACTGTACGTATATTTCGAATTGTTTTTATATTATGGCTTCTAGTTGGAACGTGCTACCTAATGGGCATCATTAGGACTGCGTGCGCACCGGTAAAGATCTGGAAAAGGTAATTATGGTAATGTGGTAACTCGGTGTGAGCATAGCTCTCGGGACCAAGTAGAGTAACTCGGTGTAGCTCGGCTCTCGGGACTCTGGTATAAGTGTGGTCAGTGGTAACTCGGTGTAGCTCAGCTCTCGGGACCAGACCTATTGGATTGTGTTATTTATGTAGAATTGTGGATTAGGGTTCCAACTATTGTTCGTAATATTGTTATTAAATGCTTTAAACGTTTTAAAGGTTTTCCACTTAATAAATGTAGATAGTGGTATGAACTCATCTCAGTATATCTGACCCCGTTGTTTTTCCCAATTTTCCCCAGGGTTATGATCTGAGAGAGTCTGGTGATCTCCGCATTTACTTTTCTTCGGAGGTTCCATTTATTTTGGTAGAACTGTAAAACTGTTTTATTCTTAGACCGCAGTAGTAATTAGACGTCTTTATTATTACTGTATATTTTGTCGGATTGGTTCGACTGGTTATATTGCTTTGGCATGATTATAATACTTACATTGATTTATGATAAATCTATATTAGTCTCGGAATTGGCTAAGCATGTTATATTAATTGTGGAATATTATAACTGCTAGATTTAAGTTGAAGTCTCGGTTGCCCCCGAGCATTGGTTTTCTGCAGGTTTATGTGTTTATATGTTAATTGAAAGGCTAGCTACGGGTTTTGGTACTACATTACCCATACCCTAGCGCCGGTCGCGATTCATGAAAATGGGTCGTGACAAACTTGGTATCAGAGCTTTGGTTTCAAACCAAGGCCATTTGCTTGCTATGTGTTTACTCTGTTAAGTATGGTTGTGTCTTAGGAACTACTGCGGATATAGGTTTCTGTCATGTCTTTAAAAACGTCATCTTTTGTTTTCAAACCTTCAGCCTACATCCTATAGGTGATGTCTGTCAGTCCTTATTTGGTATTGATGCTTTGATTGACAATTTATTTCACTTGGATGTTAATTGCTGTGTTTTATCATGTTGAGATTATTTCACTTGGGTGATTATAATTGCTTTTGATTCTCGGGAAATCATAGGTTGGTAAATTTTTCCTAAAGACTCATACTTGGGTATGATGTTTGATAAAACTTGTCGTTTATGCCTAAAACGATTTAGAATTTATGGTAATGTTACAGTTATTTTACGTGGTGCGTTGAACTGCTTTTGCCTTGTTAATAAAGTACATCTTGGCTTTGGCCTCAATTGTTGATGTTAAATGTGATCGTATGTTGGACGTTAGCCTTATTTTTCAATTAAAGAGATTTTGGGTTAAACCTTAAAACGTGTTGATGGTCATGCATTGTTTGACCACATGTTGATTTAGAGATTTTTATCGAGAATATTGTTTTATCCGATTTGTATTTCGGCATAGAATTATAAGAGAAGTTTAAATTTAAATTCTTAAAAAGATGGTTTTTGGTTGAGTTGCCAGTAAATATTTTGAAATATTATGTTTGGTCTGGTGTTAACAAGCGTTGGTTTCAAACGATGTTTTATGAGATAAGTCATTGTTTTAAGAATTTAACGTTGGAGTTATTTTATCATGCTGTAGTTTGCCAGCATTTAAAATTTTTGGGATTTACAGAATAGATGTTTGAAATTAAAGATTTCTCACTTGAGTTTTAAAATTACCGTTTAGCGGTTGGTTTAAATTGAGCTCCCAAAATTTGAAGGGATGGAAATTTTATTAAAATACTTTTCCGGATTTATAAATATTTTAAATACGTTTTATAAACGATTGTTTTGGGTTCGACTTGGGTCACCCAAATTTAGGAGTTGAGCTTGGTAGTTGTAACGACTCGGCTAGCTCGATAATTTTATTGTCTGAGATACTTGGGTATCCGTTTTAAAGCAACTGATTAATAAGAAGAGATTTTTACAAAATGTGATTTTGTTTTAACCTTGGGGCTCAGCAAAATTTGAAAATTTTCGTATTTATTTTAATTTTAAAACGAATTTTGAAGCGTACTATTAAAGGACGATATAATTACATGGTAAATTTGAAATGAGATTTCAAGGAAATGTTGTGGCATATCCTGATTTGTTTTAAGTATGCTTGAGTTAATTGTGTTCAATGGCATGGTTACGTGGTTTGCGATTTACAGATTTGTTATCTTGTGAACGGAATTTGTGTTTTATAACTCGCTTGTCTGTCGGACTATGTTGATTGTTTTAGTTTTGTCTCTTCGTGCGGTGTAGCACGTGAGATGATCTAATCATGTGGTTATGGTTGGCTTACCTTGATGTATAGTTTTGACCTTTGAGTAAGATCCTCTTTTAAATCTTGTTTCCCTTTTGTTTCGGTTTTGGGTTGCGCGGGGCTTTACTATTTCTGTTTTGTGGATCGAAACCCTTGGGTTTCGATATCGAGAAATACAAGGGAGGTACTTCCTTTGGATTGGTTGATGATTTCTGATTATCCTAGGATGGGTATTGCAAACTCTGAACCGAAAAGATAGATCGATGTATTAATACACTGGTGTTTCCATCAAGTCTGATGATGCGATGCGGGAGCTGGCGGTAAATTTGATAGGAACATATTTTATGTGCTATTTTCTTTGGTTATATGCTCAGTCTGGATTGAGGTTAGTTAGATACTTTTTATAATAGAGTTGTAATGAAGTTATTATGAGGAATTGTTGTATAGCATCGAATGTTGCTAGGTGCAAGTAAGGAAATTTTGAGAAATATTTTGAGGTCATCTCACAGAGTGTAACGTCTAGCAAATACTGTTTGGGAAATGGATTTCAAAGATTGAATTGCTGAAATATTTGAAATATTTTCAACACGTAATTGTGCCCAGACATATCATGAACATGCATTTTGAATGTCACGAATAGGTTTGCATTGAACACTGAGTATGTTCACTAAATATAAGATAAAATAATAATTGATACATGCATAATAGTACATGCATCACGTGCATAGAAATTATTAGGGTTGGATGCAACTCTTTGGGGATGAGAGATGTCATCACCCTGGCGCACAATTATGTAAAATGGATTTTGTCGATAAAGTGTTTTGAGAAAGATGTTTTGAAACAAACTCGTGAGTCCCTTTGGGGTAAATGTATTTATAAAGTTGTGAAATTTCAAATGATTTTGAAACTGTTACCGGAAGGTAGCTAGACAAATACTCTGTGATGATGATGATGGTTATTAGATGTTTTTGCTGTGAGATTTTGGTCTGTAGAATCAGAACCTTGTGGTGGTAAGTAAGAATGATTTTAAGGTTGCGCTCGAGATATAGTTGTGCTAAGTGCGGTATAGTGTATTTTAGAATAGTAAGCTTCATGATAATTAAGGATTTGTGGATTAAGGATGTTAGTTAAGCTCCATGTGTGTATATACACTATATTTTTGTTTTAAACGAAACTTTATCTTTTCAGATTTGAAATTGTCCAAAGAATTTTGGTGTATTGATATAAGGAATGTTTTTAAATAAGAAATTTACATTGCTGATTTTATCTTTCTGAGGAAATGGAGAATATTTGTCAAAATTGATTCAAAAGGGATAATAAATTTTTCGCTTGAGCGATTTCTTCAATTTTGTTTTTGTTTGAAAAAAAAATAAATTAGAAGCGACTTAAAAATTTTGGGATGCTTGAAACATCAATGTGTATTTTGAATACGGAAAATTCTGCCACAGTTATTTTTTTTTTTTTGTATAAATTATTTAAAAAGTGTATTAGCAAGTTTGAATTAAAAAGAACATAAATTTTTGTCAATTGAACTGTTTTATAGATTTGCAAATGTATTGGAAAGTAAGAGGAAATTTTGGATTTAAATGTGGAGGTCTTAAAATTTTTCAAGGGTTTGCAAAACCGATGGTTTTTCAACGGTAAGGGTATTTTGATTTCGAATGAAAAGGAGGTGTAAGACGTAGAGTCTTTTAATCAAAGTGGAAATTCTTTTGTGTGTAAAATATTTGATATTAAAAGATTTTATACCCACAGGAGTTGGTTTTGAGCATAACTAACAATCTGATCGTATTGATCTCTCGTTGTATACGAGGCTGTAGTCAATTGATTGAATAATTTTGAGGATTTGAATTCGATTTTGTTATATGAGGTAGTTGATTTAAATATCGAAATCGCGGTTAATAGGTTCGACAACTAAAATAGGTTGATTGATTTTGTTATAGAGGGTATTATCGTAATAATGGATATCGTTGGGTCATTTGTTGAACCCTTGGTAAGGGTGACAAATTTTATGTTGTCAGATGCAGTCTATGTGCAGAGTAGTCATGGCGTTATGTTTCTGAGTGACTGGAAGAATCATTGTGATGGATATTGTTTATAATTGATATAGAAAATTTATTTTGTATTCGTGAGAGATGTTCTCTTTTCTTTGAATTGCGTTATGAGTTTTTGTGTTGTGGATTCACAAGTTAATAGTATTATCGAGCTGGTACCAATCGTTAGGATTTGATGATTATTATCATGTTTGTTTTGGAACCGAAATATTTTCTGAAGTTATTGGGTTTGTTATCGGTCATTTTGAAGTAGAGATGCTAAGTAAAAGGAAGTAAGGGTTTAGGAACGATAGATTTTATCAACTATATTGCAATGTTATTGTTTTGTTTAAGGCAAAAGAGTTTGGAGTTGTAGAGCTATAGTTGAGCTTAACGCTTAACCATGTTTTGATATTGAAGATTTTTTAATAGATGAGTTTCGAGCTGGTTTTGGAAACCACTCCGGTATAGAAATGGTGACTCTCAGTTGAATAAATTGTGTTATTATGAGTTGGAGCATCTTCTGCTAGAAACAGGATTTGGTGCATAAGTGTGTTGTGATCGCTTATTGCGAGCCAGTGTCGGTTATGCGATTGGAGATTGGATCTTAATTATCCTAGTATATTAGCCGAGGGTTGGGTAGTAGAGCTTGTTGTATCTTAGTTGAACTGCCCTAGAGTTATGTTATCGTTATGCCTAGTGGAAGTTGTGTTAGTACTTTGGTGACCTTTGAGTGTGTCCAGTTTTGCAACTGAAGGTTTTGAAGTGTGTTGAGGGTCAACCTGTTAAATTTTGCTTACGCGCGTGCGTATGCCGTTGGACATGGAATACCATCAACGACAGTGGATTGGTTTCTTGGTTTTGATCTGTTATTTAATGACAGAGGTCGTGTGCAGTTTCGTTATATTTTGTTGTCCTAATTTACGATAGGTATCTTGTGGATGTGTTTTCTTATCGGCTTTGTACATTTTGTTTAACTGGATGTGTAACTTTATGTTATGTGGTTTGTCGATAGTTTTATTTAAATTCGAGGACGAATTTTTAATTAGTTGGGGAGAATGTAATACCCCGTAAAATTTTGCATTTTATTACATTTAAATTCCATCATTTTTCCCGGTCGTTTTGAAGTAATTTCGATATTAGTGGCTTGGTTCGAGTTGTTTGGTTTGGGTGTGATTTATTGGTTTAACCAATTATATTTTTTTAAATCAAAAAAATAAAAAAAAAAATAGTTTTTCAGCCTTTCCCGTTCGGGAATTGAAATTCCCGAACGGGAATCACATTGTTTGGCCTGGTCTCGTTCGAGACCAGGCATTCCCGAACGGGAATAATGGCCTGAAAGGCCATTCCCGTTCGGGAATCATACCAGCCCATGGACCCTTCCGTGTGGCCCTTTTCGATCTCATTTACGGCTCACTTCCCTACGTTATTTTAAGTCGATTTCTTCATAGAAAACCTAGATCACGCTGCAAGGTAGCCCGAGACGTTTTTCGTTTGTTCTTTCGCTGAGAAACGAAGCCGTAATCATCCACCAAAGATCGCTGTTCAGTAAGTACCCTTGATTCACTTGATTTCAGTTTTCTCTTGAAACGTCCTTCGGTTTTCTGATTCGTTCTTGCTCGTTTCTTAATCGAAATCAGAACCGTTTGATTCCAGACGATCTAGACTCACGTATCTACGTTTCCCTACCTCAATTTCGCTGAACGGTACGCCGTCGACCTCGTTTCCATTCGCCGTACGGTGTTCGTTTTTGAAATGTGTTAACTGTTAGTATTGGGGATGAATTCTGCCGACCCCTTTCATGTTTCTTTAGCCACGTTACTGTTTCATTCATGTTGATAAACCTTTGTATGATTAGTTGTTACGGATTAGATCCAGTTTAATGGTTGTCCCGTTGATCCGAACGTTGTTCGTCGTTCATAATTATTCTCGGTAATAAACCTTAAGTTTCGATTGGTGTGATGTTTGTTTGTGATCTTTAGCAAGTTGTTATTGATGTTGTTGATTGATGGGAAGAATTAGGGAGCCTTGAATCCTTGAGTGGTTCATTGTTGATTTCGGCAAATTAAGGAACAGGGTGGCGGGGTTATTGGGTTTAAATTGGAGAAGATGGTTGATTTCCCTTTTTAGTCACCAAAGTCTTTTACTTAAGTCACTTAAATCCTCTAAGTTTAACTTTACCTAATAACTTAGATTTTATTTTGATTTACAATTTAAATATTTAAAACGATAATAAATTATAAAGTTAGTTAATATAATTACTCGGGAAATTCTATTTAATTAAGATTATAAATTTAGCATGTAATTGGCTAAATTACAATTTAGCCCCTAAACTTATTTTATAACTTAATTAAGTGGATTTTTGGTTAATAACTTTATAGTTGGTTTTTAATTATAAAGAAAAGCAATTAATTTGATTTCGGATGTCAAATTGACTAAAGTGCAATTTAGTCCCTAATTGGCAAAAGTACAATTTAGTCCCTAATTGGCAAAAGTACAATTTAGTCCCTAAACTTTTATTAACTTAAAATGATTAAGTTTTTGATTTGTAACTTGGGTTACTTAGAAGTGAAGTTATTGAGTTCCGCTTTTAAAATGGATTTTTATTTTGCGAATTTATTTTATAAATATAAACTTGGGTTTATATTTGATAATTGTTTTGAGTCGGGTTTGACTTGGGTCACCCGACCAGTGAGGTTAGCTTGGTAGTTATTGGTAACTCGGCTAACCCACTATTTGGAAATTATTTATTATTTAAAGTTATTAAATAATATTTATAAATTGGATTTTAAGCGAGAACTCAATAGACTTATTTAAATTGGGCTTTATTACCTAATGAGTATTATTTGTGTGTGCTTTGAATTGTTTATTCCGACATGTTAATTGTGCTAGTCCTATGTGGTGTCTAGTACTCTCTAGAGTTAGGGTCTGTTTTTAATAATTATTTTATTTGTCTAGACCCGTCTATTGTTCGCGCTCCAGAGGCGAACCAGGATTAGTTGCTTGCCGGTTTTCACGTGGATTAGCAAGCAGTGAGTTTGTACTTACTATTTACCGCTTTATTAAGTAAATTGTTATTTTAATATTAAATATATATACTGTACGTATATTTCGAATTGTTTTTATATTATGGCTTCTAGTTGGAACGTGCTACCTAATGGGCATCATTAGGACTGCGTGCGCACCGGTAAAGATCTGGAAAAGGTAATTATGGTAATGTGGTAACTCGGTGTGAGCATAGCTCTCGGGACCAAGTAGAGTAACTCGGTGTAGCTCGGCTCTCGGGACTCTGGTATAAGTGTGGTCAGTGGTAACTCGGTGTAGCTCAGCTCTCGGGACCAGACCTATTGGATTGTGTTATTTATGTAGAATTGTGGATTAGGGTTCCAACTATTGTTCGTAATATTGTTATTAAATGCTTTAAACGTTTTAAAGGTTTTCCACTTAATAAATGTAGATAGTGGTATGAACTCATCTCAGTATATCTGACCCCGTTGTTTTTCCCAATTTTCCCCAGGGTTATGATCTGAGAGAGTCTGGTGATCTCCGCATTTACTTTTCTTCGGAGGTTCCATTTATTTTAGTAGAACTGTAAAACTGTTTTATTCTTAGACCGCAGTAGTAATTAGACGTCTTTATTATTACTGTATATTTTGTCGGATTGGTTCGACTGGTTATATTGCTTTGGCATGATTATAATACTTACATTGATTTATGATAAATCTATATTAGTCTCGGAATTGGCTAAGCATGTTATATTAATTGTGGAATATTATAACTGCTAGATTTAAGTTGAAGTCTCGGTTGCCCCCGAGCATTGGTTTTCTGCAGGTTTATGTGTTTATATGTTAATTGAAAGGCTAGCTACGGGTTTTGGTACTACATTACCCATACCCTAGCGCCGGTCGCGATTCATGAAAATGGGTCGTGACAAACTTGGTATCAGAGCTTTGGTTTCAAACCAAGGCCATTTGCTTGCTATGTGTTTACTCTGTTAAGTATGGTTTTTCATGGCAAAAGATTTAAAATGATCCTGATTTTTTTAATTATTTCAAATCAATCCATAACAATTAAAAAAAAAAAATTTAACTTTTTAAATTTTAGAACTTTACATATTAAATTTATATTAACTTAAAATAAAAAGGACATTTTTGTACTTTTTACAAATAAATCAATTTTTTTTTAATAATTGATGAGCAGCTGCAGATGAAGAATTCGGCAGCTGCTCATCGTCGTCTCTCACAGAGACGACATGCTCGTCTCATCGTCGTCTCTGACAGAGATGATCTGTGGTTTCCGTTGGAGACGAATCCAGATGAGTTCGTCTCTCAACGGAGACTCCTCAGTTTCAGGCGGCGATAGATTTTTGGGCGGTGGTTTGTGGATTTCGAGCGGTGGTTTGTGGAGGTGGAGGAAAAGAGACGGTGGTGGTAGTGGTGTAAAAGAAAAAATTGATGAATTTATCTGTTTAGAATTTACATTAAATATTTAGTTAAATTAGATTAATTAAATTAATTGTTTAATTAGATTAGGTTAATTAAAGTAAATTAGAGTAAATTATTTAAAAGTTGAAATCTCACTCTCAATTTAGTGACACATCAGCATTATGGAGGTTTTTGTGTGTAAAAGAAAAAATTGATGAATTTATCTGTTTAGAATTTACATTAAATATTTAGTTAAATTAGATTAATTAAATTAATTGTTTAATTAGATTAGGTTAATTAAAGTAAATTAGAGTAAATTATTGAAAAATTGAAATCTCGCTCTCAATTTAGTGACACATCAGCATTATGGAGGTTTTTGAGCCGGTTTTGTCAAATTCGGGATAAAAGTGATCCGGTTTTGCTAATTTGGACGTTTTTGATATTTTGTGCTAAGTTGAGGGGTAAAGTGATCCATGGTTCAATTAAAAACCGAACCAAATGGAACCATATTCATGAATTAAGCGAAGCATAGTCAAAAGTTGGGTTGGGTGTATGTAGATTGTAGAGTGCTAGTTTTTTTATGAACAACAATTGAAATGATAAAGAAAAGAAAAGAAATGAATAAATTATTAATGGTAATCAGTGTTGTGGTGACTTTAATTGCGTTGTTCATCGCTTCCAGATTTCCAGTTAGTCCTAAACAGGTTCGTTTTTTTAATTAAATATTTGATAATGGGGTATGTAATTTTAGGTTTGTTAAGAAAGATTGTGGTTTGGTTAACAGAGATTGTTCAGTTCAGAAGAAATTGCTCTATACAACGGAAGTGATGATAGCTTACCCATTCTTTTAGGAATACTTGGGTATGATTTTCTTATAATTATTAATTGATTCATTTGTTTTAATGAATTGCTCTAATTTGTGTATTTTGATGGAGGCAGGTCTGTGTTTGATGTAAGTAAAGGAAAATCTCATTATGGAGGTGGAGGGGGTTACAATCATTTTGCTGGAAGGTTTTCTCTTTGTTTTCTCTTTTTAACTATATATATGTCTACACTCATTTACTGACACCCAATTCATGATTCATTTAGAGATGCTTCCCGCGCATTTGTTTCAGGAAACTTTACGGGTACTTCTTATTTTCGTTACTTCGTCTGAATTGTGTTTATAAGTGTATTCATTTTGTTTGCCTAATAATATGCAGGAGATGGACTCTCGGATTCTTTGCAAGGCTTGTCAAGCACGGAGGTATCATCTTTTAGTTAAGTATTCATTTCTTTTCATAAATTAATTGTAGTTGGTATTCGTCAAATTACTGTAAATAGATGATGCTGCTTATTGCCACCTTTTGAATTTGGTTTGCTTCTTGTATTTGGTGCTTTTTCTTACCCCATTTTCGATTATGCACACAAACAAAAACACCAGTTCTTGTGTTCTCTATGGCATCGATTTTCATTATGTTCTATTTCAGTTTTAGTTTCTATAGATAATTACTAAAATTTCCATTTCACTTGTTCCTCTTTTTAAGGTAAAGAGTGTTGTTGAATGGCGGGAATTCTACTTCAAAAGCTATACGTGAGTTCTATATTGTTTAGTGACGTTTTATTTTTTAATATTTTTATGCAATTCTGAGCACTCCTTTAAGGATAATTTGTACTAAAGGTATTCGTCATTCATATTCTCAACTCTTGAGAATGAATCCCTTTAACAAATTGTGTAAGGACAGTATGTTTAAATATTAAAACTCCTTCCCTAAACATATATCTTATGCCTTTGGGATTATTAAAACAGCATTAACAATAAGTATGGCTCACTTCACTGACAATAAGAAACAAAAAATGACACATAATAAGTACAAATACGCATAGTTATTAAAGGCGCGCCTCAGGCGTGAGACCCCTCAGGCGATGGCTGAGGGGCCTTAACTGCCAAGAGGCGGGAGTTGTCACAGAGGTGCGTGACTCACGGCAGAGGCGCTGGTCAAGCAAGCCTCTGTGACATTCTGGGCCCTATTTTCGTCTTCTTTTAACTAAAATATTGTTTTGTTCAAGGTAGTCAACCAGTCGAAGCAAGTATTCTCATGTCCAAATTTGTGCTTGATCCGCAGGCACCAATTTGTGCTCTAAGTGGTCGAATAGCAGCTACTAGATTTCTGGGAAAACCTAGACTGCTCATATGTATTTGAATACAATCAAAAGCTTCGTTTGAATCATTTTCCACCTGATTCTTGTTGAAATCCTTGGACCAGCCATTATATGTAGACATGTGAACTTTGTATTAGTTAAAGAAAAAAAGTCAATTATCTGTAAAGTATTTTTGTTTCTTTGTTTTTAAGAGAATGAGGACAGTGCAACATATTCACTCTTTTGAAACTCCTAATTGTTAGGTATGCTGGTAAACTAGTTGGCCGTTACTATGATATGCAAGGAAATCCTACAAAATCATTGAAAGGGGTTGAAGCAAAGGCAGCAAGAGGAGCACAACTTTTGGAGAAACAAAAAAGTGAAGAAGCCAAACTGCCCAGCTGCAATTCAAAGTGGAGTCAGGACGAGGGTGGAGAGGTATGTTTTATGCTGTATGTGTGAGTTTAAATTTGAGCCTTGAAAGCTATCCAAAATTTGTGAGTTTATGTTCTTTAAATTTATGTTTTATCTGATTCGGTTCTCAGAATGGCTATCCCAATTCCTTGTATTTTTCAATGGTTGATCAGGTTTGGTGCGAGACTGGCTTCCCAAGGTTAATTCAGAGGCCTCTAGAAATTGCGTTGACTGGGAAGATGAGTAAACGTTGCGCTTGCTTTACAAAAGATGAACTAAGCCAAACAGGGTTAGAAGTGTATGAAGGATGTGATTTTCTTGCCAAGACTTGCCGAGTATGACCAGAGCCGTTGCTGAATGTAGTTTAAGTTGAATAACCTAAATTGTCTTGCCAACTAGTCCTTAGTTAATACAAGGTGAAAAAGAATTGCTCAGAGGAAAGCAGAGCAGAGAAGCTGGTGGATACAGGTCGGGTCGTCCTTAATTTTAGTTCAAATTTATCGTTATTGCCATTTCCACTCTAATTATGCGTACTACTTCATTAATTTACTAATTGGAACAATCATGTCCTCTAGGAACAAAGTTGCTCTGTAAATAGGAGATCTATTGGTTGGATTTACTTGGAAAGAAAAATTGATAGTTTACATTACTTCAAATTTGTTAGTTTAAGTTATTTGGCCCCTATTACTAATATCATTGGGATGCAATCTGATCTTTCTAGCAAGTTGTACATATTAGGGCAATTTATAGATTTACCAAAAATAAAGAAATATTAATAAATTTTACCTCAACACGGAAAACTTAATAAAAATACATCACGGTTTTATGAACATAATGTTTCTACTCTACGTGTAGCAAAAATTTATGATTTTACTCCATATAAATATGACACATACTAACAACTCTCTCTCTCCATGTGCTTAAGGAGCACACACTTGACACATAAAAAACTATCACAATCATAAACTTGTATTTGATATCTTTTTCTTTTTCTATATTTTACATGCATCATATACTTTTTTTTCCGTTCTTTTTTTCTTTAATTTTTCATAATAATATTGTATCTTTATGATTGTATTATCATAATATTTTTATAAAAAATAATATAATATAATTTTTAGCTGTTTAAATTACTTAAAGTATATTAATTATAAAAAATAAATTATAAAATATATGAATATATTTAGTATAAAAAAATATTTATTTTTTTTATTTAATAATCACATCTTAATTTTTTATAAGCTTAACATACCATTATCATAACATTTTCAAAAATTGTCGTGATAATATCACAACCTTATCATAATATTATCATTATCATAACACTATCATAATCTTATCATGATCATAATTTTATTATACAAATTAACATTATCATAACCTTATCATAATCTTATCATTATTTTCGTACTTTATCATACTATTATCATAACCTGTTTTTATAAATATTATCATAATATACTTTATCATAACAATATCATAAAATATTATCATAATATTATCATGACGTAATTTATCATAACAGTATATTATCATAACATTATCATAACATATTTTATCATAACTATCATAACATTTTATCATAACCTTATCATATTATTATCATAAAATTTATCATACTATTATCATACTGTTATCATAATATTATTTATCTATTATCATAACTGTATCACACTATTATTATAAATCTATCACACTATTATCATATAATCATAATCGTATAATGTTATGATATTGATATGATAATTATCATACAGATATGCTAACGTTAATGATACCTAAATGATAATCAAACAGTTTTCTTGACAGAAAATTATTTTTCTCTACAGTGTTCAGATAATGATATGATAACATCATAGTAATAACTATATGATAATCAAGCGCTGTTTTCTGCAGAAAATCGTTTTTTCTGCAGAATATCATTTTTTTTATCATAAAATCGTTTTTAATGTAGATTTTCAGATTTTAAACTGAAAAAAATTCAAGAACAATTTTTTTAGATTTGAGAGTTAAAATAAATCGTTATAACTACCACGAGTTAAGAAATAAATCGCTAAAATTAAATATGAAAGAACGGCGAATCGACGGTGGAGCGAAGGCGGAGCGATGGCGGATCGTTGAAGGAACAGCGGCAGAGTGATAAAGAAGAAGAAAAATTAATGAAGAGAAAGAAGAAAATGAAGAAGAAAAAATGGAGAATAAGAAGAAGAAGATAGAGAAAGAGAGAGAGATGAAAATCTGATAAAAAAAGACACATATTAGAGTAAAAATAAAATGTTTAGAGTAAAAAGCAATAAGAAATAAGTATCATTATAATAAAAAAAGACCATCAAGTAAAAAAATAAAAGTGCTAAAAAGGTGAAGTATTTTGTCTATCTTTTTCTTATTGAGGTACATTTTACTATTATTTTAAAAAAAAAATAGTCTTTTCTTTAATTTTCTCTCCATATTATGGCATTTCCAACAATGCACTAGATCACCTCTTTAGGTTGAAAAATTCTCTAGTAATATACGAAACTGCTACTGCTATTATAACACCATTCTTCACATACTAAACTTCTACTGCTATTATAGTGGGTATTGACTAGTGTTATGCCAAAGAGAAATTTACATATTTATCTATAAAAAAAATTGTATTTTTCTATCTCAACACGGAAAAAATTAAAGAAAATACCTTATGTATTTCCCAACTTTATGTTTTTACTCTTCGTAGTTAAAAATTTATAATTTTACCATGGTATCATAAAAATTATCATATCGGTATCATAAACTTTCTATATTCTTTTATATATTTTATCATAACTTTATCATACTATTATCATACTTATTTTCATAACTTATTTTCATAACTTATTTTCATAACATATTTTCATAACAGTATCATAGATATTATCACAGTATTATCATAATGTACTTTATAATAATCTTATCATACTATTATCATTATCTTATCATATAACATTATGTACTTTATCATAACCTTGTCATAAAATATTATCATATGATTATGTTATATGATACTGATGTCACGATCCAATTTCAAAAATCGTGACCGGCGCTAGGGTATGGAAATGGTTGTACCGAAACCCATAACTAGCCTTGCTCATAACATACATTTACCGATAACAACAATGTACTTGCATAAAACCACATGCTCGGGGGCAACTGAAACTCCAACCTACTCCAGCAGTATATAGAAACAATATATATTCAAAGTATGCTTGGCTCAACTCCGAGACTCCAACAATATGACAATATAATAAAATATCCATAAGCAATGTATACATGTCAATGACAAATAAATAAAACAGTAGGACCATTCCAACAAAAATATAAGTCAAGAACATAAGACATCTAGTACTACTGCTGTCTAAGAATTTAAAATAGTTTAACCATTTATTCTAAAATAAAAGAACCTCCGAAGAATGAAGAAATCGGAGATCAACCAAATGCTTAAAATTGTAAACCTGGAAAATGGGGCAAACAACAGGGTCAAATATACTAAGATGAGTTCATACCACTATTTACATTTATTAAGTGAAAAACCTTTTAAAATGGTTAAAACATTTTACATAAGCATTACGATTAATAGTTGGAACTCTAAACAAAAAATATTCTAATTTGTATACTTTGATCCAAAAGGCCTGTTCCCGAGAGTTAGGCTCCAACGACTTTCCCCCGACCGCAATTAATCCTCAATGGGAGTCCCGTGAGCTGAGCTCCAACCGAGTTATCCTAACCACACATATGGATCCAATATCGATACTTATGTCTTTACCCAGATCAATACCGGTGTGCACGCAGTCCTAATAATGCCCATTATGTAGCATGTTCCAACTAAAAGGCATAATGATAAAACAGTTCGAAATATGCGTATACAATATTTATATAGTAAAATAACAATTTACTTAATAAAGCAGTATATAGTAAATATAAACTCACTGCTTGCGAATCCCCACAAATCTCGGTAAGCACTAAACCTGGTTCGACTCCAAAGCGCGAACAGTCGACGAGTCTAAAAAAATATAAATCAGAATTAAAACATGTCCTAACTCTAGAGAGTACTAGACACCACATAGGAATAGCACAAACATCAACAAGCCAAGACATACATCAAACACAGAGCACACACACTTACTTAATCCGTAGCCAAAGCATAAGGCAAAGTAGAGTAATCGTACATACGCAACATAACCAAATTCATACGATAGTCAAGTCAAGTTGAGAGTTCCCACTTTGAAAACATAATCTTGAAAACCATTTCAATAACTTAGTTAAAATTATAAAAACAAGATTAAACCAAGGTGGTGAGCTAGCCGAGTTATCACAACTCTCAAACCTATACTCACAAATTGGGCGACCCAAGTATAACTCAAACCAAACATCCAACTAAAATAAAACAATTCATTTAAAGTCCATCATTTATATAAACCAAAGTCTCAATTTAGAAAACAAGGGAACTCAAATTAAACATTAAACCCCAAGTATAACATCATGATTATAAAGTGTTCGATAAAATAACCAAAGGACGAACACAACCAAATAAGCCAAAAATCAATATACAATAGCCCTAACATGCTTAATAATCACATTTTATACAACACATGCCATAACAAAACATTTGGAATCAATTAACATATTTTTTACAAAATTAAACCAATTAAGCATTCATGACACTTAGCCCAAAACGAGACCAAACATGAATCGCCAAACCAAAACACCTTAGATCAGTTCACATACATTCCATAATCAATAATATGAAATTAATTAAGAACTTAAGTAATTACAAAGTATCAAATCCGAAATCAAAGCATTTTACCGTAAAACTAGCTAGTTTGCAAACTAAGCCAACACGTACCAAAACATTTATGATTGAAACTCCCAAACTAATTTAGATCAGTAGTATATCATGCATAATTTTAAAATACCAAACCAACTCAGATCTAAACTTATGCCAACAACACTTAAACAATCCAACTCGCAATTTCGTTAGAAATTGCCTAAACATGTTAAACAAGCCAAATCATGCATTCGACAACCCAAATAAATAAGCCACTGATCCTAAATCATATAAACATCATATATATCATCTTATAACAGTAGGTACATCATCTTAAACATTTATGCGATTACAACTCTCAAACAATCCAAATTCACCATTCTACGCAATTTTCGGCTAAAACAATCGAGAGCATGCCAAAGTAATAATACAACCATCAAGATCAGTTCATAAATAAAATTCATTAAAGATATCATATATATTATTAGGCTAAGCACAACATCTCATTTTCGTAAATTCAACCCACCAAATCGATTAGAATACACAATTTGCTAGTAAAACTCTAACATAGATGAAACATGCCAAACGCTTTCCAAATAATGTAAGATCAGCTTATATATGTCCAAACCAACATATTAATCATACAAGATCAGTAGCATAAGCATGACATAATAATAGCAGCAATTCAATCCATCAAACCCTATATTAGGTCTTCTTAGGCAAAATCACACAACAATGAATCCATAAATCAATTAGGAGTAAAAAAATTACATAAGAATGATGAATAAGATTAAGAATGATGTATTAACCCAAGGTTCAAAGGGCTAGACCGAGATCAATTGGATCCACCAGCCACCAACGTAGAACACAACGTAGAAATCGCGTAGATCTCGCGAGTAGGATGAAAAATCACCTTCAAATCGGAATGAATCACACCCGGACTTGTTAGAATGAAGGAATAATGTATTTTCTATGTAATTATTTGTTTTAGGATTTGTGGGAGTGAATAGAGGCTGCCTAGGTCGAATTAGGGCTCTATTTATAGACTCCTCCGGGCTTTACTTGGTCTCTAATTAAAACCAATGGTATAATAGATATTTTTAGAGGTAGAAATCTTCAAATAACGATCCAACCGACCAGAGTTCAGTATATCCTCTCAGAAACAACATATCCGAACGGCGGCCCGATCCGACGGTGCAATTTGAAGATATGGACGTTTTACTAATGCATGGCAGATTTGCAAAGTGCACAAACACATCTACCATAATTACCCGGAAATGAATCAAATCAACATCGAATACCTACATGACACATGTGACACATACAAGATACAAAACAATGCTCAATAATGGTGTCACAATGCAAAAACTAATCTGAACCAATCCAAAATCAAGTCGAAAACATAATAAAAAAAACGGGATATTACAACTGATATGTTACCCAAAGTGCCGTTTTTTCTGCAGAAAATTGTCTTATATGCAGATTTTTAAATCAGAAACTGAAATAATCATTTGTAATTAATTTCAAACTGAAATAAATATTAAACATCCATATCAAAACTGATTTTATTTATTTTTTTGAAATCATGAGTTAGAAGAAATATTTTAGAGAGAGAAATAAAAAATAAAAATAATAAGTTCTAGATCAATTTTAAAGAAAAGAAAATTATTATTAGACAAAATTACCAATTTGGAGGAGCGGCGGAAGAAGAACAATGAAAAAAAAGAAACAAAGTAAGAAAATAACTATCAGAAGCAGAGAGAATATTTACAATAACTTGATAAGGTTAAAGGATAATTAAAATAGATCTTAGAGTAAACATTTAAAAACATAAAAAAGTGAGAGTATTTTCTTTTTCAATGTTGAAGTAGAAAATCATATTATTTCTAAAAATAAAGTGTCTTTCTTAGATTTTTTTATTCTAAGATAGTGTGTAATTTATTGTTGGAGATGAAAAATGGTACCATATCATTTTAATTTTTTTATTGTTTTGTTTTGTTAAGGATTTTAATATTAATTATTAGTTATCTTTTAAGGAAATTACAACCACCACCACTAAAACTATAAATAATCTCACAAATAGGATGTCGCTCAGTTTATTGAAAAAATACTGGACAAATTGATTTCCTTCCATTTTTGAACTTTTTTTTTTAACCATAAAATAACATCAAAATTACGTTCGACTATCTCTGCTTGAATTTGATCCTGTTTTTTTATCGCTCTTACGTTGATGCTACTTCTCTACCCAAATCGAACGAATGGACACATCAACATCGTTTTCTCTATTGTCCATGCAGCTCGCCTGAGTTTCGTGATTTAGTTATATTTATCGAATTAGTGGAACGAAATGGGAAAGTAATGGGAAACAAATAGGAATCCCGATGATAATGAAGTTGTCGTCAGACTGAAAATGGTAACAGCCATCGTCGAAACTGAATGTGAGGACTGTTTAGACTTGTCCCACATTGTTTAGAAAAGGGACTTGTAGTTGTTGAACTATTTACATAGTGTAGAATTCCCACATTGCTTAGGAGTGGAAGGGTGGAGACTTCCTTAGCCTATAAAAGGGAGTCTTCTCCACCCATTGAAACTCATCCCACAACAAGCCTGATAAACTTCTAAGTCTTAGTTGGTTCTTTCTCTAGTTTGTATTCTTTTACAAACGTTAGTGGCGTATTTTGATAGTGCCTGATGGATAAAGGACCAGAACAAGGGACAAGACTCACTATAACGGCCCTGGGTATAGACCCAGAGACTGATATATTTGGGTCCCTGACCCAGTACGCAGCTATAACTGCTGAGATATCAAGATAATGCCGAAATCCCTTAAGATCAGGGATAGAGATAAATCTCAACAAAGAGATAACTGAAACCAACAGAGAAACAATCCTACTATGATACAAAGACTATGGAACGTATATATAGAGGAAGCCTAAGCCAGATAACATTCATATTCACTTCTCATTATTACTCTCACTGAGACCCCATCGGAGACTGACTTAGGCATCAGAGGGTGTTCGAGCCAACACCGGCTTGAATCCTTCTAACTTGTTAATCTTGACAGGTGGGAGCTCAGCGACAACAATGACAAGGACGATCATCAAAACCATCATTTGGCGCCGTCTGTGGGAACGATATTTGTTTCTAATATAAGTTTTAATCTTGGTTTTGAAGACGGAATGAATGGAAGAGAAGAACCACCACCGCCGGGAGTGGTCGTGACAACAGCAGGCTTACCAGTAAGCAGCGGTCCGATCCTCCCACCCCTGGTACCCGATGGAGGAATCAGGATAACCGTTCCGATCTCCAATGGAACCATACCAGCAACCACTGGAGTCGCGTACGACATCACACCACCACCTATGACAAGAAGCGTTTATGGCATACACCCACCGAGGAACACAACCTCGCCGTGGGGATATTATACTCCACAGTATCAGTCGCCTATGACCTACCAGCAACCAGCAGGAGGGTGGTATCCAAGTTACTATCCATGGAGCCAACCTAATCAACCAGGGTATCCGCGACCCGTCCAGCCTATTCCTTTCCCGTCTCTAGACACGGAAGGAACAGTGATGTGTACAACGCTGATACCCCTATATGTACCCCAAGGGGTGCCTATGCCGCTCCTCTATTATGAGGCAGTAAAGAGCATCAATGACTTCCAGGACCACCTGATAGGACTGGCGAGAGATCAGGAAAAAAGTATGCAGAGAAACAAGGTAAGGGAGTTGACGTAGAGACCAGACGCAGACAGAATCCCCATGTCACGAAAGAGAAAGGAAGAGGATACGTACCAAGAAGGGGACAATCTGAACCGGTACCTCAGAGGGAGAAGGACGCACTAGACAAAGGACTGGGGGCGATCCCGCTCCTTGGAGACAAGACAGCCCCAGGAAAGGTCGCAGACGCAGCAGCACGGAACAGTGGCCGAATCCATGTAATCGACGATGATAAATCTAAGGGAACGAAGATACCTGGAAAACACAGCAAGGATGCGGAAAGCCATTCATCCAACAGGAGGAAGGGAGCAGACAAAAGGAGTAATATCGACGAAAAAATCAAGAACGCCATGAAGAAGTACCAGAAAGAGGGCAAGGGAATAGAGGACGAGCGAGAGGACGAAGACTCCCCACTAAACTCAGAGATACAGTCGGTAAGGTTTCCTTCGAGGTTTAAATTACCAACTTTTGAGCCTTTTGATGGAACAGGAGATCCGAAGAGCCACATCTCGAAGTTCAAAACGATCATGATGCTACAAGATGTGACTGATCCCATGCTCTACAGAGTGTTCCCTACGACATTAAAGGTATCGGCGCAAAAATGGAACTCATGTCTCAAGGCAGGGTCGATAAGTTCTTTCTCCGACTTAGCGTCATCATTCAAAGCAAGGTTCAGAACTAATATTCCCATGCAAAAGAGCTCCAGCGATCTGAGGAAGTGCAAGCAGGGAGAACAGGAGACCCTCAAGAATTTCGTAGAAAGATTCAACAAAGAAGCAGGTCAAATCGAAAACTTGAATCATGACACAGCCATCGAAGCGATGAAAATGGGAACGAAGTTTGAAGAACTCCGAGACAAGATCCTGATGAAAAAGCCAACCACCTTTCAAGACTTAATGGTGATCGCTCATAAATATGTGGAACTGGACGAAGCCCGAAGGACCCTGACAAAACAACATGAGCACACCAAGCAGGATAATTCCAGATTTCGAGGGAAAAAGGAAGAAGATAGGCCAAGGACTCAGCGATATGGCGCAGGGCATAGACCCTATGATTTCACCCCACTGAATAAAGCTCCAGTCTACATACTCAGCTGGATGAAACAAAACCGAGTGATGTTCAACACACCCCGGAAGATGGATCCTGACATCCAGAGGGACAAAAGCAAATACTGTCGTTTCCATGAAGGCTACGGCCACGGCACAGACAGGTGCTGGGACCTCAAGAGAGAAATAGAGCAGCTAATTCAATCTGGACTATTGAAGAAGTTTGTCAACGACAGACCTGGAGATAAAAGGAAAGGGGAGCCAATAGAGAAAGAAGAGCAGAACAAGAAGCAAAAAGAGGTCGCAGGTGTAGTACACGTGATAGAAGGAGGAGAGCCCTACAACAACAATCAGAAAAAGAAAAGGAATAGAAGAGGGCCAGCCACTGTGTTTGCAATTGAAAGAGAAGTAATCCCAGAGGTATCATTCGGACCAGACAATGGACATCACGTGAAGGGACCGCACAACGACGCGCTGGTAATAGAGGTCGTGATCAGAAATCACCTATTAAAATGAATACTGGTGGATGAAGGCAGTTCTGTGAACCTGTTAACCCTGGAAGCATTCAAAGAGATGAAAGGCTCAGCAATAGACCTGCGGAAGTCCTCAGTCCCACTGGTAGGTCTTGGAGAAGCACCAATACATCCGGAGGGGACAGTCAGCTTATATGTAGAGTTGGGAGACAAAAATGAAGGGCCATTCAAAAAGATGCACGCTCAGTTTAACGTAAGACCTCCCCTTGGCATACAACAGCATACTGAGCAGACCATTCTTATACCAGTCAGGAGCAGTGACCAGCATCAGACAGTTGACTCTGAAAATGCCAACGTCATCAGGAATAGTAGTAGTCAGAGGAAACCAGGAAATGGCTAAAGAATGTGGCATGGTAACGATAAAAGAAGATGAAAGCTTGACCATTGAGGCGTTCCCAGGGGAAGTAGTGGAAGAGGAGGAGCCGCAGGGAGCAGAACCAGTGGGCGGCATGAAAGAACTTCGTCTGACCAAAACTAAGACAGTCAAGGTAGGCACGGACGTACCAGAAAAGATAGTCTAGGAGGTGACAGAGATACTGTGAAAGAACGTAGAGTCTTTTGCCACTGAGCCAACGGAGATTGTGGGGATCGATCCCAAGGCAGCATCGCACAAGCTGAACGTGATTCCAGGGAGCATACCCAAAGTCCAGAAGAAGAGGAGATTTACTGAAGAGAGGCAGAAGATAATTGCAGACGAGGTAAACGTACTGGAGGCAGCGGGCTTTATCCGCGAAGTTTTTTACCCAGAATGGGTGGCAAATGTGGTCCTAGTAAAGAAGACGAACGGGAAGTACAGGATGTGCGTTGATTTCACGGATTTGAATAAAGCCTGCCCAAAGGATAGCTACCCGCTCCCCAACATAGACCAGTTAGTAGAATCAACAGCCTGCTACCTCCTATATAACTTCATAGACGCAGCGCAAGGGTATTACCAAATACCGATGGAAGAAAAGAATCAAGAGAAAACTTCGTTCGTCACAGACCGACGCACATACTGTTACAAAGTCATGCCATTCGGACTGAAGAACGCAGGAGCTACCTATCAGCGCTTGGTCAACTTCATGTTCCAAGACTAGTTAGGGAGGAATGTAGAGGCCTATGTTGATGACATAATCGTGAAAAGCTTGACAGCAGAGGAACACACCCGAGACTTAGAAGAAACCTTCAACGTTTTGAATAAATTCGGAATGAAACTCAACCCAGCGAAATGCACTTTTGGTGTAAAGGCAGGGAAATTCCTAGGCTATCTGATTAGCCAGCGAGGAATAGAGGCAAACCCAGAAAAGATCCAAGCAGTGATGGACATGAAGGCCCCCCAGAGTGTGAGGGACGTGTAGAAGTTGAATGGCAGAGTCACGGCGCTGGGATGTTTCATTTCTTCCTCAGCCAAAAAATGCCTACCGTTCTTCAAACAGCTCCGAAACATGAAAAAATTCGAATGGGACGAGGATTGCCAAACCGCATTTGAAGAACTGAAATCGTTATTGACTAACCCGCCCCTACTAAGTAGACCCAAACCGCATTTGATGTGTGACGCGCTGTAAAAAGCAATCACTCAAGAGAGTGATATGCTCACAGGTACGTAAACCTGGAATTAGTTATACGACATATGAGACGTATGTGTATTTGTGATTGATTGTTGTGAATAGGATTGTGCCTTATGATTGAATGCTGCTAGTTTTTGTTAAGTATATGGTTAGCAGAAGGCTTGCGAGACTTAAAATACGCAAAATGGCCGAAGAAAATCTAGGTGACACCGATTTTCTTTGGATTTGATCAACATAGAATGTCTATAGACATGCGTAGCATAGGAATGAAACATGTACATACGACTATATGTTTTTAATGTTCCACTAAGTCTATAAGGAGCGAAATACTCTCAAAACACGTGGCCAAGTTAGGCCAAAAGGGAACTTGTTTGTGATGGTTTATTTATGCTATGTTTTAAAGGATACGTCGAGAATTCTATACGAATAGAATGGCTGAGCAAAGAACTACACAAGCGCGTGCAGTCGCACAACTTGTAAACGAGGCCCGTGAGGAGGCCAGAGGTAATACGGGCGAATATGACCCGATCCAATCGGCAGGTAGAGGCCGTGGACGGAGCAGACATCAAGAAGAACCTGGAGTAGGCCAAGTCGGGAATGTGCAGGCACCAGGAGTGCCGCAACCACCTAATGTCGATGTTAATCAACTGGCAGCAGAGGTAACTGATATGCGGAATTATATGTTAATGATGGGGCAGTTGATACAACGAAATTATCAACGCGAAGAGAGAGAAACACAGATAGAGATTTGTTATTGGCTTATACGAAGTTAAGCCCTAAGAAATTTGACGGATCAAGTGATGCACTCGATTTCCTAGAAGAAGTTGAGCAGAATGCTCGTAAACTCCAAGCAGATGAAAGATAAACAATAATGTTGACTGAGATGTCAATGAAAGGTTCGGCCATGGATTGGTTTCGACAAGTAATCAGACCGATAGTAGGTCAAATAACATGGGCAGAGTTTGTGACTCGATTTAAAGGATTCTTCCTACCATTTGCTTTGGTTGAAGGTAATAGAGACAAGTTATTATCATTATCTCGAGGTGATGGATCAGTTCACGATTATGTCACCGAGTTTAATCGACTGAGCAGATTTGCTCCAGATTTAATGATAGATAGGGTCCAAATTAATACAAGATTCGTGAATGGATTAGGATCTCAATTTATAGGATTATTGAGTCATACTGATAAAGATTTTGTTCAGCTTGTGGATAGTGCGAAACAAATGGAACGGGCACTCATCCATTTCGACAAAATTCCTGATCTTTCACGTTCAAATCAGACAAGAAGTGAACGTTTGAATTGTGGACATCAAACGTCTAGTCAAGTGAGAGAAGAAACTGAACGACGACATGGTCGGACGCATAAGAAGGGCAGGCAAGGAAAAGCAGCCAAAAGGGCTAGAACCATTAATATAAAGTCTGAGCAATGAAGTTCAAGCTTTACAAACCCCATATGTCCACAATGTGGCAGAAGACACTTAGGTGTCTGTCAGGCTGCGAGGGATGTATGCTTTAAGTGTGGATAACAAGGTCACTACGAGAGCGAATGTCCACTTTCCGTGTAACGGAATAAAACGAAACATGTGAAATACCCAACAGTTTTGTCTCTATAATGATGTTTGGTTAAATATTACAACATAGACCACATAGTAGCTGTGGAAGTTATGGAATCCAAACACAAGAAGCTCAATAATGATTGGACCTCTTCAGCTAATCTAGTACAGAGGAGAACGTTTAGGACGTGAATTAGCACGACGCCTGAAACAGACGAATAGGGTTACATCTTTTCGTATGTAATAGGTATGTTTAGTTTGTGAATGATAGAGCGTTAATCGCTATAAATAAAAAGTTTGTACAGAGTCTTATGTCGATAGAAACTTATGTTAATTTTGTTTTGTGAAAAGAAATGTATTTGATGAAATGAAATGTTTTGAAAAGACATAATTGTGCCCGGACACAAATCATAAAGACATCGCATTGACACGTCACAACATTAATATTGCATTCACTAATAGGACATGCATCATATACATTGTGTGCCTGAAAGAAAAGAAAAGTGTCTTTGCAACTCTTGTGATGAGAGAAGTCATCACACCGGCGCACAATTATGACATGATTTGAAAATGAAAAGTATCGTGATTTTGAACGAATGAGTTTTCAAACGTAAGTAAGCTCAGACAATGACTCTGTACCTAGAGGCATAGAACAAGACTGATCATCTTATTAGGCCTACATAAGGACATATGTGTATAGAATCATGAAATGTATCGAGATTTGAATAGCAATCTTTAAAGCAATTTTGGATGTGGAATACAAGTACAATAGCGTTACTTTACACGTTTGTAAAGTGATATTAACCACGTCTAATAAGCTAAGAGCTAGTGTACCTCTAGAATAAGAAAATAGAACATAGAAGCTAATAAAAGTATAGGAAATCGAACATAGAAGTTAAATATGTCAGGGGATGTGAACCCTACGAACAAACAAAACTTGTTCAAAAAGGTCGAATAAAGAGAATTGATTCATAATAATTATGAATCAAGCAGTAATAAGAGGGTTAAGGATTGTTAGCATAGGAAGTTACTCGATAAGTATATCGAGATACTTTCACCTAGGCATAGTAATAGATAAGAGACTGTATGAACCTAATTGTAAAGTCAACAATTAATGAATGATTAATCAGAGTATCGCAGCGGAAGTGTGGAAAGAAAAGAATGATAAGTTATGAATAAGGATTGGTTAACAAGATGTTATCGTAAACTGTCAACGAAAGAGGATTGATTCATAATAAATATGAATCAAGTACTAAGTAGTAAAAGAAGAAACTTCTATACAATAAGTGGAATAACGAGATAAGAGAAGATAACGGATTATGAAACTAAACCCCTAAGATCACGACAATTAGAATTGGATGACGATAGTAGTAATACAAAAAGACTACGTGAGTAGTGAAACACGTATTAATTGAGTGTCCATATCACTCAATAAGGAATGATGATAGGAGTAGACGATGTTGGAAAACAAGATCAAGTCGGAAAGTCACTAAACATATCTCACGAAAGTTTTTCTCTCTCTCTTTCTCTGAACGCATGTTTTAGAAAACGGTTATTACTATGCTAAAACTCACGTTCTTGCTCTAATGGCGAGGAAGAAGCCTCAGAAAAAGGCCAGTTCTCCGGTGAATCAAGCTCCGATCAAATCAGATGATAAGGCTAATGAATTGAATTTCGAATTAGATCACTGTTCTAATGTTTCTCTCGAACAATTGGGATTTGTACAAGGAAATGATGAGAGTTTGGATTTTGTATCTAACCCTAGCGCAGCAGTTAATGAAGCCACATTGAAAGAAGGGAAGGTAATTGAAGACCAGATTGCACCGATTGAGACACATGTGGAGAGTAATTCCATGGATAGGGTTCCAGAAGTTAAAACTTGGAACTCCCTGTTCACAGATAATAGAATCAGAAGTGATGGATGTGAATTGAAATACATTCCTCCCTCAGTGAAGGATGGTGAAAGATTTGTCAGTTTCCATTCTAAAGAAACTGCAAATGAAGAAGGTAGATGGAAGAATACTCTGGTTGGTTGCATTTTGGGTATGTTTCCTAAGTTTGAAAGACTTAATGCTTTTGTTAAGAATAGATGGGAGAATTTAGGCCTTATTAATGTGGTTTGAATCAATGCTTCCATGTTCTTATTTGAGTTTAAGAGTGAAGATGATTGTAAGAGGGTTCTAGGATCAGGGCCATACACATTTGACCAGAAACCTCTTCTGCTCAAGAAGTGGCACCCTAGAATGAATATGGATCCCTCTGAAATAAAATCAGTTCCAATTTGGATTCAACTCCCTGGTCTTCCCTGGGAATTTTGGACTCCTGAAATTCTCAGTAAAATAGGGAGTTTCTGTGGTTCCCCTATGTTTTGTGATCAGTGCACCATTAGCAAGTCAAGATTGGGCTATGCTCGAATTCTGATTGAAATGGATGTGCTGGGATTATATCCAGAGTCTGTTGATTTAATTGATGAAAATGGAAAGTGTTTCAAGCAAAGAATAGTGTATGAATGGAAGCCTTTCTTCTGTGAGAAATGTATGATGATGGGGCATTCTAAGAAATTCTGTAGAGTGGTGCAGAAGTCTAATGGAAAAGAGGAAATTGAGGAAAAAAAAGGGAATGAGAAGAAAGAGCCTGAAGGAGTTCTAATGAAGGATACTGAAATTACCAAGATTCTGCCTAGTGACACAAAAAACACAGGTAGCAGGAAATTGAGGTATACCCTAATCCTTATAGTGCATTAGTGATTGGTAGAGAAAAAGTAGTGATTAATGATGTTAATAATAGTAGTGTGAATAAGTCTGGTAGCAGTCCTAATGAGAGATTGAGGTCTGATATGATTGAGGTGGGTATTATGAGGTCTGGAATGCCTGGTGTAATTGGTGAGGGTAGATTGAGGTCTACTAAACCAAGAAAAAAACCTGGATGATAGGTTGCTGGAATATCAGAGGGGTTAACAGTGCCCTCAAACAATCAGAGGTTGTTAATCTGATTAATAATAATAAGTTGTTTGTTTGTGGCCTAGTGGAAACTAGGGTTAATAGTAATAACTTTGAGAAAATTTAGAATGTAATGAAAAAAAAGTTACCTAGTTGGGATGTTGTTCATAATTACAATGTCTCTAGCATGGGAAGGATCTGGATCCTTTATAACAAGGATATAGTGTCAATCAATCCTTTGATAAAGCATAATCAATTCATTCACTGTAGCTTGTCTAATGGTGATATGAAGCTGAATTGCACTGTGGTGTATGGCTCTTATGTCTCTGAGCAGAGATTAGAGCTTTGGGAGAAGTTGAGGTTAATTAGTGAAAATATGACTGAAAAATGGGTTATTATGGGTGACTTTAATGCTGTGATGTCTAATTCTGATAGAATTGGTGGTGTAGATATAGACAGTCAGGCTGGGTTAGACTTTAAAAATTGGTCAGATCAAGCAAATGTGATTGAGTTAAAACATCAGGGGCATGTGTTCACTTGGTTTAATAACCAAAGAGGTGATAAGAGAATTTGGAGGAAGTTAGATTGGTGCTTTGTGAATGAGATTTGGATGGAAAATTGGGTGGATTCTTACTGCAGAGCTGAGAATGCAGGTATTTCAGATCATTGTCCACTTGTGGTTAACTTTGGTAATATAGTAAATGACAGGAGAAGCATTTTCAGATTCTTTAACATTTGGTGCAATCATCCTAGATATCATGAGATTGTCAGTAACTCTTGGAATGTCAGAAGGATGGGATCTAAAATGTTTCAAGTGTATCAGAAGCTGAAGTTTCTCAGACATGAGTTAAGGAGCCTAAATAAAAGGGATTTCAGTGGAATCTCAGAGAGAGTCAATCAAACTAGAGTGTTACTTAGTAATCTTCAAGCTGAGTTGCTTAAGGATCCCTTTAATGAGATTCTTCATGATGAGGAAAGAGCAATCAGTATTAATCTTCATAGGATCATGAGCTGGGAAGAAAGTATCCTTAGACAAAAAGCTAGAGTATTATGGATCAAGTTGGGTGATCATAATACTAAGTTTTTCCATAGAAGCTTGATACAAAGGCAGTCTAGAAAGAAAATCATTTCTCTCAAGATGCCTGATGGTAATTTCTGCACAGATCCTGACAAAATAAAAGAGATGATAGTTAAGCATTTTGAGGACTTTATTGGCTCTAAGAACTCTAATAGAGTTCCTGCATACAACACTCTAATTGGAGAGGGCATAGTTCTTGATGATATAGATAGAACTGCTCTGGATATGGAGGTGTCAGATGAAGAGGTAAAGTCTGCTATTTTCTCCATTAACAATGACAAGGCCCCAGGCCCTGATGGGTTTAGTAGTGCTTTTTTTAAGCATTCCTGGAGTATAGTGGGAGAAGAAGTCAGTAATGCTATCCTTGAGTTCTTTTCTTCAGGAAAAATGCTTAAGCAAGCAAACTCAACTATCATTACTTTGATCCCCAAGGTAGACTGCCCTGAGACTATTGGAGAATATAGACCCATTGCCTGCTGTAATGTCATTTACAAGGGAATCTCCAAGATCATAGCTAGAAGAATCAAAAAAGTGCTTAATAAAATCATAAATCCTTGTCAATCAGCTTTTGTCCCAGGTAGGAATATAGCTGATAACATTTTATTGGCCCATGAAGTGGTAAGGAACTACCATAGAGGGAAAGGGAATAACTGTGCTCTTAAAGTGGATATCCAGAAGGCTTATGATTCTCTTGAATGGGATTTCATTGAAGAGGTTATAATTGGTTTCAGATTTCCTGACAGATTCATTAAGCTAACCATGGAATGCATTAGATCTTCAATGTTTTCTGTTATGGTTAATGGAGAAATAACTGGTTTCTTCCCTGGAGGTAGGGGTCTCAGATAAGGGGATCCAGTCTCCCCCCTGCTGTTTGTAATGTGTATGGAGTACTTCACTAGGTTAATGAAAAGAAATACAGGAGTGGGATCTGGATTCAGCTATCATAAAGGCTGTAAGATGATAGACTTAAACCACTTATGCTTTGCTGATGATATGTTTATTTTCATTAATGGAGACAGTAACTCAATAAAGATTGTGAATGACACCCTGAAGACTTTCTCAAATATCTCAGGCCTGGCCCCTAATCACAGCAAAAGCACCATCTTCTTCAATGGTGTCAGCTTAGCAAAGAGGTCAGAAATCCTTAGTATAATTGGGTTCAATGAGGGTACCTTACCAGTAAAGTATTTGGGCCTTCCCCTGATATCCACAAGATTGTCTAAAGCTCACTGCAATTCTCTTATTCAAAGAATCACAATAGAGTGAATAGCTGGTTCTCTAAGAGTCTTTCTTATGCAGGCAGATTGCAGCTAATAAACTCTGTTCTGTTGAGTATGCAAAGTTACTGGTGTGCTATTTTTTTACTTAAAGCTGTGGTGAAGGGAGTGGAAGATATTTGCAGGAAATTCCTCTGGAATAGTGGTAATAACAACAGGAAGCATGGCCTTTTTAACTGGGAAAATGTGTGTCATGATAAAAAAGCAGATGGTCTTGGCATTAAATCAGTGATGATTTGGAACACTGTTGACTTAGTAAAGCATATTTGGGGTTTAGTTACTGAGAAAGCTTCCCTGTGGGCCAAGTGGGTGTCTGCAAACAAGCTGAAGAAATTAAGCTTCTGGGGGATAGAGAAACCTCATGACTGTTCCTGGATTTGGAGAAAAATCCTGATGATTAGAGATAAGGTTAAACACCTGTTCTCCTATGTTCTTGGTAATGGGAAATCATTCTCATTTTGGTTTGATCCCTGGATGAATGGCACTTCTATTAAAGATAAATTTCCAGAAGTTAACTTAGTGGATGCTGATATTCCTAAGAAGGCCAAAGTCTCTGATGTTTGGAGAAATAACATATGGGTTCTTCCTGATCCAATGGATGAACAAACCCAAAATGCATGGAACTATGTGATTAGCAACTTTAAAGTTAAGAACCAGGAACCAGATATGGTTAAGTGGAATGGCAAGCAAAGTGGCAAGTTCTCAGTGAGTAGTGCCTGGAGAAGCCTTAGCCCTGTGCAGATGAGAGTTCCTTTGTATGCTATTATATGGTATTCTGGATTAATCCTTAGGCACTCTTTTATCACTTGGGTGGCTCTAAAAGGGAGATTAAATACAAATGATAAGTTGAGGAATTGGGGAGTTATTTAATCCAATATTTGTCAGCTGTGCAACTCTCACACTGAATCTATTGGTCATCTTTTCTTTGATTGTAGTTTTTCTGCAAATGTATGGAACAGAATCCTTAGTATTTCGGGAGAGCTCAGACAAAAGCTAAGTTGGAGAAGGGAAATAAGCTATCTCTCAAAAAGAGCTAGAGGTAGATCTGTGAAAGCCAAAGCAAGAAGACTCTGGTTTAATACAGCAGTTTACCACTTATGGAAAGCAAGGAATGATGCTGTTTTTAACAGCAAAGTGCAGAATACTAATCTAGTTGTTTCCAGGATTATTTTTGATGTAAGAGCAAAGCTCAATTAAGCTTTGATGCTTAGAGTAGAAAGCCTTGTGTTTGCAGGGTTTTAGTTGCTTGCAGGCCAGTGTGCTAGTTTAGTTCCTTTTGAGTTTCTGTATAGCCCTTTGGGGTTTGTATTCCTGGTCTCTTTTAGCAATATATTGCTGCTTTTGGTTGATTGACAAAAAAAAGATCAAGTCGTAACAACGACCAAATAAAGAAGAGTAATGGACTCTCTAAACAAGGGAGCCTGGTGACAAGGATTATCGTTACTAGTGATAAAGTATATATGTGAGTACAACTGAACTCACTATCGAGGAAGATCAAAAAGGTAAACTATTATGGCAGTTTGTAAGAATACGATTGAACAAAGTATATAAGGAAGGTATGTGAAAATTCGAGGACGAATTTTTATAAGGGGGAAAGAATCTAATACCCCAAATAATTAAGTCATGCCACGTGTCGAGAAGTCCGATAAATTAAGTTAAGAAGAATTTAATTTAATTATATCGGGAAATTGGAATAATTTTATTAAGCTAATTATCGGGATTTAAGGGAATAACTTCGGAAATTAAAATAAAATAAAATATAAATCCCGTAATGGAAAACATTTTGCCAAGGTCCGCGAAATGTTTTATCGTATCTGTGGTAAAAGTCTCGAGTCAATCGGAGACTGTTTAAAATTTGGACTAAAGTGTAACTTTTGAAAAGTTTCAAGGGTTAAAGTGCAAATTAGCCAATTGAGCCTCGAGAATAGAAATTAGAGGAATTATTGATGTAAAATAATAATTTTAGAATCGTATTATTTATAAATAAATAATACGTACGTAATTGGGTTAAAGTAAGTAATTAACCGTTTAGTAAAAATAGAAAGTTTAAAAGAGAAATGGTTTAAGTTAAAGAAATGAAGGATCAAAGTGATACATTTGCCAATATGTATAGGATAAGAAGTAAAGGAAAGCAAGAAAGCTCCAGAAGTTGGAGGAGCATCAGAAGGAAGAAAGAAAAGAGCGATCGATTCGATCCGTCGCCGCTTCGCAGTTTCTCGTCCGTTTCTATAGCTCGAAACAATCGTATTTCAATGGCGAATCATGGTAAGCTTGACGTTTTATCATTTGGATGGATTAATTTCTTGATATATCGAGTCAAAGTTTTAGGCCACGAAACGATTTTATCGTTTTATCGATTATAGGATTGGTTTATAGCGTTTTGAGCTTAGAATAAGCGTTTTGGATGAGTTTGGAGCGTTTTTACGCTAGTAGCACGTCGGAACGCCCCGGAAAACGGTTCCGGGGGTCGTGCACGAGAGTGAACGATCGTGCACACAAGGTGCACGAACGTGCACCATGGTGCACGAACGTGCACCCATATGTGGTGCACGACCGTGCACCCCAAGGCACGAACGTCCACCGTAAAGGCACGAGCGTGCACCTAAACATTTCCCCAGTTTGCTCTACCCGTTTCGTATTCGCATATCGAGATTGAAATTGATCGATTATCGATTAATTGAATCGTTAACCTAATGAGGTTAAACGTGAGATAACTTGGAAATGATATTCGATCCGTAAACAAATTAGACATTGTTTATCGGGATAAGTACGTGAGAAGCACGATGAGTAAAAAGTGTGACGTGTCGTGTTTTGAGTATAGAATTAATCCTAGAATCGGATTCTGATATGAATCAAACATTTTGAAATTGTTTTAGATTCGGTGAGGCAAGAGGCAGCTGGACAAAGAGCTTGGGAAGCTCGACGTTTCTAAGCCCCGAAGTGTTTTTGGATAAGCGTTTTCTGTGAGTACATTTTAATTACTTGCTAATATTCATAAAGTCGCGTATTTTCCTATACGGACGACTGTATGAATACTTATATGTTTAAAAGTATATGTACGTATGTTTTGAAATATTTGTATTATGTTATTTTTAATAACATAATTATATGAAATGAATATGAATGCTTAAAGAACCGGGAAAGAGTTAAGAAATATAAATCGAACCAAATATGCACACGAAAAGTATAATACATTCCTATATGTACTATTATTCATATATTTATAAAGAAACATAGTACGTTCCCATACGTACTTTTAATCATGATGAATACCCATACGTGCGTGTGTTATAGATGTATGTTTGTAGATTGTAATGTGCATGTCATGATCCATAAAGGATCAATATAACAGGACAAAAAGAATATAGAAATAATTAATAAACGTAATGAAATGAGAATTGTACTATGGTACAGCTAAATATAAGAACTGAGATACAAGGTTGATCTCGGTAGAGGAATCCCGAGACCTGTATCTTACCCTTTCTCGATAATAGTCCTCGGGACTCATATGAAGATAAAATCAAGCATAAAATATCGAGAATTAATATGAGATAAGAGCAATAATTAAGATATGATATCAGATACATCGGTTGGCGTGGCTATCGATGTCAGATGATTAAAAACACATCGGTTGGCTTTGCTATCGATGTCAGATATGTGAAACACATCGGTTGGCTTTGCTATCAATGTCAGATATGTAAAACACATCGGTTGGCTTTGCTATCGACGTCAGAAAGGTGATTACATCAGTTGGCTTTGCTATCGATGTCAGAAAGATGAAGTTAGAGAAACTTAATAAGAAGAAGAAAGACAATCAAAATTATAACAGTAAACAAAACATGTTAAGTATGTACGTAGTATAAACGTACATGAGATATAAGAATGAGGCAAGGATATCAAGTACGTCTATAACATAGACGTTTAGTTTATGACACGTACATGGCCTCTGATAGGATGAATGAACATACGAGGAATGTTTGGAAGTAAGATCATATGGAGTATAATCCAATTAAAGAATATTTTCTACATAAAGAGATTTTTTAAACGTTTTCACCCTTTATGCAATATTACTAGTAATTATGTGTATTCACTCAGTTTTATACTGACCCCGTTGTTACTTAAATTTTTACAGGTTGAGTAAGGTACGATGTGGAGAACAGAGCTTCCGAAGTTTTTAATTCTCGGAAGTGGTACGAGTCATGAGACTAAGTTCTCATTCTGGCAAGTCCGCAGTAGTTTAGAATAGTCAGACTCTATCTGTAAAGCGCTTTAACTCTGATGTGTATTTCAAACAGGGGTCATGTATAATTTATTATTATTATGATATAAGAGATATAATTTGATTTGAGAAAAATTAGTTTGTATTTTCAGGCTTGCTACGGGTTTTGGAGCTACCACTCCCATTCCCTAGCGCCAGTTGCGGCTCAATAATTTGGGTCGTGACATGAATGACTTCTAGATTTGGGTTGTTGTCATCATATGTTTCCCAATCGGGAATTGTTTGTTGACTTCAAAGAGCTAGAAGGTGGAGTTGTTTACACAAAAAGTGGCAATCCTTGGTTGACAAAAGGAATTGGTTCAATTCACTTGAGGAACCATGATGGGTCAATAAGGATTATGAAAGATGTCTGTTATGTGCGGAGTTTGATAAAGAAGCTCATTTCTGTAGTGTCACGACCCAAATTATTGAGCCGACACCGGCGATAGGGAATGGGAGAGGTAGCTCCAAAACCCGTAGCAAGCCTAGAATCCTCTATAAATTTTTCGCATTAAAATATATTACTATACATAAAACGTTTCAAAAAACCTCCTTAAACAATATAATTATATGTATAAAAAAAATATCATATTCATTTTTTGAAAAATAATGTGAAACGATTCTTAGAAACCTGGGTCTTACAAAGCGATACCTCACATCTAACACTGCCATGTTTCTAGTTATAATCACAACCAATTCCACTTAGGGCAATTGGTAAAGAGATCAAATGGATAAACATCATTTTATAAACAAGTAGCATATATATATATATATATATACCTTATCAGAGTTGCCAATTTAAAATACCGTTTGAATTCAAATCATATATCATCTACTGACATCTATTGACAACTGCAGCTCTACGAAATAAGACATCCTTTGACAAATACTTCAAATACTATAGACTTCCGGAACAAGAAATGGAACTCTATTCTTCAGAATACTTTCACTGAAAGGAAAGACTGTAAGGGGTCAGTATATGGGACTATACTGAGTGAGTTCATATAATTTACTAATAAGCATTTATAATAAAACATAAAATTATGCTATAAACATTTCAAACATACATCGCCAAGTAGAGGATCCGATTGAAACCCTAATCCTCAAACATGCCAATCGTATTTAATCAAACCAAACTGATCCAAGTGGTACGGTCCAGGGATAGTTCATACGAATTCAACCGCTACCAGTCACTTAATTCCAAGTTGTGGGTCCCGAGATAGTTCGACGAAGTTCAACCCACTAGATACGGGTCCCAAGATAGATCCACCGAGTTCAACCTCGTATCTAACAAACATAAATCCAACTTCCATATCTGATTTCATAAGCATCTTCATAGTTAATAATAATCGAAACTGGTGATCACACAATCCTATTACCGCCCAATAGGAAGGCATGTTCCATCGGATCTATACTAGTTTCAAATCAAACGTATATGCATCTCATATAAAACATTTTCAAAATAAACATGTAGCACAAAAGTAAAGCAATATAAAACATTTGCTTTACAAATAATGCACTTTTAAATACTTTAAAAGTAAATATATATAAACTCACAGAAACCGTTATCCAAAAACACCACGTTAAACAAAGTCGTCAACTTCACGAGCTTCTTGTCCGGTAGCTAGTTTCCTTGCCGGATCTAGGAATTAAAACATAACTCGTCGAGTTGTAATCGTGTCTAATCTTGATATGATAATACCTCGATATGATTCTTAGGGTTACTAAACGAACTACCACTGTCCGTTGAACTTCAAGTTCAAACCCTAACTCAAAACATACTCATTTTTTCTCCAAATTCCATTAAGTTGAATTATGTTAACTTTAGACAACTCAAGACATCAAGCATTGGACTTCGGAGCATCAAAAAGGGTCAAAAATGACCAAAATGGCTCAGAATTGGTCCTAGCACGACGTGAGGGCCTTCCTCACGTTGTGAGGAACCATCCTCACTTTGTGAGGATGTCCCTCACGTCGTGAGAGTTGCTCTCACGTTGTGAGAGGTGCTCTCACGTCGTGAGAAGCACAAAAACCGCCCCGACTTCAATTCTGACGTGCTTATGACACTTATGCACTTACCCATCATCGCCACAACACTTAGAAACATCGAAAACGAATAAAAGAACCTTAAAACGTCAAAAACGACGTGGTTACAATTGATTCGATTCGATCAAAAAGAAACAGCCCTATAATCTTCTATTTCAGCACCCAAAACTACAAACTAACCTTGATTCGAAGCTTGGGGAAGATAGAGGATAGAATTCTTGATCCAACGGCGCGAGAATCACTCGACTCCGACTCCGAACAAAGAAACCCCGACGATCAAGTTTTGATTGTAATACCCTTATCTGATGCTTTCCTCTTTTCTCTAGATGTTTCTTCAAAATGATTCATATATAGATATATATATATATATATATATATATATATATATATATATATATATATATATATATATACACATATATATATATATACACACATGTATATATATATATACACATATATATATATATATATATGTATATATATATACACATATATATATATATGTATATATATATATATGTATATATATTGGCTAATTGGCATTTTTGATCCCTCATTTCTTTAGTTTTAACCATTTCTCTTTCAAACTTTCTATTTTAACCAAACGGTTAATTATTCACTTTAACTCAAATACATATGTATTATTTATGTCCAAATAATTATTACTAATCCAAAAATTATTATTTTTCTCCCGATAATCTTTTAATTACAATTTCTGAGAATTAATTTATTATTTATCAATTTGGGACTTACCTTAATTTTAATAACTCTTCTTAATGTTTCCCTTAGTCCCAATCTCATTCTTTTATTCGATATTAATTTCCAAAATTTCCATCTTGGAATTTTATAACCGACCTTCTCGGATCTTATTTGCTTTAAGTCTTTCAATAATTTTTCTATCACTGCCACTCAGATTAGTTAAAACTTGACACGTGGTCCAACTGGCGATGTCAAATCTAAAGTGTATTACATTCTTCCCCCCTTATAAAAATTCGTCCTCGAATTTTCATAAATCCTTTTTATTTACTTTAATTAATCGATACTTTTATTATTATAGTAATACTTTTATCCATCAAGTATTACATTACTTTGTAAAGACTTGAGATCTTGCCCTTGATTTACCATTGTACGGACTGTGAGATTTTGATGAACTTTCTTGATAACGGAGTTGCGTCCAAAAGTTGTTACTAGTAATTGCATTTCACACTTATCGCCTTTTCTTATATTTGACATCGTTTGGCTACGATTTTCACTAGTCCTTCTAGCTTGCTGGTAGTAGGTTCCCTTGTTTCCGTCATTCAAATTACTTGCTGGAAGTAACTACTACACTTATGGCGTACCGCGGTCGCTCCTTTACTGGAAATTACTTAAAATCTTGTCCCTTATTCTGTTATGCTTTGATCACAAGTTCTGATGACATCGTCTTTGCAATCCATCGTGTTCTTTGAAATTCTGTATGTCGATATTTCTTGGCGGTTTTTTTTAACTTATTTTCCTGTAGCAAGGTTCCTTACTTGCATTACTGAAGTTACTTATTCAAAGTAATTGGCTCACTTATAATTCTATTGATCTTGATCTTACACCCATTCTCTTATTGTTATTCACCTTCTTATTATACATAATTTCATTTTAGTTGATTGTAGAGTGAAAAGATACTATGTCCTGGTTACTTATCATTATATTGCTTCGTTGACTTGCTAACATTGTGGTCTTGTATCATGAGTCAAATCTCTATCGAGTTGCTCCATGGTATATGTACCAAAACTCGTTCAAATTTCTCGTATCCATGTCAACATCCTTATCAAAGTGGTTTTACTTTTGGCCAGGGAAATCTCTTCATAGCGTTTGTGCGCCATCCACACACATTCTCCTAAACTTGTACAATTTAACTTAATTTTTCCTTTTCATACTTCATGGTATTCTGGTATTGAATCTCATGAAGTTGAATGCACTCTTGGCATTACTTGATATGTTTCACATCTGTCTTCCATAATGTATCTCATCTCTCGATCCTTTGACTTCATTCATCTCTCTGATTGGTATTACTCTTCCTTCACTTAAGGTTGTATTTCAATCTTTGTTTTTCAAATGTGTAGATTAGTTTTGTAGCCTATCCTTGTTAATAGTTACAAGTATTCTTCATGCTGTTTTCGATCCGTCTCTCGATACATCGTTGTCCTTTCATATTCTTTCAACAGCTCTTTATCTGAGTGACCTATGGTTGTCATTAGACACTCTTCACTTAATGACACTTTACTTTAATCTGACCTTAGTCTTCACGTTGTTATACCCTTATGTCGTCAATTACCTGGTAGATTCTCGCAAAATATTGGTTCGATTATTCTTAAAGCTCATTACTCCCTTTTATATCCCTTAGTTCCATTTATTAGTACGGCCTCTCTTGTAGCTTTTGTAACTCCTTCCATATATTTCTTTGTCGTCGTTCTCTCATTCCACCTTTCCTTGTTATATTTCTAATCATTGATAAAAATCTTAGACGTTGCTTCCTCTAGATCACTTCAAAATCCAATGCATTAGTATTTACTTATACTCATGGGATGCATCCAATACTGACATTTGTTATGTCAATAAGACTAATCTTGGTCTCCTATTATCGCATTCCTTTAAAACATCTTGATTTCTCGTGTAAAATCTATATCGATTCTCATACTCGACCTTTATAACACTTCTTGAATCTTTTCCTCGTACTAGTTACTTCCATACATAATCGCCTTGATTTGTACAGATGTCTCTTGAGATTTTCCGGATCCTAAAACAACATCGCTCTCATTAGAAAATTTGATCTTATTCCATCAACCCTTCAAGAGTTGAAGCACCGACCACTAACGTTTCTCGTGTCCTTTATTTCTATCCCCAATTGCTTATGAACCGTTAACAAACTTTTGGCCATAATCCAAGAATAATTTATTATCATCTTTTGACTTACTGTTCTAGGTACAGTCAATGTACCTATTAACTTTCAAGCTACATGATGCTGAACTTATTGTTTCGTTTATTGGTGCGATGCCCTCGTTTTGCTTTCAAATTTGTATACTTTGAACTTCAGTTGACGTCCTTGAATTTCGACTTCACTCTCGATATTCTAATGTTAACTATTCAATGTTCTTCTTTTTTAACTTATTCGTCATACATCTTTCCCTTTTACTAACTCCCTTGTATCCAATGAGCGGTTTTTCCTATACTCGCATACTTAATCCATTACAATATTCCTTATTCGTTAATACTCCTCATAGAAAACTTTAGGATCTTTTGTCTTTATTGACTCCTATTTCTTTCTTTCTCTTTTAATCCTATCATAACCCAACTCTCTTTTGTACATCGTTGTCTCGCATTCTTCGTTTATCATAACATCTTCATCCGGGTATCTTTATTCTTAATACGTTATGTATCTTGAGTATTAACTTACTTTGACTCCTTCGTCAGTCCTAATATATAAAACTCTCAACTTGTATACGTCTGGTACAATCTCCGTCATGGAACTTGTGTTATCCTTTCACATGCAGAGTTCACGTCTTCCTTTGAGAGTCATCATCAACATTGCATAGCCATCATACTATACTTTTTGCGCTTCATGTTTCTTATCCCAATCTCGTGGCCTTATACCTCGTATACATTCTGCATACATATGCTTATTCTTTAATTTATTGGTCAGAATGCCGCAACCGCAAAGCACGTTTCATGGATTTCCAACTTCTTAACATACTCCACGCAATTAATGCAACCCATCCTTTAGCCTTATTAATCATATATTTCACACCATCCACATCTGATACATATCTTACGTCCGTACTCCTTATACTCTCATAATATGTTGGCTGGTTGGTCATTTCTAGTCGTATAAATCTCCCATCAATAATCTTATGAAAGCTGTCGCTTAGTCCTCCGTTCGACGATCGCAACGGTCAACTCCTACTCAACCTTCTTAGGAACATTATACTCTAATATTAAACCAATCTAGTGGCTCAATTAAAAGATATCTCAGTTTTACTAGACTTGATGATCTTACGATATTGTGTAAAAACTTGCATCATCCATTCGTAGAGATTATCTTCGTATCTCTAGTGTTTAAGCTAATAGTCGATTTCTATGTTCAATCATCATGTTTCACACCTCTAACGTCTTATGACATAGGGTTCTAATCACTTCATTCAAAGATAGGGACATCCTAGTTTATCGTTCAATTGATTACACTTAGCTATTCAGGCATATCTTATCATTCTAATCTTATAATAAATCTTAGATCTACGACTATCTTCGTGTCTTTCCAAAATATAACTTCTAGCTCGCTCTCTTGTACAAGTTCGTTGTACCTTCGAGGACTGCTTGTAGGTAGATCTCGAACATTTCACCTTCGTTACAGAGTACTAGTCTAGGTATATTCACATTAAAACAATTATGGTCGCAACCATTTCAAAAATCTTTGAAATAAAATTAACTCTTTTATGAAATTCATGTTCAAATTCTTTAAGCGTTAGCATAATTGTGCACTAGGGTGATGACGTCTCTCATCACCAAAGAGTTGCCACAACTTACCTCTTATCTGAGCATAATGCATATGATGCATACCCTACTAATGTATGAATTCATTTCTTATTCCTTCCATTATGTGTATGTAGTGATGCAATTCTATTCATGTCGTGGCAATAATACAGTACTATATCGAATCTAGGCACAATTATTCTTTCAGAATCATTAAAAGAAATAATCTTTATAAATCACAAATCTTTAACTTCGTAAGTTCTCTAAACCTTAAACTCTGTAACTAGGTAAATTCTTCCATTCCTCTTAATTCACACCTCACTATCGATCATCTCTTAGTGCCTCAATCGAATGACTTTGATGGCATCGTCAGACTATACGATGTTTGGTACACTAACCTCGTCATCGAGTCGTACAAATGTCGATAATCCATTTCGTACGCAATAAAAAACAACAATCGTATCATAAACCGATCATTCTTACGTAAGCGGAATACCTTCGCATTCGTAATATCGTCAAACAATTCTATCGAACGTACAAACAGACTCGGATCGTAGTGTGGGGAGTGAAAATTTTAAATTCAAACGAAAACTGATCAAAACATGACTCGAATCGTATGTGCTGCAATAGTTCCTAGGTAGACTTACACACAAAGCAGTGGTATTCCGGACCAACTGCTCTGATACCAACTTTGTCACGATCCAAATTATTGAGCCGACACCAGCGCTAGGGAATGGGAGTGGTAGCTCCAAAACCAATAGCAAGCCTAGAATCCTCTATAAATTTTTCGCATTAAAATATATTATTATGCATTAAACGTTTTCAGAAAACCTCTTTAAACAATATTATTATAGATATAAAAAAAATCATATTCATTTTCTGAAAACTAATGTGATTCTTAGAAAGCAGGGTCTTACAAAGCGATACCTCACGCCTAGCACTACCGTGTTTTTAGTCATAATCACAACCAATTCTACTTAGGGGAATAGGTAAAGAGATCAAACGGATAAACATCATTTTATAAACAATTAACATATATATATATATATATATATATATACACACACACACCGTATGAGAGTTGTCAATTTAAAATACCGTTTGAATTCAAATCATATATCGTCTACTGACATCTATTGACTACTGCAGCTCTACGAAGTAATACATCCTTTGACACATACTTCAAATACTGTAGACTTCCGGAAAAAGAAATGGAAGTCCATTCTTTAGAATACTTTTACCTGAAAGGAAAGACTGTGAGGGGTCAATATATGGGAATATACTGAGTGAGTTCATATAATTTACTAATAAGCATTTATAATAAAACATAAAATAATGCTATAAACATTTCAAACATACATAGACACGTAGAGGATCTGATTGAAACCCTAATCCTCAAACATGCCAATCGTATATAATGAAATCAAACTGATCCAAGTGGTACGGTCCAGGGATAGTTCATACGAATTCAACCGCTACCAGTCACTTAATTCCAAGTTGTGGGTCCCGAGATAGTTCGACGAAGTTCAACCCACTAGATACGGGTCCCAAGATAGATCCACCGAGTTCAACCTCGTATCTAACAAACATAAATCCAACTTCCATATCTGATTTCATAAGCATCTTCATAGTTAATAATAATCAAAACCGGTGATCACGCAGTCCTATTCCCGCCCAATTGGAAGGCACGTTCCATCGGATCTACACTGGTTTCAAATCAAACGTATATGCATCTCATATAAAACATTTGCAAAATAAACATGTAGCACAAAAGTAAAGCAATATAACACATTTGCTTTATAATGCACTTTTAAATACTTTAAAATTAAATATATATAAACTCACAGAAACCGTTATCCAAAAACACCACGTTAAACAAAACTGCCAACTTCACGAGCTTCTTGTCCGGTAGCTGGTTGTCTTGTCGGATCTTGGAATCAAACAAACATAACTCGTCGAGTTGTAATCGTATCTAATCTTGATGTGATAATACCTCGATACGATTTTTAGGGTTACTAAACGAAATATCACTGTCTGTTGAACTTCACGTTCAAACCCTAATTCGAAACATATTTTATGTACAAATTCCATTAAATTGAAGTCCATTAACTTCAGACAACTCAAGACATAAAGCATTCGACTTCGAAGCATCAAACAAGTCAAAAATGACCAAAACGGCTCATAATTGGTCCTAGCACGACGTGAGGGCCTTCCTCACATCGTGAGGGGATGTTCCTCACGTCGTGAGGACACACTCTCACGTAGTGAGAGTTGCTCTCACATCATGACAGGTGTTCTCACTTCGTGAGAAACACAAAAACCGCCCCGACTTGAATTCTGACGTGCTTATGACACTTCCGCACTTACCCATCATCGTCACAACACTTAGAAACATCAAAAACGCATAAAAGAACCTTAAAACGTAAAAAACGACGTGGTTATGATTGATTCGATTCGATAAAAAACGAAACAGCCGTATAATCTTCCATTTCAGCACCCAAAACTACAAACTCACCTTGATTCAAAGCTTGGGGAAGATAGAGGATTGAATTCTTGATCTAATGGCACGAAAATAACTCAATTCCGACTCCGAACAAAGAAACTGCGATGATTGCAAGTTTTGATCGTGAAACCCTTATCTGATGCTTTCCTCTTTTCTCTAGATGTTTCTTCAAAATGATTCATATGGGCTTATATATATATATATATATATTGGCCAATTGGCATCTGTGATCCCTCATTTCATTAGTTTTAACCATTTCTCTTTCAAACTTTCTATTTTAACCAAACGGTTAACTATTCACTTTAACTCAAATATATATGTATTATTTATATCCAAATAACTAGTACTAATCCAAAAATTATTATTTTTCCGCTGTTAGTCTTTTAATTATAATTTCTGAGAATTAATTTATTATTTAACAATTTGGGACTTACCTTAATTTTAATAACTCTTCTTACTGTTTCCCTTAGTCCCAATCTCATTCTTTTATTCGATATAAATTTTCAAAATTTCCATCCTGGTATTTCATAACCGACCTACTCGGGTCTTATTTACTTTATGTCTTCCAATAATTTTTCTATTACCGCCACTCCGATGATTTAAAACTTGACATGTGGTCCAATTGGCGATGTCAAATCTATGGGGTATTCTATGGTGCACAGGTTGCCATGAAAGGAATTCGGAAGAACAATAACTTGTATTACTATCAGGGTAATGCAATTATTGAGACAACTGCAGTAGCTTCTAGTGATGATAATGGGCTAGAAGAAATCAGTCTTTGGCATATTCGTTTGGGGAATGATGGTGGAAATTTTTTGATGGTTCTTGCAACTCAAGGATTATTTGAGGGACTACGTCTCTATAATTGGATATATGAACAAGGATTTCTAAACAAGAATGGTATTGGGTATAAGGCAAGGTTGGTAGCTAAAAGCTATGTTTGGACGAAAGAAATTGATGATTTCTCTCGAGTTGTTAAACATTTTTCCATTAGTATTTTGTTTGTTTTAGTAGCACATTTGAATATGGAACTAGTTCAGTTGGACGTAAAAACAGTGTTTTTATATGGATTCTTTGATAGGGAAATCGATTCGACTCAGCTAGATGGATCCAAGGTGGTTGGAGAAGAAAATTGGATTCTACATTATACTCTGAATATTGTGGATATTGGTGTAATATTTGGGTAGGACAAGAAAGATGGTCAATATGTAGTTGGGTACAATGATTCAGACTACGTTGATAAACCGCGATCGACTATAGGCTATGTGCTTACACTAGCAAAGGCGCCGTTTAGTTGGAAGTCTACCTTGCAGTCAATAGCTTCTTTGTCTACCACGGAGGTAGAGTACATGGCAAGTGCAGAGGCTATTAAGTAAGCAAATTGGCTTCATGGGTTGCTTGGTGAATTGGAAATTTAAGAGAAGAATGTAAAGATACATTGTGATATTGAAAATGCTATCCATTTGGCAAATCACCAAGTCTACCATGCAAGGATAAAGCACATTGATGTTCGATATCATTTGGTACCAGAGGTTATTGAAGAAGGTGGAGTCCTACTTCAGAAGATTTTGACCATGGAAACTCATGTTGATATGATGACAAAGATTATGAAAGTAGTCAAGTTCAAACATTGTTTGAATTTGATTAGTATTTTCAATATTTGAGAATTGAATGTGGCCCGGCCCACGCGATGCGTGAGAGGTAATTGGTTGCTCTGCTCGGTCATGCTATGCGTGAGGAAGAGTGTCGAAGTGGGATCATCCCACAATTGGTTGTGTATGTACTTGACTGCTACAGTTGAGAGTTGGCGCTTTTAAAGCGCAGTTGAAGGTACCATTGAAGATAGTTTGAGAAGGTACAGAGAAAATTCGTCAAGGTGGAGATTTGTTGGATATAGCTTATTTTAGACTTGTCCCACATTGTTTAGAAAAGGGACTTAGAATTATTGAGCTATATACATAGTGTAGAATTCTCATATTACTTATGAGTGGAACGGTGGAGACTTTCTTAGCCTATAAAAGGGAGTCTTCTCTACCCATTGAAAGTCATCCCCCAACAAGCCTAATAAACTCATAAGTAGGGGTGATTAAAAACCGAATCAAACCGAAAAATCGAGTCAAACCGAACCGAAATATCCAAACCGAAAAATATACGATTAAAATGGTTTGGTTTAGTTTAAAATTTATTAAAATCCCGGTTTTCAGTTTCGATCTAGTTTTAAGGTTCGGTCACCGAACCGAACCGAAAAAATAATAATAATAAGGGTTGTTTTTGTAATTTACACACATACTTTATATACACTCTTAACACCTAAAAACCCTAATATCTCATAATATGCCGCCTCAACTCTTCTCCTTCACCAAACTCTCATCCATCTTTCCCTCTCCCTCTCCCTCTCCATTTCTTCATCTATTTTCTTTATCTAAACCTAAACAAAGCCAAAAATCCTAATATTTCTCCTCCATCTCTAGTCCATTCTCTCTAAGATGCCGACTGCCATGAAAAAATGAGTACAAAGACTCACCACTATAAAAAGTTTCTGCTGTGAACGTCAAACGTTGCTCGCTTTATCACTCCGGCTGCTATCAACGGCCACGATAAAATTTTGGTTAATTTTTCGGTATTTTCAAGGTAATTTCACGGATCTAATATTTTAATTAATCTTCGCTTATCTCATAATATTTTACTAAAAATATGTTATTTTCTAAATATATGCTATTTTCTATTTTGACTACTGGTTTTAATTAATTAAATCTTTTTTTTGTTTTGCAGGAGCAGAAATTTCAGATTATAATGGAATTTATCTCAAAAAAATGTAAAAGAAGTCCCACATTATATTATCATCAATTTTTGGTGATTTGAGTTGGTTAAATATTTTAGTTTGAAATTTTAATTAAAATGTAAAAACATATATTGTAAAATTGTTAATGTAAATATAAATTATTTGGAGTTCAATTGAAAAAAATTATGTGTTCTATATTTACGGTGAACCGACCGAAACCGAAGAAAATCGTAGACCGTATGAAGAAATTTGGTTTTCATTTTAATAGGGGTGGATTGGTTTGGTTTCAGAAATTTTCAAACCGAACCAAACCGAACCGTGCTCACTAGTTTGTACTCCCTCCGTCCATTTTTAGTTGTCGCTTTAGGCTATATTGCTAAAATTAAGAAAGTGCTTCTTTTGTCTTAAATTATAAACATAAAGACTAATATAACCCTATTTATAAACTCCACTATTGAAAAATTTAGTTTTGAAAGTAGAGTTATAACCCACTATTGGATGATATAACTTTGAAAATTGAACTATCATTTAATGAAGTGAATTAATAAGAAGGTCAAATTTGGAATACTATTATAAAAATCACATAGAAATCCTAAAGTGACAACTATTGATGGACACAAACATTTGCCTAAAGCGACAACTAAAAATGGACGGAGGGAGTATTATTTTACAAACGTTAGTGGAGTATTTTGATAGTGCCCGACGATGAAAGCCAATTTTTTGGCAGAACTTTGTTAAAAGGTTGGTGTTCTCATTATTGTTTCTTTATTAGCTAATGCTCATGCTAGTTAGAGTTATCTATTGTGGAGTTTTTTTTAGAAAAATCTATTGTGGAGTTAGTTATATTGTGTTCAATTATGTCTAAGAGGTTGGTACTTAAGTGGTTCGCTTGTAACCCTCCAATCTTATCTGAAATTTTTTCCGGTATAATTATTAAGCACAATACGTGATTCGCTAGCATAATAATCGATTGAGCTTCCGCAATAAGAACATTTAATTTTGAATTTGGATTTCAATTATTTATGTTTTCTAGAATTTTGGATTTTGGGTTTATTGATTCTAACCAATATTAACAATACGATGAAGAGCTTGGTAATGTTGAAGTATTTTTGAAGCAATAGATTAGAATAAACAGTTGCTTATTTTTCTGTTTTTATTTATTTGGTATTATGTTGATTAGAAAGAAAAAGAATGGACCGGGTTACTTGCGGGTGTACATAATCTTGGTGATCTTTTTTTATTTGATTTGCAATGCACTAAAATAAAACCATGATTTTCTTGATTATTTTTGGTCCTGATTTTAAATGCCAATACTGCAGAAACAATATTTTGGCAAATTTTGTGCATGCCATTAACAATATATGGTTTACGATGATGGAGTTCATGCTGTGAGAATTAGTAATTTTGAGTAGCTTGTATTTATCAGGAAGAAGGGTTTGCCCGGTATTAGGGTTAGTATGGGCTAATTATGTGAATTCGGGATTTTTCTTATCGAGGCAAAAGAATGGTGAAACAAATGGAGATGAAATGCAGATTCATATGTTTTTCTATATAGTTCATAATTACCTTCTTCTCTGCATTTTTTTGTTCATTTGTTTTTGTATATGATGTAATGGCCATTTTTTATTTAATACAGATAATCAGAATGGAAAATAAATCAATAGTAAATTTATTTTTAAAACTAATATTTAAAACCGATAGTAAACTGTTATTAAACCATTAGTAAAGCATAAACTAATTTTATATTATGTTAAAGAGTTGCATTATTTTTAATGGTTTTCTAGTCGTGCTGTAGTCATTAGTCGATAGTAATACTTAAGTAAATTAACTTAACTTTTTTAGTTAACCGATAATAAATTATTAGTAAAAACTTTGTTTAAGTACATTGATAGAAATTAATAGTAAACTTATTCTAATTGTAAAATAAAAGTAATAATGTTGAAACTAATTTAGTACATTTTTTATTATATTGTTGGTGAATTGATAGTAAATTAAGTAATAATTCATTTTAATATTTTATAATTTTAAATAAAAAATAATAATGTAATTTTTAAGTAATCCGATAATAGACCATTGAACTAATATTAAATAGATAAATATGGTCTCATGTTGTAAACCGATAATAGTGGCGGGCGCACCATACGGCGAATATTGGCAGAAAATGAGAAGTGTTTGTGTAGTCCACCTTCTAAGTATTAAAAGTGTGTAATCTTATAGAACCATAAGAGAAGAAGAAATAAGTTTGTTGGTTGAGAGAATTAAACACTTTTCTTCAAATTCTCTTCCTATAAATTTCAAATTCTAATGTTGGAGATTTCATTCCTTGGCTTGGATGGATTAATTGGATAAATGTGGTTGATAATAATGTGGATAGGACTGCAAAAGAGTTGGATGAATTTATAGATGGAATAGTTGAAGAGCATCTGAGTAGCTTAGAATCAATTCAAGAAAAGGAAAAAAAAAGAGATTCTGTGCATGTTCTGCTTCAGCTGCAAAAGGAGTACAATATGGCTGGAAATTCTCTTGAAATAGATAATATCAAGGCTCTCATTCTGGTATTTATTGTTTTCTCTCTTTTTTTGCTCAAAAAATTTAAAAATTAAATGCAAATCAAATTTGAAAGAAAAAAGAAACACTGGTGTTCACCCTTTTAGCAATTTAAGCACAAAGGCCAAGCTTTTCAATTTTTTTGTATTTTATGTTCAATATCATTATATGGTGTTGTTTCAATCATTATAAACGGCAAAATACGTTACCGTTTAGTTAAAGAAAAATGAGGTTTGACCAGAAATGCCAAAAATAAAAATTTGTCTTTCGTGGATCACGTTTTAAAAGACATGTGAAAGTTGTGATTCTTTTAACGAGCAGCCTATAAAAATATTTTAATATTTTAACTCCAATATAAAAAAAACTCGTATATCAAAACATATATTCATTTTAGTTTTTTGCAATTTGAATATTCAGTGAAAAATTTGATCAATTAATAATTGAACCTACAATTTTAACAGTTTACTGGCCATCACTATACCATTTGAACTATAACTCGTTGGTGCTATAATACAAATCATCTTTCATAATTGTTTTGGCTTAACTAATGAAAATGCTCATATATTTTCATTCTTTGGTATTAAATCCTTTAAATTTTTTATTCAATAGATCCCTTCGCTATTTGTTTTTTATTTAATGGGTCCTTTTATAGACGAAAGTTGTGTGCGTGTGGCTTAGTTGTTGTTGAGTGATTAACAATTTACACTTCGGAAATAACAAAATACCCTTATACTTTAAGATTTTTGTTTATTTAGTCTCTTTTCACGTTTTTTTATTCAATAGACCCTTATACTTATAAATTTCATTTATCTGGTCCCTCTCCAAGTTTCATGATGTGGCTCATTTTACCAACCTATCAAGTTAGTTTGACATTAAATTCGTTTCACAAAGTTTCACGACAAGTGTAATGTGCGCTTCTTTTCCCTCCTTAAAATGTACAATGATTAGATAAAAATAGAAATTTGAAAAAAGACCATATAAATAAATTTTTGAAAAGGGTGCTAATGATGTGTTTGACCAATTTCTTACTATATGTTATTTTTTGGTATGCTCAAGGATATTTTTGCTGGTGGAGCCGATACCTCTTCAACATTGTTAGAATGGGTAATGACAGAACTCATAAAAAACTCAAGAGTGATGAAAGAATTAAAGAATATGGTGAATAAAATAACAAATCAAAAATCAACCATTATAACGGAAACAGATTTAGAGAAGATGCATTATCTAAAATTGGTGACCAAAGAGACACTTCGTTTGCACACTCCTTTCCCATTACTAGCCCCTAGAGAAAAAATAGAAGATGCCAGTAATGGGAAATCACATTTTTGCAGGAACTATAGTTTTTGCTAATGCCTGGGCCATTGCAAGAGATCCACAGACATGGGAAAAACCTGAAGAGTTTTGGCCTGAAAGATTTGTGGATAGTAATATAGATTTGGCAAAACCCATCTTAAGGCCCCTCTACTTTACCATTTTGACTCGAGAAGTCCTTACCCCAAAGTTCGTCACGGTCGAGTCCTTTTACTTTCAAAAATCGCATTTTTAAGCCCTTACGTGGATGGAAAATGGCAAGTGAAGCCCAGTGTCCGTTAATGAGAGGGTGAAAAAGAAAACTACTCTAACATTTTAACTTTCAATCCTCATAAATATACATAAAATTTTAGGGACCCTAGATGTATTTTTTCTTTTCTTCACTTCATCTTCTTTATAAAATTGCCGTGAAAAATGATCTCTTTTTCTTCCATATCTTACATTACAAAAGAGCTAAGCTCTCAAACATATTCAAGACCTCTCTTAAGAACCCAGGGTTTTCCCTTCCAATTCTTTGTTTTTCTTCAATCTTAATACTTACAGAGTATTACCTTTCTTCTATGTACACTTGTTGATTTTCACACCACAATCCAACATTAAACAAATTTTACACACGTAAGTTTTCTCTCCTAAATGATCCTCTATCCAAATCAAACAAGCACGTAATTTTTCTATGTTTCTGCAATTCTGCCAATCAATCCATTCTCTTCTTTCCCTCCCATCACTTCCTTTTTCTTTATCATAACTGTCTCCTTCGATCCCAGATGGTGGTGAAGACCAAGACTTGGTTGTTGGAGATTACAAAGACGAACTCAGTTGTTCTTGGAAATTTCTTATCCTACTGTCTATGCCTCTAGAAAACACTACCGCTGCCGTTGTCTCCAGAAAACGTAGGCCTTAACGTTGTGACCTCGACTCTCGGCGCGACAGATTTGGATGGGAGGAGACGCGGCGGTGATAAATCTGGTGAGGAAGGAGATGGATCGTTGTCGTTTTGGTATGATTGAAGATGATCCATTTGTGTTTAATTGAACTGAATTACAGTAGTGGTGGTGGTGTAGATGGGGTGGAGGAGACGCTGGTGGTGGTGGAGATGGGTGGTGGTGGTGAAGACGGGGTGGCGGAGACGGGTGGTGGTGGTGAAGACGGGGTGGCGGAGACAGTGGTGGTGGTGGAGATGGATTAGCGATGGAGTGAATTGAAGATGATGGAAAAATGATAGTCTTGCCATTAAAGTTATTATGTTTTACAATTTTTTATTTAATTGTAATTTTATGTAAAATAAATCCTTAATTGATATGCCACGTGGGCATAAATAAATAGGAAGAAATGCCACGTCATCGTTTTCTGTTAATAAATGGAGAGTGGGCTTCACTTGTCATTTTCCATCCACGTAAGAGCTTAAAAAAGGACTCGGCCGTCACGAACTTTGGGGTAAGGGCTTCTTGAGTCAAATGGATAAAGTAGAGGGGTCTTAGGATGAGTTTTGCCTATAGATTTTAAAGGCCATGAGTTTGAGTTCATTCCATTAGGAGCTGCAAGGAGAATTTGTCCAGGTGTTTCATTTGCAATGCATGTGGTGGAGCTTGTGTTAGCTAATCTAGGGGTAATTGATTTTGGAGGTCACTGTACTTTTCAAAAATTGCAAAATGGTGACCGAACTTCAAAACGTAACATTTTAGTTACTATACTATTTGGTTATGTTAAGATAGAAGAACTTTTGGTCACCGAAGAAAAATATTTCGAGTCGATTTTTTGTTGATTGTGTGTATATATAAAATATAAGGTATTATTTGTCATAAATAATCAAAATTTGATTACTACATATGTATAATTTGACCTTAAAACACTTAAAAACATCCCAAAATCACATATTTAAAAGTTTAGTAACCATTTTGTTACGTTTTGAAGTTCGGTCACCATTTTGCAATTCTTGAAAAGTACAGTTACCCCTAGAATCAATCACCCGCTAATCTAGTGAAGAACTTTGATTAGGAATTGCTTAATGGAGTTAAAGGAGAGGATTTGGATATAGATGAATCCTTTGTTTTTACTGCTCGTAGAAAGAACCCTCTTCTTACACTACCCTAGTTCTATTTAGGGTTAGTAAAACTCAAACCTAATTGAATAATCAATTGAAATAATAAACAGGGTTTGACTTTGAATTCGATATTATAAGAAAAAATAAATTGTTTGGTTTGGTTCTGTTCTGTTTGAAAGTATAATATATCAGATATCTTTTGTTTAAACCTAATTGAAGAACTTAAATAAATCAAAAATCAGCCACACTATTGGTTCAGTTTGTTTTGATTTAACATATTTTAGAATTTTCAAAATCCAGCTCGGTTCGATATAAATAAAATTAAAATTTCAAAATGGAATGTACACTCCTACTTTTATCTAATTACTCTTTATTTGATAAATGCAATCATTTTGTAGCAAATAAAGTAGTTATTTTATTCCATAAATATATGCAAACTTTTCTATTTTGGTATTTCAAATTATAGGAAAACTTGTTTTGTTGATCAAATGATGATTTATAAAGCACGACCATAAGAAGTGGAAGGCAAAAGATCCAAAACCAGATCAATCAAATTGTTCAAACAAAAGTCTACACATCTAAATACACCATTTCAATTAAAATGGAATTGGGTGGAAAAAAAAGCATAGAAGTGAATCGCCTTGCAAATACTAGAGTAAGCTAAAGGCTCAATAGATCTTGAAACATTATTGAATAGTATGCTATTTCTATCTTTCCAACACTTCCAAATGCTAAAGAACAAACTCATCCTTGACATTTCCTTACAGCTAACATTAGAAAGTGAAATCTAAAAGCTGAAAAATTAATAAACTGAAGACGAAGATATCCACAAGAAATCACATTTACATAAGATAAAAAAAACCAGAATTTCCAAACAAAAGTACAGTGAAGAACAATATGGGCACTCGTTTCATCAACATTGCAAACTAAGCAACCAATGAACTCAGGATTCAAAATACATCTTGCAACTAAACAAGCATTTAGAAAAATATAATCTCTAGCCAAAAGCCAACTGAAGAACTAAATCATTAGAGGAAGTTTCCACTTCCATAAAGACGGAATAAGGAAACCAATACTGAATTTATCTGTTGTCTCTAAAGGTTGCTACTGCAACATGACCAATAAGTCTCTAGGAATGAAATCGTGCCATTTCCTTTCCAAAAGAACCGATAAGACATGTTGGGAATTAACTCCACCGTCGACAGAATAACAAATAAACTATCCAATTGCTCCTTCTCTTCTATGCAAAGCTGCCATACCCAACTGAAAGAATTAGCATAAATTATTGAACCTAGCTGCACAACAAAATTTTCCAAACCCACCTGCATATTTGAAACTATCGAACCCAGCTGCACACTAACAGAAACAGTCTTGTTTTTAGAAAGCTTGAACAATCTAGGAAACCGAGATAAAAGGGATCTCTAATCCACACGTTGCTCCAAAAACTAACTAAATTACCATCACCAATACTAACTAAAACTCTCCTATTTTAAAGACCCCAAATCTGAGAATTCTTAATGCAAGAATTAAAAATACCCTTCCAAAGACGAATTAGGTGAACCACATTACAAGACTCCAAATAATGCTAAGATTTGACTGAATAACTCTTAGTTACAACAAAGTACCAAAGAGAGAAATTGTCCGACCTCAACTTCCATAACCATTTACAAAGAAGGCTTTGATTCTTAATTCGAAAAGGAATCAAATTTAAACCATTCCTATCAAAAGGAAGACAAACTTTTGTCCAAGAAATCTTACAAATGCCTTTTCCGACCGGTTATGGAAATCTTAACAATTTAATATGTTGATAAATCTTGGTATTTAGCGACGGATTTGTGAATCCGGCGCAAATTTTGGCTTGATTTTACCGATGGATTCTCGACAGAGGAATCTGTCGGTAAAATATAATCTAAAAATCGCAGAGGTTACTTTTTCCTTCATTTCTTTCTTTTCTCTCTTAATTTTGACGTTCCTATTTTGTGCTATTCCACTGGTTTCCTCGTCTTTCCATCGATTTCCTTGCCCGTTCCACCGATGCATTCCTCCATCTGTTGCCGCCAGTTTCCTCAATCTATTTACGTTAGTAGGTAATTTATTTAATTGTTTAAACTAAGTTTTATAATTAGTTTCAATAGTTAGTTATTAATGATAAGGTCATCAAATTAATACTAGCACCTAAATCGCAAAGGCAATTAACAGATTGCATGTTACCAATAGTACAAGGATGTCACGACCCAAAACTATTGAGCCGCAACCGGCGCTAGGGAACGGGAGTGGTAGCTCCGGAACCCGTAGCAAGCCTAAAATCACAATTTATTTTTCGCAAATATAAAATAAACAAATGATAACAAACAACGGAAGCCAATACTCGTATATAATATATTACCAAATATACACACTAACTGTTTCAAAACCTCGCGGGCTCTAGTTACCGTACCCTGTACGAACTGGCCTCGCGGTACTATACACATCAGTTAGTGTCTCAAACTATCACACCGGCATCTGGGGCCGTGGATTATATACAACGTACGTAGCCTATCAAAAAGCATATAAACAAAGACAGCAATTGATATATACAATCAAAATAAACTGCTGACTAGGCTACTATTCTGTTGACACAGGACCACTACTGCAGCATTCACAGAAGTCATAAACTAACATATACAGATGACTTCTGCACTCCAAAATTGGCCTCTAGCTAAGTCCACAAGCTAAGCACCTGAAAGACATCAAAGGTGAGGGGTCAGTATTTGGGGAAATACTGAGTGAGTTGACATTTACTAACAGTATTAATATAAAAACATAGCATCGCACCTCAAGAAAATATTAATATAAAACATATAAACAGGTATTTGATCCGTACGAAACTAATATCCTAGCATGCGACACATCTCTCGAATAATCATATATCATTCAACCCAATCGTAAATATCAATTGCGAGTCCAACTCGCTGGTGGCCCAGCCACTCGATACGGGGACTTCCAGGCTACACCGTAGCCGAGTTCACTCTGCGTATCGAAATCATATACCCAATCGTAAGTTTCGTATTCATCAACAGCTCCCAGCTGTGTCAAGTCATTTCTCAATGCAAACTTGCTAGACTGACTCGATACTGGTGATCACACAGCCTATTGACACCCAATAGGTAGCTAGTTTCTTCGGATCGCATACTAGTTCTCGTATATAGAAATTAATAAAGCATATAACATTTCAATCAATTATATATAATGCGATGCGTGAGAACAGTATATATATAAAATAGTTTTAATACATGAAAGTAAAAGTACAACTCACAGTGACCGCAATCCAAGAAATGATATGATCGATCTGATGGTATGCCCTCGCTAGTCCGCTTCTACTGACTCCACTATTCACTGACACGTCTGATAAATTGTTTATGATTAGACGTGCACTTCATACTTTAATACGTATAATATTTTCATACTTTAAATATTGGTTTCATTCTTGGTATTACTCTCGTATTCAGAAACTCTTAGTCGTGTCCACGACGTATTAAATACTACTCCTTGTATCCGAGAGTTATATAATTCTCTTAATACTTTACATTATCGTTATTTGCGTAAAACGTCGAGCTAAGTCTATTTTAGTCCCTCGGACAAAAGTCCGTTTTAGTCCCTCATGGAATACGCGTCTGCACAAGGTGGTGTGCGTTCGCACACCATGGGTGTGCGTTCGCACACTGTAGGTGTGCGTTCGCACACCTTCACTGGTGTGCGTTCGCACACCACTGGTGTGCGTTCGCACACCACGTGCGATCTGCACGCAGTCCCCGGAAACATCGTTTCCGGGCTTCCCGTCGTGCTATCACTTGCCACACACACCAACCACTACGTTTCCGATAAAACCCGTAACTTTGTTTCTCCAAAAACGTTAAAAATCGAGTTTAAATCAATCATTCCAATTCCTAAACTAAAACAGCCTATATCTTGCTTTTAGCACCAAAAATCCGAAACTTTACCTTGAAACGAAGCTCAAGATCAGTAGAGGATTGAATTCCGAAGAGATTGCCGCGAAAATCACGTGAATCGGACGTCGTACGGAGAAACGGCGGCGAAACGACGAAATCGAATGAATTTCTCTCGCTCTCTCTGGATACTTCTTCTCCGTTCTGATTCAAATTCTAAAACCTTATATGTTAAGGTTAAAAGCTCACTTTGATCCTTTCTTTCTTTCCTTGTTACCATTTATTTTTCAAACTTTTATTTCATATGATTTAGTCCATAGCTAAATCGTTAAACTCTTTTATCACGACTTATACGTATTATTTATCCCTGATAAATAATACGAAACTCGATATTAACACTTTCCCGTCAAAATCCAATATTTCCATTTTTGACACAAAGTGGCTAAATTACCACTTTGGTCCCTGTGCCCAATTTTAGACTTTTCTCGTCATTTTTTCCATTTAATTCCAATTCTAACTTTAGAATTGAAATATAATATAAATTTTCTCCATAATAATCTTTTCTAAAACCAACCTACTAAAACTTATTTACTTTATCTTTTTTTTCAGAAATTCTTCTAATATTGCCACTCTGGCGAATCAAAATTGGACACGTGGTCCAATTAGCTAATTAATTATTTTGGGGTATTACATTCTTCCCCCCTTAATAAAATTCGTCCTCGAATTTTCTTAAAACTTGTTGGGATCTTAAAATTGTCCTTATACTTTCCTTGACGTCCATTACTACGTGTCAGACGTAGTTTCTTCTTTTACTTTAAATCTTAGCTCCTACTAACAGTTATGACTTCGCACTTAATGTTAATCGATTATCTATCTTGTTCATAGTAGCTTCTTGCTGTTGCATAGTTGAAAATCTTCTCATTGCTACTTTTGTTTCATTTGTTGTCTTTCCCGAAATAGGATAACCTTGGACGTATCCTTAATGTCGTAGTCCTTGCGTCATTGCTATCTGATTGTTACTAATCATTGTCTAACATTTTTCGTTCCATCATTTCATTTCCAGTAGCCATGGGTTTGTTACTCATCTTCTTTATACGTGAATGGTCACAACGTGTTGACTCCATCTTTAATAACGTACTTACTTTATTTATACTCTTATGAGTATTTTCCTTTCGTAATCACAATCTACGACTTTTAGTCTTACTATCATCAAACGATATCATCCTTCTTCCTTACTGATTATCGTCGTTGCTTACTTCTTTTCTACCGTTATCTGACATCTCACTCCTGATTAACTAATTTCTTTCAACTTGTACTCTGTCTTGCACAGTTACTATCTCTTAACATAGCTAAACTTGATACATCCTTCATTATTTCCCACTTCTTATTCTTTCGCTTCTTTAAGCTATCATAAACTTTACGTCGTTCTATTGGTCGTGACCCTTTGTTTTTTTACCATTATCTTAGACACGTAATTCACGTTACTTCTGATCGTATGGCTTGTATAGTCTTCCTTGGTCACTAATATTACTCATATTCTTATCCCCTTCACTTTCACCTAATTATTTCTTTGGAGTTTACCTTAAATCTCTTATTGACTTTTCATTCAAAGATGTTTTTCCTTTACGTCACAGTTCCTTATTCAAGATGACCTCATAAGAATCTTACATGCTTCTTTAGCATTTAACTATTTCGAGAACTTTTCTCGTTAATCAGCTTTCGTTTAACTTCTTTCTTGTCTTTAACCTTTAACTAACTTCATCTTTAACTTTCATCCTCAACAGATTCATTAGATCCTTAATAACTTATTTATTTTCTTAATCGTCATTCTTTCTTATTGTATAATCAGCTTTCTTTCTATTTTACTTTTTATAATACGGTCTTAATACTGATTGTAATCGTTCCTTAACTTATTCTTATTCTATTTCTCGTCTTCTTTTGAAGAGTTTTCCGATTATTCTTAACATTTATATTGTACTTATTTTGTAATTCCCAAAGTCAGGGAACAATTTCATTTCACTGTCGTCCTATTCGCTTTATGCTTCCTTAGCACTTATATCTTGATTCTAATTGTCTTTAAATAACTTTATCTCTTTGTACTAGTATCTACTCTTGTCTTGTCTTTTACTTGTTATATTTATTACATCTTTCCTTCGTTTATAGCAGTTCTATTGCTGTTACTCTATTCTGATAATTCTTATAACGTATTTCTAGAACTTTCACTTCTCTAGTCATCTACTAAATTTTGAGGGTATTTGAGTTTTACCCTTACACTTTTCTTCATATCATCTACCATTCTTACATTTACTGATACGTATGTCTATACGTGTGCCTTTCTCCTTTCTGTTAACGCAACTTATAATTCTTAATGCTGATATTAGTAACTTTACTTACTATCAGTCATATAGCATCATCATCTCTTTCGATCCATCAAGTTTTCAGCTTCCATATCTTACAAAATCGTCTCCTTCGTCATTTCACCCCTTATTCTGTTATAAGGATAAATACTATATCCTTAAAATATTCCTTAATGGTCATCGTTCATATTAACATCTTCTCGTCCTTCATACTTTTAATCTTATTTCTCCAACTATAACTTTCAATTGCTACTTCGTTTATCTTAATCATAAGAGTAATCACACATCATCCTTATGTATATGTTACGTTTCTTTCGTCTTGCACGACTCCCTGTCGTTCCATCCTTTACTCTTGTATAAAGATAAATTCTGTATCCTTTAAACATTGCCAGTGCATCGCAGCTTATCTGCGTATGCTTCCCGATGATCATTCCTTATCTTCCTTAGGCTAACTACAATAATTGTTAACATGGCTTTATTCTTTTATTGGAGTTTCTTTCACAATTTTTATTCTTATTTAATAAGAATCTTTTATTCTTTGTCGCAGGGCTTTATATCCGAGTTTACTTACTGAATAATACGATTTTAAAACTTCTTTTGGCTGCGCAGCTCTTTCTAAACCACTTTTCATAAATCATTTAAAATCGTTAGTACAATTGTTGCTCAGAGTGATGACATCTCTCATCACCAAGGAGTTGCTCAAAATCGCATTTTCTTTATCATTGTAAAGATATGATGCATGATCTACATTTTAAAAATCAATTTCTTATGCATTCCTATTGTGATTATGCAATGTCATATGCGATGTCTGAGCACAACTGTACTTTGAAAAAATCATAAAAACTTTTCAAAACTTTCATAAAATCGTAAGTCTTACTCTGGATTATACGCTCTGCGACTATTAACGGTTTTCTTTATACTTATTGAGTATATTTTAAATTTTTGTATTGCTGTCATTTACAGACTGTCCTTCTGTTACGTTTCTTCTCTATCCATATCTCCGACAACTCAATTTAATTCAAAATTTTCTACTGATTTGATCACCACATCCACTTCTGCAACACTCTAAACTACGTCATATACAGACGCAGATACCGATGTTTCACATCGACTTCCTGTAAGTAATCCATCTCTTTTTCTTCAATTCAAAAACGTAATATAGGAATTACGTTTGCGATAATTATATGATGTGATGTTTGTCATGTTATTGTTTCTGTAAGTTATATTTATATATATTTTCTTAGGCACGTATTTAATAACAGCGCTTCCTATAGGTTCTCACTTTCTGAGGTATTATCCTAAAGGCAAAACCTATTACTGATATTCTACTATGCAATGCAGCAATTATATAAACACAATAATGCAATCACATAAACACAATTACTTAAACCACATAAATCACTAATACCTGGAGGTGCCTGGTGTGGAACGTTAGGTTCCCTAATAACTATGCCAGTATGTCGGCCCCTAACTGTTCTACCTGAGTTTCGTCCACCTCTTTGCACAAAATAAGGGTTGGTGGTAGTTCTGGAGGACGTACTGACGTAATCCGGGTGGTACTCACGTCTAAAGTAATAAGGTCGTATTGGATCACCCGACCATTCATGCTCTGTTTCAATCCTACGGGCCATTGTAGTAAGCGTACTGAAATGTTCGTCCACATGCTCATACAGCTCATCAAACTGAGGTCCTAAACCCCTGACATATCTGCGATTAATGGTTCTATTGCTTTCGTTCAGATTAGGGACTCCCTCTGCCATCCGCAGAAAATCAGTAGAGTACGCTCCTACAGTTAACATCCCTCTAGAAAAAGAACGCATCTGCCTCCTAACCTGATTTAGGGCTATCTGCGCCTGACCGTTAGCTATGTCCGCATCTTCCCTCAAATTGCGATACCTCCGCACACTTGACCAAAAATAGTCACCTCTGTATTCCTCAACATCTAACTCATCTAACTCCTCTTCTTCATACTCTTCTTCCTGAGGATTTTCCTCTTCTGCTTCTTCCTCTAATTCTTCTTCTGGATCCTCCTCAGGATCCTCCTCAGGGTCTTCTTCAGGATCTTCTTCCGGATCTTCCTCCGGTTCCTCTTCCTCTCCTTCACTGTACTCCATCTCTGGTGAATGCATTCTAACTCGGTTTCTAGAAGAACTACCTATTTCCGATACAGACATATAGCCATTTTGATATATCTCTGGCGATGCTCCATGATTTGCGTGGAATCCATTCTGATGGACCCCAGATGGTTCGCCCACTTCATTATGAAACCCGTTTTGAAATATAGGAGGCGCTTCCTCCCGTTCTTCCGCAGCATGCGACTGAGCTCCGTTTTGCCCAGACATGCTGAAAAGAAACAATTTCGAGCGTAAGCGACCATCTGAGCCCATTTCACACGCAATTCCAAAATCAGCTTATATAATGCTGTAAACATTTAGCATTTAATCCAACTGCACGTAATTCGCAAGCAGATAATCACTTAACAATCGCAGCGCGAGTAGCAAATACTTAACCCTCCCAATTGCTCATAATTGCAAACATGTAACCACCTTCTATATCTTAGCACAAGCAATACATACTTAATTGCCTTAGTCGTCTGTATGAACAGATACTATTCACTTACTAACTTAATAGTCCTGGTTCGCGCGCGTAATGCCACGTACTACTAATGCACACATAACACAATTACAGACAACCACGGTCTGACTCTTGCTGCAGTAGTTCCTAGGTATACTTACTGACAAATACTCCCAGTCAAATAAGCAATCAAACAACTCTAGCAGTGGTAACTGGACCAACTGCTCTCAAACAAACATTGAAACAATCTTGCAGTGGTAACTGGACCAAACTGCTCTGATACCAACATTGTCACGACCCAAAACTATTGAGCCGCAACCGGCGCTAGGGAACGGGAGTGGTAGCTCCGGAACCCGTAGCAAGCCTAAAATCACAATTTATTTTTCGCAAATATAAAATAAACAAATGATAACAAACAACGGAAGCCAATACTCATATATAATATATTACCAAATATACACACTAACTGTTTCAAAACCTCGCGGGCTCTAGTTACCGTACCCTGTACGAACTGGCCTCGCGGTACTATACACATCAGTTAGTGTCTCAAACTATCACACCGGCATCTGGGGCCGTGGATTATATACAACGTACGTAGCCTATCAAAAAGCATATAAACAAAGACAGCAATTGATATATACAATCAAAATAAACTGCTGACTAGGCTACTATTCTGTTGACACAGGACCACTACTGCAGCATTCACAGAAGTCATAAACTAACATATACAGATGACTTCTGCACTCCAAAATTGGCCTCTAGCTAAGTCCACAAGCTAAGCACCTGAAAGACATCAAAGGTGAGGGGTCAGTATTTGGGGAAATACTGAGTGAGTTGACATTTACTAACAGTATTAATATAAAAACATAGCATCGCACCTCAAGAAAATATTAATATAAAACATATAAACAGGTATTTGATCCGTACGAAACTAATATCCTAGCATGCGACACATCTCTCGAATAATCATATATCATTCAACCCAATCGTAAATATCAATTGCGAGTCCAACTCGCTGGTGGCCCAGCCACTCGATACGGGGACTTCCAGGCTACACCGTAGCCGAGTTCACTCTGCGTATCGAAATCATATACCCAATCGTAAGTTTCGTATTCATCAACAGCTCCCAGCTGTGTCAAGTCATTTCTCAATGCAAACTTGCTAGACTGACTCGATACTGGTGATCACACAGCCTATTGACACCCAATAGGTAGCTAGTTTCTTCGGATCGCATACTAGTTCTCGTATATAGAAATTAATAAAGCATATAACATTTCAATCAATTATATATAATGCGATGCGTGAGAACAGTATATATATAAAATAGTTTTAATACATGAAAGTAAAAGTACAACTCACAGTGACCGCAATCCAAGAAATGATATGATCGATCTGATGGTATGCCCTCGCTAGTCCGCTTCTACTGACTCCACTATTCACTGACACGTCTGATAAATTGTTTATGATTAGACGTGCACTTCATACTTTAATACGTATAATATTTTCATACTTTAAATATTGGTTTCATTCTTGGTATTACTCTCGTATTCAGAAACTCTTAGTCGTGTCCACGACGTATTAAATACTACTCCTTGTATCCGAGAGTTATATAATTCTCTTAATACTTTACATTATCGTTATTTGCGTAAAACGTCGAGCTAAGTCTATTTTAGTCCCTCGGACAAAAGTCCGTTTTAGTCCCTCATGGAATACGCGTCTGCACAAGGTGGTGTGCGTTCGCACACCATGGGTGTGCGTTCGCACACTGTAGGTGTGCGTTCGCACACCCTCACTGGTGTGCGTTCGCACACCACTGGTGTGCGTTCGCACACCATCACAGGTGTGCGTTCGCACACCACGGGTGTGCGATCGCACACCACGTGCGATCTGCACGCAGTCCCCGGAAACATCGTTTCCGGGCTTCCCGTCGTGCTATCACTTGCCACACACACCAACCACTACGTTTCCGATAAAACCCGTAACTTTGTTTCTCCAAAAACGTTAAAAATCGAGTTTAAATCAATCATTCCAATTCCTAAACTAAAACAGCCTATATCTTGCTTTTAGCACCAAAAATCCGAAACTTTACCTTGAAACGAAGCTCAAGATCAGTAGAGGATTGAATTCCGAAGAGATTGCCGCGAAAATCACGTGAATCGGACGTCGTACGGAGAAACGGCGGCGAAACGACGAAATCGAATGAATTTCTCTCGCTCTCTCTGGATACTTCTTCTCCGTTCTGATTCAAATTCTAAAACCTTATATGTTAAGGTTAAAAGCTCACTTTGATCCTTTCTTTCTTTCCTTGTTACCATTTATTTTTCAAACTTTTATTTCATATGATTTAGTCCATAGCTAAATCGTTAAACTCTTTTATCACGACTTATACGTATTATTTATCCCTGATAAATAATACGAAGCTCGATATTAACACTTTCCCGTCAAAATCCAATATTTCCATTTTTGACACAAAGTGGCTAAATTACCACTTTGGTCCCTGTGCCCAATTTTAGACTTTTCTCGTCATTTTTTCCATTTAATTCCAATTCTAACTTTAGAATTGAAATATAATATAAATTTTCTCCATAATAATCTTTTCTAAAACCAACCTACTAAAACTTATTTACTTTATCTTTTTTTTCAGAAATTCTTCTAATATTGCCACTCTGGCGAATCAAAATTGGACACGTGGTCCAATTAGCTAATTAATTATTTTGGGGTATTACAAAGGAGTAGCATTACTCCCTGGATCTTTAAGCTTAGTCGGTAGATTGCTCAATATGATTGAGCTGTAGTTTTCTATCATTGGTATTATGCCCTCAGCATCCCAACTCCGCTTGTTGGTGATGATCTCCTTGAGAAACTTCGCATAGTGTGGCACCTCCCTCACTGCGTTTGCCAGACTGATATTAATCTATAGCTTCTTGAATGTTTCAAGAAATTCGTGAAATTTCCAATTGTCTTGCGGTTTCTTCACTCTGTGTGGGAATGGTACCTTTGGCACAAAAGGAGGTTGTGGAGGTGGTTTAGTGACTGCCTTTTCAGGCTCACCACCCTCATAATGTTCCTTTTCCGCCTCAACTGTAGCACGTCCTGCATATGGATCATCCAATGCCTTCCCATTTCTCAATTCAATAGCCTTGAGATGCTCTATGGATTTTCCTCAGCAGTGGATGGTAAACCCCTTTATTTTCGGCTCTGTAGTGCTTTAGCCATTTGTTGATTCTGCAACTCAAGATTATGAATTGTGGCAGCATGATTTTTGAATGTCTACTGCGTCTCATCACCCTTCTTCATTATCATCATCTTCATCATCTTATCAAACTTGCTATGGAGAGACTCTCATTGCTCTCTCTACTGAAAGTCAGGTGGATGTTGTGGCCTGTTATTGTGATGTTGGAAATTTCCCTGGTTCTGGAAGTTCCCATGATTCTGGAAGTTGCCCTGATTCTGTTCTGGCCTTTGTCCTCCTTGAAAATTTAGAGCCGCCTGATTATTGGAATTTCCCCCATTATCCTTCCATCAAAAATTTGGGTGATTCCTCCATCCTGGATTGTACGTAGCAGCATAGGATCATTGCCCTGTCTCTATCCTCCCATAAAATTGACTTGCTCATTGAAGGCTTGCCCCATCACTCTAAACTGCAATAACATTACCCATAGTCATCCATGCAGCTTGCCTCATAAGAATATTAACTTGAGCTTGCAGTGAGGAATTCTTTGCTTTAAGACTCTCCACAGCTGGATAAACACTGACTGCCATTACTCCTCTCTGCGCAGGTACTTTCGCCGTCTCCGTCGGCCAAGTACATCCATTTATGGCCATCTTGTCTAATAGAGCGAATGCTTCATCTGTCGTCTTCCTCATTAGTGAGCCTCCTGCAGCTACATCTATAGTGCTTTTGCCCAACTCAGTTGACACATTGTAGAAATTTTGGATCAGATTCTCCCTAGTGATATGATGATGAGGAATTTTCCTCTGCATCTCCTTGTATCGCTCCCACGCTGCATGTATCGATTCTCCATCGTTTTGCTGACAGAGCATAATATCCCTTGTCAACTTTGTAGTCTTTGCCATGGAGAAGTACTTGCTCATGAAAGCCTTTGCCAAATCTGACCAATTGTTAATCCCCGCTCTAGGAAATGCATGAATCCATTGCTTCGCTCTATCCCTTAGAGAAAACGGGAATAAACGCAGTAATACTTTATCTTTAGTCATGTTACTAAGCTTGAACATACTACACACTTCTAGGAAGTTTGCAAGATGCGCATTTGGATCTTCAGTGGGTAGTCCATAGAACTGACAACGAGCCTCTAAGAGCTGAATGATACTCGTCTTGATTTCATAGTGAGGTGTTTGCACAAGATGAGCAAAATAGCCATGAGTAGTGTTGCCCACATTTGGCTGGAAGAACTCCATGAATGTCGGCACTCTTTGCCCGTTATTATTCTGGCCCGGTGCATTCTGCTGATTCAGTGGAACCTCTCTGTTTTCCAACCCATTATTGAACCGAGGAGGAACATCCTCTTCGTTAGCAAAATTGAGGTTCCTTTGAGTTGAGTGCGCTGATTTTCGGACACTGCGCTCAAAGGTAGTGATATCTTACTGAAATGGTTCAAGCGGTAGTCCTTTGCATCGTGTATTATGCATACACAATGAGAAGGGTACCTGAAACAACACAATCAACAAACCATAAACGTAAAACAAGAAAAAAATAAAAACTATAACAATTCAAGCTATCCTAACTTAGTTGTTGAAGATATGCTTTTCCCCGGCAACGGTGTCAAAAATTTGTTGGCAAACCTATTTAATTTGTAGTACGGTATCCAAGCGTTGCTCAATTTAGCCCAAAAACGTCCCTTTTCATCCAAGTACCTGCAATACTTAGACAACACAAATAAACATCAAACCGAGCTCAAATATTACAATAAAAACATGAAAATCAATACTAAAAACCCTTAGAAATAGGAGTAATTCTACTCCTATCACACGCCATAACAAGATTAGCCCAACCTTCAATAAAACCGAGCTTAAGCATCATGACTCTAATAAAGTCCCACCTCACTCTATCATAAGCCTTGCTCAAAGCCTCCGTACTATTACAACCCATCCTTTTTTGCCTCAGATAATGCCCAATCTCAAAAGCTATCAAAACATTATTCGTTATAAGCCTACTTTCTACAAAGGCACTATGGTTCTCGGAAATAATAATAGGCTTCGGGCCAAAGAAGCAATGTCACTCGATCATTATCAAACTGACTGCAATCTTTTTCTGTCCGTGAAGATCAACCAGAAGAACTATGTATAAAGGTATTTGCCCCAAGGAAGAATCCTAAAATTCCTTTTGTTTTCTGGGTTTGGAAATAAGATTTTTCATTCTATTAATTAAGATTTTAGAAATAGCTTTATAAATAACGTTACACAAAGAAATAGGCCTATGATCACCCACAATTTCCAAATTCTTGATCTTTGGAACTAACACAATAGCTATATCAGTCATCCCTTCACAAAAAATACCAAAAATAAAAATTCTCTGACAAGCTCGCACAACATGCTCACCAATAATATCCCAATCGAATTATAAAATGCAGGGCCAAAAGATTTATCATTTTGCATGGAGAAACTAGCACTTTTAACTTCTAAAGTAGTGAAGTCAAGATCATTTTCCATAGTAATTGTCACAACCCAAATTATTGAGCCGAGACCGGTGCTAGGGAATGGGAGTGGTAGCTCTGAAACCCGTAGCAAATCTAAATACGTAAAATAATTTTTCGCAAATACAATACAATACATTCACAACGGAAGCAAACATATATAACATATATTCAAATATTTACACTAACTATTCTGATAACCTCATGGGCCCTAGTTACCGTATCCTGTACGAACTGGCCTCATGGTACTATATACACAAGCTAGTGTATCAAACATATCACCGGCATCTAATGCCGTAAACAAAAACATATCGTACGTAGCCTACAAAAATTATATAAACAAAGACAGCAAGTAAAACATATAATCAAAATGTACTGCTGTCAAGGCTACGACTTTGTCGACACAAGACCACTATTGCAGCACTGTGGAAGTCGAGGACTGGATATGTAGGTCTGACTTCCAAACTCCAAAAGTTGACCTCTAGCTAGGTCCAAACACTAAGCACCTGAAGGACATCAAAAGTGAGGGTTCAGTATTTGAGAAAATATTGAGTGAGCTTGCATTTTACAAACGGTATTACAAAAACATAGCATCGGATTTCGAATAAAACAATAATACAAAAATGCATATAAACAAGTATTTGATCCGTTCGAAACTAAAGTCCTGAAAATGTGATACGACTCACAAATATTCAAATCAAGTTATTCCAAATGGTCCGACCCGGGAGTGTTCACACTCAACCACGTCGGCTGCGACCAATCTCTTAATCCCAAAGTGTGGGTCCAACCCACTAGATACGGGGCTCAGGTTACTTTAACCGAGTTCTCGCTCGTATCGAATTCTTATCCAACTTCGAAATTCATATTCATATTCAAATCATTTTTCATATTCAAACATACTAGACTGACTCAATACTGGGGATCACACAGCCTATTGACACTCAATAGATAGCTAGTTTCTTTGGATCTCATACTAGTCTCTCGTATGTAAAATTCAATAGAAATATATCACATTTCAATAAATCATATATAATGCGATGCGTATAAATAATACACATGTATATAAAATATAATATTAAATAATTTTAATATATAATACATGAAAGTAAAGTACAACTCACAGTAACCGCTATCCAGTCAATGATGTGGTCCATATGATGGTATACTCGCACTAGCCCACGTCTGGTGCGTCTGATACAAATTAATTAATGTTTAATAGTTAGACGTAAATTTTATATTTTACATGTATAATACTTTTAAGTTCTAGGGTTTAGTTTTATTTTTAATCTTATTCGTGAACTCGATATTCCTTTATTGTATTCACGACATATCGAACTGCGCTTCTCGTATTTAAGAATCGTAGATCTTAATTAACGTTTTCTATTATCGTTAATTGCTCAAAACGTCGAGCTTATCTCGAAACTATAACTTATCGGGGTCCTTAATTCGTCTTTAGAGTCAAATGCCAGAGAATATCAAATACCTAGGTCGAAACACGGTCCGTATGCACACTCGTGCCTTTGGGTGCACGTTTGTGCGCCTCAGCTGGTGCACGTTCGTGCAACCCTGGTGCACGTTCGTGCAACCCTGGTGCACGTTCGTGCAACCCTGGTGCACGTTCGTGCACCAAGTGCACAGCCCCCGGAAAGCCATTTTCTGGGCGCCCCGTCGTGCCTCTATGCACCAATCACCTATAAAACCTCATTTCCTCTAAAACCCGTGATTCAGTTTTCGCCGAAACGCTAAAAACGAATCAAAACATCAAATTTCAATATTCAAACATTATCCTCACTAAACAGCCCCCTATTCTTCAATTTTAACATCAAATCTCGAGATATTACCTTGAACCGAAGCTTATAATTAATAGAGAACGGAATTCTAGAGAGATCGCCGCAAAAATCGTTTGAATCGGACGCCGAACGGCGAAACGGCGAGCGAACGAAGTTGATCGGTGAAGATAATAAAGGTTTCTTGATTCTTCTCTGTTTCCTTCTCCTGATTCATATTTCTTTTCATTTATAGCATGGCTAAGGCCTCTTTGATCCTTATGTTCTTTCTTTGTTATAAAATAACTTTGGAACTTTTCTTTTGTTCAATTTAGTCTATAACTAAATCAATTATTACTTTAATCATAACTTATACGTATTATTTATATCCCATAAATAATAAGACCCGAGAATTTATATTTTCCGTCAAAACTTATAAATTTCCATTTTTTTAAGACGTAGTTGCCAAATTACCACTTTTAGTCCTTAAACTTTATTTTGTGACTTTTCTTGACATTTTTCCTTTTAATTCCAATTCCAACTTTAGAACTAAAGTATATTATTAAATTCTCCGCAATAATCTTTCCGAAACCGACCTACTAATATTTTATTTATTTTTAATTTCTCGGAAAGTTTTCCAATATTGTCACTCCGGCGACTCAAAACTGGACACGAGGCCCAATTAGATAATTTAATCTTTTGGAGTATTACAGTAATACTAGTTGGGACATGTGAATAATCTAACCGAGTTATTTCATTATCAGAAAATAAGTCAAAGGCTTAAAACAATTATCACTAGTCTCCTCTTACTTATACTTCCAAACACCAATACTTTCAACCTACGGATTCAATTCTGACTTCTGCCAGCTGAAGCAAAATTATGGAAGAACTATGTATTTGAGTCCCCACTTTCAAGCAAAAAGAATTAGCCTTCTACTTCTAGTACTTCTCTTCCTCTGCCAATAACCCGTGCAACTGCTCCAAAACCTCATTGTACCGACAACTTCGCACTCCTAACCTGCTGTTTTGAATATGACACAACTCTCTCTTCTGCTTAACAATATCCTTTTTGAAATAAGGACCCACGCTCTTTCCCCAAACTTCCAAAAGAGACCTGCTACTGTCCAACTTTTGGCAAACATTTCCCATGACACTACTTCTCTACGCCTCACCAACCATATCTCTACAAGCTTTCTTATCCGCCCAGAAATTATTAAACCTAATCTTAGGTTTTTTTTTTGTCAGTACGAGCAGGATAGAAACTGAGAAGGATTAGACTATGATCTGAAGACGAAACTTCTAAATTCCACACTTCCGCCTCTAGGAACAAAGAAATCCAATTAGCCGAGCAAAGCGCTCTATCTAGCCTCTCCTTTACACGCCTCCCAATCCCTCAGCCTCTCGCCCATGTAAATATGTAACTATATGCACCAATGTCAACAAGACCGCTATCCACAACTGCATTATGGAATCACGAAAGCATCCAGTTCGGTTGAGTTAACCCCCCTCGCTTCTCATCAATAGGCAACGTGTCAATAAAATTCCTTATCAAAACCTAAGGTAGGTTATTAATAGAGCTCAGATTCCTCATTATCTCCCAACACACCCTTCTTCCCCCTCTCTTCGGACAGCCATAAAACCCGGATCTTCAAACACGCCCATCTACCTCTACCACCTAAGCATCAATAAAATTTTCAGACACGATTTTATGGTTTCTTCTTTGAAGGGCGACGTTTACCCACTAATCCTTCCAGTAATTCGCTCTCAATGTGCATTAAGACAAACATTTTTTTGTAATCGAAACCTTGTACAAGTGATACCAAAAAAGGGTTAGACCCCCTTTTCTTCCAATATTTGTTAACACAACAAACATCCACATAGTTTAAAGCTACATTCAAAGCCTCTATTCGATCTAAAGTAATCACAGTTTCATTGAGAAATAAAAATTATGACTTCTTTTGTTTGGCCAACTCCTTCAAAAAAAAAAAAAACAAATCGCTCGCGGCTTGGCCATACCACGACAATTTCAAGCTAGACAACTGATGCGGTTGCGGAGACGGATTTTGAATTCATGGAGAAAATGGAGCGCAAAGTGGTGTAATGGCAGTTTTGTAATTATGCCGAAGTTGAAAGTGTGCGATTTTGGAGGTTACGGAGTCTAACTTTATTGGAAACGGCTTTTAAAGTATAAGCAGGAGGCCTACGTCGCTTTTGGGATGATTTCCATCATCTGGGCCCTCAAAATGGCATTTTTGTGATTTCTGCAGTTTTTTAGGCTTTTTAGTTTATTTCGTTTTACACCCAGTTTAGGGTTTTTATTTTTTTCTTAGTATTTAAACAACCATATGAGTTGTTGAACGGCATTTTTGATGCTTTGAGAATTGAGTTGTTATTTCCCAAATTTCAGTATTCTTTGAATCAACGATTATTTGATGCATATTGCCTAGTATTCTTTTATTTGAATCAATAGGTTTTAGAAGTTAATTACTGGCATAATTTGATTATCAACAGCTTTTAAAGTATCTTGTTCTTTGTTGTGACTTCCGCTACATCAACAACTTATTGCTTTGGGCCGGCCTGTTCAAGGACCGCCGGTCTGTAACCTTTTGGATCAATAATCATGTCAGAAACATGAAAACTTGGCCCACGATCATTATATTTTCCATTCAGCCCATTATTAGCTCTTTTCCTTTTAGCATCCAACGCCATCTCATCACGCATCTCACTAGGTAAATTGACTTTACTAGAATTTGAAATAGCAGGAAAAGATACTCTCTCTTCTCAAACCACCATACGTGAATTCTTTCCATCCCCCTTCCCCTTATCACTCCTCAAACCCATTTGAAATTCAATATTCTGATTTCCTTTAACCATAGACAAGTTCTGAACCATTTTTTCATTCAAATTTTCCACCTCATCCTCCCTTACCTCAACTTCAACCCTAGCCGTCATTGAAGATCTCAGCCACTTCTTCTCCATAACCATCGGATGCTTCTTCAAATCAAATCTCATACACGACCCATAAGGCAACAATTCTTTCTCTACGTGATTGTCAAAAACATTTGAGCAGAATTTTTCTGAGTGCCCCATAATCCCGCAATAGAAACAAAACATCAAGATTCTTTCATATTGGAAATCAATACAACTCCAAGCATTCTCTCTCACACACACACACACACACACACACATATATATATATATATATATATATATATATATATATATATATATATATATATATATATATATATATATATATATATATATATATATATATATATATATATATATATATATATGTGTGTGTGTGTGTGTGTAATATATACACACACACACACATATTTATATATACATACATACACTGTAATACCCCGTAAAAATTTAAAATTTAATTTGCGAGTTTCGGTAACATTTTTGAGTTGTTTACGGATTTGAAATTTGTTTTGTGGTATAAGTTGAAGTTTGGTTTGATTTAAGTCCGGGTTGGGTGTGGTTCAGCCAGTTTTGGGTTGAACCAGGTCTCGTTTGAACCAAAGGTCTCAAACGAGACCCGATTCTTGTTCAGTCTCGAAAGAGACATACAAGTCTCGTTCGAGACTTCTGATTTTTGTTCGGTCTTGAACGAGACCTGCATCCTTCTGCAGGTCTCGTTCAAGACCAACAGGTCTCGAACGAGACCAGCTTTAGAATCGTGATGAGGCACGATTCTGAAGCCCCTTTTCTCGCGTATCTCGGCCCCAAAATCTCTAACTATATTCTTCACGATTTAAACCCTTTTATCCCTGAAACATTCACAAATCCTAGCCACTCTTTTCCTCTCAAAATCTTCGTGAAACTCATCGCCTATATAATGTGTACTTCGGTAGGTTTCAAGCTTTAGAATTCTGTTTTGAGCTTATAAGCGGCTCCGTTCGTAGCTGATAACGCACTCGTTTCAGCACCAAATTTCATTCCGTTTAGTTCCTGAGATTGTAGAGTCATCTCTCTACAAGTCCGAGCTGAGTGTTCATAAAACGGTACGTTGTATCTTCTGTAATAGCCGCCGCCGTTTTACCGTTTTTAAGTTATTTGTTATTTCGATTGTAAAACGATACTTTCGTTTTTCAATCCGTTCGCATCCGTTTCTAGATCGAATCTGGTTCCGTTTCTTTCCAGTAAGAGTAGACTCACGCCTCTACGATTCTACACTTTTCTTTTATCAAACGGTACGTAAACGAACCCGTATCAATTGCCGTCTGTAGACACATATTTTTCGGACATGTGAAAAGTGATAAGGAACTGAAGCGTCCAATGATGATTTCCAGAGAAATCTGTCCGGCTGACGAGTTTTTTATTTGCTTGCGGGAATCTAAGCAGGCGTAATCTGTGCACAGCTGCAAACTTGGAGGATTAAAACGTAATTTGGCATGAATAGCCCACAAAAATCCAAAGATATTGTAATCTAAGTCTAGAAATTGGACTATTTGCCATATCTTATAAGTTTATAGGCCAATTTGCAAGTTTGACTGACTGAAATTGACCTTAACCAAACCTATAGGACCTTAGTAGCCTTTTTTAACACTTGTAGGCACCAAAGCGGACTTTTAGCAATCTTTTACTTAGCCACCAATCTTTAATACGAATTTAATTAATTAAATAGAGTTTCATGCTAATCTTAACACCTAATGACTTATCACTTAACAGTTTAAACCCTAGAAGACTCTAATTAAACCCTAGGTCACCCCTAATCCCTATTAATACAGCCTGGCTAATGGTGGAAGACAAACCCTAAAATTAACCAGTAGAATTCGGCCACCTCACACACACACACACACTAAATCCAGTCCTGAAAACACTAAACACGTGTTGATTCTCCAAGAACGCAAGCCCTGCACAGATTCGAAGCTGGATTCCGCATCCACTTCGCTAGAAAACGAGCCAAGGACTCAGAACGGTATTTCTGAGGACCCTCTATCATAATTCCTTGATTTGACATGTCATAAAATATCATAATTGATGTAATTGCATGTTTTAGGATGTATTGTTAGCTTATGTGTTAATTTTAGTTATAGAATTACCATCAATAGCTTAATTATCAAATTGTCAATCACCACAAAAGTCGATGAAAACCATGTTAATCAGTTTAATTAGCCGTTTTTAATGTTCAATACCAGAAAATAATCAATTTAGACACCTTAGAATGCATGTTGTAGGTAGATTTTAGCTAATTTTACCTTAAGAAAACCCTAAAAATAGTTGATGCCCAGAAAAAAAATTCGCGTAGATGAGCTTAAAACACTTCAATTATATGTTTTTTTGGATTCCTTGTTCGATTTTATGCGGTTTTCACTACTTTTGCATGCAAAAACGGAGCTAAAACGAGTGAGAACGAAGCAAAACAAAAATCCCAGAACTGCTGTCGACAAATTGCCGCCGCCGCCGCTGCAACTGACGGCGCCGCCACAACAAACCGGCGCCGCCGCCGCTTTAAACTGCCGGCGCCGGCACTATGAACTGGCGCCGTGTTCTTCCTCTCCCAGCTTCCAGATTCGCTTCCCAGATCTTCCAGACTTTGATCCAAACTTCCAGACGTGTTTCCAGGCCCATCTGGACTCCAAATCAGGCCTAGTTTGAACCCAGACGTAGATAATTTAGTGTAGAATAATACTCTATAATGTTACGGGCCATACCCGATGTAAAACGGATCCAGAATGCCAAATATGTAACATAGTGTATAAACTGGGCCCACGAGACCGAGGCCCAGCAACTTCCAGAGCCGATTTTGGGCTAACCCAAACTCGGAATCGACTCCGGATCAAACCAGTAGAACCGGATCGACGAGACGCACAACTCTCGTGATCTGACCGAAAGCCCATTCTGACCAAACTAATGGTCAAAACCCGCGCGAGTGCCAGGCACTCAAAGTCAACGAGGTTTAAAAGTATCTCTAACCTTGTATGTATATCCAATTGCCCATGAGCATGCTGATACTGTTTACTGCTTTCCAAAAGCATTCAAATCCAATAATAACTGGCTAAAGGACTAACCACCTAAAATTGGCCCATTAACGCAAATCCAGCCCATCACTTAGACATCGTAGGACTAATACGAAAATGTAGTAACGGTTGTATAGATTTTTCAAGATCACCTAATAAAATCAATCAATCACACTTATACATATGGTTTTAGGCTTTGTGCATGTAAAATATCCAGACCAGCCAGACTTATGCTACTTGCTAGAAACCTCTAAGGTTAGATGTATGCTTAGGAGTACCTGCTACTTGCCTCAAATGCCAGTCCAAATCGAGTCATATGCGCGTCAAACGTGTTTACTGCTTTCATCACTGTTTATTTACAGCTTTCATATCCTGTGAACTACATATACTGTTGAGATGAGATATAAAATGAATATGTCCAGAAAATAAAGCCGGTAATAGATAAGCCAAGCACATAAGACTCGGGGAGGTCCACGAACCATTGTCTTTGGTCCGATGCACGATAGTCTTACCGGAGGCGAGTAAGGCTATCCAGTCGGTTAAATGGAATTTCCTAGTTGAACTAGCTAGGTGGCGACTCCATTTTCAAACCATTTCCACATCGAGAAGTAAGCCATAAGTCTTGGGCGAGCGGCCCCCGAACCCTGCTCTGCTCACAGTGGCGACTCCACTGGGGATTAAAATCAACTGTTTTTAAAACATAAACACAAAAACATTTTCACAATTGTTTTCAAAAACGGTTTCCATGGACCTAAACCGCACGGTTTGCGCCTTATCGATCACCGGCTGTATTTTCCAGACATATTCGCACCTGTTGCATTGCATTAGAAATTTATCTTCTCACCTACTCTCTAGGAGTCCCTATCCAGCCCCAATACTCATAGCCGCTCTCACGCTCTGGCTTTTCACTCCACTGTCCTGAACGTCTTATGCGGAGCAGTATCACTCACAGCCCAGTACCTCGGTCGTTTGTACTCATGATTGAAGAGACCTATCAAAGGTATATTTATCTGTGGGAGCCTTAAACCGGTTACTACCAAAATCCAATGACTCAGCCCACATGCATTCCAACTTAGACACTACCCTTTAGGATCAACCCAATATAATGATTGTACTTGAGGCATGACTGTCAATGTAATGATTCTAAATCCAATGTTTTAAAAACTACTATTTCAATCTCAGTCTTAGGTCCGGCCTAACAAATTTTCCAGTTTCAAAACCAGATTTTCAAAACCTCCAATTAGGCCAGACCTAAAAGAAACAGATCTGATTAAGTGATACACCTTCGTTTAATCAAACCTCCAATAACCAGTCTAGTTAAAACTCCTTTCGCTAGATAGAGCCGCCAGGCTAAATCAAATTCCAAATTTCAAAACGGACTTCCACGTCCACCCTACATGTTCTCAACTCCTCCCAGAAAGGAATTTAAAGTCATTACATCGACAAATGCCGTCTATCTGTTTATAGAATTGTTAGAAGAGAGCTTTTCTGCAGGAGCGCCGACTCTTGCATTGCAATGCGAGGGTCCAGACCAAACCACCTAGGAATAAACCTCACCCGGAACGCGTGTGTGGGAGAAATAAGGTTGGAAGGAACAACGTGTCTCTATGATATCAAACTGTTCTATGTGCTAAACTTTCTACGTGCTATGTGTTCAAAACTAACCCTGCATCTCAAGCATCTGCATATCATGCATCTCATGCATCATACTAACCCTTGTGGATGGAGCGACATGCATCATGCACTAACCCATTGTCTTGCGGCCATTCTACTGACTGCTCTATCCAGTACCCAGTCAACATCCATAGTGTCAAGCAATCAGTCCAAGATACCAGAAAACGGTTCTACCACGAGTCCAGAATCAGCAACCCAGACAGCCGACAGAGTAGAAGGAGGTTTCTACCAGGCCTCACATGACTCCAGAATGCAGTTAGAGCAGGCTTCTGACCTCCTAAAGAATCAGAACGGGCTTTTGGCCTCCTATAGAACGAGAACGGGCTTCCGGCCTCCTACAGAGTCCGAACGAGCTTTCGGTCTCCTACAGAACGAGAACGGGCTTTCGGCCTTCTACAGAGTCAGAACGGGCTTCCGGCCTTCTACAAAGTCAAAATAGGCTTCCGGCCTCCTACAGAACGAGAGCGGGCTTCCGGCCTCCAATAGAGTCAGACGGGCTTCCGGCCTCCAATAGAGTCAGACGGGCTTCCGGCATCCTACAGAGTCAGAACATGCTTCTGGCCTCCTACATAATTAGAATGGGTCTTCCACGACTCTAGAGTTAGTAACCAAAGCAAGGGTTTAAACCAGACAAAACAACAGAGATTTCAGCTTTCTAGAACAACCGAATGGAACAACGGGAGTTTTGCTAACCTACAATAGCCAAGCAAGACGGCGAAGGTTTAATCTACCCAGGACAACTAGAAGGGACAGCATGGATCCCATCTATCTGGAACAACCAAGCGGGAGGACGGAGGTCTTAGATTTCCAAATCAATCGAATGGAACAGCAAAGGCTTCCAACCATTTCCAAAACAGACGAATAAGCAGTAGAATTTTTGGGAAAGCTCAACTACATACTCAGTGTCCCACGTCGACCTCAAGAAGAGACCAAACATAAAAAGCAAGAGGAACTAGCGCCCGGATCGAACGCATCTCCAACAAGACGCATGTTGGGACCCATCCCAAGTCTTAGGCTCTAGGAGATCTATTTACAATTCTTTCCATTCATTTGATTATTTCAAACTTTTCATTTCATTAAAATTCCAGAGTCAATGATGAATTCTATTATGCTCATATATGTGATGTCTTGCTTGATGGACATGTTATTTTCAATAGGCATATATGCATGCATTGATCAGATCGAGCTATGTCGTTAGCTCATTCAATAACCGGTACAAAGAAGTGAATAACTTCTAGAGATAATTCTGTCACAAGAGACTTTACTCCTGAATCATGAGAAAAACCGGAAAGTTGTCTTAAAGGGATAGCGGCATGCGGGGTAGTGCCCACAAGAGATCTCTCACAGGTCTCTTGGCATAAAAAGATTTGGCCACAAACTAGAAGGCTTACGCGACTTAAAGGCGTCCAGTAGTAGAGGCACACGTTAGATCAGACGTCTAGTCTGGATAGGAATCACCACCAACAAAGAAATCCACCACCAAGCAGCAGCCCACCTATCTACGAGAGCGGGACGATCTAAAGAGTGGAAGGAGTGCGCTACAAGACCTCCTCTGGACACCTGCGAGCCGCATAAGACGCTCATAAAAAATAGTCAATCCAAAAAATCTGCAAGGACTAATTGACGATAGGGGTACGGCTCCTTGAAACAGAAAGTACCACAATTGTACCAGTTGTTCAATGAGTAGCAATATAGATCTCTTATCAAGCATGCATGCCATGATTATTGACCAGAACATGTACCTAGAAAGGACAGACAAACGACCGTAACTTCTAAAGTACAATCTTTGAGACAATGGAAAATAATGAAATGATAATAATAATCAGATACACTTCCCAGTAGCGCCATGTAATTGTTGAAATGCGCATAAACTGTCATGTCGATAATCATAATTACGTGGGTTTCAAGCTATTGAGTTCATTTTGATATTTAAATTAATATTTTTTTAAATATTAAATTATAAAATATGGTTTATAATTCTGGTTTATGGTTGGGTCGGGTTAGACTTGGGTCACTCGACATGTAGGTTTAGCTTGGTAGTATTAGAAACTCGGCTAACCCACTATTTGAGGAATGGATTTTATATATTAATTAAATATATTTACTTAATATTTTCGGATTGGATTTTAAAAATATGAACTCAATAGGCTTGATTCATTTGCGGCATTATGATTTATTGAGAATTGTGTTTTTTGTGTGATATTTAATTGTCTGATTAATTGTGCTAGTCCTACGTGGTGTCTAGTATTCTTAGAGTTAGGGGTTGGAGCGATTTTAATGTATGACTTATTTTTAGACTCTTCGACTACTCGCGCTTCGGAGTCGAACCTGGGTTAGCTGTTTTCCGAAGTTTCACGTGGATAAGCAAGCAGTGAGTTTGTAGTGCTATTTATTGATTTATTAAGTACCGCATCATATTTTAATATTATAAATGCTTTTGAATTGTTTTAAGCGATTATGGATCTGAATTGAAACGAGCTACTCGATAGGCTTGTATCGAGACTGTGTGCACCGGTAAGTACTATGGGATCGACAGACTAAAACCTTGCTTACGCTGGTATATGACGAGGATATGTTCCCGTCCACTCTAGGTTTATCAGTATGCTATGTCATACTTACGCTAGGATCATTTCAATACTGTTTTCCACAATCATACTATATTAGTATAAAATGTTTTGATTTAAGGGTTTTAAACTTAATAAATATAAATAGTATTGCGAACTCATCTAAGTATATCTGACCCCGTTGTTTTCCCAAATTTTCCAGGTTTATGATTTGAAAGCTGGTCCACTCCGATCCTTTTGATTCCTCAGAGGTTTTATGTTATTTAAACTAGTCACTATTTTCGAACTCTTAGACCGCAGTAGAACTAATTTATTTATTACTTTGGTTATTGCACATTGGGATTGTCGGTTTGTCCGATAGATTATTATTGGCATGTTTACTCTTGATTATTTTATTATTATATTTAAGGCATGTTGTTGAGTATTTTAGATATTTAATTATTTATATTAGAACTGTGATAAAAATTTCTAGACTTAGATTGGGAGTCTAGGTTGCCTCCGAGCAATGTTTCCGCAGATTTATATGTTTGATTGTTTTCCGCAAGATTGGCTACGGGTTTTGGTACGACCATACCCATACCCCAGCGCCGGTCACGATTCATGAAATTAGATCGTGACATACTCTCTCTCACACACACACACATATATATATATATGTGTGTGTGTGTGTGTGTGTGTGTGTGTGTGTGTAAAACGATAAAAAGGTTAACTTTTGAGAAATTTTCTTTAAGAGTTTGACCTTTTTTGGTTATTTGTCCTTATTAAAATGGTTACTTAAAGACAAAATTAAATTGATAAAATATCTATTGAAATTGTTATTTAAAAATATAAATTAAACCGTAACTTTTTCTGTATAAGTTGCTTAAAATTGTAATCAAACTATTGTATAATGAGTTACAGTTAAAAGTAAAAGTACTTAATACAGTAATTAACCATTTTAATAGAAGGTAAAATGCGATGACTTCATTATTCTTGGATTACTTGTGCATAACAGCAGACCCGTAATAGTTTTTAAATGTAACTAGATATTTGGGCACGTGCGCTGCACGTGGTATATTTATTTTATTTATATTGATTTTTATTTTGAAATTGTTTGACGTGTTTTTAATCTTATACGTATTATGATTTATATTTATATTTTTTGAACTTCATTTTTATTTAAATATGCATCATCATTTATATTTAAAATTGTTGCATTTTTTTTTTATTATTTTGTTGTTTACATTTGATATTTTGATTTTTTAAAATAAATAAGCTAATATATAGAAAGAGTGTAATGTTAGCTATTAAGCTATTGTGTTATTTGTTTTTTTTTTGTTATTAAATCTATTATATATAAACAAATATTTTTGTTATTGAGCTGAAATGTATATTTTTTGTGAAAAATGTACACTATTTTGATGGATAATAAATGAAACAATATTGTATTTCTAAGGAAGTAGAACTTCTTTATATACAACGTTTTTCGTATATATTCCTTTTGCTTTCTTTGTTTTTTCAGACTTCACAAGGACTTTAGTTGTTGACAATGAAACTCCTCTAGAAAGTGCCACATATAATTGTCCGTGTGAGAAAACTGGTTCTGGCAAATATACTCCTACATTTTGAATTGTTTGTCCTTGAGCCTTATTTATAGTCATAGCAAAACAGAGACGCACAGGAAATTGTTTTCTCTTGAAACGAAATGGATATCCTTCATTTTCTGCTGGAGATAATGGTATCCTTGGTAGAAGCACTTGTTTTCCAGTATGTTGGCCCACTGTTATTTCAGCGTGTATGACATTATTACCAAATTTTTTGCATACCATTCTTGTTCCATTACACAATCCATTTGAAGGGTCTAGGTTTCTTAACAGCATGATAGGGCAATTGACTTTCAGTTCTAACTTATGTGGAGGCAATCCATTCGGCAGTAAAGTATTTAAAAACTCCTCTTGATAGTAATTAGTTGTATCGTCTACCGCCTCATCAAAGCTATTATAGATTTTGCTTTCTCCAGGGAATAATGTTATCATCTTTTGGTTTAAATTGTCTACATATTCATTTTTAGTAGCCAATATTGCTCGATTTGTCATGAAATTTGGCGAGGTAGAATTTTCTTGCAATGACGGGTACACTGCATCAATAAGTGCATTTTCGGAGGCATCGTCATCTCCGTCTTTTATTACCATCTCTTCTGGTATCTTTATCAAGTTATCTCCTTTTGTTGGTTCTTCTCCGTTACCGATTCGAAGTAGAAAATTGCCAAAATCTTTGTCCGATTTGGCCCTCATATTTACCGTCAATTTCAACACCTCCATTTTTTCCCATAGATATGATTTTATGAGACTTGAGCTAACAGTTTCTTGTCTTGTTCCTTTAGGCACCACCGGAAGTACTTGTCTAAAATCTCCTCCAAAGACAAAAACTTTTCCTCCAAATGGTTCTGTACTGTTCATAATATCCTTAAGGCTTCTGTCAACAGTTTCTATTGCAAATCGTTTAGCCATTGGCGCCTCGTCCCATATTATTAGTGTTGCTTTCCTTAATAATTCGGCCTTGCCACTTTGTTTTGAAATCCCACATAAGCTGGACTCCGTAGGACTTAAAGGTATTGAAAATCGGTTATGTGCAGTTCTTCCTCCGGGCATAATTGCTGCTGCCACTCCAGATGTTGCTGTAGCTAGAGCTATCATTCCTTTTGAACGTATGTTAGCAAGGAGTGCACGATAAAGGAATGTTTTCCCGGTTCCACCTGGTCCATCAACGAAGAATGCTCCACTTTTTTTTGAATTTATTCTTGCAAGAATGACATTATATGCTTTCATTTGCTCATTATTTAGCTTATTTGTTGCATCGAGGTCTTCTTGTGGTACTTCTATTGCCATCTCTTCTTCAATTTCTTTTGTCACGTTTGAGAATATTTGGTCTGCTCTTGCCTTTACTTTTGGTAAATCATAGTCTTTTATGTTTTTTCCCATGCTTTTTAAATAATAGTTGATGCTTTCAAGAGTAGAAGAAATCTGCATTTCAAGTGAATTTTCATGTATTTTTTTAAAATCTTCTGCCATGGCTTCATAATTATCGTCCCACAATTGTCTAACACTTGGAGGATCACAATACACTAATAATGTGGCAAATAGTCTTCGTAGTTCTTTTGGCATTTGGTACTCTACAGCTTCTTTCATGCATTCTGATGCACTGTTATCATATTCCAGCAATCCTCTGTTCATTGCTGATTCCTTGAATGTTGAGTATGGAACACCGTTGACAGTTAGCAAATCATTAAATGATTTTGGTCCTCTTACATGACTCAACAAAATCCTCATGTAATATCTCTCGCCTTCAATTGGATTTGCTGCATTGACACGCCCTATCACTTTTTTATTTTTTCTTTTTGACCATATTCTTTCCATCCCGCTCCATGTATAATGCTCTGGGAATTCTCTGTATAATAGTTTTTCAGCATACTTGTCTGTTGCGCATGTATGAAAGAACTCTGTTAGCATTGTTTTTTTGTTGTGTTCGGAATCAGCAACGTATCGTAAGTCTTGTCCCTTCCAAAATGCAACTGATTGCTTATTCGGGAGGTGCAATTGAAGATTTATAACAGCTGGATGCATTTGATTTAGTTCAAATTCATAAATTCTCCACATAGCCTCTTGCGCAGACACCCACCTTGCGTCTTGGAATTGTTTTATTTCATCTATTTGGTTAGCGTCTTCATCATGAGCTATATTTACAGCTACCCGATCATGCCCTTTGTATATATATTTGTACAAGTATTTTACTGCTTTATATCCCGAGCAAACTTCTACATTTACATGGCAACTATATCTGGTCAATAGATATGGGCTATACGGCACAACCCATCTGTTGTCCAATCCGCATTTTCTTGTCTTCACCTGTCGTCCGTTGTTTGGTCTTTTATATATAGGATAGCCATCTTTTCCTAGTGTTGTTTGCTGTGAGTACTGGCGCGGGTAGTGAAATCTGCATTTTCCTTCAATCATACAGGGGCAAGTAGGATTTTTTTTCCCACATGGGCCATGCATCATGTGCTTTGAAACCATTTCATACAAATCTGGATGCTTTTCTTTGTCGGGAATTTCCGCACTGATATATTTATCAAATTCATCCGGACTTGACAATTTATGATGAGGATGCAATATGATTAATATATGGGCATGTGGTAAACCTCTTTTTTGAAACTCTATAACATGGACATGAGCTGCTATTCGGCCAAAAATTTCTTTTTTATATAACAAATCCTTGAGATCTTGTAGCTTTGCTCGAAAAACTCTTGCAATCAAATCAGCTCTTGCTTTTGAAGTTTGATTTGGTTTTAACTCTTGTTTTATTTCTTCCCACTCGGGGTTGCATGTCATTGTTATAAATAAATCAGGTTTTCCAAATCTTTGAACTAATGCCATTGCATCCATGTACCTTCGTCGCATGTCTCTAGGTCCTCCTATGAAAGATGCGGGCAACACTAATCTTTTCCCCACTTGATCTGCTCTAGTCTCGCCAGCTATTATGCTATCTACAATTCCGGAATATAACTCGGCTCTTATTTGCGATTGTTCCCTTCTTATATAATCAAGTCTTGTTGTTTCTATTTTGATGTACATGTCAACCGCATATTGCTGCAGCAGGCGATCTGCAAGAAGTAGTATTGGGAATTCTGCATCTCTTATTTGTAGTTTATAGCAGTAATATTCTCGGCACGACACATTTCCACGGGTATTTGGTTTGGCAACTTGATTCTCTTTCTCAATTATTTCGGAGGCTGATGCAACATTTTGAAAATTAATTCCGCTATGTTGCAAGTTTGTTTTGTTTGACGGGTCATGTCTTTTAATATTCTGATGCCATCCACTTTCACCTTTTGGAAAGAGAAAGGGATACTGCAATGGATCATAACAGCCGAAAAACTGCTTGATTTTGTAATTGTGTCCTGAGTGTGCATGAATTATTATTTCCCTTTCAAATGGAGCATTCGGGCTGTTTCCTTCCACCCAAATAGCTGCGACTTCGCTTGATGTAGGCGCATTATATACCTGCTGATTTGATCTTACAGTTGATGCGATCCTAATTTCAATATTTTTGTGAGATTCATAGTTATTCAGACTTCGGAAGAATTGAGCATATGGGTTGTCTGCTAAAATGCTCATCAGTTTTTCCATGAGTTGTCTATTTAAATCTGCCTCTCCAACTGCATTCATTCGATTCTCTAGCTCATTGCTACTATCATAAAAGTATAGTTGAAAGTATCTCGGAATTCCGTCATGTGGAATTAAAGTTGGTAGTTCGTGATATATTTGTCCTCGAGCTCGAAATGTGTAAACTCCTTTTCTGTTTGAAGCTAACTCTTTGTCCAATTTGACTCCAAATGATGTGAATGCGAAAATACTATTGTATAGTCGGATGTTGTTTCTAAATTGGATTGCTTCCTCACAGTCTGAAGTGAATAATAATAATAGTTCTTCTGGAATTTTTGATGTTGCCAATTTTACTTTTCCATTCTGGCAGCAAAATGTCGGTGGCTCGTATTCAAATCTTTTAGCTCCGCAATAGCTACATGGAAGGACCTTTTTAAGCTTGTGTAGAGGCGAGCATACCGGTTCATATGATATTTCTCCATCATATTCAACCTTGTCCATTTGGGCTCTACATAACCATTCAACACGTGGTTTTTTTGAATTCGTTTGCTCATCATTACTCTCTATATCTGGCATTATATTTGTGAGTTCTCTTTTCTTGTCATTTTTAGTTTTGTTTTGAATTTCAGTCGGTACTTCTTGGTTAGATGAGCTGCTGCCATATGTCTCTGTGTTTGATGTTTTGTTTGCCAATCTTCTTTCTTTATTTTTTGTTGATTTCTTTTGGATGTATTCTTGTTTCTTTTCATAACTCAAATTTTTATAGTTTCTCACCATATTTTTAGGTTGAATGTTGAATCTGTATCTCCTCGTATGTCTAGTGGCTATCATATTTTATAGTGGTATTTGTACAATCCCATTAGGATTAGGAATTGGTTTTGTTTTAATGTACATTGTATATTTAGTTTTCTAATAATCATATATTTAGCAGGATATTTGCTTTTCCTAATTAGAATATGATTTCTGAAGCAATAGATTTATTTTATTTTAATTTTTAATTTTTTTTAATGTTTTTTCTCTCATTGTGATTAAATATGATTATTTTATTTAAATTGGGATTTTTAAAACTAATGAGAAGTATTAAAAATGAAATCCAAACAAAATCGTGTGAGGCAGCCCAGAAATGGCGAACAATCTGCTTCTGCAGAAATGCGATATTACATCACCAAGCTCGATGTTGAGGAACAGATGCCGGTTCGACTCCAAATCAGGTCTGGAACAACAGGTACATCGTGATATCTCTTCCTTCAATTAAACCCTAATTTGTTTAAAAATTTGATTATTTTTTCGTTTGATCTAAAAATTAGCTGCTTTGTGTTCAATTCAATAATCATTTCATGCTATTTACTTCATGTAAATGATCATTCTCTTTAACTTGATTAAGTTGTAAATTTGGAACAGAGAACTGGGCATGATTTTCCTCAATTTTTTTTTTCAAATTTGATGTTTATTATCTTGTGGGTCTGATTGGAATGTGCTTATTTTGTTTGTAAATCTATTAATAAGGATTGCGTTTGAAAGAGTGCATTTACTTGGGTTTTGTTATTGTGATTTAATTTTTAAACAGAATAGTTTTTTTTTGCTTTGAGATTATTTCAGTTTCTTTCTCTTATTTACGTAAATTACGTCGTTTTGCCTGAGTTAAGTTGATGTGATTAGTTTCAGAGTAGTCTGCAGTATTTGTTGGTTGTTCTTATTTCAATCTGAATTTGTAGTTTTTGTTTATATTTACACTTGTAATTTGATATATTGGAGGTTATCATGTAGTGAATGATTATGACATATTTCAGATTTTATTCGATACATATTTCAGTTTCAGCAATTGAATTTTAGAAAATATACTTATTTTGACATGTGGGTCTGATTAATTAATAGATTCATTGATTATACAGAGATAGTTAGCTTTTGAATTTTGAGAAAGAAGATTGATTGTTTTAAAATCCTGGAAAAAGAAGAATCATGAGTATGCAGCTTTTGGAGAACCAACCCAGGAAACTCAATTTCATATGTAAGTATTATTATTATTATTATTATTGTTATTATTATTATCCTGAATGTTGTTGTTATTATGTCCTATTACAAGATTGAAAATATAAAAGCCATCAAAACTAATAAGCACAAATAATTTGTAGTTTTTCTGGATTACTATTATCCTTAAGGCTCCACACATATTTTTCTTGCGTACTTGATTAATTTGTTTATATCCTTGGTAATTCTCATCTTAAGTATTTCATAGCCAATCTAAAATTTGGCACCTGCTTTTGATCATGTAAATTCATTCTAATAATTGACAAAATAATACTTATTATTTGTATCTATGTAAAATAATATTATTAAAATAAAAAAATACAATTAAATAAAAAATAACATAAAGAGTCAAATATTTAATCTTTCTCGATCTTGAAAAAAAAATACGATAAAACATATTTAATCTTTCTCAATCTTGATTTTCTTCTTTAATCTTGTATCTCCTTCAGCTTCAAGGACATCATCTTTTATTTCTATAACTTGATTATTGTCTTTAAATTTTTCCTTATCTCTGAGTTCTCTTGCTGAATTATTGTCTTCAACTTCTTGTACATCTGATGCAACCATTTGCTTCCTTGCATAATCAGCTTCCTTATCTTTTTTCAACATCACAAGAAAACGATATTGTTTTGACTGGCAAGACATCAATTTCTTGTAAAATTGTATATCTTCTTTTGGTCCGTCCATATTTAATTTCATATATTTAAACACCGGACATCCAATCAAGATTTCTGCATTATCAAATATGGTGACATATGCTTCTTCGATTGAATCTGAGACAAGTAGTTTGAGCATATACCTTGGAGTATATTGAGGATTTTCATCATTACAATTGAAACATTTTAGATGCCCTTTGTTTGGATATATCTTTTTGCTGCACTTGTTACAAGAATTATACCAAGGATTGTTGCTATTTACAACCGATAATATAGTTGCCTCAAAATAACATTGAATCTCTTGATACTTATTTTCTATTATTTCTTTCAATGTAACTTCTGAAACCTTTGTAAATTTATTAGGCGACGAAAGAAAACTTACTTGTTTGTTTACCAATATATTGGAATAATACGATTCACGTAGTTCATCCACTTCTAGTAAGTCTAAGTTTATCTCTATTGTTGTAACTTGAGTTGTATTGAGTTGTAATTCTTCGGCATATATTTTTGCTTTGACATTGGATAAGGCTATTATTGGCCTCTGGTCCGAATTTTGAAGGAGAGATTCTACTTCACCACCTTCATTGTCAGCTAGATCTCCCCATAAAATTAAATTTAGTTTTTCCAATTTGTCATTAAGAAGAAGTATTTCTCTTTTTCTAGTTGGTATCCCCATTCTTGTTTGCACCGTGAAAGCAGATTTGACATGTTCTACAATGCCCAATATATCTACCATAGTCTTCTCATCAGAAATTTTTTCTACATCATTAAACGATGTAAAGTTAAATATTAAAACATCTCTTGGAATAATTATCGCACATTCGATGACAGTGGTATATAGTGTCAGAGACAGTTCAATTCTTTCATTCACATTAGGATAATGTGAATTAATTGCTTTAACCACTCCATTAGTGATCGTATAAGTCTTGCCTCTTTCTAAACAATCTTTGAACTTTTCCACCGCTTCATTGAATAAAATAGCTTGTATTTTGGTTCCTTTAATATCAACTAATATGATTTTTCTTTTTTTGTTAGAACCATTGTTATATGATTCTATTGACCCGCTTCGAATTACCATAACGCTAATAGACCATTCTTTTTGATATGGTTGAAGCAAATCAATATTATTTTCCATAGTAAATAACTAATGAATATATATTTGCAGGTTTTGGATCTTTAGTTTGAAAGAAAAAGCTGAAGATATGGAGGTAAAGAAGGTTTAAAAGTAGGAGCTGAATATGGGGAGGTAAAGAAGAAAAGTTGCAGGTTTTGGATTTTTAGTTTGAAAGCAGGAGCTGAATATGGGGAAAATACAGGAGATGAAGATGGATTCAAAGAAGAATTGAAAGTATGAGAGCTATGATATGATTATTTAATGATAATGAAGGTTGTCATATTCTTGTATTTATAGTGGTAAATTTGTGCAACTCCTCTTAGGATTAGGAACACTTATTTGTTATAGATTCTTGTATGTTTTTAATATATCCTTTAAGGATTAGGAGTGTCAATTTGTATATTATGATCTTTTAGGAGAATTAGGAATGTCAACTTGTATGTTCATATCTTTAAGGAATATATAAAATATAGAGGGTATTTTTGTCCATAAATGGAAGTGTTCCCCCCGCGAATACACTTTTATATTTGTTATAGATGACTTGGAATTCTAATAGAAGTGAAACTGAAAATAGCATAGGCGTGATTGTTTAGAACTTTTGATATATCTAGTGACTTATATATAATCTGTTGCATTTTCTAACAATAATGTTGAACTTCTATATCGCTAAATTATGATGAATTTTTTCAAAACCCTAATTGCTGAGATCTCTTATGCCACTAAAATGAAAATCAGACCTAATTCATCAGCTTCTAAGGTAGCCGAAATAGAAGAGCTTCTTATCGAAATCCTCTTACGAGTACCACCAAAAGCCATGCTGAAATTGAAGCGCGTATCGAAACAATGGCAATCTATAATATCCGACTCGAAATTATGTCTTTCTTATGCTTGTTTTCACCCTAAAGTTTCCCTTCTGCTGGAGGAAGAGGGTGAGAGATCGAAAGTTCAAGTCATCTCTCTAAATTAGCCGATAAGAATGGAGAATAACGTCATGGTTAAATATTTTATCGCATTTAATGGTCATCATACTAACATTATGCAATCTTGTAAAGGGTTGTGTCTTTGCAAATCTTCCTTATTTTTATTGGATCCCCATAAGGATGATTTTACATTCGACGGTCATCTTCGTTGCTTTTCATATTGTGTTTGTAATCCGACTACGGGGCAGCTTAGAATAATCGTTTGCCCTAGTTCGTTATCACCGCCTTCGTCACCGAACCCATTTTTAATTAGATATACTCACGCTCTATTCAGTGTAAGTTTAGTGTTTAATCCTCAAGTATCAAATCATTGCAAGGTTGTCTTTATTTTTGATTGCGATGCACCAAAAGATCATGCAAATATATACCCGGCTTATTATGGGATTGAAATTTTCATATATTCATCAGAAACTCAATCTTGGAGTTGGCAAAGAAGAGATGAACTAGACTATGGAAGAACGTCGTCGATGGTGAAGAACAGTGGTCCTTTTTATTGCAATGGTGTAATTCATTGGTTCAGATACCATTCATCAGAATACAAAAATGGATTTGTGCTTCGTTTCGATCCTTATACGATGGTTTTCGAGACGATAGATTTTCTTTATAGTTTTTATTTCTTTGGCTTTACAGAGTACCGCGGAAATTTGCAGATGATAACTCGTGAGTTTGATCGTACTAGTTTGGAATTTAATGTTTGGGAAGTATCATCAGACTATTCTAAATTGTATAGACGGTATTGTATCGATCTTGAATTAATTAGAAGAGTTCATCCAAGTTGGAATATTTCACCATTGAGCATATTTTACATTATTTGTGGGAAAAATATAAAAGACAGAGTTTGTGATATCAGTGGAAAATATGGCAATAATTTATAATCACTCTGATAGAACATAAAGAGTTATTAATGAAATAGAGAGAACACCTCAAACTCAAAGATATTATTCAAATATTTAGCAGTGTCGTCATCCTTTAGCTTGTTACTATAAGGCATTTGAGTATTTAGAAAGCTATTGCTGTGTTTAGTTGGTTTAGAACTTGTATTAATTGCAGTGTCAATTTATATATCGTATTGAAAGTCTAGATGATATACTGAAGTTTTGTATCAATTATTGTCCTTTTAATTTTGTATTTTTATATGTTTATCATATTTTTATTTGAGTTAATTCTTAAAAAAATCACGAACTTTACACGAAGTTTCATTTTAATCATGAACTTTAAAAGTTGTCATTTAAAGGCACGAACTTTCATTTTGTTTCAAATCTATCGACAACGTAAAATCTGATGTATTTTATCGAACCAAAAATTCCTAATCCTATATACTCTAACTAAAAGATAATAAGATTTAATGTCGATTTATAATTTGGGTCTTTCATTAATGGTTTATTGAAGAATTTAGTCAACAAAAATACACTGAAATGATAGATTTGAAACAAAATGAAAGTCCGTGCCTTTAAATGATAACTTTTAAAGGTCATGATTAAAATGAAACTTCGTGTAAAGTTCGTGATTTTTTTAAAATTAACCCTTTTTATTTCAGAGAATTCTGTTTTATGAAATTTAAAACTATCTTACTTTTACTTCTGTTGTTATTATTATTTTGGCAAAAATAGAATCTAATTACATTAATATTTAGTAGTTAAACTTTTATGGGCTTTTTGTATAAAATACTGTTTTTTCTCCAACATTTACTTTTTTACTATCCCTTTTAAATTTTTACATTTTATACCAACTTTCTTTTACTTTATACTACTGTTTAAAAAAACTTTACTTTTTATATTAACTCTCATTTTCCAACATTTTCTTTCATCATTTCTAATTATTATTTTTCACCATTATTTTTCTGCACTTAATATTTATCACATATTTAAATTTTGAATTATTTTATTTTATTGATTTTTATTGATTTTGTTTTTTGAATTTTGACTTTTTTACTGATGTTTTTCGTCAGTTTTAATATCAATACAAAATCAACGGCTTAATTACTTAAAAACCACCCACCTTGAACTTTTTTTTCGCTTATACCCTGACCTAGGAAAAAATTCATTTATACCCTGACGTATGTGTTTATGTTTCACCTCTACCCCGAGGCACTAAATTAACCTCTTTTCATTTAAAAAAAAGTTTAAAATAGTCCTTCATTTAGAGAAAAATTCATTTTTTATTAAACTCTAATTAGTTTAGGTTAAAAATGAAGAACTATTTTAAACTTTTTTCTTAATGAAAAGAGGTTAATTTAGTGTCTCGGGGTAGAGGTGAAACATAAATACATACGTCAGGGTATAAATGAATTTTTTTCTAGATCAGGGTATAAACGAAAAAAAAGTTCAAGGTGAGTCGTTTTTAAGTAATTAAACCCAAAATCAACATATGTAATAAACTAACTAATTTAAAGTTTTCAATCTTTTTTTACACTAATTTTTATTTTTTCAATATTGTTTCAATTTAATTTCAATTTTTTTATTTTATTTCACATATAATGTGTTGTTTTTCGTTAATGTTAAAATCAATTAAATATCAACACAAAATCAACATAAGATTAACATTGTAACATTATAATAATTTAACATCATTATTGTCTTCTTCACCGATGCTAAAATCAACTAAATGTCAACATAATATCAATACAATATCAACATAAGATCAACATTGTAAAATTACAATAATTTAATATTATTATTGTCTTCTTCGCCAATTTCAAAATCAACAAAATATCAACCGAAAATCAACACAATATCAACACTGTAACATTACAATAATTCAACATCATTTTTTGTCTTTTTCCCTGATGCTACCATATATTATCTAGTCTCAGTATAATTGAATTTTTTTAGTTTACTTCACATACAATATTATCTTATTTGTCAATGTTAAATCAAAAAAAACAATTAGTTGATATCAACATAATATCGACATAAAATCAACAACACTGTAACATTGCACTAATTCAGCAATCAATCATCTTGAACAAATCGTTCTGCAGAACAAAAAAAACGCAGAGATACAACAAAACACAAGAAAAATGCAAAAATAACAGAATTTTATTCCATAAAATCACAAAATTATTCTAAATAATATGAAATGAGTATTAGATTCTTTAAAGATACTCTTTATATATGTTTAATGATGAAAAAACGGTAAAATAAATAAATAAATTACAGATCTGAAAATGATAAAGAAAAAAGAATAAAAAAAATTCAGATCTAAATTCAAAAAGATAAAAGAAAGATGACGGCGAGATGAAAGCGGAACGACGGAGGCGGAAGGACAGAGATGGAACAGCGGGACGACGTAGGCGGAGGCGGAACGGCGATGTGAGTGTGTGAAAGGTGAGTTGAGAGAGAAAGGAGAGAGAATCATGAGGAGAGAGAAAATAATTGTAATTATGAGGATTTGTGTTATTAGGATTCTAGATGGTATAAAAGTAATAAATTCTTTTTTGTATGGTAGTTTTGAAATGTCAAACATGAGTCAGTATAAAAGTAAATCAAACCTAAATGTTGGTTATTTGAATAAAAAGCCCAACTTTTATTTCTTTTAAATTGGCCTTAAATACTGGTTCTATTCAAACTCGAAGCTGAAACCTCTGAAATGCACTGGAGCGTCTTAGCCACTTGTTCTAGGGCTCACTGGCTACTTCTATTATTATTACTACACGAAAAACAGGTTTTACCGATAAAGTGAGAGTGATGGTTGCTAAATACGGCATTTAATCGATATCTTGTAATTTTGAAAGAATATAACGGCGATTGTAAAAATGGAAACATTCATTAAATAAATACGCTCTATAAAAATATTTATAGTAACTCTTCAAATTTGGCAGTTGTTACAGTTATGGTGGTAACAACCTGCTTAATATAATGTCCTTGGTCATAACCTTATGGTGGCACAAAAATGTTATTGTAGCCCTCTGTTTTACATCTTTTTGTGATCCATTGAAACTCCCTACTTCTCAACATCTTTTTTGGTACCTATAGCGCTCTCATTGATGTTGTTATGTCCATTTGGCACATGAAGAAACTCTCTAAAATACATACACAATAGTTTTCACCAGGTATCTTTATGTGCATCAAATATGTCCTTGTACAACATGTTAGGCCTGAAGGAAAGGTTGGAAGATTTGGTCCGATATTCCAGTTATGATGTCGTCCCTTTTCCTTTGCGCATGCGATTCCACAATTTTCAGTTTTGTGTAGCATAGTTTTGATTATAAATATAATCATACTTAGGCCAATGCAGAAGTAGAATTTAGCCTGAATTTGAGAGATGAATGACATATATGTCATATGTTGCAATGCTCTCAAATCAAGTCAGTGCAATCTATTTATATCTATAAGAACAAAGGATCAATTCACCCCCTCAACTTGGCATGAAATATCAAATGAGTCAGGATTTTGGGTTAAACTAACCCGCAACTAAGCAAACCTGGATCAATTCAACCCGCAACTTAGCAAAACCGGCTCAAATTCACCCTTTTGACAAAAAAAAAAGAGTGGATTATCTAGTTAAAAAAATAATCCTAATTTAATAATAATTAAACATAATTAAAATTCTAATTAAACCTACCTCTTTTAATTAAACACCTACGACTAAACAACCGGCAACCGCCCCTCCGTCACCGTCAAACATTCTGTCCACCCCCAGGACCTCTGCCGGAAAAAATCCCCCCCCCCCCCGGCAGATCTGTTCTTTTGAAGAACAGATCTGCATCTGTTCTTCACGAAGAACGGCAGATCTGCTGTTTTCGTGAAGAACGGATTTGTTCTTCACGAGAAGAACAGCATATCTTCTGTTCTTCTCGTGAAGAACAGATCTACTCTTCGCGAGAAGAACAGACTTGTTCTTCTCGCGAAGAACGGATCTCTGTTCTTCTCGAGATCTGTTCTTCGTGAGAAGAACGAGGCTGTTCTTCGTGAAGAACAGCCAATCTGTTGCTCTTCACGAAGAACATATATCATATGTTCTTCGTGAAGAACAGATACAGATCTGTTCTTTTGAAGTACAGGTCTGTTGATCTGTTCTTCAAAAGGACGGATCTGCCGGCAAAAAAACTCCGACATGAAGCAAAACCTGTCCGCTGCCGTGGAAGAAGAATGCAAAAAAAGAAAACGGAAATTTTGGTGAAATGGACATGGAAGGTGGGAAGGAGAAGAAGGAAAAAAGGGAATTTTGGTCTCCAAGTTTTTATTTGAATAATAAATTAATTTTTAAAATTTAAAAATAAAATGAATAAATTGGAATTTTAAAATCATTAACCACTCAACCAAAAAATAAAAAAAATATTAAGTACTATTTTAAACTTTTTTCCCTTCAAAACCAGAGAATGTGCTACACTCTCCTAGAGAGGGTGCAATTTGTACGATTTTGCAAAATTGCGGGTTTGTTTGATCCAAAAACGGTAGAAATGATTTATTTGATATTTCGTGCCAAGTTGAGGGGGTGAATTGATCCTCTATTCATATCTATCTATAACTATTTTATATGTGGGAAGGGGGGTGGACAGACAAAATTACGCTAATAGATTTTATTAAGAGTATAATTTATAATTGAAAAGATAAAGCTAATAAAAAATAATTATAAATAATATAATACTTTTATAGAAGCTAAATGTAAATCTGCAACTATGAAGTTAACTATAAATCTAATTCTGTTAAGGTTTAGATGGATATTTAAATAGTAATACAAATTAAATAGAAGTTTAAATAAAAGTAGTTTGAATCCGATAACACAAACTAAATAACAGTTTGATATCAATAAGGAGAAAAACGTTGGTTTCTTGACTTTTAATATGTTAATCATCACAGACGATGCAAACATATTACTATTCTAAATTATCATTAGGGGATTTCTTGCTTTGGAACTCTATATTCATACAATTTATAACCAATTTTTTAACCTACTGTATGAATTGAAAAATTAACTATATTGTATCATCAGATAACCAAACATTACATGCATTAGGATAACCAAATTAGTATTCAAACCGTTATTTAAAAAAACAATTCTAATAAAATCTAAATAATAATATATTACTGAAACTAAATAAAATCTAAAAGTATAATTATAAATTTAAATAATAGATATATTAATATCACTCACGTACATCGCACGTGGCATAAAACTACGAAATTAAATACAAGTCAAATTCTAAAAAAAATTATAATAAATAAATTTAACAAAAGTAATTTAATAGGATAATATTGATTAAATAAGAGTTTAACTTCAACAAGAAAAACTAATTTTAATAAAACTAATTATACAATATTATAGCAAATAGGATTCTTATAAAAAAGAAATGTTAACTTAGTTTTTTATTGACAAGTTTGTTTGGAAAAAGGGCTATTTCACACCATAAACTTGTCAATGAAGAGATTCACAATATTATCTTTCTAAGTGATCATGTCATTTTTTTTAATTAATTTTCATTTACTAATGGGACAAGCATATTTATTAAATAGTTATTTCTATAATTTATTATAACAAGTATTATACCGATAAATATATATGTAAAAACTAAATTACTAAAAAATCAATTACACCAAATAATTAGAGTTGACAAATATGTTAAAAAATAAATATAAAAATTTAATTTAATATAAATAACGATTCATATATATATATATATATATTATATGATTATTATTCTTTTAATATAAATAAAAATCATTAAAAGATAAAATACTATGAATATAATAGATAATTATTATATATAACGGGTCATACTAATATCACGAACGTGGTATAGTTTCAATTTAAAAAAAAATCTATCACTACTAGAAATCAGCACATTTGCGACGGAATTTAGCGACGGATCTAAATTTCGTCGCTAATGTGCACCTTAACGACGGGTTTGCCGACGGATATGGTTACCTTTGGCAAATGCCACAAAAAGAAAGGCGGGAAGCTTCCCGCCTATCTTTTACGACGGATGTACTAATCCGTCGCTAATCTCATTCGTTAATGAAACGCTCCGTTTCATTAACGGATGGTGACGGCATTAATCTGTCGCTAAATCATAACCTAAATAAAAACCGCTGCTCTTCTTCTCTTCCTCTCCCTCTCCTTCTTTTCCATTTCTTTTTTCTTCTCTCTTCCTCTCCCTCGCCTGCCGTCTGCCGCCCTCTTCTTTTCCCTTTCCGGTACGTTTTTCTCCTGCCTTTCCCTTTCCTTTTCCAGTACGTTTTTATTTTAACGTTTTGTATTTTTTTTTGGGCAGGCCACTGCCATCGTCAGCCCATTGCCGCCGGTTTGTTGCCGCCGCCGTCTTCCCGCCGACGTCCGTCCACCGGGTTAGTCCCATTTATTTTTTTCTAATTACTGATTTTAGATATTAATATAATTAGATTTTAATTAGATTAGGTTTAAATTAGATTAGGTTTAAATTAAATTTCTAGAATTAAATTATAAATATTTCAGATTATTAAATTAGGTTAGTATTTATTTTTATTTAATAGATTATTTTAATTAAAATCCTTAAGTTTATTTTAATTAGGTTAGTGTTATTGGATTAGGTTAGGATGTTTTGTTTTATTTTATTTTTGTTAAAAAAAATAGAGTAGTTTATTTCAATTTATTAGATTATTAATAAGTAAATTTTATTAATTTTCTAAAAATAGTAATAAAATTAGGGTCATTTATAATTAAATTTTTATAGTTAATTATGATAATTTGAAATTAGTAGAGAATATTATTAGTTTGTTTAAGTTGATCTATACAATTAAATTGCATTATATTATTATTATAATAAATAAATGAAAATTAGATTATAATTATTAGATTATAATGATGTTCTTTAAAATTAGTTGAATAGAATAGTAATAAAAATATTATTTAAAACTTGTAAAATTATGAAAAAATTGACATAATTCATGATGGTTGTAATCATATAATGAATTGGTGGAATTGGTGTATTGGATATTTTTGAATATGTAATATTTTGCTTGCAGGATTTCCCTGAAAAATGGGTGATGCTCATTTTTAAGGGAAATGCTGCTGGATTTTTGTTAATAATTAGAAAAAGAAATTTATTAGTAATCAAAGTAGACATTCAATTTGTTAACTTGTAGTGCTCTAACAGACTTATTTGAAATTATTATTGTAGGTTTTGTCCTTATTACTATTATTCCTATTGTCGTCCATTCACACCGTTTTTACCATCCACATTCTCTTCTCTCTTGCGGTTCTGCTCTTCAACAAGTAAGTTTTACTGTATTTTTGTATTTCATTTTAATTAATTAGAGTAAATTGAATAACTGTTAAATTTAATTAACAAAGATTTTATTCCCACCGAATAAAATCTTACCTAGCCGTAGAAACCCGTCCCGTGTGTTTAAGAGATTGAACGACACGGGATTGTACGTGTGTACAGTTCGTAAAACTGTTGTCGTCTACGTAATTTGATCACGAAAAAACATATATGTATGGATATGGTATAAAAATATTTGGTAGTTTATTGGCGTATGTTCTCCGGGTGGCTATTTAATATAGGTTGTGTAACGCTTATTTCTTACGGAATATATAATTAGCGTTACACACCCTATATTATATAATGCACCTGGGGAACGACGCCGGAAGGCTGCCGAATATTTTTTCCGTATTCATGCATATATCGTGATCAAATTATGGGGCGCCAGTTTTGCGAACGGGATAGGACCCTGCCCTTTTAGCAGTCAATTACATTGACTTTGCTACGTTGAGCTTATGAACCAGTACCTAATTGTACGTCCTCCAGAAATGAATCCAGACCGGAGTTGGATGTATACGAGGCATGACAGAGGCTTCCTACCGCCAGATTTTTTTCCTAATCTTGAAGATTTTGTGAATTTTGCTATACAACATCCAGAGTGTATGAGTGAAGAAGAGATAAAATGCCCATGTTCTTGGACAAAATGTAGAAATACGAATTTTCGAGATGTAGAAGTTGTGAAACTACATGTCTTGCAGTCTGAATTTGTTCCAAATTACTATGTCTGGATTCACCACAGTGAGGTGAATATCCCTCCTGTTGTTCAGCAGCCGGCTAATGAATACGATTACTATAATGAGGGAGGGGGAGATTTAAACTCCGGTCAGAGAATGGTTATTGATGCTGCTGGTCCTGAAATTTTTGAGGAAGAGACCCCGAATGAAGAAGCTCATAAATTTTTTGATATGATGAGTGCGGCAGAAGAAGAAATATGGCCTGAAAATACTCCGACGATCTGATTCGAGGGGTCTTTTACCGCCATGCAGCCAATCGGTACAAAGACACTCTCCACAACATGAGGCCGGATAAAAAAGAGGGCAGTGTTAGTGCTGACACTTGGGCGTCATGGAAGCGTGTTTGGGATACTGCGGAGGCGAAGAAGAAGTATGATATAGCACGAGCTAATCGGATGAGTGAGCCATCGGGAGCTGGGACCGGACCGGTTCGACATACCGCAGGATCGCGATCGGCTACGAGGCATAAGACAGTAATGGTATGTTTTAAATATTAATAGTATTGTTATATTTTCTTTTAACTACTAATTAATTTAATTTTTTCATTTCATATACTAGACTGAGGAGCTCGGTCGAGAGTCCACTCTGGCTGAGCTGCATGTCAGGTTGCACCTGACAAAAGCTGATCGGACGGTCTTCGTTGACAAGAGATCAAAAGATAAAAATGTAAGTTTGTTTAAACTGTAAATAACTGTTAAGAGTTATAGAATTTTTATAAATAAATATATAGTTGTATAGTTTATTGTAGGATGTTTATGTGATTGTTGTGACTGTTGTTGTGAATGTTGTTGAGTATAGTTGAAAGAGTTGTATGCAGTTGTTTTTGCAGGAAATCCCTAAAAAATGGGTGATGCTCATATTACAGAGGAAATGCTGCCGAATTTTAGTTAGAAATATAGGTTGAAACTAATATTTGTTAAGTATTTTTACAGAATTTAACTAAACTATGAATGTGCTTTTTTTTTCTCAAGACCGTTTCCAGGAAGAGCTTGCTGCAGCGACCCATTCTCAGGACTGGGGAGGGGAGTTTGTCGACTCCTGAGCCGATCGACGAGAACAAGTTGTTTTTGTCTCTGGAGGCAATCAAGAAGCAGCGAGTTTACGGTATTGGTTCAGCTTCCGCATCCTACGTCGGTTAGAGCAGCCGATTGCGTCGGGGATCATCCCAGACACAGCAGCAACCGGCGGTTATCAGTGAGGAGATCGAGAAGCGTATTACGAGAGAGGTTGACGAGCGGGTCGCGCAGCGCATGATCACTGTGGAGGCGGGTTTCGAGCAGCGGGTTGAGGAGCGGATCCGTACTGTAGAGGCGGGTGTCGACGAGCAGATCTGTACTGAGCTTGCGCGGCTGATGACTACACTCCGACCCGAGTTACGCCCGCAGTTCCCACCTCCCCCACCCCCACCTGCTGATGACACCACCAGTTTAGATTAGGATTTTGTGAAACATTTTGACTAATTTATGTGTTTTGTTCGTATATTTTGACATATTTATGTATTTTGTATGCTTTTTAAAGTTTTGTTATATATATATATTACGGATTTGGTTATATATATATATTTATTGTTTCTTATGTGTGTGAATGGTCTGTTTAACAGGTATAATGTATAACTGAAAAAATATGAAAATATGCCGCAAAAAAATTATTTGCAAAAAATCAGACAAATTAGCGACCCTTTTTTTTAATATAGCGACGGAAAATTCTGTCGCTATTCAACCAGGAGACGACTGGTCTTGATATTGGCAACGGACTTTTCCGTCGCCAAAGTCAAGTTTTGCGGACGGAATTGGAGACGGACTAGTTCGTCGCTAATTGTCCGTCGCTAGTCGGTCGGCAATTGGTCGGCTGGCTCGACCAAATTGTCGACTGAGTGTCTCCAACTTACCGACGGAAAAATCCGTCGGTAATTTGGTGACAGATTCGTTTTCGGGTCGCTATTAGAATTAGCGGCCCAAAACTTACCGACGGACTTGGTCCGTCGGTAATCTGTCGCTAATTGTAATCAGCGACGGATTTAGGTGTTTAGCGACGAAAAAATCTGTCGCTAAACACCTGTTTTATAGTAGTGTATGATAATTTATTTAAAAATAAAGTTATATTTAGTGTTTTAATTAATATTTAATTTAAATAACGGGTCATATAGATACCGCTAACGTGCGTAGCACGTGGCGAAACACTAGTACTTATTTTATATGTGGGAAGGGGGGCAGGCAAAATTACGATAATAGATTAAGGGTAAAAAAAGTATAAAATTAATAAGAATTTAATTTAAATAAAATAGTATGAAATAGAGATATAATAGATTAATAAAGAGTTTAACTCTAACTCATATTATAAAATATCAAAATAGTAGGAGTTTAATTGAGTTTAATAATTTCAATAATAATAAAAATACCATATATCATTATATTTGCTAATAGAAGTTTAATTACACTAGAATAATTATTAAGGAGTTTTATGTGGGACTACAAATTAAATTGTTTGAGACTTTCTTAATAATGGCCAGAATATTGCGAGAGCAAGGATTAAATTGACCAACTTTATCAAGTTTCAAACTGTCCAAATAATTAGTTTTACCGTTTTGGACAAATTGAATTATCGGAACCCAAACAATCTTCAAGATATGCATTTTAATAGTCCAAAAATACAAATAAAAAAGAATCGAATTTTAAAAACATTTTTAATATATATATATATATATATATATATATATATATATATATATATATATATATATATATAGATATATACAATCATGTTTATAAGCACTTCCAACATATACAAACACAGCAACTGTAAACAATTTATTTAATATAAGTATTTGATCCGATCGAAACCTTAATCTTAAACTCCTTAAACTTTCCTAATCTGTATCGTATTCGAATCAAATCATTTTAATCCAAGTGGTACGGTCCCGAGATAGTTTGACCGAGTTACCGCTACCACGTGGCATAGTACCGAGATAGTTCAACCGAATTACTCATTCCACTGCTTAATCCAAAGTTGTGGGTTCCGAGATAGTTCGACCGAGTTACCCATCAGATACGGGTCCCAAGATAGTTCCACCGAGTTAACCTCGTATCTGCCCAAGTTAATCCTCCTTTCCACACCATAATCACAAACATGATCAACATTTAATGAGCTCATATCAAACGTATCTATGTATGAATATCTAGACTATTATAAACAGCGGTGATCACACGGCCTATTGACGCCCAATAGGTAGCTCGTTTCTTCGAATCGTATACAAATTCACATTGGCAAATAATTAACAAGTCATAAACAAAGTAATACAATTCATATATCAACAAATCAATCAATAAACAACAATTCAAATATTATCCAATCCAATAAGAACTCAATCAAATCACACTATATAATTTATGCGATGCATTTAACAATAATAATATATATAGTATATATAAAATAGTTTTTAATACGATAATAAGAGTGAGTAAAATTTACTCACCGCTTGCCATCCAGAAACTTCGATAACAGCAAAACGATGTCGCGTTCTATACGTTTCGGGTTCCATTGCTAATCGTCTCGTCAAGTCAATAAAAATTCGATAATAGCTCGAATTATAAACAATCTAACTATAACTAATTAATCCAAGACTAGGTTTCTAGCCAACTTCGGCTATCGAAACCGTTTACTTAAAACAGTCCGACCCCTAAACAAAATAACATTATTAAAGTTCAGAATGTCGCCTATCACTTTCGTTTAGGTCTCGGACTGAGATTAACAACCGAAGGTGTCGGAATTTGGCCCTGAAGTTAATAACTTAGGGCTGTCTTAAATTTCTGATTTATTTGAGCTACGTAGAGGTCAAACTAGCAGAAACTTATACTTAGACATATATAGAAAACAGCTTTAAATTTATGTACCAACAAACGAAACTTAATTCGGAGCTAAATAGCTCGAGATATTGCCCTAACAATATGGTTGTTCCGCAGCGTAATAATTCCAGCAACATCGTCAAATTCTCAAGTTATCTCTTCAACGTTTTGGTCGATTTAAAACAGCCTATAACTCAACATTATACCATCTATTTCATCCCCTAATCATGCCAAAATTATCAACTTGAATCAATCATACTTTAGCTTCATTTTCATTTCAAAAAACTGGTTTAATGTTACGTTCATTACTCGACTTCGTAGCTCCATTTCTTTACGTCAAATTCGATCCGATTAACCACAAACGAAGGGTGGAATCAGCCCCCCTTATCCTCCACATTACCCTCCCCTGTTTTGGACAGGGGAGGGGCTGCTTGAGCCATGGTGAAATACACCATGGCTGCTGCCAGCAACCCTACCGTGCGAAGCACGGTGGTTGATCATTCCCGGACATCAAGGCCCAAAAACAACCACCATTAAAGACAATCAAATCAGAAAATTTTTTGCTACCATAGATACTGATTCTTACCTTTATTTTCTTAGGTCAATCCGTAGATATCTTCCTCCTCTTTCCGTAGCCGCAAGAATCGATCAATTTCGAGTTAAAATGAAGGAGTTATGGTTAATTGAAATTTTTGCATCTTAAGGATTCTTAAGGAAGAAGATGGAGGTATTTGAGAGCTGAGATTGATCTTGATGTATTCTTATTTGAAAGTTAAATAATGGCCCTTTTATATTTATGACAAAAGTTCCACTTTAATTCTTGAATTCGCCACCTCCACGCTTTGATTCGTAACTTTTCTTTCGTCCAATTTAGTCTGTCGATCGCTTAATCGTTCGAACTCGATAAATATCGTAATATTTATATCCAAATAACTAATTCTTTTCCGCTCTCTTATTATTTTATATTCCGATAATATATTTCACTAAATTTCGGCTACAACACTCAATTTTCCAATTTGAGCGAAAATGACTATCTTCGTCACTTTTTCGTCCTTTATTTGATTTGACAAATATCGATATCCAATTATTCGATATTATTTTTAAGAGTATTAATTCCCGTCAACAATCTATTAAATTTCCATTTTCCGGAAATTAAATCTTTATTTTCCAATTTTCGAGACTAAGTGCATTTTATCCACTTTTCCATATTTTCTTTTTTAAGTCTAATTCCATTTCCTTTATGAAATTCTTGATATTGAAATTTTCTTATTGAAATCTCAATATCGACCTACTCGGGTTCCCTTTTATTCAATTATTTTCCGATAATTCCTTTTCTGGCCGCTTTAACTGTTTAAATTTAGATACGTTGCCTACTTTGACAACATCAGACGCACGGGGTATTACATTCTTCCCCCCTTATAAAAATTCGTCCTCGAATTTTCCTATAATTATGTTTTTGGTAAAGATCTTACCATTTTCATACATCGTTTACTTCATTATTACGATGGCGGGTAAATTTGTTACTTCTATTATCGCACATCCTTCGTGTCCTGTTGTAGCTGTTTCTTATACGTCTTTTCACTATAATCGGATATTATTTAATGTACTTTGAATATCCGTTCTGCCGTTGGCCAATTCCTCGCATCTTCTCATTTCTTAGCGTTGATATTCTTCAACGTTTATTCGTCGTTTCTCCGCAATTTCTTGCAAATAATTAACAAGTCATAAACAAAGTAATACAATCCATATATCAACAAATCAATCAATAAACAACAATTCAAATATTATCCAATCGAATAAGAACAACTCAATCAAATCAAACTATATAATTTATGCGATGCATTTAACAATAATAATATATATAGTATATATAAAATAGTTTTTAATACGATAATAAGAGTGAGTAAAATATACTCACCGCTTGTCATACAGAAACTTTGATAATAGCAAAGCGATGTCGCATTCCATACGTTCCGGATTCCATTGGTAATCTTCTCGTCAAGTCTACACAAATTCGATAATAGCTCGAATTAATAACAATCTAACTATAACTAATTAATCCAAGACTAGGTTTCTAGCCAACTTCGGTTATCGAAACCGTTTACTTAAAACAATCCGACCCCTAAAAAAAATAACATTATTAAAGTTCAGAATGTCGCCTATCACTTTCGTTTAGGTCTCGGACTGAGATTAGAACCCGAAGGTATCAGAATTTGGCCCTGAAGTTAATAATTTAGGGCTGTCTTAAATCTCAGAACTGCTATGCGCGACATAATGTTCTGATTTATTTGAGCCACGTAGAGGTCAAACTAGCAGAAATTTATACTTAGACATATATAGACAACAGCTTTAAGTTTCCTTACCAACAAACGGAACTTAATTCAAAGCTAAATAGATTGAGATATTGCCCTTACAATATGGCTGTTCCGCAGCATAATAATTCCAGCAACATCGTCAAATTCTCAAGTTATCTCTTTAACGTTTTGGTCGATTTAAAACAGCCTATAACTCAACATTATACCATCTATTTCATCCCCTAATCATGCCAACATTATAAACTTGAATCAATCATACTTTAGCTTCATTTTCATTTCAAAAAACTGGTTTTATGTTACGTTCATTACTCGACTTCGTAGCTCCATTTTTTACGTCAAATTCGATCCGATTAACCACAAACGAAGGGTGCAACGCACCATGGCTGCTGCCAGCAACCCCACCGTGCGAAGCACTGTGGTTCATCATTTCTGGCCATCAAGGCCCAAAAACAACCACCAATTCATCTTCCACCTACATGAAACCCTAACACACTCAATATTCAGCCATAGCACAACCCTTACAGCTCACAACAAATCAATAATTTCAGCCTATAACTAACTAATCATACACCAAAAGCATCATTTCTATACTTATAATCATCAACATCAACAACCACCATTAAAGACAATCAAATCAGAAAAATTTGTGCTAAACCCTAACCATATATACTGATTCTTACCTTGATTTTTTTAGGTCAATCCGTAGATATCGTCCTCCTGTTTCTGTAGCCGCAAGAAGTTATGGTTAATTGAAATTTTTGCATCTTAAGGATTCTTAAGGAAGAAGATGGAGGTGTTTGAGAGATGAAATTGATCTTGATATATTCTGATTTGAAAGTTAAATAATGGCGCTTTTATATTTATGACAAAAGTTCTACTTTAATCCTTGAATTCGCCACCTCCTCACGCTTTGATTCGTAACTTTTCTTTCGTCCATTTTAGTCTGTCGATCGCTTAATCGTTCGAACTCGATAAATATCGTATTATTTATATTCAAATAAATAACTTTTCTCCGCTATCTTATTATTTTATATTCCGATAATTTATTTCACTAAATTTCGGCTACAACGCTCAATTTCCAATTTGAGCGAAAATGACTATTTTCGTCACTTTTTCGTCCTTATTTTGATTTGACAAATATCGATATCCAATTATTTGATATTATTTTTATAAGTATTAATTCCCGTCAATAATCTATTAAATTTCCATTTTCCGGGAATTAAATCCTTATTTTCCAATTTTCGAGACTAAGTGCACTTTATCCACTTTTCCATATTTTCCTTTTTAAATCTAATTCCATTTTCTTTATGAAATTCTTGATATTGAAATTTTCTTATTAAAATCTCAATATCGACCTACTCGGGTTCCCTTTAATTCAATTATTTTCCGATAATTTCTTTTCTGGCCGCTTTAACTGTTTAAATTTAGACATATTGCCTACTTTAACAACGTCAGACACACGGGGTATTACAAAACTAATTTAGTGCGTTTTGTATAGTATTATTGGTAAACGGGTAGTAAATTATGTAATAATTCATTTTAACACTTTATAATTTAAAAATAAAAATTGATTTTTAAGTAAACTGATAGTAGATCATTAGTAGACTGTTAGTGAATTTATAGCAAACCGTTGATGAACTGAAATCGTATTTTTGCAAATGAAAAAAGTAGTTTTATAACATCCATTGGTTAACTAATTTTGGTCAAAAGGTATTTATGAGAATATTTAGTTGTTTAATAGGTATTTGTCTAAAAATCCTTTATCTTTTCTGTAAATATCGTCCAAACAATAATGTTCAATTTAGTTCAAATTTGAACATGTAATATTTTAAAAAGGCCTAATTATCTAAAGACACATCTTTTCATATATTTTTTTTATTACCTCGCTCACTTTTCAAAATCTCTGATTTATTTTTTAATGTTCACTTCCATTATAGCCATTTGTTTATATTGAAGTGACAAAAAAATTCAAATAACCTCTTATATTACTTCACTTTTAAAAAAAGGTAATGTCATAAAAATTCATAAACTTTACACGTTTTTTCAATTTTTTCACGTTCTTTAAAATTTCTCATAAAAATACACCAACTTTCATTTTTTTCAAATTTATACACAGTGCTGACGTGGCACTCATTCATTGGTGCAATTTGCTGATGCGTAAGTCATTTTTAACCAATGAATGAGTGACACATCAGCACCGTGTATGAATTTGGAAAAAAATAAAAGTTGGTTTATTTTTATGAGAAGTTTTAAAGAACGTGAATAAATTGAGAAAACGTGTAAAGTTGGTGAATTTTTATGACATTAACCCTTTTTAAGATCTATTATTATAAAAATATAAATTTGAACAATATGAAGTCATATAAACGATAAATTTGAACTTTGCTTTCATTTTAATTTGGACAAATGGCTATAATTGAAAATAAAAATTGAAAAATTGACTAAAATTAAAAAATTGAAAAATACGGCCACAAATAAAAATAATTAAAAAGGTTGATATTTCTGGTGATTAAGCCTTAAAAAAGAAGAGAAAATAACAAGAAAACCACAATAATGATTCACTATTTCATATAATATAATATTAAATAATTTATTTATTTTATTACAATTTTTTTTCGTAAAATACCAATTTCTATTATTACTTTTCAACCAAAACCACCTTTCTTCCAAATCAACATGTGTCCCCTCTCACTATGTCATGCACCTGTTGCAATATCATTCTTAGTAAATATAAGGTGCACCATTTGATGCACCTGTTATATATAATGAATGACACACGTGGATCATTCTTAACAATAATCAGGTGTATCTTTTGGTATACCTGATATAATCAGGTGTATCTTTTATTTTCTTAATATAAATTATATATTCATATAATTATATATTTATTTAAATTAGACATAAAATTTATTTATTAAAATTAAATTTTGAAAATATTAATTTTAGTTTTAATTTTAAAAACACAAATATAATGCTCTTTTTTTATTTATATCTCCGATATATATTTTATATGTCTCTTATATACTATATAATATATTTATTCAATATATATATATATATATATATTTGATAAATATTCGATTGTTTGAACTTATTTTCTTATTTTATATACATTTTATTACATATTTTTTATACTTATTTGATATATTTTTGAGATGTGTCGAAATATTTTTATATATATTACATATATATCTTTTATACATATTTGATATATATCTGATACATGATATGTACATTTTTTAAATTTATTTAATAAATACATTTCTGATACATAATTTATACATTTATTGGTGGGTTTCCAAAATCTTGTATCGAAAAAGTATCAAGTTTTTGATAGATATTTGATACACATTTCGATACATTTCTGATACATATTCGATACACCTCTGATACATATGGGGTGGTGATTTGAAGAGTAAAAACAAGGTCTAATATGGGGCTATAAAGGACTTCGTTTTCTAACAAAGCACGGTGGGTAACTGGAGATTCTTGACCGGAATGAGTTGACCGGAGAATGATATTTCGTTGAGAAATGAATTGATCAGCTTTATAGATACATTGATTTATTATTTAAAACATAAATAGTTAAACAACCCGTAGGTATTTTAAAATTTACTTAATAGATACATCGTTAATACATAATTTTGTCACGACCCTAAATCGAGGGCCGCGACCGGCGCTAGGGAATGGGAATTGTAGTTCTGAAATCCGTAGCAAGCCTGAAATTCACTAAAACTTTTTCGCAAATAAACAATCATACAATGACTTTACAAACGCGGCATTTAAACAAAGATACATTTATATGCATTGGTAAAACCATACAACGTGCTCGGACTTATCGTTTCTGTATCATGTACGTACTAGTCTGGCATAAATCAATATGTCGAAATTACATCACAGGAATTTACCTCTATGGTACAATTCATAACTATCGTAGCCAAATCAACATGTACATAACAGACAGCAACTATAAACCATATAAAATTTCACTGCTGTAATAGGCCACGACACTGGTCAGACATCACAGTACTACAGCATCTACGGAAGTCGGGATTGTACATAGCCAAAAGAACGTCTGGAAAAAATTAGACTTCTAGCCACGTGTAGAGTTTAGGTACCTGAAAAACACACTATTGGGGGTTCAGCTATTAAGCTAAGTGAGTTATAATTTACCTACCATATTATCAAAAAAAGCATCGCATTTAAAACATTTTTAAAGTACATATACAATCATAATTTCAAACAATTCCAACATATACAATCACAGCGACTGCAAACAATTCACTTAAGACAAGTATTTGATCCGAACGAAACCTTAATCTTAAACTCTTTAACCTCTCCTAATCCGTATCATATTCGAATCAAATCATTTTAATCCAAGTGATACGGTCCCGAGATAGTTCGACCGAGTTACCGCTACCACGTGGCATAGTCCCGAGATAGTTCAACCGAGTTACTCATACCACTGCTTGATCCCAAGGTGTGAGTCTCGAGATAGTTCAACCGAGTTACTCACTAGATATAGGTCCCGAGATCCCAGATCCACCGAGTTACCTCGTATCTACAAAATTATGATCCTCCTTTCCATTTCGTGATCACAAACATGATCAACATTTAATGAGCTCATATCAAACGTTTTATGTACGAATATCTAGACTCATACAAACACCGGTGATCACACGACCTATTGACGCCCAATAGGTAGCTCGTTTCTTCGGATCGTATACAAATTCACATTGGCAAATAATTAACAAGTCATAAACAAGGTAATACAATCCATATATCAACAAATCAATACATAAACAACAATTCAACTATTATCCAATCCAATAAGAACAATTAAATCAAATCAAACTAAACAATTTATGCGATGCATTTAATAATAATGATATATATAGTATATATAAAATAGTTTTTAATACGATAATAAGAGTGAGTAAAATATACTCACCGCTTGTTATCCATAATCTTCGATAATAGCTAGCAATGTCGCGTTCTGTAAGTTTCGGGTTTCACTTGTAGTCGCCTCGTCAAGTCTACACAATTTCGATAATAACTCGAATTAATTACAATCTAACTATAATTAATTAATCCAAAACTAGGTTTCTAGCCAACTTCGGCTATTGAAACCGTTTACCTAAAACAGTCCGACCCATAAACAAAATTGACATTCTTAAAGTTCAGAACGTCTCCTACAACTTTCATTTAGGTCTCGGACTGAGATTAGCACCCGAAGGTGTCGGAATTTGGCCCCGAAGTTAATAACTTAGGGCTGTCCTAAATTTCAGAACTACTATGCGTGACATAATGTTCTGATTTATTTGAGCCACTTAGAAGCCGAACTAGCAGAAACTTATACTTATACATCTATAGAAAACATCTTTAAGTTTCCGTACCGACAAACGGAACTTAATTTGGAGCTATATAACTCGAGATATTGCCCTGGCAATATGGCTATTCCGCAACGCAATAATTCCAGCAACATCGTCAAATTCTCAAACTATCTCTTTAACGTTTTGGTCGATTAAAACAACCCTATTACATTGACATTCCAATTAATCAAATTCAATCCATCAAATTTTAATACTCCTACTAACCAAAATCCTTTCAATCATTTCAATTCAATTGATTGTATTGTTTTACATCAACTTTTTTAGCCTATGTTTTAATCGTGAAAGACTCAATCTATAACTCCGACTCCTATGCATTTCAACTATCAAAACAGCCCCCTAATATGTTATAATCATCAACCTTGAATCATCAAAACCTTAACTCGAAGTTTGCTTCAAAACGATTTTACGTTACATTCAATTTCTAACTTCGTAACTTGTCAATTTACGTCAAATTAAACGTATTAAACCTCAACGAAGGTGGCATTAGCCCCCCCCTTCTATCCTCCATCAAACCCTAACATCATATATATCACAACTCTTATATCCTCACCAATCAACCCTCAATTTAGAATAAATACAATCAATTCACCTCCTAAATATCATTTCTAACCATCAAATCATCATCACCATTAATCCTCATCAAAATAGAAAAATTACAGCTAAACCCTAATCATATATACTGATTATTACCTCAATTATCTGAGCTCAATACATAGATATCATCCTCCTCTTTCCGTAGCCGCGAGAATCAATCAAATCCGAGTTAAAATGACTAAGTTATGATCAATTGAAATTTTGGCATGCTTTAGGTTAAGAGGTTGATGAAGATGGGGGTTGAGAGCTGAGTAATTATGCCTATATTCTGATTTAAAACTCAAACAAATGGCTATTTATATTTATGGCAAAGTTCCACTTTAATCCTTGAATTTGCCACCTCCTCACGCGTTGATTCGTAACTTTTCTTTCGTCCAATTTAGTCCGTTGATCGCTTAATCGTTCGAACTCGATAAATTTTGTATTATTTATATCCAAATAAATAATACTCTTCCGCTATTTTATTATTTTATATTCCGTTAATTTATTTTGATAATTTTCAGCTAAAAACGCTCAATGTCCAATTTGAGCGAAAATGACTATTTCCGTCACTTTTTTCATCCTTATTTTCATTTGACAATCCTTTTGCGCCAGTACTGTTGCGAAACTGGGACTTGTCGGCTTACGATCGATATCCAAATAATCGATATTATAATCTTAAATACCAATTTCCTTTAATAATTTATTTATATAATATTTTTCGGGTAATAAAATTCTATTTTCCAATTTCTTAGGAACTTTAACTTATTTTGAATTTCAACTTTTCTTACGATTTTCTTTAGTCCCGTCAAACTAATTTAGACATTATAAATAATGAAATTTCTTCTTTAAATTTCAATATCAACCTATTCTCATCCTTATTTAAATATTTCCTTATTAAATCCTTTTCTTTTCTAGCCGTTTCATTATTTCAATTCAGACATGTTGCCTACTTTGGCAACGCCGGACATACAGGGTATTACATTCTTCCCCCCTTTTAAAAAATTCGTCCTCGAATTTTCCTATAATTCTTTTTCTGGCAAATATCTTACCATTTCCTTACATCGTTTACTTCATCATCACAATGGCGCATAAACTTGTCACTTCGATTATCGCACATCCTTCACGTCCTTTTATTGCTGTTTCTTATACATTTTCACTATAATCAGATCCTCTTTAGTGAAATTTGACTATTCATTTTGTCGTTGGCCAATTCCTCGCATCTTCTCATTTCATAGTGTCGATATTCTTCAACGTTTATTTGTCGTTTCTCTGCAATTCCTTGCAAGTCGTATTTGTAGCGTATCATATTTGATACTATCTTAAAACATCCTTTAAATATCTTGAATTATTAATAAAAATCTTAATTTGATTAATTTATAACAATTTAATTGAATAACTTAATATTTTAAGTTATTTTAAACTTATCCAAAATTGCTCTTCTGGTCAACTTTGACCCTAAAATCACTCCTTTCGAGTAGCTTGTCTGTTAATCAAAATTGATAAACTTATAGACTGCAGCGCTATCTCCAACTTTTATTTGAACATCGAGTTAAAAATAATCCTTGATGATGTCGAAAACTTGCGCTGAAAATGCCTCTTTGAGGTAGTTTTGAGACTGCACTTGCATGTCTTATAGGCCGCTGTTCAAGTTGATGAACCAAGCGTTTAATAACGTTTAACTCTAAATTAAATTCAGTATTCTTATATTTTTCTATCTCGACTACAACTTTCATTAAGACCAAATTTCATTTCGACATTTCCTTCATGTCTGAAATCGTCCTCAAAGTTGGCCACTAGCCATACCTTTACCTTTAGGCTAATTCATGTTTTTGGCTCATCTTTGAGCTTGAAAAACAACTAATCCAATTGAAAAAATTCCATGATCAAATTATCCAAATTTGATATATGCAATATTATTTACATATATCCATTGATTTCGATTAAAAATAATTAGGTTTCGAGGTCCGATTTACGACCGAAACATAGCCTTGTGACCAGTTTGGAACCATGTTTTGTTGTTGCAAATTCCGACTTCATCTTACTTCAGATAATCCTTTGTCGTTCACATTTAACGTTCACTTATACTTTTGGAATAAGTATAAGGTTGAATCCTTCACTTTATCTTAAAACGTTCCTCTCCATGTTCGGGTTGCCGTGTTTGTCTGATCCAAACAACGCGTAACACTTATCTTATACGCAACTAACGTCGTTCTTTTGGTTCTCCTTCTTAATCTCAATCCATCTCTCGATATGTCATTATAAACATATATTTCTTATTCCCAAACTTTGTCTTTCCTTGTCCTTTAGTCGTTTACGTTCTTCGCTATTTGCGATGAATTATTATTCCATAATAATTCTATCGGTCTCCTTTCGATCATTTCTCAAATCTTAATCTTAACCCTAACATTTTCTTGTTATGCTGTACTATCCTTGATAGTCTCTATCCTTGTTTCGCATCGTATAAAATTTTAAAGTTTATCGAAATCCGACATCATTTTCCTTGACGTTTCTCATCTTTCTCGTATTCGATCATGTCTATAATATCTTTTCCTTTCTTACCAATTTCATACTTCTTGGCTTCATGTGTTAAATCTCATGAAGTAATGCTCGTTAACCATTACTTAATATGTTTTGCGCCCATCTTTCATGGTGTATCTCTTATCTCTCGATCTTTTCACTTCAATCGCCTACATTTGACTGGTAATACCTTTACCATTGTTCGATGTAATCCTTTCCTTTCCTTATTATGTTTCTTGATTATTTCATCGTTCCTATTCAAATGCTTCTCGATCACTTTATCCATCTCATTCCTATGTACATGTTGTACATGATGTCCTTTAGTTATAATGAACGTAGGATTGATAATTCCTTTATCAATGTCCAATGAAGTTCTTCATCTTTATCTTATCGAATTTCTCGATCATCTTGTACTTCTCATTTCGATATTTCCAATATTGACTACCGATAGGTGGTAAAACTACTCCCTTCTCGCATCCGTTGACGTATTACACCCTTGGTCGTGCGTATATCTTTATATCGGTCTTTTACTCACATCTGATCCATTAGTAAGGTCGGCCTTAAGCTTATGTCAAACTCTTACATTTAACTCTTTTTGTTTGCGACTATTCCGAATTCATATCCTCTTATTATACTTCTTTACTCTTCATATTAGGTGTCTTTATGTCAGACTACCTTGCTACAATCTGCTCCTTCCCCGTTTGTGTTCTTATCGAGTACTAGGCGTTACACATGTATTATTCGATTCTTATCATCCTTACATGGTCTTTCCCATGGCCCGTATTCGCTTCGGGTCTTTTATATTTTCTTTTCGTTGTACACTTTTTATGTCTACCCCATCTCATTCCTGGGTAAGTACCAATCATAGGTACCTTATCGATATCTTTCATGCCTTACATCGATTAATTTCAATAATATTTATTTCCATTAGGGCTCGTTTCTTATATTGGGGTGTATTTTATCACATATGTTCATTCTTGTTTGTCAAAAATCTTTTATTATCATTGTCGCAGGGCTTTACATCTGAGTTTCTTACAAAACAAATACGTGTCAAACATTGTTGGTCGGCCAGTCTTTCAAACTCTTCTATAGATTCAAATTCTTTGACTTTAAATCGTTTGAGAACATTGGTACAATTGTAACTCAGAGTGATGACACCTCTCATCACTAAAGAGTTGCTCGATAAAATCACGTTTTAAAATTTTTGACACGAGTATGATGCATGATCTGCGTTTTAAAAATTTATTTTATTTTTGACACGAGTATGATGCGTGATCTACGTTTTGAAAAATGTATTTTATATAGAAAATATATATATATGTATACTCATATGCATTACTAACGTGATTATGACATGCCACATATGATGACTGAGCACAATTGTACCATTAAATCACAAAATTTTCTTTCCTTGAAAACAATCGTTAGTCCCTTTAGACTACACACCGTGCGACATTAATGGCTTTTTCTTGTAATTTATTGGGGTTTATTATGATTTCGATATTGGAAATTTCGTTATCCATTAACACTTGTCTAATTGTTTTATAGCCAATGCTATCCTCTACTAGCATTGCTAAACGAATATCATGTTCCTCATCTTTTAATACTCATCCATCTCTATAGTTCACCATCTCGGTCATATTCTTATCTCATGTAGCTCTTAGGCTCACGTGTCAATTTTTTCATAGCATACTTTCTTTGATATCGTTTACCATCCTTGTGGTAATAGAAACGTAATATAGGAGATTACGTTTCACGCCATATATATTACGTATGTTATGTATTTTATGCATTCTTAATTTCAAGTATCGTATAAGTAACTATGTTTAGGATAAAGCCTATATGCGCGGGTTTCTCAATCTATATCTATAGGCATTATCATAACAATACACAATTATATCAATGTATGTCATATCAATCGATCACAAAATAAACAAAACAATACAAACATTTCAATTTCATAAACATGTTTGGCACATAAGCATAGAAAGCATTTCGTACTTGAGGGCGTCTCACTGGACTCACCCTTCTCGGGTCGCAATGCCACATCCGCGTCTAGCACTGCCTCTACCTCTATGCATAATTGCAGGATAATGCCAAATACTAGGAGCAGTACTCCTACGAAAAGGGAATGCCAGTATCTCACGTCGAAAGAAGAGAGGTGGAATGGAATCGTCATTCCACTCATAATCGCTGGCTGTTTGACGAGCTTTAGCTAATAACATTCCAAAAAGCTTAGGTGCATTATTGTATTACTCAACAAAATCGGGTCGTAAACCCCTAATTTACTGATGGTTCACCTCTTCTGATGCTTCCTCTTCGGATAGGTCTTCCTGACTTTTCTCACTAATTTCCATCTCCGGGACAATGGTCCCACCTCGAGTTTGAATATCTGATATGCACTCATTCTGACGTATCTAAAATAGTCTGTCAGTATCTACATGAAATCCAATTGATAAATAGGAGGCACTTCCTCCTCTTCTGATATAATATGTAGCTGAGCTCCATTTTTGCTCAGATATGCTGAACAAGAACAATACTTAATCATGTGATATTGTCCAAACCACTTTTCCACAATAACCAATAATTTAATATATGATATGCACTATCTAACTTAAAGCTTGACTAACTATCTAAGCATATCATATTCACTTAAACACTTAAACAATCTCACACACACGCGTTCCACTCGGCAATAGACAACCTATAACATCAAGAAAATTCAATCAGACACATATAATCAATAAGGCTTGACTCTATACGCTGCAATAGTTTCTAGGTACTTAGGGTCAAACAGACACTTTTCAAAGACTGGCAGTGGTAACTGGACCAACTGCTCTGATACAACCTTTGTCACGACCCAAAATCGAGGACCGCGACCGGCGCTAGGGAATGGGAATTATAGTTCCGAAACCCGTAGCAAGCCTGAAATTCAATAAAACTTTTTCGCAAATAAACAACCATACAATGACTTTACAAACGCAGCATTTAAAATAGGATACATTTATATGCACTGGTAAAACCATACAACGTGCTCGGACTTATCGTTTCTGTATCATGTACGTACTAGTCCGGCATAAACCACTATGTCGAAATTACATCACGGGAATTTACCTCCGTGGTACAATTCATAACTATCGTAGCTAGACCAACATGTACATAACAGACAGCAACTATAAACCATATAAAATTTCACTGCTGTAATAGGTCACGACACTGGTCAGACATCACACTGCTGCAGCATTTAGGGAAGTCGGGATTGTACATACCCAAAAGAACTTCCAGAAAAAATTGGACTTCTAGTCACGTGTAGAGTCTAGGTACCTGAAAAATACAGTATTGGGGGTTCAGCTATTAAGCTGAGTGAGTTATACTTTACCTACCATATTATAAAAAAAAAAAGCATCGCATTTAAAACATTTTTAAAGTACATATACAATCATAATTTCAAACAATTCCAACATATACAATCACAGCGACTGCAAACAATTCACTTAAGACAAGTATTTGATCCGAACGAAACCTTAATCTTAAACTCCTTAACCTCTCCTAATCTGTATCATATTCGAATCAAATCATTTTAATCCAAGTGGTACGGTCCCGAGATAGTTCGACCGAGTTACCGCTACCACGTGGCATAGTCCCGAGATAGTTTAACCGAGTTACTCATACCACTGCTTGATCCCAAGGTGTGAGTCCCGAGATAGTTCAACCGAGTTACTCACTAGATACAGGTCCCGAGATCCCAGACCCACCGAGTTACCTCGTATCTACAAAATTATGATCCTCCTTTCCATTTCATGATCACAAACATGATCAACATTTAATGAGCTCATATCAAACGTTTTATGTACGAATATCTAGACTCTTACAAACACCGATGATCACACGGCCTATTGACGCCCAATAGGTAGCTCGTTTCTTCGGATCGTATACAAATTCACATTGGCAAATAATTAACAAGTCATAAACAAGGTAATACAATCCATATATCAACAAATCAATACATAAACAACAATTCAACTATTATCCAATCCAATAAGAACAATTCAATCAAATCAAACTAAATAATTTATGCGATGCATTTAATAATAATGATATATATAGTATATATAAGATAGTTTTTAATACGATAATAAGAGTGAGTAAAATATACTCACCGCTTGCTATCCATAATCTTCGATAATAGCTAGCAATGTTGCATTCTGTAATTTTCGGGTTTTACTGGTAGTCGCCTCGTCAAGTCTACACAATTTCGATAATAACTCGAATTAATTACAATCTAACTATAATTAATTAATCCAAAACTAGGTTTCTAGCCAATTTCGGCTATTGAAACCGTTTACCTAAAACAGTCCGACCCATAAAAAAAATTGACATTCTTAAAGTTAAGAACGTCTCCTACAACTTTCATTTAGGTCTCGGACTGAGATTAGCACCCGAAGGTGTCGGAATTTGGCCCCGAAGTTAATAACTTAGGGCTGTCCTAAATTTCAGAACTACTATGCGTGACATAATGTTCTGATTTGTTTGAGCCACTTAGAAGCCGAACTAGCAGAAACTTATACTTAGACATCTATAGACAACATCTTTAAGTTTCCGTACCGACAAATGGAACTTAATTTGGAGCTATATAGCTCGAAATATTGCCCTGACAATATGGTATTCCGCAGTGCAATAACTCCAGCAACATCGTCAAATTCTCAAATTATATCTTTAACGTTTTGGTCGATTAAAACAGCCCTATTACATTGACATTTCAATTAATCAAGTTCAATCCATCAAATTTTAATACTCCTACTAACCAAAATCCTTTCAATCATTTCAATTTAATTGATTGTATTGTTTTACATCGAATTTTTAGCTTATGTTTTAATCGTGAAAAACTCAATCTATAACTCCGACTCCTATGCATTTCAACTATCAAAACAGCCCCCTAATATGTTATAATCATCAACCTTGAATCATCAAAACCTTAACTCGAAGTTTGCTTCAAAACGATTTTACGTTACATTCAATTTCTAACTTCGTAACTTGTCAATTTACGTCAAATTAAACGTATTAAACCTCCACGAAGGTGGAATCAGCCCCCCCTTCTATCCTCCATCAAACCCTAACATCATATATATCACAACTCTCATATCCTCACCAATCAACCCTCAATTTAGAATAAATACAATCAATTCACCTCCTAAACATCATTTCTAACCATCAAATCATCATCACCATTAATCCTCATCAAAATAGAAAAATTACAGCTAAACCCTAATCATATATACTGATTCTTACCTCAATTTTCTGGGCTCAATTCATAGATATCGTCCTCCTCTTTCTGTAGCCGCGAGAATCAATCAAATCCGAGTTAAAATGACTAAGTTATGATCAATTGAAATTTTAGCATGCTTTAGGTTAAGAGGTTGATGAAGATGGAGGTTGAGAGCTGAGTAATTATGCCTATATTCTGATTTAAAACTCAAAAAAAATGGCTATTTATATTTATGGAAAAGTTCCACTTTAATCCTTGAATTTGCCACCTCCTCACGATTTGATTCGTAACCTTTTTTTTGTCCAATTTAGTCCGTTGATCGCTTAATCGTTCGAACTCGATAAATTTCGTATTATTTATATCCAAATAAATAATATTCTTCCGCTATTTTATTATTTTATATTCCGTTAATTTATTTTGATAATTTTCAACTAAAAACGCTCAATTTCCAATTTGCGCGAAAATGACTATTTCCGTCACTTTTTTCATCCTTATTTTCATTTGACAAATATCGATATCCAAATAATCGATATTATTATCTTAAATACCAATTTCCTTTAATAATTTATTTATATAATATTTTTCGGGCAATAAAATTTTATTTTCCAATTTCTTAGGAACTTTAACTTATTTTGAATTCCAACTTTTCTTATGATTTTCTTTATTCCCGTCAAACTAATTTAGACATTATAAATAACGAAATTTCTTCTTTAAATTTCAATATCAACCTATTCTCATCCTTATTTAAATATTTCCTTATTAAATCCTTTCGATAACTTCTTTTCTAACCGTTTCATTATTTTAATTCAGACATGTTGCCTACTTTGGCAACGCCGGACATACGGGGTATTACAAATTTATACATGATAGATATATTTTTAGATATACTGAACAGATACATAATTTATGTATGATAGATACATTTTATTTTTTGATGTGGGCTTAATTACTTAAAAACCACCCACCTTGAACTTTTTTTTCGTTTATACCCTGACCTAGGAAAAAGTTCATTTATACCCTGACGTATGCGTTTATGTTTCACCTCTACCCCGGGCACTAAACTAACCTCTTTTCATCTAAAAAAAAACTTAAAATAGTCCTTCATTTAGAGAAAAATTTATTTTTAATTAATCTCTAATTAGTTTAGGTTAAAAATGAAGAACTATTTTAAACTTTTTTCTTAATGTAAAGAGGTTAATTTAGTGCCTCGGGGTAGAGGTGAAACATAAATACATACGTCAGGGTATAAATGAATTTTTTCCTAGGTCAGGGTATAAACGAAAAAAAAGTTCAAGGTGAGTGGTTTTTAAGCAATTAAGCCTTTGATGTGTATCAAAAATGTACATTTTTTATTGAGATATTTTTAAGTGTATTTTATTGACATATCATTGATACACCATTGATACATCTTCTTTAATACAAAAAATGTACTGAATATGTACTGTATTTGATACATGTCTGAAATGTTTTTTTTTTTAATATTTTTAAGTTGTATATAATATGTATTAAAAGTGTATATTTTTTATTTAATAATATTTGATACATCTCCGATACATATTCGATAGATCTCTATATTTGATATATTTCCGATATATAATTTTATATATGATATATGCATTTTTTAAATGTACTTAATATATACATTGCTGATACATAATTTATAAAAGATAGATACATTATTTTACAACATATTTTTTTTGTTTTTATTACATATATTTTTTGATACATATTTGATGCATCTTTGATACATAATTTATATATGATATATATATTTTTTCACTATATAATTTTATATACAATAGATATATTTTTTAAATATACTTAAATAGATACATCGTTGATACATAATTTATATAATATATATATATATATATATATATATATATATATATATATATATATATATATATATATATATATATATATATTTTAATAGATATATTTCTAATACATTGTTATATATTATTTATACATAAAAAAATATATTATTCATGCATTAATCCGTGTTTAGAATGTATTAAAAATGAATCCGATAATAATTTATAAAACTACATTTAATATATTTAATTTTAAAATTAATATTTATATTAACTTTTTTCAAATTGAAATAATTTTATTTAAAAAAAATAAAAAAATAAATAAATAGGGTAGTGTGAGCAGGTGCACTTTGCACCTGCTCACTTAAAGGTAAGACTTGCTCATGCGGGTGTTTCCTTTAAGTGAGCAGGTGCACCAAAGTGCACCTGCTCACGCGTCAGCAGGTCTAACGCGTGTCAAAACTGCTGACGCAAGGAAAAGATGGCATTGATGAAATAATTTAAGAAAAAAATGATAGGGCTGTTATAAATGATTAAATAATTGTATATGATGAAAAGGAAGAGTCTTTTTATGATATTTTTATAAATTTCTCAAAAGAAATATAAATATGCATTAATTTAAATAATAATATATACAAACACCCAACAGTGATTTTATATTTTTCTAATTAATGTATAAAAAAATAATTTTATGAATATATTTATATTAATTATTATTTATTTCAGACTTAATAATAAAATAAATTCAAAATTTTTGAAGTTGTTATAATTTTATCCAAATTTTTTAAATTTTATAATAATATCCTCATTTCAACATTTCGTTAAAATTTTAGTCATTTTTTTTCAATCAATTTAATTTTTTTCATCTTTTACTTCGATCCAATACATACCTATCAACTTTATTTAGCTTTTTGGTCATTTTTAGCTTCGATTTCATCTTTTTTCTCCTTCGACCACCAAAAAATTAAAACAATTAAATTCTAAAAAATAAATTTTACTAATTATAAAATTAATTTATAAATTCAACTAAACAATAAAAAATTAAATTGATTAAAAGAATCGACTAGAATTATAATGAAATAACAAAATTAGAAACATTAAATGTTTTGGATGAAATTACCATCACCTAAAAGTTTGAATTTATTAGGCCAATTTGCTTTGTATATTTTTTTAGCTGCCAGGTTAGATTAGTTAATGTTTTGTTAATTGTCCCGTTAAATATGCATCTAAATAATTACTTATAAAACGTTACGATCATTTTTGCATTAAAAATGTCCTAAGTGAGATGCGGCCAAAACATTTTGGTCATTTTGCACCATTTCCCCCTGTTTTATACGCAAACAAATAAAAAAACCCCGAGACAATTCAAATAATTTTGCGCCTTTTCCCCCTGTTTTATAAGCAAATAAATAAAAACCCCGAGATAATTCAAATCCTTGTGTAGCTCAATCCAAATCTAAATTTACATCAAATACTAGCGGAAATTAACAAAACTAATAATTTGATAAATAAAAAAATTGACAGCACAATACATTGGAAGATTTTCAAATGAAACTCCTACATCCATGATTTATTTGCACATACTTTGGATGATACCACATAAAAAAGGAGCGAGCAATTAATGCTTCTCTGTTGCCACGCACATCTTTCTCATAGTCCAAAATGCAGTGAAATACCGGTTCTGCATAAACATAAAACGGCTCGATGGGGTTAGCCCTGAGATTCAGATGCATATATTTATAGGCACAAGTCTCCAAACTTCTGAACTGATTGATATCTGAATGAATCCTCTTAGGATTCCTACCAGCTTAAAAGTTCTGAGCTGATAGACATTCATCCGATTCTTCAATCAGAACCTAAATATTTACTAGGACCAAGCTATGTTTAATAGATCAAAATATTCATTATGCTCGTTTACTAATTAAGCTCTCATTTTCTTTAAACTCCTCAAAACATAACTTAGAGCATCGGACTAATTATCGAATCACCCAGTCTGTTTTGCACACATCTCGCAAGCCCAAATCCATAATGAATTAAAAAACCAGCAACAATTGTACACTTGTAAGATGTAAATCTTAATATGCTGATGAAAAATCTCACGTAGTCACAACGGGTAGAATTTAAAATCTAAATTCACCGACTTCAGAGACAAAATCTAAAGTTAAAAGAATTTAATATGTCAAGACTTTGACGCTTACTTGCATCATAGATCGAGGATTTGTTGTGTACGTTGTCTCAATTCTTGTTTCCGTCTGCCATTCATAAACAGGTCAACTTTATTTGAAACTTTTCTGCTAATTAGAGATGGTTAGCATATCAAGGAAGCAAGCACGCATAAATATAAAATTTATGGAAATGAGCTCACCTCCAACTGAAATCCAAAATGCAAAGCAACTCGCTTCACATCTTCCAAACTCAATTCAATGGACATCTCCTACATAGGAAAATTTAAGTTATACAAACAAGCAACATTTGTGGATAAGCAAACACATCCAGGTAACATAACTTACATCTTCCCCGTAAGTATCTGCAAAATGATAAAGCAGGGGTCCCAAATTTATCCAAACCTGTTATTAAATCAAAATTCCAAGTCAATTCAACAACCAAGTAAAAGAATTTTCATTCACAGAAATCCAAACAAGAACTTACTCCTCCATCTTTCAAAATTCTAGATATTATTTCAATGTATTCAATAATATTGTGCGCCGTATCAATAAAAAAGCAAGTGACAACTGCATCCCAAACTCCTGCATTTGACAAAATCATAAGAATTTACTTCAAGGTGAAGGCAGAACCAAAATACCACATCCACTTAATGACCTAAGTTTGGCCTTCAGATATTGGCCTACTCAAATAACAACTGCAGCCATAGTTGTTAAAGGCAAAAGGTGCTCCAAGGCACCAAGGGGTCCTAGTGCGAAAGGCGCCCAGGGCGCCAAGGGGTCCTATTGCGTGAAGCGCGAGGCGAGCAGAACACTTTATGGAAAAAAGGGACCGGCAAAAAATCACACAATAAAATAGATTAAATTAATAAATTATTTTTTAAGTGTAAAATAAACAAAGAGTACAGATCCAATGAACTTAGAGTAATTTGAAACTATAGTTTATGTTTATATTTTTCATGTTTTTAAGTTTTTAAATTTCTGTTCAAGTCAAAATTGCTCTAAATTTACATTTACATTTTTTATGTTTAATGTATAAATAGTATTTGATAGTGGACTAAGAATAGGCTTTTGTTTTAATTTTTAAAACAAGTCCAAATTGCCCTAAATTTCCCAAAGGCGTGCGGCCTCACTTCACGGGAGACGCACTTGACTCACCTCATGGGAGAGGCGCACACCTTTGGGAACTCGCCCGCCTCTTTGGCGCCTCAGGTGCCTCTTGCCTGAGGCCCATCTATGACACTAAATTTGCAGCCATACTCTGTTATCATATTAATAACTTGAAAAATTATTCAATGCAACCGTTGCGCCAATATCATTCGTGCTACAAACCAATTGTGTGTTAGCCATGTGGAATTTTAAATGATTAAAAAAATGAGTAATAATTAAAAGATTTCATATCACAAATGCTAATTGGCTTGTTGTAAATATGACATTGCACAACCATTCCCTATCCTGAATTTGCCATTAACCTACTGTAACATTTTAAGGACCTAAACAGTTGTGCCTAACAGAAAATCCAGATACACAAAAAAGAGAAAAAATGCATTCGATTCATTGTGAAATACTTTAACTAGAAATCTAGATACACAAAATAAAGAGAATAAATTGTGAAAAAATTTGGGACTGTGTCTTCTAGAAAAGAAAAAACAAAAATCAGGTTAACAAATTAGATACTGGAGTATTTTAATTATTTTGAAATTTTCAAGTATTTAAGGATTCTGTAGTAATTAGGCATCCTGTTCCCCATAAATTTAAGATTTACTATCCCAGTTTAGCTTTGGGTAAAAAATTCATCACCGAACTAGAATAAGTTCAAAACTAATAGCTTCAGACCTTTAATTCTATTACAGGTGGGATTTTGATTCTTATTAAAATCCATGTGCGCACATGCATTTTCATTTTATATCTTGAACAGTTAAACAATTCATGATAAAATCTGTAATCTGTTCTTCTGCAGTTAGCTCCATGTTTCAGTTTGTTGTCTGTTCAATCTTGAAGGTTCTGAATCAGTTTTAGAGACAGCATATTATTATAGAAATAAGCATTCCTTTAACGTTGGTCTCACTAACATCTAAGATACTAGAATTTACAGACAACAAAAAGGATTTCCAACTCCAACAACTCTAGAATCCAATTAGATATAATATAACATATAACAAGCTCATATGCACGAATACATCTCCAGCCACAATGTCTAAAATTTTGATAATAATTAGCAGCACAGTTATTACTGTACAGAAAAAAAATGTAGTTATGATTCTCTTACCTACTTGGCTTGGATCACTGTACACTTCAACAAAGTCGCCACCACACATGGAAAACCCTTCAGTGATCCCTGCACTGCTAGAAAGAAAATTCAATTATGTTTATCAAATAAGAAAAAAGTGATGGCCAGAAGTACAGGCAGCTGCATCAGCAAAATAATGATTTGTTAAGAAAAAAATGTTGCCATTCTTCAATTACGAGAGAAATTTTCACAATAAGAATAAAGATTCTTACATATTAACTAAGTCATACAAAAAGAGGTTCTAGTGCCTATTTAGCTTCTAAGCCCAACATCTTGTTTCAACTCTAAGAGCTTAAAGCATGATAAGTTTTGAAAAAAAAGCGGGCACAATGGCCAGAAAGAAAAGAAAGTCCCTCACAATCGTAAGAGCAATTAAAATAAACTTTATTACTAGACGATACCATAACCTCAACAGCTAGGTGTTTTAAACATGCCAACAAGGATACATACTATAAGGAGCGAAAAAATTTAAAGACGTGGAAACAATCGAACACATGACAATTCTACAAAATACTATATACATTCGAGTTAAAAACTATTCTACATAAAAAGAATAGTTACATTAAGAACATAAATTCATACTTCCCCATGAGAGAGAGCAGGGAAAACGATAAAAGATAAATCTCAAGTCAGTACATATATGTGACTCTGTTTGTTATAAAATTGATAATCTAAAATCTTAACAAATAGCTCGAGTTTTTCTTATAAATTTTCTGTCAGTGTTCAGGAACCCGAGGGTTATAATACTTTGGAAATTCTCATTTGATTAGAAATAGACAGAAATTTGTTCACTTAAAATACCTATGTAACTGGACATTAGAGTCAGTCTAGCCTATTTATAAATAATTATATAGTTTTCTCTAATTTAAAGCGTCAAAGTGTCATACCACTTCCTATGTATCTTAATTTAAGTATCTAACACAATTCTCTAGGATGAGACAGAGTCGATAGACCAAAGAAACCAGCAAAGCAATTCACAGACGAAGAAAGAAATAGAATTGATAAAATACCTTGCTGGATGAATATCAGGTACTGAAACAGGACGAAGTTGATCACTGTCTGAAATTGAATTGCAATTGCTATGGATCCATGGATATATAGTCCACTCTCCAGCGGTCTGGGTACTAAAAGCATTAAAACAACACATTAGAGACTCAACTCTATCAAGAAATTGCATATTTATTAATAGAAAAAATCCAAAAGCAAACATTTGTATAACATTGTCAGATCCTTACTGGTTAAGAAGAAAACTTGAGCATATCATCATATAGTAAGAAAATTCATTTCCCTGACTTACAAAACCTGTAGCATGATTGAAAAAAAATTAGGCGCAGAATGAAATTGTGTGTAGAATTATAGGGCAAGAAAGCATCTAATTCATACCCAAACATGAAATCTCCAAAGCCAGTCGTCCAAGTCCAGCACCAGGTACTAGACATGTCGGAGGACTGTTCAATAGAATTTATGGTTGTAAGATGATCCAACAAAATTCTTCAAGTTACAGATAACAAAAGAAGATGCTGTCCCAATATAGTAAGCACAACAAAAAAGGAAAATCATGTACCTATCCTTTCTGCGATTAGGAAATAGTGAATCAAGCTTGTCAAGGATAGGCTTGTAGCATTCGTTACGCTCTTTCTTTCCCTGTTGCATGCATATACAATAAGTTGGATCATAAGTATCATAGGCAACAATTAAGAAGGTTCAAAACAAAGCAATAAAACATCATTACCTCTTCTGCCCAATCTCTTACTATATTCCTTATTATACATCGGACCTGTCATAAGACGAGCAAAAATAAAAATAAAAAATAATTGTTACATATTATATAAAATCCACGTCATTATAAGTTTTCGAGAGAGGAAGAAGGAGGCTGAGAGAACATCAGACCAGTAATATTCATAATTAGGCTAGAGGGGGAAAAAGCTGAAAACAAAGTGAATATCATATGTGGTAAAGTTTAAACCCCAACATGAAGATCAACGTGAAGATCATACATTCATGGATAGTGTTGCTACCATCTAATAATTTGGGATATAAATTTATTTCCATAGCATGCTATAATATATTTTAGCAATGATATCTGCTGATGCTACAACTCCAATAAATAGCTAATCTTTTAGCTTTCTTGCATCGTGACATAGGTAAACATGACACTAAAATTACATTACTTCAGCCAAATAATCTTCTCATATTGAGGGTCAAACAACAAGACATGCACCATTTGCAAGATAAAATCGATATTCCACACCTAAAACAGACGGACCTGACCAAAAACACACTGCATCTGATTATCTAATAAATCTAATGAGCTTTATACAACTTGCGGCTATTCAAGGACACTAAAATCAGCATCAGTGGTAACCACATTTTTTCCTTCTAAACTACACGTGCCATCCACTTCATTCCCTCCAATAGCTTTCTTGACCTATTATAGTTGTACCAGATTCATATGAACAAACTTGACACTATAAATTATATTGCTGTTACAGAATTTAGTTGTAACAATATGAAAATGCTATGTGGTCCGTTCCAATAGTTCTAAGATAACAATTCCAACTAATATATACAAAAGTAGGTAAGCTTCAAATAAGAAGTAATATTAGCAGTACACTGCTATTCACTAAAAATTGACTGGTTAGGGAATGGAAACGTAAGTAATGTGTTTTGGTGGCGGACTTAAATATCTGATACATGGCATTCATAACATCTAAACAATAGAAACATCATCACCTATTTCAATTCCTTTTTAATCCCAATGCAAATTGATTGTAAATTAATTTATGCACTCTTTTATGAACTCTAAATAAGTCCCAAATTTACAACTATTTCTCATTTGTTTTCTTAAACTCTTTAAACAAAATATATATACCAAATAAAAGCCATTGCATTAAAATTACTTATTTCATGATTCGTCTAACTGCTTTTTGCTGCATGTAAATTTGCAAGTATGTTGCCTAAACGAGCTTATTATCCAAAGAACACAGTTGGACAATCATGAAAATCACACATAATTCTGGTAAAAGAACTCTGAAGGAGTTAATATAAAATCTTAATGATATGATCACAAACAAAAAAGAACAAAGGCTTGTAATTTAGTTACCTTATCCACATCGGCCAAAGGAACATTCAGCTGATGTGATTGACCGAACCAACCAAGATGTGACAAGGCAATCTGAAAATACATGGTAGCATGTGAGATGATCTATGTAGTTCATAAGCAAAAGATGCTGAACCATAATTCATGCATGATTCTAATTAAAAGAAATTGAGAATGAAGAACCCCACAATAATCGGTATGCATTTTTATAGGCTGATACTACAATTCAGCAAACCAGAAAAAGAAATGAAGAAAAGGTTGCATGTTAGAAAGCCGCCCAGATTTACATCTCATTGGATAAGCCCAAGAACTCAATTGACATAACTAATCTTGAAGTTGTTCCAATCTATAGCTTAAACCCACCCCTAATTCATCACCTTCCCATTTATAAAGAACAATATGAACATAAATTATCAAACATATATGTTATGGTAGCACCTTAATTACAAAATATACATCCTGCTTTCAAATATGGTTGACAAGGTCCAGACATATATAAAGATGCATAATGACATATCATGAATCCAACATATAACTAATCTCTGTTTGCTCCACGCAAAGAAAATCTAGAGAATCAACATTTCCTTCTTTCGTCACTCAATCTTCCTACTTCATATGCATTCCCAATAGATGAACCCAAGGAATCATTAATTTCAGACTTCATGGGCCTACTGGATAAAAACTTAAATCACAAAATTTTAATGTCTAATGAACTAATTATGCAACTAACTTACTGGATTTCCATCTGTAATGCTTAATTTTTTTAAATTCAATAAATAAGATGTGACAAGTTTTTTACATTTCCATTGGTATTGGTACAATCATTTTCAGCACGCTCAAGTGTTGTTTTGTTATTTTGCAGGCATGCCTGTTGGCTCCCAGGCTCACAGCAACCTTCAATTTGCACCTCCTGTTGTTATCTACAGAAGTCAAACTTCTAAATGAAAAGGACATCAAGAAAGCACAAATTGAAAAATAATGATGCAAAACACAAAACCATAGAGACCTCATTGGTAGTGGCCCTATCTAATGACCTACACATCATTTTGCTCTCTTGTCCCCAACAAGCTTCACCAGATTGAGGATGGCAAATGTTTTCGGTAGAGAAGCAATTTTGCTGGCTTGAATTATGCTCATTCGAGGCAAGATCAAGATCACAACCATCCATGTCTTGGCTCATATCTAGAGGAGGTTCAAATGCCTAAAAAGCATATTAAAATGCAATGCACTAAGATGTCAATTGCAATAGAATAAGAATTAAAAGGGAAGAAATATGGAACTCGGGTTCACCTGAAGCATGTTGTATATGAAGTATGAATTCACGGAAATAGAGCTGCACAATTCAAAGTGCAATTGCTTATAATCTCCCAAGAATCAAATCTAAGTATGTTGAATGGCTTTGCTACATAGTTGTTAAAATGAACACTAATCTCATTATTCCTATATACTATGCATGAGTTTCATAGTTTACAAAGTAAAGTTTGAAGTACCTTCTTAAGTTTTGAAACTTCAGAGGATAGTGTGATATTAATGCCTGAAAAAGATTGCAGATGAATCAAAACTAGGTAGCACGGACACGGACACGGAGAAACGGGACACTTGGACACGGCGAAACGGTATAATTTTAAAGTTTCCTATGTAAAAATGAAGTTTCGTGTCCGAAACGTCAAGTGTCCGAAACGTCAAGTGTCCGAAACGGGAAACGTCGATTGAATGAAGTGTCCGTGCTAGGATCAAAAGCAAAGAATGAGAAACCATTAGAAAGATAAAGAAATACCTTGTGCGCAGCTGGAAGCTTCTTAAAACATCTCTCATATCTTTTCACATCCTCTTTGGCAGCATCTGCATAGCTGCATACAAAATTCACATCTTAAATGTAAACCCTAATCCCAAAAATATAAGTATCTTCATTGTTTCAGTTCAAACACTGAGAAAATGAGAGTTATACTTGAGATAAGCACTAATAATACGGCGAAGGGATTTGACTTCCAGAGCCTCCTCCCTTTTTCTTTCACGACGTCGTTCGTCGTCTTCTTCTTCTTCTACCACCGCCCGATGCATCTCTCCTCTGAATTACTGCTCCTTTTACTAAACCTCACTCACTCTCTGTTTTCCTATTATACTAGTGCAGAGGATAAATTGTTTTAAAAATTAACATGTAACCATTAAATTAATTAATAAATTTTTAATATAAACTACTAATAAACAAAAATCAAATCATAACTGCACCATTATCTAGTGTACTTAAAGAAAGTGTGGTCAATAATGGTAATATACTAAATATTAAAAGTAATTTTTTATGAAACTATAATGCAGAATCAAAGTTAAACGTAATTAAAAAGAACTTTTAAATATATTATAACTTATGGATTTTCTCTCTCCTGTATTCTCTCGGCGCCCTGTAGACTAGCTACCCTACACCGTTTTCCATGGCGAAGAAGACAGGTAAGAAGACGATTCCTAACCAGAATAAAGTTGTTAATCAAGTTAATAATGAAGATAAGAAAGTTGTGAGTGAAGCTAATGAGGATTTTGAAACTGAAATTGAGCCCATTGTTGATGAGATTGCTGTAGAAGTAGATTTGAGCTGTGAGAGCTCTGAGAAAGCAGATCTGATAGACAAAGAGAGTCCCAAGCCGAAAGGCAAGAAATGGGTGGATTTGGTGAAGACAAATAGGGTAAATGACCCTGTAAATAGCTTGAAGTATATATCGCCGGTTGTCAGCAACGGTGTTCGTATTGCTAGAGTCCTGGAGGAAGATATGATAGTTGAGGAAGATAGATTGAGAAATGCCATTGTTGGAACGGTGTTTGGTCTTTCGCCCAGATTCTACAAACTTCAGAATTTTATCAAAAATAGATGGGGAAAAATAGGGCTCACTGAGTTTCATCAGATTAAACCCAAATCTGTATGCGTTTATCTTTGAGTCGGAGGAAGGGAAACTGAAGGCGATGGCTGATGGCCCGATCACTTTTGATAAACATCCTCCGATTGTCCAAGAATGGAGGAGAAACATGTCTTTTGACCTAGCTGAAGTTGCTTCTGTTCCAGTGTGGGTTAAATTCCCTATGTTACCATGGGAATTCTGGAATGCTAATTCCTTGAGTGCCATTGCTAGTACTCTGGGAATTCCCCTCTTTACAGACAGATGCACCAGAGAAAGGTCTAGGTTATCCTATGCCAGAATTTTGATAGATATGAGACTGAAAGGTACGTTTCCTGATGTTGTTATAATTGAAAATGGGGATGAGCAGATCACCCAGTTTGTTGAGTATGAGTGGAAGCATTTACTGTGTGTGAAGTGCAATAAGCTAGGGCATAGGAACTATGAAGAGAAACAAATATGGATTGCTAAAACTGATAAAGATGCTGTGCAAATCAGTGAAAGTAGGGAAGAATCTGCTGAGATCATTGTGAGTAGTAGCAAAGTTGTTGAGGATGTTAACAAAGTGGCGGAGAATACTCAACTTTATAGCACTCCTCCAAATGTGCAGGATGATGGATTCCAATTGGTTACGAGCAGAAAACAGAAAAACAAGGTGCAGGGTAAGGAACCAATGGTTGATAAAATCCAGAAGAATGAAGTGAGGATTAATACTGTGCACAAAGCTTTTAGTGCTGATAAATTACCTTCCAAGAGGCTTATTAAGCCCTTGGATAGAGGTAAATGATTTTCACCACCTGGAATATCAGGGGACTCAATGAGTCCCTAAAACAAGCAGAGGTTAAAAAACTGCTTGTTCTTAAGAGGTGTGCTCTTATAGGTGTTTTAGAGACCAGAGTCTGTAGTTGCAACAAGGAAAGAATGTGGAATAAGCTTAATCTCCAGGGATGGGAGCTTATTGATAATTACAGTCATTCTGATATTGGAAAGATTTGGGTGATTTTTGATAGTCTGAAAGTTAATGTGCAGTGTATAGGATCCTCAGATCAATTCATTCACTGCAAAGTCAACATGGAGGGGGTCAGTTTTATTTGGACTGTGGTTTATGGGTCTAACCATTTAGTGGAAAGACAAAGATTATGGAAGCATCTAGTTGATCTATCGAGGAGTATTGAGGAACTCTGGTTTGTTCAAGGGGACTTTAATGCAGTTCTTAGAGAAGAAGATAGATGTGGTGGATCTCCTTTGGATGAAGACCATCTTCACGAGCTCAGCAATTGTGTCTCTGCAGCAGGTTTAATTGAGATTAGAAGTGTGGGGTGCCAATTCACCTGGAACAATAACCAGTTGGGTATTAACAGGATTTGGAGAAAGCTGGACAGAGTGTTTGCTAATGGGAATGTTAATGAAAATTTCCATAGGATCTATAACGAAGCTCTTCCATGTGGCATTTCTGATCATAGCCCAATTGTCACTATCCTTGAAAGTGAGCAGAGAAGTGGTAGTAGGAAGTTCAAATTCTTCAATTTCTGGACTCTTCACCCAGATTTTAGAACTATCCTAGAAGAAGAGTGGAGGATTAATTATAGAGGGTTTCATATCTACAAGCTGGTGCAAAAGCTAAAAGCCATTAGCTATAGATTAAGCAAATTAAACAGAAGTCAATTTTCTGACATCTCTAAAAGAACTGATAATCACAGAGAGATCCTGAATAGGCTGCAAGTTGATCTTCAAAGGGATCCAACAAACACTTTTCTTATTGATGAGGAGAGAGTTATGTCCAATCACTTTAGATTTCTCTTAAAGTGTGAAGAAAGCTATTTCAAGCAGAAGTCAAGGATTCAATGGCTCAATCTTGGGGATTCTAACACGAAATATTTATCATAACTCCATCAAGATTAGGAGAATGGTGAATTGTATTCCTCTGCTCAAGCTGGAGGATGGCAGAGTAATCACTTCCAATCAGGATATTCACAAGGAAATGACTTCCTATTACAGAAACCTGTTCAGTAAAAGTGATATGCAGAGAAGGCACATTAGCAGTAACTTGAGGAATGGAAATATCATTTCTGATGAAGATGGTACTAATCTCATGAGAAGAATCAATGAAGAAGAGGTGAAAGTGGCTGTTTTTTCTATAAGCTCAGATAAGGCAGCAGGGCCTGATGGCTTCAATGGTCATTTCTATAAAAAAGCTTGGAATACCATAAAGGAGGACCTAGTGATCTCAGTTCAGGAAGCATTCAATTCAGGTAAAATTCTCAAGCAGATTAATGCTACTGCTATTTCAGTTATCCCAATAAACTAATCATGCTGAGTGTCTTAATGACTTTAGGCCTATTGCTTGTTGCAATGTTCTTTACAAGATTATTACAAAGGTCATAGCTAATAGACTGAGTCCTTTACTTGATAATATTATTTCTCCTAATCAGTCAGCTTTTGTGCCTAATAGGTCTATAGCTTATAACATCATGCTTGCACATGAGCTAGTTAAGAATTACCACTGCAGTAAGGGTTATCCTAGATGTTTACTTAAGATTGACCTAAGGAAAGCTTATGACTCAATCACCTGGGATTATATAGAAGAGGTTCTTATCATGTTGAATTTCTCTGAGAGTTTTATTAAGCTTATCATGAACTGTATCAAAACTCCTAGCTTCTACATAGCCTGGAATGGTAGGAATGGGGATAGTTTTGTGTCAGGTAAAGGTCTCAGACAAGGAGACCCCATCTCTCCTTTAATTTTTGTGATTTGTATGGAAGTTTTATCCAGAATGTTGAGTAAAACTAGGCCTGAGTTCAAGTTCCATCAAGGGTGTGGAGCTCTGAATATTAATCACCTAATGTTTGCTGATGACCTGTTATTGTTCTGCTATGGTGATATCAAGTCTGTCAACTTCTTGGTGGACTGTCTTAAAGAATTTAGAGAGTCTTCTGGCCTGCATGTTAACAACAGCAAGAGTCAGATTTTCTTCTGCAATGTTGATGAGGGCAGTAAAACTGATATAAAAAATGCTTTGAGTTTTGAGGAAGGGTCCTTGCCTTTAAGATACCTAGGCATTCCTTTGATTTCTACAAAGTTATCTAGAGAGGACTGTAAGGGAATTATTGATAAGATTACTAGCAGAATCCTCTCCTGGAACAGCAAATTCCTTTCATATGCAGGTAGAGTCCAATTGATCCAGTCAGTTTTAATGAGCATGCAAATTTTCTGGGCTCCCATCCTTATCCTTCCAAAAAAAGTCATTAGAGAGATCCAGAAAATCTGCTCAAAGTTTCTTTGGTCTGGAAAGGCAGATGGAAAAAACAAAGCCATGATTACCTGGAAAGAGATTAAGAAGCTGAAGAAGGAGGGTGGCCTGAGCATAAAAGACATGGGTATCTGGAACAGGGCAGCCATCTGTAAGCATGTCTGGTACATCATGAGCAAACCCAGTGCTTTATGGGTTCAGTGGATTAAGCATAATAAGCTTAAGAAAGTCAGCTATTGGGGAGCCAAAAATGACAACTACACTAGTTGGATGTGGAAAGGGTTACTCAGCATTAAAAAAGATATTATCAGTATCTCTAACTATGAGTTAGGTAATGGTAAAAATACCATGTTTTGGAGGGACCCTTGGCTCCATGGTTGCTCTCTTTTTGAGAAGTACCCCAGAGTGAAGATGAGAAGTTCTGGAATTGGTAGAGATGCTCTGGTTGCAGATTTATGGAAGGATAATGATTGGTCATTCCCAGTTTCAGAAGTCTGCAATCAAGAAGCTTGGGAAGACATCAGTAACAGTATGGTTGTTAAAGAGGATTCTCTAGACTCCATCAGTTGGAAAGTTCTTAAAAATGGGAATTTCTCAATTAAAAAAACTTGGGATATTCTCAGGACTCATAGCAGCGAAGTTCAATGGCATAAAGTTGTTTGGGGTAAGCATACTATACCTAGATACAATTTCATTTTGTGGCTTGCTGTCAAAAGGAGGCTGAAGACTAAGGATAAGCTGAAGGCTTGGGGTGTCATAAATGATGATTGTTGTGATGTTTGTGGAAAAGCTACTGAAACCCTTAACCATTGTCTGTATGATTGTGATGTGGCTAAAAGTATCTGGATGAAGACTCTGCCTAGTTGCAAGTGTAATTCTGATATCAGGTCTTGAAGAAGAATTTTTAGCTGGTTTTGCAGGAAGGCTAAAGGCAGCAGTACTATGGCCTTGTTCAGGAGAATTGTGCTCACAACTTCTGTGTATATGATATGGACAGCAAGAAACAGGAAAGTGTTTAAAAATGAAGAAACTAGTGCCAGCCAAATCCTCCAGAAGATCAAGAATGTGTTGAATCACAAGTTTATTGATCCCAGAGGTGCAATAGCAGAAGCTATGAACGAGATAAAATTGTAATTTTATGCAGTATCTAGCAGTGCTCTTTGCTTTGTTTATTCAGTTGTTTTCTTTTAGTATTGGCTCTTCTTCTCAGCTTTAGTTAAGCCCAGTTGCAAGTTGCCTAGGTGTAATCTCTATTTCATTTAGTTTATAAAGTTTTTTTTGGTCTTTTCACCAAAAAAAAAATATTATAGATTATTAACAGTAAATATTTACCAATTTATTTATTTTCAATGAGCTGTTCAATTTAAAAATCATTTATTTGGATAATATACATTGGACATATCCAAATTATCGCTATATTTTATTTTAATTTTTGATTTTTTTTATAACTAAACTTTAATATTGTTTCAACAATGTGGCAATTGATTTTCGAGACCAAATTGAAAATAAAATAAAATTTAATAATGAAATTGAAAAAAATCAAAGGGAAAAGGTGCAAAAATGACCCTAATGTATAGCCCGTGTCTCATGTTGGCACCTCATGTATTTCGGATCTCAAAAAGGACCCTAATGTCTTGAAAAAGTGTCAAAAATGACCCTTCCGTTAATATTTCCGTTTAATACCGAACACATTTATGTTTAACGTCGTCCATGTTTTGTGTTTTTTTGATACTTTTTCGCAACGTTAGGGTCATATTTGAGATCCGAAATACATGAAGTGCCAATAAAATACATGAGGTATACATGAGGGTCATTTTTGCACATTTTCCCAAAATCAAAAGTTTGGTAATAAAATTGAAGAGTTTAGTGACTAAATTGAAGAAAAAAAAATTAGTGACCAAAATAAAAAAAAATCAAAACAGTAATCTAAGTGAAATATAGCAAAAGCTTGGATATCCCGGCATCTATTAACCCCGTTTATTTTTAATAAATAAATTAAAATTAAAATAAATAATAAGTAATAGAAACATTGTGAATTATTAAAATCCTATTAATTTTTAATGTATTAAGGGTATATTTAATTGTTTTCATGACCAATATATTTGTTCATTTATTAACTTGAATACTGCTAAAACACTACCTTTAGAAGTAAAAATTTATTTATTTATGTTCAGCAATATTTTTAACAGGACCACCGTTTGAGAACCTAAAGTATATTGAAGCACATAATTCATTTTTCACTTTAATTTAGGCTTCCAGTCTTGCAGATCAGGGTATTTTTGACCTAAGAAATCCAAGCTGAAGAGATCAGAAATCTACTACAACGGTAGTAGTACTTCAACATGTATTATGGTGTGCAGTTGGAGACTTTTATGAATCCCGCAACGCGCTTTGGCTAAGTAGAGCATATCGCAGGCAACCGTCCATTCAAAAAAAAAAACCTTATCTGACCGTCCATTGCATTACTCAATTTTGAGCCATCTGATCCAATACACGACTATTAAACATCGTTTGATCATGTTCTCGCATCAAATAACGTCCCTAAATCACACTTCAGATATCCCATTTCATTTCCTCTTCCTCTAGCCACCAATAACAAAACAAAATCTCACCAGATCAAAATACATATTTATTGTAGGTTCGCTACATAAGCATTGAAATAATAGTATAGCTTCGGAGATTTATATACTATAAAGAATTTTCTTTATTTTTATCTTTCTATATTCGTGATCGGATCAAGTACCAACTACGAAATATATGTTGCCATGGCCCTTGTTTATTAGAAGATCCAACGAATTTAGAAAAACATTAAATTTCAAATAAACTTGAATATTTTGTAGTAATTTTTCACATCTTTCTTTGCTTGGACTTTAAATTAGTCATTATGTTTGCAAATGGATTTCAGTGTTCATGATAATGTCCTTGGAACCATCTTTGTCAACCTTGTGTGCATATTTCTCTACCTTTTTCTGGGGATTTGAGTTTGATTGGCAATTATCATGTTAATTCGTACTCTCTATTCCTGCAAATGAACCCAGAACAACAGTGCAAAATACAAACAACACTCCCTGAAGGAAAAATAAATAAAAAGCCTAGCAGTAACTATTGGGGTAAACACGTAAGATGTGTACATTGGTTGCTTATGGCTTTCTTTTTATCTACTCTTAAGAAACTGGCCCGTTTTATTGCTAAATTTTGTAAGCAGAAAGAAAGAAGAAAAAAACCTCGAAAAAGAAAGTGAATAGACAGAAGAAGGTTGAGCGCATGAAAGATGGATGGCAGCTGTTGGGTGTGCTTTATTATATAGCACATTCTAACGGGGACAAAATTGTCAAGTAACTGCTATAATATGTGCTTCTTGATAAGGCAGTAGAATAGCTAGGTGCCAGCTAAGCTAAATGACCCCTATTCTTAAGTTAAAATGACCCCTACGGTTACCTTCTTAAGCAAATTCTTTTTTTAATGACAGCAAATGACAACTTACCCCATCATGTGTATATGGCTTTCGTATTCCAGATTATCAAAGTGAAAGATAATAAAGGAAAACATTAATGCACTATTCATTCACTGTTCAATGTATAGTAAAATATGCTTCACTTTTAAGTATAAAAAATCAAGTAACCAGAAACTTGGAGAATATTGTTGTAGTGTCATTTTAACTGGTTGGTTTGGTTATTTAAAAGAATAAATTACACGTAATATACTTGGAGAATATCATTATAGTGTTATTTCAACTGGTGGATCTGGTTATTTTAAAGAATAAATTGCACCTAATATATAGAAATAAGATATGTAGGCAATGATGAAGCTAGATGTGATTTAACAGATATAATTATGGCCTCACATGTCTTGTAGCAATGTTTAGTCGATAGAGAACCACACAAATGATGTAAAAGGGTACAAAACTGAACCAAATTTACTGTTCAATGTACAGTCAATTTGCTTCAGTTTTATACTTTAGATATAGATGTAAACAAATTCTCCTAATTTTAATTTGAGAAAATTTGAGAAAACACTCTAATTTTAAAAATATTTGTAAAGATTACCTCCCTTATGAAAAGATACGTAAAATACTTCCTGTTTTAATTTTATTTTTATTCTTACTCACACGTGTCATTTTTTTAATATATTTGCCTAGCTTATTTATTTTTTACTCCCGTTCTTTTAAATCTTTATTTTTCTACTCTAGGAGCAGATTATTGCTCATTTATTTGTTTTTTGCTCAGTTTTTCTTTTCTCTCTTTTCTGTCGAATCTTTGAAACTTTTTGATTCTTCGTTTTGCCTCTTCTTTTTGCCCTAACTTCTCGTTCTTCTCCGCTTACGATTCTCTGTGTCGCATTGCTCGTTGTCGTTTCTTTCATCATCTTCATTGTGCTCCGGTGAGAATTTTATACGTGTTCTGTTTTTTTTCTCTGTTGACGATATCGTTTTGTTGAGTAATTACAGTTACATTTAGTATCTGTGTTTAGCATCTGATTGTATATTCAGCATTGTTTTTTTTATTAATTAGATGTGTTTATCATCTCATTATGTTTTTAGCATTGATTTTATAATGATTTTATTTTGTTAATCTGTTCATGCATTTATATATTTATATATTTTTGTTTGTTTTATTAACTGATCAAGTGTTTTTGTGTTTGTTTTTGATTCTCAGTTAATTGCACAATATGAGTGATAGTGATTTTGAAGAAACATTATCTGATTTTTTGAGTAAAAAGAAGACTTCTAAGAGTCCTGAGAAGAAAATGGAAAAGGCTGGTATTTCTCCTCTTTGTAGGAGTTCGAGAAGTAAAAATATTATTAACTCTAATGTTGTTGTCTGTTTAAAAGAGAAGAAAGCAATTGTAAAATTTAAGTCTGTGAAAAAGGATGTTGCTTGTAAAAGAAAAGGAGGTGTTGTTTTACACCAAAGAGATATTAAGAGGAAAAGGCTTGGTACTGATAACTTGAATAAAAGTGATTTTATGCAGGTATTTTTTTTTTTTTTTTGTTATGATAATGAAATGATAATATTATGACAGTCACATGATAATATACTGATAATATGATGAGGTGTAACATGGTAATCACATGATAATGTGTCAGATAAACTGTATGATTATGACATGATAATGTATTTGATAAATATGTGATAGATTATCATATTATAATATGAAGAGGTGTTGATTTAAGGAAGTTAAGATAACTTCTTGTTAATATATTGTTGTTTGATGATTATATTATGATAATATGATTATAATTTTGTTGATAGGATAACATTTTTATGATAGTTGTATGAATTATATTGTTTTGATAATATTATGATAATATAAAATATTACTCTTTCTCACAGTGTCATACCATTATAATAATGTTTGTTGTATTTGAAATTATAACATGATGATAATATAATGTCATTGTAAGATAATATGATGATAATGATTGCTTTCATTGAAATTATAACATGATGATAACATGATAACACTGTGAAGATCTTGTATTGATCATACAATATTATATGATGATTATTTGATGATAATATAATAAATTTGTGATATCTGAGAAGTTTCTGCCTGAGTTTTAAATGATATCATTATTTTTTTGTTTTTTTGTCTTTGTTTACTGCAGAAGTTTGATTTGTTAATTGATCCAAAGGAACGTTTTGTTGGGAAAGTTGGAAATGCAAGTTCCAATTCAGTGATCAAAAATATAAAGTCGAAGGTTAATGATGATCAGTTATCTATTTTAAAGCACAATAGGTTTGATTCTTTTTTATGGATGGACAAGGATGTACTTAGTCTTAGACTCATACATTCTTTACTTTTAAGGGAGGTGCATCATGCCAATCTTTCTGAACTTTAGTTTAATTACGGATCTCAGAACCTGTGTTTCAGTTTGTATGAGTTTGGTCTCATTAGCAGTCTTGTTTGTGGAATTGACGAGTCAAGATTTTCTGATTATTTTGAGGATGGTGATTTTTTTAATAAATTTTTTAGTGATGAGAGCAAGATTACACGTCAGGTTATTGAAGCAAAATTTCTTGATGCTGTTTGGGAGAATGATGATGAGGCTGTAAAGTTTGCGAAGCTTTACATGGTGCAATGTTTTATTTTGGGTCATCTTGGGACTACTTTGATTGAAGATCGTTTCATTCACTTGCTGGATAGTTCTGATTATGATGATTTTCCATGGGGAAAATATTCATTTGAATTATTTGTTCAGTCTATTAAGAACAAGCTCTCAACTAAACTGAAGTCATCAAGTGAATCTACCTTCTATCGACTTTATGGATTTCCATATGCCATCCAATTCTGGTTTTATGAAACATTAGTTTCTGTGCCTCAGTACCTGTCTACTTTGAACGATGCTGCTGCCTATCCTCGGTTACTGCGTTGGATACCGAAGGATATAAAAAAAATGCAGAACTTTAATTTTAAAGTTTTTGATGATGAAACTGAAAAGGTATAATGATGCTTATTTAATTTTTTCTCGATTGATTTGTGTATTTTTCACAGTCCTTTCAAATATTGTAGCAACTGATGATGAGTCTAGTAGTCTTATTGTTAATGGACTCTATAATCAAGGTCACGTTGCGACGCAAGAAAGAAATACTGCTTGTATATTTGAAGTTAGCATCATGGAAGTGGCAAGGTCTGCTTGCGTTAACTTTGTCAAGGAATTGAAAGCTCCGATTTTTGACAATGATGTTGATTATTCTGATTTGGAGTGTGACGTTCGAAAGCGCATTTGTGCTTATGTTGATAATTTTGAAGTAAATCAATTAAGTGATATTTTCAAAGTCAATTTTGGAAAGGTATGTAGTTTGTTATAATTGTACGATAACATTATGATAATACTACCATTATTCTATGATAATTTTATGATAATGTTATCATAACTATATTGATAATATTATGATAACTGTATGATAATATTCTTATGATAATTGTATGATAATTTTTAAAATGTTTTAAATTTTGTTAAATATAAGCTGAAACTGTAGAACAGAAGATACATAATTCTGTTGATAGTGACAATGTTGACTCTGAGGTATTTGATATTTTTATTTCAAATATATTTATTATTCTAAATATTAATTTCTTCATATTTGTTTTTTAGACTGATAATGAGAAAAACATTGGCTCTTCGGAAGAAACTGAGAATGATGATAGCGTGTCTTATGAGGTTTTGAGGCGGAGTGCTGATGTCCAGCAGAATGTTCAGCCGAATGATCTTGATGATAGTAAAAATGCTGAACATGTTGGTGAATGTGCTGATGGTGAAAATGTATACTTTTAAATTTGTTAACAGCTATATAATTTATTGTTTGCTTTCTTATTAATCTCTTTCTTTTTATAGATTGTTATTGAGGTTAATGTAGAGTTGGAAGCCTTGTTGCATGATAATCCTGAAATTGAGGAAGGAATTTGTGGTGAGATGGATGGTGGTGTTGTTGCTGAAGCTGACACTGTTGTTGATAACTCAGAGAGGAATTTGACGTGGATGCTCTTTTTGATAGTAATCCTAATAAGTCTACTGAAAACATTGATGAAGTTAAGCAGGCTGAGTTGGCTGAGAAAATTGAACAAGTTGAGGAAGCTGAGTTGGTTGATAAAATGGATGCAGATGGAGAGTCTGATAGGATTCAAAAAAATTGATGATATTGAGCAGGCTGAGCTGGATGAACAAGCTAAAAAAGTTGAGCTGGATGAACAAGCTAAGAAAGTTGATCATGTTGAGAAGGTTGTTGGTTGTACTAGGGAGGCTGTTGATACTGTAGTTGCTCAAGAGAATGAAAAATTTGTATTAAATGAAAAAGAATATGAGTTGGAGGTGTCTTTACAATTTGAAGATACTGATATTTAAAATAATCTAATGATAATGTATTTCTTTTTATATGTGTTGTAATGACATTTTATGATTCTGACTGATAATGTCTTATTTAAATTTAGAAATATAATAATTATAATTTGTTATATGTGATTCTGTTTTCATAATTTCATATCTAATCTAATAATGATACTTATATGATAACATGTATTTGACAATGTAATGTGTTTGTAATTAGTGTGTCATGATAACTGTATGATATTTTTATGATACTTTTATGATAATATCATTTCTTTTAATGTAATATGTTTGTAATTAGTGCGCCATGATAATTGTATGATACTGTATGATACTTTTATGATAATATCATTTCTTCTTGATTTTCTTGGTGAAGCAGAATGTTTGTTATGCTGCTGTGGAAGAAGTTGATCAATCAAGAAAAATAAATGAGCTAATTGAATCTGAAGTTGCGATGCTTAGTGAAGTATGCAGCGATGAGTTTATAACACCTCCTTTTGTACAATCAGATTTAAATGTTCCTTCTGCAAATATAATTTTAGAGAAGGAAACAAATGAATTTGGTGATACTGAAATTGCTGATCATGCTGCTTGTGAGCAACAAGTATCTTCACTTGTTGCATCTTTGTCGTGCTGGGTTCGTACTGAGGTATTTATTAAATTTTGGTTTTGTTTATTTTTTATTTTTGCATATGCACTTATTTTAAATATGTTTATTTATGCAGGAAGAAATAATTGAACCAACTGTTCTAGTTAATAAGGTCGAATTACCTAAAACAACAGTTTTGAAAGAAGAGATAGTCACTGATGAAACAATTATTCAAACTGAGAAAGTTGCTGCTCCGAAAAGGAGATTGAAAGTAATGTTTTCATTTTATTTTATTTTTAATTATAATGTTATTTATTTAATCAGTGCTTTTTATAATTTGTTTTTTGTATTTTAATAGCTTGTAAAAAGGAAACTGAGTGAAGAGTTGAACAAGTATGTAAAGTTGGAGAATAGCTCAAGTGTGATAACAAAAAAATTTCCTTTGCTGATGAAAATTCGCAACTTAGACAATCCTGAAAAAGTTCAAGCAGTTGGTAATACGTTTGTAAATCGTAATCCTTTAATTGTTGTAAGCGTGTCTGATATGTGTAATCAAGAATGACTTTCTGAATTTAATGACTGAATTTCTTTTGGCACATACAAGAAGAAAAATGAAAAGTAAGTTTTGTGTTATCTGATTTTTTTTTAATATACTGTCGATGTTTTTTTATTTGTTTTTAACATTTTGTTTTGAAATTTGTAGGAATGAAATTTATTATCCAAACTATAAAATGTTAAGACCAGTGTTAAGGCTTGGTAGAGAGGGTATTGGTACTAAAGATTTCTTTTACAAGCTTCATACACCAGGAGCCTATTTGGAGTCAAGTGTAAGTTATATTTATTTATATCATTATAGTTTATATAAGCATATGGTATTTTCTTGAAATGATAATATGATGATAACATAGGATATTATTAAGATAATAACATGATAACATTATGATAATGGTGTTTTTATCTGTATGTTAACAATATTATCATCATATTATGATAATAATATGATGATAATATAATGATAATATTAAGATAACAGTTTTATCTGTATGATTATCTTATTATAATGAGCTTTTATATGATACTCCTACTATTTTTTAACTTTTTTTATTTTGTTTTCTTCAGCATATTGATTGTCTGTTTGCATATTTTAGGAAGAAGTGTTTGTTTCTGAACAATGATTACAGTGTATGTGGTAATTTTTTTGATTAGTATATTCAGAATGGGTATTTACTCTATCAGGAGACACATAGTGTAACTGATTTACCAATGTTTGCTAAATCGTATAATTTCATTGTTGGAGAAGATGGTTATAAGAGGTGTTGGTCTGATGTGAAGAATATACTGTTTCCAGTTCACCTTAAAGTTGATGGTGAATTCCATGACCATTGGATTCTTGCTAAACTCAGTTTTGAGTATAGGACTTTTTTTGTGTACGACTCTCGTATGAGTGAGCTTTATGATAATCATACTGCTACTGTTATGACTGCATATGCAACATTGCTTCCGCTGATATTGGATGTTGTTGGATTTTATGATCGGAGTGGTATCAACTTCCACTCTGTTTATTTTATGGACAAGAGTAAAACTAATCCATTTGTTGTAGCTTATGTTGACAGACTTCATGTTCAAGAAAAAGCGTAAGTTTCTTTCTTTTTCTTTCATCTTTCTTTTTATTTTTTCAATTATAGATTTTAGATAAATAATTCAAATGTTGAGACAGTGACATTTTTTTAAAAACAATGCAGAGATTGTTGTTTGTACATTGTGACTTTTGCTGAATACTTGATAGAAGGGAAGACAATTTCGAGAAATATTGATGTCTTTAGACTTCGTGAAAGATATGCAGCTAATTTGTACATTTATGGAAGGTGGAAGATCAAGAGTAAATGTGGTTATATTTCTGAATGAATTATTGTTTTTAGTTTTTGGTACTTATACTAAAGTTTTGTGATTGTGTAAATGTGATTCTGGAACAAAAATGGTTGTGTAAGTTTATTACAATTTTAGTTTTTTGATACTCAGATGATAATTATGTCATAATCAGGTGATAACTTTATGATAATTAAATGATAATTATGTCATAATAATGTGATAACTTTATTAAATCATTTTAATGATTACAATTTTAGTTTTTTGCTACTCAGGTAATAATTATGTCATAATCAGGTGATACTCAGATGATAAAATGACAAATGACAAGTTTATGATAATGTGACTAATGATTACAGGTGATAATTATGTCATAATCAGGTGATAACTTTATGATAAAATGATAAATGATAAGTTTATGATAATGTGACTAATGATTACAAATTTTAGTTTTTTGATAATCAGGTGATAATTATGTCATAATCAATCAGGTGATACTCAGATGATAAATGATAAGTTTATGATAATGTGACTACATTTTAATGATAAAATTTATGATACTCCCATGATAATTAATGATTAGGTGGTGATAAGCATGTCATAATTATATGATGATAATTTTATGATAATGATAAGTTGTCTAATGCTTTTGATAATTATATGATTAGGTTGTGATATTCATATGATAATATTATCATACCTATCATTAATACATTATATAAGAATGATTAAAACTTTTTATTGAATGAAAAATCGTACAATTCAATTTTCAATGAACAGTTCTAGCCTTTTTTTGGAATATTTCTAGAAGTCTTACGATTATGTCCATATTTTTCACATCTGCTGCACTTATTTTGATTCTTTTGTTCAGTTGCACCTTTTATTCTTCTATTTTTTGGTCTTCCAGGTTTAATTCTTCCTATAGGAGGTAAGACAATGACATCTTCAACCTCTGCAGTGACTTCCCATGTTTCTTCTTTAGGAATCGGATATACAGTTTCTGCATATGTAGCAAGCATTTCTTCATTTGTGAAATACTTTGAGCAATATTCAGTTAGGTCTTGATGTTTGTAATTGAATACAACAGCAGCATGTTTATATGGAGTCATTTCTTCTTGATATCTGTTGCATGTGCAAGATTTTTCCTTGATGTTAACAGTGGAGGGTTTACCACTTTCAGTAACAGTGAATATGTCATCATCAGATGGATGAACCTGATAAACAGATGATAATATTAAAGTGAACCTGATAAATAGATGATAATATTAAAAAATAACTGACAATTATGAGAATGCTAATAATAAACAGAATATTATTATGTTTAAATGAATGCGTACCTCGATTTTGAGGGAATCAATATAATTTTCCCTTAGCAGAGAATCATATTTGGTAGTCAATATTGTGAAAGTTCCTCTAGCAAGAATTCTGTTTTTGTAGCTCCATCTTTGTACCAAGCTTCTCAAGTATTCCATAAGCATGGTAACTGGTAATTCTCTTGTCCTATTTACTGCTGTATTAAATGACTCAGCCGTATTTGAAGTCATTATGTTATATCTTTTTTTCACAGAATGTGAAACTGCCCACCTTTTGAATCCTGCTTCCTTGAGATAAGATATAACTACTGGATTTATATTGTTAAGCTCTGTCATATGAGTATTAAATTCTTCCTTTGTATAAGCTCTTGTTGCTGCTTTGAACAGATCTTTAATTGTCTTCTGATTCCTTTTGAATTTGCTTTTCATGTTACTTAGTAAATGATATATGCAAATATCATGTTGAACTTCTCCAGCAAAAACACTCTCTATTGCATTTTTAATGCTCTGATATCTGTCTGAAATTATACGCATTCCTTCCCTTACACCAAAAACATTTTTGATATGTGTAAAAACCAATTCCATGATTCATTATTTTCTGAATATGTTATTGAAAATGCAAGAGGAAATATTTTTCCTGTAAAATCAGAGTTTTGATTATCAGATTATCATATGATAATGCCATAATGATAACAGTATGCTAATAAAAAATTTAATGTTGAAAACATACCTGCTACATCAAGAGTTTATGCTAAAAACAGAGTACCTCTATATGGTCCTTTCAAAAAGGTAGCATCCACAATCATAATAGGAATACAGTGATTCCATTCACTTATAGATGCCTTCAGTGACATGAAAGCATAGAGAAATGTATGATCCACATCTGTTTTATAACTTACAAATGATCCTGGATTTGTTTGCATTATCATGTGAAGATATCTTGGTAGTACACCATATGAATCTTCTGGTTTCCCTCTTAAAAGCTCTAGTGCAACTTGCTACATTTCCATACTTTGCAATAATCTAATTTGATGCTATAATCCTTTCTCATGTCTCTTATTATATTATTTGGTGTGTAAATTGTTTTTATATCCAACAATTGTGATTTTATGATTTTAGCTATTGTTTTTGAGCTGACATATTTCTGGTCTCACATTCTCATCTCCAAAGAACATATATGAACATTGTTGTACTTTCGTACTTGAAACATTTTTGTGTTTCCAACCCTTGACGCATAAAATTTCCATTCACAAGATTCATCTACACATCTCAGTCGGTACTGTCTTTTGCATGATTTTTGTACATGTAATTATTAATAATCAATTTTTGATACTGTTATGCTAATGTTAACTGTATCACAAACTTGTCATTTAAGTATCACGAACTTATCAACTGATTATCACAATTCAGAATATAATTATGTAATACTTAAATAATAATAACATAAAAAGCACAAACAAAATATTGAAATGTACCTTGTATTGAAAATGATCTGATATTCCATAGAGGCTCATCTCTGATATTACTGATTCTTTATCAGTGAATATGCCTCCTTCTTCTAATTTATGATTAGTTTGATTTATTGCAATATAATCTTCACTAAAATCTGTTTCCGGAAGATTCTCTTGAAGGTCACAAAGAAAGTTTGCATATTCAATTAGAGAACTGTTCATCCAGTTGTGTCGTATTGTCTTTTTGAACTAGAATTGAATCGTTTGCAGCTGCTGATGATTCCAGAAATCTGATAGGCTTATTTAATATAATGCAGATTAGATTTTTTGTGAAGTTAATTTCACTCCTTTTTAATTGTATATAGAATCTGAGGTTTCCTTCATCTTTTATTTTGATTGGAGGATAATCATCATTGACTAGATATTGAATATCTAATTGAATTTCAGTCTCTAGAATTTGCAAATGTTGATATACTAATTCAATAAAACTTTCAAATGTGCAGTCTATTTCCAATAAAATTCATGTTATTTTGAAGTTTATATATTTTCCATCTTCTGTCCATTGTCCATCATATTGCATTAGCACTTAAATAATTTCCATCCTGAAAAATGATAAATAGATGACAAATTAATGACAAATAGATGATAACAATGCTGCATAATGATATTATCATGTGATTATCAGATATTCAACTAATATGATGATAATTTGAATTATCATGTGATTATCAGATAATAAATAGACAAATTATCATGTGATTATCAGATAATTGGAATTATCATGTGATTAGCACACACATTATCATTTGATTATCACAATTCATGTGATAATCAGACAAAACTTATCATTTGATTATCAGTTAAAATATAACATATGATTATCATGTTATTATAACATTATCACATTATCATTTGATCAATTTAAACTAAAATATTTAATCATATAATCATATGATAATAATAATATGATAATGTGATTATCAGTTAAAATATAACATGTGATTCAAATGACAATTTTTATTATCAGATATTCAGCTAATATGATGATAATTTGAATTATCATGTGATTATCAGATAATAAACAGACAAATTATCATGTGATTATCAGATAATTTGAATTATCATGTGATTAGCAGACACATTATCATTTGATTATCACAATTCATGTGATAATCAGACAAAACTTATCAACTGGTTATCACAATTCAGACACATTCACATTATTATTTGATTATCACATTATTATCATATTATTATTATTATCATGTGATTATCAGAATTTTTTTATTATCATGTGATTATCAGGCAAACTTATCAACTGATTATCATAATTCAGACAAAATTTATCATTTGATTACCAGTTAAAATATAATATATGATTATCATGTTATTATAACATTATCACATTATCATGTGATCAATTTAAACTAAAATATTTTATCATATAATCATATGATAATAATAATTTGATAATATGATAATTAAATTATCATATCATCTCAGGATCTTCATATTATTATATGAAAATTTAAAAAAACTGTTACAACTGTAAACTATATACTGTTATGATAAACTTCTAAAGTTTATTGACAAGAACAGCTAATTGCCTTTAAGAATCATTGTTTTTATGAAGATCGAGCTGTTTTGCTTGAATTCTATATGTGATTTGCAGAATAGAACAATAATTCAGGTGAACGATCTGTTGAAGAGATTTGTATTTATGAATCTGTAATTTCGAAGAAGAATTTTTCAAAAAAGCGTGCTTGATTACGAGCTGAGAGCAGAATTTAGAGAGAGAAAAGTAAGGTTTTTCGTTGTGCGTGAAGAGTTTACGAGCTGGGATGATTTCTTTAAACATTGACTTTATATAGTAGGAGTAATTTTTTAATTAAAAAAAAGCAGAGAGTAAAAAGATAAAATTAGAAAATTCGTGATGTATTATTTGTAAGATTTCATTGCTGATGTAGAATATCAAATTATTTTTGTAATTTAGGTAAATATCTATTTTTCTCTTTTTATTTGGCAAAAGGTACAAAATGATTCTCGAAGTTTTCCAAAAATTACAGATCAACCTTAAACTATTTTTAGGTACAATAAAACTCTCGTTGTTTCAAAACTAAACATTTGAACCCTTTCGTCCATTAAGGTTATAAACTGTTGTTAATTGCTGACGTGACAATATGAGAAATATTCAAAAATAATTTTAATATTTAAAATATTTATCAATTTTAAATTTATAAATTTTTTAACATTTTTCACCCTTTTTTCTTAATTAGCTCTAATTAATTAAAATTCTTATTAAAATCAATTAAAATTTAATTAAACCAATAAAACCCCATTTAAATTTAATTAAATCAATTAAAATATAATCAAATATAATTAAAACAATCAAAACTCAATTAATGAAATATAATTAAACCAATCAGTGGATGCAGACTCCCTAAAAAATGCGTGTAAAATCAATATAAATATGGATTTAGCGAAAGAAAGGGTTCATGCTTTCCAATTTCAAAAACAAAAAAAGAACTTGATCGAACCTATTCAATTTCATTTTAAGAATTTGGTCCAGGGGACCGGAAACTAAGAAAGGAGAGCCCCAACCCCCCATCTGCCCACTCTTTAGTCTTAAAAATGCTAAAACCCAATTAATTAAATCAAATTAAATCAATCAAAATCCAAATAACGTAATTAAATTAATCAAAAAATAATTAAATCTAATTAAGTCAAATGAAATTTAATTAAACCAAATTTAATCTAATTGAAATCTATTTCGAAAATCACCGGCCTTTTCCCAAAAATCTCAGTCAGTCCCCTCTTACAACAAACCACCATCGTCCTTTGCCCGAAAACGACCCCCGTATCGATTGGAAACCTGTTATGACCCAAAATCTTAGGTCACGACCGGCGCTAGAAAATGGGAGTGATAGCTCCGAAATCCGTAGCAAGCCTAAAACCACTATAACTTTTTCGCTTCAAACTACACAAAAAGCATACAACGATCAAAACGAGCAGTCTCAAAACCATATACAATCATACCAAAGCATCAGGGCATGTACAAAAAATTTGAAAACCGTTTATTACAAAACTATAACGTCAAAATGACTAGACTACAGTAACTCTACTAATTGAAATCTTGTTTCTTTTACATACTTCAAAAACATATACTTCTGGAATAAGACTAGAAGTCTATCGCACCAAAATACTATTTACCTGAAAGGAAAACACTATGGGGGATTAGTCGATACTGAGTGCGTTCACATGTACTAAAAGTATTATACAAAATAAATTGTATAAATATATATATCAAAACGTATAATAAAACAATCCAAACATTCGATCTGATCAAAACACTAATCTTGATCATAACATAAATGAACAGAACTTAACTTAAAATATATCATAACAAAGCTCTTTAATTTGAATGGTATGGTCCCGAGATAGTTCAACCGAGTTACCTATACCATATGGCATGGTCTCGAGATAGTTCCACAGAGTCATTCATGCCAATTCTTATATCCAAAGATCGATTGTGAGTCTTGAGATAGTTCCACGAGTTACTCACTAGATACAGGTCCCGAGATAGTTCCACCGAGTTAACCTCGTATCTATCAAACGATGACAATATTTTCCTTTACCTTTCATAAACATAACCTTAAAGATTGACACATAAGACTTACTCTAACACTGATGATCACATTGTCCTATTGATGCCCAATAGGTAGCTCGTTCCCTCGGATCATTAAATCAAACATCACACTTTATAAACAAATTATTACATTATACACATACAAACAGAATCATATCATATGCGATGCATTTACTTTAATAATGATGTAAAAATATCTTTGAACAATACACAAAAGTAAATTGCAAACTCATTGTAACCGATATCCAAAACCCGTAAGTTTGATACGTCGTTCGATCTACCAAATACTTTAATCCATCAGCTTGAAACCTCGTCGCAGTCATAAATAACATAACATATATTGATTAATGGAAGTATAATTCTAGAGTAACACTCTAGACACAAAACATAAACACAAACATATCTTATCGTACTCCAATCATATCTCATTTGATATTCATTACTGTAACTCATTCTTTTCTCATCATATTAATTCATAATTCGATTAAGTCTTTAGACCCTGTAAACAAACCATATGTCTTTAGACATCCAAACACATTTATAACATGTTAATCTCGATCATAGAGCTCAAAACCGTAGAGCAAATTTAAAAACGAATCACACACACTAAAATGATAGGAACGCGCTAGATTACCAACTAGCTTACCTTGATTAGCCGCTAGATTACGAAAGATTAGAAGCAAGAAACGTCAAAATCGGAATCAAAACGATAAATCTAGCTCGATCAAAGAAGTCGGCGTGAGAAGATGAAGAATGGATGTAATTTTTGTTTATGAACTAATTCCTCAGTCTTAAAACATATCTATACTTGGTCAAATGATATTTTGACTCAAGCAGCTCAAACATGTGCTTTAACCCAATCTTTTAATTATCGTCCGCGTTCAATTTTAAAGCAGTTTTGAAAAATTACGAAACTTTAACGATAAAGACTTAAAAATATTTCACGGACTTCAACATAAAAATTATTAGTTCGGGACTCATACTTTATTTTATATTAATTCCATTAAGTTATCCTTAATCCCACTCACACCCGCTCTTATGAATAATAATGTCCAAAGTAAATCATCATTTCACGATTAACATATTAGACTCACTTCGGTCTTAATTCAAAATATTTTAATTTATTCTTGACCTTCTTGTATCTAATTATTGCAAATAAGGACACATGGCACCACTTAATAAGCTTACAAATAGTGGGTATTACATCCTCTCCTCCTTATAAAAATTTGTCCTCGAATTTTAAAATCCATAGCCACGTATCTCAAATAACTCATAATGCTATTTCACTACTAGAAAACTGTCGATTAGCGACGGATTTTAGCGGCGGATTTAAAATCCGTCGCTAAAATCAAATTTAGCGGCGGATTTAAAATCCGTCGCTAAAATCAAATTTAGCGGCGGATTTAAAATCCGTCGCTAAAATCAAATTTAGCGACGGATTTTGAATCCGTCGCTGAATCCTCAAAAAAATTGGCGGGATTCATCCCGCTAACTTTAGCGACGGAAATTCCGTCGCTAAAATGGCGGGACAAACCCGTCAATTTTTTTCACTTTTAGCGACAGATTACACAATTCGTCGCTAAATGCTTACTTTTAGCGACGGATTCCAAATCCGTCGCTAAAAGTATTAATTCTATTAAAAAAAAATTATTTATTTAAAAAATAATTATTTATTTAAAAAATATTTATTAGTTAAAAAATATTTATTTGTTAAAAAATATTTATTTGTTAAAAAATAATTATTTGTTAAAAAATAATTATTTATTAATAAAATAACTATTTATTAAAAAAATAATTATGTATAAAAATAATTAATTATGTATAAAAAATAATTAATTAGTAAAAAAAAATTATTTATGAAAAAATAATTATTCATAAAAATAATTATTTATTAAAAAAATTACTATTTATTAAAAAAATTATTATATTAGAATGCGGTAGTAAAGTGTAAAAGTAATAATTTGTTATTTTTATTTAAAATAATTATTAAAAAAAATATTTTATTAATTATTTATTTAAAAAATAAATAGTATGAAAAAATAATTATTTTTTAATGTGGCTGTTAATTGCGGGAGTAAATATTCGTTCATTTTAGTTATATTTAAATATAATATACATAGATATGTATTAAGAATCTGAGCTGGATAAGATGAAGTTACGCGCGGGGTAACTAGAAGGTTAAAGAGGTTTGGCTATGAGCAATTGAAGGATACCTACTGGGAAGTTTACGAAAATTGCCGGAGAATGATGATAGGTGACCTATCGCGGGTGGGTGGATGATTGTGGGCTATAGATTAAATAATATTATATTTTTAGCTTTAATTAAAAAAATTAATTTTTGTAAAAAAAAATTAGGGACGGATTAAAATCCGTCGCTAAATTTTTTAATATTCGTCGCTAATTTTTTTCTTTCCGTAGCTAAATGATTTAGCGACCAGGAATATAGCGACGGATTTATGCCATCTAGCGACAAAATCCATCGCTAAATGACAGATTTCTAGTAGTGTTTTGTAGAATTAATGCTATTTTAAAATCCATATATTTGTAGAATTAATCTCAATGGCAAAGATATATATGTTCTATTTGAACTAAGTGTCTCATCAACTAGGTGTTCATTTATTACGTATTGTCCTTATCACATTGTGATAGAATCTATTCTTACTGGGAAGTTTACGAAAATTGCCGGAGAATGATGATAGGTGACCTATTGCGGGTGGGTGGGTGACCGTGGGCTATAGACTAAATAATATTTCATTTTTATCTTTAATTAAAAAAATTAATTAAAAAAAAAATAGTGACGGATTAAAATCCGTCGCTGAATCCGTCGCTAAATTTTTTAAAATCCGTCGCTAATTTTTTCTTTCCGTAGCTAAATGATTTAGCGACCAGGAATATAGCGACGGATTAAATCCGTCGCTAAAGCCATTTAGCGACGGATTTATGCCATCTAGCGACGGAAAAATCTGTCGCTAAATGACAGATTTCTAGTAGTGTTTTGTAGAATTAATGTCAATGGTAAAGATATATATGTTCTATTTGAACTAAGTGTCTCATCAACTAAGTGTTCATTTATTACGTATTGTCCTTATCACATTGTGATAGAATTTATTCTTGAGGTGTTAAGAATATGAGTGGCATATTCTATTATACAAGTGATCTAAATAACCGTTCACGATCGATGGGATCCTACGAATAAGGGCATCGCATTATCCTGGAAAGATCGTCACCTCTGTCTATTCTCCTTATTAGTAAAGAGTTACTAATCATAGGAAGTAGTGAGTCTCATACTACTTGATGGGGATCAGAATAAACATGTGGACACTCAAGGTGTTGAGTGAGTCGAACAAGTGACGCTAGATGACTTATACATGGTAATTCATCAAAGTCAATTTAATGTCATCTAGTTCATAATTGTACATATGTCCTTTGACTTGCGGTGACACTATCTTGTATATAGGTGATTAGAGTTTGATACTCCTTAACCCTAGATCTTTCATGAGCTAGGGCCACTGTTGGCTCTAATTAGTTGTATATGGAGATAGGGGTTTAACCTACAAAGGATTCATCACTCTGGATGGAGACAAGATTCTATGCTATCTCGAATTGTTCTTGATGGATGATAAAACCTGCGCAGGTGTATATGACTTACTTAGAATGTTGTTTCTAGTGGAAGTCATATTTATCAAGAATTAGAACAGAGAGATGAGGTCATATAATCAAGACAAATAGTGTTTGACTTAACCGTGACAGTAGTCGAGATTGGAATCTTAGATGAAGGGAATTTTGAGTGTACGGTAATTATGAACATTGGTTCATTAAGAATGCATTGAAACATTCATCTCTATTCGGGGGTCGTGATATGTTGCTAGACGTCACTCTCGATCTACGAGAATTAATAATTAAATGGGATTTAATTATTTAATATAAGAAAGGCGTTTCTTATGACTCTCGTTGCCATATAGATGCGAACCTAGTTAGTCACACACAATAGAGTGTGCAACCGATTGAGTTTACGAAAGATCGATTTCATATAGATACTAGCATATCTCGGAAATTAATCTAAGATGAAAAACAAGTACAAATTAGGGACTAATTTGTAAGAGTTATAAATTAGTAGGAACCTAATTGTACTATGTCCAAGTTAATTAGGGACTAATTTATAAGAGTTATAAATTAGTAGGAACCTAATTATATTTTAACCAAGTTTTATTATTAAAAGGCTTAAGTAATTAATTAGTGTAATTAATGATACTTGAATCATTATTCATAAGCTAATGGAATGATGATGTCATGGTGATGATGTAATGAGATAAGCTTATGTCATATATGTGATGTCATATGATGGCATCATCTATATGATGTCACCTATGTGATGTCTATTAGTGATATGGACTAGGTCAATCATGTTTGACCATGTTTTGACTTTATCATTTTGTTATTTATTGATTGGCAGTTTTTATCATTTTATATTGATGATTAAAATACTTGAATGGTTAATTCTTTCTAAGGTCATCAAGTATGTGACTTGATAGTAGAACCCTTAGGTTTAATAAAAGAATTATATACCATCTATCCCTAGTCTTAATAGAACATTGAGACTAGTATGATGTTGACTGATGATTATGTTTTACTAATCATGTATATGAGATATTAAGTCAAATCATAGGTGTTATTTGAGGAATAAGGCACTGGATGACCCACTGTGAGAATACTACATAGATCACTGTCATAAGTAATTCTCATTACAGTTTTATTAGTATAATCCTTTGACTTTGAAATCATCATGGATTTCTACATAGCTATTTCATATTTTGATACAGTCTTACATTATCTTTAACAGGATAATGGAATAGATTGTCATTGGATATGAAAGTAACTATGTGAGAAATGTGAGTGACTGAGAAGGAATTTGTCCCTTATTTATTTGAGTAAGATATCTATGGGCCCCTTGAAAAAGATAGACTGATGGAAATGCATGGCCATGCTAAAGGAATTAATAAAGAGTTATCATTTTCAGTCTACTTAGAGTCAAGAAACTAATGATTGGATATTATAAGGATGACAAGACTATGCCTTATATTCAATCTGGATATCGAGAGACAAAGGGATTAAAATATTATTGTAAATGGTTAAATCAAATTGTCGATATCCATATAATTTGGGTAGTCATAATGTCTTGCTAGAGGCCACTTATGACTTGTGGGCTGAAATAGGGATTTCGGGCCTACTGCCAACGTTATATGAACCTACAGGGTCGCACACTAAGAACAGGCGCAAAACAGTTATGGGTTGTACAAGCCCAATGTGCTTAAGTGATTAATTATTATATATATATATATATATATATATATTAATAAATATATATTAATTTGAAATTTAAGGATAAGTGGTTTTCTTAATTTATTATTTTTGAAGATAATAAATATAGTAATTAATATATATGGATGATTATCAAAAAAGGAGTTTTTGATAAACATAAACTTGTAGAATTGCAATGAGATTGAAATTCGAATTTGTCTCAAACCCTAGTGTTGTTGTATCACTATAAATACACATTAAGCAATTGGTTTGAGGATCACGAAATTCATTATTCACTAAATTACTAAAATTCGTAATTGATTGTGAAGCAATAGTGCTAGCACACAAGCACTAGTTTTGGCTAAGATCTGTTCGTGTGGATACTCGTAGAGGACGCATTCTTTTGGAGGTGTTTCTGATCTGAGGCTAGGTATCACCAAAGTGAACCACCTCCTTCCTTCCTACATTGCTGTTGAATTCGACATACAAGTAAGCACTTATTCTGTTATTAATCTATTAAGTCGAATTACATGGATCTTTGTTTGAGTTTTATATAAATTTTTGAAATTCCGCTGCGTTATGAACCTAGAAAACCCAACAATGTCACCACATGAAAGGTTTCATGTGGTGGCAACACCTTTACTTGGTCTGTGACACCTAGCATGCAAGGTGTTGCATTCTTAAGACATGCTCTAGCCTATAAATAGAGCATGTCCTTGCTCATTTCAACATACCACACAACACACATCTCACTACAAAGTTGTAGAGAGAGAAAGCACTTGAAGGAGTTCAAGTAGTCATCAATCACGGGAAAAACTTGGCGACGTTTTTCATACATCCGAATAAGGTCGTAATCGCGGCGAGAGTTTGAGCTTAGGGCTGCTCGGCAAGAGGAACTCTTGCAGGATTACTTCAAGGCGAGGATTCAATCGGATGCATACTCGTGTGGACGAGTTTGAGGTCGCCGTACTTTCGGGACTACAAGAATCGTTGGAGAATCGATATAGGTATTCTTCTTACGATTCCTAGATGCGTTCTATAATTACTAAATGACACGACGATCCATTTGTTGTTGATATGATCAACTTCAGGATTCAGATTGTTGGAATTTCGATTTTGAATTGAAATATACGATCCGGACCCGCGCGTCCCGCTGCGCCAACAATTACAAGACCGGACCAGATCTATCTCATAGAACAAACCTAACTAGATGTGGTATGTTATCTGAGAAAAGGGCAAAGTCTTTTGTTCTAACGGGACAGACGGAGACGAGACGAAGAGGGCTTCGTTTTAGACTAAGCCCACTTTGTCTGATGTCCTTCAGGCGGCCGACAACTGAGGTGGCGGCTGGAGAAAATCTTTTTATAAAAAAAATTAAAATTATTAATGGGTGCGGTGATGTTAGATCCCATTTCTTTGACCTTCTTGGTTCGACCTGTAAAACAGAATAGGTTAGAATGATTCAGAATAAGTGTTACGACCCGATTTCCACCCGATACTCGAGCTGAGACCGGCGCTAGGAAATGGGAGTGGTTACTCTGAAACCCGTAGCAAGCCTTAAAACCTTTACAAATTTTCCACGTTTAAAACATAAAAAGGTTTGCAACCTCGTTGCACAAACACTTTAAAACTTTTATTGAAAACGCGATTGCAAAGCCATTATTGTATTTCAAGAAACCAGAGCGCAAACATCAATCTCTTATGACGTACCTGCTATGTTCCCAATACAATACTAAAATGCTTATTAACACAAGACTAATGTACCTCTTTCAACCACTGGCCAAAACATTTTAGACAAACACACAACTTTTCAAACACACACACACACACACATATATATATATATATATATATATATACAGTAGTTCAAATCAGAGTTTATCAAAATATAGTTGAATTACTGAAAACAGAAAGACAGACTTCCCAGTACCCAACTACTTGCAAATCGAGATACACAGACGATGACTTCTTGAATTATTATGGAAGCCTGACCTCGTAGCTCTATAACCTGAAAGGGAAAATAAAGGGGTCAGAAATATAATTATTTCTGAGTGAGTCTACACATTTATAGTTGAATATTCAAATCACATATATATAAAACATTTGTATTTATAACATATTACCAATTACTTGATCCAGATGAAACCCTCCAAAACAGACTGTTGTATGGGTCTCAACCTACACAGCATGGGCCTTAGACCGTGAACTGAATCACTTCCGTCTAAGTCGGTGTCTGGACCGTAACCGTGAAAACTGCCATCACAGTGTTACATGTGACCGTAACCGTTCAGCCGTCTCAGACTGTTAAGTCGGGGTCGCTAGCACTTCCAGCGCCCAATGACTTAACTGACCTCTATGTCAGACACAGTTTCGTATCTATCATTATTGGTGATCACACAGTCCTATTGAAAACCAATAGGAAGTTTGTTCTAATGGTCTTTCATGGTCTAATTATACTAGTGCGATTTGTTATTTAAAAACAGTTTAAATATAAATATTCAAAATTAAAACCATGAAGTGAACTCACAGATGCCGCTTCCAAAACGTAAGCTCCTGATAGTCCACTAGTCCAACACCTCGGTGCCTTGACTCTGAGGATCGACACTCGTTGCATCTAGACATAATCAAAACTTCGCACACATATTAAGAATATACTTCTCAAGTCTAAATTCTACAAACAAAACTTAACTTATAACATTTAAACTAATCCCATCATAGGATATCTCGTTCAAACTCAAATACCATTTAAATCAATCTTGAGTGCTGGACATGAATACGGGTCGAAAACGTCAAAGGAATACCAAACGAATAGGTGTGCGGTTGCGCAACAGACTCTAAGCCCGCACACTCTCAGTGTGCCCCCGCACACTCAAAGTGTGCCCCCGAACACCTTGGCTGTGCGCCCGCACACTTTCACACAGCCCCAAAAATTCAGTTTTCCGGGCTTTCCGACGTGCTAAAAATGCATTTTTGGATCCCAAACACTAATTCACACTCCAATCTATCCAATTCCGCAATCGAAATGTAAAATCAATACGTATACGTTTGATTCGATATGGTAACCGTTTAAAACTTAATTATAATCCAATTTCTAAATATCCAAATTCAAATTAACGGTTCGGAATCTAGAAACGGATCGAATGGATCAAAACCCTAATCATCGCACCTCTGGAACCCTAAAACTAAATAGGAAATGATGGAAATGAGTTTCTGTAAATTATTTCCTTTGTTTCCTTATATTTATATACTAAATGGCTAAACTGCCATTTAGTACTAGCTCAATCGTGCACTTTAATCCTGATTTTAATTAGTCGTCTGTAGCCTAAATGGAAACGACTTCCAAATTTCGCCAAACTTTACTCAAAAATCCTATCAAATATAAAACGAAAAATATAACTTTTATTCGTATCCGACTTATATTTTATTTTCTAAAAATCAAAAACAATAACTGAGATCTCGCTCAGTCTCGCTTGACTTAAAAACTACGTTCAAATTTCATGAAAATTTGACTATACCTTTTTAAAAATATGTATCGTGAATATTGACATGAAATATTCGCTAGCGATTTATAAATAATTTTATTTTAATTTTCTAATTTTTATTGTTCCCGTTTTAATCCGATTATTATAAATTAAATTTCCAGTTTGAATTATAATTTCATATAAACTCAATACAATTTTTTAGGGACTCTTATAAATTAAATATAATTTTAAATATAATTTTCGTACTTCAACGAATAAAATCATAACACGTGGCCTATTCTGACAATTAAAATTATGGGGTATTACACTAACCCAGTTTTTGGTATACGAATAATGGTGATTTTGTATGAAAAGAATGAATTAGATCTATATCTGACTAAGGCTCTTATTTATAGAGGCATTTTAGTTTTTCCATCGGATTTAATCACTCAAGATGAGTTTTTTATTCGAACTCTACATCCTTGTGGAGATAAGATTATGATCTTATCTTTATCCCTACATTCATGGGATTTGATATGATCTGATACATCTGGTACACTGCGTCTAGTAAATTTTTAATTTAAAAATCAAGAGATTTTAATTGTGCCCAAAAAAAGTTTAAGGGTTGTGTGAGCGGAAGTGGGGGTTTCGGGGTCCCGTTCGCCCATGCTTATGGCAGACCTCTATTTTGCAAAGGGTTTTGAGAAAATTTGGAGTCTCCACCTGGTTCAACTAGGAAATACCTTTTATATCGAACCGATAACCTTACTCGCTTATGGGTAAGATTATCGTATGATGGGCCAAAAGCCCAGATTTGTGGACCTCCCCGAGACTCGTGTGCTTAGCTTATCAGTTTTCGCTTTTAATTATGGACATACTCTATATCATCTCAACACTCATTGCATTCCACATGATATAATTTTGGAAAGTAAACACGTATGAAAGTTGTAAACAGGTACGGCGCGCATATGACTCGATTTGGACTGGCATTTGAGGCAAGTAGAAATTACTCCTAATCATACATCTAAATCTAGCGGTTTTTATCAAGTAGTAAAGTAATGGTTGGTCTGGATATTTTACATTCATAAAGCCTAAAACTGGATGTCTAAGTTTGATTGATTTTATTTTAAGTCGTCTTAAAAGCCTATACAACCTCTAATTATATTTTACATGGCAGTCCTAAGATGTCTATGTGATTTGCTGGATTTGATTGCTTTGATTACTAATTGAACGTGATTAGTCCTTTAATTTGCTAATATTTAGATTTGGCATGCTTTTGGAAAGTGATTTAAATTGTATTACCGTACCCACGTACAGTTGAGAAACATACAAGGTTAGGAATACTTTTTAACCTTGTTGACCTGAGTGCTCGGAACCCGATGCGTTTTGATCATCGGTGTGGTCGGAACTGAATCTCTAGCAGAACACAAAAGTTCTTTGTCTCGTCGATACGGTTCTAATAGTTTGAATTGCGGTCAATTCCGAGTTGAAACGAACCCAGAATTCCTCATAGAAGTTGATGGTCACATTGATCTTGGCTTCCAGGCCCGATTATCTTAGCGGGTTACAATTTTAAGCTTCAAGACCCAAATTAAACAGGAACATGCCTTTTACAACATAGAATATGGATCTATAACTAAAATAGTACATGTGGGTTCAAACGGAGCCCACTTCTGAGCTCAAACAAGCCTGGAAACATGAAAACTAGGCCAAATCGGGTTTGGAAGGATCTGGGATCGACTATGGGGAAAGGGGGAGAAGGAATACTGCGCCACTTCACAGTGGCAGCGGCGACGCTATGAACAGCGGCACGGCCGGTTCTGGCTAAGTCCAAGCGCTTTTTCAGTTCATCGTCTTCACTCGGTTTTCATGCAAAACACTCAAAAACGCATCAAAAGCAAAGGAAAACATGCCAAAACGTTATGGAATTGAATTATAACGATCAAACATGCATTATGTTGGGTTTTCTAGGTTCATAACGCAGCGGAATTTTAAAAAAATTATCTAAAACCCAAACCAAGATCCATGTAATTCGAATAAATAGATTAACAACAGAATTAATACTTACTTGTATGTCGAATTCAACAGCAATGTAGGAAGGAAGGAGGTGGTTCACTTTACCCAAAACTAGTGCTTGTGTGCTAGCACTATTGCTTCACAAGCAAATTCGAATTTTAGTGATTTAGTGAATAATGAATTTCGTTATTCTCAAAACTATTCCTTAATGTGTATTTATAGTCATACAACAATTTCAATCTCATTGCAATTCTTACAAGTTTATGTTTATCAAAAACTCCTTTTTGGATAATCATCCATATATATTAATTATTATATTTATTATCTTCCAAAAATAATAAATTAAGGAAAACACTTATCCTTAAATTTCAAATTAATATATATTTATTAATATATATATATATATATATATATATATATATATTACGAATTATATATATATAATAATTAATCATTTAATCACATTGGGCTTGTACAACCCATAACTGTTTTGGGCCTGTTCTTAGTGTGCGACCCTGTAGGTTCATATAACGTTGGCAGTAGGCCCGAAATCCCTATTTCAGCCCACAAGTCAAAAGTGGCCTCTAGCAAGACATTATGATTATCCAAGTTATACGAATATCGACAATCCGATTTAACCATTTACAATAATATTTTAATCCCTTTGTCACTCAATATCCAGATTGAATATAAGGCATAGTCCTGTCATCCTTATAATATTCAATCATTAGTTTCTTGACTCTAAGTAGACTGAAAATGATAACTCTTATCAGTTCATTTAGCATGGCCATGCATTTCCTTCAGTCTATCTTCTTCAAGGGGCCCATAGATATCTTACTCAAATAAATGAGGGACAAATTCCTTCTCAGTCACTCACATTTCTCACATAGTTACTTTCATATCCAATGACAATCTATTCCATTATCCTGTTAAAGTTAATGTAAGACTGTATCAAAATATGAAATAGCTATGTAGAAATCCATGATGATTTCAAGGTCAAAGGATTATACTAATAGAACTGTAATGAGAATTATTTATGCCAGTGATCTATGTAGTATTCTCATAGTGGGTCATTCAGTGCCTTATTTCTCAAATAGCACCTATGATTTGACTTAATATCTCATATACATGATTAGTAAAACATAATCATCAGTCAACATCATACTAGTCTCAATGTTCTATTAAGACTAGGGATAGATGATATATAATTCTTTTATAAAACCTAAGGGTTCTACTATCAAGTCACGTACTTGATGACCTTAGAAAGAATTAACCATTCAAGTATTTTAATCATTAATATAAAATGATAAAAACTGCCAATCAATAAATAACAAAATCATAAAGTCAAAACATGGTCAAATATGATTGACCTAGTGCATATCACTAACACATTAACCATCCTAAATCGTGCTTTTCTATGGCAGTTTTGAAGGTAATTTGACAAGAACACACTCAAAAGACAATTTATCTCTAACATATTCCCTAAACACCGGTATTGAATAAATTTTGAATTTATGGCATAAACATAATAAGACAACCCTAAACATGCTCCTTATACATTTCCATGGCAATTGTAGTAATAATACCAAAATCAACAGTCATGGCAGTTTTAACAGTTTTTTGGCAAAAATAATCAATTTAAACTAAACATGCATTCTAAGCACAATTATTTAGTAATTATGATTAACATGACATGAAAAAGTGATAAGAAATAAATATGGATCCTCAAAACTACCGTTCTGAGTCATTGGCTCCTTTTCTGGCGATTCGGACATGAAATCCATCTTCAAATCAGTGCGCAATAGCTTGTTCTTGACTAATTAAAACGTTTAAGATTGTTTCTAGAATAGAATTGACCAAGGAGTGTGTGTGGTGGAGATATATAATTCGGCCAAACTAGGTATTTTCTAGGGTTTATCCGTGTTTTCTATTGTCTTGTGCCACCCCTGGCTAGGATGTCTAGTAGTCCTATTTATAGTGATCATGTTAAATCTAGGGTTTACAAGAGTTGATCTTATGTCAGACTTCTATTAGATAGAGTTTTAAAAGGATGAAAGTGTGTGAAGTGATAACCTTAATAGAGTTCCTATTAGGAAAAACCTCTTTGGATTAAGAAATCCCTTATTAAATCTTGCAAGCTAAGTAAAGGGTGCTTAAAAACCATTTTTGGTGCCCGAAAGTGTTAAAACATGCTTTTGGGACCATATGGGTTTGTGTATAGTCAATTTTAGTCCGTCAAACATGCAAATTGACCCACAAACTTCTAAGATATTGCAATTAGTCCGATTTCTGGACTTACACTACAATTTCTTTGATTTTTTATAGGCTATTAACAACTAATTATGTTTTAACCCCTCAAGTTCGCAGTTATGCACTTATCGCACCTGTTTGTATTCAAACAACTGAATCGATAGCTCGTCACCCGAATAAATTTCTCTGAAAATCATCATTTAACGCTTCAGTCTTTTATTACTTTTTACCTGTTCAGAAAATAGGTGTATATAGTTTGCCCACTCTTTAATGAGAATTTACTAAGTAGGTCAGTTCTTGTTAAAGAAGTAACTCGATGTTAAACAAACAACTAGGATACTCCTCTCAATCGAAGGTACTCACTCGTTGGTGGTTTGGTAATGCCCTAGCTTGAGCATTACCCATCGTGGTACATGACTCTGACTTCATGCCCCCTGTTTCTAGTCTACTCTGCATCTATCAGGGAGTAGGTCTTCTCAGTTGTCCTGAAGGTCGTCCATTGAGCCTGAACTGCCTATTGTATGCCCAGTGGAATGGAGCTATAAAATCTCAGCCGTCATGAGAATAATCCAATAGCTTGGACCCCAGGTAATTATCCAATGCATTACTTTTTAAGTTTCCAGAAGGGACAACATCCTCTAGGCCATCCCAAAGGCCACCCTATTAGTAGATGCCTGGCATATATTCTGTTCGGAGCCTCTTGGATTCGTCGAGGGAACAACCCCTTACCCATCCCAAGGGCCACCCTATTGCATAGGTGCCTGGATTTCGTAATTATTCCATAATTATCAAAAATGTCAGAAGTTTATTAGAACTATTGCAGACAAATCTAGGTGACTTCTTGACACTAGATTCTCCTATTTCTGAAGTTTTACATGTAGGGTTAGACCTTTGTTATGCTATTCTGGAAATTTCATTCTGCATATACTGGATGGTATGACGACGTCTCTCTATCGTTGGTCCTTTCAATCCCGTCTTATGGGCAATTCTTCTTGTAATCTGTCCTCTAAGATAGTTCCATTTATAATCCAATCCTCCAGGGTGGCTGTGTTTCTAATCTGATCCTCTAGGGCGACTGTGCTTTTAATTTGATCCTCTAGGGCAACCATATTCTGTGTTCTGTCCTCTAGGACGGCTGTATTTCTTAAATTGACCTCTGGGGCAATTATGCTCTATATTCTGTCCTCTAAGGCGGTTGTATTTTATTGATTTGGTCCTCTAGGGATATTGCATTCTTTGCTTTATCGGGGATGTAACTTAGTCCGATGTATTTGAGATCTGCAGACTCAGGATTTTGGCGCTTTGAAGATTCTAATTCTGGTATGTCCGCTTTTGGGTATGAAGATAGCTCCAGGCAGTTTTCGTCTATTAATGGGCTTGTCCCTTATAATGTTAGAAGGGAGGTTTCCTTACTCACTTTTACCCTTTATTTCACTTTTCTGCCTTACATTTCTCTCAATATAGAGCTTGCATTCTGGTCTGTAATATGGCGCCATCTTGGAGATTTTTGGATCCGTGTAGGGATCCAGACCGGCAAGCTTGCCGGGCTGCTTCTCTGTTTGAGGCAGGTCAAGAGGGCCTTCTTTTACTCATATTTGTTATGGATTTCAGTCTGTTGTATGTTTCTTTGAGCTTCTATTTTTTCAGTAGACGCTTCAATTGCTTGTATATTCAAAAATTGTCAAAATTTGCTCGAAAATGGGTCGGACCCATCAAAAAATGCTCTGGGGATGTAGAAACAAAGTGGTGCTGATGCTAGTCTGAAGTGGCACCGCCGCCACTATGCACTGGCATCGTGGTGGTGGCGCTAGTGATCTTCGTGAGCTTGGTTTCTAGCTAGTTTTTGTCGTTTTGGGCCAACTTTCGGGAGATTCTAACTCCATTATTGATTCTCTTTGTATCTTCAGGGCAAAGATCCCTTATGTACCTCGGAGAATTTTGTCGATTCTTGGACTTGGTACCATATTGTGCATGATGTCGTTCGGTCTCGCGTAGACGATGTATGCTTTGGCCGTCTGGCTAGTGCTTTGTTTACTACGACAAGGGTTTGTGATAATACTTTATTGCATGCTTTGATGGAGAGGTGGATGGACTCCACTCACACTTTTCATCTACCGGTATGGGAGTTGACTATGACTCTGTTGGACTGTTCTCGTATTACTAGGATAACTTTCGGTAGCTAGCTGGTACCTTCTGATGGTGGTTTGGCAAACTTTATTAGAAGGAAGCGTACATCACGAAGATGCTTGGTTTTGTGCAGGAGATGAAGGGGAAGATCCTTCGGTATTCAGGACTATGGGAGCAATATAGAGGTTGTGTTCCTAAGAGCAGCGATGAGGTAGAATCGGTTGCTCGAGTTTTCATATTTTATCTGCTGGGGACTACGTTATTTTGCAACTCGGGTTCCACTCTGCCTGTCTGCGTTCTACCGGTCTTAGAGGATCTAGATCAGACCATGTCCTAAGACTTCAGGTCTGCTGCCCTTGCCCGTCTGTATACTAGTATGGACCGAATTGTCCATGGAGGATCCCGTCTCCCTGGGACGTGGCTTGTTGTACATGTGAGTTTATTTTATAACTCTTCTAGTTTTTGTGCTCCATATTTTTGCTTATGCTGCTTAACTGACTATGTATCTCCCTTTTCAAATTTGGGCTGTGCAGATAAGGATTCTAATTGGTTTTGGCAATCCTCCTTCATCGGGTATCCCACTTTTGAGGTTCTGAGACTTTTCTCGGACTCTGCCACAACGTCTTGCGATCGATGTAAGTGACAGTCTTGTCATTAATTGATTAGCTTCTTGAACTGTATCACTTTCTTATAACAAGTTTCTCTTTTGTAGATTTATGATTTATGATACACCCCTATGGGGAATGACTGCCCTCGTTGGCTGTAGGGCACAATCAAGAGGTTGGGCATGCGTTATCTGATGCATGGCCCGAATTTCCAGTCTTGGTTTTTATGTGAACACGTGCTCCATTGGTGGGTTGGACTCAGTGCTTGTATGATTCCCAGGGAGCCACCCCTGTCAATGCTGCATGGTAGGGATGTTGTATCGCCTGTTCTCCATTCGTACCTAAGAGTTTATTTTGGCGGCAGAGTTTGTTTCTACTCCTCAGAAGAGCTACCTGGATTATCTGGTGAGGCCCCATCTTTTGGGTAGGATTTCTTTGGTTGGTGTTCCAGGGAGTCAAGTTCCCATTGTTCCTGATGTTTTGGTTTAGCGGGCGGCTATAGGGCCACAAGTATGTACCATATCTTTGTTCTTTTGTATAAATGGATCGGGCTCGAATCCGCAGCTTTGGCCTTGACATGGAATATTTCTGAGTTTCTTTTCAGCTGTCTTCTTAAGGAGAAGGTAGGCTCGGAGCCCGTTCCGTTCGTGCTAGGATAGATGTTCCCGGATACCATGGTCAGGTCCCGGCTAGTAGACAGGATTATGGAATGATTTCTAGTTCACTATATCAGATGTTGTAGAGGTTGGCCCGCTATAGCCACGCTCGTGGGTCCACGTAGGATTATGTTCCCACTGTTCAAATGGTGCACTCCTTCGTGCCTGCTGATGGTACCAATGTGAGTCTGCTTGTCGTGCTTGTGCTTTTGTCTTTATTGAGATGCCGGTGTTTGATGCTATTCCATTGGATGATGCAGCCTATTATTAGAGAGACCAGCTGTGTATTGTATCTGCACAAATGAGGGTAAAAATGCAATATAATTTATTCTACATGTATGCATGTATGAGATTATAGCCCTGACTGTTCTCTGGTTTCTTGTAGTACTGCATTAATGATCTGAAGGAGAGGCTGCGACGGGCTGAGCTAGGTCCCACCGACAGTGATGACGTTCCTCTTGGATTCCCCTGCGGCAGGGGAGGAGACTTCGGAGGTCACGGACTTGGAAGACATGGTGGTTGTGGAGACCATGCTTCCTCTTCTTGTTGTGTGTAGACTGGGCGCGTTGGTGATGATATGCTCTCCGGGAGCGATGGTGGTGACACAGAGCCGTTGATAGAGCCGACGAGTAGATCCTGCCCCTTGTATTTGTCTAATATTTTAGATGTTGTCCTGCTTTGATAATGACCCTTTTTGTATACCAGTAGATTGTTTGTGTATTTTAGATACGTGATTTGTATTTCTATTTTGCGAGAAATTATTTGATTTTCTGTTTCTGGTAAAATCAACCTAGATTTCTGGCGTAGCGTGACTGATGCCCCATGCTATTTGATAATAGAGGTGTGTCGTTTATTGCGAGGACTTTGATGTTCCCTTCCTATCTCGATTTTTGTCTCCGGATAGTAGTGGCGTGTTGCCTGTTCTGGATACTTCTGGAGTAGGAGGGTGGAAGTCTGTGTTGATTCTATAGGGAGGCCTGACGCCTGTCGTGATTCTAGAACAGGTCTGACGTCTGCTCTATGGATTTTTATGCCCCATGCTATCCGAATTTCCGTCTCTAGAATAGTCGAGGCATGTTGCCCGTTTTTGGTTTATGGAGGTCTGATGCCCTCCTTTTTCTGGTTGGTGGAGACCTGATGCCCACTGTTTTTAAATTTTCTGGTAATAGGGGCATATTGCCTATTCTGAATAATTCTATAGTGGAAAGCTCGACGCCTGTTGTGAGGACTTTGATGCCCTCTGCTATCCAGATTTCCTCTTAGGATAGTAGTGGTATGATAATTCTAGATACTTATGGGTATGAGTCATACTGCCTGCTTTATTTCTAAAGGAAGGCCTTATGCCTGTTTTGATTCTAGAGGAAGGCCGAAGCTTGTTTGGGGCGTCAAAATTTGCAAAAATTATCTCTGATTTTCATTTTTATGTGCATGTCGATTCCAGACTCTGTATTGCCCCCTTATTTAAGCATTTAGTTTTCTGGTCAGGTAACTGGATGATTTGATGAAGAGTTAGAGCTGCTTGCTCTGGGTTCTAGATTTTACTGTATGGTTTCCATGACAGTTATGCGCATTCGACTATAAACAGCGCTATTGGAAAAATGCATAAGAACATTTTGAATTTCAAAGTTAAAATAAATTTTTTTGTGCTAGTGTCTCAAAAGTTATGCTTTTTAGATTTATGGTCATTTGTCTATCCTTTCTAGGAACATGTGCTGGTTAATAATTCCAATATGCACGTACGATAAAAAGATACATTCGTCTGTTTCATTCAATAGCTGGTACAACTGAGATATTCCCTGTTTCAAGTGGTCATACCCCTGTTATCAATTAGTCCTTGCGAATTTTGATAATTGACTTTTTTATATGAATGTTTTACACAGTCGCGACCGATAATCTTGAGGAGGACTTGTATAGAGATGTGCCTCTCACTACTTAGATCGTCCCGTTCCAAGATAGGCTGTTGGGCGGTGGACTTTTTTGATGGTGTCCTATCTGGGCTAGACGGTCTGTTTTGACGTGTGCCTCCCCTTCGTAAAACTTTTTATGGCCAAATCTTTTTGGCTAATAGACCGAAACCTATTATCAGGCCGTTGTCCTTTTTGAGACAGTTAGATTGACTCATATTTTATTAGGGGTATGGCCCATTAATACTGAGTTATCTCTAAATTTTTTTAATTTTCTTATACCAATTATTGAATGTATTAACCAAATGGCTCGATTATATCATGCATGCATATAAAAACGATTGAAAATAACATGTCCATCAGGCAAGACAACTCATAAATGAGCAAACATGGAGTTCATCATTTACTCTGGAAACCAAATAAAATCAAATAAATGAATTGTTCAAAAATATCTGAATGTAAAAAAATAGAAACTAAAGCTACACTAAGCTTCAGGATAATTTAAGAGAACAAATCTCCAAGTGCCCCGAACATGGGAGGGGTCACTACTTTGGTCTCGCCTGTGGCGTCATGGATGCTGAGGTTGACGAGGGATGCCAATTCCATGATTGACTCGACGCTGGGCGCTTTAGTTGCTGTGTAGAGAAGGTCGTCAATGTCCATCTCCTGAATTGCTGGTGTTTCTGACTCTTTCATCCGATATCTGATGATATCTTAGAAGATTTTGAACCCTGGGACCTCGACGTTCATGATCATGATTGGTTCATCTTGGCCCTGATACTGGTTTGCTATTGCTTTTTCCTCGACGAAGTAGTCATCTAGCGAGTTCTATGGAACCCTTTCCATCTCTAGTTTTGGATCGAAACCTAAATCCGCTTTTATGGTCTGTCCTTTGCAATCTGGTAGCTCTGCTAGGCCTTGTAGCAACCTTCCAATCCCCATTCTCGACATGTAGTTGGCTTCTTCATCATCAGGATTCCTTTAACGTCCATGAATGTTCCCTCTTCCGCCAGTATAGTTGAGATACAAAACACCTAGTATCGGCATCATCCCATTCTCGGAAAATTTGATCATGTTGATCACTTTTCCTGACTCGCCTTATATCATAGCTATCCCACCTACGTATGGGAATTTCATTTTCTGGTGAAATGTAGAAGGTACACCTCCAAGTTTGTTAAACGATGGCATTCCAGTAGTAGTGAGAAGGTGACTGGCATGTCCAGTACGATGAATTCCACCCATGCTTCGATTGGTCTGGTCTTGACTAGGGCTTCGAAGGTCCCTTCTACCCTTCTCTTGGTCTTGTCATAGGCCCTAATGACCAATTCTGATGGCTTTAAGGTTGCTGGGGTCAAACTGAGCCTTGGTAAGATGAGTGCAGGGCACACATTGATGGTAGACCCATCGTCAACCATTACGGTATTGGCGTGTTTTCCCAAAATCTCGGTTGTGATGTACAACGCTTTGTTGTGCTGCCTCCCTTCTAGAGATAGACCATCTTCTGTAAAGACAATATCACCGACTTTCTTTTCACTTAACTAGCTAAGAATAACTCCACGAGTCACATCTAGTTCAATGGGCATTGCAGATAGTGCTTGCACCATCGCTTTCCAAATTTGCTTGCACTCGTCCTCCCGAGCTCGCTTACTTGCAGTTTATCAATTTGAACAGATTTCTCGTCTAACGTGTCTGTTTTCTCTGGTTGAGCTGGCTTATCTTGTGGGAGAATTCCATTTACATCCCCTGGGTTAGTTTTTGAGCCATTCTTGAATATCATCTCTTCATTGTCGTCCACTTTGTTTGAATCGTACTAGACAATTGTGGCACCAACAATCTTAGTGTTTTGAGCCTCTGTCTGCACTTTCAGAGGTTCTTCCACATGGTCGATGTCATCGAACTTCGGACCCGATCCGGTTAGTATAATATCCTCGAGAGGGATTCTGGGCGAGGATGTATAGTACACCAGGAATTCATATTTTCCAGATGACTGTCCCATATCCATCTGTCTGGCGTGCTAGATATCAGAAAAGGAGTTCATGACCTCCTTTTTAGTCTTTTCATTCTCGTGACCTCCGTCAATCTTCATTATCTGGAAGGAGGGTTTATCAATCTTTCCTTTATCAACTCTACATAGCTCTCTGTTGAGTGGCCGAATTCTCTATGATACTCGCACAATTCGTCGTCCCATGCGGGATGGTCTATTAGTCCTTAAGACTTCAGTTGTTGGAAACAATTTGTCAAGGGATTTTCGACTGACGCTTCTTTCTTGACCTTCATTTTTGCAGGGCTAATGGAGTCGGCATCGACAAAAGAATTTATGACCTCATCGTGAGTTAGGCCAGAGTTTATAGTATACAAATTCTTTGGCGGTGGCGCCTCATGGTAAATTGGTTGTGGGTTGTTCTGTGTGCTAGGCTGTCCCAATTAGGGGTGTAAATGAACCGAGCCGAGACGAGTTTTGGAATGTTTATGTTTGGCTCGTTTGGTGAACAAGGTGTTTATGTTCGGTTCATTTTTAGTCGAGCTTTGTACGGAGTATTCATGTTCGGTTCATTTAGATTTTATAGTGTTCATATTCGGTTCGTGTTTGTTTGTTTAGCCGCTACAAAAACAAGCTTGCGAACAAGCTCACGAACGAGTTCGATAAGTACTAAACGAGCTCGTTCACGAACACGCTCGCAAACGAGCTCGATAAGTAATAAAAGAGCTCGTTTGCGAGCCCGCTCGTTTAGCGGATAAACAAACGAACATGAGCTGTTAAACGAAAAAAACACGAATATGAGTTGAATAAATTAAAAACAATCTAATCGAGCTCGTTCACGAATATGAGCTGAATAAATTAGAAACATAATTATATAAATTAATTTAAATATGAATTTGTTCGCGAAAACCTAATCGAGTTTCTAAACAAGCTTGTTCGTGAATTATATATGAGCTCGTTCACGAACTCTTAATCGATCTTGTTCACGAGCTTGTTCACGAACTCTTATTCGAGCTGTTCGAGAACGTAAATGAGTCGAACACCACTATGTTCATGTTCGGCTCGTCTATATTAACGAACATAAAATCATGCTCTAGCTCGGTTTGTTTAGAATACGAACAAACTTGAACTGAGCTCTTATCGAGCGGAACACCGAGCTGCTCACAAACGACTTGGTTTATATACACCCCTAGTCCCAATGACGGATCGATGATTTTTTCCATCGTCTATCAGATCTTAGACATCATGTTTCAGTATGATACATGAATCGGTGTGATGCCCAGGTGTTTGATGGAACTTGCAATGCGTAGTGGGGTTGTAATTTGGCGTATTAGGATTTAGAGGATTCTTTGAAGGTTTGGAATGTAAGATGTCTTGTTTCATCAACATGTCCAATACCTTAGATAGATGTTAGGGAATTCTGAAAACTTCCTACTCCCAGTCCCTGTCCATTGTCTTTAGACGAAATGCACGCTGGTGCTGGATGATTGATAATTTGACCGATAACCTCCCATCGTTGCGTTAGGTTTCTTCTCAGATTCTATTTCCTCCACCTGCATCCCGTCATCTAGTAGATCGTCAAAGGTCTTGGGATTCGTATTCTGAAGTCTCTTGACCCAATGCGGGTGAACGTTTTTTACTACAATTCTGAATCGGTCTCAAACGGCTTTTCCTTCAACAAAGCGGCCTCGTCTAACCATCTGGTGAGGAATTCAGAGAACGGCTCTCGAGGTTTATGCTTTGTCAATTCTAAGTTCCTCAAGGTGACTTCTATCTTAGAGCCATATCTGTATTGGCTCATGAAAGCGGAGGATAACTCACTCCAGTCTCCTCTTGTTTTCATTGGCAGGTCATAGTACCAACGAGCTGCGTTTCCTTCTAAAGATCTTGGAAAAGCCCTAGCAATTTGTTTCATGGTCAAGGCTGTTGTGGTCATCACAGAGATGAATTGGTTGAGATGGGTACGAGGATCTCCTCTTACATTAAAACGGATGAGGTCAGGCATTTTAAACTTGGCCGATAGCTTTTTGTCCTCTCATAAGGAATATTCATCCAAGTTGATGAATTGACTGCTATTCTTCCCTATAATATTGGCTTGGAGTTGTTCCTTTTTTCTTACCAGGTCCTGGTAGGAATCAGATTGTGTTTATCCCATGTTTTTAAGCTTTTCACTCTCGGTTTCCTTTTTTGTTGTTCCTCTTACAGGGCGTTAGTGAACCAATTCTGATCGGTAGTAGGTGGCCTGATTGTTTCCCCCTTAAGTCTATCATAATCTTCTTGGCATCATCTTACTTCCTTATCTCTTCCATGAGGTCATTAGCAGTATTCCCCCCTTTGGTAGTAGATGATGGCTCGTCTTGCTGACCAATTCCTGCCCCTTATAGGGGCTTCACGAGATTCTTAAACCACTTCTTCTGGTCATTATTTTGCCTCTTGGCGGAGTCCATAACCTCTGCCATCAACTGATCGAGATTGGATTGTGTCACAGTGGATGCTGTTCCAGTTGATTCTGACATGTCAGAGATGTTGGTTAATCTTAAGATAGTACTAGCGGAAGACTTTCTAGAGTCGGAGTCGCTTAGCTGCTCGCAGACCTATCCGACTAGCTGTACTGGCGTAATTGGAGTTGTTGGCATCTTAGTAGGACTAGTCGGTATGGTGATTCTTCCCGCTTGTCTTTGCCAATTTGCCAAAGAGCAGTCAGACGAGTTTCCTGAGTGGCTACATCCACAAGGAGTTAATTTATGATGTGTTGCATCCAGGATGCATGAGATGCAGGATATGCAAGGTTAGTTTTAACACATATCACTTAACATTTAGCACGTAGAGCAATTTGATATAATAGAGATAAGTTTCTCCCTCCAATCGTATTCCTCCCACACACGTATTTCGGGCGAGGTTTCATTCCTAGGATTTTTGGTCAGGACCCTCGCATTGCAATGCAAGAGTCGACGTATACTAGCAAGCTCTCATTAGCAGTTCTAAACAGACAAGCGGCAATAGTCGATGTAGGAATTTGTTTGTTTCCTTTTAAAGGTGTGCAAGCATAGAGAGTGGACTTGGCGGTCTGTTTTGCAATCTGGAATTAATTTAGTCTGGCGGCTAGTCAAGTGCATGGACATATACTTGACTGGACTAGATATTTGGGGTTTAATCAAGTAAAGGCATTTTACTTGACCAGACTTTGTATTTAGGTCTGGCCTAACAAAATGTTTTAAAACTAGAAAATTTGTTAGGCCTGACATAAGACTAAGATCGAAATGGTAATTTTTTGAAAATGGATTTGGAATCCTTACATCGACAATCATGCCTAAAATACACACATTATGCTGGGTATTTTCCTAAAGGGTAGTGTCTAAGCTTTATGCATGTGGGATTAATCATCGAGTTTTGGTAGTAACCGGTTTAAGGCTCTCACAGACTGATATACCTTTGATGGGTCTCCTCAATCACGAGTTCAAGCAACCGAGGTACTAGGCTGTGAGTGATGCTACTCCACGTCAGACGTTCCGGACGTTGGAGTGCAACGCCAGGGCTTGAGAGTGGCTATGAGCATCGGGGCTAATAACGAACTCCTAGAGAGTAAAATGAGAAGAGAAGTTCTAATGTATGAAGTAGGTGAATATGTCAGGTAATTAAAAGCGAAGATCGATAAGGCGCAAGCCATGCAGTCGAGGTCCATGGAAACCGTTTTTTGAAAAAAATTATGAAGACATTTTTTTGTGTTTATGTTTTAAAAATAGTTGATTTTATACATCCCCATGGACGCCACTGTGAGCAGAAGCGGGGATTTTGGGGTCCCGTTCGCCCAGACTTATGGCAGACCTCTATTCTAAAAAGGGGTTTTGTAATACCCCGTAGAATTATTAGTGTTTATTTTCGTGTGTGTCCGATTTTAATTGATTAGGACCTCGAAAATAGTGAATAAATTCACGTGATGAATTTATAAGGGTAAAAATGTGATTTGCTATGTGTTTGCCTTAAATGTGATTTTGGCAATTTTACGTGTTAAAAGTGAATTTTGTGATTTTTCACTAAACACCGTCAAAATAATTATTTTAAATATTTTTAAAGGCCCAAAAATATTTTAACTCAGCCCATATGATATGTTTTAATGTTTTTGAATATTTGGTAAAGTTAAATTATTTTGCCCCTAGAGTTCGAATTATTTACAAGAATGCCATAATGGCAAACTTGTAAATAATTGAAACATGATTTAATATCTAGATATTTCTCTACTTAAGCTTGGTGCCCAAGCAATTCATTGTCTTCTTCATTTTGTGGGTGCCGAATACTCCATAACTCACAACACCAAGCTTTATTCTTTGATTTTCTCTCAAAAATTTCTTCACGAAAATTGTCGGGAATATTGTGTAGATCGTTAAGGTGTATTTGCATGTTCGTTTGAGGTATAATTTCAAGCTCAAAACCTTACTTTAAGTTGCTGATGTTGGTTAAGTGTTAGAAACATGCATAGGATGGTTTATATGTGATGTTTGATGGATAATTAGTTGGTTTTAGTAATTGTTTATATGGGTTCGGTTTTAAATAATTTTTCCGTGAAAATTAAATTATGTATTTTAATTTTCTGGGCTGATCTATATGTTGAGATTTATATATGCTTTAAAGTGAAATTTTTGTGGATTAAAAATGTTAAACATTTCGGGTGTTAATTTAATTAGTTGGGTTTCGATTTTTAATTGTTTTAAAGCTTAACAATAGCTTAAAAATGGTAAATAAAATGATTTTTAATTTCTGGAAATAATTTTATTTATGAATGAATTATATTTCAGGTTGATGTTAATTAAATGCTTAATGGTTAATTTTTAATGGTTTAATAATCGGGTTTAATTTTTAATAACTCTATTCGGCTAAAATTTGATGAAAAAGGGTAAAACTGTCATTTTTAAATTCTGGGCAGAAACTATTTATGAAAAATTTATGAAATAGGTTTGATAATTATTTGTGGAGTTTAAATGATTTTTGTGAAGTGTTTTGACGGATTAATAATCGGTTTGGATTATTAATTGATATTTCGGTTTTAATGGTTAAAATAATGGAAAATAATTATTTTTAAAATTACGGGCTGCTGTTTTTACAAGATGGAAATCAAAAATGTATTTGAAATTATTTTTGGTGAATTTCGTGTTAAAATGGCTTAAAATGAATTTTTAAGCGTTTTTAGCGTTTTTGAGTTTTCCGGCCAAAACCACCGGAATACGGTGACCGGAGTATGAGCAGAGGGGATAGAGCATGTTGGCTCAGTCCTAAGCTCAGTTGGCAGCAGTTGGTGCCGAAATATTTTTGGCAGAAAATAAGGGGGGCCGAGCCCCGGGTCAAAAATATTTTACGGAAAAATATTTTTGGATATTTATGAATTGTGATATGTTTGTTGAGATTTTCTAAAAATGAATTTTTAGAAAATTATGTGAATTGAATGTGTGTTAGAATTATAATGGAATTATAATTTTATGTTTATTTAGTGAAATAAATAAACTATGTGGTGTATCGTATAGAAATACGATGACGCGGAAATAGATAGTCGGAATCAAATTTGGTTTGTGATTATGTGGTTTATATGGTTGAGTCGGTCTAGAGTATATCCTAGAATTTAAAGTTAATACACTTATTAATGTTTAATCTCTAAATTAGATCCAGCGAGTTTTGTCGCGGAAACCGGCGAGCAAAGGTTTTGAATATTCGACGGGTGATATTTTTATATTTGGAATAAGCGAGTACTGTGAGTGTGTTTACAACTTATACTGCTAAATATTAGTATTAAAAATATTGCGAACTGCTTTACATGATTTGCAAATGCTTTATTTTATTTTGGAATTTAAATCGCATGAACTATTATACATAGTTTTGAAACCGATTTAGATTCATTGAACATGCTTACTATTGGGCGGCAATAGTGCTGTGTGATCACCGGTATTGCATTTAGAATGGGTTGCATGTGAAAATGGTATGTGGAAATCTGGACGACGGTCTGGAAGTCAGGCGACGGCCTAGACATATGGAAACAGATCTTCAGAGGCAACGGAATACAGACGACCAAAGGCAGTTAGCGAAACTGCCGAGATCTGAGAGGTTGAACCTTTTATTAAAAAAAGTGAAATTAGCGACAGTATTTATGTACTGCCGAAATCCGTTGTATTGTAAGAAGAGTCTGGGACTTTCAAATACGTAAAATAAGAGTAATCGGATTTGACTGGCTAAAAGTACAAAAAGAGAAAATAAATACGGCCAAAGGAAAATAAAAGGTTAACCCGAATGGAATGGAAAAAAAAGTGGAATATTTATGTTTCCTGTTTTGAAAGCATATAGGAACATGATTCATGGTTTAGGGTTTCATATGAATCGGTAATCTGGAATGCATTGCTTTCATATTAATGTTTATTAGTACATGTTGTACGCATTCACCAGTTTTTATAACTGACCCCGTTGAATTTATAATTTTTACAGGCGAGTAGTTTGACGTGTGGATTTCCAATTTCTTGTTCCGGAAATCCCTGGCTTGAACAAAGTGAGAATGACTTTCCTTTATGTGTCTAGAGTTGCAGTATCTAGAATAAATGAACGGTGATACCTTAGTAGTCGTTGGACTTATTTATGCTTTATATTTTATTATAACGCTTAAACTCTGATATTGTGTAATATGGGAATGCTGTGCGAAAGTCCGAGCGACTGCACTTGAAAAAAATGCGACGAACGCATCTGCATAGTGAAATGCAGTTAAGTCCATAGAGAAATGGCCTGCATAGTGAAATGCAGTAATTACCATAGTAAGATGGTATGCATAATGAGATGCATTATAAACCATAGAGAAATGGTTTTGAAACAAAAATGCAATAATTAAAGAGAAAATTATGTGCATGTTTTAAATGGTAATTTTTATAAGAACGTTTTAAACTGCGATTTTAAAATGTTCGAAAATGATTTGAATTCCGCGAAAAATTTTAAGTGATTTTTAATGTATTTTTAAGGCTTGCTACGGGTTTCGGAGCAACCACTCCCATTCCCTAGCGCCGGTCTCGACGCCGAGAATCGGGTCGTGACAAAGGTGGTATCAGAGCAATGGTCGAAAAGTGGGTCATTGTTGAGTTTGATATCAAAGTGATGGTTTATAGGCTTAAACCATTACTAATATGTGAAAGGAACCCTATGATGTTGTTGATTCCTAGGTATCTTGGCACTAGAATAATCTAGCTAAGGATTGATAGATTGATATAGAGTCTACTGCAACATATAAGTTTCTGTCATGTCATTTGTTAAGTCATCATTTGTTTTTAAATATTCTCAGCTTCGCTCTAGGAGTGAGTCTATATGTTTGCTTAGATTGTGTGATTGTGGTTATTAGTTGCAATAGTATACGATTAGAACGCTTAGATAGATTCTTATTAGACGATGTGCTTTGATCAGAATGGCTGACCAGCATGAGGAAAACATTCAAGAGGAGAATGCTCATGATGAGGAGTCCGTTCATAACGATGCGATACCCGCAGCAGGCGAAGGTCGTGGTCGTGGACGTGGACGTGGTCGAGGTCGTGGTCGAGGTCGTGGTAGAGGTCGTGGGCCTAATTTTAATATTCCGGGCTTTGATTTCGAACAATTTTTAGCTGGCATAGCAGCTATGCAAACGAATCAAGTGGAAGTGCAGAATATGCACAGAGAGCAGTTGGATTACCAACAGCAGAGAGTTGGTGCTAATGTTGATCGTGATCTCGTTATGGCTTACATGAGGCTTAAGCCCATGAAGTTTGATGGATTGAACGATGCGTTAGATTTCTTAGAGGAAGTAGAAATGAATGCTAGACGTCTTAATGCTAGTGAAAGACAGTCTATACTGATGGTGGAGATGTCAGTAAAAGGATCTGCGAAGGATTGGTTTCAAAGGCATATTCAACCAAGTATGGGAGAGATGACTTGGAATGAATTTGCCACTCGATTTAAGGAATTCTTTCTGCCGTTTTCAGTAACGGAGAATTATCGAGAGAAGTTGTTGAGTTTGAATAAGATAGGAAAGACTGTGCAGGAGTATGTGACAGAGTTCACAAGGTTGAGTCGTTTCACACCTGATCTGATGTTGGATAGAGATAGTGTCACGACCCAAATTATTGAGCCGCGACCGGCGCTAGGGAATGGGAGTGGTAGCTCCAAAACCCGTAGCAAGCCTGAAATACATATAAATTTTTCGCAAATCAAATCATATTTTATATATGATAATAATATCAAAATACGCACGACCCCTGTTTGAAATATACATCAGAGTTAAAACGTTTTACAAAACAGAGCCTGTCTATTCTAAACTACTGCGGACTTGCTAGAATGAGAACCTAGTCTCGTGACTCGTACTACTTCCGAGAATTAAAACTTCGGAAGCTTCGTTCTCCACATCATACCTAACTCAACCTGTAAAAATTGGAATAACAACGGGGTCAGTATAAAACTGAGTGAATACACATAATTACAAGTAATATTACATAAAGGGTGAAAAATGTTTAAAAACCTCTTTATGTAGAAAATATTCTTTTTGAATTATACTTTACACGATCTTACTCCCAAACATATTTCGTATGTTCGTTCATACTATCAGAGGCCATGTACGTGTCATAAACTAAGCGTTTATGTTATGGACGTACTTGATATCCTTGCCTCGTTCTTATGTCTCATGTACGTTTATACTGCGTACATGCTTGACATGTTTTGTTTATTGTTATAATTTTGATTGTCTTTATTTTTCTTATTAAGCTTCTCTAACTTTATTTTTCTGACATCGATAGCAAAGCCAACCGATGTGTTTCATCTGTCTGACATCGATAGCAAAGCCATCCGATGTGTTTCATCTGTCTGACATCGATAGCAAAGCCAACCGATGTGTTTCATCTGTCTGACATCGATAGCCAAGCCAACCGATGTGTCTTTAATCATCTGACATCGATAGCCACGCCAACCGATGTATCTTATCTCATATCTTAATTATTGCTCTTGTTTCATATTGATTCTCGGTATATATATACTTAATTTTATCTTTATATGAGTCCCGAGGACTATTATCAAGAATGGGTAGATACAGGTCTCGGGATACCTCTACCGAAATCAACCTTGTATCTCAGTTCTTATATTTGGTTGTACTATAGTACAATTCTCGTTTTGTTATATTGAACCTTTATGGACCATAACATGCACATTACAATCTACAAACATACATCTATAACGCACGCACGTATGGGTATTCATTATAACTAAAAGTACGTATGGGAACGTACTATGTTTCTTTATAAATATATGAATAATAGTACATATAGGAATGTACTATACTTCTCTTATACGTATCTTATTTGATACATGTATATTACTAAAACATTGAGTTCATAACATATTTCTTTTACCCTTCCCGATTCTTTAAGTATTCGTATTCATTTCATATAATTATGTTATTTAAAATAACATAATACAAATATTTCAAAGCATACGTACATATACCTTTTCAAACATATTTTCAAACATATAAGTATTCATCTAGTCGTCCGTATATGAAGATACGTGACTTTATGAATATTAGCAAGTAATTAAAGTGTACTCACAGTGACTGCTATCCAATCTACCGCAATGTTATCAATCTATCACGCAAGTTCCTTGTGTTGTTCAATCTCATAGCTATTCCAGCTCGTCGGCTTGGTAGTTCGTCGGTACGTCCATTACTTATCCAAATTACCTGTACGTTTAATTCATAAACGTAAACTTAGTATCAAAATCCTAAGTTATAAACTTAGGTTAACTCGACCTTATTCCAAATATGACTCTTAACTTTGATAATCTCTTAATCACATTTCTCTTTTGAACGTCCTAGTTTATGTTTTGAAATTCAATCGGATACGATTGATTACGCGACTTGAAATTGTCTGAAATCAAGTTTCCGCGTCGCGTCTGGGCCCCAGAAAGCCCGGATCGAAAATCCCTATCGACGAAGGACTGCACGTTCGTGCAGCAGTGTACTGCACGTTCGTGTGCAGTTGCTGTGCTGCATGATCGTGTAGCAATTGCTGCACGATCGTGCAGCCTGCTGGCTGCACGATGTGCAGCCCCGGGGTTCACCCCCCGGGCCATTTCGACGTGCTAACATCTCCTAATCAGTCCCGCAACGCTCAAAGTCATCAAAAACGTAAGATTCAAGCTTAAAACGTCGAGATTGAATCCGAAATCGATAAAACGATAAAACCGCTCAAAACCTAACTAAAACGTCAAGCTTACCTCGATTTGATACTTGTTATAGATAGAGAATTGAATTCTGAGCACATCGATATAAAGAACTCGCGATTTGGACGAGAAATGGCAAAACCGCGACGGATCGAAATCGTTCGTTGAATTTCCTTCGTCTCCTCCTTTCTCACCTTCTGATACTCATCTCTCCTTAAGAACATATATATATCTTGGTTAATTAACCATTTTGGTCCTTCATTTCTTTAACTTAAACCAATTCTCTTTTAAACTTATCCTTTTAACCAAATAGTTAATTTCTCATTTTAACTCAATTACTTACGTATTATTTATATCCAAATAAATAATACTAACTCAAAATTATCATATTCCGTGAATAATCTTTTAATTGTTATTCTCGAGGCTTAATTGGCTAATTTACACTTTAGTCCTTAAACTTTTCATAAATTGCAATTTGGCCCCAAAATGCATCCGCGTCCAAATTTTCAAAGGTCTCCGATTGACCCGAGATTTTTACCATAAATACTATAAATCATTTCGCGGACTTTGGCGAAATGAATTCCGTTATGGGATTTATAATTTATTTTATTTTAATTTCTGAAGTTATTTCCTTAAATCCCGCTAATTAGCTTAATAAAATTATTCCAATTTCCCGACATAATTAAATTAAATTCTTCTTAACTTAATTTATCGGAATTCCCGAAACGTGGCACGACTTAATTATTTGGGGTATTACATTCTTTCCCCCTTATAAAAATTCGTCCTCGAATTTTCATATACCTTTCTTACATACTTTGTTTAATTGTATTCTTACAACCCGCCATAATAGTTTACCTTTTTGATCTTCCTCGATAGTGAGTTCAGTTGTCCTCACATATATACTTTATCATTAGGGACGATGATCTTCGTCACCAGGCTCCCTCGTCTAGACAATCCATTACTCTTCTTTATTTGGTCGTTGTCACGACTTGATCTTGTTTTCCAACATCGTTTACTCCTATTATCATTCCTTATTGAGTGATATGGACACTCAAATTATACGTGTTTCACTATCTACGTAGTCTCATTACCCACCATCTTCTCTTGTCTCGTTATTCCACTTATTATATATAAATTCCTTCTTTTACTACTTAGTACTTGATTCATATTTATTATGAATCAATTCTCTTTCGTCGACCGTTTACGATAATATCTTATTTATATTCCTTAACAAATCCTTGTTCATAACCTATCATTCTTTTCTTTCCACACTTCCGCTGCGATACTCTGACTAATCATTCACTAACTGTGACTTTGCAGTTAGGTTCACACGGTCTCTTATCTATTACTATTCCTCGATGACAGTATCTCGATATACTTATCGAGTAACTTCCTATGCTAACAATCCTTAACCCTCTTACTACTGCTTGATTCATAATCATTATGAATCAATTCTCTTTATTCGATCTTTTTGAACAAGGTTTGTTTGTTCGTAGGGTTCATATCCCCTGACGTATGTAATTTCTATGTTCGATTTTCTCATTCTAGAGGTATACTAGCTCTTAGCTTATTATACGTGGTCGCTATCACTTTACAAACGTGTAAAGTAACGCCATTGTACTTGTATTCTACTTACAAGACTGCTTTAAGGATTTGCAATTCAAATCTTGATACCTCTCGCTTCACGATACACTATTCGTTATTCTATACACGTATATTCTTATGTAGGCCTAACAAGATGATCAGTCTTGTTCTATGCCTCTAGGTACAGAGTCATTGTCTGAGCGTACTTACGTTTGAAAACTCATTCGTTTAAAATCACGATACTTTTCATTTTCAAATCATGTAATAATTGTGCGCCGGTGTGATGACTTCTCTCATCACAAGAGTTGCAATGACACTCCTCTTTTTCATTTTCAGACATACATAATGTATATGATGCATGTCCTATTAGTGAATGCAATATGGATGTAATGATGCAATTCTATTCATGTCGATGCGATGTTTTTATGATTTGTGTCCGGGCACAATTATGTCTTTTCAAAAACATCTCATTTCAATCAAATACATTTCTTTTCACAAAACGAAATTTACGTAAGTTTCTATCGACATAAGACTCTGTACAAACTTTTTATTTATAGCGATTAACGCTCTGTCACTCACAAACTAAATATACCTATTACATACGAAAAGATGTAACCCTATTCGTCTGTTTCAGGTGTCGTGCTAAACTCACGTCCTAAGTGTTCTGCTTTGTACTAGATTAGCTCAAAAGATCTGATCACTATTGAGCTTCTTGTGTCTGGATTCCATAACTTCCACAGCTACTATGTGGTCTATCTTGTAATAATTTTTTTTTTTAACCAAACATCATTGAAGAGACAAAATTGTTGGGCATTTCACATGATTCGTGGTATTCTGTTACATGGAAAGTGGGCATTCGTTCTCGTAGTGACCTTGTTGTCTACACTTAAAGCATACATCCCTTGTAGCCTGATAGACACCTAAGTGTCTTCTGCCACATTGTGGACATATGGGGTTTGTAAAGCTTGAACTTCCTTGTTCAGACTTCAGACTAATGGTTCTAGCCCATTTGGCTGCTTTTCCTTGTCTGCCCTTCTTATGAGTCCGGCCATGTCGTCGTTCAGTTTCTTCTCTCACTTGACTAGACGTTTGATGTCCGTAATTCAAACGTTCACTTCTTGTCTGATTTGAGCGTGAAGGATCAGGGATTTCGTTGAAATGGATAAGTGCCCGTTCCATTTGTTTCGCACTATCCACAAGCTGAACAAATTCTTTATCAGTATGACTCAATAATCCTATAAATTGAGATCCTAATCCATTCACGAATCTTGTATTAACTTGGACCCTATCTATCATTAAATCTGGAGCAAATCTGCTCAGTCGATTAAACTCAGCGACATAATCATGAACTGATCCATCTCCTCGAGATAACGATAATAACTTGTCTCTATTACCTTCAACCACAGCAAATGGTAGGAAGAATTCTCTGAATCGGGTCACAAACTCTGCCCATGTTATTTGACCCATTATCGGTCTAATTACTTGTCGAAACCAATCCATGGCTGAACCTTTCAATGACATCTCCGTCAATATTATTGTTTGTCTTTCATCTGCTTGGAGTCTACGAGCATTCTGCTCAACTTCTTCTAGGAAATCGAGTGCATCACTTGATCCGTCAAACTTCTTTGAGTTTAACTTCGTATAAGCCAATAACAAATCTCTATCCGTATTTCTCTCTTCGCGTTGATACTGTCGTTGTATCAACTGCCCCATCATTAACATACAATTCTGCATATCGGTTACTTCTGCGGCCAGTCGATTGACATCGACATTAAGTGGTTGCGGCACTCCTGGTGCCTGCACGTTCCCGGCTTGGCCTACTCCAGGTTCCTCTTGATCTCTGCCCCGTCCACGGCCCCTACCTGCCGATTGGGCCGGGTCATATTCGCCCGTATTACCTCTGGCCTCCTCGCGGGCCTCGTCTACGAGTTGTGCGACTGCACGCGCTTGTATAGCTCTTTGCTCAGCCATTCTATTCGTATAGAACCCTTGATGTGTCCCTTAAAACATAACATAAATAAATCATCACAAACAAGTTCCTTTTGGCCTAACTTGGCCACGTCACAAACTTGATAGTTTTGAGAGTATTCCGCTCTTTGTAGACGTAGTGGAACATTAAGAACATATAGTCATACATACGTGTTCCATTCCTATGCTACGCATGTCTATAAACATTCTATGTTGATCAAATCCAAAGAAAATCAGTGTCCCTTAGATTTTCTTTGACTAAATTGCGTATCTTAAATCTTGTAATCATTTCGCCTATCATAGACTCAACAAAAACCAACAGCATTCAATCATAAGGCACAATCCTATTTACAGGAATCAATCACAAATACGCATGCATTTGATATATCACATTACTAATTACAGGTTTACGTACCTGTGAGCATATCACTCTCCTGAGTGTTCGCGTCTTGCAAAACAATACACAACTCATCTTATCAATCATATAACAGCTGATCATTTCAATCTCGTCATCATTATTGATGATATTCTTATAATATGAGTCTCAAGAGTATATAACTCTTCGCAGACTATAGATACTCGAAAGCATACTGCTTATTCGAGTAAAACACAAACATATACTGTGCTCGCGCACACATCTAACTTGACTCCTATTAGCACATATAAGGAAGGACGTTTTTACAAAACGTTTGAAAAACCGATGAAAATCGATGATAACGTTCAAAAGACATGACTAGAAATTCCTACAATCCGCAGTAGTGCCTAGGTACTAACTGACTCTTTCCTAAACTCTAATCACATAAGAACAATGGCCTAGGAATACTAAACCATTGCTCTGATACCAACTTTGTCACGATCCAAATTATTGAGCCGCGACCGGCGCTAGGGAATGGGAGTGGTAGCTCCAAAACCCGTAGCAAGCCTGAAATACATATAAATTTTTCGCAAATCAAATCATATTTTATATATGATAATAATATCAAAATACGCACGACCCCTGTTTGAAATATACATCAGAGTTAAAACGTTTTACAAAACAGAGCCTGTCTATTCTAAACTACTGCGGACTTGCTAGAATGAGAACCTAGTCTCATGACTCGTACTACTTCCGAGAATTAAAACTTCGGAAGCTTCGTTCTCCACATCATACCTAACTCAACCTGTAAAAATTGGAATAACAACGGGGTCAATATAAAACTGAGTGAATACACATAATTACAAGTAATATTACATAAAGGGTGAAAAATGTTTAAAAACCTCTTTATGTAGAAAATATTCTTTTTGAATTATACTTTACACGATCTTACTCCCAAACATACTTCGTATGTTCGTTCATACTATCAGAGGCCATGTACGTGTCATAAACTAAGCATTTATGTTATGGACGTACTTGATATCCTTGCCTCGTTCTTATGTCTCATGTACGTTTATACTGCGTACATGCTTGACATGTTTTGTTTATTGTTATAGTTTTGATTGTCTTTCTTTTTCTTATTAAGCTTCTCTAACTTCATTTTTCTGACATCGATAGCAAAGCCAACCGATGTGTTTCATCTGTCTGACATCGATAGCAAAGCCAACCGATGTGTTTCATCTGTCTGACATCGATAGCAAAGCCAACCGATGTGTTTCATCTGTCTGACATCGATAGCCAAGCCAACCGATGTGTCTTTAATCATCTGACATCGATAGCCACGCCAACCGATGTATCTTATCTCATATCTTAATTATTGCTCTTGTTTCATATTGATTCTCGGTATATATATACTTAATTTTATCTTTATATGAGTCCCGAGGACTATTATCAAGAATGGGTAGATACAGGTCTCGGGATACCTCTACCGAAATCAACCTTGTATCTCAGTTCTTATATTTGGTTGTACTATAGTATAATTCTCGTTTTGTTATATTGATCCTTTATGGACCATAACATGCACATTACAATCTACAAACATACATCTATAACGCACGCACGTATGGGTATTCATTATAACTAAAAGTACGTATGGGAACGTACTATGTTTCTTTATAAATATATGAATAATAGTACATATAGGAATGTACTATACTTCTCTTATACGTATCTTATTTGATACATGTATATTACTAAAACTTTGAGTTCATAACATATTTCTTTTACCCTTCCCGATTCTTTAAGTATTCGTATTCATTTCATATAATTATGTTATTTAAAATAACATAATACAAATATTTCAAAGCATACGTACATATACCTTTTCAAACATATTTTCAAACATATAAGTATTCATCTAGTCGTCCGTATATGAAGATACGTGACTTTATGAATATTAGCAAGTAATTAAAGTGTACTCACAGTGACTGCTATCCAATCTACCGCAATGTTATCAATCTATCACGCAAGTTCCTTGTGTTGTTCAATCTCATAGCTATTCCAGCTCGTCGGCTTGGTAGTTCGTCGGTACGTCCATTACTTATCCAAATTACCTGTACGTTTAATTCATAAACGTAAACTTAGTATCAAAATCCTAAGTTATAAACTTAGGTTAACTCGACCTTATTCCAAATATGACTCTTAACTTTGATAATCTCTTAATCACATTTCTCTTTTGAACGTCCTAGTTTATGTTTTGAAATTCAATCGGATACGATTGATTACGCGACTTGAAATTGTCTGAAATCAAGTTTCCGCGTCGCGTCTGGGCCCCAGAAAGCCCGGATCGAAAATCCCTATCGACGAAGGACTGCACGTTCGTGCAGCAGTGTACTGCACGTTCGTGTGCAGTTGCTGTGCTGCACGATCGTGTAGCAATTGCTGCACGTTCGTGCAGCAGTCTGCACGAACGTGCAGTCTGCTGCACTTTCGTGCAGCCTGCTGGCTGCACGATGTGCATCCCCGGGGTTCATCCCCCGGGCCATTTCGACGTGCTAACATCTCCTAATCAGTCCCGCAACGCTCAAAGTCATCAAAAACGTAAGATTCAAGCTTAAAACGTCGAGATTGAATCCGAAATCGATAAAACGATAAAACCGCTCAAAACCTAACTAAAACGTCAAGCTTACCTCGATTTGATACTTGTTATAGATAGAGAATTGAATTCTGAGCACATCGATATAAAGAACTCGCGATTTGGACGAGAAACGGCGAAACCGCGACGGATTGAAATCGTTCGTTGAATTTCCTTCATCTCCTCCTTTCTCACCTTCTGATACTCATCTCTCCTTAAGAACATATATATATCTTGGTTAATTAACCATTTTGGTCCTTCATTTCTTTAACTTAAACCAATTCTCTTTTAAACTTATCCTTTTAACCAAATAGTTAATTTCTCATTTTAACTCAATTACTTACGTATTATTTATATCCAAATAAATAATACTAACTCAAAATTATCATATTCCGTGAATAATCTTTTAATTGTTATTCTCGAGTCTTAATTGGCTAATTTGCACTTTAGTCCTTAAACTTTTCATAAATTGCAATTTGGCCCCAAAATGCATCCGCGTCCAAATTTTCAAAGGTCTCCGATTGACCCGAGATTTTTACCATAAATACTATAAATCATTTCGCGGACTTTGGCGAAATGAATTCCGTTATGGGATTTATAATTTATTTTATTTTAATTTCTGAAGTTATTTCCTTAAATCCCGCTAATTAGCTTAATAAAATTATTCCAATTTCCCGACATAATTAAATTAATTCTTCTTAACTTAATTTATCGGAATTCCCGACACGTGGCACGACTTAATTATTTGGGGTATTACAGATAGGGTGAATTCAAGGTTCATTAAGGGGCTAGGACCCGAATATATTGGATTACTATCTGATGTTAGGAAGGATTTGGTGCAAATCATCGATAGTGCACGTCAGATGGAAAGTACTTTGATCCAATTTGGAAAGATCAATGTTTCTGGTGAGCTCGTAAGAGAAGGAACTGCTAGTTCGAATGCGAATAGGTTCATTGGACCATATCGTAAAGGATTTAAGAAAGGAAAGAAAGATAGGAGGTTCAGTATGTCTGGATCAAGTTCTAGTGGACGAAGTTCAGGAGGAACAGTACCACTATGTAATACTTGTGGAAAGAAGCATTTTGGGGTATGCTTTATGACGAGAGGTTGTTACACATATGGATAGCAAGGTCATTTCTCAAGAGAATGTCCTATGTCTGGACCACAAGGTTCAAGTGCTAGTGTTGTTCAACCAGTGTTTCAACAACCTAGACCTGTATATCCTGCAGTGTCTGGGCAGGCACAGAACCAAAATATGTTTAATGGACAACGTGGAAGAGGATGTGGTTTTGGTAATCGTGGTGGAGGAAGGACCACAGGCGGACGAGGATCTGGAGCAACTGCTAGCGGAGGGCAGGCTAGAGTTTTTGCGATCAATCCTCAGGAGGCGAATGCGTCGAACGCGGTAGTGCAAGGTATATTTTCAATATCTTCGCATGATGCATCAATTTTATTTGATCCCGGTGCTACGCATTCATTTGTATCGTCGAGTTTTGCATTAAAATTAGGAATTCAACCTGTGATTTTGCAAAACCCATTGTTAGTAGCTACACCTGTAGGCGAAAGCATAGACGTTACTGTAGTTTATCCGTCGTGTCCTGTGTTAATTGGAGAGCGAGAATTGCTTGCGGATTTGTTGTTGCTTAATGTTTTAGAATTCGACGTCATCCTAGGAATGGATTGGTTGTCGCAACATTATGCGAATGTGGATTGTAGAGAGAAGATAGTGACGTTCCATGCACCTGGAACTGAACTTATCTCTATTCGGGGAGAGAAGTTGGAAACCCCAAAGAGTTTAGTCTCGGCTTTGAAAGCGAGAAATATGTTAAAAAAAGGATGTCAAGGATTTTTAGCTCTGGTACGAGATATTCAGAAGGAAGTTGGAAATGTGAATGATGTACCAGTAGTTTCGGAGTATTCTGATGTGTTTCCAGAAGAGTTACCTGGATTACCACCAGATCGAGAGATTGAATTTTGTATTGATCTAGTTCCTGGTACAAGTCCAATATCGATACCTCCGTATCGTATAGCACCAGCAGAACTAAAGGAGTTGAAGGATCAATTAGAAGAATTGATTGATCGTGGATTTATACGACCAAGTGTCTCACCTTGTGGAGCACCTGTGTTGTTTGTGAAGAAGAAGGATGGATCTATGAGGCTCTGTATAGATTACAGACAACTCAATAAGGTCACAATCAAGAATAAGTATCCTTTACCCAGAATTGACGATTTATTCGATCAATTGCAAGGAGCGAGGTACTTTTCGAAGATTGATCTGAGGTCTGGTTATCATCAGTTGAAGATCAAAAATGATGATATTCCAAAGACTGCATTCAGAACAAGATACGGTCATTATGAATTTTTGGTGATGTCATTTGGATTGACAAATGCACCAGCGGCTTTCATGGATTTGATGAATCGGATTTTTAAACCGTTTCTAGATCAATTCGTGATAGTGTTCATTGATGATATCTTGATTTATTCGCGCACAGAGGAGGAGCATGCACAACACTTAAGGATAGTGTTACAAACTTTGAGAGATCATCAGCTTTATGCCAAATTCTCGAAGTGTGAATTTTGGTCAGAAGAGATAGCATTTTTGGGACATGTAGTATCTCAAAGTGGGATTAAGGTAGATCCTAAAAAGATTGAAGCTGTGATGGATTGGAAAAGGCCAAGTTCAGTGACAGAAATCCGTAGTTTCTTGGGTTTAGCTGGTTATTATAGACGGTTTGTGCAAGACTTTTCTAAGTTGTCTGCACCATTAACTAAGCTGACTCAGAAGAATGCGAAGTTCATTTGGACTGATCAATGTGAAGTGAGTTTCCAGAAGCTGAAGGAGTGTTTGACAACAGCTCCAGTTCTGGCATTACCAGAAGGTAGTGATGGATTTACAGTCTATTGTGATGCTTCTAGGATCGGGTTAGGATGTGTACTGATGCAACATGGTCGGGTTATAGCTTATGCTTCTCGCCAGTTGAAAAAGCATGAAGTTAATTATCCAACCTATGATCTAGAATTAGCAGCAGTGATATTCGCATTAAAGATTTGGAGACATTACCTATATGGAGCAAAATGCAAAATATTCACTGATCACAAGAGTCTGAAATACATATTTGATCAGAGAGAGTTGAATCTCAGACAGAGAAGGTGGATGGAGTTGCTAAAGGATTATGACTGTACGATACAGTATCATCCTGGCAAAGCTAACGTAATGGCTGATGCGTTGAGCAGAAAATCAGCAGGAAGTTTATCTCATGTTACTTTAGTTGAGAAGAGACCAATGATTAGAGAAGTGCATTCGTTGTTTGATCAAGGAGTTCAATTAGCGTATTTGGGGAGTTTGTTAGCTCAAATGACGATTAAACCTACATTGAATGATCAGATTAAGGAACTTCAGACAACGGATCCTCAACTAAAGCATGTTATTAAAGAAGTTCAAAAGGGAATGAACTCTGAGTATAATTTGAAAGGTGGTATTCTGAAATTTGGTACAAGGGTATGTGTACCAAATGTAGAGGAATTGAAACAGAGAATTATGATGGAGGCACATGGATCTAAGTATAGTGTTCATCCTGGTTCTACCAAGATGTATCACGATGTTAAGGAGATGTATTGGTGGTATGGTATGAAACGGGATATAGCAGAATTTGTTGCTAAGTGTCCGATATGCCAACAAGTGAAGTTGGAACATCAGAGACCATTTGGATTTTTGCAACAATTACCAATACCAGAATGGAAATGGGAAAGAATAACCATGGATTTTGTCGTTGGATTGCCTAAGTCGCAACATGGTTTTGATTCGATATGGGTTATCGTTGATCGAATGACAAAGTCGGCTCATTTTATTCCGATCAAGGTTACCTATACGGCAGCAAAGTTGGCACAGATTTATATTGACAAAGTGGTCAGTTTACATGGAGTTCCTGTGTCAATTGTGTCAGATCGAGGATCAGTTTTTACATCTCGATTTTGGCAAAGTCTGCAAGAGGCTTTAGGAACGCGTTTAGATTTCAGTACGGCGTTTCATCCCCAAACAGATGGACAGTCTGAAAGGACCATCCAGACTTTGGAGGATATGTTAAGAATGTGCGTTTTAGATTTCGGAGGCCATTGGGATGAGTATCTACCGTTAGTAGAGTTTTCATATAACAATAGTTATCATTCCAGTATCGAAATGGCACCGTATGAGGCGTTGTATGGACGTAAGTGTAGATCTCCAATTTGTTGGGAAGAAGTTGGAGAAAGAAAGTTGACAGGAGCTGAAATAGTACAGATTACGTCTGAGAAAGTGCCGTTGATTAAGCAACGTTTAGAAACTGCATTTAGTCGGCAAAAGAGCTATGCTGATGTGAGGAGAAAGGATATAGAATTTCAAGTCGGAGATTTTGTGTTTCTTAAAATATCACCTATGAAAGGTGTAATCCGATTTGGAAAGAAAGGAAAGCTAGCGCCGAGATATGCAGGACCTTATGAGATTATTGAGCGAATAGGAGCGGTAGCTTATAAGTTAGCATTACCGTCTGAGATGTCGCAAGTACATCCAGTGTTTCACGTGTCGATGCTTAGGAAGTATATTCCTGACCCTCATAGACTTATTCAACCTCAAGAGGTTGAGATAGACGAGGAGCTATCTTATGAGGAGGAACCTGTAGAAATTGTGGATACCCAGAATAGGAAACTCCGTAGTAAGGAGATACCTATGGTAAAAGTGCTCTGGAGGAGCCGTACAATTGAGGAATGTACGTGGGAAACAGAGGCGGATATGCGGAAACGATATCCCCACTTGTTTGCTCAAGGTAATAATTTGTTTTGAAATTCGAGGACGAATTTCTTATAAGGAGGGGTGAATGTAATACCCCGTAGAATTATTAGTGTTATTTTCGTGTGTGTCCGATTTTAATTGATTAGGACCTCGAAAATAGTGAATAAATTCACGTGATGAATTTATAAGGGTAAAAATGTGATTTGCTATGTGTTTGCCTTAAATGTGATTTTGGCAATTTTACGTGTTAAAAGTGAATTTTGTGATTTTTCAGTAAACACCGTCAAAATAATTATTTTAAATATTTTTAAAGGCCCAAAAATATTTTAACTCAGCCCATATGATATGTTTTAATGTTTTTGAATATTTGGTAAAGTTAAATTATTTTGCCCCTAGAGTTCGAATTATTTACAAGAATGCCATAATGGAAAACTTGTAAATAATTGAAACATGATTTAATATCTAGATATTTCTCTACTTAAGCTTGGTGCCCAAGCAATTCATTGTCTTCTTCATTTTGTGGGTGCCGAATACTCCATAACTCACAACACCAAGCTTTATTCTTTGATTTTCTCTCAAAAATTTCTTCACGAAAATTGTCGGGAATATTGTGTAGATCGTTAAGGTGTATTTGCATGTTCGTTTGAGGTATAATTTCAAGCTCAAAACCTTACTTTAAGTTGCTGATGTTGGTTAAGTGTTAGAAACATGCATAGGATGGTTTATATGTGATGTTTGATGGATAATTAGTTGGTTTTAGTAATTGTTTATATGGGTTTCGGTTTTAAATAATTTTTCCGTGAAAATTAAATTATGTATTTTAATTTTCTGGGCTGATCTATATGTTGAGATTTATATATGCTTTAAAGTGAAATTTTTGTGGATTAAAAATGTTAAACATTTCGGGTGTTAATTTAATTAGTTGGGTTTCGATTTTTAATTGTTTTAAAGCTTAAAAATAGCTTAAAAATGGTAAATAAAATGATTTTTAATTTCTGGAAATAATTTTATTTATGAATGAATTATATTTCAGGTTGATGTTAATTAAATGCTTAATGGTTAATTTTTAATGGTTTAATAATCGGGTTTAATTTTTAATAACTCTATTCGGCTAAAATTTGATGAAAAAGGGTAAAACTGTCATTTTTAAATTCTGGGCAGAAACTATTTATGAAAAATTTATGAAATAGGTTTGATAATTATTTGTGGAGTTTAAATGATTTTTGTGAAGTGTTTTGACGGATTAATAATCGGTTTTGATTATTAATTGATATTTCGGTTTTAATGGTTAAAATAATGGAAAATAATTATTTTTAAAATTACGGGCTGCTGTTTTTACAAGATGGAAATCAAAAATGTATTTGAAATTATTTTTGGTGAATTTCGTGTTAAAATGGCTTAAAATGAATTTTTAAGCGTTTTTAGCGTTTTTGAGTTTTCCGGCCAAAACCACCGGAATACGGTGACCGGAGTATGAGCAGAGGGGATAGAGCATGTTGGCTCAGTCCTAAGCTCAGTTGGCAGCAGTTGGTGCCGAAATATTTTTGGCAGAAAATAAGGGGGGCCGAGCCCCGGGTCAAAAATATTTTACGGAAAAATATTTTTGGATATTTATGAATTGTGATATGTTTGTTGAGATTTTCTAAAAATGAATTTTTAGAAAATTATGTGAATTGAATGTGTGTTAGAATTATAATGGAATTATAATTTTATGTTTATTTAGTGAAATAAATAAACTATGTGGTGTATCGTATAGAAATACGATGACGCGGAAATAGATAGTCGGAATCAAATTTGGTTTGTGATTATGTGGTTTATATGGTTGAGTCGGTCTAGAGTATATCCTAGAATTTAGAGTTAATACACTTATTAATGTTTAATCTCTAAATTAGATCCAGCGAGTTTTGTCGCGGAAACCGGCGAGCAAAGGTTTTGAATATTCGACGGGTGATATTTTTATATTTGGAATAAGCGAGTACTGTGAGTGTGTTTACAACTTATACTGCTAAATATTAGTATTAAAAATATTGCGAACTGCTTTACATGATTTGCAAATGCTTTATTTTATTTTGGAATTTAAATCGCATGAACTATTATACATAGTTTTGAAACCGATTTAGATTCATTGAAACATGCTTACTATTGGGCGGCAATAGTGCTGTGTGATCACCGGTATTGCATTTAGAATGGGTTGCATGTGAAAATGGTATGTGGAAATCTGGACGACGGTCTGGAAGTCAGGCGACGGCCTAGACATATGGAAACAGATCTTCAGAGGCAACGGAATACAGACGACCAAAGGCAGTTAGCGAAACTGCCGAGATCTGAGAGGTTGAACCTTTTATTAAAAAAAGTGAAATTGGCGACAGTATTTATGTACTGCCGAAATCCGTTGTATTGTAAGAAGAGTCTGGGACTTTCAAATACGTAAAATAAGAGTAATCGGATTTGACTGGCTAAAAGTACAAAAAGAGAAAATAAATACGGCCAAAGGAAAATAAAAGGTTAACCCGAATGGAATGGAAAAAAAAGTGGAATATTTATGTTTCCTGTTTTGAAAGCATATAGGAACATGATTCATGGTTTAGGGTTTCATATGAATCGGTAATCTGGAATGCATTGCTTTCATATTAATGTTTATTAGTACATGTTGTACGCATTCACCAGTTTTTATAACTGACCCCGTTGAATTTATAATTTTTACAGGCGAGTAGTTTGACGTGTGGATTTCCAATTTCTTGTTCCGGAAATCCCTGGCTTGAACAAAGTGAGAATGACTTTCCTTTATGTGTCTAGAGTTGCAGTAGCTAGAATAAATGAACGGTGATACCTTAGTAGTCGTTGGACTTATTTATGCTTTATATTTTATTATAACGCTTAAACTCTGATATTGTGTAATATGGGAATGCTGTGCGAAAGTCCGAGCGACTGCACTTGAATAAAATGCGACGAACGCATCTGCATAGTGAAATGCAGTTAAGTACATAGAGAAATGGCCTGCATAGTGAAATGCAGTAATTACCATAGTAAGATGGTATACATAATGAGATGCATTATAAACCATAGAGAAATGGCTTTGAAACTAAAATGCAATAATTAAAGAGAAAATTATGTGCATGTTTTAAATGGTAATTTTTATAAGAACGTTTTAAACTGCGATTTTAAAATGTTCGAAAATGATTTGAATTCCGCGAAATTTTTTAAGTGATTTTTAATGTATTTTTAAGGCTTTCTACGGGTTTCGGAGCAACCACTCCCATTCCCTAGCGCCGGTCTCGACGCCGAGAATCGGGTCGTGACAGGTTTGAGAAAATATAGAGTCGCCACCTAGTTCAACTAGGAAATGTCTTTTATACCCACTCAATAACCTTACTCACTTATGGGTAAAATCATCGTACGTTAGGCCAAAACACCGGGTTCATGGACATCCTCGGGAATTGTGTGCTTGACTCATCAGTTTCCGCTTTTAATTACTGAACATACTCTATATTATCTCAACATTCAATTGCATTCCACATGATATCATGATGTAAAGTAAACACGTTTGAAAGCGGTAAACAGGTACGACGCGCATATGACTCGATTTGGACTGACATTTGAGGCAGGCAGCAATTACTCCTAAACATACATCTAAATTTGGCAATTTCTATCAAGTAGTAATTGCTGGTATGGATATTTTACCTGCATAAAGCCTAGAACCGGATGTCTAAGTTTGATTCCTTTTATTTTAAGTCGTCTTCAAAGCCTATTGTAGACACCTATTTTTCAGACAGGTAAAAAGTGATAAGGGACTGAAGCGTCCAATGATGATTTCTAGAGAAATCCGTTAGGGTGACGAACTATCGATTTGCTTGCGGTAATCTAAGTAGGCGTAATATGTGCATAGTTGCAAACTTGGAGATTAAAACGTAATTAGCCACAAATAACCTATAAATCCAAAGAGATTATAGTCTAAGTCTACAAATTGGACTAATTGCAATATCGTAGAAGTTTATGGGCCAATTTGAAAGTTTTAAGGACTAAAATTGATCATACCCAAACTCATAGGGTCTTAGAAGCCCTTTTTAACACTTTCAGACACCAAAACTCATATTTAGCACCTTTTTACTTAACCATCAAGCTTAAATCCGAATTTAATAAGATAATAAGTGTTTTCAGTCAATCCTAATACCTAAAGACTTATTACTTAAACAGTTTAAAACCTAGAAGAGTCTAGCTTACACTAAACCCTAATCACCACTATAAATTCAACCTTATGAGAGCTGAGTCAGGGGTCGGACCAGAAACACAAAACCCTAGGAAGAATTCGACCTCCCCCCGAAAAACCCTAGCATAGCCCAAATTTTCACTACAAACACACCAAATCTTGTTCAATCTGAGTCTTAAAACACTAAATGTGTGTAATTCTCCAAGAACACAACCTTGCACAGACTAGAAGCTGGATTCCGCATCCACTTCGCCAGCAAACGAGCCAAGGACTCAGACCGATAATTTTGAGGACCCTGTTAATATCTCATATTAATTTGTATGCCATAATATTCAATTTGTGTGGATTAGGGTGTATGCTTGGCTTATTTTTCAATTTTTCCATAAAATTGCTTTATTAGTGTCACAGCCCGATTTCCACCCTGAAACTCGAGCCGAGACTGGCGCTAGGGAATGGGAATGGTTGTTTCGAAATCTGTAGCAAGTCTAAAACCTCTATAAATTTTTCGCCACCTTAAATAAATCAAGATCGTACCTCGCGTACGATCCGTTTTCAGAGAACACCGTTAAAACATTTTTCCGTTTAACGTAGAAATAGTTATGAAAATATTCATATAGCAAAATCACGTTTTCAGAAATGCTAGTTGAATAACCCTAGTTATTTTGACCCATACGCATTTATGAAAATCGGTGCGGTGGTCCAGGGACTTAGCTCACGTGCCTTGCCTCACAGGCAGCCCTGTCTCAAACCACTCATTTGAACAATATGTTTAATAAAATATATCGAACACTTTTCCTTTCAAAGCATTATATCAAACATATTTAAAACATGCACATCAGGCACACAAACGAAAGGCCAGCTAAACTATGCACAGTGTCCTTGCAAACCAAAGACACGTAGCTTGGCCCACCCGTAGGGGTCACCATAAAACACCATATGCCTATTTGGTAGCCACCTAGTAGAGTTAGACAAAGTCAAGTTTCTATCAGAGTATATAAATAGAGGAACCATGACGTGGCCACAGGCATATCACACCTATATACACTATTGTAGCATTTAAGAGTTTAAAGTGTTATTTACATAACAACAAGATAAGCTTCCCTGATGAAAAAGGGTGGAAGCTCGACCAGACCCGGTCGCTAGGTACCTGAAAATGATAAACAACAATGGGGTCAGAAATATAAATATTTCCGAGTGAGTAGATAGGTTTACAATTAAATACCAAAATCGCGTATAGACAAAATATCGGTATATAAAAATATTACCAGTCCTCGATCCAAATGAAACCCTAGTCTTGTTACGTTATAATGTATCATATATAATGCATATGCTCAACTCTTGTTTAATACAGGTTAAGTTGTATACATAAGTATCACATCCATCTTAACTCTGTATAGGGTTTCTGGGCCGGAACTTAAATCACTGCCACCTCAGGAGTACCTAATAGGTTGAAGCCGCTTTGCAAGCATCTGGCTTAACCTAATCTCAGTATGTATGCTTATAATATTTACCTCTCATCTAGTTCATTAACACCGCTAATCACACAGTCCTATTGTTCTCAGTGGATCTTCCTTGGCTATGTTTCATACTTAGTGCGATATATGGATTTAAAAACAATTGAATACTAATATTCACAAGTAAACAAATGAACTCACAAACACCGCTAGGTCTGGAACTTAATCCTGTGGTTGAGGTTAGACTGATGGCTAGCTAGTCAGACTAAACACACAAAGAAAACAGGATAAAACACATCAATATATGTTTCCTATTTAATTTCTGGATCCATAAAACCAGTTCTAGGTCAAACATATAATCATATAAACACGTAACACTTATGGTCTCTTTTCTTTTAAAACCATATTATAAATTCTCGTTTTGAGAAAACGTATAAACTTCACTCTAGAAATTATTTTAGGTATCACAGTACCCAAATAAAACCATTTATAGTATAGACCTAGTTGTCAAAACAATCCTCAGTCATATACTAAGTATTTAGCAAAACCGATTGCTAAATCTTTAAAACCGTTTAAACGTCGACTTTAAATCTTTTAAAGACCGTTATAAACGTTTAACTTTACTTTTAAAATCTCTTTTTAAAAGTCTTTAGGTTTAGGTTTAAAACTATATTCACTTTCTTCCAAAAGAAGTTATCGTTTTTAAACGTTTTAGGATCAACTAAACTACGTCAAGTTCATAGGGCAAAAAGCCCCGAAAAGTCCCCTCTTATCGACATCTCGGCATGGTGCACGTTCGTGCACCTCGAATGGTGCCCGTTCGTGCACCTCGGATGGTGCACGTTCGTGGACCTTGGTGCACGTTCGTGCACCTCCAAATGGTGCACGTTCGTGCACCATATGGTGAATGTTCGTGCACCCGTGTGCACAGCCCCGGGAAAGTTGATTTCCCGGGATTTTCAACGTGCTTTAACCCCGTTTTTCCACCCCTAACACGTATACACATTCCAATCTATCCATATTCACGTTCGAAACGTAAAAATAATACGTTTACGTTTGATTCGATACTCTTACCGTTTATAAACGAATATATATTCGAAATATATCAAAATAAACGTTTAATACGGGTTTAATACCTCGATTACTTGAGTAATCATCGAAGAAACGGAGTTAGAATCGAGAAACGGACCGAACAGACGAAACCCTAGGTTTCGCGTGCATTGGAGCAAGAAGTAGTTCCTTTTAATGTTTGAAAGTTAGAAAAGGAGCATCTGATGCTCAATACCTTTACTTAAATCCTTTATATAGGTAATGGCTAAGGTACTCTTTAGTACTAGCTCAATCATGCACTACCAACTTCTAAACTAGTCGTCCGTAGCCCAAACGAAAACGACTTCTGAATTTTGTGAAAGTTTTACCAAAAATTATAACAAGAATAAAAATATAATTTTTATTCCCATCCGACTTATATTTTATTCTTAATAAATCATTTTTGATTTATTAAGTCCGCATTGACTGCGTTTGATAAAATTTCTGCTTCCAAATTTTTATCAAATTTTCACGATAACCTTTTTAAAATATTTCGCGAATATTGGCACCAAAAATATTCGCTATGGACTTATGATTATTCAGCACCCAATCATAAATCCATATTGTTCCCGTTAACTACATAACAATCAAATTTAAATTGTAAAAATTTAAATTTGCAATCCTATAGCCATATTAAAATTTTAGGGACACTTGTAAATTAAATTTCTCTTTAAATTTAATTTTCCTACTCCTGTCTAATAAAATATTAGACACGTGGCTATATTTTATCCCTTTAAATTTCTGGGTTATTACATTCTCTCCCCTTATATAAATTCGTCCTCGAATTTACATATACTTACTTTTTACTTATAATCCAAAATTCACGTATACTTAATCTCAATTTATACTTTGCAAAGTATAGCGTCATATTGACTGGCATCATCGATCATATCTCTCTTCTTCACTGTTGTTCATATCATCTGTTTTAAACTTCCGTTTATCAAACAGATTATCCACTTTATATACTTCTCTTGATCCTATAACTTGTATAGAATACCTTTTACTCCTTAGCTTAGCGTCCTACAACGCATTTCAAGGATTAATCTCTATTGTTTCTCTTTTGCCAAGCGATCCAAGCGTGTAAGTTAGCATCATTTAACTTACTCTATGGTTATCGTAAAACTAGGTTATCTCTGCTAGTTTTTGATAACTCCACTATTAGTATACCACCTTTGTCACACATTTTTTTAACATTACCTATGTTATACGTTTAAATTGTTAGTTTGTTGGTTTTTTACTTTTATAGTGCGATATAGATCATAGCCCATCTATCTTATCGCAAAACACAATCCAACTTGTTTTCATACTTATTTTAACTTATTTTACTTTTATTTTGTTTTCTTTTCAACCTTAGTTATTCGTTTATGACTCATTTTATTATTGAGATGACTTTTAGTATATTTTATGATTACTGTTTCATAAACTAACCACTCATCTTTTACTTTTCTTACATTTCTATACCTTGTATAGAATGTCCTTTATTTCATCCTCAATCTATAGTAACTTCCTGTTACAGATTGGGTAACTGATCTTCTCTCTTGTCGAAATGTGGTTGTATAGGTGTGGGTGTGGTTATAATCTAACTATCTCACCATCAATCACTTTTTAACTTCCTTTACAATCACCGCAAAACTATACTTTCATTACTAGTTTTCGGTATTTCCAATGTTAATTAGACTTCTTAACTTCTTTTCCACATACACAGCCTCCTTATTCACAGCTAACAGTTTTCATAACTGTACCATAGTTGTTACTATCGTGTTTAATTAACTGACTATCAACTTTGGCTCCAGTTTCAAAACATTTCACATTAAAACAAAATGTTTATTAAATATTTTCCACTTTTAGTCGGCCATGCTTTACGCATTTCTGGCCCGACACCCAAAATACATGTACATTACATGTATATTCTGTTACCAGTCAGCCTAGACTTCACAGTCATATGGCTCGGTTCTCAGAATTTATCTTTTGAAATTACTGTCTCAATATAGTTTTCAGATTCATTTTTTTATACATATATGGAGTTTATGTTGATAATCCCAAGCTAATTAAAGTTTACTCTTATTATCGTGATCACTTGCACTTTTGGCTCACTGCCAAACATTTACGCAAGTTTCACAACATCACCTCCATCTTCAAGCATCGTCTACTTTCCCGTTTGTCGATCGCAACGGTTAAAACTTAGATAACCGTTATGGGATTATCCTATCCCAATATCAAACCGATCTAACGGTTCGATCACTAGTTATTAGGGTTTTACTACACTTTAGTAGTTTTCAGATAACATCTGAAACTTACTCTTTAATTCACTATTTTCATCTCTTCCTCACCTTGATAACATTTCCATCTTATGTTAATTCCAAGGTTTATTATACTATTTAAGTATATTGTTTATTCATTAAATAGTTATATATTAATGAATACTTTATTTGACATGACTTCACAAAGTCTGTCAGTCGTTAACTAAATCAACGACCCTCTTTATTCAAATCAGAACTAGTAGTGTAACTACTTGGTTCTGAGAATTATTTTCCTTTTCATCATCTTTCTTTTAATTAATTTGTTGTTGTTTATTGGTTAAGTGGTGAGGTTTACTCCTATCAGACTTATGAGTTTTGGTTCATCTAACCACTCGTTTGGATTCAAGAGATATGTCTATTACTGACATCTGCTCTGTCTGTAAGACCAATCTCAGATCCATTTTAATTAAACACACACATAGGACTTTGTTCACCGAGAGTTACTTGAAGTCAAACTAACCGAGTTGTGTTTAATTAGATCCTACTCTCTCTTATCTTAATCGCAATAATTTTCTAGTATTTACTCTTGAACTTTTATCTTTCATAAAACTCCATCACTAGACTTACATCTTAGTTTATCTCTAAGTAAGAATGTAACTTCTCGCTTCCTATTCTTTTCAATCCTTATTAATTTCTGATGTTTCGGAATAAAACATTAGAATCCAGATCTTTATTGTTTATTATAAACAATAAAAATCACAACATCTTATCTCCACTATCTTGTATCCTATCTTGACATTATTACAGAGTTTTCGTTCAAGTACGCTTACATTTTAAAACAAATACAGTTTGTTTTGTAAAAAAATTATTTCTCAACAATCTATTTCACAAAAAATTTTGTTTTATAAACAAATGGTTTCTGAAACCAATCATTTCAAACACATGTGCATATATGCACATATTCACCCACATATTCAAATATATGTGTGTACCAGCTGGATTTTTCTTTAAATTTATCTTTTCAAAACTGTGAATCTAACAATTCACATTTCAAAACTTTTGTACAATTGTGGCTCAGAGTGATGACATATCTCATCCCCAGAGAGTTGCTATACAATCCACTTTCTCTTTGATATACTAATATACATGATGCATGTTCTAACAAAAATCATTTTGTATAAATACATGGAATTCAAGTATTCCTTTTTCTATAGTGATCGTTGCAATGTGCATTCATGATGCATCTGAGCACAATAATATATTTTTAAAACAAAACTGTAATACTCACTTTGTAAGCTTCTTTCAAACTACTTCTCCGTAACATTTCAAGTTTCTTAATCCTAATACTTTATTCTCACATTAGGATTATTATTTCTTCACATCATTTGGTTGATTATCAATAGTTATTAATTTTCTATTTAAGGATGCACGTTTCTAATATCCCTAACTTATCAATTCCCATTTATATTTTAATGTTTACTTGTATGTGTATTTTTTCTTGTTTAAGGATATGATTTATATCTGTAGTTTATGTTTTCCAATTCTAATGCGAATATTGAAAACGCATAAACATACTAACTTAAACATAAAACACATAACTAAACATTACCTGACGATGATCGTCGAGACTGAAACGCCTCACGAATCATCGGGCCTTTACCTCGCCCTCCGCGGAATTTCAATTTCCCTTTATCCTTTTCCCCTCGCGGAATGAAATAGGGGTTGTAATGCCTCGCAGGTCCAGAGTTTCCTACGCTAGGAAATGTAGCAGTGGGTTCTTCAGGTTTGGTGTAATAGTACGACTGGAGGGGTATGTCATTCCTCCTCAACTTACTCTCTATCTGCTTTGCACTCCCATCCAGATATGCTACAGAATCAGACTTTACCTCCGTGAGTTCCTCGAACTCAGGCCCCAAACCCTTGACGCACCTACTTGCAACTTCCTCACCATCACAAACTAAGCTCAGGTACTTCTTCACATAAACGCATAAACTCGATAGTGTATGCCTCCACATTCAAATGTTCTCTAGTATACTTGTCCATATAGTCCCTCAGCCTATCCAAACTTTGGTTCTCTTGCATCTCCCACTCTCTCACGTATTCCCACGACTGACTCGGCGAGTGTCTTATTTGCTGTTCAACCCTCCTTAGATGGTCCACTTCAGCTAAAAACTCTTTTACCTTAAATCCCAGATACGCTGATGTAGCTGTCGATTCAGATACAGAGCTATGGATATTTCCAGTACTTTTTATATCCTCATTCAAAATTCTCTCAAATTCCTCCACTCTAATAGCATCCTCCCATATGTCCATGTCACATGCTGATGTTGAGTCAACAACCTCTATGGGATCAGATGTATCAGGTATAACAGGCAAACCTGGTACATTATGTGGATCAGACCCCACATGTGTATGAGCTCTACTAGGCCCAGACATACTGAAACACATGAAATTTCAGCATAAGTATCGTATGTAATAGTTATAGAAAATTCACATTTTCATATAACAGGTATCAACTATTAAACCCATATAAGCAAAACACATAACAATCAAACACAATTAAGAGAAAATCTAACTATTTTCTCGAACAAAATTCAGAGGAATCTTTGCTTTGTCCTGTATTCTAACATAACCATTCTCCTCGAATACTGGTCATCTGTTCTGACCATTCTGATCCATGATTGTAATGTGTTTCCAACTTAGGAACATCTCACATGTTCCATCAGTTGTAACGTGTCTCGAACACAATAACAACTCATGTGTTCCTGATCAAAATATCAATACATACTACACACATGTATAGTTCCTATCTATAGCTGTATGTATTCAATAACTGACAACTGATCAAGACATGACTCGAATCCTATGTTGATGCAATAGTTTACTGGGAATTCTTATGACTTCAAGTACTTCTACTTAACATATATCAGTAACAATACTTCAGACATACAAGTCCTAAAACATTGCTCTGATACCACCTTTGTCACGACCCGATTTCCACCCTGAAACTCGAGCCGAGACCGACGCTAAGGAATGGGGATGGTTGTTCCGAAACCCATAGCAAGCCTAAAACCTCTATTAATTTTTAGCCACCTTAAATAAATCTAGATCGTACCTCGCGTACGATCCGTTTTCAGAATACACCGTTAAAACATTTTTCCGTTTAACGTAGAAATAGTTATGAAAATATTCATATAGCAAAATCACGTTTTCATAAATGCTGGTTGAATAACCCTAGCTATTTTGACCCATACATATTTCTGAAAACCGGTGCGGTGGTCCAGGGACTTCGCTCACGTGTCTTGCCTCACAGGCAGCCCTGTCTCAAACCACGCATCCGAGCAATATGTTGAATAAAATAAATCAAACACTTTTCCTTTCAAAGCGTTATATCAAACATATTTAAAACATGCACAGCATGCACACAAACGAAAGGCCAGCTAAACTATACACAATGTCCTTGCAAACCAAAGACACGTAGCTTGGCCCACCCGTAGGGATCACCATAAAACACCATATGCCTATTAAGTAGCCACCTAGTAGAGTTAGACAAATTCAAGTTCCTATCAGAGTATATAAACAAAGGAACCATGACGTCGCCACATGCATACCACGCCTATATACTTTATTGCAACATCTAAGAGTTTAAAGTGTTATTTACAGAACAACAAGATAAGATTCCTAATGAAAAAGGGTGGAAGCTCGACCAGACCCGGTAGCTAGGTACCTGAAAATGATAAACAACAACGGGGTCAGAAATATAAATATTTCTGAGTGAGTAGATAGGTTTACAATTAAATACCAAAATCGCGTATAGACAAAATATCGGTATATAAAAATATTACCAGTCCTCGATCCAAATGAAACCCTAGTCCTGTTACGTTATAATGCTATCATATATAATGCATATGCTCAACTCTTGTTTAATACAGGATAAGTTGTATACATAAGTATCACAGCCATCTTAACTCTGTATAGGGTTGCTGGGCCGGAACTTAAATCACTGCCACCTCAGGACTACCCAATAGGTTTAAGCCGCTTTGCAAGCATCTGGCTTAACCTAATCTCAGTATGTATGCTTATAATATTTACCTCTCATCTAGTTCATTAACACCGGTGATCACACAGTCCTATTGTTGCCAAATAGATAGCTCGTTTCAGTGGATCTTCCTTGGCTAAGTTCCATACTTAGTGCGATTTATGGATTTAAAAACATTTGAATACTAATATTCCAAAGTAAACAAATGAACTCACAAACACCGCTAGGTCTGGAACTTAATCCTATGGTTGAGGTCAGACTGCTGGCTAGCAAGTCGGATTATACATACAAAGCAAACAGGATAAAACACATCAAAATATTTTTCCTATATAATTTCTAGGTCCATAAACCCAGTTCTACGTCAAACATATAATCATATAAACACGTAACACTTATGGTCTCTTTTCTTTTAAAAACATATTATAAATTCTCGTTTTGAGAAAACGTTTAAATTTCTCTCTAGAAGTTATTTTAAGTATCACAATATCTAAAGAAAACCATTTATAGTGTAGACCTAATTGTCAAAACAATCCTCAGTCATATACTATGTATTTAGCAAAACCGATTGCTAAATCTTTAAAACCGTTTAAACGTCGACTTTAACTCTTTTAAAGTCCGTTACAAACGTTTTACTTTACTTTTAAAATCTCCTTTTAAAAGTCTTTAGGTTTAGGTTTAAAACTATTTTCACTTTCTTCCAAAAGACGTTATCGTTTTTAAACGTTTTAGGATCAATGAAACTACATCAAGTTCATAGGGAAAAAAGCCCCGAAAAGTCCCCTCTTATCGACATCTCGGCATGGTGCACGTTCGTGCACCTCACTTTGGTGCACGGTCGTGCACCTCGGATGGTGCACGGTCGTGCACCCGTGTGCACAGCCCCGGGAAAGTTGATTTCCCGTGCTTTCCGACGTGCTTTAACCCCGTTTTCCGCCCCTAACACGTATACACATTCCGATCTATCCATATTCACGTTCGAAGCGTAAAAATAATATGTTTGCGTTTGATTCGATACGATAACCGTTTATAAACGAATATATATTCGAAATATATCAAAATATATCAAAATAAACGTTTAATACGGGTTTAATACCTCGATTACTTGAGTAATCGTGGAAGAAACGGACCGAACGGACGAAACCCTAGGTTTCGCATGCAATGGAGCAAGAAGCAGCTCCTTTTTATGTTTGAAAGTTAGAAAATGAGCATTTGATGCTCAATACCTTCACTTAAATCCTTTATATAGGTAATGACTAAGGTACTCTTTAGTACTAGCTCAATCATGCACTTTAAACCAACTTCTAAACTAGTCGTCCGTAGCCCAAACAGAAACGACTTCTGAATTTTGTGAAAGTTTTACCAAAAATTTATTAAATTCACATTACTGCGCTTGATAAAATTTTTGCTTCCAAATTTTATCAAATTTCATGATAACCTTTTTAAAATATTTCGCGAATATTGGCACCAAAAATTTTCGTTTGGGACTTATGAATTATTCTGCACCCAATTTATAAATCCATATTGTTCCCGTTAACTATATAACTAATCAAATTTAAATTTGCAATTCTATAGCCATATTAAAATTTTAGGGACACTTGTAAATTTAAATTTATCTTTAAATTTGATTTACCTACTCCTGTCTAATAAAATATTAGACATTTGGCTATATTTTATCCCTTTAAATTTTCGGGTTATTACAATAAGGTACAAGTGATATTTTTATCCAATTGATATAAATTCGATGAATAAGCATGTTAATGATTGAATTAAGATGTTTCATATGCTTAAATCCAGAAACTCAGTAGTTTAGAATACCTAGAATGCATGTTTAGGCTATTTTTGAGCTTATTTGACATGAAAAATAATGGCTTACAGCTGTTGTAAATCGATGATTTTAGTGTTTGATTCTCTTTTAAACACTTCCAGACCATTATATTTGTTTTCCTTCTTCTTTTTATGCATTTTTTGAATTTTTTTGCACGGAAAACGGAGCTGAAATGAGCTGAAAACGATATGTTGCAGCTACTCCCCGCAGCGCCGCTGCCGACACTGTAACCGGAGGCGCCGCCAAAATGAAGTGGCAACGCCGCCACCATAGACTGCTGGCACCAACATTCAAAATGAATTAATAAAATCAATCAAACTTAGACTTCCGGTTTAGGTTTTATGCATGTAATTAATCTAAACCAGCTAGACTTCTGATATTTGTTAGAAGCCGTCAGGTTTAGATGTATACTTAGGAGTACCTACTACTTGGTTTGCATGACCAATCCATATCAAGTCATATGCGCGTCAAATGTGTTTACTGCTTTTGAACTTGTTTGTTTCTAGTAATATATCCAATGGACTACTATCGAATGTTGAGATGAGAATAAAACGACTAGTTTACCTCGTGTTTACTGTAGAACAGCCATATTGCGAGAGCAATATCTCGAGCTATGTAGCTCCACATTAAGTTCCATTTGTTGGTACGAAAACATAAGAGTGTTATCTAAAAATTTCTAAGTATAAGTTGTTGCAAATTCGATCTCTAAGTGGCTCAAATAAATCAGAACATTATGCCGCGCATAACAGTTATGAAATTATAGTACAGCTCAAAGGATTAACTTCCGGGCTAGTTTCCGACACCTTCGGGTGCTAGTCTTAGACCAAGACCTAAACGAAAGTTGTAGATGACATTCTGAATTTAAGAATATCGGTTTCTGTTAGGGGTCAGACTATTTTACAGTTATTTGATATGGAAATCAAATAACATCGTAAACGACTAAAAGTTGATAGTTTTGCGTAATTAGAAATGTATTGGGGTCATACGCAATAATGCGACGAGTCATATGTATAGGGTTAAATTCTCAAGTCTACAGTACCTATTGAATTAGAATCTCACTCGAGATCTACTGGATAAATGTCCTAGGTTTGACGAGGCGACCTACTAGCAGATAAGAGCTCGGGAACGTGACAGGCGCTATTATAAATCGAAGTTTTTGGATAGCAAGCTATGAGTTTATTATGTGAATGTTTACATTTGAAGTATTTACATTGCATTCCTTTACATGTAACTGTTTGACACAAATTGCATAGCATTATTGATGAAATGCATAACATCGTTTATGAAGTGAATTGCTTTGATTCAAATGCATATTTTATAAGTCTTGTAACCAATATAGATCCGATGAAACTAGTCATAACATAGAGTACAAACAGTGTCGAAAAAAGTATGAAATCATACAGAAACTCCCTTAAGTAAAAACTGATGCAAGTTTAACTCGGTAGAATTATCTCAGGATTGCATCAGGAAATGATTAATGCAAATTGAACTCGATGGAAAAGATCTCGGGACTACATTAATCGAGATACAAGTTAACTCGGTCGAGCTATCTCGGGACCTATATCTCCCCCAGTTAACTCGGTTGAATTTTCTCAGGACTTGGGACTAATAATTAAGCTTTGAAATGATACAAGTGGTATGGACATATATGGAATAAGAAAAGTAGGGAGTCATAACATAGCGAATATAGGGGTTTCATCCGGTTCTGTAAGTGGTTATTTATGCATGAATGCTTAAAGTAATACTCATCTGTAAACTAATGAACTCACTCGGTGACGAATGACCCCCCAACAGTGTATAATTCAGGTGTGGGGACTTTGACAAAACGGACTTCTACCTTTGTTCCAGAAGTCCGTGTGTTCAGGAAGGAAGAGTCATCAGTAGTGCTGCAGTAGTCGAATCCTAGTGTAGATGGTATGGATAGTCTGTCAAACAGTTTTAAAGATACTGCGCAAACTCTGATATATTATGTATGTATTTTCATACTTTATAAAACTATGTTTTAACCGTTTGAATTCTCGACCAATTATCTATGAATGGAATGGTTAGGATTATGATTTGTATAAGTTGATATGGAAAGGGCTTTGCTGGAAAGGAAGATATCGCAATGTAAGACCCAGGTTCCCATGTATTGTTAAAAGGATTTTGAAATGACATTTGCATACGTCAAGTTTAAAAAGCTTTTAAGAAAATTTTTGTGATGGTTTTGCAAAAAATATTTATACTAGTTTTTAAGGCTTACTACGGGTTTCAGAACTACCATTCTCATTCCCTAGCGCCGGTCGCGACTCGAGATTTCGGCTCGTGATAGTTTTCAAAAACGGTTGCCATGGACCTAAGCCGCACGGCTTGCGCCTTATCGATCACCAGCTCTATTTTCCAGACATATTCGCACCAGTTGCATTGTATTAGAAATTTTCTCTTTTCACCCACTCTCTAGAAGTCGCTATCCATCCCCGATACTCATATCCGCTCTCACGCTCTGGCGTCGCACTCTAACATCCAAAACGTCTTATGTGGAGCAATATCACTCATAGCCTAGTACTTCAGTCGTTTGTACTTTTGATTGAGGAGACATACCAATGGTATATCAGTCTATGGGAGCCTTAAACCGGCTGCTAGCAAAACTCATCGACTCAGCCCACATGTATTCCAACTTAGACACTACCCGCTAGGAAAAATATAACGAATCTAAATCTGAATTTTTAAAAAACTATTATTTCAATTCCAGTCTTAGGTCAGGCCTAATAACATTTCCAGTTTTCAAAACAAGATTTTCAAAATATCCTGTTAGGCCGGACCTAAAAGAACTAGATCTGATAGAGTTAAAATCCTTTGCTTGATCAAAACTCTAATAACCAGTCTAGTGAAAACTCCTTTCACTAGAACCACCCGAAAGGCTAAAATATTCCAAAATTCCAAAACAGACTTCCAAGTCCACTCTACTTGTTTAAACTCCTTCCAGAAAGGGATCAACAAATCATTACATTGACAAATGTCGTCTATATGCCTTTAGAATTGCTAGAAGAGAGCTTACAGGTACACGTCAACTCTTGCATTGCAACGTGAGGGTCCAAACCAAAACACCTAGTAATCAAACCTCGCCTAGAACACATGTGTTGGAGAAATAAGGTTGGAAGGAACAATTTGTCTCTGTGATATCAACTGTTTAACTTGCTACCTGCTACGTGCTATGTGTTCGAAACTAACCTTGCATTTCATGTATATGCATCTCACGCATCTTATGCATCTAGCATTTATAAAAAACACATGCTAGCTGATAGGAGTAAAATACTCTTATTTACTCGAGTCGTTTCACTATATTTTAATGTATTTTATCTTGCATTTTGAGGTGTTTCTGTGCCTTATTATGTGCTTGAGCTTTTCAATACATTGGAGCGTTTTGGAGCATATTTGGTCTAAGAAAGCGAAGAAACCGTCAAAGAATTGTTGCGGAAAAGTCTCGGAGCAAGGAAACGATGGAGATGCCTAATTTAGGCAATTCACGATCGTGACCCTCAGCCAGGGGAAGTTCATGATCGTGACCAGTACAAAGATTTGTACCGAGCCTTCCCCATGAAGGCATGTCACGATCGCGATTCCAACTCAAAGAGGAGGTCACGATCGTGACCAGCACAAAAGGAGATTTTCAGGATTCAAATTTCAAGGCTTAAGACATTAGGCCCACTTCCTTATTTGGCCAAACACTCTTGTAATAGTTGTGAGCCTTCCCCATGAAGTCATGTCACGATCGCGACTCCAACTTAAAGAGGAGGTCACGATCGTGACCAGCATAAAAGGAGATTTTCAGGATTCAAATTTCAAGGCTTAAGACATTAGGCCCACTTCCTTATTTGGTCAAACACTCTTATAATAGTTGTTTTTTATTTTCTTTATGAGAAGTACTATATAAATAACTTTATCTTATTTTTAGGGCATCACTCATTATTGTAAGAATCAAATATTCGCTAGGTTTATTATTCTTATTGTTCTCTCTATGTTAGGAAAGAATCATCTTAGTTCTTGGTGTTCTTGAATGAATTTTCATATTTTTGTGTTTTTGAATATTCATTTCAATATAAGTAGTAGTTATTTTATGGAATCTTCATTATCTTGTTAATGCTCTTAGCCTTCATTTACTACTCCAAGGTACTTAATCTTTACTTAAATGCTTAATCTTTGTTCTTATTCATTTAGTTTTTCAATATTGATTATGAATAGCTAAATACCTAGTTTAGGGGTTGTTATGATTGCCTCAAGATGAATAGGTGACTATGTTAGGTTTTGGGTTAGGGTTTGTTGTGATTATTGGGGCTTAATGCTTACATTAACTTGATTTACTAATCTATATTTATAGTATAATTATTAGACAAGTGTCAATTAGTTAGACAGACCTAATTAATCACAAACCTAGGACCTAATCACGCGTGGCGGTTTAGGAATTAGGTGGTTGTTAAGCTTGCGAATTAATTGTGTTGGGTTAGTATTATCGAAATATAATTACGCGAGGGCGACTTAGATTTTGGTGTGTTAACCAAGCGCCAGTTCTTTCAATTTTAGACTCAAGGGAGCGAAATTGATACCTTTAGATAACTTGACCCGAACCAATACCATTTACCTACCCAAATTACCTAGGATTTGCTTGGCATGATTAGCAACCTCTAGGCGCCTTTTTTACTATTGTTTTTAATCCGTCAATTATTCAGTTGTTGAGTTTATCATCGTTCATTTATAATTAAATCGTTACTTATTTAGTTTGTGTACCGTTGTTAATTGAAATCAAATGCTTGATTGCTAAACGAATTGAAATTCAAAATCGGTTTTCATTCTTGTCAAATCTCTCATCCTTGTTGGTTCGACTCCGTACTTACAGATATTAAAAGTCGCGATACCGTCACTTGCGGTAAATGACCAACACTAACCCCTTGTGGATGCAAACATTAAGGAAGCTCATCTGACTGCTCTCTAGAAAAGACAAGCTGGAAGACTCACTAGACCAGGAAGCCCTATCAAAGAACAGGAAAGTCAACTTACGCCCGCTCAACTAGCCTAATAAGTCTGCGAGCAGTTAAGCAACTCTAGTTCTAGAAAGTTTCTCCGCCAGCTCCGTCTTCAACTCATCCAGCACATTCGACACGTCTGTATCATCCGGACCAACACCCCCTGTGACGCAAGGCCAACTAGAATTAGTGAAGGAAGAGGTCATGGACTCCATCAAGAGGCAGAATGAGGAGCTGAAACAATGGTTCGCAAACCTGGTACAGTCCTGACAGGGGACCCGAGTTAGGCAAGACGACGAACCGTCATCTGCTACCAAGGGAGGAAACACTGCTGATGAAGCCAAAAGGAAGCGCATGGCGGGCTACGACAAGCTCAGGGCAGAGGCAAACAAACCCACTACCACTAATTTAAACTGGTTCAACAACGCACCATATGAAGAACAACTGAAAGCGGAGGCTGAAGGCGAAAAGCTCAAGAGCCAAGGATCCCCTCAATTTGAATCCTATCAAGACCTGGCAAAGAAGATAGAGCAACTTCAGGCTAGTATGGTGGAAAAGAATGGAAACCAGATCATTAACTTGAATGAGTACTCTCTAGGAGAAGACGAAAAGCTACCAGAAAAATTCAAAATGCCAGATCTCAGCCATTTCAACGGAAGAGGTGATCTCCGCAATCACCAGAATCAGTTCATCTCTATGATGACCACAACCGTCCTGACAAATAAATAGATTGTTAGTGCCTTTCCAAGGTCACTAGAAGAGAATACAACCCGCTGGTATTACGACTTGCATATGAAGACAAGGGGGGAATGAATTATCCACCTCCTTCATGAACCAGTATGGCTGCTGTTCTAAACTGGAAGTCGCCCTGAGAGACTTGGAGCCAGTGAAACAGAAGCCTGGAGAAGCATTCTCCGAATTCCTTGCCAGATGGCTCGATAAAGCAACCTTCTTGGAAGAAAAGCCGTCTGAGAAAGATTGGGTTAGGATCGTTGTCAAGAATGTCCTCCAGCATCGGGTCGAAAGGCTACAAAACATGAATCCCAAAACTTTTAAGGATTTACTCGATGATGGGATGCAAGTCGAGGAAATAGTGTTTGAGAAGAAGTGTAGCGTATCATCAGGGGGGTTACTGATCGAACTACCAGACTTTAAAGGTCATACTACAAAGGTCGGGTTGGGCTTTGATTCAGAATCTGAGAAAGTAAGGGTTATCAGGGACACCTTAGACGACTATTTTGCAGCTGAAGAGATCAAGCCAGATCAATACCAGAGCCAAGCTGAACCGGTCATGATCCTGAATACTGAAGTGTCGGGATTGAAAATCTTCACAAACGTCATCAAAGAGAAGGCACAACTAGCACTGGCAGCAATGATCCGGGAAATCGCAATAGTTGACCTGCTCTACTTAACAGCCGAAGCTTCAAAGGAGAAGCCAATCTCAGAGTTGGCAACCTTCATCAACCTCAGTATTCATGATATTGTCATTGAGACATAAGTGGTGGCTCCATCCATAATTGGAGCATTTGGAGATGTGTTCTCCTAAACTATCCGGCTGTGTAATAGCTTAACTTAGCTTTACTTTCTACTTTTTTCGCATTCGAATATTTTAAACAATTTGTTTTGTTTATTTGATTTTTTTTATATTCCAGAGTCAATGATGAATTCCAGAGTTGTTCATTCTTATGATGTCTTGCCCGATGGACATATAATTTTCAATAGCTTCAATATGCATATACGATAAAATCGAGCTGTTTTACCAGTCCATTCAATAACCGAAATAAGGAAGTAAAAACTTCTAGAGATAATCTTGTTTCAATAGTTTCTACCTTTGAGAAAATATGAGTTGATCAAACTGTCTCTAAAAGGATAGCAGTCTACTAGTGGGTTCCGGTCCACTGGATAAAAAAGACTTGGCCATAAAAAGTTTTACGAAGGGGGGCACACGCTAAAACAGATTATCTAGTCCGAATAGGACACCATCAATAACACAGCCCAGAAGTCGTCTAGCAGCCTCTCTTGGAGCGAGATAGTCTAAGTAGTGAGCTGCAACACTCATTAGAAGTCGTCCTCAGATCATAAGTTACAATAGAGTAGAACATCATATAGAAAATAGTCAACTACAAAAATCCGCAAGGACTAATTGATAACAGGGGTACAATTGTACCAATTATTGAATGAACCGGTTCCATATATCTTTTATAATATATGCATATCAAAATAATTGACTAGCGCATGTTCTTAAAAAGGACAAACAAACGATCATGAATCCCTACAACATAAATCTTTGAGACAATAGAAAATGAAATTCAAAAAAAATCAAAAAAAATCAAAATTTCCTTATGCATTTTCCAGTTGCGCCAAGTAAATGTTATAATGCGCATAAACTGTTATAGAAATAAGCACAGCTCCGCTAGAATAAACAACACCGCCTAGAGCAAACCCATTCATATACCAGAATATTCATCAAATCATCCAGTTTCCTAGACTAGAAAACTAAATGCTCCGATGAGGGTGCAACACAGAGCACAAACGCAAGCATAAGAGCTGACTCCACCAGAAAAGTGGAAAATAGGGCCAATTTTTGCAAAATTGAGCTCTAGAAACACCAGAAACAATAGGCGCCAAGCCTCTACCCTCAAAACATAATTCCAGAATCAGCAGTCGCCAAGCCCACTTTCTCTAGAATCACCAGGATAGGCACCATGCCTCCAATACCCGGAGAAGAAATCCGGATAACAGGGGCCATCAAAACCCTCACAATAGGCAACAGGCCTCTACCTCCATAGATATACAGAACATGCGACATGCCTCCGCTATAAAGAGACGAAAATCTAGATAACATGGGCATCAAAGTCCTTCTTTACCAAAAAATAGGAGAGCATAAGTCTTTCTCAACAAGACAACAGGAGCAGAAGAACTCCTCATCCAGAAAATTGGGGACTTAAGATCCCCATTATTTATAAAATTGGGGACTTAAGATCCCCATCATCTAGAAAACTGGGGACTTAAGATCCCCATCTCCCAAAACCACAGGTCCTGCTAGCCTTACATCACCTAGAGACCACAAACGTTATTCTTACATCACCTATAAATTGGGGACTTAAGGTCCTCATCCCTCCAGAAACTAGAGGCTCTGAGCCCCCATCTACTCCAACAACAAGAACAAGTAGGCATCAGGTCCCCACCGTTTAGAAAGATGGGGGCATCAGGTCTCCGACAGCTAAAGAACAGGGGGCCTCAGGTCTCCGACAGCTAAAGAACCGGGGGCCTCAGGTCTCCAACAACCAGAAACGAGGAGGCATCAGGTCTTTGACAGCTAGAGAACAGGGGTCATACGGGTCTCCAAGAACTAGAAACAAGGGGGCATCAGGTTTCCACCAGCTAGAAACCAGAATCAGAGAGACACGAGTTTCCTAAAAATCAATACCAGAATAACAAAAACCCAGCTACATACATTGGAAGAGTTAAACTCGATATTGCAGAAAACAGAAATTATGCTATAAAAACCGAGCATTAAGAATACCGAACGTGTAAAATATTGCGCCAATATATACAGTCATGAAAAAAGGCAAACATTCAAAATGTAGCAAACGTACAAGAAATAAAAGCCTAATCATCAGAGTCTGAATCCTGCTCTAGGGTCTATGAGTCTCCGTAACGGTCCCCAGAGGGCGTGTCACCAGCATAAAGCCCAATCTGTGCACTACCAAAAGACAAGGCAAAGTCTCCGCGACCTCCACAGACGCCTGGTCCTCGGCTACCACGGGTTCTTAGCCCACGAATGTTGGTACGAAATCCACCTCCACCGCTAGGAAACCTAGGAGGGATGTCATTGTCAGCAGGACCCAACTCGACCAAACGCAACCGCTTCTTCAGATTGTCGATGCACAACTACGGAAGAAACCAGAGAGCAGTAAGAGCTATAGAGTTGCATACATGCATAAATATAGGATAAAAATATTGCATTTTGTTTTTACCCTCATTTGTGCAGAGACAACACACAAGCGATCACGCCAGTAGTAGGCAGCGTCAGCCAGCTGAACCACATCGGACACCGGTAATTGAAAAGCAGAAGAGGAAGCTTAGTCCAAAGGGGCAAACAGACCCTCAAAACAAAAAGCACATAAAAGAAAAGCACTCACGTGAGTACAGTCGAAAGGCGCAAAATGAATGCGTCATGTAGCACCGAGCAACAAAATCTTGTAAAGGCCCGTGCATGTCAACGTAGCGAGAAGATCTCTCCGATATCTGCCTCGAAGAACCAGAGACCATGTCAGCAGCGCCAGCTCGCCCACTAGCAGGGACTCGACTAGGAGACCCAGGAACGTCTACCTTAGCACGGACGGAACGAGTCCCGTGTCCAGCACCTCCCTAAGGGAACACTAGAAAAAGAACTTAAGAAAATGAAGAAATACAGAATGACAAGACTAGAAAAGTAACACATAGTTGTGGCCCAGCAGCCGCCTGCTGAACCCGAATGATGGGCACTCTGTCCAGAGGCAACCGCCGTGGAAGAAGATGTCTGTTTTTCTGTAGACACTTATTTTCCAGACAGGTAAAAGTGATAAGGGACTGAAGCGTCCATTGATGATTTCCAGAGAAATTTGTCATGGTGACGAGCTATCAATTTTCTTGCTGGAATCTAAGCAGGCGTAGTCTGTGCATAGTTGCAAACATGGAAGATTGAAACGTAATTAGCCAAAATAGCCTATAAAAAACTAAAGAGATTGTAGTCTAAGTCTAAAAATTGGACTAATTGCAATATCTTAGAAGTTTACGGGACAATTTGCAAGTTTTACAAACTAAAATTAACCATACCCAAACCCATAGGGTCTTAAAAGCCTTATTTTAACACTTTTAGACACCAAACTCACTTTTAGCACCGTATTATTTAGCAATGAATCTTAAATCCGAATTTAAGATAATAAGTGTCTTTAGCTAATTCTAATACCTAAAGGCTTATCACTTAAACAGTTTAAAACCTAGAAGAGTCCTAAACCCTAATCACCACTATAAATTCAGCCCTATGATAGCTGAGTAAGGGGTCGTACTAGAAACACAAAACCCTAGAAAGAATTCGACCCCCCGTAAAAATCCTATCGCCGAATTTTTCACCACACACACACCAAATTTTGTTCAATCTCAGTTCACTAAATACGTGTTAATTATCAAAAAAACACAACCCTGCACAGACTCAAATCTAGATTCTGCACCCACTTCGCCAGCAAATGAGCCAAGGACTCAAACACATAATTCTAAGGACCCTCTTAATATCTCATATTAATTTGTATGCTATCATCATCAATTGTGTGGATTAGGGTGTATGCTTAGCTTATTTGTCACTTCTTGCCATAAAATTGCTAAATTAGCTAAAGTTGATATTTTTATCCAATTTTCATGAGTTTGATGAATAAGCATGTTAATGACTGAATTAAGATGTTTTATATGCTTAAATCCAAAAACCCAGTAGTTTAGAACACTTGGAATGCATGTTTAGGCTGTTTTTAAGCTTATTTGACATGAAAAATAATAGTTGAAAGTTGTTGTAAATTGATGATTTTAGTGTTTAATTTACTTTTAAACACTTCTAGACCATGATATTTGTTTTCCTTGTTCTATTTATGCATTTGTGACTATTTTTGCACGAAAAACGGAGTTGAAACGAACTGAAAACTGACCTGTTGCACCTGTTGTCCGCAGCGCCGCCGCCGCTGCTGTAACCGGTGGCGCCGCCAGAATAAAATGGCGGTGCTGCTACCATCGACTACTGGCGCTGACAGTCATACTGGCACTGTGTTCTTCATCCCAGACTCCTAGAACTAGATCTTCCAGACTTCAATCCAGACTTTCAGGCGCGTTTTCGGGCTCGTTCAGGCTCGAAATCAAGCCCAGTTTGAACCCAGACGTAGATAAATCAATGTTCTTTAATTTTATTCACTATAACGGGTCAGAAAACCTGTAAATCCGGACCATGAGCCCAGATATGTAATATAGAGTAAAAATCAGGCCCACGAACCCGAGGCTCGCGAACCCAACAACTTCCAAAGCAAATTCTGGGTTCACCAAAACTCGAAATCAACCGCCGCTCAAACCAATAAAATTATATCGATGAGATAGACAACTGCCTTTTTTATTGAGAGCTAATTTTGTCCACACTGACTGTCAAACTCGCGCGAGTGCAAGGCACTCAAAAAGTCAACGAGGTTTAAAAGTATTCCTAACCTTGTATGGATACCAACTGCCCGTGAGCATGTCGAAATTGTTTATTGCTTTCCAAAAGCATGCAAGATCTAATATTAAAAGCTAAAGGACTACCCACATTAAAATTAGCAAATTAAATCAAATCCAGCCAGCCACTTAGACATCTTAGGACTACCACAAAAAAAGTAGTAAACGGTTGTATAGGGCATTCAAAATGACCTAATAAAATCAATCAAACTTAGACTTCCGGTTTAGGATTTGTGCATGTATTCAATCCACACCAGCCAGACTTCTGCTATTTGTTAGAAGCCGCCATGTTTAAATGTATGCTTACTAGTTTGTGCTACTTGCTTTGCATGACTAGCTCAGATCGAGTCATATGCGCGTCAAACGTGTTTATTGCTTTCAAACTTGTTTATTTCAAACAATATATCCTATGAACTGCTATCGAAAGTTGAAATGAGAATAAAAAAAACATGTCTGGTAAATAGAGCAGTAACTGATAAGCCAAGCACACCCTGTCTTTTGGTTTAATGCACGATAATCTTATCGGAGGCGAGTAAGGTTATCCAGTAGGTAGAAAAAGGATTTCCTAGTTGAACTAGATGGTGACTCCATTATTCAAACCATTCCAAATCAACAAGTCAGCCATAAGCCTGGGCGATAGGCCCCGGAACCCCGCTCCGCTCACACCTATACAACATGTAATAACATTTTACATGGCAGTCCTAAGATGTCTAGGTGATATGCTGGATTTGATTGCTTGGTTTACTAATTTAATGTGATTAGTTCTTTAATCTGTTAATATTTGGATTTGACATACTTTTAGAAAGAGATTTAAGCAGCATCATTGTACCCACGTGCAGTTGAGAAATATGCAAGGTTAGGAATACTTTTTAACCTCATTGACCAAAGTGCTAGGCACTCGATGCGTTATGACAGTTGGTGTAGTCAGAATGAGTCTCAGGCAGAACATAAAATTTCTTCGTCTCGTCGATACAGTTCTAATGGTTTGAACTGCGGTCGATTCTGAGTTCAAACAAACTTGGAATTGGTCCTAGAAGTTGCTAGTCACATTGATCTTGGGCTTCGAGGCCTGATTTGCTTAGCGGGTTACAATTTTTGGCTTCGAGCCCCAAATTAAATAGGGACAGACCCTTTACAACATAAAATATGGATCTACAACTAAAAGAGTATATGTGGGCTCAAACGGGGCCCAATTCCGAGCTCAAACGAGCCCGAAAACATAAAAACTAGGTTGGATAAGGTTCGGAAGGATATGGGATCGATTCTGGGGCAAGGGGGGAGCAGGAACACCGGACCACTTCTTGCTAAGTCTAGGGATTTCTTCAGTTCGCCGTCTTCACTTAGTTTTCATGAGAAACACTCAAAAAATGCATCAAAAGCAAAGGAAAACATGCCAAAACAATATGGAATTGAATTATATTGATCAAACATGCATTAATCGTCCTAAATCATGCTTTTATAAGGAATGTTTGAAGGTAATACGACAAGAACTTCAAAAGCGCACAAAAATTACATTTTATCTCTAACATGCTCCTTAAACCCCGGTATTGAATAAATTTTGAATTTATGGCATAAAACATAATAGGATAGCCCTAAACATACTCCTAATCAATTTCCATGGAAATTATAGCAAGAATACCAAAATCAGTAGTTATGACATTTTTAACAGTTTTATGGAAAAAACAATCAATTTAAACTAAACATGCATCCTAAGCCCAATTATTTAGCAATTATGATTAACATGACATGAAAAAGTTATAAGAAATAAATATGGGTCCTCAAAAGTACCGTCCTGAGTCCTTGACTTGTTTTTTGGCAATCTGAACTTTGAATCGAACTTCGGATCAATGCTTAATAGCTTGTTCTAGAGTAATTAAAGTGTTTAAGCTTGTTTTCTAGAATGGAATTGACCGTGGAGTGTGTGTTGTGGAGCTAATCTTAATCTTAAACTCAAAGTAAACCGACAATCCGATCTGACCAAAACCCTAATCTTATACTCATGATACCATACCCAAAGTATAAATTTTTATCAAAACGTATCAACCAAATCAAGCCCGGTGGTAAGGTCCCGAGATAGTTCAACCGAGTTAATTGTTACCATGTGACATAGCCCCTAGATAGTTCCATCGAGTTAACTCATGTCACTTCTTATACCCAAGGTGTGAGTCCCGAGATAGTTCAACCGAGTTAGCTGATAGGAGTAGAAATACTCCTATATTTTGTGTGTATTTCGAGTCATATTCATGCATATTACGTTTGTTTCGTACTTCTTTGTACTCATTTTGGGCTTTAGCATTTCAGAAACCATGTCATCATATTTCATGAGCTTTAATCCATTTTTAAGCCTTTTGGGACCATAATTGGAGTATATTAGAATGTGGTGCGAAGATCCAGAAATAGGCGCCAAGAGCAAAAGTGCATACTTGTAAATCTGACCCCGCTTCATTGATTGAGAGTTTTGGAGCATTTAGAGACCTCAATTGACTTTGTGACGGCCGGCCCTTAGCCGGCCCATGACTTTATGGCCAGCCAAAGGCCGGCTGAGACCTGAAAATTTTTCCATTTTGGAAGGTTCCTGAAGTTTTGTTGAGCACTCGTAGACCTTCCATAAGCGACACATCTTTGATTCACACTAAAAAATATCTTACTTGGCTTGCACTCAAAGAAATGAGTTTTGATTACAATAAAAGCTCATTATGGAAGAAGATATCAATGTTGACTTGAATCAAGCTCCTTTTGGAAATGAGATAAGTCAACCTTGATTCACCCAAGCTGATCATGGAAGAACTTGATCATCACTCAAAGAAGATATCTATGTTGATTTGGATCAAGCTCTCTTTGGAAATGAGATAAGTCAGCCTTGATTCACTCAAGTTGATTATGGAAGGACTTGATCATCACTCAACTCTCTATGGAAAGAAGATATACTAAACTTGATCATCATATAAATTCCATGAGGAGAAGAGGGATTCTTAACTTGATCACCACTCCTAGTAACTCTATAAATAGCCTTCATTTATGTAGAGAGATATCATCTTGTATCATAAACAAAAACACTAGAATTAGTCTAGTATAAGTTTTATTCACTAGTTCTACTTTATCATTCATAATTATTTCATCAAATATATTGGGATTCTAGAAATTAAGGTACGACAATCATTGAGAGATTAATTATTGTTGTGTTCTTATTTAACTATGAATTATGTCTTTGTTATTTTGGAACCTCCTTTGAATATGAGTAGCTAAATCCATTTTTGGGGATTATTAATTGGATTTATGTGTATTTAATCATAATGAGATTATGGATTGTTGTTAAAATTATGTGTTACTTAATGTTTGTAATGCTTGAATGTATTTGGCCAATTCAATCATTGCTTTATGTTTTAGTTTTGACTTGAGAGAGCTTAATAAAGATAGATCGGTTAATCAACAACGCAAGAGTTGATAACACGAGAGTGAGTTAATGAGTACGTGTTCTTTAGGTTTGCTTAATAAATATCATTTAATTAATTGATGAGGTTAACTATAACACGAGAGTGAGTAATTGTCTGTTAATTGGTTATTTTCATGTTTTTATCTATAGCGGCTTGAGAGAGAGTTGTAGGTGCTTTAAACTAGCCTGAACCGTAATTTGACAACATAAATCCATAACCCATGAGATTAATGGCATAATGAAGATTAATAATCCCTGATCTTCCATATTATTGTTTAAACCCATTTTTATTCACAGCTTAAATTTATTCCAATCATATTTGTTTAACTCAGTTTTACTAGTTAAAATTCCTTCAATCAAATTTTCTTTTTGGCTATTCAAATTGGGTATCATAATTGGGTGTATTTAGTTGCTTTCCTTGTGGGTATGATATCCGTGCTTCATAGTCTATATTACGAGTTGACACTGTGCACTTGCAGTATTTGGTCCAACAAGTTTTTGGCGCCATTGTTAGGGAAAGTTTTATCTTTAACATCTAATTTAGGATAGCTCGACTTGATTTAGTCATTTATTTTCTTGTTTTACGCGTGGGTTTTGTTGTTTTTGTTGTTTCAAATACTCTTCTCGTAGTGTATGAATAATACACGTCATAAAGGTCTACCTCTAGAACCATTTCAACCAGATCTCACAACGTTTGAGCAAAGCATCAGAAAATCAGTTCAAAGGAACATTAATATGGAAGACGAATTTGCTGATCCACCTGGTTTCAATAATGTTGGGGATAACAGAGTAGTTCCCTAACAGCCGAATCAACAAGAACAATCACCAAATGTTCGGGAGTTCCTCTATGCAATCCTTTTCCTTCTTTTTGTTGCTGGATATCAACCGACTCTACTGGAAATCTTCCAACCAAATGTCGGCAACATAGCCCATGGTTATTTTTCACACCCCATGCAGACAAATAACTTTGAGATCAAGACTAGTATTATTCAGTTGTTAGAGGCTCGCTATCAATTTTATAGGCTACAAAGTGAGGACCCAAATGCTCACATCTCTAACTTTATGGAAGTTTGTAGCAATTTCAAACTCAACAACATGTCTGAAGATGAAATTTGGCTGCGTCTATTCCCGTTTTCTCTAAAGGGCAAGGCAAGAGCCTAGTTAGATCTCTACCTAGAAATGGTATTGATTCCTGGCAAGATTTGGCAAGGGCATTCCTGAATAAGTATTTCCCTATGACGAAGACTGCAAAGCTGACCCGAGATATCATGCTCTACCAGTAATTAGATGGGGAATCCTTGTATGATGCTTGGGAGCAATTCGAAGAACTGTAGAGAAATGCCCTTCATCATCATATCACTAGAGAGAACATGATATAGACATTTTACAATGGGTCAAATGATCAAACTAGAAGTACCGTCGATGCAGATGCAAGAGGATCATAAATGAGGAAAACTACCGATGGGGCATTCAATCTGTTGGATGAATTAGAAATGAACAATTGTTCTTGGCCAACTTAGATGGTCAAAGCACCGGTGCAAAGAGGAGTTATGTCAGTTAATATTGATCCAGTTGTGGAGACTCTTGAATCAATAGTCCCAACACTGTAGGACTTCCTCATAAGAAAAAGCTGCAGCAACCATCATTAGTAATGTGGCTGTTATTCAGAGTAACTGCGAGGTTTGTGGCGAGTATGGCCATGTGGAAAGTGAGTGCTATGTGATGTCACAACCTTTCAATGAGTAAGTCAACTACGTGGGTGGATAGAGATCAGACAATGGCCCATATTCCAACAAATATAATCCAGGGTGAAGAAATCACCCTAATTTCTCATGGAAGGATAATGGAGGTAATACAAACGCTCAAGCTGGTCCTAGCTTTCAAGGAAGACCTAGACCACAACTTAACGAGGGAAACTTTCACAATTAGGGAAATTTCCACAACCAAAATAACAAACCACAATATTTGCCTAGTTTTCAGCAGAGAGAACATGGAGAGTCCTTTCATATCAAGATTGATCAAATCAATAAGATGATGGATTTGTTATTAAAAAGGGAAGTAGAGACTCAACAGACGTTCAAGAATCATGCCGCTACTATTCATAACCTAGAATTGCAAAACCAACAAATGGCTAAAGCACTACAAAGCCGAAATCAAAGGGGTTTACCATCCACCATTGAGGAAAACCCCAGAGAGCATCTAAAGGCGGTTGAGTTGAGGAATGAGACGGCATTGGATGATCCATATGCAGCAAATATTACAGCAGAGGCAGAAAAGGAACAGTGTGAGGGTGCTGAGCCTGAAAAGGTAGTCACTAGGCCACCTCCACCACCTCTTTTGTTGCCAAAAGTATCATTCCCACATAGAGTGAAGAAGCCGAAAGACATTTCGAAGTTTCATCAATTCTTAGAAACTTTCAAGAAGCTACAAATCAACATCAGTTTGGCAGACGCATTGAAAGAAATGCCATATTATACCAAGTTCTTGAAAGATATCATCACCAATAAATGAAGTTGGGAGGTAGAGGGTATAGTACCCATGATAAAAAAACTGCGGTTCAATCATCTTGAGAAATCTCCCGACAAAGCTTCAAGATCTATGGATTATTACTATCCCCTGTACTATTGGTAACATGTAGTCGGTTAATTGACTTTGTGATTTATGTGCTAGTATTATCTTGATGCCCTTATTTCTTTTTCGTAGTTTGTTTGGTGATCAGCAGGTACAGGCTACTCCATTGATGTCATAATTAGCGGATCACTCTATGAAAAAGCCACATGGGATTGTGGAGGATGTTTTGGTTAAGGTCAACAAATTCATATTCCCTATGGAGTTTGTTGTCCTTGACTATACAACTGACAAGGATTGCTTGATGATCTTGGGGCGACCATTCATGAACATAGGCAAAGCTCTTATTGATGTACATGATGGCAAGCTGACATTGAGGATTGGGGATGAGATCGTTGAGTTTGGCATGAAGAGAATTACACGCTATCCTAATACTGAAGAGAAATGTATGCAGGTAGACATGGTGGATGAGTTAGTGCGAGAGCAGCTAGAAGAGTACAGATCCATCCTGAGCTCTGATCTGAATAAAGATGTAGATTCGATGTGCATTTTTTGAGGTTATATGTGAATGTCTTATGGCACTGCAGAGAACAAATTTGGGAAGTCTTGTGCCAACACATATTTCTACTTGTGCGAACACACAATTGGTTTCTATACCTGATGAGGAAGAGTGGGTTGAGGAGTCAATCCTCAAACCGTTAATTAAGAACAAGTACATCCCTCCTCCTTCATCAGATAAGCCACCAAAAATGGAGCTCAAGACTTTGCCTGCACATATGCAATATGCCTTCTTGGGATCAGTAATAAGCTCAGCAAAATGCAAGAATATAGAGTAATGATATAGTTAAGGGTGCACCTCAGACATCTCCATATGTTAGAAGGTCACAAAAGAAGAAAACAAAGCAGTGGGCTGGATGGAAATTGAAACTATACGATATGGCAGCTGGTCATAAAGAAACAGTGCACTCAGAATAGTCAAGAGTTGGTGAGTATATCATGATTAACATTTCACGAATGTGTTCCTGTGTGGGTAACCTGACATCAAAGTGGAGTGGACCATTCAAACTCCGGAGCGACATTGATCCTAAGTGGTGGAACTGGAATGTGCTCCTGTAGGTTTATTGACTATCAGCTTGTCCACTAACTTCCTGAATCGTGTCCCCTCTCTCAGAGTTTTGGTGGCCATGTCGATGTTTAAGCTATCGATCTTCATGGTTTGTTTGTTGAATCTTTCAATGTAGCTCCTCAACGTTTCTTCTTCTTCCTAAATTCATGACCTTGGGATGCTAGTTGTCATTTTGGCTGGTATGTTGATGAGATATTTATTCAACAATTTGTTTGACAAAGCTGTGAAGTTCTTAATCGACCTCAACTTGAGTTTGTTATACCATATTTGAGCTATTCCTATTAAGGTGGTGGAGAAGACCCGACACAGGATTGCATCTGATACGCTTAGTAATCCCATTGTTGCTGAGAATCTAAACTAGTGGTCTCTTGGATCCCCTTCGCCATTGAACGTCAGCAAGATGGGTAACTTCATGTTATGGGAATTTGTTTCCTCCATGATTTCGGCTGATAGGGGTAAACCTTTCAACCTTAGGTTGTCTATATCCAGTTCTTCAGCTTCCAATTTCTTCAGCGCTTTGGCAGTCTTGTCCTCTAGGTCTTCTCAACTACGCATGTAGTTATACTTTTTTATGGGGATTCAGACAATTCGCCTTCATCCTCCTGATTTTTCTTGTTTGAATGTGCTTTCCACGTCTTCTTTTCTTGCCTCTTGCTCTTTGCGGGAGCATCCTCTCTCTCTCTCTCTCTCTCTCTCTCTCTCTCCCTCTCTCCCTCTCTCTCTCTCTCTCTCTCTCTCTCTCTCTCTCTCTCTTTCCCTTTGCTCTTCTCTTCTTAAGTTTAGCCCGATTCTGGCTTCATCTTGGTTTTCGCCGTTTCAATGGGCGTTCCCTTGGTTTGTTTCGTCTCCTCCATTTTCATTCCTCCTATCTTTATTCTCAGGGGTCTCGCGCCCGTCATTACTTCTTCCTGTTTTGTCGTTTCCTCTAGAAGCTTCTTAATTATTGGGATCTCTTCCTTCGTCTTCGGCTCTCTGTCGACGTCGACTGGATGACATGGTGAACTGATTTCTCATCAATCTCATGGCTTCTACATGAGCATTATTTGAATTTCGGGCTTCTTCGGCCATCTTGTCCAGGTTGGCCTGGAACACTTCTAGCATATTTTCCAACGCCTCGTGATAGGATTCTAGGAAGATCGCATTTGGAGTTGGCTCGTTATTTCCTCCCAGATCTGGAAAGATAATGGGGTTGCTTCCTCTAGTTGGTTGTGTTTGGTACTGGGTGTGGAGTATGAAGTCCCTCTAGTGTTGGTCTTTGCTCTAGTGGTGTTAGGACCATCGTTGCTAGTGACATTGGATGTTTTGGTGGTGTTATGACCATTATTGCCGATGATGTTGGATGTTCTGGTGGTGTTTAAACCTTGCGGAGGTGTCTGATGTATGTTTTTTGGAACCATAGATTGCTTATTTTTTAGGTTTGATCCGTCAAAAGTCATTCCTTCAATGAGAAATTTGTTTAAGAGTATAGCAAAACTCCTTCGAATTTGAGGAAATCAAGCATTTCCCACAGACGGCGCCAATTGATGGAGTCTACCTTCTGATACGATGAGTAAACCGGAAAAACAAGGTAGGAGGTCAATCAAACGGTAGTTGTCTGATTAACTCTCTGATGCTAAAGTCAGTATTGAGCTTTGAGCAGTGTTTTAGCGTATAAGAATGTAATGGTCTAATCAGGCATACCTCAAACTCTTTATATAGTAGTTGAGAGAATACCTAGTTGATTTTGAATAGGAAAGTGATCCCTACTTACTAGCATTGTGTTTGAATAGGAAAGAGATTCCTTAGTCAAGGGAAGTCTAATTTAAGAATATCTTTCTAAATAAGTTTATCTTCCTAGATAGAAGTGTGTACCCGTATATTTGGTCTTCCGTGTATTAGATCTCTAGCGACGCGCTTTGGCCGAATCCTCAGGGAGTCAGTCTTTCTAGAGATTCGGGCAAATCTCTCTTCAAAGTTTGGCGAGTCTCGTGGACTCGAGCGCCAATATCATTAGGCTTTTGTCTTTTAGGCGAGTGCTAGGAGCGTCCGAGAAGGACGCACTTATATATTTTTAAAAAGGCTAATCACCAAAAAAATCCTCCACATTTTAGTCCTTTTTCAGTTTCACCCCGATGTTACATTTTGTCCAATTCATCTAAATTAACACCTTTAATTTTCAACTTCACCCAAAAATACTAAATTGACCATTTTTCACTTGAAAAAAATACTAATTTAATCCTTTATTTTTAGTATTTTATTTAAAAAGTACTTAATGTTACAAAAAGAACAAAAAGCCCTCTTCCTCATAAATTCACATAATAATAAAAATTTATTTCAATATTATCAAAAACAGAAAATTCACCGCCACACTCCTTCGACCATGCCACCTTTTTTCCGACTCTGACGTATTTTCAAAATAATTAATATTTTCTAATTAATGAATTAATATTCGCAAAATATTAATTAAATTTTTAAAATTTAAACAATTTTTTTAAATAATATTTTTCCAAATAATATTTTTTTTAAATAAAAATTAAATTTTTGAAAACTCGTTCGTCTTCCTCTTGATAAACTCACTTCGTGTTCAGGTTCTTCACAAGGAAAACGAACCAGAAATGAGTTGTCTTTCTCAATAGAAAAACGAATTGGGTTTGTCTTCTTCACAGAGGAACACGAGTTTGTCTCGTCTTCCTCACTGAGGAAGGCGCCTTCCTCATTGAGGAAGATGAACTCAGTTCGTCTTCCTCTTGGAGAACCTAAAACCGGTTCATCACGAGAAAGACGTACGAGTTTTAAAAAGTAAACTCTATTTAAAAAAAAGGAACGAAGGATCACTTCACCCCTCAACTTGGTACAAAGTATTAAAAACGTTCAAATTAACAAAACCGAACCACTTTTACCCTGAACTTGGAAAAACCGGTTTAATATGCCGATGTGACACCTTAATTGGAGCGTGAGATTCTAAATTTTAAATAATTAACTCTAATTTACTTTACTTTACTCTAATTAACTTAATCTAATTAAATATTTAACCCTAATTAATCTAATTTAATTAAATATTTAATCTAAATTTTAAAAACGATAAATCCATTTGGGTTTTTTACACCACCATCGTCTTTGTCCCTCTTCCTCCACCTCCACCTCCACCAACCAACACACAAAATCCATCAACCACCGCCCAAACCCATCAACAACCGCTCAAAACACCAGCCGCCACCAATTCGTCTTCGTTGAGAGACGAACCCATTTGGGTTCGTCTTCAACGGAGACGAAGCTCTTCGTCTCTATCAGAGACGAACTCGTTGTTCACAGAGACGACGAGTTCCGTCTCTCACAAAACGAGTTCGTCGTCGGTGAAGAATTCCTGCAGCTGCTCTTTAAAAATAAAAAAATTGAAAATATTTTACAAAAAGTAGAAAAAGGTCCTTTATATTTTTAGTTAATAAATTTGATATGTAAAGTTTTAAAATTAAATTGTTTTTTTAAAATATTATGGATTAATTTACACAAAGTTAAAACAATTAGGATCATTTTAAACCTTTTGCCATCAAAAACCACCTAAGGAAAATAAACCACCACCAAAACCGGAGAGTGTGTCTCTTGGCCAAATTCAGGGTAAAAGTAATCCACTTTTCTCAATTTGGCGTTTTTTATACTTTGCTGGGGGTAAAGTGATCCTTCGTTCTTAGAGAAATTATTTAAGTTTAAATAATTATTTAATAATAAATTGTATTATTAATTGAATCTATGGGGAAGAGAGCTTTTCGTTCCTTTTATAACATTAAGTGCTTTTTAAAAATTATGCTAAAAATAAAGGATCGAATTGGCATTTTTTCAAGTGAAAAAGGGTCAATTTAATTTTTTAGGATGGAATTGGAAATTAAATGTGCGAATTTGGGTAAATTGGACAAAATTACAATATGGAGGTGAAATGAAAAGGAGCTAAAAGATCAGGGGTTTTTTTTTAGTGATTAAGCCTTTTTAAAACCTTAGTGGAGACTTAATTTTTTGTTTAAGAATCAAATAAGACTTTATTAGAACTCCAAGGCAGTTACATTTGTGAGAAATTCAGGAAAACGACAGAACCTGAAATGTAACGGCTATTCTGTGCTAGAACATGCGCTGCCTGATTCGCAAATTGTCTCACGAAAATAAAAATAAAAATACTAAACTGCTCTGCTAAATGAACACAATCGTCAACTAAAATATCCTCCTCAATAAGATTTGGATTCTGAATCTCTAATGTTACTTCCATCACATCCGACTCAATAATTAAATTCAGAGCTACCTTCAACTAACTTAGAGTTTCTCTAATCCCCATTTTCTCTGCTGATTTCGGACTAACACACCCATGATACTGAACATGCCGCGCTTGAACTAGCTTTCCTTTCCAATTTCTAACCACAATACTCACACCAGTGCCTAGATTATTAGAGAAATGTGTTGCATCCACGTTGGCTTTTAACCAACCAAAATCAGGGGGAACCCACTGAACTCTTCCATCTTCTTTCAATAAGCTCATAGTCCTCATAGCATTTGCTGGAACATGGGCAACTCTCCACGTAGAAAGTTGAGCCACTGCCGTTGTTATAATAGTTTCAACTGAACTCTGTTTTTTATTTTTGGTCATTTATTGTTTAATATTTATTTCTAGACATCCTGTTTGATTAGACTATTATTGCATGCATAACATGAGATATTTTACTTGGAATATGCCTGATAAATTGATAAAATTAATAAAGTAGGTACACGAGTTAATTGTGTCCATGAACCCAGATCTTTTACTTTGATGCACGACATCCTATGAATCCATAGTGAGTAGGACGTCTAATCGGTAGAAAAGGTATTTCCAAACTTAGCTAGATGGCGACTCCATTTTTAACCACTAAGGTTACCAGAAGCCTGAGCGAACGAGGCTCTAAAAACACCATCGCTCACACTATTGCTTAAAATCTCCATCAATAAAAAAGACTTACACAAGTCTTGCTTTCCTTTTAACATGACTTTGTTTGCCTTCCTCCATGATTACTTCCTATTGCTATTCAACAAATTATTGTTGCTTTTCTTCAATGTCCATTTTTAGCTTTCTGGTTGACACTAGGTAGCACCAGCGAGCCAATTACTGATTTCCTCTAATGACCACAATGCACTTCTCTGTATGTATCTTCATTACCAAATATCATATGCATGTGATCGCTCATGTGCTATAGAAGCATGGGTATTCCAGGTATGGTATTGTAAGCTACAAGCATATCCACAATCATGAATAAGGCTTTCACCTTTTGCGCTGACGCTCTCAGTATTCCTTCTTGTCCATCAAGCATCTTCATTTCTTTTTAAAATTCCAAACCGAGCTCAGTTGTTCCTTCTGGTACCATAGGTTTTCTTCCTAAACAATTCAGTGGTATGCTAACTGCCTTAAGGCTGGCTCTATTTCCTCCCAATCTAAGATAGGCTGTCAAGACCAACATATTGACCGCTTCCTTCGTCAACCAACATCCTTTTGAGAAAAAAAGTTCATACTTTACCAAAAATGACCAAGACATCTTGATGTAGAAACTCTATCCCTTTTCGATCTTCTAACCTAAATGTTATTTGTGGTAGTTATTTTTCTTTTGAGATTGCCGTTACTAATTTTTTCTTTCTTTTCCTTCCGCAATTGTAATCAACATCGGGTATGCCTCTTGCTATTATGTTTATAACTTTTGCACATGCTGCCTTTTTGCAGTAACTTGCTGGCTTGGCTTCAGGTTCGTTCCCTTTCTATTTCTCCAACTCTGTCCCTACCTGCTTTGAAATATCCTTGATAAATCACTAAAAATAGGGGAATGATCTACTACAGTTCTGATCCTGAAAATAGAGAATACGGTTAGAAAGAACGCCAGAAGGAGTTTTCCATACGCTTGCTCCAACGCTCAAGTAAGTATTTGGTGAAGAAGAGTAAAGTAAGAAGAAAAAGATGTGAAATCAAAAGAGGTGTATCTTAGAGTTTAAGGATAATGTGGTTTATATAGTATACTTTTTCTTTTTCCACTCGTGCTTCCAGTAGTGAGGTATCCTTTTATTTTGTAGGCTGAGCTGGCATTTTAAGTTATTTTGGTATTCGAAGCGTGGTTGGTCCGATATGCGTATGTTCTCTTTGTCAGAGAATCTTCAGTGGCCCCCTTGGTTAACGCCGCCTTCCTTTCTTCCTTTACAAGTAATGTTCTTTATGTCTCAAGCCTAACAACTTTCTTCTTGATGCGAATCTGGGATGAGACATAAGATATGAGGCAATCTCGGATAAAAACTCTTTTAAGTTCGAGATTGGAATTCTCATAGACCTGTGAGACTATTCCATTTCATTTTGCTATAATTGGCCATATCTATTCCTAGAGGTTGCTTCGCCCCTACCGGGTTATCAATCCTTATTAAGGTTCCGCGATGCATGCGTGACGACACGTGGCTTGAAAGTAATAAGACACGCGGCGTGCATGCGCAACGACATGTGGCAATGTATATGTCTATATATAGGAACGCAAGTTTTATTCTCTTATCGATATTTTCTTTGGAAAGTGGTTTTGATACATCGAGCTTGTTTGGTCTATATCTCTTTACTCCGATATCGCAATTCGATGTCCTTTTATATCAAATTGAAGCTATCAATGTCCTCTTCAATTCAACTGTTTTTGTTTTGCAAAATTTCGGCCGAAAAACATATCAAACCCGCGATTGAAAATTCTGCCCAAGATGCCCTTTTTGGGTCGCCGTGTTCCGGTCATTTTCTCACCGTTCTAACACCGAAAATGGACAACGATGTCAAGAACCTTAGCTATGATTTCTTAGTGATGGCGGAATTGGTCGAAGGAGGCTAAGCGGCAGGCAGCGGCTTTATTACTCATCAGTATTCATAAAGCCAAATATATTTTATAGATTAAAGGCTATATGGATTAAATGATATATATTATCTATTATGATGAGTATATTAATATTTATGATTTGCAAAGTGTGTTAGTATTTGTGATTTGAAAAGTATGCTAGTTTATATATATTACAAAAGCAATGGTTTGTTATATAATATTAATACGTTTGTTTGATATTCACATAAATATGTTATAAATAATTTAAGTACTTAAACTATCAGGGATGGGTAAATCTCAAACAATACGTGAACGAATAACAAACAATATACAAATAAATACATATTGTACATGCCTATATGTACAATGAATAAATGGGAAAGATTTATAGATGTATGTTTAAATGTATGTTATTAGTTGTGATGTGCTTGATATTGCCCAGATAAAGATCAAAAGAACTCAACATAACATACTGAAAACAATAAATAAGAGTAACGAATACATCGTACTAGTGTACACCCAATAATAAGTATTGATATAAGGTAACTCGGAGGATTATTCTTGGGACTTATATCAACAGTAATACTTTCAGATACGAGGCAACTCGGTGAGTATCTCTCGGGACCTGTATCTTATCATAACACTTATAGGTATGAGTTAACTCTGTGAGTATCTCTCGGGACCTGTACCTCACTAATAATTCGGTGGAAATTCTCGGGGCTAGTCTAACAATAAAGTAGTACCTTATTGACTACCATACTACGCCAATTTGGTTTAAACAATAACTTGAACTCAGACTCACCTAAATTATAATGTTAAACATAATTTATTAACAAGTAATATGAGAGTGGTTTGTGTGATTCGAATAGAATACATCGGTTGGCTTTGCTATTGATATTAGGTGAATATGTTACATCGATTGGCTTTTCTATCGATGTCATCAGTTGGCTTTGCTATTGATGTCAGACGTTTTAGTTACATTGGTTGGCTTCGCTATCGATGTCAGACACTTTAATTACATCGGTTAATTTCGCTATCGATGTCAGATGGATGATGTTAAAGTATTATAAGTATGAAATGAAATTATAAGATATTTATGTATGTTTTATGCTACACTTTATATATCATTTTAAGAGTATACGATATAGTAAGTTCATATAAAAAAGAGATTTTAAGTATGTTTTCCAAGACTCTATTTTACATAAACGGTATTAAAATATTTTAAACTTTATGTAATGTTAACTAGTAATATTGTGAACTCACTCAGTTTTATACTGACCTCGATGCACGTCTAACTTTTCAGGTTTAGTAAGTTATAGTTTGAAAAGAAAGCTTTTGAATTTTTAATTCCTCAGAAGTTAATTATACGTGACATGGAAGAAGACCTTTATTCTAGTAGTCCGCAGTAGACTAGAGTTTCTTTGACAATGTATTTATGTTAAAGCGTTTTAACTCTGATGCTTTTGTAAATTAGGTTATATGTATTTTATGAATATGATTATAAATAAATGTTTGTTTTAAAGAGGAAAAAAATTGCTGTATTTTTAGACTTTTTATAGGTTTCGGAGCTAGCACTCCCATTCCCTAGCGCCGTCTCGACTCATGAATTTGGGTCGTGACAGTGGGTGAAAATGTGGCATTGCAAAGGAAACTTTGTGGAATTTTGAAGGATGTGTTCAGATTAGAGATTGATTTGTACTGAAAAGAGGTGCGTGTTGTGGTGGCCTGAAAAGTGGTTGGCCTGTAGGGTAACATGGTAATCGATAAGGGCGGAACCGACTCTTATAGAAAATGAAGGGTACGATAGTATTGTCATTCAAAGGTGCAACATCCCTGGGCCTCCAATCCATTTTGATAGATCCACCAAACAATTACCTTAGGATTTGGATATAAGGTGGTTTCTACAAATATCTCACGTGCCTTTAGATATTTTTCTCTTTTTATGCTTCCATGTGGACGAGCTGTTCCTACTAGGGTGTAGGCTGAGCTGGCCTTTCTAATACTTGCTGGGAGAAATTGGCGTGAGAAGAGAAGGGCGAATGTTGTGTCCATGATTCTTCATTAACACCTCATGTAGGACTTCCTCTTCAAGTAAAGTACAGTATGCTTGTATCTCGGTCATAAGGGACATGCCCCTGTATTATCTTGCGCTATTAGTATCAAATCCAAAATACCGCTCATTTGAATCTCAATTTTTTGTCGTCTTTTTTTTAGAAATATTTTTTGTCGTCTTTAACAAGTGACATTTTCCATTGGCTAGCTTGACGTTCATTTGGACTAATGGACCGAGTTGGGTGTTTTATTGGGGCTAGCCATATTTGGGGCTTCCAAGGCTGATTTGCCCCTAGTATGTTATCACTAGAAGCAATTCTGGATTGATCACAGTATAAAAAGATCTTTTTAATAAACTATGCAAGTACAAGAGATAATTGTGTCGTAAACCCGAATCTTTTGATATGAGCACGATGTCTTTTGTTTTCGTTAGCAAGTGAGATATTTAGTTAGTAGAAGTGCATTCCTAACCCTGTTAGGTGGAGAATTCATTTCCAGTAGAACCACCATTGTCACGACCCAAAATCTTAGGTCGAGACCGGCACGAGGGATTGGGAGTGGTAGCTCCAAAATCCGTAGCAAGCGTAAAAACCACTAAAAACGTTTTTGCGAAACAAACATACCATCATGCATTAAAATGTTATCAGAAAACTTCATAAAGCATCGTAATCATAAACATCGAAATCACTTTTTGAAAACTGCAACGTAAAAACATAGAAACTAGGGTCTTACCAAGTGATACCACGTATCATGCGTTGCCATGTATCAAACGTACAAGCCATATCATATAGCCTAGTTCAATTACTTTGAACAGCTAAACACACAAATGGTTATAAGCGCAATTACAAAAATATTATCAGAACATAACAAACATGAAAACTGTTTGATACAAAATAATCAAATAAGGTCTGACATCAATAGATTACTACAACACTATGAAGTTTATTACTATTTTTTTACATGCTTTAAAAATACAAGCTTCTGGAACAAGAATATAAGTCTGTCACTTCAAAATACTATTCACCTGAAATGTTTGAAATCAACGGGTCATTTATACAGAGTAAGTTCATACAATTTACAGTTAAGTATTATAAAACATAAATCAATGCTATAAACATTTTATTCATATGCATCCAAATATCGATTCCGATTGAAACCCTAATCCCAAATATCTAATTCGTATCTCATTCGTATCATCATCACCTCATATCATATCGAATCTAATCGATCCATGTGGTACAGTCCCAAGATATTTAAACCGAGTTAACCGCTACCATTACTTAATCCCAAGTTGTGAGCCCTAAGATAATTCTACCGAGTTAATTCATTAGATACAGGTTCCGAGATAATTTCCCCGAGTTAATCTCGTATCTATCATGCATAATTCTCCTTTCCATTTCTTAAATATTATGATCGAGAATTCTGATTGAAACTGGTGATCACGCAGTCCTATTACCGTTTGATAGGAAAGCACGTTTCATCAGATCTAGACTAGTTTCAAACATCATATGCATTTCATGTAGAACATTTGCGATTAAAACAATGCACTTTTAGATCCTCAAAAGTAAACATATAAACTCACAGATAACGCTATCCAAAGACACTGGAAACCAAGCAACTCTGACCAAGCTCCCTGAGCAATACAAAGCATAAGCATAACCCGTCGCGTCCTATTTGTAACTTTCTCAACATACATCGTCAAACTCTTTCTTTTTCTTATTCCAAAACACTCTTAAAGTCCATTCAAATCAACCTCGGGTGTGTGATACGGATACGGGTCAAAAACATCGAAGGAACGCCAAATGAATCGCTGCGCGGTCGCACGACAGATTGTGCGCCTGCATAGTCTCAACAAAAAATGTGCGCTCGCACAGCCCCAGGTTTCTCACCCCCGGGCCAAAACCGACCTACTCCAACTCGAATTTCCTCTACCAGAACAAAATTAACACACATATTAATTTGAAAACGTATTCAAAACGCTAGATTCAATCAAAAAACGATTCGATTCGCGTAAAACCCTAAACTTTACACCAAAATAACTCTACGTTCATCCAATCGAATTACAAAATCGAATAGTTTACCTTGATTACCCGCTAAATTATAAAAGATTCGAAGCAAGAAACGTCAAAATCAGATAAAAATGACAAAACCGTAGCTTGAATTCTTGTTCGTGAGAAATAAATGAAAAGATGAAGATTTGTGTTTCTGTAACCAAAATCAATTCATTTCCTTCACTTATATACTTTGGCTAATTTACCACTTAGCTCAAGCGGCTCAATCTCGTATGTTAACTCAATTCCTTAATTAACATCCGCGTTCAATTTTAAAACATTCTCGAAAATTTACGAAACTTTAACGATATATACTATAAATTTTTTATGAACTGTGGCGTAAGATTATTAGCTCAAGACCTATACTTTATTCGATGTTAATTTTCTTAACTCTTACTTATTCCCGCTAATACCCACTCTTACGAATAATAATTTCAAAACACAATTATTATTTCGCGACTAATAATAATAGATCGACTTCGGTCTAAGTCCTTAATATTTTTATTTATTCTTGATCTCATTGATCCTAATTATCGTTAAATAGACACGTGACACAATATAATATCTTAAAAGTTATGGGGTATTACAGTCATATTGTCATAAGCCTGAACGAACCAGGCATCACCATGGCTCTCCCCGCTTTCAGAAGGTATTGTTTAGAGTTAATTAATTTAAAAATCATGAACTTTAGTGTATTTTGTAATTTTAACACAATCAATTTTGAAAATTTAATACATGAACTATTTTTTTAATATGAAACACTGAGAAATTTTTGATTAAAAAAATATTGATGTGGACCTCGAAATAAATATTGTTTCAACGTCCAAATTAATATTTTCTGACGGAAAATTGTTCGGTATTTCGAATTGTAAATATTTAAAAATTAGTGACGACATTCCTAAAACTGAAAACTTGTATTAAAATTAAAAAACACGTTTAAGTTTGTAATTTTAAAACAATTAAACCTTTTTTAAATTTTGAGCCAATTTCTTTTGTATTTTTTTTATTTTATATGCATTTTAATATGTTTATGACTAATATCTTTACAATTCTTTTACTGAAAACATATCAATGAATATAAGTGGCTTTTTTATATAACTAGTCTCGCTTTACGTGTTTCACACGTGGCTCGTAGTGTGACTCGTCGAACATTTATTGATATATTAGTTGACATTTATTTATAGTTTATGATATAATTTAAATTTATTATGTATAATTATACCAACGTATGTATTTATATAGGGTTAATATTAAATTATTTAGAATTTTTATTAAATTATAAAATATTTTTATAAATTGGATTAAAATAATTAATTATATAAATTAATTACTCGGAAGTTTAATGCCTTATTCAGTTCAACTATGGCTGTTAGTGGCTTATTACTAATAAAAATTATATTCAGCTATGGCTATTAGAGTCCTAATTAAAAATAGAGTCATATTACTATTAGTGGCTTATACTAATTAATTAAGACTTTATTCAGCTAATCAAGAACAATATAAAATTGTTTTTTATGCTAATATACAGAAGTTTCTATGCGGAAGTTTACTTTTATGGTGAAAGAATTTTATCTTAATTAGTATTGTTGGTCAATTATTTTAATATATAATCCTAGATAGTAGTTGACTACTTTTTTGGCTAGAGAAATCGTCAAATTGTAATATCAATTTTTATAGAACTCTAATTATCTTTAATAATTAATTAAATAATTTATTAATTAATGACTATGAAATCTTTGTATAGTTATAAATTAAAAAGGATGATTTAATAAATTTGTCTATCCTTCATCCGTACTTTTATATATAGTATAGATAAATTAAATAAAAAATGCTTCTAAAATAATTATATAGCGTTTATATATTTGAGCTACATTGTTACTTCACTTTGAAGTATTATTTTGGATGTAATTATGAGAATAATAAAGTAAGTTTAATTTATATGAAATTGAATTAGATAAATGAAGCCGCGTGTTCCATGCGGAAGAAGACCGTCTCTGGTCCTTTTTGCACTATTTTGCTCCATCTAGACAAAAACCCTTGTTTACTTTTCCTCTCTCTGAAACCCTAATCGCTGACCATGGGCGACGCCGATCAGCAGCCGCCGTTAAATGATTACGATTCTCTGGCAGTGCCTCCGCTGGATCACATATTCCTATCTGCACAATCATCAGACGAAAACTACGTCTCCGATCTCCACTTTTCCCTTGATGATAGCAACTGCGATTTCGACATCACTTTTGATGATTTTGATGACTTCTTTTTCCAATCCGAAAACGATCCTAACTCCACAGATCAACGTCATTCCGAGTCTCCGGTTTCCGCTAGCTACGGAGCTTCCGCTGGGGATGATGATGTCGCTGCAAAGTATTTAAATTCGTCGCCTTCTTCGGAATACGTAAATTCTAATTCGTGTGACCATTCCGATGCGGAACTGAATGCGCTGTCTCCTGCTTCCTCTCAGGGATCAGGGAATGCGGATGCATATGTGGGGGTTGATCAGAAGATTAAATTGGAAAAGCAAGGCCTTTGGAAGAGGAAAAAGGAGACTGAAGATACGAGTGGCGAAACACGAACTCCCAAGTACCGGAGATCCGAGAATGCTAACCCTAATAATGAAAGCTTTGCTACAGCTGCTACTGCTACCACTGCCACTGATGAGGATGAGAAAAAGAGAGCTCGGCTTATGAGAAATAGAGAGAGTGCGCAGCTCTCCAGACAGAGGAAGAAGCATTATGTTGAAGAGCTGGAGGATAAGGTGAAGTCCATGCACTCTACTATTGCTGATTTGAATACTAAAATTTCATATTTCATGGCTGAAAATGCCACTTTGAGGCAGCAAGTCAGTACCAATGGCATCTGCCCGCCTCCTATCTATCCCCCAATGCCTCCTATGGCATTCCCATGGCTGGCCTGTGCTCCTTATGTCGTTAAGCCGCAAGGCTCTCAAGTGCCATTGGTTCCTATTCCTAGATTGAAAACACACCAGCCTCGCCCCGCTGTCAAATCCAAAAAGTCCGAGGATAAGAAAGCCGGTGGTAGTAAGACCAAGAAGGTTGCTAGTGTTAGTTTTTTGGGTTTATTATTTTTCATTTTTTTGTTCGGTTGTCTCGTGCCAATTGTTAATGTTAAGTTTGGGGGAGTGAGGGACAATTCTGCTAATGGTTTTGGTAGCGACAAGCTCTATCATCACCATACAGAGAGGGTCCTCAGAGTTGATGGACATTTAAATGGGTCCCATGAGAATTTGGATTTTGGTTTTTCTAGTGGGAATCATGACAAGGGCTACAGAATTCATTGCGGGAGAGGAACGGATGGATGCTTAGCATATGATTCTGACAAGAAAAGAGGATTTGAGCATTTACCAGACACTGACGAATTTACTCGCCGTGGGAATAATAGCAAATCGCTTGCAGCATCTTTATATGTGCCAAGAAATGATAAGCTTGTTAAGATTGATGGGAATTTGATAATTCATTCAGTTCTTGCCAGTGAGAGAGCTATGTCCTCTCATGAGAATCTTGAAGTGAAAAAAAGTAAGGAGACTGGTTTGGCAATCCCTAGAGATATGTCTCCGTCACCCGCTATTCCTGGAAGGTACTCTTACTTGTATCGACATCTTAATGAACGCCAGAAGGCCCTTACTTCTGAGTCTTCTGATACTTCGAAGGACCACGTGAAGTCGTCTGCAGCTGATGGTAAACTGCAGAAATGGTTTCATGAAGGCCTTGCTGGTAATTTTTTCCATTTCTTTTATTACATATTTATGCTGGTATCTCAGACTTGGTTTGCTCTGTGCTTTTGTTTTTGCGAACATCATTCCCTGATGAAAATTTGATATCTTTCACATGGGCTGTGTAGGAAAACATGTGCAACATTTGGGTTACTACTGTGTGAATCAACTATGGTTTTAGTTTTTTGGCAGTTAGCTTTTCTACGTTATTTGGATTGCCTTTAGTTTTGAACTAGATTAGGTTTGATGGGAAAACTTATCTAGGGACCGAGTTGAGCTAAGCCGTACCATCCTTGAGGTTTACAAAGAACATTGAATTTAAATTAACTAGGCTTTTCTCTATTAACAATCTAAGTCCAGCTGACACAGCATTGTTGAATAGGCTTTTAATTAGGCTTCAATTGGACAACTTTAAAGGAATAGGGAAGGCGACTATAGGAGTTCAGCTTATGAATTTCTATAGGAAGGCCTACTAGTAGACAAACAGTAGTGAAGATATTTGAAACGAAAAGAGAAGATTGGTCAAGCTGTAAACCGTAGTGAAAATATTTGAATGCCTACTAAATTACTAATAGACAGACAAAAGTGAAAATATTTGAAACCAAAGAGAAGATTGATCAAACTGTAATCATAGTAGAACTCAACTCACTTTAGTTAATCTTATTCCTAAAATAATTGGTAGTGGCTATGATTATTTTTTTTCTACTGTTCCTTTAGCTGTTGGATTATAGTGATGGAGAGTTTATGCATTAGTAAATGTATTCATTGTGGTTACTAACTATCTTACTGAACATTTTAAAATTTGTCTCATGAATGAACACTTTATATGTGCATGCAAAACTTGAAAAGCCAAAACAATTCATAATCAGTTTATATGGAAGCTTGCTCACAAGCACGAATCAGTCAAATTGTAACTAGCTTAAATTGGCTTATTTATTAATAACTATTTTATGTGAGCTTAACCTTGTGTCGGTGACCATGGTAAACAAGTTTGTGTAAGCTATAGGATGGTAATTTTAAGGTTTAATCATTGAAAAATACCCCACCTTTTGGACTTTTTTTTTATTTATGGCTAAAACTTTCAAAATTGTCAATTTTAAAATTCAATTATAGCCATTTGATTAAATTGGAGTGGAAAAATTTTCAAATATGATTTTCATGTTTGGAGTTCTTGATGGTGAAAAGGCAAATTAGAACAATATAAAGCAATATGAATGACATATTTGAATTTTCACTCTAATTTGGATAAATGGCTAGAATTGAAACTGACAATTGAGAAATAGGCTAAAATTGACGGTTTTGAAAGTTTGGGCCATAAACGAAAAAAATCGAAAAGGTGGGGTATTTTTGGACGATTAAGTATATTTCTATAATACTTTTTCAAATAGCTTTCAGTAGTACTTTTTCTTGATCTGGATTCAAAATAAAGTTGGAAAGTTGATTCCCATGATCCTCAAGTTATTGTTGGAGCTTACTGTAAATTAGATGGTAAAATAAATAGTCGTCATTTCTAACAGGTAACATATAACTAAAACAAAATTTGGATACGAAATGAAATTTTTTCAATTAGTCGATGTAGTCAGGAGGTGCAGATTCATGGTATGTTTAAGATATTTGTTTCTGTGCTGTAATGAAATGTTTGCGAAATTTTAGATGCACTTCTCATTGTTAAGAATTAAGATAAAAACTGCACGCTTCTAGTGTTATGCGGTTGGAAAAATATAATATGAGGAAAGATCACATTTCTCTTATAGATGATTTTGCCTGCTGGTTTTCATAGTAGTTTCTCATGCAGCCTTATTGGCAAATATCTCACTATTTATCCATCAATGACTTGTTTGTGAACTGCACTAAATCTTACAAGTTAAGGTTTTGTATGATCTGACCTCACGGTAGTTTAGAGGTGCCAAACTGAGGTAATTTGTTTCAAAGAAGTGAATAAAAAATGCTTCATATAGAAGTTTAGGTAAAGTATTCGAAGATGTGAAAAACATGAAGGTTCAATTAGAATACTGTTGGCGTGGATGTTTGATCAGGTTAGGGTTTTTTATGTCACTAATGGCTTGTGGCTATTTGTGGTGTCCAGGGCCAATGTTGAGTTCTGGTATGTGCAGTGAAGTGTTTCATTTTGATGTGTCGCCAACTCCAGGAGCTATTATTCCTGCCTCCTCGGTTGCTAATATAACGACAGAGCGCCAGCAAAATGTTACTAACCTGAAAGGAAAAAACAGAAGGATTCTTCACAGGCTTCCAGTTTCCCTGACAGGATCTAACCATAGAGAGCATGTTCAAAATTCTCAGAAAGACAACTTTCAAGGTAATAAAACAGTCTCTCCAATGATTGTGTCTGTGCTTGTTGACCCTAGGGAAGGTAGCGACATTGAGGTTGATGGCATCATCAAACCAAAATCAATTTCTCGGATTTTTGTAGTTGTGCTTTTAGACAGTGTGAAGTATGTTACTTACTCATGCATGCTTCCACTCTCCGGTCCTCACTTAGTGACAACCTGAAACGAGTTGACGTTGTGGAGACTCTTCATCCACAGTTTTGTATATAACAGTTACAAATACCCCTAATTTTTAACTCCTTATGTACTCTTAATCACAGTTGTACTGTTCTACAAAACTATAACATTTGTTTTTAATTATTACTTCTTTTGTATTTTTAGAACTCTAGCAAGATTTTGTACAACTCGTATGACACAAAAAACAGGTGCGTGACTAGGTTCATTTCTTGAGGTTTTTATTATATCACAAATTATGAAACAATATATGCATCTTCTATCCTCCTCTTGCTAGTGCTGCCTTTCTATTTCTTTCATCTAGCTTGATTCAGAACAAAATGTGATGGTCAAAGACCATCAGCTGATTCAATCGGTGTTTTAAAACTGATCCGGTGGCCGATCCAGTGTGGCCATTGGTTCCCGGTTGAACCGGTTGATTAAATATACATTTTGGAAAAAATAAGAACCACACAGACTAACTCTCAATGCATCAGTAGCTGCCTTGCAGAGGTAGAGGACGATTGTTAGCCCCCATTTACTGAAGTTGCAAAAAGAACTAAGCTAAACTATGAACTTTAATTAACAACAAAATTTGTTTATATTGTTCTATCAAAATCAAAATCTTTATACTGTTTTGGCATTGCTCACCTAGAATTGAGGTTTTAGAAGAAAAAACGAAAAAGTACTTCGCTGTAATATTTGTGTCTTCTCTCAATCTAAACTGGTACAAATACCCTCAAAGGCCGTTTTAAAAAAAACAAAAGCACAACTATTATATATATATATATATATATATATATATATATATATATATATATATATATATATATAAGTTGGATGGTGATATTTTCAGAGCAAATTTTGATATGATCAGAGCAGATTTTAAGATTTGACATTATTATCCTTTTAGATTAGTTAATTATTTTCTTTTTTTGTTTAATATTTTTATTTCTAAATTAGTTTTGTTTTTTTTGGGAAGTAAACAAATACCTAAATCTTTTTTGCATCAATTTTTTTCTTTTCATTCAAACAAAATTCTTTTGATAAACTAAAATTTAAATTTAAACAAATCATTCATCAAATTGATTAGATAAATAAATATTATAAACTTTTTGCAATGCATCTGATATTTTGTTTTTCATTGGCATAATGCTCAAATCCTCCTGCGCTAATTCTTACTTGGGTTATTTCGTCTAAACTAAACTTTAAACTATGATATTTAATTTTTATTTTTCAAATAGGTTTATAATTTAAATTTTAAAATATTGATAAAAATATTAAAAACCACAAACATATGTGTTTCTATAGTAACAATATTTTTAGTTTAATATAATTTTATACTATGACAGTGACACTTATTGCTTTTGTGTTATATATGCTAATTAAGAAAAATAACATGTTAATTTATTGTATTGATTATTTTCCAAAAAAAAAAACAAATTAATTTAGGAATATAAATATTGAACCAAAAAAGAAGATAATTGCCTAAATGTAAAAGGATAATGATGTGTAAATTTTAAAAGCTGCTCTGCCCCTATCGAAACTTTGCTCTGAAAATATCGCCACCCTTTTTTAGTTTATATATATGAAATTAAAAAAAACATTATATGCTATAAATATATTTTAAATCTACACATGATTTTATTATATAATGCGTTAGAGATATATCTTAAATATATATTAAATATAATTTATATACACTATCTTTTATATATATATATATATATATATATATATATATATATATATATATTAATTTATAAGACCTGATTAATATGTTTTTTTAAATATATTTAATTAATAAATTATTGATACATAATTTATATATGATAAATACATCCTTTTCAATGCATAATACTCCCTCCGTTCTTTATTATTTGACGTTTTGGACATTCCATAATATTCCAAAATGAATGACGTTTTGGATATTAACACCACCTTTTACCTAAAATAACCTTTTTTTCAAAAGACTATTTTCTTTTCAAAAGTTATTTTCTCTCTAAATCCCTTTACTATACATTTCTAAGAGTTCTATTCAAGAGAGCTTTAGCTGCAGATTGATTAATCTTCATCCATTTAATTCTCTTTTTCTAATTTTCATTAATTTTCTTAGTTCCTTCAAATCTGAAGGGTGATTGTAGATCTGTTAAAAATAGAGGAAGCGGGTATGGCGGCGGTTGATTTGTTGGTGGCGGTGGACGATGGAGGTCTAGTGGATGAGTTTTGGTAAGATGGTGATGGCCAAACATGGAAAGATGAGACCCATTTGATAAAAGAAAACCAGATTTATTATTTTGGTGGTTTTCGGTTTAAAATTGAGTTGAGAAAAAGTTGAGATATTATTATTAGATCTGAAACTCAATGAAGAAGAAAGGAGCAAACTAAAAGTGAGTGAAATATTGAGCAATAATGGCTGACCTTAACAATGGCGGAAGAAGGTTATACGTCTTTGGCAATTTTGCTCTGAAAAAATATTGATAATTGTAAATACTGACAAAACTGCAGTAAGGGCATTTTAGGAAGTTTTGTGTATACTAAATGATTCCTTAATCTGTGTGCACATGCCTAAAACGTCATTTAATTAGGAATGGGGGGAGTATATGATAGATATGTCTTCGATACGTGTCAAAGATGTTTTTAAAATATATTTTTATATGTAATTTGTGATAGCTATTTTTTTTAATATATATTACATGATATGTACATTATGATACATAATCTATACTTTTTTAGAGCATTACAATTTATATACATTATTTTATAAATATATATATTAATTTATATTTTTATTAACGTATTTGACCAATACATTATTAATTCATAATTTACATATAATAGATACATCCTTTTGAATACATAATATATGATAGACACGTCTTCGATACGTGTTTGAAATGTTTTTAAAATATTTTTGAGTAGACATATATTTTATATATAATTTGTGATAACTATTTTTTTATTATATAATACATGAGGCTGATAAACTAAAATTTAAATTTAAACAATAAAAAGAATTTCTGACGCACTTCCATTCACCATATTGATTGGATAAATAAATATTATAAACTTTTTGCAATGCATCTGATATTTTTTTTCCATTGGCATAGTGCTCAAATCCTCATGTGCTAATTCTTGGGTTATTTCGTCTAAACTAAACTTTAAACTATGATTTTTAATTTTTATTTTTCAAATAGGTTTATAATTTAAATTTCAAAATATTGATAAAAATATTAAAAACCACAAACATATGTGTTTCTATAGAAACAATTTTTTTAGTTTAATATAATTTTATACAACGACAATGTCACTTATTGCTTTTGTCTTATATATGCTAATTAAGAAAAATAACATGTTAATTTATTGTATTGATTACTTCCTAAAAAAACCAAATTAATTTAGGAATAAAAATATTGAACCAAAAAAGAAGATAATTGTCTAATTGTAAAAGAATAATAATGTCTAAATTTTAAAAGCTGCTCTGACCCTATCAAAATTTTGCTCTAAAAATATCGCCACCGTTTTTTAGTTTATTTATATGAAATTAAAAAAAAATTATATGCTATAAATATATTTTAAATCTACACATGATTTTATTATATAATACGTTAAAGATATATCTTAAATATATATTAAATATAATTTATATACATTATCTTTTATATATATATATATATATATATATATATATATATATATATATATATATATATATATATATATATATATATATATATATATATAAATATATAAGACCTTATTAATATGTTTTTTTAAAATATATTTGATTAATACATCATATAATTTATATATGATAAATACATCTTTTTCAATGCATAATATATGATATATACGTCTTTAATACGTGTCTGAGATGTTTTTAAAATATTTTTAAATAAATATAATTTTTACATGTAATTTGTGATAGCTACTTTTTAATATATATTACATGATATGTACATTATGATACATAATTTATACTTTTTTTTATAGCATTACAATTCATATACATTATCTTATAAATATATATTAATTTATGTTTTTATTAACGTATTTGACTAATACATTATTGATTCATAATTTATATATAATAGATACATCCTTTTGAATACATAACACATCTTCGATACGTGTCTGAAATGTTTTTAAAATATTTTTGAATAGATATATTTTTTATATGTAATTTGTGATAACAATTTTTTTAGTATATAATACATGAGGCTAGTTTAGTCACTTCCAGATGAATAAGAGTTCTCTTTCTCCTTTCAATTTTTAAATTCCCCTCGTTCGGGTATAAAGTCACATAGCTTGGTAAGAAGTAAGAACTCAACTACTCCTGAACTCATTACCTCAAGAGTTAGGGAAGGGTACAAAGTCACTTTCCCCACCATCTTCGGTAAGGGGTAGCTCGTCAATACCAGGTGTTGATTTAGTCACGTCTTTCAGTACTCGGTCTGAAGTCAAGTACTGAAATCGGTCTAAGGGCTCCGCATTTCTGGGCACCTCTCAGTTCAGTTATCCGGAAATGAAGCAGGAAGATCTCTAGATGGCAGCTAGCTGAGAACCCGAATGAATCTCCTGCGCCTCTATCATATGGCATGGCCGAGAAAGGCTTGGTATAATAGGTATGAGAGGAAAGAAGATAGAAGGGCGCTCCAGCTATGTGCCATTGTAAAAATGTAAGTCTGTCACCCTGGTTGAAGATACCTAAGTTTTTTGCTACTTACCTAACCCTTAACTCGCTACTTTTATTCCGCTCATTCCCTATGGTCGAGCACTTCGTTCATGAGTTACTATCGCTTTAGCTGTAATAACTATAACTTAAGTTATCTTCTCAAGTGAAAACTGCTTTCCTTAGGACGAGCTTTTAGGGCAAAGTAGAACGAGCTTATTTATTCGTCGATAACAAGCCTTTACTTCAAACAAAAAGAAATAGAACCGAAAGCTTTGATGGTAGTAAAGTCAGTCCATCTGCACTATAAAGACAAATTCTCTATATTCTTCGTATCACCGCTTTATATAAGCTACAGTGAAGCAAAGCAATGCAAGACAGATTGATAAACGGATAGTGATACTATAAGAGGACCTACTCCTTCTATTCTCTTTCCCATCAAGCTATGCATGCTTACCTGAAAGTCCTTCTTTAAAGGCAGAATTCAACGTATTACCCCTGCAGAGGCCAAGCGGTCGGGTCATGGATCTTGCACTTCACTTGAATATTGCTTTTGAAATGGCAAAGTCATGAACCAAGCTGACTGAATCGAATATGCTTGGAATAGAATAAAAAGATGAATCTAGTTTGACGGCTATATGGAATTGATACCTTCTTTGCTCTAAGTGCGATCCGTTGTTACTATAAAAAACGGGTAAAGACGCATAGTATGATTCAACTAGGCTAGGGTAGGGCATAGAATAGAAGGATTCTATCCGCTTTGTTCCTAAGCACGCTCGGCTCGGTGGAAGTCTAGTCCAGAATTCCATTCCAGGCGGAGTGCACTTCTAAGGATTGAGCTTTGTCACTAAGACGCTAAAAAAAGAAGTTCATCCCGCTAGTGGTCGATCATTACTCTGTTTTCAAAGCAAGCGAGGTACGTCAGTCAAGTCTAACCCAAAAGCTAGAGCTTGAAGCTCGCTTTTCAACAAGCTATAAAGAAAAAAAAGCATAAGCACGGCCGTCTTTCATTCCGGATTTGAAGTGATAGTGGAGTTCCTTATAATTGATCTTGTGTCACGACCCAAATTGTTGAGCCGAGACCGGCACTAAGGAATGAGAGTGGTAGCTCCAAAACCCGTAGTAAGCTTCAAACTACTAATATTTTTTCACAATACAATATATAAAACGTTTTCAGAAAATATCTTTAGATAACATAATTATAGATATTAAAATATCATATTTCTTTCCTGAAACGTTCGCAAAACGACTCGTAGAAACCAGGGTCTTACAAAGCGATATCTCATATCCAGCACTGCCCTGTTTCTAGCCATAAGTACGACCAATTCCATTCATGAAAATTGGTATAGAAATCAAACTGATAAAAACGTATCTTTATAAATAAACATCTTCTGCAAATCATATCAGAGTTTACAACTAAAATACTGTTTGAAATCAAAACTCTAATCGTATACTGACACATATGGACTACTGCAGCTCTAAATAAATTCATACATTGTGCAAGCCAATCGACTTCTGGCACAAAAAGAATAGTCTGTCTGATCCGACTCTAGTCACCTGAAAGACATCAAAAGTGAGGGGTCAATATTTGTAAAAATACCGAGTGAGCTTGCAATTTACTAATGGTACTATTAAAATATAGCATCGTATATTTAATACGTATGTAAATCAAAACATGATATATGCAAACCGCACAACATTCTCAAGTAATAAATCGATCGAAACTCAAACCCTCTGTCACGACCCAAATTATTGAGCCGAGACCGGCGCAAGGGAATGAGAGTGGTAGCTCCGAAACCCGTAGTAAGTCTAAAACTACTAATAATTTTTCGCGAATAAAAATATATTATCATATATAAAATATCTTCAGAAAACTCTTTTGGATAATACAATTAAAGATATTAAAGTATTATATTAGAGTTTACTTTCAAAATAAACCATTGAAATCCGTTCACATTTTATACTGACTATTGCAGCTCTAGGAACTTGTACTCTATGCAAGTCAATCGACTTCTGGCACAACAAAGACGGTTTGTCTGATCCGACTCTGATTACCTGAAAAACATCAGAGTGAGGGGGGGGGGGGTCAGTATTTTAGGAAAATACTGAGTGAGTATGCGAATTACTAATGGTATTATAAAAACATAACATCTACTCAAAGATATACAATTCAATACATAACATAGGCAAACAACATAACATTCTTAAGTAATAGATTCGATCGAAACTCTAACCCTCGACATGCTAAACGTATATAATCAAATCAAATTGATCCAAATGGTTTGGCCCGGGAGTAATAGTAACTCAACCACATCAGCCGCGACCAGCCTCTTAATCCCAAGTGGTGGGTCCAACCCACTAGATACGGGGCTCAGGTTACTTTAACCGAGTTCACTCTCGTATCCACATTCATATCATATGCGCATTTCATAATCTCAATTACAATCTAGACACGCTATACTGACTCAATTACTGGTGATCACAAAGCCTATTGACACCTAATTGGTAGTTAGTTTCTTCGGATCGTATACTAGATTCATGTATTCAAAGCAATGAATAAAACGTCATTCATATAATAAACTCAATTAAACATAGCAGTATCTTATACGAGCAAGTCATATAAATTCAATGTATTTGATAATAGTATTCGTAATATAAGAAATTAGCTTTTATAAATAATACGCAAAAGTAAATTGCAACTCACGGAAACCGCTGTCCAAATATGCTATATTATAACTCAATCATGTAGGTTCCAATACGTCGTTCAATCTCATATCTATTCCATCTCGTCGGCCTGCTAGCTTGTCGGTACGTCAGTCATCGTGATTCGCCACTGAAATACGATCGATTTGAGGTATAGAACGTTGGAAACGGACGAGAAATGGAGATCGAGCGACGAAACGTAATTGATCGTCGAAAGAAATGGAAATGAAGCTGAGAAATGGGTTTTGGTGTTCTGGATCATTCCTTTGAATGATCAACTTCTTATATATTTGGTCAATTATTCACTTTAATCCTTCAATTCTTTAACTTAAACCATTTCTCTTTCAAACTTATTCTTTTAACCAAACGGTTTATTATTCGCTTTAACTCAATTACATACGTATTATTTTTATCCAAATAAATAATACTAATTCATAATTATTATTTTTCCGTCAATAATCTTCTAATTTCTATTCTCGAGGCTTAATAGGCTAATTTGCACTTTGGTCCTTGAAACTTTTCAAAAGTTACAATTTAGTCCAAAACGCATTTGCGTCCAAATTTTAGATGGTCTCCGATCGACTCGAAACCTTTACCATAAATATTATAAAATATTTCGCGAACTTTGGCTAAATAATTATTAACTCGGGATCTATAATTTATTTTATATTAATTTTCTAACTTTTTCCTCAAATCCCGGTAAATCGCTTAATAAAATTTACTCTAAATTCCTGATACTATTAAATTAAATCCATCATGATTTTATTTATCGGAATTTGCGACACGTGGTACGATTTAATTACATTAAAATATTTGGGGTATTACATTCTTATCCCGTTATAAAAATTCGTCGTCGAATTTTCATATAACTTCTTAACTTTTCTTAAACCCTTAACATCTTGAACTCCATTCATAATAGGTACACCTTATTCATCTTATGACGCTTGTCAGCGCGTGGAACCGTTACTCTAGCTCTTACACTTGCAATGCAGTAACGTGTACTGTTATTGACGACCTTCATGTCATTGTCTTCTTCTATAGTGACTTTAGTGGTATTCTTATGTACTATGACTTGTTACGTTTGATCTCTTCTTTTGTATCTTGGATACATAACTCTTTCATTTGTTCTTTATCTGACATATAATACTATGAACTCTTGTGCTTGTAATTGAACTTTCAGTTTATTACTGAAGTCCAATGGTAGTTCGTCCTAGTGATGTCTTATCACTAAAAATGATAACCCCCATCTTTAGGCTTTTTTTATTTGTCGCCGACTGATGTAGACAACTCATCAATTCGTACTATTCAATCTTCTTTGTTTGTTGAGTAGGGTGGATACTTGATTAACTCTTAATCTCACTACTTACGTAGTCTCTTTTGTATAGTTATTGTCGTTGCCCAATTTCTATTCCTTATAACGTTGGGAATTTGTTTTCATTACTCACTATCCTCTTATGTCTCTTCGTTTCACTTATTGTACGAAAATTCCTTCTTTTACTATTGTCGTCCATCGACAGTTATCCATGAGATGGATCCTCATGACGTATCCTTATAAGGTCTTTGTTTTCCTTGTAGGGGCTTACTTGACTTATTTCTTGCGTCTATACATCTCGTATACTTCTTTAATCATTGTACATCAATTGACCTACTTCCTTTTTCTTTAAGCGTGATGCGCTGTTCTTGAAACTTCTTGTCTCTTCTTTACTTCACATCGATCTGTTTTACCAATCTGGTTTACGACCAAATAGGGTTGCTATGTTCTTATCTTAATAAGATATCGTGTGGCCAATGTTCTGATAAGCTTCTTAGGCTTACATCACCTTTCTCACCTATTTAGGTGAGAGCCTTTAATCCCCTTTTCCCAATCGTTCGTACACACTAAAATGTTATTTAGTGGCATTATTATATGCTTGATCTTCTACTCGTATTCTGCATATCTTTCGATCCATTAGATGCATTCCGTTTACTCATTTCCAGTGAGGGCTCTTGGTCCTTTCAACCTTTGCATCGTGTATTGCCCTTGACAATGTCATCCCTGTTACTGTCTTCATCTATTGTGTATATCTTCCATTAATCTTCTAATTCGTTAATCCATTCTCTTACTTATCCGATTTTTCTCCGCACTTTTGCGAAGTTCTTTGCTTATACTTATCACGAACGTAAACATTCTTTACGATTTTCATGGCATACTGATCCTTATGATCATTACAATATTTGAATCCTTGTTGCCGTATTTGGCACTTTACAACCTTTTCACATCAATTTCCTTCTGATATGATCTTCTTTCTCTTTGTGAGTTCCTCACTATCCGCCTTGTCGTGATCTATCTTTTAGAGTTTCAATACTAACATTAGTATTGACCCTTAGGTTATAGTTGTCCTTCACTTCTTATATCATCTCAATTATGCTCTTCTCTCCTTTATCGTCTTCTCGACATTGTTCGTCTTTCGATCTTCAAGAATGCTTATAGCATTCATTGTCATAATCCAACTATCACATATCTATTTCTTCTTTTCAATACTCAATCTTGGTTTGGCTCTTAGTTACCAAAATATTTCTCTTTACAATCATGTAGCATTAGGCTTACCTTTCATTACTATCCATGATCTTGCTATTTCTACTTGTTACTTCTTTCTTCTATCTATACCGTAGATGGATTCCTTAATAATCTTTCTTTGAATCCTTATTCTTAACTAGTTATTAGGATTAGTAGCTTCAATGCTATAATCTTACGAGGCTCTCTTTCTGTATTCCATGTCTTTATTCTAATCATATTTCTCATTCATCTCTTAATACATCTCTTGTATTCCTCTTCATTGTATCTCGTATCTCTTGTATTCCTCTTCAGCCACCGTTACTAAGTAGGCCCATCGCGGGAGAGACGTTATACCTCTACCTCTCAGTAGGGAAAGAGACAATCGCCTCCGTTCTAGTCCGAGAAGAAGGGGAAGAACAGCAACCTATCTACTATGTTAGCAGAACGCTCAAAGGCGCGGAGCTCAACTACCCAACCATTGACAAATTGGCATTAGCTGTGGTGGTAACCACGAAGAAGCTGAAACCGTACTTTCAAGGACACACAGTCATTGTCCGAACAAATCAACCCCTGCGCAAGGCTCTCCATCGCCCAAAAACATCCGGAAGACTGGTAAGCTGGTCGGTGCAACTGGGAAAGCACGATATCAGATACGAGCCGAGGAAGACGCTGAAGGCACAGGCATTGGCAGACTTTGTCGCAGAAATGACGGAAAAACCACCCGACGCAGTCACATAGGACATAACCGGGAACTTGTTCGTAGACAGAGCCTCCAGTGAACAAGGAGCAGGAGCAGGAATAGTTCTACTCGGACCTCAGAAGGTTGTCATAGAACACGCAGTACACTTAAAGTTCAAAGCTACCAACAACGTGGCATGTATACTAGCACGTCGATATTTTTTCTATTGCATAAACTTATTAAGATACTCATGCCTTACCAATGATGTAGCAGAATATGAGGCCTTTCTAACGGGACTCACATTAGCAAAAGAAGTAAAAGCAGAAAAGCTGAAAGTCCATAGCGACTCCCAACTGGTTACCAACCAAGTCTTGGGACAATTCCAGACGAAAGATGCCAACATGGCCAAATACATGGAAAGAGCAAAGGTGATGCTGAAAGAAATAGAGAAGAACGGAGGACAGTGGGAAATAATCCCAATAGAGAGAAGAACATGAGAGCAGACGCACTAGCAAAAGCAGCCGCAACAAAAAATCCCCTGTATCTCTCACTCTACATAAAAGAGGAGAGGATAAGTCCCATAGTAGACGAGAGAGAAATTCTACCAGTCACGGAGCTAGACCCATGGATGCAACCCATTGTCGCATACCTAAACAATGGGGTGGTCCCAGAAGGAAGAGCAACAACAACAAAACTGGTACGAATATCGTCTGTCTACTCCATGATAGAAGGAACCTTGTACCGGACCTCGGTCACACACCCATGGTCTAAATGCATTTCGATAGAAGAAGGAGCGTATGTACTGAAAGAGATCCACGAGGGAGAATGCGGAGCGCACGAAGGAGCAGCCACTTTGAGTAGGAAGGCACTGCTCCAGGGATATTACTGGCCGACTATGAAGCAAGACGCAGAAAATATGGTGAGAAAGTGCGACAAATGCCAAAGATTTGGCACAATCATAAGAACTCCTGCAGCTCACCAGTCAGCAATCGGAAGTCCTTGGCCTTTCATGACATGGGGAGTGGACATACTAGGACCGTTCACCCCAGCTCGAGGACAAGTTAAGTGCATCCTAGTCGCAGTAGATCATTTCACCAAGTGGATAGAGGTGCAACCAATGAGCACCATAACGTCTCAGAATATCATCAATTGGCTTACCAATGAAGTTATGAGCAGGTAAAATTTCAAAGTTATATGAATAAAATCCTTTAAAATAAAAATATACTAATACGCAACAGGTTTGGGACGCCATATACCCTAGTCACAGACAATGGGAAGCAGTTTGATTGCGCCAAGTTCAGGGAATACTGCACTGAACTAAGGATCAACCTGAAATTTACTTCTGTGGCGCATCCACAGACCAATGGTCTCACCTAAGTCACCAATCGCACTATCCTATCTGGAATCAAGAAGAGACTTGGAGATTTGAAAGGAAGATGGGTGGACGAATTGTACCACGTAATATGGGCTTACAGAACAACTCCTAGAAGAGCCACAGGAGAAACACCCTTCCGACTCACTTACGGAACAGAGGTTGTCCTCCCCATAGAAATGGGAATGCCCACACTCAGGGTACAAATCATAGACGAAGAGTGCAATGAAGAAGCGATGAAGCTGTGCCTAGACCTGTTAGAAGAGAGAAGGCACCAAGCATTCATACGCGCAAGGGACAAAGCTTTTCAGAAGGTGACTTAGTCCTTAAAAAAGCTGAAATAGGGAAAGGAGCTGCAGGAGTAGGAAAACTCGAGCCCAACTGGGACGGGCCGTACCGAGTCACTGAAGTTGTAGGGAAAGGAGCATATAGAATAGCTCACCTAGAAGGCACACCATTGCCTAGAACCTGGAATATCGAGAATTTGAAGAAATATTTCCAGTGAAAGATGTAACAACGAATAATGAATAAAGTTGCATCTCGTATTCTTTCCATTTTTTAGCATCTCTATTAAATTATCATGCACAATTGTGACTCAATAACTGGAACCTCATTCTCTCGGGCCCCAGCTGAAAAACGGATGCACACGCTAGCGCGCTCCTATTAGTCAAGCTTTGATTTGAAAAAAAGACACAATGAAAAGCAAACGTAAATAGCATTCATAAAGTATCGTAATTGTTCAGAAATAAACGAACAGAAGTACTATAATGAAAGTAGTACAGAAATTAGAAAGTTAGCTAAGGCCCAACATACGGCCAACTACACTTCCTCTGGATGGGTCGCTCCCTCCTTTGGACCAATCGTATCTTCTGAAATATTCTCCTCCACATTCTCCTCGACTGAGTCAGAAGCCAAGGGATCACGATCCTGAGCATTAGAAGTTTCAATACCAAAAGAATGAGAGTCCCTAACCAGGACCAGAGTTGTCTCAGTCGCAGAGGCTTGACCCAATGGTCCCTTATCACCACAAACATCTGAGTCAAGACCCGATGTCTTCTCACCAGGATCTATAGCATCTCTCACACCTTCGCTGATAACGTCAGAAGGAAGCACTGGTGACACATGTAATCCAGCCTTTTTAGCAGCAACTTTAGCCGCAACACGCTGACCCAAAGCCCGCAGATCAATTGAAAGGAATTTGTTGATATCATAATCTGGATAATCTTCACGAACTATCTTGATCACAGTAGCGCAAAAGTCAGTCAGACATCCACTCATGTAAACATTAGCATCTCGTTTGTTGTTCTGCTGATCTTGAGTCAGCCTCTCACATGAAGCCTGAAGTTGCAACATAGTAGCTTCGCGATCAGAAACTTTCTTCTCTAAGATCTTTACACGATCCAGAGCTGTTTGATTCTGCTTGTTCAGTTTCACCCTCTCCGAAGACATAGAATCTCGTAATAGGGTCATTTCTTTCTCATGTCTTTGCTCCAACAACGCAGTCTCCTCCACCTTACGACGAATTAAGGCATTTCCCTGAATAAGCTGAAGGCAGAAACACGAAATAAGAGAGAAAGAACATGAAAAACGGAGACACACAAACCAGTCACAAAGGAAAGGAGACCATAAGAAAGGTTTACATGTAACAAGGCAGAATTAATCTGGTCACAAGCACCAGATCCAGTACAATTGTCCCAAACCTCCATGTTTTTAGGAATTTGCTCAAATTGGGAAAATAAAGAAGACACCTCAGGAGACGAGGCAGACAACCCCTCAACATTTTGCTCTAACCATTCCCTAGGATTAGGACAGGAATCCAAGTTCTTCTTGAGACGTTTCGCAGACCCCTGTCTGGTCCGATCGCGGATATCTCGCCCTTTCTTAATAGAGGAGGAGGGCAATCCAGACTCAGGATTCTTCACAATCTTGACAGCTGGCCGAGGAGGCAATGACAGCGATGCAGGCTTAGACCCAGTGATAACAGCCGAGTCATCATCAAAGGTAAGAGTCAAAGCATCAAGAAAATCGTCCCTCATTCCTGCAAAAGAATTATAGATAAGTGTACATTCAATTACGAAAGAGGCCAAGAAAAGACTAACGAGATGCATACCCTGAGACGCAGACGTAAAATCTACAAAAGATAGACGTGAAGGAGCACGGCAAGACTGAGACAGTGTACCATCACTCTCAAGAGGCCCCTCAGTCACAGTACGAGGAGGCAACTCAATATGAGGAAATTTACGGTGAAGGTATCTATCCACTAAGTCACAACAATTCAATAAATGGGACTGAGCATCATCTACTAAGGAATCTATTACCTCGGAGTCAATAGCACAAAGCGGGGAAAAAGACAGAGACTCAGAATCATCAACCCAATCAGAGGGGAAATCAGCAAAGGCACTATCATGACTCACAACAAAGAAAGAACGCTGCCAACGTTTGGTAATTTTAGGCAAAGCATCAATAATACGCTTACCCTTATGAGTAGCCAAATGATGATAAAACTCATTACTTCTACGAGTAATAAAGAAAAGCTCATTCAAAAGACCCAAAGTAGGAACCAGACCTTTGTCACAGATTAACTCGATAAAGCAACACAAGACTCGGATTGCATTCGGATGAATCTGGCCTAAGGGGATCCCATACTCCTTAACAAAAGACTCAATCAATGGATCCAAAGGAAAACATAACCCGCAACGAAATTGTTCCCTATAGACAACTACTTTCCCACCAACCACATCCTCATTAGCACTCATACGAGCGCCACAGATAGAAAGGGAATACGCAACTGGTATCCCATAATCATCACGAATCTCGCTCAAAGACTCTTTATCAATATTAATAACAAACAAACTTAAAGAATTACGGTAATCTACAGCAGCGCCATAAGAAGGGAGAGACACAGAAGACCTAGTACGCGTCATACTCAATATGAAAAATCAAGAAAGAAAATGAAACTTACCTAGAAACCACAAGGAAGAAGAAAGGCGAAAGGGAACAATGTCGATAAATAAAAACAAAGAAATTTTTGAAATGATCAGAGAAGAAGAAAATAAAAGAAAACAGAAAGAAAAAGAAATTTAAAAAAGGATCTAGGAAACCGCGACAATAGTTACTAGATGGAAACGTGGCGGACATTCAAGAGCATGAAATGATGGCAGTTTGAAATTTGAAAAACGGAATTGAAAAGGCAATTAATCCTAACAGATAAAAAGAAAAAGGACATCCCGAAACAGGCCCAAAGATGACCCAGAAAAACAAAAATAAATGCTTGAAAGACACAATCTTGTGGGGAGGGACTAATGATGGATATCACACCCGAAATAGTACCAGAAGACTGTGAGAGGACACAAGTCACAAATAATAAGACCAGTCGCTGGTCCCTGACCCAGAACCCAACATCAACCAACTAATCACACGGATAAGCTAGTCATCCCTAAAGATCAGGGATAATGACAAAGTACAGCTCATCATAACAAGAAGATGAGCTCAGAATGAAGGAGAAGACTCCTAACACATTACAATGACGACAAGTATATATATATTCAGTCCTAGGTCAGGTAAACCCTAATTTTTCACTCATATTCACTCTCAACTCTACCCCAATCTATCTGACTTAGGCATCAGAGGGTATTCGAGCCAACACCGGCTCGAATTCTTCTAACCTATTTTCTCTTGTAGGTTGGATCAAACTCGGACCGGCAGATCAAGAACCATTAAGTATCCTTAATCTACCTTTGAATTCTTATACCTTTGATATATCTTACTTTCGTTTCTTATCTGCTATTTCGATTTATCTGATATTGTTTCCTTTCGTATGGCTCAATTCCAATATTTAGTCTCTTCTTTACATTCTTTCACGTATTTCGACGTACGAAGCTTCAACCGTATGCCTGATACATTCGATGCCATATACCATCTCTTAACCATACACATACAGTATCTATGTTTCCCCCAAGGGTTACTTTTGATATTCCATATCGACCGTACTATGCATTTTACTCTTTATCAGCCGAACTTGAAACTTGAGATTCTATTCCCCGCATACATTTATCACACTTACACTTTTCGTGTTTCATTAATCCGCTTCATAATCGCAGTTTTGTGGTGGAAGTTCCAACTCTTAATTCACTTATTACAATACTTGTCGTTTATCTCTCGATATTTCTTATTGTAAACCCCCAAACCATTCACTTTCATGCGGGGTGAGCATTGGCTATACTTAACTGGCCAAATCTTATACTTTAAACTACTCAATTCCATGCGGAACTGAAATTGACTATACTTAGTTGATCCAATTCTATACTCTGTATCTCATATTCTCGTCGCACGTTTTCTTGGCTCGTCGCTTTTATCCGTATATATCCATCATTGATACTCTTATGAAAACAACATCAAGTTCTCGTTTTGACGGATCATATCAGTTAATAATCAGATAACCGTCTTAGGAATATCATATTCCAATAAAAACTTGATCCAACGGTTCAATCAATAATTATCACGGTTTTACTAAACCTTTACCATTCATGGATCGTGTCTAAAATTTCTTTATCGATGTATAACAATCATGCTCGTTCCTTACTCTATAGTGTAGATCCGTCGATCTTTCGATTCTATTTTCTTATACACTTTTCCTCTTATCTCGCAGTTTAATGTCCTCGACTTCTCGTCTAAAAGGGCGTTCACATTCTAACTCGTCACTAATCGGATATGCACTATTATCTGAACACATGTGCTATCCTAGCTGTGTTCTAGCTTGCTCAATCAAGATTAACTACGTATGCTAGAAGCATAAGTTCTATGTTCTCGCGGTTATACATTATTTGTTCTTCTTGTGGCCTTAATCGCAGCTTGCTCTCGAGCATTTAACCTGCGTTACAGAGTTCTAGTCTAGGTATATTTACATAAAACAAATCTCATTGAAAACTTTTTCAAATAAACGACTCATTTTGAAATTTATATTCAAAATTCAATTTAAATCTTAGTAGAATTGTGCATTAGGGTGATGACATCTCTCATCCCCAAAGAATTGCCACAGCTTACCTTTTCGTCTGAGCATAATGCATATGATGCATGTCCTATTAATGCATGTGTTGATGTATGTAGTGGTGCATTTCTATCAATATCGTAGCAATTATCAATAACTATTACGGGTATAGGCACAATTATGCTTTCAAAATTGTTTAAACAAATAACTTTAAAAAGTTATAAACTTCGAGTTTTGTAAGTTCTCTAGACCTTTAAACTTTGTACCTGGCAAGTTCTCCCACTTCAATAACTCCTTTCTCTTTCTCATACACATCTGGACGTCTCGATCGATTGATTTCAATAGCATCTCTCGCGTTATTCGATGCTAAACACATATGTTTTACTATTGGGTCAAAGCCATATTAACTATATTCTATTCATAGGAGGTATTACATCTCCTAGAAATTTCATCTGGATATGCATATCATGCAAGCATATTCTATCAAAAACAATATACACGTATGTATACCGTACATGCCTGTCACAAGAAACAAACAAGCATTTCACAAACAAATTTATCATGCTTATCATAAAGCAAACGATGCAAACGACTTGGATCAGACAGATTTCAACTCTACAGCTGCAGCAATTCCTCGATCACTTAACCAACAAAACACGTATCAACAGAGGTAACTGGACCAACTGTTCTAATACCAACTTTGTTACGATCCAAATTATTGACCCGAGACCGGCGCTAGGGAATGGGAGTGATAGCTCCGAAACCTGTAGCAAGCTTAAAACTATTAATAATTTTTCACGAATAAAAATATATTATCATATATAAAATATCTTCAGAAAACTCTTTTGGATAATACAATTAAAGATATTAAAATATTATATTAGAGTTTACTTTCAAAATAAACCATTGAAATCCGTTCTCACATTTTATAATGACACCTACTGACTACTGCAGCTCTAGGAACTCGTACTCTGTGCAAGTCAATCGACTTCTGGCACAACGAAGACGGTTTGTCTGATCCGACTCTGATTACCTGAAAAACATCATAGTGAGGGGGGGTCAGTATTTTGGGAAAATACTGAGTGAGTATGCAAATTACTACTGGTATTATAAAAATATAACATCGCAAACTCAAAGATATACAATTCAATACATAACATAAGCAAACAACATAACATTCTCAAGTAATAGATCCGATCGAAACTCTAACCCTCGACATGCTAAAAGTATATAATCAATTCAAATTGATCCAAATGGTTCGACCCGGGAGTAACAGTAACTCAACCACGTCAGCCGCGACCAGCCTCTTAATCCTAAGTGGTGGGTCCAACCCACTAGATACAAGGCTCAGGTTACTTTAATCGAGTTCACTCTCGTATCCATATTCATATCATATGCGCATTTCATAATCTCAATAAAAATCTAGACACGCTAGACTGACTCAATTACTGGTGATCACACAGCCTATTGACACCCAATAGGTAGTTAGTTTCTTCGGATCGTATACTAGATTCATGTATTCAAAGCAATGAATAAAACATCATTTATACAATCAACTCTGTCAAACATAGCAGTATCTTATACGAGCAAGTCATATAAATGCGATGTACTTGATAATAGTATTCGTAATATAAGAAATTAGCTTTTATAAATAATACGCAAAAGTAAATTGCAACTCACGGAAACCGCTGTCCAAATATGCTATATTATAACTCAATCACGTAGGTTCCATACGTCATTCAATCTCATAGCTATTCTAGCTCGTCGGTCTGGTAGCTTGTCGGTACGTTAGTCATCGTGATTCATCACTGAAATACGATCGATTCGAGCTATAGAACGTCGGAAACAGACGAGAAACGGAGATCGAGAGACGAAACGTAATTGATCGTCGAAGGAAATGGAAATGAAGCTGAGAAATGGGTTTTGGTGTTCTGGATCATTCCTTTGAATGATCAACTTCTTATATATTTGGTCAATTATTCACTTCAATTTTTCAATTCTTTAACTTAAACCATTTCTCTTTCAAACTTATTCTTTTAACCAAACGGTTAATTATTCGCTTTAACTCAATTATATACGTATTATTTATATCCAAATAAATAATACTAATTCATAAGTATTATTTTTCCGTCAATAATCTTCTAATTGCTATTCTCGAGGCTTAATTGGCTAATTTTCACTTTGGTTCTTGAAACTTTTCAAAAGTTGCAATTTAATCCAAATTGCATCCGCGTCCAAATTTTAGATGGTCTCCGATCGACTCGAAATTTTTACCATAAATATTATAAAATATTTCACGGACTTTGGCGAAATAATTATTAACTCGGGATCTATAATTTATTTTATATTAATTTTCTAACCTTTTCCTCAAATCCCGCTAAATCGTTTAATAAAATTTACTCCAAATTCCTGATACTATTAAATTAAATCCATCCTGATTTAATTTATCGAAATTTGCGACACGTAACACGATTTAATTACTTTAAAATATTTGGGGTATTACACCCTCGACATGATAAACGTATATAATCAAATCAAATTGATCCAAATGGTCCGGCCCGGGAGTAACAGTAACTCAACCATGTCAGCCGCGACCAGCCTCTTAATCCCAAGTTGTGGGTCCCGGGATAACTCAACCGAACTTAACCCATTAGATACGGGGCTCTGGTTACTTTTACCGAGTTCACTCTCGTATCCACATTCATATCATATGCGCATCTCATAATCTCAATGACAATCTAGACACGCTAGACTAACTTAATTACTGGTGATCACACAGCCTATTGACACCCAATAGGTAGTTAGTATCTTCGGATCGTATACTAGATTCGTGTATTCAAAGCAATGAATAAAACATCATTCATACAATCAACTCAGTCAAACATAGCAGTATCTTATACGAGCAAGTCATATAAATGCGATGTACATGATAATAGTATTCGTAATATAAGAAATTAGCTTTTATAAATAATACGCAAAAGTAAATTGCAACTCACTGAAACCGCTATTCTAAGAACCGCATTATCATTATCTGATCACGTAGGTTCCGTGCATTGCTTGATCACGTAACTACTCCAGCTCGTCGGTCTGGTAGCTTGTCGATACGTCAATTACCTATTCAAATCACGCGTACGTTTAATTCATAACGTAAACTTAATGCTGAAACCCTAAGTTACAAACTTAGGTTAATACGTCCTTATTTTAAATATAATCTTTAACCTCGATAAACTCTTAATAAAACCTCTGTACTTAGCCGAGGTAGTTATCGAATTCATCTTTTCAATTTCTAAGTATAGGACATATGTGTTTCGGAATCTAAACACGTTTAATTTGCTTATCGGGAAGTCCATGATTTATTCTTAATGTCTGACATACTTGAGGTCGGAAAACTAGGTCCAAACGGGGCGGAAATGCTCAGATTGATATGTTCGTTGGCTGACCCTATGCACCCGCACACTTTTGTGTGCGCCTGCAAACTTTTGTGTGTGGTCTTTCGCACAGCCCGGAATCCATTTCCGGGCCAAACCGACGTATTTCTACATTCCAAAAACGCAAATAACACCCTATCTCACAGAACCCGTAATTCCGTTTCTCCAAAACACTAAAAACGACCTAGATACGCCAAATTCAATATCAACACAACATTTATACTAAAACAGCCTTGTTCCTTCTATTTTGGCACCGATAAATCGTATCTTACGTCGATACGAAGCTTGAGATTGATAGAGAATTGAATTCCAAGCAATTCGACATAAAGAACGTGCGATTTGGACGAGAAATGGGGAAACGACGTTGAATCGAAGTGATCGTCGATTTCCTTCTCCTTCTCTCTAGATCCTTCTGATCCCTTCTTATTTCATATCTTCATTATATATATATATATATATATATATATGGAAAATATACCATTTTAACCCCTCATTTCCTTAACTTAAACCATTTCTTTTTTAAACTTTCAATTTTAACCAAACGGTTAATTATCCACTTAAACTCAATTACATACGTATTATTTAAATCCAAATAAATAATACTAGCCCAAAATTATTTTTTCCATCAATAATTTCTAATTACTATTCTCGAGGCTTACTTGGCTAATTTACACTTTGGCCCTTGAACTTTTCAAAAGTTGCAATTTAGTCCAAAATTTATCCACGTACAAATTTTAAACAGTCTCGGATTGACTCGAAACTTTTACCACAAATACTATAAATATTTCGCTGACTTTGGCGAAAAAATTATTAACTCGAGATTTATAATTTATTTTATATTAATTTCCTAATTTTTTCCTTATATCCTGCTAATACGCTTAATGAAAAGTAGTCTAAATTTCCAATAATATTAAATTAAATCCATATTCATTTAATTTATCAGAATTTACACGTGGCACAATTTAATTATTTTAAATATTTGGGGTATTACATTCTTCTCCCCTTATAAAAATTTGTCCTCGAATTTTCATATAACTTCTTGACTTATTTTAAACCCTTAACATCTTGAACTTTATTCATAATAGGTACACCTATTCATCTTATGACGCTTGTTGGCGCGTGGAACCGTTACTCTAGCTCTTGCACTTCCAATGCAGTGGCGTGAACTATTATTGACGACCTTCATGTCATTAACTCCTTCTATAGTGACTTCAGTGGTATTCTTATGTACTATGACTTGTTATGTTTGATCTCTTCTCTTGTATCTTGGATACATAACTCTTTCATCTGTTCTTTATCTGATATATAATACTATAAACTTTTGTACTTGTAATTGAACTTTCAGTTTATTACTGAAGTCCAATGGTAGTTCGTCCTAGTGATGTCTTATCACTAAAGATGATAATTTTCGTCCTTAGGCTTTTCTTATTTGTCGCCGACTGATGTAGACAACTCATTAGTTCGTACTATTCAATCTTCTTTGTTTAGTCGTTATTACGATTTGATCTTGATCTCAGACATCTTCTCTTATGACAAAATTAGTCACATTCACATGTACTTACGATTCTTCGTTCTTAATTCTTTCTCTTTGTTTGTTGAGTAGGGTGGATCCTCGATTAACTCTTAATCTCACTACTTACGTAGTCTCTTTTGTATAGTTATTTTCGTTGCCCGATTTCTACTCGTTATGATATTGGGAACTTGTTTCCATTATTCACTATCCTCTTATGTCTCGTCATTTCACTTATCATACGAAAATTTCTTCTTTTACAATTGTCGTCCATCGACAGTTATTCATGAACTGAATTCTCATGGCGCATCCTCATAAGGTTTTTGCCTTCTTTGTAGGACTTACTTGACTATTTTCTTGCATCTATACATCTTCTATACTTCTTTATTCATTGTGCATCTATTAACCAATTTCCTTTTTCCTTATGCGTGATGCACTGTTCTTGAAACTTCTTGTCTCATCTTTACTTCACATCGATCTGTTTCACCAATCTAGTTTACAACCAGATAGGGTTGCTATGTTCTTATCTTAATAAGACAGTGTGTGGCCAATGTTTTGATAAGCTTCTTAGGCTTACATCACCTTTCTCACCTACTTAGGTGAGAGCCTTTAACCCCTTTTCCCAACCGTTCGTACACACTAAATTGTTATTTAGTGGCATTGTTATATGCTTGATCTTCTATTCGTACTCTACATATCTTCTGATCTATTAAATGCACTTCGTTTACTCATTTCCAATGAGGGCTCTTGGTCATTTCAACTTTTGCGTCGTGTATTGCCCTTGTTAGTGTCATCCATGTTCTATCTTCATCTATTGTCTATATCTTCCATTAATTTTCTAATCCGTTAATCTATTCTCTCACTTATCCAATTTCTCTCCGCACTTTTGCGAAGTTCTTTGCTTAAACTTATCACGAACGTAAACATTCTTTACGAATTTTATGACATACTGATTCTAATGATCATTACGATATTCGAATCCTTGTTGCCATATTTGGCACTTTATAGCCTCTTCACATCAATTTCCTTTTAGTGAGTTTTTCACTATTTGCCTTGTCGTGATCTATCTTTTGGAGTTTCAATATTAACTTTAGTATTAACTCTTAGGTTATACTTGTCCTTAACTTCTTATTCTTCTTCTTATATCATCTCAACTATGCTCTTCTCTCCTTTATTGTCTTCTCGACATAGATTGTCTTTCGATCTTCAAAGGTGCTTCTAACATTCATCGTCATAATCCAACTTTCTCATATCTATTTCTTCTTTCCAATACTCGATCTTGGTTTGCTCTTATCTTCCAAACTATTTTTTCTGACTATCATGTAGCGTTAGGCTTACCTCTTATTACTAGCCACGATCTTGCTATTTCCACTTGTTATTTCTTTCTTCTATCCATACCGTAGATGGATTTCTTCGTAATCTTCCTTCAATTTCTTGTTCTTAATTGTCCATATTCATGCTCTTATCACGCTTCTCGATTATCTTATATTGCGTTCTTTGTATTCCTTTTTGTCGCATCTTGTATATAGTGTGTTTCTTTTTTTAGCATCCACAACATCGATCATTAATAGAGGGTGGTAGCTTTCTTCGGCAGAATTCCTTGATGTAGTGCGTTCTCAATTGCTTGCATATCGTCTTATCGCACCCTTACTGTCACATTGGCTGTCAGTAAGGCCGGTTGTACATTTGTATCATCTTTATCCTTTCTTGTCTCTATGTGTTCACGTCTACATAGAGTTCGACCCATATGATCTTGTCTTCATCCTTCCATGTGAACTACTCCTTTTCTCACTTCGATCACTCTTATCAAATTCTATGTGACATACATAGGTTATTCGTACTTTCTTGATAATTATACTTTACCTGATCTCTTGCTATCCTTAATCCACCTTTGAATTCTTATACCTTTGGTATACTTTACTTTAATTTCTTATCTTCTATTTCGATTTATCCTATATTGTTTTTCGTATAGCTCGATTTCAATATTGAGTCTCTTCTTTACATTCTTTCACTTATTTCGACGTACAGAGCTTTAATCGTATGTTCGATACGTTCGATACCATATACCACCTCTTAACCATTCACATATAGTATCTACGTCTCCCTTCAAGGGTTACTATTAGTATTCCATGTTGACCGTACTATGCATTTCACTATTTATTGTCTGAGCTTGAAGCTTGAGACTCTATACTCCACACACGTTCGTTATGTTTATACCTTCATTGATCTACTAATTCGCTTCATAATCGCAATCTTGTGGTGGAAGTTCCAAATCCCAACTCACTTATTTCAATACTTGTCATTTATTTCTCGATATTTCTTATCGCATACCCCAAACCATTCATTTTCATACAGGGTGGGCATTGGCTATACTTAACTGGCCAAATCTTACACTTTAAACTACTCAACTCTATGCGGAATTGATGTTAACTGTACTTAGTTGATTCAATTCTATGCCTTGTACTTCATATTTGTCACGACCCAATCTCAGGGCCGAGACCGGCGCTAGGGAATGGGAGTGGTTGCTCCGACACCCGTAGCAAGCTTAAAATCGTAAAATAATTTTTCGCGAAACATAAACGCCATGCATGACGGACATAAACACGTGCCATGCAGAAACACACATGCCATGCATACATATCCTCTGGCAGTCACAATATAAATAACGCAGCAAGCGTAAAACGTTTAAAACTTTAAAACGTTAAAGTTATATTTACAGAAAACTATACATTACAAGCTGACTCGCAAAATACTTATCTACTGCAGCTCTAAGAGTAAAATATTGTTTCTTTACATACTCAAAATTACAGACTTCTGGAAGTAGGATAGAAGTCCGTCGCTTCAAAGCGTCTTTAACCTGAAAGGAAATCTGTGAGGGGTCAGTATATTGGGATATACTGAGTGAGTTCATACATTTACCAATAAGTATTCATATAAAACATAAAACGATATTCAATCGTATGCAGCCAAGTACAGGATCCGATTGAAACCTTAATCCTCAAACATACTAATTAATCGATCAAGAAACCCATATCATTAATATCAAATTGCGAGTCCAACTCGCTGGTGGCCCAGCCACTAGATACGGGGACTCCAGACTACACCGTAGCCGAGTGCTCACTCGTATCAAAATCATAAACCCAATCGTAAATTTCATAATCATCATCAGCTCCCAACTGAGTCACATCAAAACTGGTGATCACGCAGTCCTATTGTCGTCCAATAGGTAGCACGTTCCATCAGATCAATACTGGTTTCAAATCAAGCATATGCAATTCATAAAAATAATTCGCATCGCAATCATGCAAAACAACATAAAGCAATATAAAATATTTGCTTAAATAAATACTTTAAAAGCAAATCGTATAAACTCGCAGAAAACGCTTATCCAAAAATACGTCGGGGCTTTAAAACGTCAAGCTTCCCGAACTACTGGTCCAGCTGCCTCTTGCCTCGCCGGATCTAAAACAAATTTTAAAACATTTGACTTGTATTAGAATCCTATTGTAAGATTGACTCTAGACTCGCGACTCGACACACTGAACTTTTATTAACCGTCGTGCTTCTCATATGATTATCCCGATAAACGGTATCAAACTCGTTTATGGATAAAATATCACTTCTAGTCAATTCTCGTTTAACCTTGTTAGGTTAACGTCTCAAATTAATCGATTACTAGTTCATTTCAAATCTCGATATGCGCGTATATAATTTTCTCGAAAAACTAGGTCGATTGGCGAAAACACTGTGCGTATGCGCGTCTGCCTGTGCGATTGCACAGGGGCCTGTGCGTCCGCACAGTGTGACTGTGCGTTCGCACAGTCCTGGCAGACTGTGTTCGCACAATCCATGACTGTGCGTTCGCACAGTCACCTGATTCTGCGTTCGCACAGTCACCTGACTGTGCGTTCGCACAGTTGACTGTGCGTTCGCACAGTCCTGCTGTGCGTTCGTACAGTTCGGCTGTGCCACGCACAGCCACGGGCTTTTGCCCGGGAATCGATTTCCGACGTGCTCCTGGGCGTAAAAACGCCCTAAACTTTCTAACTTCAAAATACCCAAATACAATCCTATAATCGATAAAATCGTTTCGTGGCCTAAAACTTTGAATCGATATAACTCAAAATATAATCAACGAAACGGTAAAACGTCAAGCTTACCGTGATTACCCGTCGAAATACGATCGTTTGGAGTTATAGAACGTCGGAAACGGACGAGAAACGGAAACCGCACGACGAACCGTAATCGAAACGGAGAACGAGAGAAATATGAAACTGATGAGGGAAAGGGGTTCTGGAGCTTTCCTTTTCCTTAAGTTTATATATATAATCCGGCTAATTTGCACTTTGGTCCTTGAAACTTTTCAAAAGTTTCAATTTAGTCCAAAACCTATCCGCGTCCAAATTTTAAACGATCTCCGATCGACTTCAAACTTTTACCATAAATACTATAAATTATTTCGCGGACTTTGGCGAAATAAAATCCATTACGGGATTTATAAATTATTTTATATTAATTTCTGAAGTTAAATCCTAAAATCCCGCTAATTGACTTATTAAAATTTATGCTAAATTCCCGATATAATTAAATTAAATTCTCCTTAATTTAATTTATCAGAAATCTCGACACGTGGCACGACGTAATTATCTTAAAATATTTTGGGGTATTACATTCACCCCCCCTTAAAATAAATTCGTCCTCGAATTTAAAATTTAGCCATGTACCTTGAGTAAACAGATATGGATATTTTTGCCTCATATCCTCTTCTGTCTCCCACGTGCACTCTTCTACGGATTGACTCCTCCATAAAACTTTCACCATTGGAATTCTTTTCGTTCGCAATTGCCGTATCTGCGTGTCGACAATCTGCACTGGTCGTTCTTCGTAAGTTAGTTCCTCACTCACGTCCACCACTTGCGGTTGAATTATTCGAGAAGGGTCTGGTACATATTTTCGAAGCATGGAAATATGGAAGACAGGATGAACTTGTGACATTTCTGGTGGTAAGTCTAGCCTGTAAGCAACTGAGCCTATGCGTTCTACAATCTGGTAGGGTCCGACATATCTCGGAGCCAACTTACCCTTCTTTCTGAAATGAATAACTCCCTTCATCGGTGACACTTTGAGAAACACGTAATCTCCGATCTGAAATTCGATATCCTTCCTCTTGGGGTCCGCGTAACTCTTCTGTCGACTAGAAGCAGTATTCAGACGTTGTTTTATTAACGGTATTTTTTCTGACGTAATCTGGATAATCTCTGCTCCGGTGAGCTTTCGTTCGCCGACTTCATCCCAACAGATAGGGGATCAACATTTGCGACCGTATAACGCTTCGTAATGAGCCATCTCGATGCTCGAGTGATAGCTATTATTGTAGGCGAATTCGACTAGAGGTAGGTACGTATCCCAACTACCTCCGAAGTCTAATATGCATAGTCGAAGCATATCTTCTAACGTTTGAATCGTCCGTTCAGACTGGCCGTCCGTCTGAGGATGAAACGCAGTGCTGAAATTCAATCGCGTTCCTAACGCGTCTTGTAAGCTCTTCCAGAAATGAGAGGTAAATACGGAACCTCTATCTGAAACAATTGACACGGGAATTCCGTGTAGGCTCACGATCTTATCAATGTAAATCTCTGCCAACTTTGCTGCAGAATATGTCGTCTTGATAGGAATGAAGTGCGCTGACTTCGTCAAACGATCCACGATTACCCAAATGGAATCAAAACCTTTCTGCGTTTTGGGCAATCCGACTACGAAATCCATCGTGATCTGCTCCCATTTCCACTCCGGGATGGGTAACGGCTGAAGAAATCCATAAGGCCGTTGATGCTCCAACTTGACTTGCTGACAAGTCGGGCATTTCGCCACGAAATCTGCGATATCTTTCTTCATTCCGCTCCACCAATACGTTGATTTGATGTTGTGATACATCTTCGTGGAACCAGGATGAACGCTATACATCGTTCCATGCGTCTCCTCCATGATCTTCTGTCTTAAATCTTCCACGTCTGGAACGCACATTCGATTGCCGTATTTCAACATTCAATTGACGATACTGAAATCTTGACTCTTTTCTTGTTGAACTTCCTCAATTAAATGCTTCAATTGAGGGTCGTCCGCTTGCAACTCTTTGATCTGATCTATCAACGTCGAACGGATCGTTAGCTGAGCCATTAAGTTTCTGAGAAATGAAATCTCGAACTCCACTCCTTGGCTAAATATCGTGTGAATCTCGTTGATTAACGGTCTCCGCCATGTCGTTGTAACGTGCGCGAGACTTCCTGCCGACTTCCTGCTTAAGGCATCTGCCACTACGTTGGCCTTGCCTGGATGGTATTGTATCGTGCAGTCATAATCTTTTAATAACTCCATCCATCTCCGCTGTCTGAGGTTCAACTCTCGTTGGTCGAAAATGTACTTCAAGCTTTTATGATCTGTAAAGATCTCACATGTAGCGCCATATAAATAATGTCTCCAGATCTTTAGCGCGAAAATCACCGCTGCTAGCTCTAGATCATGCGTCGGGTAATTGGTCTCGTGCTTCTTGAGCTGTCGCGAAGCGTATGCAATCACTCTACCGTGTTGCATAAGGACACATCCTAGTCCAATTGTTGACGCATCACAGTAAACTGTGAATCCTTCTGTTCCTTCTGGTAATGCTAAGACTGGTGCCGTCGTCAGACACTCTTTCAGTTTCAGAAAACTGAGCTCACACTGATCCGTCCAGTTGAATTTTGCATTTTTCTGAGTTAGCTTCGTCAAAGGTACAGCGATCTTCGAAAAGTTCTGTACAAATCGTCTGTAGTATCCCGCTAAACCAAGGAAACTTCGAACTTCTGTAACTGATTCAGGTCGCTTCCATTCTATTACTGCTTCAATCTTCTTTGGGTCAACCTTAATGCCGCTTTGTGATACCACATGACCTAAGAAAGCCACTTCTGTTAGCCAAAATTTACATTTCGAGAATTTGGCGTAAAGCTGATGCTCTCTTAACGTCTGTAGTACTATTCGCAAATGCTGAGCGTGCTCTTCTTCTGTACGTGAATAGATTAAAATATCGTCGATAAACACGATTACGAACTGATCCAAGTATGGTTTGAATATTCTATTCATCAAGTCCATGAAGGCTGTTGGGGCGTTCGTCAATCCGAATGACATAACAAGGAACTCGTAATATCCGTATCCAGTTCGAAAAGCGGTCTTCTGAACATCATCATCGCGAATCTTCAGTTGATGATAGCCTGATCTCAGGTCGATCTTGGAGAAGTATTTCGCTCCTTGTAACTGATCGAATAGATCATCGATTCTAGGTAACGGATACTTATTCTTGATCGTCACCTTGTTCAGCTGTCGATAATCGATACATAGTCGAAGCGATCCATCCTTCTTTTTCACAAATAACACTGGTGCACCCCACGGGGATACACTCGGTCTAATGAAACCACGATCAAACAATTCTTCTAGCTGATCCTTAAGTTCTTTGAGCTCTGCTGGCGCCATTCGATAAGGAGGTATCAATATTGGCTTCGTACCAGGAGCCAATTCAATACAAAACTCAATCTCACGATCTGGGGGTAATCCAGGTAATTCCTCTGGAAAAACATCTGGATACTCCGATACAACTGGCACGTCACTTAAATTTGCACTTTTCTTCTCCACGTCTCGTACTATCGCTAAGAATCCTTGACATCCCTTCTTTAACATACGACAAGCTTTAATAGCTGAAATAATACTCGTAGAAGATTCCATCTTGTCACCCTGAATTGAAACAGCTTCAATTCCAGGCGTGTTAAACGTTACCGTCTTCTTTCGACAATCCACATTGGCGTAGTGCTGAGCTAGCCAATCCATTCCTAGTATGACGTCAAAAGCTAATACCTCGAGTAAAATCAAGTCGACTAACAAATCTCGTCCTTGAACTCTCACAGGACAAGACGGATAAACGATACTAACTTCCACACTCTCTCCGACTGGAGTAGCTACGAATAAAGGATTCCTAAGATACGCTGGTTGCACTCTTAACTTACTAGCGAAACTAGGCGAAACAAACGAATGCGTAGCGCCCGGATCAAATAAAATTAGTGCGTCTTGAGAAGCGATAGGAAAGGTACCTTGCACCACAGCATTGGAAGCCTGAGCCTCCTGAGGATTCAGTGCAAAGACCATGGCCTGACTCCCGCCAGCCTGCGAAGTCTGACCAGTACCGCGTCCTCCGCCATTTCTGCCTCCTCGATTTGCATAACCACGGCCTCTCTGGCCAGTAAAGGTACTTCTTGTCTGATCATATCCTGACGCTATCTGTTGCGCAGTTCTCTGCTGCTGATAAGAAGGCTGTACTACAATAGTCATCGAACCTTGGGGCATCTGCCTCGGACAATCTCTAGCAAAATGGCCCCGTTGACCACAGTTAAATGATGCTCCACTAGCAATATAGCACGCGCCGTAGTGCCTCCTATTACAGTTTAGACATATAGGAACTCCGCCTCCCATATCACTCATCGATCTGGCACTAAATCCGGTGCCTGAAGTATTGACTCTGGTTCCATACCGAGCTTTCTTATTTCTTTGCTGCCGTGATGGGGGTCGAGAATAACTCCTAATATATGATTGGGTAGGTGCGCTCTGTACGCTGCGGAACACATCACTCCTCTCAAGCGCAACATTGGAAGGATCGGGAATCTTTCCAAAACGGATCAGAGAAATTTCCATCTGCCTAGCGCTATCGATCAGTTGCACTAGGGTTCTTCCGATATCAGACGTCAGACTCACAAATTCAGCTCCTAGACCCTCCACAAACCTTGAGTTCACTCTGACTGGGTCCGTAGTCAAGTCTGGTGCAAACCTACTTACTCTGGTAAACTCTGTTACATACTCTTGCACAAACTGATTGCCTCTACTCAGGGTCAACCACTGACTACGATAACTCTCTGTCACCGCATATGGTAAAAAGTATTCCCTAAAGTGGTTTGCGAATTCAGCCCAAGTCATAGTATCCATGGTTGGCTGAATGTGCTGCTGAAACCAATCTTTCGCGGGTCCTTTCATTGACATTTCCACCATAATGATGGTCTGTCTCTCATTAGCTTGCAGGCGTCGAGCGTTACGTTCTACTTCTTCAAGGAAATCGAGAGCATCACCTGAGCTGTCAAACTTAGTTGGCTTAAGGCGCATATAAGCCAAGACGATATCTCGATCAGTGAAAGCAACGTTGCGCAACTGTTGCTGCTGTAGTTGTTCACGATGCATATTCTGCACCTCAGCTTGATTAGCTTGCATAGCCGCAATTCCAGTAAGAAACTGGTTCAGATCAAAACCCACAACATTAGGCTGCTGGGCTTGCGCTTGCACTCCAGGTGCCTGCGCCTGGGCCTCTTGGCCACCACCTCCTCCACCCTGAACAGAAGACTCATCTTGAGCTTCTGGATGAACGTCATGCGCCCCTTTTATAACATTTTGTGCTGCAGCGGCAGCTCGCTCTACTTTTTGTCTTTGGTCAGACATCCTGACCAAGACAAACAGCGTTACTTAGCCACATAATCGCATATTATCGCAAACACATACCGAATTAAACGCGCATCTCATCACATACGAACACACACTTAAGACAGACTCACATCCTAGAGGGAAAGCTGAAAGTTTGAAAATCAAATGAATACGTAACAAAGACAAGACTCGAATCCTATGTGCTGCAGTAGAATCCTAAGAAAATCAATCACTCTTCTAACATAAGCAATGGTAACTGAACCATGCTCTGATACCAACATTGTCACGACCCAATCTCAGGGCCGAGACCGGCGCTAGGGAATGGGAGTGGTTGCTCCGAAACCCGTAGCAAGCCTAAAATCATAAAATAATTTTTCGCGAAACATAAACGTCATGCATGACGGACATAAACACGTGCCATGCAGAAACACACATGCCAGGCATACATATCCTCTGGCAATCACAATATAAATAACGCAGCAAGCGTAAAACGTTTAAAACTTTAAAACGTTAAAGTTATATTTACAGAAAACTATACATTACAAGCTGACTCGCAAAATACTTATCTACTGCAGCTCTAAGAGTAAAATACTGTTTCTTTACATACTCAAAAATACAAACTTCTGGAAGTAGGATAGAAGTCCGTCGCTTCAAAGCGTCTTTAACCTGAAAGGAAATCTGTGAGGGGTCAGTATATTGGGATATACTGAGTGAGTTCATACATTTACCAATAAGTATTCATATAAAACATAAAACGATATTCAATCGTATGCAGCCAAGTACAGAATCCGATTGAAACCTTAATCCTCAAACATACTAATTAATCGATCAAGCAACCCAATCATTAATATCAAATTGCGAGTCCAACTCGCTGGTGGCCCAGCCACTATATACGGGGACTCCAGACTACACCGTAGCCGAGTGCTCACTCGTATCAAAATCATAAACCCAATCGTAAATTTCATAATCATCATCAGCTCCCAGCTGAGTCACATCAAAACTGGTGATCACGCAGTCCTATTGTCGCCCAATAGGTAGCACGTTCCATCGGATCAATACTGGTTTCAAATCAAGCATATGCAATTCATAAAAATAATTCGCATCGCAATCATGCAAAACAACATAAAGCAATATAAAATATTTGCTTAAATAAATACTTTAAAAGCAAATCGTATAAACTCGCAGAAAACGCTTATCCAAAAATACGTCGGGGCTTTAAAACGTCAAGCTTCCCGAACTACTGGTCCAGCTGCCTCTTGCCTCGCCGGATCTAAAACAAATTTTAAAACATTTGACTTGTATTAGAATCCTATTCTAAGATTGAGTCTAGACTCGCGACTCGACACACTGAACTTTTATTAACCGTCGTGCTTCTCACGCGATTATCCCGATAAACGGTATCAAACTCGTTTATGGATAAAATATCACTTCTAGTCAATTCTCGTTTAACCTTGTTAGGTTAACGTCTCAAATTAATCGATTACTAGTCCATTCCAATCTCGATATGCGCGTATATAATTTTCTCGAAAAACTAGGTCGATTGGCAAAAACACTGTGCGTACGCGCGTCTGCCTGTGCGATTGCACAGGGGACTGTGCGTCCGCACAGTGTGACTGTGCGTTCGCACAGTCCATTGGCTGTGCGTTCGCACAGTCCATTGGCTGTGCGTTCGCACAGTCCTGCTGTGCGACGCATAGCCACGGGCTTTTGCCCGGGAATCGATTTCCGACGTGCTCCTAGGCGTAAAAACGCCCTAAACGTATCCAAAACGCTATTTCTAACTTCAAAATACCCAAATACAATCCTATTATCGATAAAACGATAAAATCGTTTCGTGGCCTAAAACTTTGAATCGATATAACTCAAAATATAATCAACGAAACGGTAAAACGTCTTACCGTGATTACCCGTCGAAATACGATCGTTTGGAGTTATAGAACGTCGGAAACGGACGAGAAACGGAAACCGCACGACGAACCGTAATCGAAACGGCGAACGAGAGAAATATGAAACTGATGAGGGAAAGGGGTTCTGGAGCTTTCCTTTTCCTTAAGTTTATATATATAATCCGGCTAATTTGAACTTTGGTCCTTGAAACTTTTCAAAAGTTTCAATTTAATCCAAAACCTATCCGCGTCCAAATTTTAAACGATCTCCGATCGACTTCAAACTTTTACCATAAATACTATAAATTATTTCGCGGACTTTAGCGAAATAAAATCCATTACAGGATTTATAAATTATTTTATATTAATTTCTGAAGTTAAATCCTAAAATCCCGCTAATTGACTTATTAAAATTTATTCTAAATTCCCGATATAATTAAATTAAATTCTCCTTAATTTAATTTATCAGAAATCTCGACACGTGGCACGACGTAATTATCTTAAAATATTTTGGGGTATTACAATATTTTCGTCGCACGTATACTTAAGTCGTCGCTTTTAGCCACATATATACATCATTGATACTCTTATGAAGACTACTTTGATTCCTCGGTTTGACGAATATGAGACAGTAGTGTGGATAAGAAGTTAAAGATGAATATAACCTGAGGATTAATACTAAGATCAACGTGTAAGTTTCAAAAGATGAACTGCAATGAGGCAGATAGTGAAAATTCACTAAAAGAAAGTAATAATGAGAATAAATCGTAAGGTGCCAACATGGCAACGAAGATTTGAATATCGTAATGATTATGAGAATTAATATATCATGAAAATCGTAAAAGAATAGATGTGTTATAATACGTATAAGTAAAGAGCTTCGCAAAAGTGCGAACAGGAATTGGGCAGATAAGAAAATGGATTAACGAATTAGAAGAGTAGTGAAGGATATACGTGATAAATGAAGATGATTGCAGTGACAACACTGTTAAATATAATACATAACGACAAGAGATGAAAGAATCAAGGATTATCATTGGGAATGAGTAAACAGGATACATTGAATAGATTGGAGTAAAACTCCACTACAGCAACAATCGTTGATCCCCTAGAACGAAGACCGTATACATAACAGATGCGCCTGAACCAGGAAAGTTAACGAAGAGATTAAATATCTCTTTTCTGTAGGACATTAAGCGATAATGCACAGGCAACTGTGATGTAAACAGACATAATGTAAGACTAATAATCTTTAAAAGATGATAGCACACACTACGAGATGAAGTAAAAGACGAGATGACAAAGACAGTTATCCAGGATTATGAAGAATAAGACTGATTGATGAAAAGAAAGAAAAGACTACAAGTTTTAAGAACATAACATCTCGTTTAATAAAAGAATGTAAGTCAATGATTATACAATGAGTAAAGAGTATGCGAGGAGTGAAATAACGAGACCAAAGAGGATAACGGATAATGGGATGAAGATCCCAGTACGATGATAAATAAGGATCAGTCCGTGATAACGGCCATATGAAAGAAACTACACAAATAAAGAAGCATGAGCTAATTGAGTATTCACATTACTCAATAAGGAACGATGATAAGGATTAGACGTATCGAATAAAAGTAAAGAATCAAGAACAGAAAAGGGAAAGTATCGTCATCTTTGATGATAAGACGTCATTAAGACTAACTACCATTGGGTATCAGTAAGGAACTGAAAGTTCACGAAGAAGAAATTAAAAGAAAGGTTTCCAGTGACAACCAACACCAACGTACAAGAAGTACAGAAATTGAAATGACGATTCCTTACGCTGACCAATGTCGTAAGATAAACAAGGTACTCCTATTATGAGGGAAATTCAAAATGTTAAGGGAATTAAGATAAGTCAAGAAAGGATTATGAAAATTCGAGGACGAATTTTTATAAAGGGGGAAGAATGTAATACCCTAAAATACTTAAGTATTTAATTGGACCACGTGTCCAGTGTTAAGTCGTCAGAGTGGCGATATCGGAAAGATTTCCGAGAAATTAAGATAAATATTAAATTTTAGCAGGACGGATTCGAAAGGATTATTGCGAGAGATTTAACATTATATTTCAGTTCTAAAGTTAGAATTGGAATTAGAAAAGAAAAATATTAAGAGACTCGCAAAATAAAGTATAGGTAATTCAGCCATATAAATTCTGAAGTGAAAATTATTTCGCCAAGGTCCGCGAAATGTTTTATAGTATATGTGGTAAAAGTTTCGGGTCAATCGGAGACCTTTTAAAATTTGGACGCGGATACGTTTTGGACTAAATTGCAACTTTTGAAAAGTTCAAGGACCAAAGTGCAAACTAGCCAATTAATCTCGAGAATAGTAATTAAAAGATTATGGACGGGAAAATATTACTATTGAGATTCGTATTGTTTATTGGATATACGTATACGTTATGATAAAAGTGTTAATTAGTTAAGTGAGGGATTAAATTGAACAAAAGAAAAGTTTAAAGGACGAATTGTATTAATTAAAGAGAACAATGATCAAAGAGGAATTTTAACCATAATATACATAGGAAGTGATATGAATCAGATGAAGAAAGAATCCTCCAGAAGCTTTCATCCTTTCTTCGATCGTTACCGTCGTTCGCTCGCCGTTTCGCCGTTCGGCGTCCGTTTCGGACGATTTTCGCGGCAAACTCTTCGGAATTGGAAGCTCTATCAATCATAAGCTTCAAATCAAGGTAAGATTTAAATTTTGGATGTTAAAAATCGGAATTCATGGGCTGTTTTGAGAAAAATTGTTACGTTTGAATCGTAACGCCTAAAGCATGTCGGTTTTCATCGTTTTTGTAAGGATTCTTGGTAGGTTTTGTGTTAAGATGATTTGGGTATGTGTTGGTATGAGTTTTGGATGTTTTGGGGCCTCGGATATGGTCCAGAGACGTCAAAAACGTCGTGGGCACGACGTGCACCACAAGAGTGCACGACGTGCACCACCAGAGGTGCACGACGTGCACTAGTAGGGGTGCACGACGTGCACAAGGAAGGGCACGACGTGCCCTTCATGAAAAATGAGGGGCACGACGTGCCCTGCTTCGATCGTGACCTACGGGGGTCCTCCGGGAGCGAAAAATAGCTTCCGAAAGCATGAAATGGACATGGAACTTGACGTTTTGAGCTAGGCTTTTGGAATAAACATATTAAGCAAGGCTTAATTGATTAGTTGAATACCACTAATGGTATTAACCAAGCGTAAGAATGAGATTTAGTAATAGATATCAAGAAAAATACGCTTAGAATGCGAGGCTTATGTTTTGCGCTTTTGGTCATGTGTGGTGGTTAGAATAATCGTTAGAATAGATTCTTTAAGTATAAGTTTTAATGATAGAATCCTATGATAGATGTGACAGGCTATCGAGCTACGAGTATGACGAACCAAGGAGCTCGGCAAAGATTGACGGGCCAGTCTCTTGGAGCTTACGTTCGGATATAAGGAATAGCGGTCACCGTGAGTGGCAATTTACTTTTGCGTATTATTATTATTATAAAAGTTATTTTCATATATTATGAATGTTGCTATCTATACATCGCATTTATATGATTTGTTTGTATGGGCTTTTGTTATGTTTCATTGCTTTGATACATCAACTTTGTGGTGATGTTTATGGTCTGCATGATATATTAGATTGGTTTGTGTGAGTTGAATCGGATACATCGGTTGGCTTTGCTATCGATGTCAGACATATCAGATACATCGGTTGGCTTCGCCATCGATGTCAGACGTATGAGATACATCGGTTGACTTCGCTATCGATGTCAGGCTTTGTAATAATCTAAATTTTTGAGGTATTATGTGTAGTACCACGAGGCATAATCGTAAAGATTAAGAACGAGAATATCGGATTAGGATTGGATAATAAGGACTTAGACCGAAGCGGGTCTATTGGAAATTATCGTAAAATAAGAATTTACCTGGAAAATTATTATGCGATAAATTGAATTTAATCGGGACTAAAAGGGAATAAAATAAAATGAGTTGGAAAGCCAGAGCTAATAATATTCACGGCAAGGTCCGTGAAATATTAGTAATAAACGATCGTCATAGTTTCATAAGTATATGAAATCGTGTAGAAGATAGTTTGATGATTAGTTAAGAATAAGGGTTAAAGTGCAAATTAGCCACTTTAAGGACTAGAGTGAACTTTTAACCACAAACTTCCGGAGGAAGTTGTGTTTTAATCTATTTTCTCAATATAAGAAAATAATATCGATAAAGTGGTTATCGATGGTCATTAAGATGAAATATTGGACGAAAAAGTACAAGTTAGCTCAAAATGGAAATTTGAGCGTTTTTAGCCAAAATTGCCAAAATAAATTATTGGAAAGTGATATTAAAAAGATATGAGACTAATGTTATTTATTTGAGAAATAAATAATACGGAATTTATCGAGAATCGAATGATTAAAAGATTAGTGGACTAAATTGAAAGTGAAGAGAAAGGAGGTGACAACTTCAAGGACCTAAGTGGACTTTTTACCCACTTATTATCATCTTTTATGAATGAATAATCATTCATTTAAACACAATTTTGCAGCCAAAGGAGAAGAATCACGTAACTCTCCTCTCAAATTTCTCACAAATCTTCAAAACATCATATCTCATTCGTTTTAAGTCCGAATTGAGCGATTCTTGCGGCCACGGAACGAGGAAAAGGATTCTCTACAGATCTATGGATTCAATTTGAGGTAATAAACTCAAATTATAGTTAGGGTTCCAGGTTTAATATTTCGGTTTTTGTTAAAGTTTGATGATAATGGTTGTTTGATTATGAATGATGATTATGAGCTATGAATTAAGTGTTATAATGGATGAATTGAGCTTGAATTAGGGCTGATGTATTGTGGCTGGAAATTATTGATTTTGAATGATAAATTGAAGGAGAAATTAGGCTTAGGAGTTTGGCAAAATCATGATGAATTGAAATTGATGATTATAGACATATGAATTGTGTTGTTGCTATTTAAATTTTTGGATTGAAAAATTTATGAAGGGTTTGGCCATGAAGCTAGGTCAAGGATGTGAGGATCATTTGATAGTTATAAGCTTGATTTTTGAATAGTAATGGCTGAATGGAAGTTGATTTTGATTGTTAAGTTTTGATTGAAAAATCGATATGTGTAGTTCGGCCTAGGTATGTAATTCGTGCCTAAGCGTTTTAATGATGTTTAGGTCTTGGAATGTGTATGATTATGATATGTATAGGGCTGGATTGTGTTGTTGTTAGAATGTGGTATCGATAGGTTAGCTTCATTGCGTAAGAAACTACGATTTAGTCGATGTGAACAAATTGACGTTTTACAGAAAATGTCTTGCAAAACAGCGATATTGCAAAGGAAATATCTCGGGCTGTATAAGTCCAAATCCAGTTCCGTTTGTTGGTACGGAAACTTTGAGATGTTAACTACAATTGTCTAGTTTTATGTTTTCTCTAATTCTGCCTCTAAGATGATCAAATTGAGCAGAACATTTTATTGCTCGGAGCAGGTCTGCAGTTTTAGAACAGCCCTATGTAAAAACCTTATGGGCTAGAATCCGACACCTTCGGGTGAGAATTTCATTCCGAGACCTAAACAAAAGTTGTAGGCGACATTCCGAACTTTAAGAATATCAATTTTGTTTTGGGGTCAGACTATGTTTAGATAAGAGTTTTGTTAGCCGAAGTAGACTAGAAAAATAGCTTTTTGATAAATTAGTTATACTTAGAAATTTTATTAATTCGTAGCGTTATCGAATTTGCGTAGACTAGAAGGAGCGACTATCGATAAGGCTCGAGGCGAACGGATCGAGATATTGTGAAGTTTATTTGAAGAATTTGGATAGCAAGTGGTGAGTACACTTTAAGTTACTCGTTAATATTCATAAAACTACGTATTTTGATACGAAAAGCTATATGAATATTTATATATTTGAGATGTTTGCTTTTAAAATGTATACGTATGTATGCTTTGAAAATGATGTTTTATCGTAATGTGTTATTTTGATAATAACATAAATGTTAAGGCACCGGGGATGGGTAAAGTAAAATGACATAAATCGAACCAAATACAAATAAGAAAAATATAGTACATGCCTATATGTACTATTATTCATATATTTATAAAGATACATTGTACGTTCCTATACGTGCGTTTAATTATAATGAATACCCATACGTGCGTGTGTTATAGATGTATGCTTGTAAATTGTAATGTGCATGTCATGATCCATAAAGGATCAAGAAAACCCAACATAAATCATCGAAAGATAAATACATGAGAGAAGAAAAGTGAACTCTGACATATTCAATAATAAGAACTGAGATACAAGGTGGAACTCGGTAGAATTATTCCGGGACCTGTATCTCATCCATTCTCGATGATAATCCTCGGAACTCATACGTAATAAAAAGTAAGTGCGATACATCGAAAATCAATACGAAACAAGATCGAGACACAATGTGAACAAACACTCATATTAAATGTCAATAGAAATTATATGAATCGACAGTTAAGTTCAAAAGACCTGCAGGGTGCAGAGTCCGAATGCAGACACGAAGGTAACTCGGTTGAACTATCTCGGGACCCGTGTCTAAGGAGTAACTCGGTTGAATTATCTCGGGACTCCTATCGATCGTTTGGGATTGAGAAATGGTACAGGTAACTCGGTTGAATTATCTCGGGACTGTACCATATGGTTATGGGTAACTCGGTTGAACTATCTCGAGACCCAACCATAAGGATCAAGTCACAAGAGACTTGCCAATGATTTAGTTCGACTTAGAATCATGATAATATAAACTAAGATTTAAGATTCGGTCGAAATCTAATGCAACAAAACGAGAAAGAAAAACATCAATATCATAATAAGAAATCAATGACGACAAATACTTATAAACTATAAGTTTACGAAATAATCAAAGAGTTATGAAGGAAAGAAAAGAAGATACGCAATATGATGTCAAAAGATTATTTTGATATATAAAATGGGTCTTCAACGGATTTTAACCCTTTATGTGATATTGCGTGTAATTTGGTGAACTCACTCAGTTTTATACTGACCCCGTTGCTCCTCCCATTTTTCAGGGATAGTATGATATGATTTGAAGAGTCAAGCTTCTGAAATTTTAATTCTCGGAAGTCATTTGTACAAGAAGTAAAGGAAGGTTTTCATTCTAGCGGTCCGCAGTAGTCTAGATGTTTTTGTCTATGTATTTGTATAACGCATTTCCACTCTGATGTTTTTGTAAAATGGGGTCACATGTATTTTGATAAATGAAATATGATTTGAAAAGCGAAAAAATTACACAGGTTCTTAGGCTTGCTACGGGTTTCGGAGCTAACACTCCCATTCCCTAGCGCCGGTCGCGACTCATAAATTTGGATCGTGACAGGCTTGTAGGATACATCGGTTGGCTTCGCTATCGATGTCAGACATGTAGGATACATCGGTTGGCTTTGCTATCGATGTCAGACATGTAGGATACATCGGTTGGCTTCGCTATCGATTTTAGGAGGATGAGGTTAAGTACGATAGTTATGAAATGAAAAGCCATGAATTATATTCTGAGTATGCGATGTTGTAAATTTAATAATACCGTTAATAATTTTCATACTCACTCAGTATTTTTCCAAATACTGACCCCTCACTCTGATGTTTGCAGGTATTAGAAGTCGGATCAGACAAACCATCTCCATTGTGCCAGAAGTCGTTGGACTTGCACAAGTAGGAATTCCTAGAGCTGCAGTAGTCAGTAAGCGTCAATAGGAAACTTATGATTTGATTTCAAATAGTTAATTCTTATTGTAAACTCTAATATAATATTTCAATATCTATAAGTATATTATTTACAAAGAGTTTTCCGAAAATGTTTTATATGTAATATTATACTTTTAATTGCAAAAAATTATTATGGTTTTAGGATTGCTACGGGTTTCGGAGCTACCACTCTCATTCCCTAGCGCCGGTCTCGGCTCAATAATTTGGGTCGTGACAACTCTGTACCTAGAAAGTTCTTCCACTGCTGTAACTTTGCATTCCTTCTTCATACTCTTTCTGAAATTTCGATCGATCGAATTCAATAGCATCTCTCACGTTATTCGATGCTAACCACGTACATATTACTACCGAATCGTAGCAATATCAACTATGTTCTATTCATAGGAGGCATTATATCTCCTAAAGGTTTCATCTAAATAAGCATATCATGCAACCACATCTTATCGAAAATAAAATATACGTATATATCCCGTATATATGTGTCACAAAAAGCAAATAAGCATTGATCAAAGGGTCAACACGCTTCCTAAACTTGTGACACGGGGTCATCTAACCCAATTTATACTTTAGCAACCTCAAAACTCTTCATTTTTGGGTCAAATAACCCCATAATTTATATTTTTATTTTACAAAATGGATTTAAAATAATTATATTTCAATAATTAGGAAAGTATCTATTTACTTTTTTATATCTCTCACTTCCGATTTATATTTTACGCTTTTTAAACATACAATTATGGGGTTATTTGACCTAAAAATGAAGAGTTTTGGGGTTAGTTGCTCAAAAAAGTATAAATTGGGTTAGATGACCCTGTGTCACAAATTTAGGGGGCGCGTTGACCCTTTGTTCAATAAGCATTTCACCAATCAATTTATCATACTTATCACAAAGCACATTATGCAAACGACTTGGATCAGACAGAACTCAACTCTATAGCTGCAGTAGTTCCTAGGTTACTTAATCAACAAAACACATATTAGCAGAGGTAACTGGACCAACTGCTCCGATACCACAACTGTCACGATCCAAATTGTTGAGCCGAGACCAGCACTAGGGAATGGGAGTGGTAGCTCCAAAACCTGTAGTAAGCCTGAAAACTACTAATAATTTTTCGCAATACAATATATAAAATGTTTTCATAAAAGTTCTTTAGATAACATAATTATAGATATTAAAATATCATATTTCTTTCCTGAAACGGTTGCAAAACGACTCGTAGAAACCAGGGTCTTACAAAGCGATATCTAATATACAGCACTGCCCTGTTTCTAGCAATAAGTACGACCATTTCCATTCATGGCAATTGGTACAGAAATCAAACTGATAAAAACGTATCTTTATAAATAAACATCTTTTGTAAATCATATCAGAGTTTACAACTAAAATATTGTTTGAAATCAAAACTCTATTCATATACTGACACCTATGGACTACTGCAGCTCTAAATGAATTCATACATTGTGCAAGCCAATCGACTTCTGGCACAAAGAGAATAGTCTGTCTGATCCGACTCCAGTCACCTGAAAGACATCAAAAGTGAGGGGTCAGTATTTGGGAAAATACTGAGTGAGCTTGCAATTTACAAATGGTACTATCAAAATATAGCATCACATATTTAATACGTATATAAATCAATAGATGACATAAGCAAACCGCACAACATTCTCAAGTAATAGATCTGATTGAAACTCTAACCCTCGACATGCTAAACGTATATAATCAAATCAAATTGAACCAAATGATCTGGTCCGGGAGTAATACTAACTCAACCACGTCAGCCGCGACCAGCCTCTTAATCCCAAGTTGTGGGTCCCGAGATAACTCAACCGAGCTCAACCCACTAGATACGGGGCTCAGGTTACTTTAACCGAGTTCACTCTCGTATCCACATTCATATCATATGCGCATCTCATAATCTCAATGACAATCTAGACACGCTAGACTAACTCAATTACTGGTGATCACACAGCCTATTGACACCCAATAGGTAGTTAAATTCTTCGGATCGTATACTAGATTCATGTATTCAAAGCAATGAATAAAACATCATTCATACAATCAATCAACTCAGTCAAACATAGCAGTAACTTATACGAGCAAGTCATATAAATGTACTTGATAATAGTATTCGTAATATAAGAAATTAGCTTTTATAAATAATACACAAAAGTAAATTGCAACTCACTGAAACCGCTATACCAAAAACTGCATTATCATTATCTAATCACGTAGGTTCCGTGCATTGCTTGATCACGTAACTACTCCAGCTCGTCGATCTGGTAGCTTGTTGATACGTCAATTACCTATTCAAATCACGCGTACGTTTAATTCATAACGTAAACTTAATGCCGAAACTCTAAGTTACAAACTTAGGTTAATACGTCCTTATTTTAAATATGATCTTTTACCTCGATAAACTCCTAATAAACCCTATGTACTTAGCCGAGGTAGTTATCGATTTCTAAGTATAGGACATACGTGTTTCGGAATCTAAACACGTTTAATTTGCTTATCGGAAAGTCCATGATTTATTCTTAATGTCTGACATACTTGAGGTCGGAAAACTAGGTCCAAACGGGGCGGAAATGCTCAAATTGATATGTTCGTTGGCTGACCATATGCGCCCGCACAATTTTGTGTGCGCCTGCACACTTTTGTGTGCGGTCTTTCGCATAGCCCGGAATCCATTTCCGGGCCACACAGACGTATTCCGACATTCCAAAAACGCAAATAACACCTTATCTCACAGAACCCGTAATTACGTTTCTCCAAAACACTAAAAACGATCTAGATACGCCAAATTCAATATTAACACAACATTTATAGTAAAACAGCCCTTGTTCCTTCAATTTTGGCACCAATAAATCGTATCTTACCTTGGTACAAAGCTTGAGATTGATAGAGAATTGAATTCCGAGCAATTCGATATAAAGAACGTGCGATTTGAACGAGAAACGGCGAAACGACGGCGAATCGAAGTGATCGTCGATTTCCTTCTCCTTCTCTCTAGATCCTTCTGATCCCTTCTTATTTCATATCTTTATATATATATATATATATATATATATATATATATATGGCAAATATATCATTTTAAGCCTTCATTACCTTAAGTTAAACCATTTCTCTTTGGTTAATTATCCACTTAAACTCAATTATATACGTATTATTTATATCCAAATAAATAATACTAGCCCTAAATGGTTATTTTCCGTCAATAATCTTCTAATTGTTATTCTCGAGGCTTACTTGGCTAATTTACACTTTGGCCCTTGAACTTTTCAAAAGTTGCAATTTAGTCCAAAACTTATTCGCGTCCAAATTTTAAACAGTCTCCGATTGACTCGAAACTTTTGCCACAAATACTATAAATATTTCGCGGACTTTGGCGAAATAATTATTAACTCGGGATTTATTATTTATTTTATATTAATTTCCTAATCTTTTCCTTAAATCCCGCTAATACGCTTAATGAAAATTAGTCTAAATTCCCAATAATATTAAATTAAATCTATATCAATTTAATTTATCGAAATTACGACATGTGGTACAATTTAATTATTTTAAATATTTGGGGTATTACATCTTGCCTGGGCGTGGATTCATTCGTCCTAAGAGTGTGATTGGGGAGGGGATATTAGAACAATAGCTTCAAGCATTCGTGATTTGATCTTATTCTATTTATATAAGAAAGAAGAGAATCTCTTTATGATTAAATCGAACTCTTCCTAATCATTGTTCTCTCTTTCCTGCAAAGCGTCTGCGAACGGATCCTCTTTTGTCTTAATTACCAAATCCCTGCTGCCGCCGCTCCTACCTTCGCCCTTGAATCGGTCTCCAGGCTAGAGAGCCATGCCATCTCACTCGGCTTACCAAAATTGTATGTTTCAATGCCTAGTTCTAGTATCTAATTTCAAAGACTGGTAATCCTACTCTGATCTTTCCTGTAAACTCGAATTTCCCCCCTGCTTTCCTGTCTCTCGACTGAAGTTTGACTTGGCTTGGCCACTCTATCACTTAGGTTGTGATCTTTATCTTCTAAATCCATTTACCATTATTCGGGTATTGACTACTCTATGGCTATTGCGCTTGTTCCTTCAACGGTCAGAGTACCCGCAAAAGCAGAGTTCACGGCTTCATAAGGGCAAACCGAACAAGCAAGAGACAAAAGCTTCTTTTCGACATCTTAAAGAAGTAGATTCCCTTGCAAGGGTACGAAAGGATAGGTATTCTTCCTTTGCTACCCTCCGAAAGAAGTTAATCTGCAGTAACCACACAAAAAAAACTGTTTGAACAAGGGCAAGCGAACCAAAGAAAGCATTTGAATAACGAGTTGTTGCCTCTATTTAAGTTCTTTCTTCATCACTCGATTCCTATTCTTTTGCAATCTCGGTTCAAAGAACTGGGTCACGGAACTCTCTGCCCTTCGCCCCTTGACTACGAAACTAGGCTGTGATCCGCATCGAGAAAGAATGGGGTGGTCAATGTCGGTCTATGCAATGGTACATGAGTGTCGATGGTTCGAAAGAACTCTTCTCTAAATCCAAATATAAAAGCAGCCTCCCTCAACTATACGATACCACTGCTACCACTTCTGAAACTATCGGGAATCCACTTTTTAAAATAATTATACCATACCTGCAAACTCCACTTCTTCAACAAGAGAAAAGATCATATCAGCAAGAGCAAGTAAAGTAAAGTCTGAAATGTCTCAGAAGCAAGTCTCGGCTTAGCTGCATTATCTTCCTACCGATGTCATACTAGACTTTATTATATATGTACATTAATGATATACAATTTAGGCTTAATTATTTTTAAAACCCTCACCTTTAATCTTTTTTTGTTTATACCTTGAACTAGAAAAAATAGCACATATACCCTTGACGTTGTCTTTATGTTTCACCTCTACCCTCGAAGTATTAAATTGACTTTTTTCATTTGAAAAATAGTTTAAAATAGTCTTTCAATTTTAGTATATATTATAATTACACGTCAATGTTATTAATTATACAAAAACACCTTCTTCTTTAAAAAAAATCAATTAATAATAATAATTTAATTTATATTAATTATCGGTAATTTTTTAAAAATTAAAAACCGTAAAAACATTTACGTAAAATAAATAAAATATTTTTATTTCCGACTTACCACCATAAAACAAATTTTAAAATCCGATACAAAATTTAATAACTTTTTTTTTTAATTTTTGAGGTCCTTCCATGGAACGAGGAGCAGCAAGCTCCTTCCCTCAATGGGAGGAAGGAGCGACCTGCTTCTTCCTCCATGGGAGGAAGTGAGCTCCTCCTCCATTGGGATGGAATAACCCTCATATTTAGTTGTTTTCAATAAATCATCTATTTTTTGAAATTTGGGGTACAAACGGTATATGTGACATTTTTCCTAGATTAGGGTATAAACGAAAACAAGATTAAAGGTGGGTTTTTTTAAGTAATTAAACCTACAATTTATACATTTTTAGAGCATTTTAATTCATATACATTATCTTATAAATATATATATATTAATTTATGAGACGTGATTGATATATTTTCTAAACGTATTTGATTAATACATCATTGATATATCATTTTCAATACGTAATAAATGATAGACACGTTGCAATACGTATTTGATACGTGTTGAAATATTTTAAAAACACATTTGATTAATACATTGTTGATACATATTTTATCAATAATATATACTTAATAAAAAAATATGATAAAGACATACTTGATACGTGTCTGAAATATTTTAAAAATATTTTTGAATAAGTATATATTTGACATGTAATTTGTAAGAAATATTTTTTTTTAATTTTTTTGCATAATATTAACATTTATAATACATAATTTATACATTTTAGAGCAAGTTAGACATTAATTTTTTATATAAGATACTCTATAAATACATTATGCATACACATAATATAATGTTCAATGCGTTAGACTTACATATGAAATATGTATTAAATTAATTCATAGATGTTATCCTTCAAATATATATTAGTATATGAGACGTGAACAAAAATATTTTTAATTGATAAATTAGTGATACATAATTTATACATGATAATTTTAATATATGATATCCAATAGATATTATTTTTAATACTTTGGTTATACATAATTTATTATTTAAATTATTATATATATACATCACACACACACACACACACACACACATATATATATAATTAAATATAAAAAAATTAATTATATATTTAGTTTTTAATAATCTAATAATTTTTTTATTAAGTGATAACATTATTATTATTTTTATTTATTAATAATTATTACGTTTGATTGGTCAATTAATATAAATTTAATTTTTTAGTGACTACTAGTAAAATAGATTAAAAAGAGTAAAGACTTAAAAGAAAAAAAAAAAGAAACCACCACATGGGGGACAAGGGCACCCACATGGTTGTTTTTTTTTTTTTTTTCCAATTTTGACTCAGCTCATTTTTTTGAGGTGTTCTTTTTTTATTGCATAGCTAGTAAATGTAAAAAAAATTATCTTTTGGTTATGAATGTAAAATTTTCGGTTTTAGCCCTTTGATATTTTTGTTTTTTTCTCAAAAAAAAAAAGAATTAATATGAAATGTAAAAAAGTTTAGTTAATAAAAGATAGAAAAATATAAAAAGAAATAGTAAATCAAATTCATTTGAAGGCATAATCCATTTTGAGGTCACTATTTTACCACGTGTATCTAGAGACTAAATAATTAATTTAAAAAAAATACAAAAGTAACTTGAATTTCATCATAAATAATATCAAAACAATTAAACAAAAAAATGAATAATTTCATTAACTAATTTTATAAACTTAAAAACTGAAAATAAATCAAAAAAATTTATCACTATTCCATTCAACTTTAACCAAAACCAACTCAAATTAGACAACTTTCTTAATTTTAACTGAAAAATTGTATTAGATAATTTAAAATTAAAATATATTGCACTCACATTTAATTTACGATATAATAGTCTTTGAACTGTTAGGTCTTAAAATCAATTATCTACAAGAGTGTATGTTTTTGTTTCTCCATCGATATATCAAAAGAGCAAAATTTACCAACGGATTACTAAAGCAATTAGATAAGCAAGAAAATTTAGAAAAAGTGAAAGTTACACCAGCTAATCATAAAAGTAAATAGATAGCTTATGTTTTCAAGATTCAAGATTCAAAAATGAAAAAGAAAAATACTTTATAACCAACTCTTTTTACTCACCTTACGTGGCAAGCTTTCATTCGTCCAATTCTCTTCTAAAAGTATATATCTTAAAAAACAGAATTTAATGAATCCACTCTTTAATTGTCACGTTACAATCCACTCTTTAATTACCACGTTAGGCGGTACAAGAAGTGGGTTAAAAGTTACTCAATAAAAAATAACAGTACGAATATATAATATTGAGGATCCATGGTATCATGCTGGTGGGTGCTCAAAATAATAAAATATCGAATCGTTCATAGATTAATTGGTAGTGATGATGAGCTAAGAGGCTAACCCATTAGTTACGATCCTGTTTCACTAGTCAATAGTACTCGATCAAACTCCAAACCGACCAATAGGCTAAGCATAAGAAATCAATAGATGCAGAAACTATAAACTCGAATTGTAACAAATGAGTAGAAAGAAAGAATAATTGTAACAACCAAGTATAGCAGGTAATACCGTTCCCAACTAGCGGAGCTTCTGAGCATAATCAAAACTCAGAGGTTGCTGACAGAAAGGCGGCTGCACATAACAACATGTAAGAGAGCATCAATCCAATATCTCTAACCATTTTGTAATAATCCAATTTGTTCCACCATCACAAACAAACATGTACAATACCTGGAAAACAGCATGTCTAAATTGCTCATATGAATGTGCATATATCTTTGAAGCACTTGGCCATTGCACAGCTGCAGGATCTCTTAATCTTTGATTTGACCCTACAGCACACACCACAGGGCTTGCACCAGGCTGCTGGTAGCTAAGCAAATTTTGCATCTGACCCAACTGCGCAAAACCAGTATCATACTGAAGAAACGGAAGTTGAATCCTCTGCATATTCATTGGTGCCAGGTTGAAACTCTGATTCGTAGGAAGGCTCCTAACATACCTGCATTAATTGAGAAACCTAATTCACAGACGTGTAGACAATAATCCTGAATACAAAAACACGTAACATTGCATGAGATTGATGACAATTGCTTCAAACAAATAACCCATACCTTTCATAACTCCGATCATAATCTGGGTCTGTGCGATCCTTCTCCCGATCTCTGAAAATTGCAACTCGATCCTTGGAGAAAATACTTTTTTCCAGATCACTTGCACAGTTCCTGCAACCTTCATGCTCATCATTGCTTGGGCATGTGGGTTTTCTATCAGTCAAAACCTGAGACACTATATTGTCTGAGTTGGGACTGGTAGGGCCACTGAAGATGCGAGCCCGTGCCCTATCGTACTCTTCTTTCCTCTCCTCCACACTTCTCATAGGACTTCTTTTAACTCCAAATTCATCAGATTCATTCATAAAGCCTTTGTCCGGTCGAGGCCTGATAACAATTTTAACCTGCTCAGGTTTATCTTTTTCCAGCTGTTTAGCAGGTATGTCACATAAACGCACAGCAGGATATCTGCTTTCTATTATTTTCTTCACCAGAATTTTGTTTACCAGACCATCAAAGCCATTATCCTGTACCATGGTTATCAACCCATAGTGTTGAGCAACACGGTGAGCTGCAAGCCTAAGGTACGAAGTAGGAAAATGTTGGAATTCAAATTGCTGTTGATCAGGGTTCTGTAGAAACCTCTGAATATCAAGTTCCATCCTCAAAACTGCCAAAAGAATCGGAGAGTTCTTGTGAGAAATGCGGAATGAAAGTACGACGACTACTTGTATGGCAAATGACACCAAAGATGTAATCGAAATAAACATGCATAGACCCATTCATTATATATGATACATAAGTTTAGATTCAAGGACATAAACATACATATCCAAGTAACAATCATCATATACTAGAAACGGAACCACATATCAAGACACAGGTAAATGCCCCACATTTCTCTTCTTCCCCTTTTCTCTCCCACGCACACGTACGCACACAGGGTCACCAATGCATCTAACAACATGCAATATTATAAGCTGTACTATTTTGTGAATTTTATAATCAGATGGTTGTAATGTAAGGTACTTATGTATGCAATACAATTAATAATTGTATAATCATGTCCTTGAATGATGTTCTTGCTAAGAAAATTTGCATGGTTTTAAGGTGTTTATTGCTATTGACATAAGAGATCACTCTTATAGTTATAACTTATAATATACACTAGGAAGACTAAAAAGTAAGCCACTTCAGGCTTGTTTTTTATTCATGAAAGGCATCAATAATCTTTCAGCCCAAAACTGATACGGTAATGACGAGAGAAAATGGCCCCAGCAGCTTTTCAAATGTCTCAAACTAAGCATTCTCCTCTTCCCCACACACCACCAACTCCCCTCCCCATAAGCCATTCTTCTTGATCTAAGCTCTTAAGTTTCACAAATCATGAAACCTAATATTTTTAGAATTTCAAGATCAAACTTGTGTTATTCAAAAGTTCAATTTTTTTACCACTCGCTATGTGTACATTACTCAATTATTTACTTTTATTGATACTTCTCTTTGGAATTGCATACTTGAGCAGTTGAGCCACATCATAAAGCAATAAAAACAGTTTTGTTCTTGAACTCCACGAATTCAAAAAGATAACAAAGGTTCATTGCTACTAAGAAAGGTCTTATACTTTACCACTGTCAGTTCGGAAAAATATTTATTGATTTACAGAAGAGATTTTTGCAGGAAGGTTGTGAGAACAACAAATAACAAAAGATGGGACTTAAAAGGGCTCATGCTTAATTGTACTTAAGCACAGGAAGTTCCTGTTATAACTACATAAAAGAAAATGCTTTAACTAATACAAAACAGCTTATATATAATATGAATCTCGTAACTCAACGAGCAACTGATCTCTAAATTAATTGATGACACTTTTTGTTAAATTAATGATGAAAAATAACATTTAGTCAGATTTCATTCATACATGTCGAACTTCCAATTATTTAATAATCTAACATTATTTATCCAAATGACAGTTGGAGAAAGAAAAAAAACTTCCCCTTAACTTAAAAATAAATAAAATGACCAACATACAGAAAATTGCAAATCTCAACGTTCAAAAAGTAGCTGATTTTGCTAACTAATTTCAGTCAACATCGTGCATGGGTTTAAGCCTTGCGCCAATTTGTTTCCAGCTTTGCAAATCAAATCCGTTAAGGACAAATTTTGCAACTTTAGTTGTTGCAAATGCACCCAAAATTTTGCAACTTTAGTTGTCTAGTCCTCTTAAAAATTCTATGAAGATCACTTTATGCACCCAAAATTTTATTAGCATTATCAATTAAAACAGTCACTATATCACTTCAAAAAAGAAAAAAAAAGTCATTATATCAGACTTTTTATATTTTTTCTAACTACGTGACCCAATATAAACTCTAAAACAGAGTAGAGAAGCCATGCTTATGTCATAATGCACCCTAAAAGGAAACATTATATTCAAAAAACAATTCTTTGTAAAGCTAAAAAAATGGAATATAGAGAGTTAACACCGGTGCATCGCATTTATTGGCTCTGAAAGAGCTAAGAAGAGAAAAACGTCTATGCAACAGACTTAACTAGACATGCATGATATATCAACCAACTGTACAAAATGATGGATGACTAGTAAGGCAGAGCTACAGCTTATTTACTAACTGCACCACCACCATGTATTGTTATTATTTTGTTGTCATGACGATTTCTAGGGTCAACAATTGACAATGGGCACTTGAGTGAGATGAACAATAACAATATGCCCCAAAGGATGATCTTGTAAGTATAAACTTTAATGTGTTCATAATTTTCCATCTACTTTTTCTTTAATTTTCCAAAGAAGGTGGCCAGAAGATATCTATTGATGTCTAGCAAATGGCAAGGGAAGCATTTCTAGCTCACAAAGATGCTTTTAAGGTGAAAGCCAGTTGTTGTTTATCGTTTCCTTCTGTGAAAATGATAGACAAAGGCGAGATGAATTTTGAGGTGCAAAAGGGTCCTAGCGCCTTAGGCAAGAGGCACTTAGGCAAGACTCTGGAAAATAAAAATCACAAAATATAACTTTTAAAAGTCATAAAAGAAAACAAGCATCAATTTTTTCTAAATGTAAGATTAAAAGTATCACAAACCATGAACTTAAAGAGTTTAAAAATAGTCTAAGCAATTAAGAACTAATGAGCAATATTGCCATATTTCAAAATCCTATCAATCAGCTAAAATTCCTGTATTTTTTTTTTAAATCAACTACTCAGTATCATTATCAAGATCAATAAGGTCATCATCTTCTTAACCTCCTCTTCATTAACAAACTCTCCATAATCACTTTCACAATCTTCTTTTTCTCGTCTTCAGTATCCATCTCTTTCTCATCTCTAAAAGTTAAAAGGAGTGACATGGCATTCCTATAAGAAGATGTTTTATCCTTTTCAACATTTTTCTTCTTTGAAAAGAGAGATATATAGTTGAGTAAGATTACAAGAAGAGTAGAAAAATGGAAACTAAAAAGGAAGAAAAAAGAAAGAGGAAAGAGATTAAAGAAAAGGTTGAAACAAACTTGAAGAGGAGCAGCAACTTAATACAAGGGATTGAGGCAAAAGAGCAACCATGGAAGACTTCTTTTATATCCCTCTTTCTTTCTACCTTTACTCTTTATTTTAATTTTCTTTTCACCTTTTATTGATAGAATTAAGAGTGGCCGAGCGTATATTAACAATAAAATCTAAGGTATGCGTTTAATATAAAAAAACAATTTAAATTTCCTAAAGGTGTGGCTCATGTGCGCCTCACCTCATGGGTGAGGCGCACATAGACAAGCACCTTTCGAAAGTCACTCGCCAGGCAGGTGAGGCACTAAACTCTCACCACAGGGACACCCTTTAACAACTGCCATTTTGAGCTGTATTGTTCGAACCATCCACATTCCACAATTGTTTGTATTTCATAGACACTATTATCGTATGATTGTCAATGGTAGGTATCTTGGGTATTTTAACATTAAAGCAATTTTCTAACTAATCAGAAAAGCTCTAACTAAAACAAATATTTTATTTGAGACTAACATTTAACAGAGTACAAAGAGGACTATCTATTAAATAAAGTTTAATAACAAGCAGGAAAAAAATAACGCTAAAGTAATTTAACAAAAAATATTTCATGTTTTACAAGCCACAACCAATAAGTATAATGCATACTTGCCAAAAAATTTATGCTCGGTGCACTAAGAAAATCTTTGACGTTTGGAAAAGTAACTAGCCAAAAACCTTTCAAAAGATAGAGGCAATAACAAACCCTTATACAACCGTGTCAACTAAGAACGATAGTAATAAACACAATTACTGTATTTTGACATAAGAGAAGAAATTCCAAAAATCAAATAGTGAACAGTGATGATTTTAATCTTTAAAGTTTTTTCCACAAAATTATAATTAAAATAAATGCTGAGCCCGTTGGCATAAAGAGTACATCCTAAGAAAACTAAAAGCAAACTGATATAGTGGCAAAACACTTAATGGAAACTAAGAGTATCTTATTATGGTATTCTAAGAAAGAAAAGAAAAATCTGTAACAAGTTCAAATGTTAGCATGAACTCTTCATTGATCCATCCTCAAATATCTAATCTCGTATAGGCTTGCAGGACAATTAGGGTCTAAGGGTTGCATGAAGAGCTATAAATAGATATTTTGCTTATAAAAAATGTAGTTTTAGATTACTTGGACATGTCTTTATTGAATTCTTTCAAATGCTATTTATGATCGCCCTGTAGACCGTTTAGGTGTGATTGCCTATAGCCTTCTAGCTGTGATTGTTTGAAGACCTATTATATTTCTCTGTATATATCAATTTACATACAAACTACTATGAAATCACATATTATAGGCAATCAAAACCGTTACTTTCCACAAATATACTAATACTCATACGCCATAGGACAGTATATCACAAGCTATCCTACATCAGCCTAGACCAACTAAACCACAATCAAACCTATCTCTCATGTCAATATGGAAGAGTAGATGTAGACAGTACAAAAATTTATCCGGAATAAGTGCATTCCGCGTAATATGGTGCATTTTGCAACCAAACTACTTTAACCCGAATGGGATAGGTAGGTTAATTCACACATCCTATTGATAATGTGATTGAGAAAATGAATCAAAGAAGAATGAGTACGTGAGAACCATATACTTCATTCTAGCAGTAGAGACAATCAAAAGTGGGCACATCTGCAATACAATTATCAGAATTACATGTTTTTGCTGACTCCATCAACTTGGAAAAACACAATCAAGAACCAAAACAATTAAGTGTTAGTAAGGAGCTGCACATAGTAGCCATGTAAAGAAGAATTGTAAAGACTATGATGAACCAACAGTAATGGAAACAAAGAAAACCCTAATAAAATGAAGAAAAAGGGACTAACTGGTGAGACGATGACGTGGGTTCTGGAGAGCCTCGAGTAAGAAAGGATCCACCATTGATTCCATTTTGAGAAAAGGAGTCAACAGCCAAATTCAATCATCTTTCACCACCCAAAGAGAAACTCCGACCCCTTCGTTTCTGCATTTTATAATGCTTCCTTTTCTTTTGTCGATATCTTTTTTTTCTTTACTAACCTAACTCTATTATTTTAGGATACAAGTTTCACATTCGGTGATATGCACGTGGCTCGTAACGTAACTCGGTAATGAACATATTAGTACATTTATTATAATTATATTAATTTTTTATTTATAATTGATATTAAATTAATTAAGAATTTTTGTAAAAATAAATATAATATAATCGGTTATGGAATTTTTTTCATACTAAATTTATTCTTCTTTTGGTTTTATAATAATTATAATTAAATAATTAACTTAATTTTATTAATAATATCTTTAAAGATAATAAGATAAAAATTTAAATAATAATATATTAACCAAATACAGTATTTTAATTTTGTACTTCAATCAAATTAAAAGATAAATATTCCTACTAATTAACAGACAATTTAGTTATTTTTTACATACTAAAAATTAAATTGGAGATAATTTAGCTACCTATTCTAATTAGAACTGATGGATTACGGCATCTCGACGGCGTTAATCCTGCAAAACAGTGTAGATGGCTAATCGGACGGTTTGTCCGATTAACTCTCCGATGCTTAAGTCAGTTTAGGCTTAAGAGAAAGTATTTGTATTTATTGTAAGTTGTATGTTTAGGCATACCTCAAACTCCTTTTATAGTAGTCGAATGTATACCTTGCAGAGTTGTAGTAGGAAAGTGATTCCTACTTTGTAGGATTTGACCCTGATTAGGAGTGTCCTTCCTTATTCAGACAGGAGTCCTATTTAGGAAGATATTCCTAAATAGTCTCATCTTCCTAAGTTGTAGGTTATTTTCCTAATTTGGAGTTTGTATCCAAATAGGACAGATACTCTGAATATGCGTAGATCCTGGCAATTGTCCGAGTCTTCTAGAATTCGGTCTTTATGATGTCGAATGATGTATTCCAGTCAAGGCGGATCCGGTGGATTCGGCCGCTGGTTTATCTTGATTCAGTCCTTTGGGCGGGAGTCTGGTGTCGTCTGAGAATAGATCTTCTGCGACTTGGCTCCATTATAAGTAAAATAGGATTCGGTATCCATCATTAGCCCCCCGCAAGTAAGCTAAAGTCATGGTATTTTATGCCTTGGAGTATTTCAGCTCTATTTGAGGCGAGTCGTTTTGTATTCCGGCGTTCCTTTTTGCTTCTTGAGCAAGATTCTAGTTTTTCTCCTTTTTCGCCATGTGTCATTCATCTATTCGTTATTTTTTGAAGTGCATTCGTTCTATCTTCCTTTGTCTTTAAACTGTTGTATTTGTTTCATTTTTCATCTTTTACTCTTGGTTGTTCGAAAGTAGCTTTGCCTTTATTCTCATCTTCAATCTTTAATTCTCGCGTTTGATTTCTTCTTTTGGTGAGACTCTTGGTTAATCTCGTTGATTTATTTTGATGGCTTATCTCCAGGTATTCCTTTGTGCATGTTTTGATTGTTTTGTGCTCTTGAAATTTCTTCAATTGTCTTCTAATTTCCAATCAATTTTGTGATTCGATCCATCGGCCTTTTGAATTTTATTTGTTTATTCTTTTCCTCTTTGTTGAGATCCTTCTCGACGATTCCTTATGGCGAAGCTCATTCTCTTGACGAGACTTATTGTCTTCTTTTACATGTTTTTTTAGGCAAAATTCATGTGGCGACTCCTCGTCATTTGGTGAAGCTTTTATACTATATGAATCTTCATTAGTGGGTGAAGCCCTTGTACTGGGCGAAGCCCTTGTACTGGGCGAACCTTTATCTTTGGGTGTTCCCTCATCTTGGGAGAACCTTTTTTTGTGCGCGAAACCTTTATTCTTTTTATTTCAGGGTTTTGAACTTTGTTTGTTTAGTACTCGGTCGATTCCTCTTTACTGCCGCATTACTCCTTATTTTCCATTTGCTATGTTTGATCTTCGTTGGTTGTGATTTTAAGTTTCTTGTTTATTCCTCCTTATTCTTGATCTTCATTCTTCCTTTCTTGGTTTTCATATTTCAACATTCCTGTGTTCTTTGTGCTTGTCTTTATCTTCATTAATCGAAGTCTTATATTCTAGCTGATGTTTACTCTTTTAACGAGTAATTGTTTCTTCGAGGTGACTCTTCTTATTTGCAATTCTTTTTCATTTTGAGAGTTTTGTTTTCTTCTTTGAACATATATGAGTCCTTCAAGCTCCTCCAAAAATACGCTGATCTCATAGGGTATTTATGCCCGTTTTTGAGATCAGGTCATTCAATTTATTTCGTCGATTTTCCTTGATTTTAATTCTTTTTGGGCGGACTGTCTTCCTTTTTTAGATTTGTTCTTCTGATTTGGGCGAGTTGCTTGTGATTCGTTGATTTGGGCGAGTCGCCTTATTTGGTGTCACGACCCAATTTATTGAGCCGAGACCGGCGCTAGGGAATGGGAGTGGTAGCTCCAAAACCCGTAGCAAGCCTAAAACCACTAATAATTTTTCGCAAATAAAAGTATAATACATAATACATATTAAAACATTTCTAGGAAAACCCTTTCGGATAATACACTTATAGATATTAAAATATCATATTAAAGTTTACAATATAAAAATATTGTTTGAAGTCAAAAAGTTTATCTAGTACTGACACCTACTGACTACTGCAGCTTTAGAAACTCATACTTGTGCAAGTCCACTGACTTCTGGCACAGTGGAGATGGTTTGTCTGATCCGACTCTGCCTACCTGCAAACATCAGAGTGAGGGGTCAGTATTTGGGAAAATACTGAGTGAGTTTGCAAGTTACTAACGATATTATTAAATTGATAATATCGCATACTCAAAATATAATTCATGACTTTTCATTTCATAACTATCGTACTTAACCTCATCCTCCTGACATCGATAGCGAAGCCAACCGATGTACCTTACATGCCTGACATCGATAGCGAAGCCAACCGATGTATCCTATATGCCTGACATCGATAGCGAAGCCAACCGATGTATCCTATATGCCTGACATCGATAGCAAAGCCAACCGATGTATCTCATACATCTGACATCGATAGCAAAGCCAGCCGATGTATCGGATAAGTCTGACATCGATAGCAAAGCCAACCGATGTATCCGATTTAGCTCACACAAACCAATCTAATATATATCATGCAGGTCATAAACATCACCACAAGGTTGATGTATCAAAGCAATCAAACATAACAAAAGCCCATATAAACAAATCATATAAATGCGATGTATAGATAACACTCACAATATATGAAAATAACTTTTATAATAATAATAATACGCGAAAGTAAATTGCCACTCACAGTGACCGCTATCCAAAACTGCACTATTATAATCCCGCAAGCGTAAACTCCATGCATTGTCCAATCACGTAAACACTTCGGTCCAATGGCTTGGTAGTTCGTCGATACGTCAGTTACTTAGTCGAGTTACCTGTACGTTTAATCCATAAACATAGGCTTAATATCAAAACTCTAAGTTATAAACTTAGGTTAATATAATCGTAGTTCAAATACGACTTTTAACCTTGATCGTATTCTAATACTTAGTCGAGATACTTGTTATATCTCTTAATCGTATTCCAATACGTATGATACCTTTAAACTTTAGGGTTTAGTTTCATTCCGATGAAGTTTCAAGTAGTTTTCAGGACAATGCGCAGGTGCTGCCTGCGCACTGATACTGTTTAGTAAAACGACGATCTCTCCCAATTGAACCGTTGGATCGAGATAAAATTGGACAGAGGCGTTCCTAAGAGGCAAATCTATAAACTGACCGTAGGGTTTCTCAATCTGGCAACATTTAGGTAGTGTGCGAACGCACACAATGAGTGTGCGAACGCACACCCCAAAATTCAAGGAGTGTGCGAACGCACACTCAACGTGTGCGAACGCACACCCTTGACAGCCCCCGGAAAAGTCATTTTCCGGGCGCTTCGCCGCTTTCCGGCACTCCCGACATGCTTCCGCTTCATTTTAACATATAACCCAATTCGAATCTCACCAAATACGACTATAGAAACGCGATTACAATTCGTTTAATTCGTTAAAACGATATAACCCTAATTTACTAATTCTCACAATAAAAACGTCAAGCTTACCTCGATTTGAAGCTTAACGATGATAGAGAATCGAATTCTGGACGAATCGATATAAAGAACTCGCGATTTGGACGAGAAACGGCGAAACCGCGGCGGATCGAAGTCGATCGTCAAAACCTTCTGTGAATATCTTTCTCCTTCTGATCATATGAATTCATTCCTTTCCTTAACATATAAGTTGGCTAATTAGCCACTTTAATCCTTCATTTTTTTTTTAACTTAACCATTTTTCTTTTAAACTTTCTTATTTAACCAAACGGTTAAATTATCCTTTTAACTCGATCATTTACTTATTATTTATATCCATATAAATAATACTAATACAAGATTATTACTTTCCGTCAATAATCTTCCAATTTCTATTCTCGAAGCTTAATTGGCTAATTTACACTTTGGTCCTTGAAACTTTTCAAAAGTTACAATTTAGCCCAAACACATCCGCGTCCAAATTTTAAAAGGTCTCCGATTGACCTGAAACTTTTACCACATATACTATAAAACATTTCGCGGACCTTGGCGAAACAACTTCCATTTTAAGTCGTAGTGGCTAAATTACCACTTTAGTCCATGTACCTTATTTCGAGCTTTTCTTAACATTTTTCCTTCTAATTCCAATTCTAACTTTAGAATTGAAATATAATATTAAATTCCTCGCAATAATCTTTTTCAAAACCGTCCTGCTAAAATTTTATACTTATCTTAATTTCTCGGAAATCCTTCTGATATCGCTATTCCGGCGATGCAACACTGGACACGTGGTCCAATTAAATGCTTAAATATTTTGGGATATTACATTTGGGCTCTTGGCTTTATTTTTACCTGAATCATTTTAGACTCAGTCTTCTGTTTTGAGATTTTTCGCATTCCTTTTGATTGGCGTTTTTGCCTTTCTTTCGCATTTCTCTTATTTTTCGGCGCTTCTCTTGCTTTCACATTCCTCTATTTCTTGGCGGTTCGTCTTTCGCCTTATTTTGCTTTATTTAGTTGATTCGCCTTTCGCTTTATTTTGCTTCGAGTTGATTTTGATCTTTGATATTTCGCCTTTAGAGTTAATCTAAACTCTGTTTTTGGCATTTTGATTTTATTTTTAGAGTAAATCTATACTCTAATTTTTTGGCGTTTCGCCTTTATTTTAGAGTAAATCTATACTCTGGTTTTTTGGCGTTTCGCCTTTATTTTAGAGTAAATCTATACTCTGGTTTTTTGGCGTTTCGCCTTTATTTATTCCGATTCCTTTCTGCTTTGCTGCGTTGTATGAATTAAAGATAGTTCACACCATTGGGTATGACAAACGTCTATACTTGACAATGGGCGATTGACACCGTCGGATATGACAAAAAGTCTATACTTGACGACGGGCGATAGGCACCATCGGGTATGACAAAAAGTCTATACTTGATGATGAGCCTTTTGACTTCTACCTTATTCATCCTTCTTTTCCTCTTGGGGTTTTTATTCAGGAATCGGTCGGATCTATCTCTTCTTTTCTTCTTGGGGTTTTCTTCAGGATTCGGCCATATCTATTTCTTCTTTTCCTCTTGGAGTTTTCTTCAAGGTTCAAACGAATCTATCTTTTTTGTCCCTTTTGGGATTTTTCTTTGGATGATTCATCTTTGTCAAGCTTTATTTTTCTTTTTTGTTGTTTTCTTGGTTTATTCTTTTGACCGATCCTTATTAAGGCGAGTCTCTTCTTGGTTAAGCCTTCGCTGATTCTTCTTTGGCGAAGCCTGTTTGGTTATTCATTCGTTTTGCCCAAGGTCTTTTCCTTCATTTTTACATCGCTTCGTTCTCCATTATCTCAAGTGGTGTTCTCTTTATTGATTTCTTTCTCCATCTTCATTATTGTTCTGGGTAAAATTCATTTGATTTCTTGTTTTTTCTCTTCTTTCGGCCTTTATATTTATTTTTTCTTTTCTTGCCACCGATTCTTGTTATGCTTTCTATATTCAATTACTCTTTGTAGGAGTTCTGTTGCCACCATCTCTCGCTTTATTTCATTTTTCTGGATTTTTTCTTGTTTTTGTAATTATTAGATCTGAGTTATTTGCTTCCGCTAATTGTTTGTCTCTTTTGTTTTCTTGATCGTATTCTTCGTGGAATTTGTATCTCTTCCTCCAAGCTCCCCCACAAATACACCGATCTCAAAGGGTATTTATGCTCATTTTTAGATCATGTCTTCGTTTTTCGCCTCTTGGACCGTTTTTCGTTCTTCCTTTTATTGCCTTGATAGGGGTGAGCACTTCAGTTTCACGTCGTCCAAGTCGAGTTCTTCAGTTTTGATGTTCTTTAGTGTCTTGACTATATTTTCTTCCATAACTTCTTCCGCTACGTGTGTGTTTTTACTTCAATATGGAGATTCAGAGGATTCGCCTTTGTCTTTTTGTTGGAGTATTTTTCCTTTATTCTCTTCTTAAATTTGGTCTTCTCATGACTTCATTTTGGTTTTCACCTTTTCGGGTGGTATCTTGTTGATCTTCTCCGTTTTGACATTATTTTTGTTTTCTTCATTCTTTCCATCTTTCTTGTTTCTCGTTGTTTTTAGGGGTGTTATGCCCTTCTTCATTATTTTCGGGTAGTATTCCCTTTATTTTGTTGATTTATTCTTTTTCTTTAACTTCCTGAGACATCTTGTCCTTTGGTCTTTAGATCGTTTTTTCAAGTTTTATTTTCGCCTTTACGGCGATTTCTTCCTTTAGCTTTCTAGGACATCTTGACCTTCGGTCTTTGGACCGTTTTTGCTCCTGATCAAAACTTTCTCTTCATCTATATGTTTGTTTCGCCTTCGGTTTGTCTTTCGAACCATCTCTCTCTTTGCCTCTTGGGCCGCTTCACTTTTTGCCTCTCGATCCATTTCGTTCTTTATTTTTTGTTGGGCGTTGTTCGCCTAGTTTTTTGGTATTTGGTACATCTCGTCTCTTCTTTCAATATATTCTCCAACATTTCTTCTTTTATTTTCTTCATCTTCTATGTCTGTATTTTATAAATTTTGACTGGTCCAATAATGGACTTCAAGATATAATATAAATTTATCATATAGAGTTGTGTTTAAGATAGTAAGCGATCTTATATAAATTATGCAGGATATAGTCCATTCTCACATTATAAATTTTTATTAAACGGTTTTCTTCTTCATAAAGATATTGTATATTCAAGTAGTAAATCTATTACTTGATAAAGAAAACTAATGATTCCATATGCTACATTTGATTATTTCCTTCTTAGCTAATTAGTCTTTTGTAGTCATGCAATATATTCTTTTGATAAGATTTCCTAATTAGCAAAGATCTCATATATATATATAAATATTTGTACTCATATGCTTAACTAAAATATTGTCGAGTTATGTATATATCTTTCCTAAAAAGAAAAGATCTCATATAGTCATATGTATGTGCTTAGTTAAAGTATTGTAAATTTATTCATGTACCTTCCCTAATAAGTAAAGATCTCAAATATTACACTAAGACAAAATATATATTTTGATAAATCTTATATTGTAATTTCGATTAATATAAAAATAATTGCAAATTATTATCTATCAATTTTAGAAGAAATCATGCGATATAGGCAACACGCTGAAATCATGACACGGGCAATTAATTTTACATGTAATAAAATATTTAATGAGTTTGAGAACTTATCGTGATTTAGCTCCTGTTGATAATAAGATAATATCTCCGATTTGTCAGTTCCGGACTGGTTTTTGCGATTTGAAATATTCTTCTCCTACTTTCCCTTTAATCATGCGACCTTGTTTTCTCTTTTTTGTTAATAACCTGCTTCCCTATTTCCTGCTTAATCAATTCTTATTTGGCCAAATAATCTGCCAATTATTGAAGTAGAGGAGATGCACTCACACTTTGCGAATAGAATTAAACAAACTTCCACAACTATAATTCCATTATATCTTCTAGCCTTTCTCATCAATGTCTTTACTTTTTCGATTTCCCTTTGAAAATATTTTTATTTCAAAGGCCATAGAAATTTTTCGTCTTTATCTCTATCTTCGGTTCTTCCTTTTTCTACATTATTCTCGTAGATTTCTTCTTTCGCCCTTATTATTATGAGCAATTGTTTCCTGGTTCCCTGCCATCTTATCCAGATTGTTTGGGAACTTTTCTAATTTAATTGCCCGCCACCGACGTAGTCGCAAATTAGCAATCTTGAAGATCCTCCGCCGGTGGGCGATGTTGCTGTTGGAGTCTTTTTTAGACTCTCCAGATTTAGCAGATCTATTTGATCTGTTTGTTGTTCTTTTAGATTAGTCCCGTCGGATGCCATCCTTCAATGAGAATTTTATTTGGTTCGCAGAAAAGCTCTTTCGATTCGAAATTGTTAAGCTTTTCCCACAGACGGCGCCAATTGATGGATTCCGGCATCTCGACGGCGTTAATCCTGCAAAACAGTGTAGATGGCTAATCGGACGGTTTGTCCGATTAGCTCTCCGATGCTTAAGTCAGTTTAGGCTTAAGAGAAAGTATTTATATTTATTGTAAGTTGTGTGTTTAGGCATACCTCAAGCTCCTTTTATAGTAGTCGAATGTATACCTTGCAGAGTTGTAGTAGGAAAGTGATTCCTACTTTGTAGGATTTAACCCTGATTAGGAGTGTCCTTCCTTATTCAGACAGGAGTCCTATTTAGGAAGATATTCCTAAATAGTCTCATCTTCCTAAGTTGTAGGTTATTTTCCTAATTTGGAGTTTGTATCCAAATAGGACAGATACTCTGAATATGCGTAGATCCTGGCGATCTTATCCGAATCCCGGGGTCGACGCGCTTTGTCCGAGTCTTCTAGAATTCGGTCTTTATGATGTCGAATGATGTATTCCAGTCAAGGCGGATCCGGTGGATTCGGCCGCTGGTTTATCTTGATTCGGTCCTTTGGGCGGGAGTCTGGTGTCGTCTGAGAATAGATCTTCTGCGACTTGGCTCCATTATAAGTAAAATAGGATTCGGTATCCATCAAGAATTTTAATTATAATAGTGATTAATTAAATAATTAATTAGTTAATGACTATAAAACCTTTATTTAGTAAATTGAAAAGGATTATTTAGTAAATTTGCATCCCCCCCCCGTACTTTTATATATAACTAGTGTCGCTTTACGTGTTTCACACGTGGCTCGTAGTGTGACTCGTCAAATATTTATTGATATATTAATTAACGTTTATTTATAATTTATGATATAATTTAATTTATTATATATAATTATACCAACATATGTATTTGTATATGGTTAATATTAAATTATTTAGAACTTTAATCGGATTATAAAGTATTTTTTAAGAGTTAGATTAAAATAATTAATTATATAAATTAATTACTCCAGAGTTTAATGGCTTATTCAACTCAGCTATTGTTATTAGTGGCTAATTACTAATAAAAAAATTGTTCAGCTATGGCTATTAGAGTCATGATCGCAACGCAGTTCAACTCTTCAGTCTAATAATCCAACATCATGCCACATTATGGAGTATGAGTGTTGCGTAAACAGTCAACATGCCCATCTTTGGTGTATTGCTTCTACAAATTAGTTAAACTCAAAAATTAAATAAATCAATTACATATAATATAACTCTATCCTAATTAGGACTCTAGTTCTATTAGATTTAGGATTATAATTATATTATCCCTTTAGCAATAAATTAAATACATAATTAGTTAATGACTATAAAACCGTTATTTAGTAATATATTAGAAAGGGTTATTCGGTAAATTTGCCTGTCCCCCCCCCCCATCCGTGCTTTTATATATAGTATAGATAGATATAGATAGATTAGAGCATCTCCGATAGTGCTCTTTATTTTAAAGAGCATATTTAGTAAAATATAAAGCATCTTTAACATAAAGAGTAAAATATTTAAATTTACTCCAATAGACTCTCTAATATTAACTCTTTATTTTATTTTTATTTTTATAAATAATATTAAAAATAAAAAATATTAATAATATTGATTGATTTATTCAATTTTTAAATTTAAAAATACAAAATACTACATTTCAAATGAAAAATAAGCAACTTATTTTAAAATTTGAAAGTTTGTCTTTTTAAAAATAAAGTAAAGAGTGAAAATGGCTCTCCACATGTAGAGAGCCATTTTCACTCTCTTCTTTAAATTTAATTTTTAAAGAGTCCATTAGACTTTAATTTATTGATAAAACTCTTTCGCTCAAACCATGGCGCCATCTCATTCCGATGGCGGCATGAGCTAACTAGGATGTGTCAAAGGGGTGAATTTGGCTCTATGCAGGAAGAATTGCTGGTGCTACCAACCTGAAAGGGCACCACTACCAGTTTGCTGTTGGTACTTAGATTTGATTTTTTTTACTATAAATCATGCAAAAACGACCAAAAACACATAATTAAGTCTATAAAATTAGCATATAACTGATATTAATCATTAAAATGGTCTTAAACATCTTTCTAAAGGCAGAGTTAATGGAAATCAAAGTAAAAAAAAACACAAATCTTAAAACATGCAATCTAATAATATAGTAATATATCTTAGAATTATGATATCAATGTTAGATTAGTTAAAGTTTTGTTGGATTAGGAATATTTTATGAGTTTGATTAAATTTATTATAATTATATCATTATATTTTATTTATAATTACTATTAGATTAAAATAAATAATTTTTTGGTTTAACTGTTTTTAAAAATAAAATAAATGAATTTTCTAATTATATTAAATAATGATATAAGTGTCAGATTTATGTAAGAGTAACGTAATATATTTAAGAGTTTGTGTTTTTTTATTTAAATAGAGATTCTTGTTATTAGTTTAGACTAAAATGTAGTATTTTTCAATGGTGATTTATACTATGAGGACAATAGAGTTTATTAGTTGGATATAAGCAAGTTACTAAGAATATATAATTATATGTAATCAATTTACTTCTCACCAAAACTAAATATATATCTATTTGATGGCTATTAAATAGATATTGCATTTCTTTAAAAAATTTAGTTTTAATAGAAGAAGTATAAATCAAATAGTATTTTTTTTAATTAAATTAATTAATAATAAAAGTAATAGATAAAGATATTATATTAGATTTGATTAAGATTATTGATATTTATAATTAAATCAATGTATGTTTTTTAAAACTTACATATGCTTACGTAAACATGACACATTGTCGAAGAGAATATATACTTTGTTTGCCTTTTATGCTTATTTAAATTATATTTCTAATAATAAAGAAATTATTTTAATTATATTTCTAATAATATAGAAATTATTTTAATTATATTTCTAATATAAAGAAATCATTTGAGATACTTACGGAGTCTGCCTTCTGATCCGGTGAATGAGACCTACAAAATAGGATAGAAGCTAACCGGACGGTGGTTGTTTGATTAACTCTCCGATGCTAAAATCAGTTTAGAGCTTTGAACGGTGTTTTAAATATATTAATGTAGTGTGTGTTTAGGCATACCTCATGCTGCTTTTATAGTAGATGATTGCATACCTAGTAGAATTTTAGTAGGAAAGTGAATCCTACTTTGTAGGGTTTGACCCTGATTTGGAGAAATCTACCTTATTCGGATATAAGTTCTATCTAGGAACGTCTTCCTAAATAGTCTTGGATTCCTAAGTTAGAGCTTATATTTCTAAGTTGGAGTTGGTATCCAAATAGGAGAGATACTTCGAGATTATGTAGTAGATTTGGTAATCTATCTGAATCCCAGGGTCGACGCGCTTTACCCAGGTCCTCATGGATTCGGTCTTCATCTTGTTGGATGATATCATGGCGGATCCTATGGATTCAGTCATCTTCCTTATATGTTTGGTTCTTCTGGCGGGAGTCCGATATCGTCTGAGAATGGATCTCCTGCATTGTCCATAATTGATAAGTTAGGATTCGGTATCCATCATTAACCCCCTGCAAATGAGCTGAAGTCTTGGTATTTATGCTTTAGTAAATTTTAGCTCTTTTGGAGCTGAGTCGTTTTGTATTCTGGCGAGTCGTTTTACTTTTCAAGTAAGATTTTTATTTTTCTTCTTTCTGCCATGTGGCATTCATCGGCGAAGTGTGGTTCTTGGATGAGAGACAAGTGTCATATTTTTATGACATTTGTCATTCAGCCGACGCGACCTTTAGGATTTTGTCTCTTCAACTTCCTAATCCTTTCTTTGAGTATATAAATGTTCATTTGTCACTTTTCTTCTTTTACTTCCATTTTTCTGCAAAAAGTCTTCAGATTTCTTCAAGCAATTCGCTATCTTTGTTGTGTTACTCATATTTAAGATTTCCCGTTTTCTGGTTGCCATATCTTTCCTTTTGTCACGACCCAAAATCGAGGGCTGCGACCGGCGCTAGGGAATGGGAATTGTAGTTCCGAAACCCGTAGCAAGCCTGAAATTCACTAAAACTTTTTCGCAAATAAACAGTCATACAATGACCTGACAAACGCAGCATTTAAACAAAGATACATTTATATACACTGGTAAAACCATACAACGTGCTCGGACTTATTGTTTCCGTATCATGTACGTACTAGCCCGGCATAAACCACTATGTCGAAATTACATCACGGGAATTTATCTCCATGGTACAATACATAACTATCGTAGCCAGACCAACATGTACACAACAGACAGCAACTATACATCATATAAAATTCCACTGTTGTAATAGGCCACGACACTGGTCAGACATCACACTACTGCAGCATCTACGAAAGTCGGGGCTGTACATAGCCAAAGGAACTTCCGGTTAAAGACGGACTTCTGGCCAAGTCTAGAATCTAGGTACCTGAAAAACACACTATTGGGGGGTCAGCTATTAAGCTGAGTGAGTTATACTTTACTTACCATATTATCAAAATAAGCATCGCATTTAAAACATTTTTAAAATATAAATATACAATCACATTTTCAAACAATTCCAACATATACAATCACAGCGATTGCAAACAATTCACTTAAGACAAGTATTTGATCCGATTAAAACCTTAATCTTAAACTCCTTAACCTCTCCAAATCCGTATCATATTCGAATCATATCGTCCGAGTGGCCGGGTCCCGAGATAGTTCAACCGAGTTACCCGCTACCACGTGGCATAGTCCCGAGATAGTTCAACCGAGTCACATCATGCCACTACTTAATCCCAAGTTGTGGGTCCCGAGATAGTTCAACCGAGTTACCCACCAGATACGGGTCCCGAGATAGTTCGACCGAGTTACCTCGTATCTGCCAAAATTATAATCCTCCTTTCCGATACCCAAACATATTCCATTTCATAATTATAAATTTGATCAACATTTAATAAGCTCATATCAAACGTATCTATGTACGAATATCTAGACTTTCATAAACACCGGTGATCACACGGCCTATTGACGCCCAATAGGTAGCTCGTTTCTTCGGATCATATACAAACTCACATTGGCAAACAATCGACAAGTCATAAGCAAAGTAATACAATTCATATATCAAACAAGTCAATCCAATACAATGTAGTTCACTCCATAAACAAACAAATTGAATATAATTCAATCATATGCCAACAATCCAAATCAAACAATTCCACTCAAATAATTAATGCGATGCATTTAATAATAATAATAATATATATAGTATATATAAAATAGTTTTTTTTTTAATACGATAATAAGAGTGAGTAAAATATACTCACCGCTTGATATCCATAATCTTCGATAATACCTAGCAATCTCGCGTTCCGTAAGTTTCGGGTTCCATTGGTAGTCGTCTCGTCAAGTCTACACAATTTCGATAATAACTCGAATTAATTACAATCTAACTATAATTAATTAATCCAAAACTAGGTTTCTAGCCAACTTCGGCTATTGAAACCGTTTACTTAAAACAGTCCGACCACTAAATAAAGTTGACATTCTTAATGTTCAGAACGTCGCCTACAACTTTCATTTAGGTCTCGGACTGAGATAAGTACCCGAAGGTGTCGGAATTTAGCTCTAAAGTTAATAACTTGGGGCTGTCCAAATTTCAGAGCTGCTATACGCAACATAATGTTCTGAATTATTTGAGCCATTTCGAGGCCAAACTAGCAGAAACTTAAACTAAGACATTTATAGAAGACATCCTTAAGTTTCCGTACCAATAAACGGAACTTAATTTGGAGCTATATAGCTCGAGATATATTCCTCTCAATATTGCTGTTTTGCAGAACAATTTTCTGCAAAACGTCAAACTAGTTTACGTAAACTTATTTCGCAGCTATAACATGTCGATACTAAGAACTTAACGAAATCATTTTCTTATATCAGTATAATTCAGCCCTCATAAATAACTATGAACACTTATGATCCTTAATCTAATGATTAGTTTCAAACTCATTTTACGTTAACATTGATTTTAGCTTCGTAGTGTTACGTTTAAACTCAAATCAAACACGTTCTAGTTTCGTGGAAAGCGGTTCAGCCCCTTCTTCTTGCTACCGAACGCTAACATATACACAACTCTCACAACTCACAAACAACCTATCACAACTCACCAATTTATCTCATAAATACCAATTTTAGCATTTAAATCAATCATCACCATTTTTCTTACCAAAACCGAAATAAAGTTCCAAAACCCTTAAAATGAACTGAGCTCTTTACCTTGATATATTAGTCCAGGTCAGTAGCTATTGGTTTCCTCTTTCCGTTGCCGCAAGAATCGCTTAATTCCGATATCAAACGAAGAATCTACAAGGTTTTAAAGATCTTAACATCAAAACTCCATTCTTTAAAAGCATAACTCGAAAACAGCCTTATAAACCGAAAACCTCAATCCAAAATTGAGATTTTTACCTTAAATTGATGAGCTATAACAGTAGAGGATCTCTCCCTCGTTCCGTGGCCGCGAGAATCAACCAAAACCGAGCTAAGATGAGGGAGTTATGGTGCTTTGACATTTTTGTGCGTTAAAACCTTAAGGAAGAAGATGATGGAGTTGAGAGCTGAAATTTGATATCTGAAATTATGATTTGAAAATAAAATTATTGGCCTTATATAATTATGGTAAAGTTCTCATTTGGTCCATAACATTGCCACCTCCTTAAACTTTGATTTGTAACTTTTCTTTCGTCCAAATTAGCTCGTCGATCGCTTAATTACTTAGACTCGATAAGTAATGTATTATTTATATCCAAATAAATAATATCACCTTAATACCTCATAATCCATATCCGATAATTTATTTTTGCAAGTTTTGGCTAAAAACGCTCAAATTCCAATTTGAGCTAAAATGCACTTTTTCTCACTTTTTCCTTTCAAATTTTGCTCTAACAAATATCGATATCCAATTATTCGATATTATATTATAAGTACTAATATCCGTCAATAATCTATTAAATTTCTATTTTCCGGGAATTAAATCCTTATTTTCCAATTTTCGAGTCTAAGTGCACTTTATCCACTCTTTCATATTTTTCTTTTTAAGTCTAATTCCATTTCCTTTATGGAATTATTGATACTGAAATTTTCTTGTTAAAATATCAATATCGACCTACTCGCGTCTGTCCTTATTTAATTCTTCTGTTTATTTTCTTTCTGGCCGCTTTACTTATTTTGAATCGGGCACGTTGCCTACTTTGGCAACGCCAGACGTACGGGGTATTACATTCTTCCCCCCTTATAAAAATTCGTCCTCGAATTTTCTTATAACTTAATCATTTTATTTTGGTAAATTTTTTACCATTTCCTTATATTGCCGTACTTCATTTGCTTCACCATTCTGGGTAGTGCTTAGATTTGTTGTTTCAATTCTTACCCAACTTCTTCATTCTCACATAGCTACTTCATACACGATCGCCATTATGGCAGGATCTCAACTTGTTATTACATTGAGGATTAATCCCGTCGTCTGTTAACTTGGCGTTAATATTCCTCAATTTCTATTTGTCGTTCTTTCTCTAATACTATAAATGTCGTACTCATATCGTATCACACTTGATAAAAACTTAAAACGTCCTTTTAAATACTTTTAGTTATTAATCAAAATCTTATTTGATTAATTTAAAACAATTTAATTGAATAACTTAATATTTTAAGTTATTTTGAACTTGTCCAAAATTGCTCTTCTGGTCAACTTTGACCCTTAAAATCACTTATATCGAATAGCTTGTTTGTCAAACAAAATTGATAAACTTATAGTTCGCAACGCTATCTCCCACTTTCATTTGAATATCGAGTCAAAAATAATCCTCGATGATGTCGAAAACGTGCGCTGAAATCGCCTCCTTAAGGTAGTTTTGATACTACATTTGCAGGTCTTATAAGCCGCTGTTCAAGTTGATGAACCAAGCGTGTAAAGACGTATAACTCTGAATTAAATTCAGTATTCTTATATTTTTCTATTTCGTCTACAACTTTCATTAAGACCAAATTTCATTTCGACATTTCCTTAATATCCTTAATTGTCCTCAAAGTTGGCTACTAGCCATACTTTTACCCTTAGGTTAACTCATGTTTTTGGCTCGTCTTTGAGCTTGAGAAACAACTAATCCAATTGAATAATTTCATGATCAAATTATCCAAATTTGATATATGCAATATTATTTACTTATATCTATTGATTTCGATTAAAAATAATCAGGTTTCGAGGTTCGAACTTTGTCCGAAATATAACCTCATGGGTTGATCTTTAACTGCGTCTTGTAGTCGCAAATATTAACATATCTCGTCCTGACGATTCTTTTAAGGTTTATACTTAACGTTTACTTATATTTTTAGACTAAGTATAAGGTTGAATCCTTCGCTTTATCTTAAAGCGTTCCTCTCGATGTTCGGGTTACCGTGTTTGTCTGATCCAAACAATGCGTAACACTTATCTTATATTCGATTAACGTCGTTCCTTTATTTTTCCTTCTTAATCTCGATCTATTCCTCGATATGTCATGACCACCATGCACTTTTTATCCCAACTTAATGTCTTTCCTTGTCCTTTAGTTGTTTGTGTTCTTCGATATTCACGATGAATTATTATTCCATAATAATTCTATCGGTTTCCCTTCGACCGTTTCCCAAATTTTAATCATAACCCTAACATTTCTTGTTAGGTTGTACTATCCTTGATAGTCTCTACCTTTGTTTCGCATCATATAGACCTTCGGGTTTATCGGAGTCTAATGTCATCTTTTTTTTTGACGTTCCTCGTGTCTTTCCCGTATTCGGTCATGTCTATGCTTATCTTTTCATTTCACATTTTTGATGCGACACTCTAACTTAATCATTTACTAACTTAGTCAACAGTTAGAATTAGACGATTATTCGTTTGATATCCTTATTAAGGCTTAATGGTGTATAGGAAATCTTTCCTTTTATACCAATATCATACTTTGTGGTGTCCTAATATTGAATCTTATGAAGTTGAATACTCACTAAGCATTACTCCTTGTGTTTCACATCCATTTTTTTTTGTACTTCTTATCTCTCAATCATTTAACTTTACTCGTCTATATCGAATTGGTAGCGTCTTTACCATCGTCCGACGTAATCCTTTCCTTCCCTTTTATTATGTTTCTCGATTATATCATCGATCCCATTCCAATACTTCTTGATCCTTTGTCTATCTTATCCCAATGCTTTCCGATCTCCCTATCTCTTATTCCAATGTGCCTATTGTACATGACCTCTCTTGGTCCTAATGAACGCAGGACCGATAATTCCTTTATTATCGTCCATTTAAGTTCTTTATCTTTGTCTTATCATTTTCCCGATCCTCTTGCACTTTTGTTTTGATATTTCCAATATCAACTATCAATAGGAGGTAAAACTATTCCTCTTTCGAACCTGTCGACGTATTACACTCTGGATCGTCCGTACATCTTTATATCGGACTCTTACTAACATCTAATCTATCAGTAAGGTCGATCTTAGGCTTATGTCGAACTCTTACATTTGACTCTTTTTATTTGCGGCTATTCTGAATTCATATTCTCTTAACTTACTTCTTTACTCTTCATCTTAGGTGTCTTTCTGTCAGACTACCTCACTATGATCTGCTATTTCCCCGTTTGTTCTTATCGAGTACTATGCGTTATACACTTACTGTTCGATTCTTCTCATCCTTCCATGGTCTTTCCCGTGGCCCGTATGTTTTTCGGGTCTTTTATGTTTTCTTTTCTTTTTGCTGCACACTTTCTATGTTTACCCCATCTCATTCCTGGGTAAGTACCAATCATAGGTGTCTCACCGATATCTTACACGTCTCGCATCGATGAATATCAATATTTTCTTATTATTATTAGGGCTCATTTCTTATATTGGGGTGTATTTTATCACATATATTCATTCTTATTTATCAAAAATCTTTTATTATTCTTGTCGCAAGGCTTTACATCCGAGTTTCTCACAAAAACAAATACATTTCAAACAATGCTGGTGCACCAGTCTTTCAAGCTCTTCTTTCGACTCAAATTCTTTTACTTTAAATCGTTTGAAAACATTGGTACAATTGTAGCTCAGAGTGATGACACCTCTCATCACCAAAGAGTTGCTGGATAAAATCACGTTCTTTTCGATGTTTATACAAATATGATGCATGATCTATACTTTTGAAAATCGTTTTTTTTATGCATTGCTAACGTGATCATAATGTATCATATGCAAGGTCTGAGCACAATTGCACCATTTAAAATCACAAGATTTTGTTTCCTTGAAAACAGTCGTAAGTCCCTTCAGATTACACACCTTGCGACATTAATGGCTTTTCATTATAATTTATTGGGGTTTATTATGATTTCAATATTGGAATTTTCGTCATCCTTTAGCACTCATCTAAGTGTTTTATAGTCAATGCCATCCTCTTCTAGCATTGCTAAATAAATATTTCGTTTCCCCGTCTTCGATACTCACCCATCTTTATACTTTACTACCTCGATCATATTCTTATCTCACGTAGCCCTTAGGCTCACGTGTCAATCTTTCATAACATGCTTTCTTTAATATCGTTTACCATCCTTGTGGTAATGGAAACGTAATATAGGGGATTACGCTTCACGCTATATATATTATGTATGTTATGTATTTTATGCATTCTTAGTTTCAATTATCATATAAGCAACTATGTTTAGGATAAAGCCTATATGCGCGGGTTTCTCAATCTACCTCTATAGGCATTATCCTAACAATACACCATTATATGAATGCATGTCATATCAATCGATCACAAAATAAACAAAACAATACAAACATTTCAATCACATAAACATGTTTGGCACATAAGTATAGAAAGCATTTCGCACTTGAGGGCGTCTCACTGGACTCACCCCTCTCGGGTCGCAATGCCACATCCGCGTCCTCTAGCGCGTCTAGCACTGCCTCTACCTCTGTGCAAAATTGTGGGGTTATGCCAAATACTAGGAACAGTACTCTTATGAAAAGGGAATGTTGGTCTCTCACGTCAAAAGAAGAAAGGTGGAATGGAATCGTCATTCTACTCATGATCGCTGGCTGTCTGACGAGCCTTAGTGGACAACATTCCTAAATACTTAGATGCATCGTTGTAAGGCTCAACATAGTCGGGTCCTAAACCCCTAATTTACTAACAGTTCACCTGATGCTTCCTCTTCGAACGGGTCTTCCTCGCTTTCCTCACTAACTTCCATCTCCGGGACAATGGTCCCACTTCGAGTTTGAATATCTGATATGCAGTCATTCTGACGTACCTTCGATAGTCTGTCAGTATCTACATGAAATCCATTTAATAAATATGTGGCGCTTCCTCCTCTTCTGATACATTATGTAGCTGAGCTTCATTTTGCCCAAATATGTTGTACAAGAACGATTCTTAATCATGTGATACTGTCCAAACCACTTTTCCACAATATCCAATAATTTAGTATATGATATGCACTATCTAACTTAAAGCTTGACTAACTATCTAAGCATATCACATTCACTTAAACACTTAAGCACTCTCACACACACGCGTTCAACTCGGCATTAGACAGTCTATATCATCAAGAAAATTCAATCAAATACATATAATACATAAGGCTTGACTCTATACGCTGCAGTAGTCCTAGGCACTTAGGGTCTAACAGACACTTTTCAAACACTGGCAGTGGTAACTGGACCAACTGCTCTGATACCAACTTTGTCACGACCCAAAATCGAGGGCCGCGACTGGCGCTAGGGAATGGGAATTGTAGTTCCGAAACCCGTAGCAAGCCTGAAATTCACTAAAACTTTTTCGCAAATAAACAGTCATACAATGACCTGACAAACGCAGCATTTAAACAAAGATACATTTATATACACTGGTAAAACCATACAACGTGCTCGGACTTATTGTTTCCGTATCATGTACGTACTAGCCCGGCATAAACCACTATGTCGAAATTACATCACGGGAATTTATCTCCGTGGTACAATACATAACTATCGTAGCCAGACCAACATGTACAAAACAGACAGCAACTATAAATCATATAAAATTCCACTGTTGTAATAGGCCACGACACTGGTCAGACATCACAATACTGCAGCATCTACGGAAGTCGGGGCTGTACATAGCCAAAGGAACTTCCGGTTAAAGACGGACTTCTGGCCAAGTCTAGAATCTAAGTACCTGAAAAACACACTATTGGGGGGTCAACTATTAAGCTGAGTGAGTTATACTTTACTTACCATATTATCAAAATAAGCATCGCATTTAAAACATTTTTAAAATATAAATATACAATCACATTTTCAAACAATTCCAACATATAAAATAGTTTTTTTTAATACGATAATAAGAGTGAGTAAAATATACTCACCGCTTGATATCCATAATCTTCGATAATACCTAGCAATCTCGCGTTCCGTAAGTTTCGGGTTCCATTGATAGTCGTCTCGTCAAGTCTACACAATTTCGATAATAACTCGAATTAATTACAATCTAACTATAATTAATTAATCCAAAACTAGGTTTCTAGCCAACTTCGGCTATTGAAACCGTTTACTTAAAACAGTCCGACTACTAAATAAAGTTGACATTCTTAATGTTCAGAACGTCGCCTACAACTTTCATTTAGGTCTCGGACTGAGATAAGTACCCGAAGGTGTCGGAATTTAGCTCTAAAGTTAATAACTTGGGGCTGTCCAAATTTCAGAGCTGCTATACGCAACATAATGTTCTGAATTATTTGAGCCATTTCGAGGCCAAACTAGCAGAAACCTAAACTTAGACATTTATAGACGACATCCTTAAGTTTCCGTACCAACAAACGGAACTTAATTTGGAGCTATATAGCTCGAGATATATTCCTCTCAATATGGCTGTTTTGCAGAACAATTTTCTGCAAAACGTCAAACTAGTTTACGTAAACTTATTTCGCAGCTATAACATGTCGATACTAAGAACTTAACGAAATCATTTTCTTATATCAGTATAATTCAGCTCTCATAAATAACTATGAACACTTATGATCCTTAATCTAATGATTAGTTTCAAACTCATTTTACGTTAACATTGATTTTAGCTTCGTAGTGTTACGTTTAAACTCAAATCAAACACGTTCTAGTTTCGTGGAAAGCGGTTCAGCCCCTTCTTCTTGCTACCGAACGCTAACACATACACAACTCTCACAACTCACAAACAACCTATCACAACTCACCAATTTATCTCATAAATACCAATTTTAGCATTTAAATCAATCATCACCATTTTTCTTACCAAAACCGAAATAAAGTTCCAAAACCCTTAAAATGAACTGAGCTCTTTACCTTGATATATTAGTCCAGGTCAGTAGCTATTGGTTTCCTCTTTCCGGTGCCGCAAGAATCGCTTAATTCCGATATCAAACGAAGAATCTACAAGGTTTTAAAGATCTTAACATCAAAACTCCATTCTTTAAAAGCATAACTCGAAAACAGCCTTATAAACCGAAAACCCTAATCCAAAATTGAGATTTTTACCTTAAATTGATGAGCTATAACAGTAGAGAATCTCTCCCTCGTTCCGTGGCCGCGAGAATCAACCAAAACCGAGCTAAGATGAGGGAGTTATGGTGTTTTGAAATTTTTGTGCCTTAAAACCTTAAGGAAGAAGATGATGGAGTTGAGAGTTGAAATTTGATATCTGAAATTATGATTTGAAAATAAAATTATTGGCCTTATATAATTATGGTAAAGTTCTCATTTGGTCCATAACATTGCCACCTCCTTAAACTTTAAACTTTGATTTGTAACTTTTCTTTCGTCCAAATTAGCTCGTCGATCGCTTAATTACTTAGACTCGATAAGTAATGTATTATTTATATCCAAATAAATAATATCACCTTAATACCTCATAATTCTATATCCGATAATTTATTTTTGCAAGTTTTGGCTAAAAACGCTCAAATTCCAATTTGAGCTAAAATGCACTTTTTCTCACTTTTTCCTTTCAAATTTTGCTTTAACAAATATCGATATCCAATTATTCGATATTATATTATAAGTACTAATATCCGTCAATAATCTATTAAATTTCCATTTTTCGGGAATTAAATCCTTATTTTCCAATTTTCGAGTCTAAGTGCACTTTATCCACTCTTTCATATTTTTCTTTTTAAGTCTAATTCCATTCCTTTATGGAATTATTGATATTGAAATTTTCTTGTTAAAATATCAATATCGACCTACTCGCGTCTGTCCTTATTTAATTCTTCTGTTTATTTTCTTTCTGGCCGCTTTACTTATTTTGAATCGGGCACGTTGCCTACTTTGGCAACGCCAGACGTACGGGGTATTACACCTTTGATCCAGCTTATTTGATTTTGAGGTACAAGTGCTTTCCGTTTGCTTCTTTGGTTTTCTGTTTTAGTATCTGGGTTTAGCTTGTTCTTCGTGTTCTTCCCATTTCATCTTTTTTCTTCTCGTTTGATCTTTTAAAATCGAAATTTCATAATCCTTCCTTGTTTCCCCCCATTTTAATTTTTAAAATGTCAGAAGTAACAGAAGGGATTCGGGGTGCTCGTGCTGATTTGGAGCATACCCGAAGTTCTCTGTCTGTTCAGCAAATAACAGATTTTGCTGAAGAATTCGATTTTTCTGAGTCGTATACTATTGTGAAACCTGGAAAAACATATCGGGCGAATCGTAGTACAGAGTCGCCTACGAAAATTGTTGTCTTTCATGAACAGTTCGTGGCGGGTCTTCGATTTCCTCTTGAGTCTTTGATTGTAGACATTTGTCATAATTTAGACGTTCCCCTTGTTCAGCTTCATCCTAATGTTGTTTGTATTATTTGCTCCTTTATTGAGTCCTGTAAGTGTCGCAACCAAGAGCCTTCTCTTGGTTTATTTAATTATTTTTATGTTTTCTCCCGTCGAAAGGACGAGGAGTTTATTTTTGCTGGTGGTCGACCGAATCGATCTCTGTTTTCTCTTCCTTCTTCTTTAAAGGGCTGGACTCCGAAGTTTCTCTTGGTCCAGCATGCTTCTTTTTCTTCTTTGTCGCGATCCTTTGCTCAAAGTAAAGTTTCGCTTTCTTCTATTCATTCTTTATCTGACGAAGAGAGGGACTTTGCCCTGGCCCTTTTGTCGGATTATCGGGCTGACAAGCCTAAACATAGCGTTCTTTTAGAGCGATATTTGCATCATCATAATTTTCTAATGGCGAATCTTCCTTTAGAAAATATTTTTCTAACGTTTGCTATTTTCTGTTATTTTGTAGAATGTCAACTTCTCTTGATCATCTCCTTGACAATTTTAATATCGATATGACTGTAGATATGGGCGAAGTGACTAGTGGAGTCGTCCATACCCCTACTGTCGTCCCGAGCCCGAGCCCGAGCTCAAAAGATACCCCGCCTTCTAGCGATCAAGTTCTAGGCGCTTGTTCTGGTTCGGCTTCGCCCCAACCGAAAGAATTTGAGTCTCTCCTGGAGGAGGTGGCATCTTTTGGCCAGAGGAGACCTTCCAAGGATCAGACTGGTCCTTCTTCCAAGAGGCTCAAGAAAAGGAAAACTTCTAAGGAGGCTTTTGGTGGCGAGGACTCGCTTTGCTGCTTGGGTGGATGCTCAAAATCCACCTCGGCTGTCGGATGCAGCAATTCTTCATGCTTGTATGGAGAATATTATGATCAAGGAGGACATAAAGTCCATAGATCGGGATCACAGCGATGGTCTCGTTGAGTTCGCCTGTCTCGGCGGCTTTTTAGTAAGTTCCATTTTTATCTTGTTTAATTATAATGAAGTATTATCCTGTACTTATTGTATTCTTTTTCCTTGTAGGTGGTTCAATCGATCGCCGTTTTGGAGAAACACCGTCGGGATGCGGTTGATCAGCTGAAGAAGCTTCAGAAAGACTCCGAGTCCTGGAAGTCGGAGAAATTGAAGATGGAAAAGGCTCTCGGTGAAGCGGAGGGTCTGACCCAACAGTTGCGTTCTTCCAAAGTCGCCAAGGAGAGGGAGATTGCGGCCTTAGAGACTCGGGTTCGGACATTGTCCGAAGAGATCCAGTCTCTAAAGTCTTATTCTGATGCCCTCATAAAGGAACGGGATGGTCTGAAGAAGGAGGAAGAGCGCATTCGCCGCCGATTGGGGGAGTCTGGGGGTTTTGACTCCCAGGTTATGACTCAGTACCGGCTGGCCATCGGGGCAAAGTTGCGGGAGCAGAACCCTGACATCGACCTTTCTGGGGTGAATCAGCTAGACCTGGCCTCATTAGCTAAGGAGGTGAAGGCGAAGCTGGACAGGCAAAAGCAGGATGCTTTGAAGAAAATAGCTTAGTTTTATTTTTCTCTTTTGCTTGATTTTTGTATTGGATCATGGCGGGTCCATTGTAAATCATATTGTAATTCACTTTAATTAATATATGATCTTCTTTCCAATCTTTGTCTTGTATTATTTATTTTCCGAGTTAATCTAAACTCGTGCTTGTCTTGCTCTTTTTTTCCGAAGTTAATTTAAACTTCAGGAGTGCATAGTCGCGAACCCAATTGAGATTCAGATATATAATTTGTTTTGCAAATCCGAATGGATTTGCTATTTGTTTTTTGACTCAAACGAGTCTTTTTATTTTAACTAGGGCTCAAACGAGTCTGTTAAATTTGTATCTATTTCGTTGTCGAATCTTCTTTATTTCACAATGGAAAAACTTGTATATACTACGAGCTAGTCTATTGGTAGTATTTTCTTAAATGTTTTACATTCGAATATCTCGGGACCATGGATCCGGTCCTTGTTCTTAGCTTGTATGCGCCTTTTCCAATAGTTTCTTCCACTATGTAGGGTCCTTCCCAATTCGGTTGCATTTTCTTTACTCCACCATTCCCTCTGCCAATTTCGGCGTTTCGTAGAACGAGATAGCCTACTTGAAATTCCCTCGAGTTCACTCTCATGTTGTGATACTTGGCAGCTTGTTTCTTGTAAGCTGCAGCTCGAATTCCTACTTGATTTCTCCTCTCCTCTAGTAGGTCAAGGCATAACCTTATTTTTGATTCGTTCGCCTCTTCTTCTAGGTTGTTTACTCTGATACTCGGTATATCGATCTCTACAGGTATTACCGCTTCAGTGCCATAGGCGAGCCTGAAGGGTGTCTCGCCTATTCCTTTTCTTGGGATCGTCCGGTATGCCCACATGACATTGTAGAGTTCGTCTACCCAATTTTCTTTATATTGGGCCAGTCGTTTCTTTATCCCCTGTGCTATGGTTCGATTTGTCACTTCGGTCGTTCCATTTGTCTGGGGGTGGGTCACTGATGTAAATTTTAGGTTTATCATCAGGTCTTCACAAAATTTCTTGAATCTTTTGCAATCGGATTGCTTTCCATTATCTGCTACTATTGTGTAAGGTATGCCGAATCGACATATTACTTCGTTTTTAAAGAACTCCTCCACTCTAGCCACAGTTATGGTTGAGACTGACGCTACTTCGACCCACTTTGTGAAGTGTTCGACTGCTACGATCAAAAATTTCATTTGATTTCTTCTGGTTTCGAATGGTCCTACTATATCGATTCCCCATGTGGCGAATGGCCAAGGACTCTCTAGAGATCCTTGTGGTACCGTCGGCCTATGGCTGACGTTGTCGTGCCTTTGGCATTTATCACATTTTTTCACCAGTGCTTTCGCAACCTCTTTGATGGTTGGCCAGTAGTAGCCTTGAAGCATTATTTTTCTTGCGATGGTGAACGCTCCTTCGTGTGCCCCACATATTCCTTCATGGATTTTCTTCAGGATTGAGCTTCCGCTTTCGGGCAAGACGCATCTTGACCAAGGATGCGTTAGGGAGGTTCGGTAGAGAACTCCGTTATGATACGAGTAGTTGGCAGATTTGCGGATGGTTCGGATGGCTTCAACGTTGTCTGTTGGTAATTCTCCTTGGTCTAAGTATTTGATTAACGGGGATAGTCATTATTTCTTCTTCTTTGACGCTTGGCAAAGCAAGAGTTTCTTTTAGTTGCATTTTCATGAACAGATCTCCCAGCTCGGATGCTGACTATATTTTCCTCTTGTGGGATTTGTATGATTTCCCACTGTCCTCCATGTGCTTCTAGTTGGCAGAGTAGTTTTGTGACTTTCTCCAAATATTCAATCATTCATGCTTCTTTAGCCTAATATTCTCCCTTGACTTGGTTTACTACCAGTTGAGAGTCGCTGTATATCTTCAGAATTTCTGTTTTTAATTCCAGAGCTAAGCCGAGTCCTGCGATCAGGGCTTCGTATTCCGCAGCGTTTTTGCTAGCGGCGGATTGGATATTTACTCCGTATTCGATTTTCACCTTTCCGAGTCCTTTGAGAATGGCTCCCGCTCCTGCTCCTTTTTCATTCGAAGTTCCAATTACGTGAAGTTCCCATATTAATTCTGGTACAGATTCTTCTGCTTCGCTAGGGGTTATCTCGGCTAAGAAATCTGCCAAGGCTTGCGCTTTGAGTGTTGGGCGGGGTTCGTATCAAATATCATGTTCGCTAAGTTGGATGGACCAATGAACGAGTCTTCCGGACGTCCCGGGTCTCTGGATCGCCTTTCGCAGAGGCCGATTTGTTCTTACTACCACATTATGGCTTTGGAAGTAGTATTTCAATTTCTTAGCTGTAGTTACTACGGCGAGCAATTTTTTCAATCTTCGGGTACCTTGTTTCCGCACCTTTCAGGACTCGACTAATGTAGTAAACTGGTTTTAGCTCACCATCTTCCTCTCTTACCAGTATTGTCCCTATGGTTTCTTTCCTCGCAAAAATGTATAAGTAGAGTGTTTCCCCCTTTGTTGGACAACTAAGCAATGGTGGGGTGGTCAGGAATTTGTTCAGTTCCTCGAATGCTTTCTCACAATCTTTGTTCCATTCGAATTTTTGTGTCACTTTTAAGGCCTTGAAGAACGACAAACATCTTTTGGCCGAGCAGGACATGAATCTTCCGAGTGCAGTGATTCGCCCGTTGAGTTTTTAAACTTCGTTTATATTTCAAGGTGCCTTCATGTCCATTATCGCCTTGATCTTTTCTGGATTCGCCTCTATTCTACTCTGGGATATCATGAATCCCAAGAACTTTCCTCCTTGTACCCCGAACGTTTTTTTTCTGGGTTCAGCTTCATCCCAAATTTATTTAGGATTTTGAATGTTGTCTCTGGATCTTTTGCATGGCTTTCCTTGTTCTCGCACTTGATGATTAAGTCATCCACGTATACTTGGACTCGTTTTCCGATTTTGTCATTGAACATGAAATTCATGAGCCTCTGGTATGTTGCTCCAGCATTTTATAACCCGAAGGGCATCGCCGTATAGCAGTAGGTTCCTCCATCGGTGATGAATGTCGTTTTCTCTTGATCTTGTTCTTTCATCCGTATTTGGTGATAGCCTTGGGCAGCATCTGCTAAGCTATACATTGCATGTCCGGCAGTAGAGTCCACGAGTTGGTCGATATCGGGTAACGGGTAGCTATCCTTGGGGCATGCTTTGTTTAAGTCGGTGTGGTCTACGCACATCCTGTTTTTTCCATTAGCTTTCTTCACGATTACCACATTGCTACCCATTCGGGGTAGTGCACCTCTCTGATGAATCCAGCTTTCTCGAGTTTTTCTACTTCTTCCGCTATTATCCTTTATTTTTCTTTAGAGAATTTTCTCTTCTTCTGTCTGAATGGGTTTGTAGTTTTTGCCACGTTTAGGTCGTGGGTGATGACGTGCGAGTCTATTCCGATGATCTCTGAGGCTTTGGCGGCGAACATTTCGATGTTCCTTTTTAGCATTGCTGTAATTTCTTTTTCGATCTTAGGATTCATGCTCGCTCCCAGATTTACTTTTTTCTCTGCATTATGCTCCAGCTTCTTTGTTTCGCCTTCTAGGGTTATTTCTTTTTCTCAAATTTCGTGATTGAGGATTTCTTCGATGGGCAGTGTTTCAAGAGATTCCTTTATCGCCTGATCGTAGCATTCTTTCGCCGTGATTCGGTTTCCTTGTACTGTAACGATTCCTTGCTTCGTTGGTATTATCATTGTTAGTGCTTTCACGCTTGTTATAGCCGCCGAATCGTGGAGGAATGGTCTCCCCAATATTGCGTTGTACGACAAGTCGATTTCTACAACACTAAACCGTGTAGGCAATTCTTCGCTTTTTCTCGTTCTTCCTAGTTTGACATCAAGTATAATCGTTCCCATGGGTTTGATAGGAGATCCACCAAATCCTGTCACGGGAGCAGCATTCCTTTTCAATTCTGCGAAATCCCTTCCCAGGCTTTCGTAAGCCTTCCTTGTTATTAGGTTAATAGCACTCCCTTCGTCGATCATGATCCATTCCACGTTCCAATGCTCGATGATCATGGCTACCACTAGGGTCTCGTTGTGCTCTTCTGTGATTCTTCCGAAATCCTCTCCATCGAAAGTTACCGGCAGCGGAATCAAGGATTCTGGTGTTTTTCTTTTTCTATATTGCGGCGTTTCCTGATTTGTCTTTCAGGTTCACTCTTTCAGAAATCATCTTCTTCAATAGTATTTGTTTTGAGTTCAGAAAAGCTCCTTCAAGTTCGAAGTTTTCAAGCTTTTCCCACAGACGGCGCTAATTGATGGAGTCTGTCTTCTGATCCGGTGAATGAGACCTGCAAAATAGGGTAGGAGCTAATCGGACGGTGTTTGTCCAATTAACTCTCCGATGCTAAAGTCAGTTCAGAGCTTTGCGCAGCGTTTTGAGTATATTAATGTAGTTTTGTGTTTAGACATACCTCATGCTGCTTTTATAGTATATGATTGCATACCTAGTAAAATTATAGTAGGAAAGTGAATCCTATTTTATAGGGTTTGACCGTGATTAGGAGCAATCTATCTTATTCGGACATGAGCCCTATATAGGAACGTCTTCCTAAATAGTCTCGTCTTCCTAAGTTAGAGCTTATCTTCCTAAGTTGGAGTTGGTATCCAAATAGGAGAGGTACTTCGAGATTATGTAGTTGATCTGGTAATGTATCTGAATCCCAAGATCAATGCGCTTTGCCCGGGTCCTCAGGGATTCGATCTTTATCTTATTGGATGATATCGTGGCGGATCCTATGGATTCAGCCATCTTCCTTATATGTTTGGTTCTTCTGGCGGGAGTCCGATATCGTCTGAGAATGGATCTTCTGCGACTCGACTCCATTATTGATAAGATAGGATTCAGTATCCATCACTTACAATATCAAAACCGTTTTAAAGAAATAATTACTTATATAAACCTAAAAATATTAGAAATATATTATTATTATTATTATTATTATTATTAGGGTGACGCTATTTCCAGAGCTAAAATTATTAGGGAAAGAGCAGTTTTTTAAATTTGACAGATTTACCCTTAATCAAATCTGAATCTATTCTTTCCTTCCTATTCTATTTTCCCCCCAAAATACCTAACTAATTAAATTATGAGTGATTCTATCCTTTCTTGCGAATATTTTTCGAATCACCCTCTGCCTCTGCCACCCATTTTTTAAAACTAGTTTCGCATTACGTGCTACGCACGTGACTCGTAATGTGACTCGTCAATTTATGTAAATAAAATTAATTATAATAATTTTTTATTTAATTAATATTAAATTATTTAGAACTTTTATTAAACATAAATATCATATTTTAATTTAATTATTAGTACTCTAACTTTAATAATTATTACTCTAATTCTAATATTCAAGTTTTTGGTACATTGAAAATTTCATATGAATTAATTAATATTTAATTTTATATAAAATAATGCAAAGTAATAAACCTAAATTATTATTTAAAGAAAAAAAACTGTAAAAATAATAGTTCACTTTATTTAGTGTGGTATAATACTTTACGGCGGTACAACAGTTCACGTATTCTAATTGCTTATTCAGTATAGTAGCATGGTAGTTTACCTCATTTTAAACTCTATATTCCAATTGCTTTCTAACTTTAATATTACTAAGTGAGTAATTATTTTATGAGATACTATATAATTAATATATAGAGATAGATGTAAAAAATAAATTATGCCTAAAAACTTGTGTTGCTTTAAGTATATACACCTATAGAGCTTTCCGGATCAATTAAACACTCTGGAAGTTTTTTTAACCCGCAATTTTAGGAAATAATAAAAAAATTTAGTATATCAATTAATTATTTAATAGTTACCTATTCAAATTAAATTCACTATTTCCTTATCCTAATAATATTCTATCTTTAATAATTACTAATTCAATTAGTAATTTGTAATGACCAAAAAACTTTTTATTAATATAAATTTAAAAGGACTGTTTGGTAAATTTGCTTGTCCCCCCATCCGTGCTTTTATATATATAAGTATAGATTGATTGATTTTTTCCATAGAAATTTAAATCTGCCGAAACCATTAATCCAAATTGCCATCACGAGTATGGTGTTAACAACTTGTTTCCAATTGATTGATTGTCTATTCTTGCAAGTGTTAAGCATAAGCCCAAACCTTCATCCTTCTATGTTTCCATATATTTATGAAGCATTGAATAAACTTTAATAATTCCAGAAAACCACGAAATGATTGAACACAAAACTAGTAAAACACGCAACACCAAAATAAAAGAATGTCTTAGATTTAGAGATGGATAGCTTATAAAGAGAGACTCAAAAAAGGTTGCAGAAAAAAATGTTAATTATTCTATTTAAATTAGTTAGGTTATTTTTGAAGAAGAAGAAAAAAATTAAAGAAGAACAAGTTGACTCATATTTAAATAAGGATAATATTGTCAAATTAAAAAATACTGCTCTTTCCCTCATAATTTTAGCTCTGGAAATATCGCCACCCTTATTATTATTATTATTATTATTATTATTTACATATTTTTAGATACTTATAAGACTTATTTCAATTGTATATTTTATCTTTTCATCTACGTGGATAAATTTAATGAAGGGATGACTTGTTATTGGTTCAATTTTTTATATCAAGTATACATAAAAATAAAATGCATTAATGTGTCATCAGGGATGAAATTAATGATTAAGAAACTTTTTTGCAAATATATTATTTGGAATTATTTGGAATTTTCTAATTTTTTAAATTTATAAAAATAAAAAAATACTATATATATAATTAATATATATTTAAAAATTAAATAACTATCAATTGTTTTGAAGAATGTATCCACAATGTATCAAAGATATATCTAATGATATACCAGAGATATATTTCTAACGCACTCTGACGCGTAAATCACATGTGTTAGCTGTTTTGATTTCTTTTGTCGGACTGATGATATGCTAGCGACGTATCACCTATTCACTGGTAAAGTGTTTATTGTAAACTTTTGTGTTTTTTAATGGTGTTGTAGAAGTCTTGGGCTGAAATGTTTTTAGTGTAAACATATGCACTTTTTAAATAATTTTGTTGTTTTCTCTAAATAAAGACAAATTATTTATTATTAATTTTTTTTATATTTGAAAAGGGAGAGTGCTTGTGGGAGAATTTAAATCTACGATCTTAACAGTTCGATTATATCGTTTGAATTACAGCTCATTGGTTATTTATTATTAAATTACTTTTTATTTCTATACAAATAATAAATTAATAAAATATAAATTGATAAGTGACATTACAAGTAATATGTGAAGTCTGGGAAGCAACACCAATATTATATAAAGGTTACAACACTAAAGAAATTTAAAACAATAGATATTAAAAAATTAATTTGTAAAATCTTATAATCAACTTATGAGAAAATAAATAAAAAATAAAATATGAAACAACCGATTTTGTTTAGAAAATTTCCGAGTCCAGTCCTTCATTTTAAATTTTAAAAAGCTCAATTGTACCTTTTTTTATCCACCGTGCTTTCTTTAAATGTGTTTAAAATGTACTAACAAAATTACTCCCACCATCCCAAAACAATAGTCCACTCTCTTTTTTTTTATACAGTTTAAGAAACACAATTAATGCTCTAACTTTTTACAGTTTTATCTTAATTTTTTTTATCATACCCTTATTAAATATTATGACTAATTTAATTTTTAGACCAATGGCATTAAATAATAAACTTTAAATAAGGGTAATATGGAAAAATCAACACTTTAAGTTATAATTTACTATGAACATGAACAATTATTTGGGATAAAAAATAAGAAAAAGTGGACTAGACGGAGGAAATAATTACTATTATCCCTAAAAAACTTACAAAATACTATTTTCTTCTTATATTTTAGTTTTATTTTAAAACTGGAATCCTTATTATAATAGGATTTAAAATGCACAAATGATTATTGAGAAAGTTAAATACACAAGAGACCAATATATTGAAGGTCAGGAAAAGAATACAGTTTATTTTTATCTTATTTTGTTTATTTGACCATTGGATAGTTGTGATAAAAATTCATCCAACACTTATAAGTAAAGAAAATAATATTTATTTTATAAAAAATAAAAAAACTATAGAAAGACCCTGAAGTTCAAAGGCCTAAATATGCATTTGGCCTCTATATTCAGTTTAAGATTTTAATCAAAAACTTTATTGGAAAGATTATAATGTATTAGATAGTAAAATAATGAAATAACTATATAATATTTTGAGTGGATTAATTTTAACAGAAATCAAATAAAACTATAATTTATTGAATAAAGTAAAATACAGGAATACAATGACTAAACTGGATATTTCGTTTTTCACGATGCCAAGACAAATATTGTTTTAACAAAAATAAAGCTCAAGGATTCAGTTTGAGAAATGGTACAAGTACTCAGGGGGAAAAAATGAAAAGCCCTTAAGAAATGTACACCAGCCTTAACTAGGCAAGATTGTGAGAATGAAATATGAGAGGGTAGGTACAGCAAAACCCACTGCTCCAACACTGCATGCATAAAGAGTAGTATGTCATTTTAGAGTATTTATTTTAGTGCACGTTATTTTCACTACAAACCAATAAACATTTACGATAATAAAACTTTTAATTATTTTTTATTTTGGCTTAATGGCAAAAAAAACCCAAACCTTTACGACTTGTTGCAATTATATCCAAATCTTTTAATTTTTACAATAATATCCAAATTGCATTATTTTGTTGCAATAATATCCAAATTGTATTATTTTGTTGCAATAATATCCAAATTGTATTATTTTGTTGCAATAATATCCAAATTGCACTTTTTATATGAATTTTTTTGAGTTTTTTGTCATTTTTTGGGACTTTTACTATATTATTATACATCAAAACATAATAATAGCCTAATATCTTAATTGAAAACAACAAGTTTAGCCATCAATTTGACTATTATTGCTATAAAAAAATGCAATTTGGATATTATTGCAACAACAAAAATGCAATTTGGATATTATTGCAAAAATTAAAAGGTTTGGATATAATTGCAACAAATCGTAAAGGTTTGGGTTTTTTTTACCATTAGGCCTTTTATTTTTTATCATTAAATATTCAAACAACGGAAACATTTTATTACTTTAATGTACAAATAATTATTAGTCAATATGCACATTCAAGCTATTGATTTTGCTGACCGGACAAATAATTTCTAGATAGCAGAAAATCGTGTGAATTACCAGCAAGATTCCTTCTACTATTCTCTTAAATACATTTTCTTTAATCTAATTAGTATCATTATTATCTTTTTATTCTACCTTCTAGCATCACATTAACAACCATCCATAGCAGAAAATCGTGTGAATTACCAGCAAGATTCCTTCTACTATTCTCTTAAATACATTTTCTTTAATCTAATTAGTATCATTATTATCTTTTTATTCTACCTTCTAGCATCACATTAACAACCATCCATAGCAGACTAAAATAAATCGTGAATCCTATTAAAAAGGTTATGCAGATTTACATTAAGGTTAACCATGTCCATTATGGAGCATGGATGAGTATTTGCAGACAGAATTTCAAAATTTATAAAGGAAAAAAACTAATATTATTAAATAATCAATTCATTAATCATATCAATGCACTTTAATTAAAATAGGGATTCCCAACATATAATAAATAAAATGTATATAAAAAGTTAATATAATATTAAATTATTGTAAATTATTAATCATTATTATAATCAATTAATTTAGTTAGATTAAAATTAATTTAGTTGAAAATATAGATATTTATCGAGTTAAATAGAAATGATCATACTTTGGAACACTTAAAATGAAAATAATTGTAAACGGGAAGAGTAATAGTAAGAAGAGCAAATTACTATGAAGCCCCTCACATTTGACATAATTCACACTTTAGTCCCTCTTGTTTGAAAACTAAATTATGTGGCCCCTCACTTTTACTTCCGTCAACATTTTAGTCTTTCCATCCATTTTTAGTGTTAGTCAACGAAGTCAAAGGACTTATGGGTAGATTAATTATCAAACCTAGGGGACGAAATCGTTGACAAAAATAAAAGTGAGGGGTGAAATCGTTGAGAAAAACAAAAGTGGGGGACCATATAGTTTTGTTGACTTCGTTGACTAACATCCAAAACGGATGGAAGGACTAAATCGTTGAAAAAAGCAAAAGTGAGGAGTTATATAGTTCAATTTTCAAACAAGAGGAACTAAACTGTGAATTGTGTCAAATGTGAGGGATGTCATAGTAATTTGTTCTAGTAAGAATATATATGATTATAGTAAGTTACTGTATTATTACTAATGGTAATATAGAAATGTTTATAATTCATTCAAGTTTTTTTTATGTGTGATGGTATCATATAGTTCACTTTAAAAAGTAGTCATTTCTGTTTAAAATAGACAGCTTATGGTTATTGAGTGGTTGAGAATTCAACCCAAAAAGTATAAATATATCAGGATCATAAATCAAACAATAAATATGCATTGATTTATACTCGAACCGAGAACCCAAATGCTTGATTAGTGAATTGAAAATCGAAAAACGAATTGTAAGATTCAGTTTTTTTTTAATATTATTTAAAAAAATTATATACTCAGCATAAAAGTTTTTTTATTTTTGATGAATACTCGGCATAAAAGTTCATATAATTTTAAAATTAACATAAAGAAAGTCTTAACATAACAAACGAACTATTTTATTACTTTTTCCTCTTTTGTTTATAGTATTATTTTTTATTTGATATATGGTATATTGAAAAGCATTATTTAAATGGCTATTTTACTTCGTTTTTCTTTCTTAATTTTTATTTTATGAATGGAGTGAATCGCACGATTCACTGATTCACTCAAAGATCCAAATGTATTACGGGAGTATTCGAATCGTACGATTTGAATCGCAAATCATATCGAAACGTGAATCGTACTATTTTGATAATCGTGCATGGATAATAGTTAAAGAAGAGTTTTAAGGAAATAGAGAGCTTACAACAGAAAGCAATGGTCCTTGTTTGAATTTGTTATGAAATGAAAATGTGACTGGCATAGGATCGTCTCCAGGCCCTCGAATAAAACCACTGATTCATGCAATTCAAAGTTAAAGGCAGACAACTAAAACATGTACATGGGGGTGTGCATTTAGTTCGACGCGAACAGAAATTTTGTTTTTCAAAATCGAAGCGAATCAGATTTACAAGGGTTTAAAAAAATTTCAAACTGGACTGAACCAAACCAGTCAGTTCAGTTGGTTTTTCAGTTATGTTCGATTTGTACTAAACCCAACTGAAATGCTTTTACTTCAAAGACCGAACAAAGCCAAAAAAATCAATTTATTTTATATAATTAAACTGAACATAACCGAAATTATCAGTTCGGCTCGATTTTTGCACGCCCCTACATGTATTATGTATATAAAGCAAACAGAAAACAGGAATTAAAAAAGGAATAATGCTAAAGCAAAACAACTAACATTAGTGATGCAGAAATCAGGGGAGTCCTTCTAGCATCATATATTGCAATGAGACCCCTGTAGACCTCATCGCCTCCTTTATAAGATACAGCTAATCTTTCACCTGAAGCATCCCACGCTATCTTCTCAATTCCTTGACTGCATAAGAGAATTACATTTTTCAAAGAATGATTGTGATACTTTAACAAAAGATAAATAAAGAGAAAATTACTGACACCCTGATATTTATCATTTTTCAAAGTTTTGTCCCTCTTATTTAAAACTCAAACGATATGGTTCTCCACTATTGTTTCCATTAACATGTTAGTCCTTCCGTTAAGTTTTTACGTTAGTTAACTAAGTCAAAAGACTTGGGTATGTTTGGTTAAATGGAATAGTATGGAATATAATAGTTATTTTATAAGGAATGAAATAGCTATACTTTACATTTTGAGATGAGTACTTACTCCATAAAATTATGGAATTGCTATTCCATGAAATAACTATTCCATGAAATGAAAGAATAGGCTATTCCATTACGCACTTATTTCATGAACCAAATATAGCCTTACTCTTTTGTCTCATCCTAATTGTCAAGAATGTTTATGCATATTATTCAAAATAATGCATTAAATATACAACAGGGTAAAAAAGGAAAAATCTAGTTAAAATTAAAGATCTAATATAAATAAAAACTGTCAATTAGAATGGGACATCAAAAATATGAACCATTTAGAAAGAGATAAAGGGATGAATAAATAGATTTTAAATTTCAGTTTCTTCTTTAAATTTATTTTAAACAGATGTATAAATAAAAATGATAATTTTATGAGATTTATTAACTTAATTAATTCAAAAAAGATATTTAATAATTTTTATGAGATTTATTAACTTAGTCCTACAATTAAATTTTTTCAGTTTTAGAAAGAGAAGTAAGAAAATTCTAAAAATAAAAAATTAACTGGTGTAAAGTGTAAAAGTGAAATCCTTTAATCCTCATAATAAAAACCGACGTAAAAAGATTAAATTGGATTCATTAAACCATTAAATCTCATTAAAAAATAAATAAAATTTATATCAAAAAACAATTTGAAGACTAATCTCAAATTTAACTTCTTTTAATAAGTCCTTACACTTAGCGGACGAACACCAAAATGAACGAAGGACTAAAATGTTAACGGGAACAAAAGTGGAAGACCATATTGTTTGTTTTTCAAATAAAAGGACAAAATTATTGATTATGTCATATGTAAAGAGTCTCAAAGTAATTTGCTCTAAATAAAACAATGTTTACCATCCTAACCAACAACAAATTTATTGAAACAAATTGGGAAGAGACATTATAGAAAATCAACATTAAAATTCAACAAAGCTTGAACATGAATTTCTTATCTAACATGAATTAACTATTCTACCTAATGTTGCACTCAACTTAGGAGGGATGCATTAGGTAATCGACCTAGAGGTATCTAAACTATCATTTTTGACATTTTGGTGGCCAGACTATGATAAGTTTCATTTAATTTTATTTTAGCGGAGATTTCCGACCAAAACACATGTGGCAACCGGATTTTATCACATGGCAATCATTTTTTACTTATGTTTTCGTGAAAACTTGTTACATATGCAAAATTTTAATTCAGCCGGAAATTGTTAGCCAAATTCTGCATACAAAGCAAGTTTTTGGGCAGCAAAAGTGTAAAATTCGGCGGATGTGTAGGCTTTTTGCCGGAAAACCTCATGTGGAAACAAAATTAGAATTTATTAACCACATTGAAAAACCAAATAAAGTTTAGTAACTACAATGAAACGAATTAAAGTCTGGTCACTAAAATACAAGAAAAAAAATAGTTTAAGTACTTTCGGAATCAATTACCCCGGATGCATTCAGTCCACCATTGTAACAAATAAAAAGAAGATCAAGTGACAAATAGACAATCCATCAGATTAGTAAGGCAGTATTTTGACAAACACACTAAGTCTCTTAATCATTTCATGCTTTGTCATGTCTAGTCGACCTCCCACCAATTTCACTCATGCGCCATGGATGTTTATATCTTTTTCAACAATAAATTAGTTGACCTTCAGTTTGTTTCGCTTTATTAATTGTTTCTAAAGGGTCGGACTCAACAAATAATGTCTACTCTGTTAAAAGAACTAGAAGTACAAATCTTCAGCATTTATCCAAACATATTTCAATTTTATTTAAGGGATCAGGTCAGGAATGCTATTTGAAATATAGGGAAAGAAAATAAAATAAAGACTGTTCAATTTTAGAAAATATATTTCTACCTGCCTGTCAAGGATACTATCTCTGGTAAATCAACTGGTAGTAGGTGTGCATCTGCAGAAAATATGAAACTAGAGTCACGCTTCAGCACATAATTTAACTATTTACATGATAACAATCATACTAAAGAACTGAAACTTAAAAGCTCCAAGTGAAAATAGAAGAATCTAGCAGAACAGATCCCTCTCAACATCAATTCCAGTCTTCAATTTCTAGTTAATCTTTAGCAGAAATTGAAACAGTTAAAAAAAAATGATAGTCATCTTTGTACAAGGAAACCATACAAACATTTAACTCTGTTATTTTTGTTATCTTTTTCTTTTTTTGTGATCTAATAGGACCATGTATTCACTTTCATAATGATTTTTTCTGACTTTTCATGAGAAAAACCTTAAAAAACATTTTAGTTAACAAACTCTAGGTCACATTTTAAGGAAATATGTTTTATTTCATGAATCAACTAAGCAAATTTATCTGCCAGGCAGAGTTGTTAAGGATGCGCCTCAAATTGCAATTTGCAAGGCGCAAGAGGAGCATTGCCTTGTGACTTCCCTCCAAAAGGCAGGCAGCATTACAAAAGCGAGCACCTCATTGCGCCTTGGTTGTCAGCAAGGCACACTTTAAGCATGCCTATTTATTTTTGTCTGTTACTTTTCTGAAAAAAATTCCACCAAATTTAATTTGCAATTTCTTTATCTATAACAATAAAGGATCGCTTCACCGGAAACTAGAATTTGTTTCCTGAGAGTCAACTGAAATCAACTCAAGTTTTTTTTTCATACTTCTCCTCTATAGTCTATATATACTCCTCTATAGTTCTCTTTCATCTCCCTTCATGCCTGCTGTTCTTTTTTTGTATCTCTACTTTTCTGGTTCTCTTTTATATGCCTACACGCCAGGTATTCTATTTTTTCTTTGGTATTTGATGATTTCATTTAATATGGTTGTTCTTATTATATTTTCTTAATTATTACATTGTATTAAGACATAATTACCCACTATAATGTAATTTATAATCCATAATCATGTACTATCCATGTCCAAATAAAAATTGATTTCTACATTTTAGCATTTTGTTTCCGTTTTCAGAAACGCACATGAAACTCCCATACACTATTTTTACAACTTATTCTCGTAAAAAATATCTTCTCAAATATTTGTTTCGACATTTTTCTTTTCAGTAGTTACGTGCTACATAATGTGTTATAATAAGAATTCTTTAACTTCTATATTATTTAATATATCTTTTATACTATTTCTTTTTTGCGCGCATGTGCCTCGCAAGTCAGGCTCCAAGACCACATGTACCTTGGTGCGCCTTGCGCCTTTAACAACTATGCTGCCAGGAGAACATTTTGCATTTAAGCATCTGACCCAAAAAAAACAGCTTTCCTGGCTAAACTTGAATATGCGCAGTCTCTCTAGATTACTTAATTACTTTAAGAATGGCAGTTCTCTCATTCGTGCAGCATATAGGTTGCTTGACAATATTTAATGTCGACATTGGCACTTTATTTTTATCAGCAGTGTTTTCCTTACAATGAACATCGAAATATTTACAGAACTATTATTTGTGGCTCTCTGATGATGGTTCCAACCCTTCCCATTCTTTATTCTCTAGGAATTCTTTTTTCAATTTTCTCTATTTTGCAATCGTAAAGTACAACAAGGTGTCCTGAGAGGCACATTACAGCTAACATGCAAGTAAATAAATTTGTCATTTTAGTACATGCAATATCAAGGCCACTAAATATGCAAAGGCACTTGATTGCAAATCTTTCTCCCACATTCCAGCACTCATTGCACAAAATACTCGGCACACTAAACAATAGTCACAAAAAGTTTATATGCTTAAAAGACGTTACTATCCCTAAGGACACACATTTGTACTTACACAGAAGATAACTATTGACACCAATGCTAATTATATTTAGATTATTCCTGAAATCACCATAAACACAAATAGGCTTAACATAAGTTTTGGTGATAGTATTTTAGTTCATACCTATCTAATCATCTATTACCTAAAATATCTTAGAAAGAGAAATAAAGTTAAGAAATATCTTAACAGGATAAATCAACATATCCAAACCAAAAGGATCATAAAAATAGCAGACAAGTCCATAACAATTTAACTTGGGTGTAAAATAGTCCTGCATGAATTTTTACTATAAATTTAGTAGCATAACCCTTCAGGTTTGCTCTTTCTCCTGCATAAGTGGACAAAATATTACCTAAAGATGGAGGCCTTGATGCAAAGTGAATAGAACCCAGTGTTGCAGATCCAAAGAAAGCAATCAGCACCATACGTCCATCTGGATCCCATGTAGCTCCCTGATAATTAGAAGATTTGAAGCAAGTAAAATTATTTCATCATATAAAGAGCATCCAGGACTATTGAATGATAAACTTCTACAGCTATCCAAGGTAATTTTGAATATGCTACCGATTTAATCAAGCTGTAAACTGGGATAGAATAAATCAAGATTTGGAAAAGCAGTAAGGTTTTATATTTGTATGATAGCATCTGAAAAATTGTTCTGAAGTTCTGAACTAGCAAAGGAAATAAAAGAGAGTAACTGTCTCTGACAAATTATGTCCATCAAAGAAAATAAACTATATGTACGTTGATGTTTAGTTACTACAACTTTCACAATGATTGACAACTAAAAAACTAGGCTGCAGCTTTAAACTTCAGATATTCAATATCTTGGACACTATAGCATTAACTATTGAATAATGCAAGTGTCAGCTTGTCTTTACCGTGACAAAGCCACTAGTTGAAGACCATAGTTCAGATGTCCATGTGTTTGTTTCCCAAAGATAAAATGTTCCATCACTACGAAAGAAGATAATTGTTAGCCTATATCTCCATGATTGCAATATTATTTCATGTAAAGTGAGCTAAAACGGGGGGAGTTATGAACATACAATTTTGCAGTGAAAAAATAATCTCCAGTAGGTGACCATTTGAGCATTGATATTCCCCCTAAACCCCGGCGAATGGGGGTACCGATTCCTGCAAGTTATACAAAACTAAGATAGGTCAATGCCAATAGTAGAGACTATAAATCTAAGAAAAAGGAAACAACAAGCATGAGAAGTAAATCAATTTTTTTATTTCATGAATACACATTGTACAGTAATGTTAATGCGATTATAATATTAAACATTTTGAGCATTTCCATAATTTTCAGCAATATATAGTTATGTTAGAAAGAAAATCAATTCAACACTCAAGACAAAGAAAGAATTTAATCATAATATCAGAATAAAAAGTCATTTTGTCAACGAAACCCTTCATATATTTCCATAAGAGAGCATGTTGACCATAACTACTCAAGAAACTCCCATCTTACAGTGAAACAACTAGATGTAGAACATCTTGAGGGTAAACTATCACATTCTTATGTTGCATCACAATTCTTGTGGTGATTCGCGTACTAACATATTCTAATTGATTGGCAACAACTGGCAGATACAAATTACAACTACTGAAAACATATTCATGGAACGTTTACCTTGTGCAACATCCCATATGGTGAACGATGAACTTTCATGTGAAGCGGATGCCAAGTACGTAGAGCCGAGTAAAGGAAGATAATGCCTCTAAAAAATTAGAAACTAATCCAAAAAAATCGATATGCATTTAATATATCAAGGATGAATTTGGTTTACCAGACCTTACTTGACCTCAGTTCAATGATGACTATTGTTGTATAAGAGAAACTGCTCATACTACAAAGCGATCCAACCATGTAGGTGTGGTAAAAGATAGGTCAAATGGGATATTTTCACTAGCACGCAAGACTGCGGTAAGTGGTACAAGACATACAGCACAAATTTCTACGTAATGGAATAACTGTTGCAAAAAACACAACATTTAATATGCAGGATATCTTCCATCAGGACTCCAGGAGAGTGCACTTATTTGCTCATCATTATCACTCCGGAAAAAATCCACAAGAGTCCATCGTTTTCCAGAGCCCCTTGAAAGAGCTCCCAATGATGAAGTAGAACCAGATCTCACAGATGCTGCATTTCCAGGATATGATGCCGACCAGATGCAGATCCCGCCCCTGAGATTCAGTCCAGAATAGATAAATCAGAAAAACACAGTGATTGCACAAGATGCCAAATGAAGTATAACGATATATCAGAAATCTAGAAAAACAGAAATTTTGATACTTGCTTGCATGCTACTGAAATAGAATTTCCACCATTCGGCCTCCACTCAATAACTTTAATGTCTCTTTGAGCATCACAAGTCAGGATGCATGCATCCTTCCCTTCTGTTAGGCAATAAAAGCTAGTTTGAGATGCCTTTAAAAGAAATCAATGGAATGATAATTTCCAATAGTAAATATTAATAAGACGGTTAAAAGTCGCAAGAATCCCATATGAGAAGATGTAAACTCACAAACCTGAATCTTCATAATCATGAATAACGACCTGATTTGGGGCAGAGATGAATGCAATCATATGCTTATGCTCGTGCCAGCTCACCCCTTTAAAATCCACCTCTTGCAACAAGTTTACCTAAAGATTCATTATTTAAAAATGCAGAATAAATTAATAGTCATTTTTACTTGAAATGGATAGAACTTAATCATCTTATGAGCCAATTCATAATTGTTATCGACAATGACCGGAATCATTTATGGTTATACACGTATATTTGAACAAGAATCAACAATAAGTACAACTTATGCTGAGCTAACATGTCAACATTCATGGCTCTGTGGCAGTCAAGCATGGCGGTAAAATTGAAAAATGTGGTGTGGCTTACATGATTGTGATGAAAAATGTGGCGGTAAGCAAAGGCCTGCATCGATTTAAACACGCCACTAGGTCTTTGCAGGTCACGCGTCTCCTGGTCTCCATTAGGTTGAAAAGGAACGGGACTGAACACCATTCCCTAGTTTCCACAACTCATTCAGAATTACAGCTAAAAAATAAATGGTGAGTGAGTCTGTATAGCAATGAAAAAACAAACCAGAATTTTGCCATAAGTATCCTTGGCTTCATCGTCTGAGAGACTCTCAGCAGTGGCTGTAAAAATAAATTCACAAGAAAATCAGTTTTGATAATAAACCAAAAACCCTGACTCAACACAATTTCATACTTAGATGTCTGTTGATTTCGCAGATAGTAATTGATCCAGGAGGCGGGAAGTACGGCATTATAAATTTCTAAACAGACCCACACATAATCTTATTGCGGAGTTTTAGGGTTTATGCATTTGATATTCAACAAACGCTTTTGTTTTCTGGACTTATTTAAACTAGTCGATTTTGTTTTGAAACTAAAAAATAGCTATTGGTGAATGATAAATTTTTCGATTTTTTTCTGCGAATGGCTAGAAAAGGTTCTAAATATTTCAAAATTGGTTTAAACTAGCCGATTTTAAAAAGTTCAGTATAACTGACAAAATCCGCAAACATTTGGTATTTTATTGGAATTAACCCTATAATTTATGTAATATAATTCTTTTGGTTTAGTTGACTAACACCAAAACTGAACGAAATGACTAAAACGTTAACGAAAGTAAAAGTTAAAGACCATATTGTTTGATTATCATATGAAAACGACGAAAATATGAATTATAATGTATGTAGGTACATTAGAGTCATTTGCTCGATTATAAAAAAACACTTTAAACGGACTTGATATGCACTGGTAAAAGCAAATGGGTTGTCATAGTATAGCTTTTAGGCTAAACCCATCTGGGAGCCCCTGTACTACTCACTTTTTATTCATCTGGTCCCTGTACTATATTTTCACTCGTCTGAATCCCTGTACTTACCTTTTTTTGTTTAAAAGGTCCTTATTTAACAGAACCATCCGCGCGTCCGCTCACACTCCGTCTACGCGATTCAACTCCTTTATTATGCGCCACAACATTAACACGTAGGAAAAAAATGCCACATCATTATTTTCATGCCTAATCATCAAATAACAAAACGTCACCATTTTAATTCATGTTTCTTTAAACGGGGTAGCTTTGATACCTCAAGGTTAGGGATATTTTAGTAAAACCCGTATCACTATATCAGTTGGGGGACTGAGAAAAGAAAACCCTAAAATCTAAAGAGGAAGTCGATGAGTTCTTCATGGAAAGAAATTTATGCGATACTGTTAAAGAGATAATCATTTAGGATTCGTTTAGGGTTCGTTTTGGGTAATTAGTTTTAAACAAGAATTCAGACTTGTAAGCAAATTTGTGGATGTAATTTAGGGTTCGTTTTAAACAAGAAATTTCAAATTAAAGAATTAGTGACGCACAAAAGGACAAGGTTGTAGGGTTCGTTTTCAGCAAGAGAAGGATTTAAAATTCGCTGGGACCAGTGCCTTAACTGTTAGTAGGTAAGTGTTAGTTTTGTTTAGTAATTTTTAAATGTATCCTGATTATTATAATTGAAATTCTTGTTGAATGTGGTCCCAACCTTTATTGCATTGGCTTTTAGGGTTTGTTTATCACTTTTTTATGTTATATTTGTAATTTTGCTGACTTTGTTAGGGCTTAATGTAATTTTATGCATGGGTGTTGTTAGTTACTGCATTTTTTCATGCTTTAACATTAAGTGTTCTGGGTTTTTTTTCGTGTTACTTGATTTGTCCATGATTGTGTACAGTTGCTTGTGTTATTCTGATGCAGGATGGGAAAGGCATTTGAGGTTTTTCAGACTTTGATTATACATCATGGTGATTATTTGAGATTTGACAAGTATACAGGGGATAAGGTTACAATAGCCAGCAGTAAAATTGACTTAGACAAATTTTCATATGTAGATTTATTGTCTTACTTAGAGGATGTTGGGTGTGTGAAAGTGCAAATGATTTATTTCAGGGCTGATGCAACAAGATATGTGTTAGTATACAATGAAGAAAGTCTGTTTCATATACTTTCACAACATGAGGATGCTTTAGAATGGCATTTTTATGCATGCGAGTCTCAACTACTTAGTGTTGAGTCTAGTGTTGAAGCTAGGGCTGAAACTAGTGTTGGAGTTGGTGTTCAATTTAGGGCTGGAAATAGTGCTGGATTTGGTGTTGAAGCTATGGCTGAAACTAGTGCTGGATTTGGTGTTGAAGCTATGGCTGAAACTAGTGCTGGAGTTGGAGCTGGAATTGAAGCTGGCATAGAAGCTAGTATTGAAGCTGATGCAACATCTGGAAATGAAGCATATATGGATGATGGATTGCCACAACAAACATTTGATAATCTTTGTGTCAATGTCAGTATCATGACTGACGATAAAGATGATGATGAATTAAAAGCTGCAAGGCACAATGTTAGGAAGAATAAGGGTGGAAACAAACAAGTAGAAGGGGATGAACAACCTAATCTTCAAGCAAATGAGAATGACATCATGGACAATGAACTTTCTGAAGTAGATGCATCTGATTATATTTATTCAGATAGTGAGGTTGATGAAGATGGCACAGCTAGTGTTTACTATGATAGTGATCAAATTGGCAGCTTGTATAGTGAAAGTGATTCAGAATGTGTGGATGATGCTTTGAGGAGGTCAAGCAATAAGCTTTATTATGATTCTGAAACTGCAATACCTATTTTTTGTGTTGGAATGATTTTTAAAAATATTGAAGAATGTAGGGATGCATTGGCCAAGTATGCCATTTTGAAAAGACTTGTTGTACGGTTTGTTAAGAATGACAAAATCAGAGTTAGAGCGAAATGTGCAGTCGGCTGCCCTTGGGTTTTTCTT